>NC_089802.1:40081019-41461019 GCF_029633855.1 Hoplias malabaricus | reverse complement strand
GGCTGATGTTGACAGTTGAGGACTCAGCCGGTCTTTGTTAATATAGGGAGCTGTCACTCACACGTGCGGATGAAGACCCCCTGCTGGAGCTGCTCTACTGCTGCACCTGCACTTCAAACACAAACATGAGAAGTTTACCTTTCCAGACAAAGCCACTTCTTCATAACACCGTCTCACTGTCTTCTACAACCAGCCCCCACTCCCCCCACTCCCCCCACTCCCCCATCTCCTGGCCGCCGCTGTAAAACACATCGTCCACCAGCGGGCCTCCTGATCTCGCTCGCAGTAAAAAGAGCCGCTGTGTTTTCTGCAGATGTCCTGCCCCCTCCCTCTCCATTTTCTCCATATGGAAATGCTCACTCGACAGCCTGGAATGGGAGAAAATCTGCGGAAAAGACCCCATCTGGAGAGGACAGAGACTACAGGCCTCAGTTGGGACAGTGTTAATCTGGACACAATGGCTATTAGCTCAGTCCCCAGACACTGTTCTGAGACTTGAAGCAAAGCCTGTGTGGTCTCTTAAGGCAGTGTTTCCCAGTCTGGTTTTCAGGGATCACCAGATAGTCCACAACTCTAGCAGGGACGCGGTGTTCTTAAAGACCTAGACCACTCAGGGCGCTCATTGCTAAAGGGCTGGAAACAGATTAATAGCTAAATACATTCCTTTTGTTTGGGTGCTTGTTGGAAGAAAAAAAAAGACACGGTGGAGGTCTGGAGTGTTCTTTGTCTTTTCTTTACTATGCCTTAAAAGGATAAAATTTGTTTCAGAGAGAAAAGGTCATAGCCAGCAAAATTATTGTTTAGTTTAGTATTGTTAGTTGTTAGTAAGCTGTAGCTAGAAACTCTGTCCATTTAATTTGCTTGAACCTCAGGGTGCTACAACACAGCTGCATACATTGCGTATATGCTCTCAAAGTGCACATATTTTATTAAAAGTTCATTCTCAGCATCTGTACAATGTAAAAATCAATCTTAATTGTTCCCTTAATCTAAACCTAACCATAAAACTTACCGTGAACACCTCGTCAACCTAAAGCTAAGCTCCAAAATCTTAGAAATGGCAGTGATTTGAGCTTGGGTAATGCTAATGCTAATATTTCAACCTCACTTTAAACCTCTAAACTTGACCTTAACGTTAAGAACTGCTGAGATGTGTTCTTGTTTAACACTATCGCTAACACCTAACCCTAAACGTAAATCAAATTCTAAACATAAAAGTGAAAACTAATTTGCTCCAATTGGTTAAAAACAGCTGAATTTTGGGCTAGTTTAATGCTATTGCTAACACCTTACTCTAAACCAGTGGTTCCCAAAGTGGGGGGCAAAGCAAATGAGCTACGCATGTTTGAGCACTGCTAGCAAAAGATGGACAGGTTTGTGGAAGCTAAACGTTCAGCAGATGATGAGTTTTCTCAAGCCACAACTCCGGGTGACTGTCTGTGAGGAGTGTGGTGTGATCTCCCTGTGTCTGTGTGGGTTTCCTCCGGGTGACTGTCTGTGAAGAGTTGGTGTGTTCTCCCTCCAGGGTGTGTTCCTGCCTTGTGCCCAATGATTCCAGGTAGGCTCTGGACCCACCGCGACCCTGAACTGGATAAGTGTTACAGACAATGAATGAATGATATTTTATTGGCAGCTCTTGAGATTTGAAAACTGCACTCTTGCAAACTGCAACTACAACATGGAAACCGTTCTTTCAGCCCTGATTACAACTTGATAACTATTTCAGAATTTATGATGCTGTCACATGCTGGTTCTGGGTATGTTGTGTATTTTACAAACGCCTCCAAATTTTCATAAGTATGAATGAATAAACATTATAACACTTTGGGAAAACAAAACGATGGGATGGAGCCATTAACACAGCCCCGTTTGCTGGGATAAGAGAGCAGACTGGTCCAGAGCGCTGTGAGCTGTGGGGGATGTGGTAAAAACAAATAATCACTGTCCAATAAAAAAACATGAATCTCTAAAACAGCAACTTCACTGGAGGCAGAAAAACCTTCTTAACTTTTAATGGGCAATGTAAAAAGATTTTAATTCCAAGGAAACTTGGAGCATTTCTAGCAGCCCATTCATCAGGAAGTGAAAGACAAAAGCACAGAGGATGCTGTGTTCAAATTATGTAGTAAACTAAATATTTGTACAGCAATGATATGCTCAATGAACACATTAATTCCTGACATTGATACACTGAAAATAGCCTTCGTCACCCTCCTCTTCAGACACGGCAGTGGTTAACACACTGATTTAACCTTCTCGTCTTTAATGTCTTCTTGATAAATGTCTCATTGTTTTTTAAAAGGTTCATCATTAGTAAATGCCTTGGTCACGGTCAGTTCGTAAAGCTTTATTATAATGGTACTGTAATTCTCAGCCCCTAATCTTCCTCCATCTCTTCTCGTCTGTGAATGTTCTGCGGAGCCTCTGGATTTCTCTGGCCCTGGGGCCTGCTGGGAGCTGCCTCAGCTGAGATTGAGATGTCAGCCACCTCCTGTGTAGATCACTGACTTTACACCCGAGAGAGCTCCCTCTCTGCTGCCCTCTCTCTCCACTCCCTACTGAGAGCTACAGCTCTGTCTCTCTCTCTCTCTTTATTTCTCTCTCACTCTCTCCCTCTCTCTCTCTCTCTCTTGCTATCTTTCTCTCTGTCTCTCTCTCTCGCTCTGACTCTCACTCTCTCACTTTCTCTCTCTCTCTCTGTCTCTCTCACTCTCTCTCTCGCTTTCTCTCTCTCACTCACTCTCTCTCTCTTTCTGTCGCTCTGTCTCTCTCTCTTTCTCTATCTCTCTTTCTCTCTCTCTCTCACACTCTCTTAAATCACTTCTTTCTACTCCCCCTTTCTATTTTTTAAATTTTTCACTCAAAATCTATTTTTCTTGTTTTTTTTTTTTGCATTCTTTCCCTTTTCTTTCTCTCCCTCTCTCTTACACTCTCAGCATAAGCCCAGAGGCCCTCATCCAGCAGCTCTTTGCTGACCTCAAAAACATGTGGACATATAGGGCAGGAACACACAAGGGCCATAGGTGGAAGAGCATGTTTTTAGGACAGATCTGTGCAACGAACTGTCTATCTGTGTATGTATCAGACCTGGTGAAATGATCAGCCCCTGTTTTAACTCACAGTGAATATTTCCTTCTCTGTCATGTTGATCTGGTAAACACATCCTCAAATCCAGCGCTCAGTCCACATCATCGAGAGCACATGTGAATACACAGGTCAACAATGAAATGATACACTGGCCAACATGCATTCTTCACAATGCATTTTCCTACAACAGTGGCTCTCAGTCCTGGTCTGGGTGGGCGAATACCCTGCGTGGTGTGGTTTTCTTCTCTCTCTCCATCACACACACTTCAGTTTCAAGGGGTTGTTAATTAGCTCATTCGTTGCAGCAGTGTGTTTGGAGAAGAAGAATTTCTATAAAGTGCAGGGCAGTGGCCATTAGGACCCGGGACTGAGAACCATTTTCGTATATCATTAACATATCACTCTGTCACTCTGGGTAACAGCTAAATGCCACAAATGTAAATTAGTACATACACGACTAAAAAGAGCACCCAACATTAATAAATTCATTCATTCATTATCTGTAACCCTTACCCAGTTCAGGGTGGTGGTGGGTCCAGAGGTTACCTGGAATCATTGGGTGCAAGGCCACAGCCTACCTGGAGGGGGCGACAGTCCTTCACAGGGCAACACACACACTCACACATTCACTCACACAATCACACCTACGTACAGTTTTGTCTCCAGTCCACCCACCAACGTGTGTTTTTGGACTGTGTTAGGAAACCGGAGCACCTGGAGAAAACCCACGCAGACACAGGGAGAACACACCACACTCCTCACAGAGAGTCACCAGGAGGAAACCCACACAGACACAGGGAGAAAACACCACACTCCTCACAGACAGTCACCCGGAGGAAACCCACGCAGACACAGGGAGAACACACGACACTCCTCACAGACAGTCACCCGGAGGAAACCCACGCGGACACAGGGAGAACACACCACACTCCTCACAGACAGTCACCCGGAGGAAACCCACGCAAACACAGGGAGAACACACCACACTCCTCACAGACAGTCACCTGGAGGAAACCCACGCGGACACAGAGAGAACACACCACACTCCTCACAGACAGTCACCCAGAGGAAACCCACGCGGACACAGAGAGAACACACCACACTCCTCACAGACAGTCACCCAGAGGAAACCCACGCAAACACATGGAGAACACACCACACTCCTCACAGACAGTCACCCAGAGGAAACCCACGCGGACACAGGGAGAACACACCACAGTCCTCACAGACAGTCACCCGGAGGAAACCCACGCAAACACAGGGAGAACACACCACACTCCTCACAGACAGTCACCTGGAGGAAACCCACGCAGACACAGAGAGAACACACCACACTCCTCAGAGACAGTCACCCGGAGGAAACCCACGCAGACACAGGGAGAACACACCACACTCCTCACAGACAGTAACCCAGAGGAAACCCACGCGGACAAAGGGAGAACACACCACACTCCTCACAGACAGTCACCCGGAGGAAACCCACGCAGACACAGGGAGAACACACCACACTCCTCACAGACAGTCACCCGGAGGAAACCCATGCAAACACAGGGAGATCACATCACACTCCTCACAGACAGTCACCCGGAGGAAACCCACACAGACACAGAGAGAACACACCACACTCCTCACAGACAGTCACCCAGAGGAAACCCGTGCAAACACAAGGAGAACACATCACACTCCTCACAGACAGTCACCCAGAGGAAACCCATGCAAACACAGGGAGAACACATCACACTCCTCACAGACAGTCACCTGGAGGAAACCCACGCAGACACAGGGAGAACACACCACACTTCTTACAGACAGTCACCTGGAGGAAACCCATGCAAACACAGGGAGAACACATCACACTCCTCACAGACAGTCACCCGGAGGAAACCCACGCAGACACAGGGAGAACACACCACACTCCTCACAGACAGTCACCCGGAGGAAACCCACGCAGACACAGGGAGAACACACCACACTTCTTACAGACAGTCACCTGGAGGAAACCCATGCAAACACAGGGAGATCACATCACACTCCTCACAGACAGTCACCCGGAGGAAACCCACGCAGACACAGGGAGAACACACCACACTCCTCACAGACAGTAACCCAGAGGAAACCCACGTGGACAAAGGGAGAACACACCACACTCCTCACAGACAGTCACCCGGAGGAAACCCACGCAGACACAGGGAGAACACACCACACTTCTTACAGACAGTCACCCGGAGGAAACCCATGCAAACACAGGGAGAACACACCACACTCCTCACAGACAGTCACCCGGAGGAAACCCACACAGACACAGAGAGAACACATCACACTCCTCACAGACAGTCACCCAGAGGAAACCCATGCAAACACAGGGAGAACACATCACACCCCTCACAGACAGTCACCCGGAGGAAACCCACGCAGACACAGGGAGAACACACCACACTTCTTACAGACAGTCACCCGGAGGAAACCCATGCAAACACAGGGAGATCACATCACATTCCTCACAGACAGTCACCCGGAGGAAACCCACACAGACACAGAGAGAACACATCACACTCCTCACAGACAGTCACCCAGAGGAAACCCATGCAAACACAGGGAGAACACACCACACTCCTCACAGACAGTCACCCAGAGGAAACCCGTGCAAACACAAGGAGAACACATCACACTCCTCACAGACAGTCACCCAGAGGAAACCCATGCAAACACAGGGAGAACACATCACACTCCTCACAGACAGTCACCCGGAGCGAGACTCAAACCCACATCCTCCAGGTCCCTGGAGCTGTGTGACTGCGAGACCTACCTGCTGCACCACAGTGCCGCAAATTGTCTTCATTTGTGAACGTAGGCAAGGCAAGTTAATTTATAGAGCATTTTCATATACAGGGACAATTTAAAGTGCTTTATACACACACACACACACACAAAACATTTAATTAAGACACAAACCTCCTGTAGATGGGTTAAGACCAAACAAATGCTAAATGCAAAAATGTGAATTCACAACTACAACCCAAAGAAGCCAGACAAAAGTCTACTGCACTATAAATTCCCCAACCCATGGTCATCAATTAAACCCCTAAAAACCCATATCTGTTCAGAGTTACAGATGCACAATTTATTTCCCAGAAAAATGCTAAATATGCATTTAGTCTCTCTCTCCAAGCACACTTCTTCCACTCAACTACAGCCTGAAAACCTGTCTTGCAATTTGACAGGATTGGGTCATTAAGTTTGTGATGTAAGAAGCCCTGGCTGAGTGAATCAGTGCTTTAAGCTTGTCTTTGGAACGCTTCTGAATCTAATTTGCATTCGATGTCTGATGCATCATCACAGGTGTATTGTTCTTATGTCCCTTACAAAAGAATAAAAGGCATGTTGCATGTAAATGTGAGCAGGTGGAGGGAGGGAGATCTGGTGAAAACAATACAAACACATTCATTCCTGACATACTGATAGACTGAAGAACGCCTTCAGCACCCTCCTCTTCAGAGAGTGATTTAACCTTATCGTTATGAATTTGTGTGTGTATTAATGTCTTACTCATTTGTTCCTGATTAACCGCTCATTATTTTCTGATGAGTTCATCCTTAGTAAACGCCTTCATCACTGTCAGTCCATGTAGTGGTATCATAATCATGAATCATTTGTGGAGATAACACTGATTAAACAAACTGGCTCATGTTTGAATTTAAGTAACACTATGTAGTATTTTTACCTTAAAATTACAGCTTCAAAATCATTGTGATGCGCCACTGAGCAGTAATAAAGAAAATAGAGCCCCTGCTTTTTCTCCTCTAGGATCAGCACTGTAGAAACTGCACTATGTAAGTTTTGGAGGAGGGTAGGAGCGTTCCACTTTTCTGTTGCTTTTGTTAGTTTGCTGCTCATTGATTTATCTCCAGTGACTACTGTCCAGTGCACTCTGCTCAAGTTATCAATCTTAAAAGCCATTTTAAAGCTGTACTTGGACAAGAGAGTGTTACATTCATTGAGCAACATACAACAAAAGAGCAGCTAGGCTTCAGCCTTGAAGTCCTATGGATGGTTTGAAGGGTCAAACTAGTACAATGCTAGGATTATATACCTGATATAACGTGTTAAGTTATTACTTAACATATTATACAAATTATTACTTTGTTGCTAGTAGTGATGATAGCTGATGTATTTTCTGAAAGGAATAAAAAAAATATATATTGAAAACAAAAGAACTTAGATAAATTGAACATTTTATTTGTGAAAAACTACAAGCAAAATGCATAAATAGACATTTCTATTTGAAGCAGAGAAAATGATAAGGTAGCCTCTAAGAGCAAAGTCGTGCACATGCCGGAAACCGTGTAGTATTTGAACATTGTAGTAGCTATAGACAAGGAGCAATGATCAATAATAATAATAATAGTAATAATAATAATAATAATAATATAAAAAAAAAAATGAAACAAATCTGCTAATACATGTACACAAGTAAAATTAATGCAACCATCACAGAAAATTTACCAATAACACTCTGCAGCTAGCAAGAAACCAAAAGCATGACAAGGTTCAAATGAAAAAGTTAAGATTAATACACTAAACAGACCCTACGTTATTACGAAACTGTAAAAGCGCTTCCACAACAACGTCGTATTAGGATCAAAAGAAACAACTGGGTGTACTGTACATATATATTGAAATTTCACATGGTTAATGCTACCGTATATCACAAGTAAACAAGCATTTAAGAATCAGGTTTCTGACAAAGGAAGCTAAAAAAATGTAACCATCTTTACACAGTAAATTAAGGTTACAGGTCGTACACAAGAACAGAACTGCTTGCGCGTAAAAAAAGAAAAAGAAATAACTCAAAACATATTTAAAAAAAGAAAGGAAAATAAAAGTTCAGCTCCATTGCCATTTGTAGCCTTTTATGTTCTGCAACATTTTTGAGATACACATACAAGCACTATTGAAACTGAGTCTTTTGTGTTTGTTGGTATTTTTTATTATTATTTTTCAAATTTCAATAAATTAAGATACAATTAATTGGTTTTTCTTATCTTTTTACAATTTTACAAAAAAACTAAACAAAACAAAAATAAAAATAAACAGCTGTTTATGATCACGGGTAAGGCAAGTGAAAAGATGGCTATATTTTAATAAGAAATGTAAAGTAGGCTATACATTGCTCAGCGAGATCTGATGACCCTACAGGGGGTCGGAATTTGGCGAAATCTCAAGCATCTGGACCATCGCTGACCCCCTTGGATTTGGGATTTTTGCCTAACGTTTGTCTTCATTCAGGTTACTTTCACATTGCATTTACGTTTGCATATTCTTGAAAAAAGTCAGTATAAATTCCATGTACATAGTTTTTTTATTTTCTGTTTTTTTTTTTAAATAATTATGCACATTAACTGAAGGTCAGGTGACGTGGGTGGTCGAGGGCGGTCACAACTTTCTGAATCCAACATTCACTGATTAATATCACAAATACACAGATAGACATGGTTACTGTCTCAAGAACTGAATGGGTTAAAGCCTTCATTTGTACATAACACTAGAGGACTATGCACAGGACATATTTCAAAGGATTCATCACCATCAGAAGAAAGGAAAGCAAAAGAAAAAAGGCAGAAAATTCAACTTCATTGCGTCGTTGGACCAAAACCAAGTCTTCATTTCTGTTACAAGTGATACACCGAAACTTTCACAGCTTTTCACACTTCTGAAACTAAAGGTTAACCAGTTACTAGAACATTACTCTGCGCAAGTATTAAGCAACTGAATCGATTATAAAGTTTTTTAAATATTGCAATACTGTCGTTTCGAGATTTCACCCTCTGAACTGACCATGTTTTGCCAAAATCAGAACAGTAAATGTACAACATTGAATGCGGATGTGGTCTTTACAGGTTTGATTCCAAAGTGATTATGTCTCTCTCAGTACACAGACAGACCGTGTAATATAAAGTGGACAAGAATTAGACAGCTGATATGGATTATATTAGACTTTATTTAAAATGTATTATATATCACACATATGATAATTACATTTTGAATTATTTGTCTAGCATGTCATCAATATCAAATTCCTTTGGTCCTTCAATAAATAAAACTCATATCATATACACAAACTTTATACAGATTTAATACAGCTCCAAGGTGGATTATTCTGACTTGATGGGGGTGGTTATCACTGCTACTCAAATTTTGACCATTTTTGGTAGGTTGATTGTTGTCCAAAACTAAGCTGAAAGCTTTGGACAAAACAATAAAAGCCTATTGTTTTCTGAAGACGTTTTTGTCCTTCCTTGTTGGAGTGCTACACATTTTAGTCAACATCTTCATTCCGTCTTTACCATTCACTGTGCACCAACTGCTATTCAAGTACTCTGAGCACGATAATATGGGTAAGGGTGAAGGGCTAATTTAAAACCACAGGCTATTCTGGCTAGTTCCTAACCAATCAGAAACAATGGAATGGATTTCTTAGTGTTTGTTTTCACTCTGCGCCTTAAGCGAGGACCAAAAGTCATTAATAAAAACCAAAAAGTATCTCCAAGCTCAAGTTAACAAGAGTGAAACATGAAATGAACTCCTTGAATCCCTTGCTAGAGAAGCAACTGCAACAAGAACCTTGCGTCCTGCGCCCCGCTCCACATGCCTCTTCATTGTCCGTAAACTCCGGCTGACCTCCAGCCTTCTGAAGTAACACAAACCCCACCAAGAGCAAGTGTAAGAGACCCGGCTCCGAAGATAAGCATCTCAACACCGCTCGGGGTCACACTGCACTAGTCCGAAATGGTCTGGAAATGTGAGGCTGAGAGAAGCCTGCGAAAAGCAGACAGCCTTCTCCTCACTCTCCTGCAGAGGCTGAAGGAAAAGCAAAGCTAAAAAAACCGTGACCTGTGAAGGACAGTAAGACAGTCCAAGGCGGGGAACTGATTCACAGTGTAGCTAGCACCAAATGTGGGAGATTCAGGCTCCCCCCCCTTCTTCTTCTTCTCAGGAGGTTCCAGCGAAACCATTCAAACCCTTTAAAAACTCTTAAGTGTAAAATGGAGCCATCCGCTGAAATATTTAGCAAAGCTTTGACAAAACGAATCTCTAAAAGTATTAAGATGCAACAGATAATAAATAAGTGTTTTGTAGCGGTTTGAGAATCATTAAAATGTAGGTGGTTATTGTGCACAGCAGGCTTTTTTTTTCCTTTGTTTTTACAATAAAAAGGGGAAAACAAAAACAAAAAAAGACCCCAAAAAAAACAAAAATCAAATAAAACATAAGTTGATTCAGCCTGATATTCACTTACAAATATAAAACAATACATACAAGTGTGGGATGCCGTAAAGGAGGGGGCACTAATCCCAGAGGCCCTGCAGTCACTCCAATGCTGCTGAGGTGACGGTGAGTATCCAGGGGTGAGGTCCAGTGAGACATCGTTATCTCCACCAATCGATTGAAATCGAGAGAATGTGTACACAACACACACACACATATACATATATATATATATTCCTGTGTCGATGTGTGTGCATGTTGGGTCTCTGTGTGCATGAATTCCTCATTCGGCTACGGGAAACATATGGGGTGAAACCAGGGCAGGGCGTGGGATAAAGGTGAAACACGGCCAAGCCTTTGAGCTCCCAGCATCTCCACAGTGTCCAAAGGGCAAAGGGACAGTTTTTGGGGCTCAGAACGACTCGTCGTGCCCCACCGAGAGATCTCCTTTGGGGGTAGAGGCACGAGACGAGCCCTTGTCCATGCTCTCGGAGCCAGAGCTCTGGTGCTGCTGCTCGGAGCCTGCGCTGGAGGTCACCGTGGACGAGGACGTGGAAGAGGAGCGGTTCTTCTCTTTAAAGTCTGTTATGATCACTGTCACGTTCCCCACTGTGATGGCCAGCTGCTGGGCAGTGCTCCGGTCCACGTTCTTCAGCTTGGGTCTGTCAATCACAAAGACGTGTGTAAGTATATTTATACCACAGATTCATTTACCTCTAAAGTGTAAACAGTGCCAAACATGTTCAAAGATATTCAAACATCTGTTCTAATTAATAAATTTAGCTTCTGAAATATATAATCTACACAATAGCATTATTAATAGAGCCAAGTCAAGTCACTATACCCAATGCAAAGGGTTGGGTATAGCTAGAGGGGTATAGTGCACTGAGCTGTTGAGCAGAAGCACTTTAGAGTAAAAGACCTACATCCAACACTTTCGAGAGTGTGGCTGAACTCTTCCAACATCTGAGCTTTTGGATGACTGCTATCAAATCCTCACAAAAAAAAGTATATGTATGTGTGTGCGTGTGTATGTAACATGGCATAAAGCACTTGGTGCTCTGGTTTCTCAGGTGTGTGAGTGAATGTTTGAGTGTCTGTTGCCCTGTGAAGGACTAGCGCCCCCTCCAGGGTGTGTTCCTGCCTTGCGCCCAGTGATTCCGGGTATGCTCCGGACCCACCACAACCCTGAACTGAATAAATGGTTACAGATAATGAATGAACATTGTAAAGCTTCTAAGAAGTGCATGGGCACCAAGTACATATGGTTTGCAGCTTTTCCACTTCCTTGCTGATTTTCCATTAGCACAGAAAGCAAAATAAAGCCAGCTGTAAGGTAAAACCTTATTTATGCATTGTGTATTCATGTTGTTGTTTGGGACTGAACACAGCTCCGTCATCAGTTTAGACAGATCAGTAGAGTTTGTTCCTTCCTTGTTGCAGCGTCCAATGTCTCTTTCGTCGGCCACCGATCCAAGGAGCGTTTGAACTTCTTCAAAAGTCCACGGCGTAATTTTACGAGCTGCCGTTGTGAGTCGGATAAAAACAAACGTGATCTCTGCTGCAGCTGGAGATTTTACAGATGGAGATTTTGTGCCGGATGTCTGCCGAGACTGACAAGTCTCACTGGTCAATCAGGGCTCGGCAAAGGTTTACAAATCACAGTTTAGTCCCTGCTAAACTGAACCACGAGTGAGGAGGTACTTAAGAAAAAACAAAAACAAAACAAAGAAAAAAAAATCCGGTTCCAGGGACAAATTGACCTAGTGAAAAAGCAAAAAAGCTGAGCAGAATTGAGTAGTGGTGGTACCATGTAGTGGAAAAGAGCTATTAGTGCAGCTATATTCTTCATTTCAGAAGAAATGTTGCTTGAGCAGGTGTATGCAAACTTTTGGACAGATGGTGCACTTTAAAGGAAGGCGATTTAGGCCATTCCTATCAGTCCATTCAGGAAGGATTGGTCACACAACACAGAGGCCAGCTGGTGTCTTCAAATGGTGCAAAAAATGTTAAAGTGGGGACCAAAAGAAAGACAAAAAAAAAAAGTAAAAGTAAAAGATTGTTAGATACAAGGTCAGCAATGGTCCATTATTTACTGTGATTATAAACTCTGCACTGAACTGACCCAAAGCCACACATGACAGATTTTACAGCGTGTTAATAATAAAACAGAGTTCCTTTTTTTCCCCCTTACAGCAGTCGTATGTTAGCACCCCATGGCAGGTATTTCAACAAGCTATTTCTGGGCTATTTCTCAAGTGGCCTGCATTTAGATAGCACAGAATATCAATGACTGGTATTAGTTGTTCAAATCTCTCCCAGACAATGTGACACATTGAGCCTTGCTGGCATTGTGAGGCAGAGACAGAAGAGTGGGAAGGCAGCCAGGAGAGAGAGTGTGTGTGGGAGTGAAACACTGCGCTGCTCATTTGAGCTCAGCCCACGACTAACACACTCACACGCTCATTCAGGGAGGGAGAGAGAGAGGTGGGGTGGGGGGTAGGAGAAAGAAAAGAACAGGGTGGGGGAGGGAGGGAGGAGGGGGAGCTGCATTTGTGAATCAGAGCTGCTCTTACATTGAGTTGCATTGCAGCTGTCTGCCAGCTTTGTTCACTGACAGAATGACTTACAGTAGCTATTCAAGCTGACGGGAGGCATCTCCGACTGCAGTTATTAATATACTACCCTCTACTTTTTTTATGGACTGGCATTAAGCATCCTAATGAGACAGGGAATGAGAAACTATTTCTCCTCTGGCAAGAACCTCGGTGCTGGGTCATTTGATCACTAGAGCAAGTTAAAAAAAAAAAAAAAGAAAGAAAGAAAGACAGAAAAAAAAAAAAAAAGAACAAGGACAGCACAGATGAAAAATGAGGCACCTTGAGATGTGAGAGTTCTTGGTCTTGGTGGTTGATTTCCCAGACTGTATGCTGTTTCTTTCGCTCGGCGGGCTTTGATGGCTGTCTGTCTTGGGTCTGTGAAGAGATCACAAGAACAAAGCGGTTGATATCCATTACAAAAGGCTTCGTGTTCAGGCCCTTCACCTGCACGCTCTCAGCTAAAATGCAATACCTGGTGTTCTTTTTGCTGTTGGGTTTCTTGGTGATGGCGGGAGTGATCTCTTTCTCTCTGTCCTTCTTCTCCTTCTCAGGCTGCTCCTTCTCCATCTTGTCCTTGCTGGGAAGCTCCACCTCAGGTGTATTCCTGTCGGGACGTTCGCCATCCACTCTCTCTTTCTCAGGCTTCTCCGGCTTCTCTTTCTTCTCTTTCTTTGGGGGAGGAGGAGTGGCGTATTGCTGGGCCACCTGCTGAGCCACCAGCTGGGAGTTTATCCTGGGCTTCCTGTGGGGCCAGCCAAGAGTTCACGTTAAAGAGGAAAACCTGCTATCAATGCATCAACACATCAACGACCCACTGAACTACTGGTTTTGTGGCTGAGTTGTTACATGCTTCTCTGGACTGAAACTCTGATTCTAGACTGAAAATAAGCAGCCTATACAGGTGTGACGTAACCAGGGCTGGACGATACGGCCAACATTTATATCACAATATATTTCTTACATTTTGATCGATATGAACCAGTATAAAATCCACTGAGAAACTTTCAAGGACAAACAAGAAACATGACATCACCCACAAACACAAACCTATTCGCTTTGTCAATATTAATGTTTTTAAACTGAATTTAAAATTGAGCGCTGAACTGACGACAGCACCCTGTGATAAACATCAGTCAGTGACAGGTGGTGTAAATAATGTATACGTGTTTAACAATCATCATTGTTATTGAAATATTATATATTGTGATATTTATTGACATCGAATTATTTTCCAGCCCTAGATCTAATGTCATTTTTCAATACATCAGTACAAAGCACAATATGAATATTAAAAGATCAATTGCATTTGATCAAAACAGCAAGTTAAGAATGCCACCTTCCACTCACAATGCCTGCAGTTTTAGTTATAGCCTGCATTATCAACAACTTTGCCTCAACATTTTTGAAGTGAGGAAATTTAACCTAGTAACATAGAAACTGTAAACCTACCATAGATGAGTTAGACCAGTCAGAAGCAACCCAACTCCCATGTGCTGTGACCTGGGATTTGTGTCAAAGGCAGAAAGCCATCTCATATATACATCAATATACATCAACAGTGCTAAACTAAATTAAATAACCCATATTCATCCAAGTGCCGTATCAAGCACTGAGCGTTTTCAAAGTTCAGTCGAGCAGCAGCACCGTGCTTTAACTTTTTAAACCTGCTTCACTGGAAATGTAAATAATGGTGGACACAACACATTCTCAATACAGGAAACAACACAGGACAGAACTAGATACAATCCATGTGCTAATCATAACATCAGATGCTGTTACAGTGGTTACAATTTCCGAATTCTCACTTCTCCCGCTCTCAACTTCTGCTGCTGGGGTCCACGTAACCATTGACTCCAGTTGACACTCATCGACTCCAGCTGATCGTTACCATGACAGCACCACAGTAATGAAACAAATATGAAAATGCCCTCAACATAATTTTCTCACTTTTAATATTTTGACACTGAAGTGTTCACCTAGAGTCTACTCTGACTTACAGGACACGTCTGAGTTAAAGATTTGACTCTTCTGACGTCAACTCCCAATCCGTAATTCAAGTAGATTGAATATTTATGTGGGGGGTGGGTGGCTATATCACTTCGAATAATAACCATAAACACACACACACACCTGCCTTTATGTTATATTTCAGTAAAATCCACAATTTATATCACAATTCCAACAGGTTCAAAAATGACGATCAGATATTCAGCATATCATACATTCATTCATTCATTGTCTGTAACCGCTTGTCCAGTGTAGGGTGGTGGTGGTGGGTCCAGAGCCTACCCGGAATCACTGGGCACAAGGTGGGAACACACCTCGGAGTGGGCGCCAGTCCTTTACAGGGCGACACACAATCCCACCTACGGACATGTTTTGAGTCGCCACTCCACCTACCAACACGTGTTTTTGGACTGTGGGAAGAAATCCATATGGACACAGGGAGAATACACCAATTCCTACATATCATAGAGCCCTAACAATTATATAAAAAAAAATTCACATTCAGTTTACCTATATGTCTATACATTTATAGGATCAAACCACATTTTATTCAGATATCTACAAAGGCCTTTGGGTGGTCTCCTTATTCATACTGTCATGTGCTTCCCACCTCTTCACATTCTGAAATGATTCTATGATGAGCTGGAAAGACACACAGGACTGACTCATAACTCAAAACCAGAATGTACAAAGATGAGACCACTGCAGTGGGCAAAGCACTCTAGCTATTGATATTTCAGTATCCGTAATGAACAACAAAAATCCACTTAACTGCCTCATGTTATTAACATCGTAAGACAAATATTTGGTCCACTGGAGCTTTCAGGCATACAGAAAGAGCACGTCTTATTGCTCAAAATCTGCCAGAGGATATTTTTATTTCTCTATACTTGAATAATGGAGGCACTCATGTTTTGGTCATTATTACTAATACTGCCACTTGCGGCCCACCCCTACACACTGACTCAGTGTATTTTAATGAGTGGCACATATCTGAATGAACTGATTCAGAGAGTGTAACAATCAGAGACCACTGCAAAAAGGCTGATTATTAGGTGTTTGCATTATAACTATGATATTTAAATATATTCAAGCAGGAACAATAACGCAAAATTCAACAATCATAAATACACTAAGTAAATTCATTAAATTAACAGCTTCATAAAATTCACCTTGATTTCCTGTGATGATGCAATGCGTATGTAATGTTGTCCTGATTTCATTACAGTACATGATCATAAATCTACACAGTGAAATCTCAAACTGTATCACTGGTATTTGCTTCCCTCTTAAGCATCTCTAATGGCACCTTTCCACTGCATGGTACCTACTCTGCTCTGCTTGTTTTGCTTTCCCAATAGACAAACCTTGGGCCTGGTACTTCATCCCACGGTCCAAAAACAAACATTGGTAGGTTGATTGGCGACTCAAAAGTGACCGTAGGTGTAAGTGTGTGAGTGAACGCGTTGCCCTGTGAAGGACTGGCGCCCCCTCCAGGGTGTATTCCCGCCTTGCGCCCAATGATTCCGGGTAGGCTCTGGACCCACCGTGACCCTGAATTGGATAAGCGCTTACATATAATGAATGAATGAATGAATGGATGAACCCGGTACGTGGAACTGAAACCTTTTTTTTTTTAAGTCCCTGATCACATGTGGATACAAGCTAGAAGAGTAGGGACTAAACGTGATAAACCTTGCGGAGTGCTGTGTGGCCAGAGGGAGTTGTCTACATGGAGATATGCAGACATCCAGCAAAACTAGACACCTGTAAAATCTCTAATTTACAGCAGCGATCACATTAGACTCACAACGGCAGCTCGTAAAATTATGCAGTGGTCTTTTGAAGAAGTTCAAACACTCCTTAGATCGGTGGGCTATGAAAAACATCAGTGAGAAGTGGGACAAACACTGATCTGTGAGGACTGGGGTTGTGAAGCATCAGCATCCAAATCCATAGAAACTCTTTCTCCTTTCTCGTGAACCCTTCCCCTCCCCCACTACCCTCTCCCCTGAAGATTCTGTCACCTTTTTGAGGAAAAGGTTTACAAGATCTGCAACTCCTTTCCACCTGCCTCCACCCTTCCCATCAGGCACCATCCCCCTCCTCCTAATTCTCCTAGTCTTGGGTCTATCCACTTTCCACAGCTTCTCACATCTAACAATCCAACCACCTTTCTGCTAGACCCTAATTCATCCAGGCTAATCCAGATGACATGAATTTATGGCAGAGTGGTCCCTGTACACTACAGGTCCTCACCACGGTCTTGCCATCTCCTTCAAGAACTTGTCGGTCACACCACCTGCAGAAGCATAAAGGCTTGGTGTATTTGTGGACGACCAGTTAATGCTCTCGACTTATATTGCAAACCTCAGACATGCAGGTTTCTCCCGTTACGACACCCTGAGAATTCAACCAATCCTACTTGGCTTGATATTCAGGCACAGTGTAATATGTGAGCATTGTGAACCTAGCTCTCCATACTGACTTATATACTGCTGTATTTAGCAGCATCTTCTGTATTCTACCCTTTTTATACAGCCAAGCAAAATGTGTCACTTATCAAGGGATATAACTGACTGTTTAAAAGCCAGGGCAGGAGCACATTTGGCTTCATTATGTGTTTCCTGACAGTTTTTATTTAATGCATGTGAGTGAAATTAAACCTTCTATCAAACTTTATACTTATCAAAATAACATAACATCAGCATCAAACATAAACCTTTTGGCTTTGTCAATATTCATATTTTGAAATTAATTTTACAGTGCCCTGTAACGACCATCAGTCAATGACAGATGCAGTAGATAATGCAAACTGAGAAATTGAAAATGTGTTTAAAAATCTTATTGTTATTGGAACATTTTATATTACGAATTGATACTGCATTACTATCTGGCCCTACCTTAAATCACAAAGTTCAAAAGGCAAGAAGCAAGCTCACAATAACTGGATGGACTTGGCCAAAATGAGTGACCTGAAACAACTTCCTGTTCAATCTGAAACTGTATAAAGCAGGGATATCCAACTAGATCTGGAGGCTTGGTGTCCAGCAAGATTTGATAACAGATCCTACTCAGTAAAACACCTACTTAACCCAGCCCTCAATACAGGAGTTAAATTAGGAGTGTTTGAACAATGGATATGGGCCCTTCAGGACTGGAGCTGACCGATGAAAACCGGACACTCCGTGCATTTGCAAGAAGGGAGTCATTCCACAGGAGCATGTATAATGTGATCACTTACTCCATGCCTGATCAGCAAGTCCAGCAGTAAACCAGTTCCCCAGGCAATGTTTGCTAGTGACATTAAACAGGATTAAACAGTAAGTAAAAACTGTGGCCTTCACATATCACATTCATCCTGACCCTCCTCTGTAACCCACAGGGGCGAGTGTCCAGCAGATCTGTGGAGGACTCCAGCTCCCTGCTGCTGGGCCGAGTGCCCATCCCTCGCTCCAGCTGTGCGGGCTCATCGCAAGGCTAATCTCATTACTCTCCTCCCTTAACGAACGAGTGTGTGAGGATCACAGGTGTGGGACATTTGCAGCAAAGCAGTGACAGGCACTAATCTAATTACGGCCTGAGGGTGAGGGAGTTGGCCTCATTCAAGGGGAGGATTGGGAGCAGTAGTGCGCAATTGGTCCTGCCTGCACACGAGGCCAAGCTGTGGGGCAACAACAAGCCACACTGACAACAAAACCGGTCTGACTGCTACTACGCCTGCTACGCTTATTATACACACTACTGACCACAATTATTTGAGCTGACCACAACCGTTTTCCTGCAGTTATTAGCTGTGGCAATCATATGTTTAAATGGCAAAAACAGAACATGGAGTGGAAAGTGTTTCTGTGGTTGAATTGAAGCCTGAAAACAAGATGGGAGAGAAAAAGGGGGTTGTTAAAATAAGCAGGATACATTTCTTAACAGGATAAGTTCACATTTGACTGAAATAGTGACAGTAGCAAAATAATAATAATAATAATATCCATGTAGCTGTTGTCACAAAGGTGTTTCTGGCATTTCAAAAATAGGAAAAGCCCACAATACATCCCCTTGTCATTGGAAGGTCTCAAGAAGCTTTGGTGCTTCACATCAAATGTCTTTGTTTACATGTGGTAATTATTATGGGATTGTGTTGTACAGAAACTATGGAGGGCAGGACTAATGAATTCAGAAATGAATATAATATATAACACCGGCATCAGTGTTTTTCTGTTCCTTTTATTAAAAAATAAATACTAGACGATCTACCACCAAAGAACAAAGACCAAGAACATTTTGCTGATTTTAAGAATTAAAATCACTTATTTATTCAATGTAACAGGTTAAAGCATGTGAACTTTAATGAGGCTGTGCACAGTTATATGGAGTTTTATAAACACACTCTCCCCACCACTTCCCTTTACAATATTTCAGGCAAATACACACACTTACGTGAAATAAGAAAAATTCAGCAGTCCTCCTCTCTCTCTGTGAGATATAATGTGTGTGTAAACTTTGCAGAATTCAGAGCCATCCTGCTGAGTTTGTGAACTAACCAACGCCGAGGCTAACGTGCATGTTGTCTCGCCAAACACAGCCCCAGAAACACACACAAACGAAGGGTGTCTTATTTCCTATTATTCAGCCACGGTTTGCACTGATGACCCTACTATTCTTTGGTTCCAGCTGGAAATGCATTTTTCTGGTTCACGAACCAGTTTATGTTGGTTGAACTAAGAACAGACGGTGTAATGGCGCCACCTTAAGTTGTCTCTGTAAAATATGGCTGAACTAACAGTTCCTTCCCACCCATACACATTTCAACATTAGGATTTAATCACTCAGTGAGTCAAGTAAGGCCCCACATACACCTGAACCCTGTGTCGTACCCCATCCTGTAGCCTAACCCACACCTCCCATTGACGCAGGTCCAGGGATATAAACTCCTCTCGTCCACACTACAGAGACTGCAGGCAGCAGCGAACTCGCCACCAGAGATTTCCTCAGACATTGGTTGCTCATCAAATATAGCAGGAACCAGACTCTTTGTTGCTTTCCTGGCACTGCAACTATGGTCTGTTCTAATTAGTGTCCTAATCTGTAAACAGTGCATATTACAGATTTATAAAACTAAGACCATTACACCACTACACTCTGTACTACATAGTGCTGAGGAAGATATTTGTGATCCAATCCTACTGTTGTGATGGTGCAACTGTAGAAGGACGCAGACACACAAATGCACAAGATGCTTCTGCCCTTCCTGACACCATACTTCCTTAGACCCAGGCTTGTGACTGACACTACACGTGCACCAGCACATGCAGAGGATGGCAGGCAGCGTGTCGTGTTTATTTGAGCTCAAGCCGTCTGTCATCAGTTGGAATCTACCAAGTACCAACAGCAAGAAAGCAAGATAGCTAATCAGCAGATCTGACCGCAGCTTATAACTGAATTATTACTGGCTAAGATTAAATAATATAACAAAAACAATTAAAAATATAACAACAACAATTATTCACCATGGTAAAACCACTGTATACATTTGTACTTTCTGGGCATAACCTCTTCCTCCCTCACCTAAAACACACACACACAGACACACAGTCGAGGGAGCGCAGACAGCAGCCGTGGGCTGCAGGCTCCCTCTCCTTGTTGCAGTGCTGAGTTAATTAAAAGCTGAGGGGCTGTGGCGGAGATCTGAGGCAGAACTGTGTGCAGCTCGAGCCAGCTCTTGTTCCTGCAGCTTAATGGCTGACATCTGGCAGCAGCTGGGGGTAACAGAAGATCTCAGCTGAAGATGGGGGATTGAGGGGGAGAGCGCTTAGGAGCCCACTAGCATCATTAACATTGTCTAAACATTTTGACACGGGAGACCGCCTCACATCGTTATCTGCTATCTGCCGACTAGTTAAGGGTTTTAAATGGGCTTCGTGGCAGTTGAGAATTTTTGGGGAGGAGTGAGTGAATACAACAACGAATGATCCCCTGTATCAGAGAGGATCATTTACAAAGGATGCATGATTCAATACGCACAGTATAGCAATACTGTTGGTGCTAAGAAGTTTATTTTGTGTTTTCACGTAATGTTGTGTCCCTTATTCAAAAATGATTAGGTCCTGATAGTTACCGGTAACATGCCATGTACAGGATGTTCCTGACAGTTTTAAAAACACATAAGCAGTAGGTTTTCTTTCTGTAAAGATGTTTCTACCTGGTCTACTTTTGTGTAACTAGGAATATAACAAAAACATACACCCACATAAGCTTTGACATGTTTTGAAAGATAAAAATCTTTGAGCACAAAATACCAGCACTCAAGACAAACCAAAGACTTAACACTACACACTTAGCAGCCACAACACGACAACCACAGCCCGGTGAGGTGAATAACACTGATTATCTCGTTACAGTGGCACCTGTCAAAGGTTGGGATATAGTAGGCAGAAAATGAACAGTCGGAACTAGAAGTTCAGGTCTTGGAAGTAAGAATAGTACGCCAGTTTAAGGATCGTGGTCTCCCAAGGCTTATTAACACGTGTGGGGTGCGAAGGCTAGCCTGACCGATCGGAAAACCACCCCAAAAAAACAGTTAGAGGAGTACAAACTGCTAAAAATGTTAATGCCGGCTCTTATAGGATGATGCCAGAACACAGAGTATCACAGCTGCTGCATAGCCTTAGACCGGTATATAGGGTAATGCACCCTGAAACACTGCAAACATTATTCAGGACTGGTTTGAGACACATGCCTACGAGTTCAAACTGTTCACTCCAAGTCTCAATGGGCCAGAGCCCTCAATGGGCCAGAGCCCATTACATGAGAGGGACCTGTACAATGTTAGGCCCATGCTTGTCCAGCCCTAGTTATGACTAATGAGTATATATTAGGGATGTTATGGCACACAAAAATCACAGTTTGGTAAAGTCCACTGTACGGTTCGGTATAGTGGTACTGCAAGGGAAACGCAAAAAAAGAACATACACACACATTGATATACAAGAGCGCATTGGAAGGGCAGTGAACCCATTTGTGGGTCGAAATCACAGCTTTAAACTTTATGATCTGCATAACTTCCCTTAGTTTTCACACGTACGTATATGCTGCAACATGCCACATATTCGTCATGGCAATGTGCAATCCTAAACTTGACCCTCAAACCCTGACAGTTCAGTATGAATACGTGAACAGTTACAATCCTAGTGTATATTTGACCAGTGCAAAGGTAACCCCCTGCTGCATCTCCTGTGGCGTGAACCTCAGTCTTTGGTGGCCCAGAACCCAGAGATCTCTTCTTGTCTGGATGACTGATGGGCTCCAGGCACCTCTCCCACAGGGCCAAGCCAATCAGAAGGCAATCAATCGCCTCATAATAGGGAATCATGTCGGAGGGGCCAGCACAACGCCACAATCAATACAACCCCTGTGAGGAATCCAGATGAGCCTGAGCCCTCAGGCTAAAGGCACTGTAGAAATTAGCTCAGAGCTACTGCAGTAAAGGCCGACAAGTTAAAGTGGCGACAGAAAAATAGTGCTGGGCGAAATGACCGCAAATTTCTAACGTTGCTGGGAGCTTGTCTGTCTCTTTTCTTGAGCCAGTTCATTTTATATATATTTATATATAAAAAAAACTCTCCTGATGTATGCATCTCCCATGGCCTGCACAGTCACCAGATCTAAATATTATTGAGACACTTTGGGGTGTTTTGGAGGAGCGAGTCAGGAAATGTTTTCCTCCATCAGCATCACATAGTGACCTGGCCACTATCCTGCAAGAAGAATGGCTTAAAATCCCTCTGACCACTGTGCAGGACTTGTATATGTCATTCCCAAGACGAATTGACGCTGTATTGGCCGCAAAAGGAGGCCCTACACCATACTAATAAATTATTGTGGTATTATATATGTATAAAATAAAACATTATACATATGTTGTACTATATTATTATTATTAGATTACTACTGACTTGGTAACCTAGTGACCCTTTTTAATATCCTTCTCCTACCAATATATGTTTATTAAATAAATAAATACATTTAAAAAGAAAAATATTAAAAATATATATAAAAGCAATGAAATGGTGGTCAATTGGTCAAGCACATGCCGCGAGGAGGTGACTGGGTCAGTGGTATCATTCAGTCCAACCACCAGCCAAGCAGAGCCCTGAGGTATTTGCTGTGATCCAGCTGAGGGATTTATCAGACGAGTGCACTGAGCCTTTGCTAAACAGCTGCTGGGTTGAGCCTAGCTCCAGCGGGGATCTGGAATCACTTCCAACCTGGGGTTAGGCTGGGAGCACAGTGCTGGAGGTGGACAGGGCTGTGATTGATTTGATCAAACCCCCACCCTCCATACCCCCCCCCATGCTGGTTCTCCTGCCAGGCGGCGAGATTTGTATCAGACGTAGATCAGAAAGGCAGAAATAGGCCGGGCGGTTAAGCCATGATTCAGTGCCAGTTGTAATTCAGCCATGAAAGCCCGCTGGCGTGTCAGGAGAACTGTCAAAGCTCCCTCGGCAAGGCAAAAACCACACAATGCATTATTTACTGACCGACACATGACCAACTCAACACAACTGCGTTCTGTTCGCTGGGTGATGTATTAAACGAGGCAGCAGTTCTCCACGGGGCTCCTCAGTTTAGGACACGCTAACAATGTTTGGAAATGAAGCCTTTCACCAGCAAATATTCAAGTTCCTAAAGAATGTCAGTAATTGGTTTTTGCTGAACTTTTTGGGTGTGGGAGGCTGTGAAAATGATCAGCAGTCCTGCTAGCTTAAAGTACACGCATTGTGGACACAGACATGCAGAAACAATCTCCACAGAAAAACATGACATTCAACAGTTTTCCAGTGGTTGGTCTTCACATTATAGAACACCCGCATTATAAAGCACCTAGTGGCCTGGATATTACAGAGATTCAGCACAAAATGTGTTATAAACATGGAAATGGGAGACTCTGGAAGAGTTGCACAAGTCTAAGGCAACTATGCCTATTACCAAGCATCAGCAGGAGGTGTATGACACCCATGGCACTGGGTGTTCTTCTGGTGTTCGTGACCTCATTAATAGCGTTCACAATTTTAATAATAAAGGATTCCTCATCATTTTTTAGTTCTCCAGACTGTTAATGTGTTTACGAAGCACCAGTGTTAGTAAATGTGTAAAACAATGGGTCTCGGTCTAGTATGTTAAGCTTTCTCTCTCTGCTCATTGCAGAGAAACACCTTCTGGAGGTTTTTACACAACAAACAGACCACCAAATGTTGAAAAGCATGAACCATGGATAAGGACATTGCTCTATTCGTGAGCCATAGGTGGCTAATGTAGATTTGTTTTTGCTGTACATGGAACTGACTCTAAATTCAGGAGAGCACTTTACTTTATGTAAGTAAACACAGAACGAATGTGCTACAAAAGTAAACAACTCGAGTTACAAATGAGGTATTGTGGAAATTCTAACAGTGAATAAAAACAAAACAAGTTAAAGTTCAGCCACATACAAACATACCTGTTCCAAGGTGCTGAATTCTGAACATGAACAACCAGAGAGTGCACCATCTCCCCTGAATCAGACATAGTCTATAATGCTCGTGGCTGAATGCCATGAAATCTCACAGAAATGTGAGTGTAAAGACCTGCCAGAACAGAGGATGACAAGGATGACAAACTGAAGCAACGACTAGGGACAAATCGGAACATTGCTGGTAGGGGATACATTTTCCAGCTGCACAAAGATTAAGCTGAAACACATTCAACAGAGGTGACATAACAGCCGCCGCTCGGCAGCTCAGGCGAACCGCAGAACCAGCGTATAAATGTCATCAATGAGTGCTTCAACCTCTACAAGCACTTCAGACACGCTGGGCCGGGAGCACACACGCCTGACTGTCATATTATACAGTGATTGACAGCTCCTCCTCCCGACCTCCCCTTCAATCTCGGCTAACGGGGCGCGTGAAGTGGGACGCTGCTGGATGCAATAAAATGACTGTCATCAGAACAACATACTCAACGCCCAGGCAGACAGGCAGCAGCAAAGTGGTGACACAAAGCTCAATCAGCTTCACCGCTTTAGGAGAAGTTTAAAAAACCTGCAATGGTAAAATCCTGGAGTACGGCAATTTTAGCTGCCGAATCCTCCATTACAGGGGACAGCAATGGGGTTTCATTGGGTTGTATGCTACAGTTTTACAATATGGACATAAATTAATGGACATAAATGAAGTTTTTATTATTGTTATTATTATTATTATGACATTAATTTCAAATATCACAATTTATTTCTCACACTTTTGAGATGTTAAAGCCATGGTCAGAATAGACACTTGCAGTTTGTCTCTCTGTGAAAAGTGGGAATTGGTGACACACAATGTTTTGTGCTCTAAGCTTAAAAATCTCACCAACCATAAACAGTAAAAGAAAACACTGGAAATAAAATGTAAATGTTATATAATCACCTAATCCAGCTTCTCAACTGTCCACTAAGGTTTTATAATCAGCTCAGACCATGTTAATATAACATATTAGAACAATATAACAAGTTTGGTACTAACACACGGGTACAACTGACATTTCCTCCGTTTGGGATCTACAGTACTAGTGTACAAAGCCCTTCCCTGTCAGGTCACCACAGCCAAAGCAGGTCAAGAACATGGATTTGCATGTCTAATGCCTCTTTCGCACATGAACTCCAAAGAATTTCTAAAGAAACTCTGCAGTATTGGGTCTGGAGATGTCCCGGATTGGTCGTTAACACATGCAGCACACACTGGGAGATTTTCTGCACCAGGCACGCTCTCGCACTGGGAAATGAAACGCTTGCTTTATGCATTAGGCAGCGCCTGTGCAGCGCGTGCAGGGGAAACTCCGGAACATTTCCCGCATTTCAGACTCTAACGTCCAATACTCTGAGTATTTACTAGAGCACAAGGAGGATAAAGCCTAGGTAAGATCTGTGGAAACTCCGGTGTCACCTTTGTCCAAGGCTGTTATAACAGCCTTCTTCAAACAACAACAAATATACACATAGCTTCTTATAGTGATGCTGGTTTGTTGTGACAGTAAGCATCACTGCTTTACTCCTTTTTACAGAGCAGCTACATGAGAACGTCCTGCTTAAAGCATCTTGCTTTTACACAGAGAGAACCCAAGAAACGAGCTGAAGTACCATTCAGTACCTACAGGATGATTTGGAGCTGCATCAGTGATCCACATCTTCATTATCCATCATCCATATATATCATCAACCATTCCCACTGCAATCATATCCTCACAGCAACGCAACAAGCAAGCCCAGAAGAGCAGAAGTGGTTAATGCAGCAAAGACCAGAACAAACGCCCTATAAATGCCTTCAATTCCAGATGAAATTCAATGCCTGACCCTTTCACTATTTACAGTTACCAGTGTTGGAGGTGGAGGTGAAGTGCTCTGTTCCAGACAAGACATAAACGAGACATCGCCTATAGATGGCACATTGAGAGTGCACTTGAGTGAAGAGAGGCTATAGAAAAGCTCTCAATTAACAGCGCTCTCTATTCAAGTGCAGTGTAGGGAGGACCGAGCTGCTGGCCATAGCCTCCTAGAGCGCAGAGCATTGACAGAAACAGCCATGTCAAGGGTATAAATAATCACTCTGACAACTGTTAATAACAGCAGCACTGTGCTGGACTGCGAGGACATAAATACTCGATCTGCAACTGATACCCTGCTAAATCCAAGCTGTATCTACTGCTGTGTCTCCCTGTGGAGTAAATATACATTTCGTGCACCATACGGATTCCATTACTCAGCCTCATGAGCAGAAATCTCTTGGATGTTTAGTAGAGGGAGGGAAAAAGAGCAGAAGAGGGAAAAAAAATAAAAAATAAAAATCGTGGCCGCTTTCTCAAGTGTGAATTTAATTCCCCCCACACCATCTGCAGATGAAGATGCTTTACTGCATTATTCAATTCACACATCCAGAATTCCAGATTCAATATCATTCTGCTTCGGAGGGCGCCACTCGGGCTATAACCTCGTCTCCGGGAGGGCTTCTAACATCATGGGGGCGACACACACACACAGGACATCAGCGCACAGTCATCAGTGTCACAGCTTTAGCGGAGAGGCCTGATCCTCTGGCACAGGCACATTAAGCCCTCAGCAGAGAGAGAAAAAGGTGAGGGGGGGGCATGATGGAGCCTCTGGTTTCCGGCGCGTGTTAAACAAGCTCTGGGACTCAGCTCCCATAAGCCATTCTGCTAAACGATTAGTGGCACAGCGCCTGTTCGAGCCAGAGCCGAGATGGAGCCCTGGAGCCCGTGGAGAGCACCTGGAGAACAGCCCTGGGTTCCAGAGCAATGCTGCTCTCGACGGGGCCCAGGATATTAAACATTCATTCCCCTCCTCCTTCTGCAGGGATCTTGCACTCCTTTCCTCCCCGTGGGGATTCCTCACAGATCATGACTGCAGGCTGGTTAATGGCAAGCTCGGCAAATCCCAGAGTAAAGGGAATTCCTTGCAGATAAGGATCTCATTTCGAACACAAGAGCGTCTGGAGACAGCCAGGAGGAAAAGACAACAATCAGGACTGGGCCAAATAAGAAGTCAACCCTTCATTTTTCCCCCCCTCTCCTGGCACTGACAGCAAGTGCTAAGTCCCTGACTGCATCGTCTCTCCGTACAGACAGGCATTCCCTCATCATCTGACCTTTTCTGCCATGTGCTGTCTATGTTTAAAAGTGACAGCCAGGTGCTGTTGTAGTGCTCAGCGCTCATCAGCAGACGCCTGTTGTATTCTTTGTACTCCTGCACCACTCGTCTGCTCGCCCTCCTCTCCTTTCCCCTTGCAGCGTCTGCAGAAGTCCAAGTCAACCTTGCGTCCTCTTTTCCCCTCCTCTCCATCTTGTGCACACAGAGCCTGTTTCAAATTAGTTCAAGCAGGCTCCAGGCAACACAACACACTGCTTAGAGGAGACAACATTTCATGGGATACTTTACGTCTAGACTCCCGGCCTGGTCTGCAAAACTAATGAGGAGGAACGCAACAAAGCAGCTCTTCTTGCTCTGCGCTCCAAAAGAAAACCATGAATAGCCACTCAACAGGGCCTTTGTGATTCACATGTGGTAAAATCTCAACAGAGAAGCACAGCCTACAGTCAGGAGTGCAGCAATTCTGAAGTACGGTAGAAAAAGCCTGAAAAGACTTTCTGACAATCTGCTCCAGTGGCACAGCGATCCAGCCTGGTAGGTTCTACGTCTTTCCTTCTATGTGTGAGGATAAGAAGCGCAGTGTGAGATCACCACTTAGAGCATTAGCATGCGAATACAAAAAGATGTCAGCATGTAATAAGACAATAGTGCTAATCCTCTTACTGGAGACAGCACACAAACAAAGCTGAGGATTGCATTAGCCCAAACACTGGTGAAGAACAAACCTCCACACATCACAGGAAACAAAAACCTGATCAGGGTTCAGGGTCGTACATCTAGAGGGAGAAACCATTTCATCGCAAACATACCCTGCAATTTCCCAGGTCAGGACCTAGCGAGAATTGCATTTCTTGACTTATCTGAAATAAGCCCCAAAATTAGCAGGTCACACTGTGGTAGGAGGCTAAATATTTCCACGGATAATTAAGTTTCACCTCATGAATCGCAAGGAAAAAAGAAGCTGTAAACACATGCTTGCTCAAAGGCAGATACTCAGCAAGATATAGTGTGTAAGGAAAGGATAATATGGTGAGTGTTGAGGCAAAAATAATTACAACAGCCCAACAAGAAAACTATTTTGCTCCCTGCTGTTCTGAATTCGATTCCCTCGTTGTAGGACGACAAACGTTAAAGATTAAGGCGTGTGTGTAAAATATAAAAACTAACTGAAATAAAACTAGGCAATGCTCTCACCAAGACAGCTCCCAGCATGAAAGTAAACCAAGAATGTTGACTCCAGAAAACCTTCCCGACACGAGGCCAGAATGTTTCAACTCTTATACAGTGATAAGAACCAGCCAAGAGTTTATTACATATATTTAAGAACATTAATAACGTGAGACAGGTAATTACACCTGTGTAATGTGTGAACGTGACACCTGAGGCACCTAGATATGTTTTTTAGCCTGGTCTGAAAGATACAGGAGACGACTTGGGATCAGCCAGGCCACCTCGCAACCAAAACGAAGAACTGGGGGCAATGGTAGTTAAAGAAGAGTGCCGTCTCCTCCCTAAACTTCCATGATGGTGGTGTCTTAAGCAAGGCACCTACCCCCACAACGTCTCTAAGGGCACTGGGATGGCTGTGTCCACAAGTATTGCCATTGCACAGCTTGCAACAAAAGCCTGTTCATAATTTTAAATCTTTGCAAATGGCCTGTTGTTATTTACTCTAACTAGTTTATTCATTTTCTGCAATTGCTTCATCCAGTTTAGGGCTGTGTTCAGCGCAAGGCAGGTACACAACCTTGTCAGGGTGCCAGTTCATCACAGATTTTATTTAAAGCTGTATTACTAAAATAGGCAACCGAAATCCTTTCCATTACAAATGGCCAGTTTAATCTATTGAAGTGTAGAGCTGAACTTAATTCTGCCATAATATTTGATGAATATCAAATGGGTATTCACTGGGTTCACTGGGTACTGAATTAACCAGAACCAGCACTTGGTATGAAGCTGCTAAGATGACTGTGGCTTCACCACACTTTGTGGTAAAAGTTGGTTGTAGCCTGTTAGACCATTTCTGGTGAAAAACATGAATATCTCAATCTCAAAATTAAACATCAGATACCTAGCCAAAGAACTAATATCTGAGTGTTCTGGGCCAGCTCGATTAAAGAGCAAGTAGTGCTATTTAAAGTGAGATTATTCATTTTGTGCACATACGTTTGAATTCCAATTTTTAAAACCAGTTATTCAAAGTCATCCAGAGAAAACAGCCAAAATGGACGTACAGAAATGAGCATCAGGGATAATAATGTATCACCGCATCCATAATACAGTAAATGATCTCTGAACATCACACACTTGCAAGTCTAAAGAAGAAGTTCTCTTTTATGTGAATCAAGGGCTAATGAGAAGAAATAGTCCCTGAGATAATCTCCACTTAAGAAAGACGTCTGTGTAGATCTTTGAGGTGACGTACACACAGGGACTTGTCAGGAACAAAACCGTGGTGTGTGTAGACTTTCATTTACGTGATTTAACAGCGATCGCTGCACGTCACACACTACTGTGGTTTCGTCTGCGCACGGATCTGATAAAGACGCCTCCTCTTCTCTTTCTCCCTTCTACTGAGAGACTGAAGTGTTGTTGAGTGAGGGGGAGTAAAACAGAGAGAGAGAGAGAGAGAGAGAGAGAGAGAGAGAGAGAGAGAGAGAGCGCAAGAGAGAGAAAGCCCAGTGCTTCTTTACGCTGGGTAATGATGTGCTCCATTCTGCCTTCCCTCTGGGAGCCTCTCGGCTGAGTGAGCACATCCCCACACCGCCGTCCATCAAACGCAGTGTGCTGCCGCTCCCCCCACTCGCACAGCATGGTCCAACTCACTCGCTCACTCCCTCTTTTTCCTCTCCATTCTTCTTGTGCCTCTCCTCTTCCCATATCTTCTCCCCGGTGCCTCGTCATCTGCCTCGCTCTCAATGCTCCGATTCACGGGACGGGCTGGCAAGCGCGTTGTGGCTTCAACTCATTTGCGAGGTCTCGTAACCCTCCCTCTTCCCCTCCTCCACACACACACACACACACACACACACAGGTTCCTCTCTTCAAAACCCACACTCACACTCCCACCTGTACCGACTGCCAAAGTGAATGTTTTCCCACATGCTTAAGTGAACAAGGCACAAACTTCAAACTTTTTATAGCTACTGTCAAGCTCCGGCGCTTCAGAATGTGAAACTGAGGAGAGACTTTTGCAGCGGGACTGCAACCGCAGTGGATCACAGTTTTTAGGATTCCCTCTTTCTGAGCTTCATTATTCTTTCTGTTTAAGCCAAACACAAAAAGGCTGAAGGCATTAACACACAAACCAAACACAAGTCAGGCCAATACAACCTGCAAACAATTGTTTTGCAGGGGTTGAAACTCACTCGACTCATCGCTGTTGTCTCTGGCGCAGGATTGGTCAAGATAACATCGGGCAATGCATTCTTTCTGAAAATGTTGAATTAAATACATTTCTCTCTGTTACTGGATCCGTGTGACAGGTGTGGAGTTAGCATCCGCAACAGCAACTCTATCCAGGTTACACACGTGACTGTATCAACCAAACAAAACGCCTCAATTTAAGATAAATCCATCTTCAATAACCAGGGTCTGGAGTGAGGTAGGAACACACCCTGGACAGGGCACCAGAGCATCACACACACATCCAGTGGGCAATTCTGTTTCTCTAACACTAACTGACCTACCAACATGTGTTTTTTCGGATTGTGATAAACCAGAGCACTTGGAGGAAACCTATACTGACACAAAGATAACACACCAAACTACTCAGACACTGACCAGAGGCCAGGAGTGCACACAGGACCCTAGGATCCTGGAGCCGTGTGTCTGTGACAGCACCATTAGCACCACCTCATCGCACTTTATATTTAAATATTTTATAAAGATGTAGAATTAAAAGTTATCAGGCCTAGGTTTATAGCATTACACTTAGCTCTTTTCTCTTTCTCAGCACCAGCAAAGTGGTCATAGTTAAGGACAGTAACTATGTAGTGTGCAGTGTTATCATGAAAACATGTTTTTTTTTTCAAAATATTTGGTTGATATTTTTCCATCTTTTTCACTTGTATTGAAATCAATTTGTACTGGTCTGAACTTGTCTGTTATGAAAACCTCAATTTCTATCCGTTATTCTTATGTTGACCAGCTTTCCACTGACAAAGGCCAGTGATGACTCCAACTTGCAGACAGAGTCAAAGCAGTACCAGATTTTCAACACTTGGAAATTGATGGCCATTTTAAACCAATGAAGCTGTCAGCAGTAGACACTTTAACAGCGCGAGGACTCACTCGTCTGTACTCCATCTCTGCTCGGGCTGTTGTACACACATGCTCAAATTATCCTCAGATCTCATTAACAATCTTTAATCCCCTAATTAAAACATGAGGGCGGATTAGAAGATTATGCCAGATGTTTGATGCAGTCTGAGATAATGCTGGATAAACATTCTCTTAAAAATCGCTTATGTCGAGGAGAGAGCTCTGCTAACTTGAGCCTGACCAAAAAAAAAAAAAAGAATAAATAAATAATAAAAATAATAAATAAAAAGCGCTCTTATCCAGAGTGACTTACAACATTACACACATCATCAAGCTTTACCCAAGCAGAGAGCTGAACCCCATAAACTGAGGGATGTGGTGTCATCTGTCACACTACACTACACTAGCAGCCTTATCAGGTTGAGGTCTATTTTCTGGTCTCTAATAAGTCTCTGGTCAGAGATTTAGTTTTTTCTTTTTTAGGTTGCAGTAAATCTGTATTAGACACTCTTGTGCTGTGAGCATCTTGACCAATCAGAGCCATTCCAGAAAATCCTTCTCAGAGGGTTTTTGATGAGCCCAGCCATTCACTTACTCCAATAAACGTGGTCCAATTAAGGCAGGTCTGTCTTTAACCCCATCCCGGCTTCACTAATGCATTTTTAATACACTGCAAGGCACATCACAATTGCAGTGTGTAGCAATATAATCATAATACAGTACTCTGTCTATATCCTGCAGCCCTAGCGGCACACACGCCGCTTACGTAATTCCATTATCCTCCACAATTTGCGTTCCAGCGACAGTGATGAAAATCCCTGGATTATGAGCCTCTCCTCAATCATTTTAAAACAAACATGTGCAAGCACGCAGACACACATCCCATCTGTGCCTGCCACCTTATTGCTTGCATGAGCAGGTAGTGTTTAAACACTGTATTAGCCTATTCCATCCGGAACGAAGCACTTAAAACCTCAATTTCCCAGCAAATTATGAACGAATACTTCATTTCTACCGAGCAGGCGGCGTCAAATTCTTGCTCTATTATACACTTAATATTCCATCGGCCTGGCTGGGCTCTCAGCAGATCTGTCCCCTGCAAATTGCGATTTCAGCCTCATGTTTGACTGCACACTGTAGATTAACACATCACACCCTTCAAAGACTGATAGCATTCAAATGACTGGCTTGGAAAGCGGGTGTGTGTGTGTGTGTGGCAGCTCGAGAGGCTAAGAGACAGCCAACAGGTTCTGCACCATTGTAGTGGACTGAGCAGAGTGAACAGGTAGACATAAAAATCCAAACTATTCAATATTTAAATGTGTTACCTGTGAAAGAAACACTGAAAATATCCTCGTCTGGAACAAGGAGAGAGTAACCCGACAAGTCTGGGATTTGGTTGTACTTTCAGCGTAACCTTAGAAAGCCTACGTTTATACTTCAAAAACTCCCCTAGAGCACGAAGCAAACATAAAACATACAAATGTGCAGTCCAGCGCAGGCTGAGCAGCAGGGATCTACTGCGGAAGGAGAAGTAATGTATACCCTCACTGAACATCAAGGTAACACAAAGCTGGCCTGGCACTTCCCCCTCCGATCCTGCACATCAATCAACTTAAAGTCCTAATGGATGCTTCCTGAAACCTGTGAGGGACTGATACGCACATTGAGACACAGCCAGAATGAAAGACGATACAGAAACAAGGTGTCGCATTCTTCAGCCCCACTCTCAGGGCTTCGCTGCAGTATTAGAGCATGGCATTTCCAGGTCTGCTGAGGATGAAGCACAGGGAAAAGTCAGCACTGCCTGAATGGTGCATATCATGATACTTTCTGAATATTATTTATCATCCACATCTTATGTAATGTTACCTAAGTGTCTTGTGGTGAGCTGTTCTATTTCCTTCTCTTTATATTTCACAGTACTAAACTAAATCCACTTACACAGAAGGCAAAATTTCCATGAAGGAAACTAATAAGGGTGCTTTGCCACTGCATGGTACCTACACTACTCGACTCTACTCACTTTTTTGCTTGGTACCTAGTACCTGAAACGGGCTACATTTTTAGTACCTGCTCTCTTGTGGTTCCAGGTGAGCCAAATAGGAATTAAACCATGATGTGTAAACCTTGACAAGCTCAACAAATGCAAACAATCCAGCACACACTCTCCATCTGTAAAATCCATTTGTTTTTATCTGACTCAAAATGACAGCTTGTAAAATTACGCCCTGGTCTTTTAAAGAGGTTCAAACACTCCTTGGATTGGTGGCCAACAAACCAAACATACAAACGGGGGAAAAAAAAACCAACAGTGAGCTGGACAGTGCATCAAGGAATGAAAGGAAGGGGGAAAAAATACCTAAAAAACCTAAAAAAAGAAACTCTACAGATCTGTCTGAATTGATGCACAGAGCTGTGTTCAGTCCCAAACAACAAGATGACATGAATGCATGACAAGTAAACAACACAACATTACCACTGCTGTTGTTGTGGTTTCCAAAGCCTGCTGTTCCTGTTAGAGACAGGATTTTGTTACGTCGCCATCTACATTTTGAGGGGAGCTGTGGTAGTATAAAACAAATCAGCTACCAGGTACCAAAAAGCGAGTGGAGCAGAGTCCAGTAGTACAGGTAACATGCAGAGGAACATCACCATAAGTGTGCACATCATCTATATAGAGCATCCCACATTTTACCCCATGTACAGCATCCCAAAAACAACAATCAGATGTGTTTTACCTCATTCAGAAAAGTCTGTTCTGCCTTTGGCTTCAGAGTGATACTGAAGGTTTCTTGCCACCTAATCGCATGACCCTGGATAACCCCCATCAATGCTAACATAAGGTGACAGTCTCCATCGCCCAGAAGCCTGTGAAGGGAAGAGAGCTCCTCGAGCAACCCTCTTCAGTTCTTGTCAATAACTGCTACTGTCGTCTTCACGGAGGCACCCTTACCATTTGAAAGACTCTCATACCCGACCCCCCACCTCCAATACCTTATTATGCATTACCTTTATTCTTAGTATTCAATTAAAATGAGCATGTACATTATTTGCAGCTCCCTAGCGTGTCGTATTTCAGTTTGCGATCAGTTGTTCAAGCTCATTTAGGCTACAAGGAGTTGGTTAGGCGTTTCTGAAAGTGTTCACAGAGCCCAATTAACTTCCAACGCTGCCATTAACCGCTGTAATCATCTAAGGACGATACCATGGGACACCCGTGGCAATAGTTCAGACAGAATTTTTACTCAACCTCGCCGCTCTGAATTCGCAATCACTTTAAACGAGCGCAGACCTACCACCACTGAGAGATGCATAAAGCGACAATACACGAGCAGTCTCTTTAACCCTCTGAGCTCTTTGAACTCCCGACGCCAACAAAGGTGAAATAATTGGCAAATGAAATGTGTTATCACAGCACAAAAGCCCACTGAGAGAGTGAGACGGAGATAAAAGGCGAGGAGAGGGAGAGGATAAACCACTAACACTTGTAGGCTCGGACCATTTCACCGCTGTTCTCCCCGATGCTCCGCTGGAACACATCAAAACAGGGACGAGGTGACTAATTAGAGCTCATTAAAACAAGAGCCAGGCTTCTTACGTCGACAAACAATTGCGTCCATCAAAGGTTAACGGCGCAGATCAAACACAGACATCCTACGTTTCCAACTCCCAGAGTGACGACAGTGCCGCAGACTAAAGAAGGTGGAAGGTTGGTGGTTTGTCTGCGGTGAGGCCTTGTGAACCACGTGGCATCGCTTCCTGTCATTACCATAAATCCTACTCATCTGCTTACTGCAAATCGCTCGTACACTTTGCGTTTCCTTTTCGTTCAGCTCAGGAAGGAATAAATTATCGTTATTGACAGTTACACTGCTGGACAACATCTGCATCTCCCCCCTGCCCCCACGTCAACACACACACACACACACACACATATATATATATATATATATATTTTCCCCCAAAATGTCAGCACTGCAGAGCGTGAAACCACAGATGAAAAGGTTACAGCTTTGGGGATTCCTGTGCTTAGCGATACATTACTCAGAGCTGTACACACCACATCAGTCAGCTGATGAGAAGCGTTGGCGGGTTCACACCATAAACACAGCGCAGACAGAGTCCACTCCGTTTGTTTGGTTCATAAGAAGAGAGCGATGACTGTTTCAGGCAAAACAAAACACTCATCCTACGATCAATTCGCTCCTAATAACAGCACGGTTTACAGAAAAAAAACAGCTTTCTGACAGCACTTTCACTTAACTATCAAAGAGTTTCTCAAATTGACAAAACACTTTTACGCTTTCACACAAAAATTCCCAAACGCCAGAGTCAAAATGTCAGTACTTCAGACTACTGTTAGCAACAAACAGACAGGTTACAAACTTACAAAATCAGTTACATACATCTCATTTATTTATGTCTATCTAGAAACTACAACAATCCTAATAACCAAATGACCTTATAACCTCCATTCCAAAATCTATCAGACTAGACAGACCTAACAGAGCAGTATCCAGCCAGACATGAATATGTATCAGTCCCACGGTCATTTCTCACATTATTCTCAGCAGGAAGAGGCAATAGTAGGACATAATAGCGTACACCTGACAAGCTGAATAAGTCAAAACATGCTGATTACGTCCCAAAGACTGCTGGGAAAAGGCCCATTTGAATGCATAATTTAGGCACATTGAGTGATACCACACAGCCTTATGTCCGAGTTTGATTTGTGGATTTTCAAGCATCAATGTGCAAACGGTGGTCCTCACCTCTGAAAAGCTGCATTTCCAAATGAGGTCATTTCAGTCTCCATTCAAGATCAAGACCTAGATCCCAACACAGTGGAGTCAAACACTGGGATTCCTCCAAGAGCTTTACAGATATCCAAAAGAAAGGAGGCTATTCACAGTGTAATTAGACAAGAGAGTCTGGGATAGTCCAATCAATACAACAGTGAACAACTGAGCTCCACCATAAACACATTTAGTGCCGTTCTGCTGACTCTAAAAACAGCCTAAAGACAAACACCTGACAAAAAGAATGGGCTGAAAGTACAAAGCTGATGCTAAGGCCCAACACACACAGCATACACATGTTCAGTGATATCACACCAGGCAGTGATACTGAAGTCAGATTTTTTTTAGAACCAGCGTCAGCATTCAGAGTCAGCCCTCTCACTTTAAAAGGTCTAATGACAAATGGTCAACAAACAGAGCGTGCCCAAAGCAGACCCAAAAAAGCATAAGAGCTCAAAGTACACATACATACAGTGATCTCAGACACCACCAGCACAGTAGTGAGCTCAGCATCAAAGCGCTTCGAAAGGAGGCAATTCAAAGTGCTCAGGCTCACTTTTCATACAACACCTCAACACAAAAGCTCTGAATCAGCCCGAGCATGGGTTAAAACGAGCTGTCAACTGGAAACAATGACTTTCAGACTTACACGCTCTGCATAAACACAGCCAAAATCAACAAGTAATACACCAAATGACTGTAAACGTAAGGGAACAAAGGACATTGGTAGGTTAAACATGCCGTAACTTTACCTTGTGGATGTGCCCTTCCGTACGTCACAGATGCTGCATTTAAAAGCTTCCGCGCTGTTTCTGAACGTGCACACGCTACAGTCCCAATATCCATCATCCACCGAGGGTTTGGCTTGTCTTTTTGGCCTTGAGGAAAAGAAGATTATTTCAGACGTGTTAAAACAATTATTCATTCCAAAAGGAAAAGATACACTTGTAGCTTTTGTTGGAAGTTAACGGAAACATGTTTCATTCCAAATACTGGAGCATTTCTTTTGATTCATTCATTAAATGTAAGTCATAAAATGAAAAATAACTAAACAGATTATAATCCAACAGACGATCAATGACATTTGGACATGAATATTGCTTATAGTGTGAAGGTGTAGTTTATTAATATATTGTATTAAACTTGACAGTGAGTGTTTGCTATCTATAGAAACTCATAGGAAAAATCATTTTTAGATGACATAGGACAAGCACATGTTTTATATAAGAGGCCATACGTACGCTGTCCTGACGAAATGAACCAGCATCTACGACCCTATCCTACACAGATCCTTACAGTAAACAGCTGATTTTATTAAGTCCTATTTAATGTATTTGGTTTGTCTAAAATGTGGATGTCCAAATTGTAAGTATCCATTTCTTCTACTAACCATCTTTGTAAAGAGAATTTGTTGAGATAATAATATGCAGATGTTTCTATGTTAGTCTATGTTATATATGTTTTTTATCTGACAATGGACTTAAATAGGAATAAAAGCTTTATATTTTGAAACTGTCCTCTCTGTCCTGGCAGCAGACCGTGCTCATGGTCAGAAACATAATATGGGAGAGAAACACATTACATGAAATACATTAGGCCAAAAAAATGCCTCAAATATATGTTTATATACAAAGAATTCAGGTCGACTTAACGTTGTGCTGTCACCCAACACAAGCCGATGTGACCAGCCTGTGTTCTCAACAGCCACAGAGAGAGAGAGACAGAAAGGGAGAGAGGTATGATGGTTTAAATAGATATCAATCAAAAGCAACAAACAATATCGAAATAAACAACAGCTTCCACGGCGTCGAACAAATATCCGACAGACTTATCACATCAACTCGGCATTAACACAGACATAACACTCACAAACGTCCGATTATAAATGTACTGGGAGTCTTTCCTCAAAAAAGGAGTCGATTCTTCAGTTTCACGATTCTAAAAGTTCGAGAACCGAGAGTCGACTCCCTAAGCTTTAGACTCGATTCCAGGAAAGGTAGATACTCTGCTGTCACTGTCTAGACAGCCTGAAAAATAATATTACGGCCTTTTGCAGCACAGATTTCAATAGAGGCTTTTAGAATTGAGATTTTACTCTATGCAGAGTGGAATATAATGTTGGTATAATTAATACCTGGTGTGCAATCAAACCAGTGTTAAAGCTCATCAAGAGGAGCATCAGGTACAGGTAGTTTAGTTGGCCTAAAGGTAATTTAGAGAGGGTAAACACCTGAGCAAAACTAAGGTTACATTTAACTGCAAAAGGCCAAAAATTCTTTCCTATTTTTGCTGGAGATTCTTCTACACGGTCTTGTATGAATGTGTTGGCGCCACAATAAAATGCTCTAAAAAGTGATCACTTTAAACAAATAGTCCTGGCTTATTTGGTAAAAGGGGGAAACAGAGAGGTTAAGGCAAATAGTGTAGCCGACGTTTTCCTTCTAATATGTTCATGCAAAATTCAACAAACAAAACTGCATCAAGGTGTTGATATATATATATATATATATATAACCTTTCCTGTTGGTATATCTTATATTTTTCTTTCAGCAAACATAAAAAAGATTCACGTTTTTCACTCAGAGAATCAACAAAATTAGTAATTGTTGCCTATTTTTTGGCGCACACACCGTCTTCGCCTTTATTGTAGAATCCAGATTATCTATTCTGAATCGACTCTCTCGAAGCACGCACCACTTTGTAAAGGGACCCATTCCGAGTCGACTCGCGAATTTGCAGAATCGAATAGAGAGCGACTCAGCGAGCTAAGGCTAACCGAGGCGAGCTAGCTTAGCGATGGCGTTGAATAGAGCGACGAAAAACGGCCGTTAAAACTCGGAGCGGGGCGGTGAGCGACGGCGGGCGGAGGGAAGAATAAACGTTGATATAAGGCAGAAAGCCAGGCGTTTCCCCCCGCAAACCTGCCCCCTCTTTGTCTGTGAGAGACCAGCAGCAAAGTCGCCATGGCTGCAGCGCTGGAGGCTGCGAAAAAAGGGCAGAAACACGGAGGAAAAAAACCAACACGGCGAGAAAATGAACATGACGCCTGGAAAACGACCTCGCTCGGTCGGAGCGTGAAAGCAAAACAAAACCACTGCGAGTCTTACCTGGTCGGGCTCTTTTTGTCGCCCATGGTGGACAGAAATGAAGCGCCGCGTCCCTCGGAAAGACAGAAGGTGAAGAGAAAAAGCACAGAGAGTAAATTGACGGTAATTGCGAGGAAAGATCCGGACGGTGTAGAACCACAGAACCGCAGTCGGAGCTCGCCTCGCCTCGCGGTGACGGACTGAGTCGAAGCCGAAGCTGAAGCAGCGCAGAGCAGCCGCACAACCGCGTGACTCCGCGGCGCCCAATCACCAGCCCCGAGCTTTAAAAGTCTCCACACAGCTCGGAAAAAAACACACGTACACACACACGCACACACACATCCTCCACTCCACTCTCTACTCTCCTCTACATTAAAACCTGCTCATTTACACCTCCAGGAGTAGGTTTCACTCATCCTACATACCCAACTACGGCCTGGCACAATAAACACGAGAGAGAGAAAAAAAGATCCATAGGAATTTCTATAGGATTCCTACACTCTTAAAAGGCTTCTTCAGTGAAGGCAATTGTCCTATTCAGAAACATGAGTTCTATACAAAACCATGTGCATGGTCAATGGGGTACTTCAGGATTGGGGAGACTGTTGTATAGTGTTCTACACCTATCACCTTCTTACAAATGGTTCTCTGTTGTAACAAGCAGGTCACTGTAACAGAAGATCATCCTTTTCGTAAAAGCTATATAGAACCATTTTGAAAATGGTGCAATATCAAACAATATACAACACATACGCTTTAACCCAGAAGAACCTGGTCACCACGCAAATGGTTCTGCGGGACTCATGGATCAGACCAGATGGACTGGCTTGAACTCCCCTCACCGATGAGCCTCGAGCTCCCTCGAACTGGTCGCTGGTTCACTATTTGTCTTTTCTTGGAACCATGTTGGGCAGGGACTAACCCAATGTAATCTTCAAGAACGCACTGTTCGCTGCCTGCCTGAAAAAAGGCATCATTGTAATGAGATGTTATTCATGTCGCCTGTCAGTGGTTTTAATCTTGTGATCAGTGTTTAAGATGTAAAGCGGTTTGTACACATCGCATGGTGAGGACATGTTATAACTCACACTTTCCTGATAATACACCGGTCATACAGACAGATGAAGTCAAATTAATCCCTCATTGAATCAAGTTATGAAAACACAGCACAGACAGTAAAGGGGTGGCAGAGTTGTGTCGTCAGACTCAAGGAAGTGCTCACATAAGGGCACGACCTTCTAATGAAATTACATCAGATTCAATTACATCTTACATTTCATACATCCACTCCCAAGGTCAGTAGTGAGTCTATACGAGGTTAAACGGCAGTTAAAAGCAGTGTCTGTCTGGAACCAAGTACAGACTGTGGCTCAGGGATGAGCTCCTGGTAAAACTGGCCTTGTCACGTTGTGTTATGGCCTCATGCAAATGTAAGGTCAGTTTGGCTGCACTGAAAATAATAGTCACTTTGTTTATCACAAAATGGCAGGTCTAGCCTGGAAAAACATCGGGCGACCACGAGAAACAAGCACAGAGGAACCAAGACTCATAAGGAGAAACTCTCTTAGAGCGTGGGACAGAAACTCAAAGAGGAACAAGGACTGAAAAGGAGGAACTCTAGGACACGAGAAAGAAACACAAGAGGAACTCAAATGGTAAAACTGCACATGGGCATAGACAAAGAGGAGCTGAGTTTCTAAAGAGAAATTCTACCAAAACACAAAGAATATCCACAAAAAGGAACCACGACTCTAAAGGAGGTGCAGTCAAGGAGCATGAGAAAAACACAGAGGAACTAAGACTCAAACGGACAAACTCCTGACTAAAGAGAGGAACTGAGACTCAAAAAGAGAACATCTGCAAGAGCATGAAGAAAATCCACAAAGAGGAACCAAGACTCTAAAGGAGAAGCCCCTATGAGGTAAAAAAAAGACTCTAAATAAGGAACTCTTAGACATTATTTTTGAGGAACCGACAAGCAACAGGTGCAATTCTCAGAAAGCAGGGGAAGAGAACACAGAAGGGAACCAAAACTCAAAAGGTCTCAAAGAGCACAGAAAAGCAACATCAAAAGCTACTAAAGTTCAAAAGAAGGTTAACTCAAGGAGCATGAGAAAGAAACACAGAGGAACTAAGACTCAAACGGAAAAACTGCTGATTAAAGAGAGGAACTGAGACTCAAAAAGAACATCTACAAGAGCATGAAGAATATCTACAAAGGGGAACCAAGACTCAAAAGGTCTCAAAGAGCACAAAACAAACTTCAAAAGGAGGTACTCTCAAGGAGCATTAGAAAGCAACACCGATGGGGACTGAGACTTAAAAGAAACAATCCCCATGAGCATGGAGAAGAACCAAGACCTCGAAAGGAGACACACCTCATGAACTTGAAGAAGAATGACAGATAGGAACCGACGCTCAAAAGAAAAATAAAACACCAAGACGAACAAATAATTGCACGGATGACACATAACACAAGAACAAGGAGGGGAACCAAGACTTAAGAAAAAAAGAGACTCCATTGGAGCATGAAGAAGAAACTACAAAGACGAACCAAAACACAAAGGAGAAACTCCTCGAGAACCCTCAGAACAGAAACTTAGTTTCAAACGGAAAAAACTTTTAAAGCATGAGCAAGAATCGCACAGGGGAACCAAGATTCAAAAGGAGATCTCATCCTCACAGGCTTCACCATAAGCTGGAGGCATAATACAGGTAGTACAAGTTTTTCAAGTAGAAGTAAACACATGTACTTGGGTCATACAAGGAAAGATGAAGGAGATAAGTCTATGACTACTGTTCAAAGTATCTGAAACACTTTGCCATGAGCAGATATCCTCAGCTGCTTTTTCCACTTTCTCCAGACCTGGTAAATGGACCTGGTCCAGCGTATCATGCTCTAAATACTGCAGCAAGGTGTGTCTTTAACACACCTTTAACTGGAAAGGTAGATCCTCGAGGTGGAGACTGTGCTGTTCATTTCCATCTCTGGGAAATTTTCACATAGCGTTCCTAATACATTCTTGGGTTGAAGGCACCCTGCATACTTTTGGCCTGAGCTATGTTTCAAAACTGACTGCTCAGTGCTGCCACATGCTTTACATTTTCATAATCTCCCCCTTTTCCACAAGAGAACACAGTTCTGGGTCTTATAGTAAAAATGCTACAAGGATCAAACACCACAGCAACGTTTTCCCCTGTCTATCACCTGTTGCTTTAAATGACAATGAGCTGCTTGCTGTTTCCTCCAACACAAGCATACAGCAGTGAGGAGCGAGGAGCAGCAGCTCTGGTTTTCAGCTTTTTTCGGACAGTTTTTATTCTTGTTTTAGAGTTTCACAGTTTTTACTCAGTGCTCTTGTTTCTCAGCACTCGTGGTGTCAGTTTTGCTCCGTTTGTGCTCTCACATAAACATGGGTCCAGAGCTGTGATTGGACAGACTCAGACGAGGGGGCGGGACAATTCTAAAGGCACTTGGCATCCGAACGGCTCCTTTTTCTGCAATATTTTCAGATTTAGGAAGCCCATAGCATACCAGAATACTGACCAAGTGCTTTTGTTTCACAGTGTGTGGGTTGGTAGACTGAACAGAGTGAGAATTGTTGGGTTACAGTGTTCTTTTCAGTTTGTCCCATATGTTCTGCCTGATTACTAGGAAAACATAAGAGACTTCAAAATCTGTATGATATGGAAGCCTGTTTCCGCCACTTAAAATAATACAAAAAAGGCAGCAGTTTTTATTTTCATTAAAATGCAATTTGCTATCTCAATATATTGATTTATTATCTAAAACAATGAGATAGTATCTCAACATATTGACTTAGTATCTTTAAATAATGAGATAGTATCTTGAAATATTGAGATAGCAACTTGCATATTAATGAAACATAAAAATGGGTTCCTTCTTGTTAATTATTTTATTTGGCAGAAACAGGTTTCCATAATATGCCTCATATATAAGCCTTTAATTAGTGCTGTAACCAGCATTAACGTTCATTAAGGCTTATTCCAACACACTTCAATTGCCATAACACTAACTGAGGTGAAAAGACAGCTTTGACAGCTGAGGAAGTAGCCTTTATAAATGTCAACATAGAATGATGTCAGTTGTCATTAAAAGCTTACGAATGTGTCATATAGCTTTATAGATTTTGAATCTTTAACTAGTACTGACTAACTAAAATGAACACAGTAGCCCAGCAGTTCTCACCCAGTTCACATACAGAGGCTTATAATGTTGGATTTTATGCTCCTAGAAACACACACATTAATTCAGATGGCAGCACCCCGCACACTGAGCTCATGCTTATGAAAATATAGCTGTGAGCACTTTGGTGTAAAGCTGTCGATCTTCGTGTGAGAGCTTCTTTGGATGACTCTGCTCTCTCTGCGGCACATATCTCGGTTTGGAGAGAGATGAACGGGACTCTGAATTGAAGCAGGTGTGATGGAGGGTGTGCGGCTGAAGATGAGCACCCTCATGGTGAATGTTAGGTTTTTACAGTGCACTTGTAGATTCTCTGTGTTGCAGGACAGCGTAAGGGCAAAAACGAGAGAGAGGCCCCTGACGGCAAGAGACAAGGGCCACTCATCAGGGGACATGAAGCGTGAAGCATCATCCTCATTAGCCTCTCACCAGGGCCCCAGCCCCTTTGTGCTCACCTTTTCTACCAGACCAAAGGATGCTCCTCTGGGCCTTTGTCACTCAAATCTCCCCCTTCTCTGTATTGTGCAGCTCAGTGTTAAAGAGGGTGTATATATTAGGAGTGCAAATAACTTTTTAAGCTCTAATTTGGCATTCTGTGGTAGTAGAAAAAATGACAAGCTTTCATTACATTCAACAAAAATTACCCTAAAAGTTCAGTAGTTTGAAAATGGCGAGTGAGAACTGAGTTCCATCAGAAAAAAAAGTGCTACAAAAGCATGTGCATCGATTTTTTCTGTTTTTGAGGATAATGTATTCAAAAGTATGTGTGAGTTTTGATTTAAATGATTGCAACATGGTCATTTTCATGTTAGCTTTCGTGAACGTAATGAATTAACACTTAATTTATAGAATTTTTAAAAAATATATACAATGATTTCAATTTTCATATAATGCAGGTGTTACCATAACAGGTCAAATGACTGGGAGAATGAATATGGGATTCAACAATTATACATTACACAAAAATGCTTTAAATAAATAAACAAATCTGAGCCTACAGACTGTAAAGAAATCTGATTCTGTAAATCCCCCTTCAATGAACCATTTCTAAACAAATCACTCTGAACTCAGCCGTGCACATCCCAGTAACTGGATCCTGCAGCCACTTTCAAAAAAAATTTCCCTTCAGAGTGGAAAAGACACAACAGCAATGCTCTCATGTCCTAGAAAGAACTGATCTAGGTGGCAGAACCTGGCCTGAGAATATTCCACTCCAGTAGCTTTGAAGTTACAGTAAACATCACCCAGTTGATGTGAGTAGTGGTAAAGTACCTGCAGCTAGATTTCTGCCACCAGTTTCTCTGTGGTATAGCTTTTCAAACAAAGTGAAATGCGTAGGAACGGGGCAAATTAGAAATGATGACTCAAACGATTCCAGCAATCAGAAACCAAGAGATGAGCACAAAGGAGAAATCGAGATCAAGGTTTTTTTCGTCTTTCACATTAAAGTCAGTAACTGTCTGCGCTTCTCGGCTTTTGCTTCATCACCAGCCTCGGTGTGGCTTCAGCCTGTTGGGCTTCTCACTGTGCTGAGAGACTGGCAGAAAGGAAACAGTCTTAGTTGTTTAATTTAACTTGATTTGTATAGCGTGTTCTACAATAGACTTTCCACAATGCAGCTCTGCAGAAATCCAGGTCCAGACCCTTAGTGAACAAGCCAAGGTCAACAGTGGCAGGAAAAAGCTCCTCAAAAACAGGGCTAAACCTCACAGTGTGTCCTCCTCTGAGTGACAACATGAAAATGGACTGTATTGCTAAAATATTTAGAAGTGAGAAGAAGTGAGGTGTCAGTGGCCTGGGGCCAGGAGCCTGGGGCCTACAGTTTTCTCATATTTTCAATTCATTTTTAATGGCTGTGTTCACCATGTTCTTCTCAACCCATGACATGAGGAGAGGCATTAACAATTTTTTTTGGAGAGCTATACCCTCCTAAATACAATAAGTAAAATGGTAATAAAGGTGAAGTTTAGTGGTTATTTTTTCCCCATGCAGAATTTCTGACAAACAAACCAGTCCACAACCCAGTGGTTAGGAACCTCTGCCTTAAATGAGCTGAATATAATCACTTCTGGGGAATTTAAAAGTGAAAAATGGCAAAACGTATTTACTGACATTAGATTTATATTACACCACTTAAAGGTGAGGTCTGTGATTGTGGGGAAACACTGTTCTCTCTGGTTTATTTATGTTCAGAAGCTCCACATATTTTCAGGTGGAACAGTATATTTGAGGGGACAAACAACTTGTGTTTGTACATGGCTGAAGTTCAACTTGTCTGTAAGTTTTTATTCACTGTTTGAATTACCACAGAAACTCATTTGTAACGGGAGTTGTTTAGTTTTGTAGCCCTTTTGCTAATGCAATTCAGTAATCCTGAGTTTAGAGACATTTCCACTTTAAGTGATCTGAAATGGCAAAAAAATATGTCAGTATTATCAGTATTGGAGGAACGTTTGGAAAAACATCTCCACTGCCTAAAAAACTCCAGATGCCTCTACCATAAGCAGAGAGAGAAAGCCTAGCACACGAAACAGAGACCATTTCTTTTTTACTGGGGTTTCATAAACACATTAGACCAGTTTCAAGTGCAAACCGACTGAGAGCAGCAAATGGTGAGGAAACATCTTCAGAATATTAAAAAAGTGTTTCGGGGTCGAGGTGAACAGTGAGCGGCTTATTATCATTTAAAGGAACAGATGCTGGAAGTGGCCATTCTGAACAGGGCTGTTTAGATGGGGGAGAATGCTGCTTTGGGGTTTGCTTCAGATTAATTGTTGTTGCACAGTAAGTATCCCAATAGTGCCTGAAATCAATGCTGAAATATGAGGAAAATCTATCTGGTATTTTTCAGTGATTTGTGTCTGGGTTTCCTTTGACACTGATACTCGCCCGTTTATTCTGAAGCGGTTGGTTTTCATTATTAATTCATACTGGAGGATGCTTTAAACGGAAGGAGGTTTTCTTTTTTTTTTCTTCCTGTAGCTGTGATTATGTAACGCAGAGTGATATTACAACTCACAACCAACTTCTGTCTCAAAGACAGAATCATTAGAGTCAAGACCAAATGTTCACAAACACCAAAGGTTTGTAGACAACTGGGAAGGCTTTTAATATTTTGCAAAGAATTGAAATCTTTCACAGAACACTGTATATAATTTTGAGAAAAAGCCAAGAAATCCAAAGGAAAAACAGTCTGTGTAGGGCATAGCCGGGCACCCCCACTGAATAAGTCTGAACTTTGATCCCTCAGATGGCACTGCATAAGAAACTGTCATGTTTCTGTGATAAACAGAGCTGCATGGGCTCAGGAGTGGTTCGGAAAAATTTTCACTTCACTGTCTGCCGCTGCATCAAGAAATGTAGCCTGAATCTCTGTTACACAAAGGGAAAGAGATAGATCAATAGTATGAAGAAATGCTGCTGTATTCTCAGACCTCATCTCAGGTCTGAAAAATGTTTCAGCTTGTTTTACAGACAAAATGGGTAATGAGTTCTCCATGTTAAGTAAACAGAACAAAAGGGACCATTCACGTTGTTAATAATGATAGGAGCAAAAGACAGGAGGTGTATATTGAGATTTTAGAGAGTTATATGCTACCACCATTGTGACGTCTTTTTCAGGAAGTCCATGGTTATTTCAGCAGGACTCGTTGTGTACATTGCAACAACATGGCTTCGAAGACAAAGTGTGTGTGTACTTGACTGATCTGTCTGCAGTCCAGATCTGCCATCTATTGTATATTATGAAGAGAAGAATCTGACAAGATCAATAGCTGGAGTCTTGTATTGTATTTCCAAATGAAAAAAAAGTAACTAATAAATGTGATGTAACACAATTGTAAACACTCCTCACTCCCAAAGTTTTAGATTTAAGCGTCAAATTCAGAATATATTCAAGAAATGGTATTTGTATTTCACTGCACCTTTTAAACCTTAAAAAAAAGAGTCGTTAGGGGGGTGGGGCTGTGTGGAGTCAGTGGGCGGGGCTATATACAGTTTGTGTGATGAGCTGCAGCCTTAATAAAGGCCTATATTGTGGTTGCATAAAGGCACAGTCTGTGCTGCGAGGCACAAGCTCAGAAGTACATCTGGACCTCTGTGTGTTATTACCTGGTAATTTATCCTTGGCTTTTGTTTCTGTGCAATAACAGCCCCCGTTATTGTAGGGCATATATCTCTCACAACCATCTGCCGCTATCTTCACATTCATTCTTCTGAACGTTCCGAGTGCCTGCGCCTCTGCTAATCTCTGAGAACGAGGTGTAATAAGGGAGCAAATCAGATTATTCTGATGCTGTGGTTAAGGTCACACATCGCTGTGAGCCGTGTGTCTGCAGGCCGAAGGAGGACCGTTTTGCTACTGGTAATGACTTTGTGTGATTTGTTCTACTTGACCTTTCACCTCACAGATAAAACACATCTGGCTGCCTGCCCTGGGGGCTGTTTGTTGTTGGCCGGGCCCTGTGTGTGTGCTTGTGTGTGTGTGTATGTGACTTCAAAGATGTTTTCATTGATCAGCAAATAGTTTGGTGTCATGTTTGAGTGCTTTCTCTCTCTCTCTCACTCTCTCTCTCTCTCTCTCTCTCTCTCTCTCTCTCTCTCTCATTCTCTCTCTCATTCTCTCTCCCACCCCCTTTCCCTTTCACTCTCTTTTAGTTCAGAATGGCTTTAGTAGCAACACTGTGCAAGGTACAGTTTTTCCTAAGCCTTATAACAGCAAGAACTATAATAAATAGCTGTAAAATTAATAAAAACAAACATTTAAAAAATATATAATTATTAGGTTTAGAAATAACTTTTAAAGCTTTTTTGTGTAACAATTTTAATTCAATTATTTTTCTCATTTCATTTTAAAAATGAAAGTTGTCTTTTTATTCTGCAAAAAAATAAGTAAAAAATTATGTCATTTGAAAATGGCCAGTGAGAATAATTTATTGGTCGCTGCATGAGTTCCATCAGGAAAAGGTCTGCAAAAGCATGTGCACGGGTTTGTTCTATTTTTGGATATATTGGTTTAGATGATTTAAAGATGGTAATTTCAATGTTAGTGACTGTGAGTGAACTGTATTTATAATTCTTTTTTCTTATTTATTTATTTATTTTCCTTTAAAATTAAGTGACATTTTTAAAACTACAAAACCATTACATAAAATGAATTTTTAATTTTTAATTACAATTATTCATTACACAGAAATGTTTTAAAACCTATTTGTGCACGTACATTTTTATATAGTATTTAAAAAATGAATATTAGTGTATATTAGGGATGGGCTGAAGGATCTGAAGTTTTGAAATGTAAGTTTGAAAATGGGTAGATGGAAAGGTGTTTTGAAGGGTGGGGGTTTGGGGTTGTTCCCCACTGTGGGGGGTGAACAATCGCTCTGAATCGTTCACAGTGAAGGAGGAAGTGCATCCCTCACTTGCCCTACAGTAACCACACTGTCTGTCCTCCTGAGGCAGCCAGGACTTCTTGTCTCTCTCTCAACGTTGAGGCAATGTTATTCACACTATTTACCGGAGCGTATATTTTTATTTAGACACAAAACAAACTTTTCTATGTGACACAGTGTAAATAACTTTATTTATAAAATCTGATCATTCACCGTTGTATCTTTTCTCGTTGCTCCACATTTCTACTTTGTTTCTAGTCGTTTACAGAAGAAAGTGGGGCACACTGTGTAAATATATCATGGCTATATTATGCAGTTACACAGGTTCAGGTTAAACATGCCTCCTGTGTTGTGCTTGTATTCCCACAACAGCTTCACCTTCCAATGATCATATCAGTCAGACAAGTATCTCCTTTTTTTTCAGTTACTCACACCTATATTATTTCACCTGCCTTCTGGGTGACTGTTATATCGCACCATGATGAAGTGTGTAAATTCAGAATGGGAATTTTAATTAAGACCTCCATGCTCCACATACCATTAAAATAATCAATTTTGGGTGTTTTATTATGTGCATAATCAGCAGCAATGAACTACAGATGTCATTATTTCAGTGTAATGTACACAGATCAGCCATAGCATTAAAACCACTTTCATCTTTCTACACTCTATTTCTATACGATCAGCTACATTCACCCTATAGCTGCAATTTGTTGTTATGTAATTACATATTATTAGTCCACTTTTACCCTGTTCTTCAAAGAGTCAGTGCACTTACAGAACCACCACAGGGCTGGTGTAATGGTGTGGTGGATCATTGTCAGCGCGGCAGCGACACTGACGTTGTGGTGGTGTGATAGTATGTGTTGCGCAGGGACGATTGGATCAGACACAGCAGTGGCACTAGAGTTTTAAATCCCATGTGTGTCACTGTAGCAAAAGTGGAGCCACTGTCTGAATGGAGGAAAAAGGACAATGAGTGTAGATACAATGAGGTAGCTTTAATAGTATGACAAATGGTGTATATTATTACAACATTTCAATGTAAAACAGTTATAAATATGTCCTAATTTCAGCAATTTGCAGTTGTGTATATTACAGCCCCTAACCAATAAACACTGAACCTGACACTGAGCTCTGTGCCATGTGCTGCACAATTCATGGGACTGGACAGTATGGCAGTAAAGGAGGCAGCATTTATAACATACACACTACTGTAGTACTGTATATCAGCTGGGAGTCAAGGAGGCAATATTAAAGCCTACAGAGGATTGTATATCAGGAATGTTCACTTACATAAATAGTGTTCCAATTAACCTTGCACTGACAGTAAAGAGCCACTCCGACATTTTTCAAACCCGTCTGCTCTATCCGCTGTGTACGGCAAGTGATTACCAAGAACTGTAATTTTATCCTACTTCAAAACTGACCTGAAATACACTGTCTGTAGAAATGTTTGTAGACGCATCTAGTGATTAGTAAATTCTGAAAAAATGAAGGTGCACCAATGTCCGTTGCAGACAGAGTTTGTAGAATCTCCATAGAAAAGCATGCAATTCAATGGGAGCAGTTGTACAAGCACACAAAGTCAGAATGCCCAGTGGTTTAAAACGCAAACCCATCCCAATCACCACAAGTGATGTAGCACCATCCAATACTTTTTGGGATTTTCCACCTCATGGTCCCTACTCAAGGGGCATGGAGGCGCAGCAGGTAGGTGTCACAGTCACACAGATCCAGGGACCTGGAGGTTGTGGGTTCAAGTCCTGTTCCTGGTGACTGTCTGTGAGGAGTGTTGTTTGTTCTCTCTGTGTCTGTGTGGGTTTCCTCCGGGTGACTGTCAGTGAGGAGTGTGGTGTGTTCTCCCTGTGTCTGTGTGGGTTTCCTCCGGGTGACTGTCTGTGAGGAGTGTGGTGTGTTCTCTCCGTCTCTGTGTGGGTTTCCTCCGGGTGACTGTCAGTGAGGAGTGTGGTGTGTTCTCCCTGTGTCTGTGTGGGTTTCCTCCGGGTGACTGTCAGTGAGGAGTGTGGTGTGTTCTCTCTGTGTTTGCGTGGGTTTTCTCCGGGTGACTGTCTGTGAGGAGTGTGGTGTGTTCTCCCTGTGTCTGTGTGGGTTTCCTCCGGGTGACTGTCAGTGAGGAGTGTGGTGTGTTCTCTCTGTGTTTGTGTGGGTTTTCTCCGGGTGACTGTCTGTGAGGAGTGTGGTGTGTTCTCTCTGTGTTTGTGTGGGTTTTCTCCGGGTGACTGTCAGTGAGGAGTGTGGTGTGTTCTCTCTGTGTTTGCGTGGGTTTTCTCCGGGTGACTGTCTGTGAGGAGTGTGGTGTGTTCTCCCTGTGTCTGTGTGGGTTTCCTCCGGGTGACTGTCAGTGAGGAGTGTGGTGTGTTCTCTCTGTGTTTGTGTGGGTTTTCTCCGGGTGACTGTCTGTGAGGAGTGTGGTGTGTTCTCCCTGTGTCTGTGTGGGTTTTCTCCGGGTGACTGTCTGTGAGGAGTGTGGTGTGTTCTCCCTGTGTCTGTGTGGGTTTCCTCCGGGTGACTGTCTGTGAGGAGTGTGGTGTGTTCTCTCTGTCTCTGTGTGGGTTTCCTCCGGGTGACTGTGAGGAGTGTCGTTTGTTCTCCCTGTGTCTGTGTGGGTTTCCTCCGGGTGACTGTCTGTGAGGAGTGTGGTGTGTTCTCCCTGTGTCTGCATGGGTTTCCTCCGGGTGACTGTCTGTGAGGAGTGTGGTGTGTTCTCCCTGTGTCTGCGTGGGTTTCCTCCGGGTGACTCTCTGTGAGGAGTGTGGTGTGTTCTCCCTGTGTCTGCGTGGGTTTCCTCCGGGTGACTGTCTGTGAGGAGTGTGGTGTGTTCTCCCCGTTTCCAAAAACACATGCTGGTAGGTGGATTGGCGTGTGTGTGTGTCAACCTGTGAAGGACTGGCGCACCACAGGGTGTATTCTCCCTTTGCGCCCAATGATTCAGGGTAGGCTCTGGACCCACCGCGACCCTGAACTGGATAAGGGTTACAGACAATGAATGAATGAATGGTCCCTTCTCGGCTTGGCTCTTTTGCTTTTCCATTGAGAATATCTAGTAACTGGTCCCTGGCTATTTCAAGTGAGCCATGTAAGTACTAAATACTGATGCTTCAAGAAACTTTTGCATTGACTATAAAATACACCTCTTGGCTTATAAATAGCTCTAAATGGTTAAGGCCTACACTATCTTACTGAACTTCTCATACCCTATCACCCATCATGTACACTTTGTCCACAGGTCACCAGTCTATTCTTAGTTCCTTGCATTAGGAAAAAGAATGCAAGGGAAGAGCATATTCTCCCTAAGCTCCTCAACTCTGGAACAGCGTTCCTGTTACTGTTTGGGGCTCAACCTTCTCAATTTAAAACCTACATTTTCACACAGGCTTTTGGTTAATGAACCACATTAGGGTTTTTCCCTTCTCTACTTATGTTATAGCTGGTTTTACATGTTATCAATCCACTGTTTTAACCCTGTCTTACTACCATAGTTATAGCTTATTATAGTTATTTTTGTGATAACCACCAACAAGACTGTGTAATTTCTCTCTCCTCCATGTCTTGCTTGTTTGTTACTGCGTTGTCCTGCCTGGCTCCTGGATGCTTTTAGCAGGGTAATTCCTCCTCTGCTTTACAATGTACTATTAACCCACTTATTCCCCACCCCATCTGGCTTTCTTTCTCCTGTCTCTCTCATGTTATGGGATGCTCTGTTCCTGCTGCTCTCCCTGGTGTTGCCTTGATCCAGCCCTGCTCCTATGCGTCCTGTTCAAGATCTTGGCCTTGTCTCACCTACAGCACCGTGCTTGGCCATGCAAGGATGCTGTCTAACCCAAGTGGACTCTGGACCTGGTTTATCCTTCCACTGAATCACTGACCATCACAACAGCCATTCATAAATATACAGCAGGTAGCATGCAGTGGAGGAGAGCCATTAGAGAGGTGTGTGTGATTCATACCTAATCATCCACCATCACTGACCTTGCTAATGTTTTGTTTGGAGGAGGCTGAATGCCATCAAATCCTTACAACATTGTTCCGACATGAAGAATGGAAGTTGTAATTTGTGCACAGCGGGAACCAACTCCCTGCTAATGTGCCATAGGGTGAATCTTTGTAATAGAAGTCACAGTTTCAGTTGTTTCTGACACAATTGCCTGGGGTTGAACATTAATATACAGGGATTAGGCATCACCTGCTGGAGTGTTTCTTTAAGCAGGACCAAAAGCTACAGAAACTCTATATCCACCTTCTCTGAGTGCCCCAAGGCCTACTTTCCCTCAATTTGAATCACTATACGCTGCATGTGAATGGCCCTAGTGGGTGGTAGCAATGTGGCACTGGAGGTCAATGCACCCTGGCTCCCTTTGTTCTCCGTTCTTGTTTCCTCTGTTTTTACTTGGTCTTATTTCTCCAGGCTTCTTTAAGAGCTGTTTATTCAATGAACAGTTTTGATGCTCGACCAGGTTTTGCAGGGGTGCTAGGAGACTGCTAATAGTTGGAGGACTGTTTTCAGAAAGTCATTTTCTTTAGTGGTTTGAGGGGCTTCTGAGTGGTTCAGCGGTCACAGAGTTCACAGGCCATGATTTCATCCAAATCCGTAGGGGTACTGGAGAGCGCAACTGGCCTTGCTCTCTGGGTGGGGGAGGCAACCTCCTCCTCTCCCATGTCTCTAGCCGACACGGGCGTCTGTCAGCTGATGTGACAGATATGGGAAGTTCTCCTTCAAGGTGTTAAGCTCTTCAGTGGTGTTGCATTAGTAGCAATTATTGGAGAAGCAGACGATCAGACGTGTCTTAAACGAAGCCCTTGCTCACCTCCTCCCTCCCGAGGTGGTCATCTCCTGCTGTAAGCAGAGTGCTATACAGTGGAGGTTATACAGTGCTCCTTGTGAGTGCACTAAATGTCCTGAGGTAGAGAATATCAGCACCTCTTCTTCCTCCAAAAAGGCCACTTTACAGGAGTTCTGTGTGATTACATTTTAATGGAACTTAATGGAAAATTTGTTGTTTTTGATTATTTTTGGAAATTTTCCATTTGTGTGTTCAGCACGGAACTGGCAGATTATGAAAGACTGGCATTTTATTTTATAGGTTTTGATCTGACAGAAATGATGTGGTGAGGGATATGAAAACACATACCACTGGTTTATTTGTGCGGGTGGAGGACCATGTGGTCACAGTTTGGATGCTGATAAGTATGAGCAAGGGAAAAGTGTGTGTGTGTGTGTGTGTGTGTGTGTGTAAGGACACCTCAGGGGATGAATTAGAGAGGCATTTCCATGTTGTCCATGCCTGCATGTGGGTGTCCTGGGAGAATGGGGGGGTGGGGATGGGGGGGCAGTTGGAGGACACAGCTTCCTCTTCCACATGAGGAATATCTCCATGAGAGTTCCTGTTTAGAAAGCAAGGCCTTTCTCTCTCTCTCTCTCTCTCTCTCTCTCTCTCAGTCACAGGCACACAGTCTATCATTTCTACCACTCCACCTCATGTTGGCAGAGGCCCATGTGCTGCTTATGTTCAGATGAGCACTCAGTGATAAGGCGGAGCACAGCGAGGCTCAGGCAAGTCTTCATGAAGGTGGATTATCCCCAAAAATGCTGGCAGACCCACAGAGAGTGACAGAATGAGTGTGTATCCTTGTGTATGTTTGTCTTGTGTGTGTGTGTGTGTGTGTTTCTGTACCTGTGGGAAAGCGGGAAAAAAAAACCAGACAACATGAGGCAGACTGAGGCGGAGGGAGAAAAAAAGGAACCGAAAAAGAAAGGCGGAGAGACATGGCAAAAAGAATGATGGGGAAACAGAGAGAGAGAGAGGGAGGAAGAAAAGGGCCGAGAGACACTGAGAGAGAAGCAGAGGCTCACTCGGCAGCCCTGAGCTCTTGCTGAATTCGGGGCAGCCTTCACAAAAGGTTGCACAACAAAGGGCTGAGAGCTGAATGTCTGAGCGAGCGTCTGCACACGGCGAGGTGGGACAAACCCAATCCCGCGGTTTGTTAAGTAGGCATACTGTAACTTTAAACAAGACAATGAGACTCTGGCGCCTCGCCTCTCGCTCCCAGATGCCGTCTCCATCTCACCGGCTTCGGTAAACGATACCGCGGCCCACTTTCACAGTCAAACAGCTTCCTACAAGCTGCCGTCACTCAAGGAGAAGAACAGGCAAAAGGCACAAAGGAGGCATTCTGCAAATGACAACATGTACAAAACAAACTCTCCGCACACTTAAGCTGCTGTGCGTCTGTCAAAAGCCAGGCATTGGGAATTGTAAGTGAGCTGGGGGGTGGATCTGGGGAGAGTTGTTCCACGCAGGAATGTATACTCTATGTCCAAGCATTTGTAGACATTTCTTATAATCAGAGGATTCAGGAAATTCCTGGTGCACACAATGTGGACAAAGACACATTGTTTTTTTTTTTTTAATTTCCATAGGAAAGCACTGCTAGTAGAATTGGATTCTCTGGAGCCGACAGAGACCATAGAGACCCCCAGCATTGGTCTGCTATGATCCATCCAGAGATGAACTGAAGTGATGAGTGTGTGAGCACCCTATGACACGCCAGTTTCCATAGTGGTTTTGTAGTGAGGAGTGTGTGTTTTGCCGAGACAGAATCCCTCACAGTTCCCCGACCCTCAGTCAATTTGGCTGATTACAGCATTGACGGATGCATTGCAATCAGCTGCTCAATCAACTCCAGTGTGCTGTGTTCAATAACTGGCACAGAGACGTTTGTCCTCAGGGATTACCGCTGTACAGCAGCAGCTCGAATGCCGTTCTCCACTGGATGGTAAATGATTTTATGGGCTACGACTTTGTAATGTTTGTGAAAACCCCACAGACTGGCACACATTCCCTGACTGTTCCTGTCACTCTCTGTGTCAGTACCGTTTTAATAAGCCTCCATTGACTCTGCCCCTTCATTTCTCTTCGGGGGAAACCCCAGCGCTGCCTTAACGGCTGTCCCTTTACTTCATTAGCACAAGTGGGGTTTATTAAATGAGTCCTTGGAGGAATGAGTGAATACACAGTGAGTGTTGACTGCAGCAGATCAGCTTGCTCTGAAATCCCTCTCCTGATGCCTTTCACAAACCATAGTCGAATAGTGTTCGCTTCATTTCAATGTTTTAAAGTATTAAAGGGGACAGGTTAATGTTTGTATCTGGAGCCCACCAAGCACAAGGTTCATATCAACCAGGCTTTCCACTACAAGGGCAAAGCCTTTATCTAAAGCAGAGACAAACCAACAAAACACATCTCACTGTTGTCTTTCCCTCCCCCTCTGCACAGGGCAGGTGTTTCTCACTGGGAGGTAATCAGGAGGAACGCAGCTAACAAGGAGTGACTGCATCCCCGCCTCAGTCCATGCAGCTCAGAGCGGAGCTTCATGCCCTCCCTCCTGGTTCATAGTATCAGCTTCCTCCCTGGCTCATGGTGCACCATAGAGGCAGGGTTCAGGCAGCAATCTGGCTTCTCCCTGCCCTACTCGCCTCTGCAGGGGCAGTTTTCCACACCTCCAAAGTTCAGCTTTAGAAGCTGTTTGCAAGTGGCATCGCAGCCCTACTTTGTCCCGTCACCCCACCCTCATCATTGACAGCTTTCTCCTGCTGAGTTACAGTGGTCCAACATCCTTGCCCACATCCACACCACCGAGAACACCTCCCCAAAGCCCCGAGTTCATCTCCCATTTCTCAAGCTCAGTTTGGTGTGTGGTCCATGTGTGGAAATGGGATGATTTTTTTTGGATTATTCTCTTCTTAGAAAACATCACCTTAACTATGAATACATTGCATGTAAAGGCAGTTTTGACTGGATGTGCAATGAAAGGGTAAATGGTGGTCTCTGGCTTTTGCACAGTGCTGTGCATCTGGTGTAGTGTAGAGAAGAAAATGATTTGAAGGTTAGGACCTGGTTTTGATTGGAGAATTTCAGTCTGACAGCATGTGTTTTCAGGATGAACTTGTTTATAGTGGGTTTACACTTTTAAGAAAGTGGTCTGACACAGGAGAAATGTCTCTCCCGGCAGCTGACGGCCGAACTGCGTGAATTTTGGGTCTGTGGCACTCTCAGGAATGTGTCATTTGCAGAAATCCTATAGTCGCTGGCTTTGTCTCCTGTGTGAGTGGTGACTCAGCAGCTTAACTCGATCTTTTGTGAACCACCATTCTCACCGAGAACTCATTCTCTCTCTCTCTCTCTCTCTCTCTCTCTCTCTCTCTCTCTCTCTCTCTCACTGCCTCCTTCTTATTCATCTTTTTCTCTCTCTCCTCCCCGGCATGGAACAGATCACATATATATCCATCATACTCTGGCAGGTAGGAGCAGCGCCCTTGAGGCAGTCTTTCTCACTCGGATCTCTGCGGACCCCTGGGCTCCATTCGGAGGGGCCTGCGGCCTTCACATTAGCCTCTCAGATCATTAGATGTGTTAAGTGTGGGATGAACAAAGACTCCAGGAGAACGAACGAGGAAGAGAGCGAGAGAGAGGGTGAGAGAAAAGAGGAACGTGTGGGTGGTAATCCGCGTTAAATGGCAGAAAAGAGTCGGCGATTGAGAAAAGTGAAGAGAGCAGGAGTGCGGCGGGTTAAAGAGGAGAGGAAAGCCAAGGAGGAGAGTTCTCTCCTCTCAGTTTTTCAAGACGCCACAGACGGTGAACAGCAATAAGGAAGGGAAGATGAAAAAAAAAGGCAGCGAGCGAGATACAGAGACAGGAGGAGGTTGGAGAGGTAGCAGACGAGCTGTGCTCTTCCGGCTTTGATAACAAGCTCGGTGGCATTTTCGCGGCAGACGCAGAACCTTTCATGTCTGTATTAAAGCAATTTGGGTTTAAGAGAGTGATCAAGCAGGTAACCTCAGGCTCCAGCTCTGAATGTCAAGAGAGGCGCGGTGGCTTTCAATCAAACCTATCTATAAAATACAGCTGCAAATCCTTGGCCTTCTTTAGAAGATGTTAAGGAGGATGTTATGGATGCGTTTACACTTTTAAAAAAGTCAAATATTGGGGATGAGGTGGAGTAATATGCCACACATGAGAAGATACCAATGTTCAAAGATATATATACATATATACACACATACATGTACAGCAGATTATTTCTGAGACATGTTGAGACGGGATGTTTTTACAAGCTCTGTCCAAACATCTGTAGATGCCTGTGCCAGGCTTTGGTCAAAATTCCACAAAGATCAAGCCCCAAAGTTTTCTAACCCTGTCTAAACAGCCCTGTCCTGAACAGCCAGTTTCAGCGCCTGTTCCTTTAAATGATAATGAGCCACTCACTGTTCACCCCGACCCCGAGTGCTTTTAAGGCTTTTTTGCTCTGTTCTCGTATTCTCAGTTTTTACTAAATGCTCTGGTTTCACCTCACTTGTTGTGTCTGTTTTACTCAGGGTATCCTTGTCTTTGTGCTTTCACATGAACGTGGGTTCAGCGCTGTGACTGGAGAGACTGACAAGGGGGCGAGGAGATTCTCTGCCTCTGCACTTGACCTCAGAATTGGAGCAGTATCTGAATGGCTGATGACGTTTTATTCCATGCTTTCTGACAGCTCAAAAAATGGAGGTGAGTGGTCTTGTTTCATGGTGTGTGGGTTGGTGGGCACCTGAACAAGTGATTTTTGCATTACTTGTCACCACTGAGGTGAGTATATATGAATGGCACCTTGTATATTCCATAAAATATCATGACACTCCGGAGCAGGTGTGAGGTCATTGTGTTCAATGCCAATGGAAGAGGGATATAACTTCCCTCAGCACTTTTCTGAGGAGCAGAAGATCTTCGTTCTCTGGGCTTACACACCTTCCAGTGCCTTTGGGAAGAACAAATCGTCCATCGCCAGCATCTATCCTCATTCATGTTTATATAGCTGAATGCCATCAAATCCTCACACAAATGATCCAGCATCTAATGTCCAGGATTTCTGGGGGAGTAGAATAGAGACAATATTCTCAAATCTCAAATATGCTTTTGACTTCAGAAGAAAAGTAGGGTGAGCAAATGCCTGAATATCCTTTGGTCATTTTTGTGCTCAAGATACACCTACACTGAACGACAGGAAAAATCACTGCTGAAAAGCCGTAATATCATCAAAGGCAACATGACTGGACCGTGGATGCCTTTTTCTTGCACTGAGAGAAAAGATGGATGCTGGCCATACGTCTTTCACAGCCTCAAAATAAGGTGCAAATTAAGCATGAGTTATCTCCTCTAGATGATTGTGCTGTATTTAAATATAGGCAAGGAACTGCTGTCTGTGTCTCAAGTCAATTTCAGCACGGAGAGTCTAGACCACAGTAAATGGAGGCCTTGTGGAATTTAAACCTGAGAATTTAAAGGCAATGGAAGGATAAAGTGAGGGTTATAATAGGGCATGGTCCCAGCCTCTCCAGTCACTGGCAAAAGATACCTGATTTCAGATCCAGGAAATTTTTGGGAGGCACCCAAGAGCTCTCATTTGGACTGTAAATCCTCCCAGACCCTAAAGCACTGGTTTCAGCTCTTTCTCCTCCTGTCGTCCAGGAAAGCTTTAACCTAGTGGTCATCCACACATTTAGTTCCACCCTATACACTGTATTTCCACAGGTCCGTCCATTTTTATTCAGTGAATCCAGCTCTTTAAGTTGCATCCACTGATGATACTGTTGCTCAACTGTGCACAGTTTGTATAAGCCCTCATCATCATCATCTTTTTTTCCACTGAATCCATATCAGGGTCTAATGGAAACAGGCAAGCAAATATGTCCAGTCAGCTCTGTCCCCTGCAGCTCTTCCTATGTGATCCCCAAGCCAGGAGAGATAATCCATCCAGCATCTCTGGGTCTACCCAGGGACCTCCTTCCAGTTGGCCAAATACCTCCATGGAAGGTGCTCGGGAGGCATATTTATGAGTTGCCCAATCAACCTCAACTGGTTCCTCTCAGTCCAAACGAGTATTGGGTCTACTCTGAGCTTATGCCTAATTGCTGAGCTCCTCACCTGATCACAAAGAGTTTGCCCAGCAACCCACCGGAGAAAACTCAGTTTGGCTGCTTGTATCCACAATCATGTCTTTAAACCATTCAAGTGTAGGATGGAGGCTTCTGAACAAGGAAGGCAGAAAGGCAACATCATCTACATAGAGCCCAAATGATGGAAGCCCCCTGTCCCAGACTACAACTTGTCACTCCTGTCAGTGTATATAAGGAACAGGAGTGGAGACAAGGCACAACCCTGACAGAGCCACAACGAAAAAGTTTGACTTATGCAGAGAATGCAAACACAACTCAAAGTCCTTGAGCACAAGGACCGAATGCCTCATGTTAATGACCCTGTCACTCCATACTCCCGGAGCACAATGGACCAAAGGCACATGAGGCTAAGGACACCATTCCCAATGCCAAGCACTGTCTAGATGGGTACGAGCTCCCTAGCTTTGGGCTGAGCTCCCTGGGATGATAGAGCTCTATGCATTCCCCTTTAGAACAAGCTCCAGAGTGTCCACAATCTTTAGAGTGTATTAATCTACAGTAGGGTGAATGAAAGTAATGGGAACACAGGTCCTGGGGTCAGTCCATCACTCTTTCACTCAAACTGTGTTGCCCTCTGATACATAAAAGGTCAAGGACAACGTCCACTGAGGGATGAGGCCATTGCTTTTTCTGAACAGGGAGTAATGCTAATGTTTCCGCCAACAACTGCTCCGTGTAGTGCATGGGTCTGGAAATAATTTCTGTACATCAGCCTTGAGAGAAGATCGCTTGTATTACAAGACCAGTAAGCCATATGGTGTGTACCAATGTGAAAAGCTGTCCTCTCAAGAGTTCATAGTGTTGTCAAGGGGGACAGGATTGTTGTCTGCTGTCTTTTGAATATTCAAATATGTGTATGCACCTTTTATCTGCTCTCTCTCTGTTTCTCACTCTAGACCAGAGGTGCACACCTCCTAAACCTGGAAATTAACAGAAGAGTTGAATCAGGTATGTGTGAGCAGAGGGATCATCAAACTTTGCTGGATGCCGGCCCTCCAGGACTGGCATTGTGCACTCCAATCTGACTGTCCAGATTGAATATATAGGAGAATATATTAAGCTAGTCCAAAAATAGGAAGGTGCAATGTCATGCTAACACCGTTTGAACCTCGAATTGTGGCCCAGAGTGAGAGTAAGTAATACGCACCCACTCATTTCACCAATTACTCAAAAGAAAGAATGCTACAACAAAAACAACCCCACAGGAAAGAAAGTGCCATGTGCCAGTGAAGAGATAAGGATATCATGCTTACTGCATTCTTAGACTGCAATTAGCTTGATTCTGAAATCATGAAAAAGGCAATACATTGAAACATTTCAAACTTTGCTCCAAAATACTTGTGATGTGCAGTGTTCAAGTTCCATTTAAAAATATTTAACTGCATTTTTGTTGCCTGACACTTTAAATCTTTGTGGAAAAAAGCCTTTAATAAGCATGTACATCAGAATGTTATAAGAAATGCCTGCCCAATTAATAAACACACAGTGTATGAAACTATGAAACATGGGCCACATAGCTTAGAGCTGCTGGAACAGACAAGTTTTCTCAAGGAGCTAGCGAAAACTGAGAAGTATTTATAGAGGTCCCAGTGATGAGTTGATGAGGAACAGGTGTTAGTAGTGAGGGGAGGTGGGTAAATGTCCTGCGTGTGACACCACAGTGGTAGGCATGAGCCTTGTTTACATTGGATCACTGTGATTTGATCACATTTAAGCTTTTCCAATTTAGTTTCTTCCTTCATACACTGATCAGATCTTGTTTTCAGCTATTCAGATTAAATCTGGTGTTCCATGGGGAACTGTCCTCTGTCTTCTCAGGAACTACTACAGCGGAATAGGAAAATGAGGAAGATGTGGTCAGAATCACACAATGTTTTTATACACACAGAAAGATCTGATTACAATGCTTTTATTCGGAAATGCAGATCTGATCACAATGTGTTTATAGACACACACTGGTCTGATTATACTGTGTTTATACATACACACAGATCCAATCAAATACTAAACACATTCCCATCACAAACACAATTACATTTGACTTTGAAATGGTATCACATGTCAGATCACATGTAGCTACAGGATACATTTTATTTCCAAGTGTAAACAGGGTCATAAAATACATTATTGTCTGAGGCTTTGTATTCTATGCCGTTTCACTACATCTCTAAACAAAACACCATCTGTGCGGTTGTGAGTGATATGATTAATAAAGATCACATTAGTACAGACTTTCAAATCCACCTGCTCCTCTCGCCTGGGGTTAGTTAGAGGCCTTTCCTGTCAATAAGGGAGACCTTGGCACGGCTGTTTGTTTTGGGTGTGTCGTGTATTTTATTGGTATTGGACTCTAGGGCATCAGCTGATGTTGCCCCATTCAGTTTTTCCCACTAAATGAAGGACGCACTCAACCATGCTGCAATGAGAAGCAACAGTTTGCCACAGCTCAAGATCCTGCTATCTCCACTTTCGGATTTCTATGCGTCATTAGCTACTTCTCTCTTCTAATTACTCAGTCAATGTTGTAACTATACAGTCACGGTGGGCAGGAGCTAACAGGAGGTGCAATTATACAGATTTACAAGCAATTACATTGATTTAGCATTTAGACTGAAATATATTCCAATTAGACTCAGGGCTTGATGAAGAGCGAGCGGCTTTGCAACGTGCAGCTAGGACTTTGAGGTCTGTTTGGATTGGGGATAGAGAATGTGTGTTTGTGTGTGTGGGTATAAGAGAGCGAGAGAGAGAGTGAGAGAGAGAGAGAGGCAGTGCATGTGAGAGAGTCATGCTACGCTTACTGGAGCAAAGCATTTCACTATAAAACATGCACCCAGGGCAGGTCATGTGTTACGCATTGATCCATGTAACTGCAGCAGGAAAATCCCACATGGCCAGTCCATGTTCCTGCCAAGTCCTGTTCATTTAAGAGTAGCCGGGGCCAAGCTGGTCCTCTAAAGTCATCCTGATATGACTTGCTGGAATTAATGAGGCTCTGTGAAAATCTCAGAAATACATATTTTTTCCACTACTTCACGAGTCCTGACTGTAAATCTGGACTCCTGTGAGCAAAACACAGTGCTTTCCATTTCAACTCGATTCTCTTTCAATGACCAAACATTATTCTTGTTGCTGTTCTTTCTCGTAACTCCCAAACACACACTGTCTCTCCCAGCAGAGATCCATGGCTTTTCTATCCATCCAGACATCATGTTTGGTATTAATCAAGCTCTGAATGTCCCTCTGATGGGGTTTATGGTACGCTGCCAAAAACACATCTCAGAGAATGACACTCTCTCCACGCTGGAGCCAGTTTACAATCTCATCTCTTTGGAGCCATGCTCTTTCTGTGCAAAGCTGGCCCAGGAAAAAGCGATCATACCCAGCTCCACTCAACCACTGCCACCACCCAAGTGCTGGAAGGCTCACGACTAGACTTTTCTGAATAGAACTGGGAACACTTGAGAAGCATGAGAGGAGCACATGAGTTCAGCACACACCGAGGAGAAATGTCTGCATCAATTTAAGAGAGAGAAAACAATGCACATGTGAACTGTCCCTGCTGATTAGAAGAAATCAAAGTATGCGGTCAGTGGAAATTATGGGCAGGCAAAGAGCACTTCAAAAACTTCAGCTGTTTGAGTATGTAGTTTGCTATAAATATGGTCTAAAAATATTTGAAATCTGCTTAAAAGAACTATGCTGGGATGACTTTCCCAATAGCATTACAGATGGTACAAATGGTAGAGCTGCATGCATCATAGCAAAGCTCTTGTTACTGGCTTGAAAACACAAAACATGTGGTGTTCCTCAAGGTTCAATTCTGGCATCACTATTGTTTTAAAACATGTTCTTTACGGCAATGCATTAACCCTAAAGCAACGCAGTAACCCTATCTTGTTTACTGATGACATCAATAGTTTTCTGTAAATAAACATTCTGACTCATCTAAACTCATCTATGTGATCAATAGGGACTAAAGGTTGCAGAAGCAGGCTTGGGATCAAATGGTCACCAGTTCAATCCGCTTGAATGGCACTCCCTGTCCTCCCTCAACATTCACAGCTGAGGTACCATTGAGCAAGGAACCTAACCCCAACTGCTCCTCAATTTTGTGACCTCTGGGCTCTCTGTGAGCCTACCTGTAATCAGTAACACACCCTAGACAGTGTGTCTGTCCACCGCAGGGCAACACCAGAGATCAGGGTTGGGTAATTTAGTGTTAGAAATTATGATCATGATTATCAGATCAGTAAAATAAAAGCTTGACGAATCCCACATTCTATATTCTCCAGATTGGCGTGACACATATATCAAAAAAGTGTACCATCTCTAAAGCCTCTACTGGCTTTACCACAGTCTATTACTTTGTGCACACCATTGTTACCCTCTAGGTGTGGTGATATTACAATGACAATAACATTGTGATGCATCTGGGAGACCCAGAACCATGTGTCGTCCAGACTCTCAGTGCATCTCCTGCGAAATGGCTGTGCAGTGCGTAATTTTATTCCTTCGCTGGGTTGAAGTAACAAGAAGGTGTTTGCGAGTCCTTGGTATTAGAGCCCATAAATCACAGAGTAATGCTAATGCTGCGCAGATGTGTATTGGGGAGCTTAGTGCAGAAGCCAGAAGTGAGCAGAGGACGGCTGCGAGAAGGAGGTGGATTGCATGTGGGTGGCCGCCTCATTGATTTTGTGTCACAGGCAGATTAGAGCATGTTAGGGTTCCACACTCTCAGGAATGGGATAGATTACACCAGAGCACATCTCCTTTCGCTCTGGCATCAGTCCCAGCCCAGTCAGACTGATCTCAGAACAGCAGCTGTGTCAAGAGGTTGGCCTTCCAGTCCTCCTCAAGACTGAGCTGAGGTCAGTGACTGAAGAGCAAGAAACTGCCAGCTGCTATAGACCATGACTGATGTGGAAGATACAGCGACTGATACAACACACACTCAACCGCAGGCTCAGATCCTCAAACCACTCTCCAGATTCTAACCACATGCCCAATGAACTGAAGTCAGAAATGCAATATTATGACCACAAATAAGAGGAGGCTACTACTCTAGGGGCTCTATGGTGTATATTTCAGGTGTATAGCCAATCTAATCAGGCATAACCTTTTGGAAAAACCTTCTGTGGTTATTGTGATTGTTAAAAGCTCCAATGACCATGACTTAATAGATCTGTAATTACAGAATGTTGTCCATCTCTTGCTCTGAATGATTTTTGAGCCCCAGTTCACCCTGTTTTTCAATGTTTAGGACCATTTGGGTGATGGGTCTCCGGCACTGAAATGACACTAGTGTGTTGGTGGTGTGTTAGTGTGTGTGGCACTGGTTTGAGTGGATTTGACACAGCAGTTGCTGCTGGAGTTTTTAAACTCATCAATGTCACAGCTGAACTGAGATTTGCAGTGTTGTCCCCCTGTCTAAACAGCCCAGCTCAGAACACTTTCAATGCCTGTTCCTTTACATGATAATGAGCCGCTCGCAGTTCATCCTGACCCTGAACACACAGCAGTGGGGAACAAGGAGCAGAAGCTGTTTTTTTAGCTGTTTTCACTCATTTCTCTTTCTTGTCCCTTCTTGCTTTCTCCGGTTTTACTCAGTGCTCTTACTTCTCTGTGCTACTGGATTTTACTACGTTTGGTTTAACCTTGTCTTTGCGCATTTACATAAACGCGGGTTCATCACTGTGATTGGAGAGACTCAGATAAGGGGGCGGGGCTATTCTAAGGTCTCTGCACTTGACATCCGACATGGAGCTGAATCAGAATGGCTTGTTTTATCCCACGCATCCTGGTCTTGTTTCACATTGCGTGGTTTTGAGGGCTCCACATACCCAAACTAATGGCACATGCAATGAGCAAGTGATTTTTTTTTCATAAGAAGTTTTTAAGAAAATAGTATTTTAAGCCAGTAAGGTCTTTCAAAACGTTCTGAAGCATATTGCATTATCCAGGCTCTTTACTGGCTCATTTACACTCCAGTCTCTTTTGTAGGTTTTACACTGTGCTTCTGTTACCCTTTCATAACCCCAACACGTCTGCTTGGAGGAAGCACATAAATAGAGGAGAGAGACTGAGCGAACTGTGCTTCACTTGATAAAAAACATGCTGTGTTGGAGGCCCATCTAAAGGTTAGTAGCACTAAGCAATCGCTGCAGGTTCAAAAGTCACGGCTCTCTCCCTCGAGAGCGGTGTGGACTCTGGAACTCTGTCAGAGATTACATAAGAACCAGGCCGATTTCCCCCCATGTATTTACATCTTATCTCCCCTGACACACTTACACTCTGCAGGCTTTATCCAAGCAAAGAGTAGTCAGGCCAAATGCCACAATGCGTTTCTGCCAAGTCCAAGCAAGAGGGTTAAGCCAGCGTATGTCTTACATTACTGTGTACGAAAGAAACACCAGCCCTGCTTCATTTAATTTCAAGTCAGTGTCCATCAGCCTTTCCCAGGGGATGTTTCTGCATGAATCCAATAGGAGACAGCCTACTTGCATAAGTAAACTTGGAGAACGGGACTCGGAGTGGCTGTGTAAGACGTGGTATTCCAGCTAAACCCTCCACAATGGCACTTAAAAGAATATTTACCTTTGAGAAACAGGGAAATCACTCCCATTTCACGTTTGAACAAATTAACTCTTGTTTGTACCCATGCTTTCATTGTGAGAAAAGAAAGAAGCCACAGGAGTCCTCCGGGTCCGTCCCAGAACGCTGTCGCAATAATTCATTCATTCATTCATTGTCTGTAAGCACTTATCCTTATTCAGGGTCAAGGCAGGAACACACCCAGGAGGAGTCGCCAGTCCTTCGCAGGGTGACACACACTGGGACACTTTAGAATCAGCAATCCACCTACCAACATGTGTTTTTGGACCATGGGAGAAAACCAAAGCACCCAGAGGATACCCACAACCTCCAGGTCCCTGGAGCTGTGTGACTGTGACACCTTCCTGCTGCACCACGTGCCGCCCTCTCGCTATAATGTTCTCTTTTATTTAATATCAGTTAAATATGTTTTCTGCTTCTTTATGGAAAACTGTAACTAAATGACTTCAGACCAGAATTTAAATAAATAATGGGTGGTCCCTGACTCTTGCACAGTGCTGTATTTCTCAAGCTGTCAGTCAAGTGGCGTGGTTAAGTAGCTGGGGTGCGATTAAAGCTTAAGTGTAATTAATTAAGAGGATGGATTGAGTTTGTGTTCGCACCAGTGAGTGGGGTTTGCGTTACAGGCTCGGCGTCGCATTTCAGCTGCGAAGGTTACAGTGAAGCAAGGGAGTCCTTGACATTCCCTCAGAGAGAGAGAGAGAGACTGTGTGTGTGTGTGTGTGTGTGTGTGAGAGAGAGAGGCCCAGACAGCAGCAGTGACACATTCTAACGACGTGCTGTGCTGATGAGAGGCTGCTACTGTGGCAGCCCTTCAACAACCCCCCCACCCCAAACAGTTGTTTGTGTGTGTGTGTGTGTGTGTGTGTGTGTTGCCACGGCAATTGCAGACCTTGTATAACCGTACACTTAGGCCTTGACTGTCAGGCTTTGTGCTTATGTCAGATTCCTCAAACCAGTGTATACGGCACTGTGCAAAAATCAGAGACCACCTTTCACTCACTCGATGGCCAGTGCGGTTGCCCTTAAGCAAACATTATTCAGCTATTACAGCTTCCACCCTTCTCTGGCTTTTAGTTTGAGAAATGTACAGGGTCATATTTTCCACACCTTCCAAGTTCAGTCTTAGAAAGAGGTTGCATTTTCTTCTTCTCACGATCCAGATCCCTGATCTAACCTTGGGCAATGGGGTGGTCAGTCCATGGTTGTTTGAATTTAGTCTGTTTCCTTTTCTCAGTGTGGGCTTCATTATTATTTTTTTTATTATCGTTACACTTATATAGCGCCTTTCTAGATACCCAAGGACGCTTTACAATCTACACTGCTCAGAACGCTCAATTCACACACACTGGTGAGAAGCGGCAGCCAAACGCGCACAGCGTACTCTCGACCAGGAACGACCGTCCACCTGGAGGACTGCATCGGGCACTAGGACTTCACCCAGGACAGAGCGCCAATCCATATCTGGGCACACACACATTCACTCACAAACCAGGACAGTTATTACAGAAGCCAATTCACCTACCCTCCATGTTTTTTGGACTGTGGGAGGAAACCGGAGACCCCGGAGGAAACCCACGCAGACACGGGGAGAACATGGAAACTCCACCCAGGTGGGACTTGAACCCAAGATCCCAGCGCTGGGAGGCGAACGTGCTAACCACCAAGCCACCGTGCCGCCCATGACGATTCCACACCGTTTCCGACTGTTTTGAGTTGTTTTTCTCGCGGTGGAAAACCGAACCCAAGCACTTGTGGATTTGTTTAGATCTGAAGCAAACTTGGAGCTCGATTTCTGCGCCTGTTTTCAAAGATAAAAGCAATAAGTCCAGTTTACTGATACTCTTTATCCCTACCAGGACTTTACAGAAACGTAAATAAATTGATGAAGGATGGTCTCCAATTTTGCTCAGTGCTACAAACATACAAGTGTCGTGCTGACATGACTTGGTGTGTGTGTGTGTGTGTGGCTGGTTGTGCAGTCATGCCGTGTGTGAAATCCACACCGGCTGGCCTTTGATTGCTGGGGATAGCGTGGGAGGTGACCAGCTCACATACTTAGCTATGGACATGTAAGTAGATCTGCTTTCATACACCACATCTCAGCAGCCTTGGCCGTGTGTGTGTGTGTCAGGCTGACACTGAGAGTGTGACAGACCCAGGCTCTAAAAGACAAGATCAAAGCAGCCACAGTCCAGCAGTGTTTCTTCTGAAATGAAAGCCATTAACAGGGAGTTTGTTGGTGTTCAGTGCAGCAGCTGACTCTAATCAATTCAGAATGCTTTACACTAAAGTTTGGAACAATGCAGTAAGGATTTGACTGTGTACAGCCACAACGGACGCAGCTGAGTTGGGAATCACTGAGTGGGGAGTCACCATGACCAACTTGGCTAGATGGGTAGACACCCTTCAATGTGAGTGATTACGTGGGGGGTGTGAGGTTGCCCACCTGTGTGTATGAGTGACTGGGTGAGTGTGTGTGCTGTCTTGTGATGGACTGGTGCCCTCTCTAAGATGTGTGAGTACCCTGTGGGTAGAAATGAGATGAAATGAAAAAGGAGGCCTTGGAGCAGCTACACATGATCCGTATGTCATCATGCTCAATGCCAAGTGTCAGCTGGAGGCATTTAAACTGGTGTAAGTTTATTACCTGGAGTGAGAACTAGAGGCTCTGACTGCAATAAAATGAGGGTCGAGTACCTATTAATCCCCTTGATTTCAGAAGAAAAGTTGGATGAGCAGCTGTCCATAAATCTTTGTCCAAATGTATATGACTCTATAATCCTGCACTGGATCCATCAGTGCTCAGTGTATCTCACTGGCAGGCTGTGAGTTCGAGTGAGTGTTCAGGTTCATGGGTCAGCAATCCGGTGGCCAGGCTGCTGAATAAACACGGCCCTGGCTCTCCGTCCGCTGCTTTGAAGCAGAAAAATGTGGCAGGAGAAATGTAAATACTTTGCTGAAGAATGCGGGTCGCAGTCTGAGACACGGCCGTACTTCACTCTCAACTCTCAGGTTTACAGGTTCATTTCAGGGCTCACCAAGCAGTGAAGAGAGAAAGGGTTGGGGGTGAGGAGAGAGGAGAGGGTTTGTGAAAGAATGAGGTACATATATAAATGTACTACTCTCTAGCAGCACTGCTGTGTCTGATCCACTCGTACCAGCACAACACATAAACACACCATCACCCCGTCAGTGTCACTGCAGCGCTGAGAATGATCCAGAGAGAGAGAGAGAGAGAGAGTAGAGACTCCCCCGGCCGTTCTGTTCCTGTTTTCCAGCAGAAAGTCGGTGGTGAAATATTAATCATCAGTGACGGCTGTTTAAAACACACACACAGTGAACTGTGCTGTTGTCTGAGTTACTGTAAGATCCAGATGGATCTGGATGGCGGGGCCTGCCTAGGGAACGTGAGCGTGCTGCTGCTGTTTAAACAAGGCTCTTTAGTGCAGAAACGATTTCACCACCCAGGCGTTTATTAATTTCTCCCAGCACTTGATGGGTTTTAAGCGGATTGCCCGTATATTAGTAAAGTATTCCCCTTTAATTCGCCAGCTCTTGGGAGCAGGAAATCAGTTCACTACACCAAAGGACAGCTGCGTATTCCAACTTCAGCTGGACCCTTCTGCTGACAGTCCTCTCAGCCTACAGTGCACAGGACTCAGAGAGGCTTCGTAATCTGAGAGGAAAGGAATGGACAATATAGTAAATACACACACAAACGTTAGTTTTCATGCATTGTTGGGCCATTACATTGACTTCCATTCATTTTGTGAACATTTACCTTTACCTCACACACAAGTACTACTTGGTTTGCTCCTGTTCTTGAGTGCTCAGATCCCCCAGAAGACCATCACAGGGCTGGTATGATTTGCGCAATGAAATGGGACAATGCAGATGCAAAAGACAACGTCTCTCATAGTATGGGGTGGGGGTGGGGGTGGGGTGTGGGGATGTAAGGGCGCGGCGGGTGGGTTGTGTCAGTGACCAAGGCCTGCTTATGTGAGAAGTTCCCATATCGGTGGAGGCCAACACTGGGTTTTAAGAGAGATACCTATACACTGCCATGAAGATGATGTCTTTTCCAAGGGAGTCCATGGTTATTTCAGCATGGCATGTGCTTGACTTTCCTGTCTGCAGTCCAGATCTGTCTCCTACGTTTATCATGAAGAGGAGAATCAGTCAACAGTCACCACAAAATCTAGTATCCATTAAGAACGGGAGAACATTTCATTTGCAAACCTGCAATGATAAGTCTCCTCTGTTCCCAAATGATTAAACAGTGTAATTAAAAGGTAAGGTGATGTTGCCCAGTTGTAAAAATGCCTACTCCCCCCCCCCCCAGAGGGCGTTGCAGGCATCAGTTTTTAAATATGTTTACATTTACAAAATACAGTCAAGTGAAAGCACCGGGAAACATCATTTACAAATTATAGATTGAGGTATTTATGTCCCATCATTCTGGAAAAAGGGGTTTTTATAGACAAACACACACACACACACATAGGCAAATGGTGTAAGTGAGAGGAGAGGCTTTGTCTGTAAGTTGGTTAAGCTCGTGGCTCTCTCGCACCCGCTGCCCTCCTACTCAGAAGAATTTGCATACATCCACTCGGCATCTCTCTCTCTCTAACTGACATTCCTAAGAAACACACCCCTTGTTTAACACAGGTAATAGGAATATAACCAGGTGTTTTCCCCTTTTCAACACAGCGCTCAACACAGGGAAGAGACTGGAGGACTGTAACCACACGCTCTACATACTGTACATTCACTGTGATTCTCTCCTCCACCATTACAGTCCAGACCACAGGGTGTAAATGAAACGACTGCTGGAGCGAGTAAGTGAGAGAGAGAGAGAGAGGGGGGGGGTACAGATGTGATAGAGAGGGTAAAGATGTGAGAAAAGATGAAAGAGAAAGAATGAGTGAGAAGGGGATGGAGAAGAAGAGTAAGGAACAGAGAGAGAGAGAAAGAGAGAAAGAGAATGTGTGAGAGAAAGGAGGGTGGGAGCCCAAAAGCAATTGTTTTGTGGAGTCACAGGAGAAGGCAGGCCCTGGAGAGCCTCAGATTCATTTCTTCTGGAGGGCTATTCATCGGCTCGAGCAGCAGAATCACTCAGCTCTCAGCACTGAGAGGATATTGAGCTTTCTATTAGCAGCAGAAGTGCTGGGAGGTGTGTGTGTGTGTGTGTGTGTGTATGCTGTGACGACACTGTCCTTGGTTCGGCAGCAATAAACCAACAGTAGGTCACAGAGAGATAATGAGGCTGTGCTATGGGAGAGGCATCCCGATAGCACTGGAGGTAAACACAACTGACAGCACTGCAGGTAATGAGAGAATTTCATTAGAACATTCATTCATTCATTCATTCATTCAACTTGATCCTGATCAGTGTCCTGGAGGGACCGGAGCCTACCTCAAATCACTGGGCTCAAGGTGGTATCACAACCTGGGGAGAGTGCCAGCCCATCACACACTCACCCAGTCACTCTCACTCTCACACCTGTGGAAAACGTCACACACTCACCAGGTCACACCTGTGGACAGTGTCACACACTCACCCTGTCACTCACACCTATGAGTAGCTTCACCCAGTCACTGACACACTCACCCTGTCACTCACTCACCCACTCACTCACACCTGGGGACAGTTTCACAAACTCTCACACCTGTGGAAAACGTCACACACTCACCAGGTCACACCTGTGGACAGCGTCACACACTCACCGTGTCACTCACATTTATGAGTAGTTTCACCCAGTCACTGACACACTCACACCTGTGGACAATTTCACACTCACCCGTCACACTCACACCTGTGGAAAATGTCACACACTCACCAGGTCACACCTGTGGACAGTGTCATACACTCACCCTGTCACTCACACTCACCAGGTCACACCTGTGGACAGTGTCATACACTCACCCTGTCACTCACACTCACCAGGTCACACCTGTAGACAGTGTCACACACTCACACATATGGACAATTTCACATTCACCCTGTCACTCACACACCCACTCAGTCACTCACACCTGGGGACAGTTTCATACACTCACCCAGTCACTCACACACTCATCCAGTCACTCACACCAGTGCTCATCGGCACTTCAGTCATGAGCTCTGCTGGCTCTGGGGATCTAACCGACAACCTTCGTGTTTCACGCCCAGTTCCCTCACCACCAGGCCACGGCTGCCCCAGGGTATACACACTTTAGACCCAGTGATGCTTGTGTGACACTGTGTTCAGCCAGTGATGGTCTTATCTACTCAAACTGTATCTAGGGTCGGTGGCACAGTTTGAAGGGCTGCTGTTAATGTGTTTTGATTGGACTTACATTTGAGTGACATCATTTCCTGAGTATGTGCCATTATTTTTTTATACTTTCCTGTGGAGATTATATAAACTCTGTGCACAATTAGTCAGCGTTGAGCTGTGGTGTAGTTTTTGGAGCTGCCACTTTTGTACTTCTACTGAAGTGGGATTTTTCCTCTCAATTTGCTGCTCACCTCTCTCTAGGACAGAGCTCTGGGACGGGGATGGGTCAACGTTTGCAGCTAGCACCTCATTTAAGAGCACCCAGTGACCTCGACTGAGCACAGACTAACCAATCAACAGATGTTAGTCCACATGCTGACCACACACACACACACAGAACCTCACACCTAACAGCTGCTGTAGTGTAGGTAGTTTATAAATGAGCAGTAGCTGGAGTTTAATGAGGACCTCACACTGCAGTGTCAGAGCCAGGCGTAATTACTGCACTCAGCAAACGCTGGAGGCTGGAGGGGGAAGGGAAAAAAAAAAAAAAGAAAAACTTGGCCACATTCATCTAATTTTGTCAGCAGGATACATGTAAAACGCACAAATGTCCCCCTAGCCGCAGGTTAAAGCTATTAAAAACTTTTGAGTTGAAAAAAAAAAATTAAATTACCAAAAAAATAAAAAAAATAAATAAATAAAAAAAGCAGGAGGCAGCATCTAGCAGCGGAGGAACGGGAGCGGCTCCCAGAGGCACCCTTCATAATGGGAAATATGGCTGGCTCTTTAAGATGAAAAACGGCAAAGCAACAGACTGTCACTTAATCAATGGCGAGCCCCGCGGGAGGAGTGGCAGCCCGCTGCCTCGTGGACTCGCGCACTCCGCCGTGGCCGTGTGGGCAGAATAAAGAATGGCAGGATGAAGGAGGAGCGTTTGATAGCGGTCAGACTGATGACTGGGCTCCCAAGGCACAGCCGGGGAGCCCGGTCAGCTCTTCTTTGGGGGTGGGGGGAGTTTTAATGACATCATCCATCTCCCTAACGCAATAGCACAGAGGCCTGGGAGGCCATTAATCGCCACCTCGAGCCTGGGAGGAAAGAGAGAAGGGAGAAACGCTAGCCAGAGAGAGAGAGAGAGAGAGAGAGAGAGAGAGAGAGAGAGAGAGAGAGAGAGAGAGATCAAATCCGAGCGGAACGCTTTGTTTTGCATGGTCTGTCTCTGCCTGCTCCACTCTAACAGACGACAGACGAGACTGCCTGAGCGCACAAGCCTCTCCATTTCCCATGAATCTCATTTAAAACCAGTGAGCTCAGTCCTCAGAGCTCTCTGTCTTTTTTCTTCCTTGCTCCCTCAACACTTATGTAGCTCTTTCCTCTGGTGCTGCTTCTCAGCATGAGGCGACTTCTTAGAAGCAGTGAGCATCGAGACGACCGTCTGGTTAAGCCGCGACCTATTTACCGGCTCATCTTTGGTTAAAGTTTTAAGCAGATTTTTGATTTGTAAACAAAGCTGAGTCCGTGTCGTTTAGTGGCCGATTGTCTTATTCGATGCTAGCTACGTCATAGCGGCTAGCATATAGCGCTCCATTCCTGCATCCTCATCCGATAGATGCTCCCTGTTTGTTTTCACTGGCCTCCAAGGCACTGGCTTTGTGAAGCAGCATCCACTGCTCCCAGCTAGGGCTAACACCAAAAGTTGGTTTCTTAAACCTCTCTTTTACAGAGCCACATACAAACACAGAGGAGAAATAACTTGTTCAATGAATACACACCTCCATTTCGGGATCTGGAGCCCACAACACACCAGTCAGTTTGTGGGCTGGCTATGTCAGTAAACTTGGGATAAAATGAGCCATTGTACATCAAAGTGGGAGACAAGGAATTGCCCCGCCTCCTCGTCTGAATCACTCCAATCACAGCGCTGGAACCTTTTTTACGTAGAAGCGCAAAAACGAGGTTAAACGGATATAACGAGAACGGAAAAATAAGAGCACTGGGTAAAAACATAAAACGACAACAGAGAAGAAAGCGAACCGAGTGGAAAAACCAGAGCTTCGGCTCCTCGCTCCTCACTGCTGTGCGCTCGGGGTCTGGGTGAACAGTGAGCGGCTCATTATCATTTAAAGGAACTGGGCTGTTTAGAGAAAAGGGAACGCTGCTGTGGGGTGTTATGACCATAGCAGGTCACAGATGTTTTATTAAGACCTAGAACAGTTCACTTGTGGAAAAAGGATGACAAAACTGTGCATCACAATGGTCACCATGGAGATCTTTAAGAAATTAAATTGTGTTGTAATTGTATGTTAACAAAAGCCATTAGAGAATGTGCACCGCATTTTCCCAACAGAGCTACAAGGCACAGAAAAGTGTAAATCTGGTTTTTATTTGTTTGATGTGTTTTTATCCTTGGAGAGTTGTCCTTAAAGCTCACACAGCGTCTTGTTTTGTATAAGTGCAGTGTCCAATAGCTTCACCAGGTGCCTTATACAGACTGTAGTCCTGTATATATGTATTACCTACAGTCTAAAGACAGAACTACACCCTCTGGACTCTCTACACCTGGCTCATTCTGTTATTGCATTTCTCCTTGTCCTGATTAAGTTGCAGATAAACATGTGAGATTTTTCCGCTGATGGTGCCCTTCTCTTCTGAAGAAGAGCTTTTTACATAACGTTTGTGGTGCCTTCAGTAGGATTCTCTGTAAACCACTGGCAGTTGTGGTAGAAAAAAAATCACCTTGCGTGCAATAGCAAGCGCATGAACTTTCAAAAATGAGAGAGAGGAAATCTTAGTCATATTTGCAACTGCATGAAAAATCAGATTTAGAAAGTGGCATGTGGTACAGTGATTATCTCGAGTCAGGGAAACACCTGACAGCTGAACAACAAAAACGGCTTTCGCACTGAAGACACCGTAACAGCCTCGACAAGTTTGAAGTGGGGAAACTTAACACATTAAACTCAGAGATTGTCAAAAGAAGATCTGGTCTATTCTGGCATTCCTCGTGAACAAATACCTAGAGATTCATTTAGAGAATCATAGCTGCATTTCAATAAGAGCACTGATCGTTAAGTGCAATTCCACATTTTCGCTCTAGAAGCAAGGCATGTCCACTCAGGGAAAAATGGGAATTAATGGCTGTGTTTAGATTTCGTCAGCGCCGGCTCAACTGGAACTGAAATATCTCTAGCTTTCAACGCTCTCCCAAGAGGGCGATGAGGGCTGCAGCTGACATTTCCTGCTGATATGAGTCTCCTCCTCGTTTATCGCCCGGTGACCACCCCTCGCTCTCAGACTTCCAAGGAAACGACAGCACAACTGAAACATGCTAATCTTCCGCTGGTCTGCGGCGAGCGCATAGTTCTCAACACAAACAGGAAGGGAGCGGATGAAATGACCGCAGAGATCCACATGCTGAGATAAGAACGAGGCCCTGAGATCTTTCCAAAGCAATGAAAGAGAACCTAAGCCATTACAGGAGTTTTAAGAGGACCTTTGTGTTTAAAGGCAACAAAGCCAAGAGAAGCACGTCAAGTTTGGTAGAAAATGGATAGAAAATATTTAATGTACATTTTAAGACCAAATCATGCGAATATAATGAAATGGAAATAAAGGGGGGGGGGGAGCAGAAGATCCAACAATATTCAATACATTCCTTTAAAGTGCTTGAATAAATTCAAGGAAACTTATTTTCCCAGATCCCAGATACTGTTTCCAATGCTTCACTTTCCAGATCCTCCTCGAGTCATTCATTTGGCTTGTCCTCATCATCACTGTCCAGTTCCTCTGTGTCCAGGATCCGTAGAGGGTTCCTACACGGCCGGGTCTCTAACAGAGCCTTGCTGGTTGCAGGTTTTGTGCTTTCTCCCACGGTCAGAGCTGCAGACGGCTGGGACTCTTCTGTGTCTGCCTCCCTCTCTCTGTCGCGACTGCTGGATGAGCGGGAGGGTAGAGGCACGTCCCCCTCGATCCTCAGCCCCTCCTCCACCCTCTCACTCAGCTCCTCGATCAGCCTTTTCGATTCCTGAGGGAGGGGGGTGCCCGGGGCTGCTGCATCCATCTTTGGTGAACTGGGGCTGGGCTCAGGTTGAAAGCAAACCCCTTTAGCCTCTCCTCCTTTCTCCCTCTCCTTTCTGCTGCTGGACTCTTCCTCCTCGTCCTCACTGCTGCTGCTGCTACTGCTGCTGCTGCTGGAGTCTTCCTCCTCTCCTTCACTGCTGCTACTGCTGGAGTCATCCTCTTCTTCCTCACTGCTACTGCTGGAGGTTTCCTCCTCTTTTTGCTGCCTCTTTTGCTCCTCCTCCTCCTTGATCACGAGCTCGGCAGCTGCTTCCAGAATGGCCAGCTCCAGGTCCAGGTTGTCCTTCTGCAGCTTGGTGTTACGTAGAGGATCTGCCAGGGCCAATATATGCTTGGACCTGAAGGGAGAAACCAGGAACAGAAAGACGATCAGATGAAATCAGACACCAATCACTTGCACAAATACTAGGAGACTAATTACAAGGACATATTAAAAGGTAATGAGGTTATATAGTTCATGCTTGCTCAGGGACACAACAATAACAGCAGAATCACACACCTTTTACACAGTGATAGACAACACAGCAGAACAATGAAATCTCCAAATCAACATGCTGATGGAATATTCTAGAAGACAAGACAAAACATTACTTTGCGGATTCTAACAATCTGCTCTGTTTACAGGTCAAAGCAGCGCGTCTCTAGCTTCAAGTCAGAGTCAGTAGTCAACAACGCTGCCTACAATCCTCCATTTTGTCATTTGACATTGTTCAGAGTCGCATGCTTAAAGTGATATACACACGGACTCCTTCGGACTCCAATGACAGTTATAATGTAATTTCACACAGGATTAACATAGCACAAGATTGTTTTTACAGTTCATTTTATAAACACAGGGTTAATAAAACCTGCCGCTATTTCCAGGATTTTTTTTTATAGCCTGGGATTACGTCTATTGCACTTTCCACATATGCACTTCAGCCCTCAGAGTTAACATGGAAGAGTTGTTTGTGTGAACGCAAGACACCTATAACGCTTGTCCTGTACTTTACCCGGACTCAGCTAGCACCCAAGTACAAACTCAGGTTAAAATCTGATTGAGTGCAGGTGTGAGTAGGACCCCTAATGTCCCGGAGTATCTGCTGCACAGGCACCATCCCATGCCTAAAGCCTGTATAATATTTCCCGTTTCAAGAACCCATGTGTCACTGAAAATACTCCTACATGTGTGAAAAAACACTCAGGAAAATCTCAGTACCCAATACTCCAGAGTTTCTACGTGAATATTGTTAATGTTTTTTTTTAAGCATGGGATTAATATTTCTGTTTTGTTTGATAGGATAGGATCAGTTTAACTTGGGATTATATGTCTGGCTTTATAACATAGGATTAATATAACATGGGGCTATTTTACACTGTGTATTTTACAGCAGGTAAAATCAAAGAAACCTTTACAGATACAGGAGCCTGCAGTGTCTAAAAAGACTAACACAATGAACCTGAACAGTACAGAAGCCATTAACAAATGGTGGTAAATTGCACTTCCCCTCCTCCCCATGTAAGAGCAGTCCCACACCAACAGCTCTCTGGGTGTGTTGAGAACAGCACGAGCGGTAACAAGGCAGTGGACCTTGTTTTGTTGGAGATAAAGTTCCTTTGTTTCCAGACAGACGCTGGTGGACTGTCAGACAGAGTTGGAGTTTGTGTGTGAGGAGAGAAGCCGGCGATGTTAGCATTCAACTCACAGAGCAGCTGTCTCCATGGCTACTGCTGGGAGAACTCTGCGGTAGCACTTTAGTGCATGCTTATCAGTCCTGCTCTCTGGTGGAGTAATTATTTTAGGACTGAGACAGCGTCTCTCTCGCTCCCTCTCTCTCTCTCTCTAAATTATTTGCCAAAAAACACAGATCATTCACTTGAACTCCTACTGGCACACACACACACACAATCTTACACGCTCCAAAAATCGCACACTTTTCCCCCTCATTCCCCTCCAAGCATTTGTGGACACGGCACATGCAAATGAAACCAAAACTGTTCCCAAGAAAAAAAAGCATGCTTGAAAAACCTGAATAACTTGGCCCTCGTTCATCCTGCATGCTTCCACAAAGAGTTCCCCTGAGGACAAATGCTGCACCGAACAGCAACTTTACAAAGAGGAGGAATCAACGACAATGTGCTGCATGTAAAGACCTTAACGCAGGGGGCCCCTGACGGCATGCATTATTCATGAGGCCGACGTGTCCGTGTCGCTGCCAAAACTCAAGTGGCTTCAACTGAGAGCGCTGAGCAGCTAGTGGTCTTCATCACCATGGTGATTAGCGGGCGTCCGGGGGTAGGTCGCGCTCCTGGGCGGGTTTGGGGTCGCGGGTTATTCTCCAGGGGAAGAAAAGAGGGCGCGTCTGAGCCGCCCCGTCACTATTGAGAGGACCCGCAGCCCTGGTGTTTCAATTAACCCACCGCTGAGAAACGAGATGCCTCCTTATTACGGAACAGGGCTAATGATCTCCCGCTAGCCGAGTGGAGGCGAGCTATTGAGAGTGGGGAGAACTGGGCTAATGCCTCCGGAGGAGGCTGTGTACACAAAGCTTCAGCCTCGAGTACACTGGCTCAGGAACCAGGAGTTTTGAGGATGTTGTAAGCAGTAGGGTGGGAGGAAAAGAAAAAAAAAACAACAGCTTACAGTGAAGAGACAGACTGCATTAGACAGAGAACTGCTGTTTCTGGTGTTTGTCTATGTGTTCATGTGGTGAAAGACAAAGTAAACAAGCTCTTCAACCCAGATCGGCAGGAATGCCTCCATGTGCAAACCTCCCACATCGTGTGAGAAGACCGCAGTCAACAGCCATCAAGAAATCTCTGGACTCGTGCAATCAATAACACCAACAGAGCTGGCAAACACAAGCCCTCTGACTATAAGGAGAACCAGTGAGACCTCTCAGAGCTCGTAGTCAGATATATGCAGGGTACATACTGCGCAGCTCACTGCTGAGGATTCTTCAAGTTCACAGTCGGATACGTACTGCATTATTCCTCAGAGTTGAAGTGCTGAGGCAGGATCAAAAACTCCATACCGTCAACGTCCTTCCAGGCAAAGTTGATTAAGAACTTCTTCTTCTTCAGAACTCTTCTTTCATGGCCCTCCAACCACGAGTTTCAGAAGATTCTGAAAGACAGAACAATCACCGCCATCCCATAAACACACCTGAAAGCAAGCGCGGGTCCTCCAGCCGAGTGTCTGGGTCCATAAAAAAACAGTGAGGAACATCCTGGAGCGACGTGGCTGCAGGAAGTCCCATGGCAGCAGCGGCACTTCAAACCCTCGCAGTATTCTCTTTCCCCCCGTGGGAAGTCATTATTGAGTTAGGGCTGCAGAGGCGTGCTTGTTTTCTCTTTCTCTCTCTCTCTCTCTCTCTCTCTCTCTCTGTGGTAAGAGAATGCATGCTTGTGGTGCAAACAAAAGCTCCTTTCGGGGCTAAGGATAATGTCATACACAATTCAGTCATTAGGAAGAGCACTGTTGTGGCTCGCCTTAATTAACCAAGGATGGGCAGCTTTCAAGGTTGGGGGAGAGTGAGTGAGGAGAGAGAGAGAGAGAGAGAGAGAGAGAGAGACTGTAGCGACAAGCACGTACTAGAGGCAGACTGTGAAAACTGAGGAGACCTTGATGTCTGGGGAAGGAGAGGGTGAACTTGCGGCAAATTACTCATCTTGTTCAAACTAAAACGCTCAGACACCTCTTCGTTAGGCGGCTTTAGATGCGCAAATCAAACACATATGAAGATGAATCGCACCTCTGTCTCTGAAGAACTTAATCACTCTCAGGACCGCAGGCTCACAAAGGCGTAGCAAATACCAAACATATTTTACATGTCTGATCACCTGCTTGTTTACATGGTCAACAAGGGCTGGGCAATCAGACTTTAAATCTTCAAAACATTAACACAACCGATCAAATTACCACACATCAAAACAGGATAGCACTAGAAGAAACCTAGTAAGAAAAAAATTCACTTATTCACGGCATGTACATATTCATTTGGGCATGAGGAGCCTGCCAACCCCCATATTGTAAGACTATACCAACCAATCTGTATCCTAGGTCACATGCAGAGACTTTAGAAATGTCCTGTCTCTCCAATCACAGAGCTGGACCTGTGTTTATGTGACAAGGTTCAACAAAGCAAAACTGACACAATGAACAATGAGATATACAGTAAGAGCACCGAGTAAAAAAAACGAGAATGAGAAATAAGAAAACAGAGCAAAAACTGTCAAAAACCAGAGCTTCTCCTCATTGCTGTGTGGGTCAGGGGAACAATGAGCGGCTCTTTATCATTTAAAGGAACAGGTGCTAAAACTGATTGCTCTGAACTGGGCTGTTAAAACAGGGGCAAATGCTGCTGTGGGGTTTGTTCCTTTTGATATTTTGACCACAGCAGGTCACAGTCATTTCATTAAGACCCAGAACTCTGCTTTGAACGCCATTATGCTATGGGATGACTATAATCAACATCATCACAGTGTGAAAAATCTGTAAAGCCTAATTTCATCACAAATCTGTATCACCATAATATGTTTTTGTTTTGTATATAATGCATATACATTGAATAACTGCCTCTGTTCCTTGCTGTAGTTAGCTCTGTGCATTGGGAATACACCTTTAATCATCCAAAAACTGTGGAATAATATTAAAAGTGCATATTTTGGATGCTGTCAGCTGCCAGTTAGTCCAGTCAAACAGTCCTGTCTGTGACAGACTCACATCCGAGAAATACATATTAAACACTTTTTTTTTTTAAATAAAAGAGCCTAAATGTATGAACAAGTCAAGTTTACACACAATTATACAACTTTACCCAGTGTTTGTTGTTGTTTGTTGTTGACAAGTCCTCGTTGCTATCACTCGTCTCACACAAATTTTATTCTGATATGGACAAACTGCAGCTCGATAAAAATGGTCCTGCTCGGGTTTGTGTATATTAACCCAGCTCTCTTGCTCATCCCCCTTGCACCATTTTCACAGAGGACAGCTAGCTCCCCCTGGGGGAGGTCTTTGGTAGCTTCTACAAAGAATCTCTGGCTTCAGTTCGCCTCTGCATAAACTATGAAAGTGTGTTAATGGGGTTACTCCATTAGCCCATTAAAGCATTAAATTTGATAGCTTAAGATGGCACGATGGTGATTCAGGTTGTGTCACTGCCACACTGCCTCAGGATCTTGCGGTCCTGGATTCGATTCCCCCTCTGGTGACTATCCATGAGGAGTATATTAGTAGCTATTCTCCACTGTCTCCACTTTCCACCACAGTCCAAAAACACAGTTTGGCAGGTCATTTGGCTACGTGAGATTGCCCACTGGTGTAAGTGATGCCATGTGGTAGTCTAACGCACCATCCAGGGTGTGTTCCTGCCTCAAACCCAGTGATTCTGACCCCACCGTGAATCTGACCAGGATGAAGATATATGATTACATACAAAATAGCTGTGCTGTAAGTGGCTATTAGCTTTTCCTTCCTTCATCAGTAAGAGAGTCATCATTTTAATCAGTGTGTTGCTTCACATATATTTGCAATATTCAAAAATTGAAATCAACATTTCACATTTTACATCTATATCATGCAACTCCAACAGAGAAAAACATGTATCTCGATTTCTGTCAATATTTATATTACATGAACAGACGCAGCTGTGCTTCACATTGTGACACGTGGACAATTTCTTGATGAATGAAGTAACAGAAATGCTCCAAAATTACATAAAATCATTCTTTTGTAAAGGTGCTATTTTGGAGATACGTTTTTCTTTGGAAAGTGACAATATAAAAACATTTTAAAAATTGTATCTGAAAACTGAAGGTATACAAATGAATGTACGTTAAAGTGAAGATTTTAATTTAATTATTTTAATCACTCTGACTGGACAAGAACCAAAGGGAACTAATAACAGCTAATTAAGTGGCATTAACTGTAAAGTGCCAAGTGTATAATAGCCCAGACAGTTTATATTGGCAGAGTGAGTCAAGTATTGACTAAGCGAGCATGCTAGCCCTCATGCTGAGAGCGAGTGTGATCCACTTATCCTCCCGAGTCCTGAGACTAAAATCTCTTCCTCTTACAGCAGTGGGAGGCTCAATAGAGCCCACTCCAACAACACTGCTTACAGTATAAAGCTCAAGAGATGAAGTGTGTGTGCTCTGGGGTTTAGGGACAGAGAGAAATGGGGATAGATATGATCGTGGATTGCAGATTACACAGTAACAGAGTGAAAATCAGTTATCAAAACTGGCCTGCAGAAGTCTTACACCTGAAATATGGGATTGTTCATTCATTCATATTCTGTAATTGCTTCATGAGGGGTACGAATCCCACCTGGAACCTTGGGCTGCAATGCAGGAAGACACCCTGGACAGGGACCAGTCCATCACAGTGCATCACACACCCACATAATCACTAACAAACTCACATACAGCTCTTGACAATTTCACACATTCACCCATTCACTCACACCTGTGGACACAGCCTTGGTCTTGTCATCTATTTTCCAGAACATGCCCACAGCTGGTTTAAATGGTACCCAGTGATGCATTACCTTCCACAGCTTTTGTAGCTGATGTTTTGATAAAACCTCAAAGAACTGCTACCTGAAACAAGGCAACATTAGTACTCCAACTGGCCTTTCAATTCAGAAGGCCATCTGAAGCCAATTTCCTTGCAAATTTGAGCAGCACCTACGCTCAACTTGAGATGTTTTCAGCTTGATTTCCTTCAGCGCTTCTGAAGACTTACATTTTAAAGAGAGACCTAGCCGAAACCCTCAATTTTCCCCCAGTTACCCACAGTAATCTGACTAAACACTACCTGACAATGCATGATTCCAGCCCCGGAGGGTGGCCTGTGCGCTTTACTGAACCCCAGACTCACATGTTCCCTGCGGGCCACTGTCTTTGCAGCACACTTGGGCTACTGTATAGAAGCGCCCATCCCTTTGGCGTAAGTCTTGGCTGGTCACCAAGTTTTGGACAATGGGCCGTTTCTCTCCACTCCAAAGAATGGGTCCGCTTCAAGCCAAACCCTGGAGTACAGCTCCGACAGGTTGCCATGGTTTCCTGTCGGAATCTAATTGAGCCAATTTAGGAGTTTGGACACAATCTGAGATGGTGAGGCAAAACTCCCGGAGAGGACACGCGGGAGACCACTCTTGTTGAAGCACGAGGAAAACAGAGGCTCATGTTATCTGGCTGGCTGAAGCAAGCTAAAGAGGATCCACGCTGGAGTTGCTCCAACAGCTTGGATGAGGGGTAAAGATAAGAAGAGAGCAAAAATGAAGTGCTGGTTGTCTCTCCAGTCTGGCACTGTTGCTGGGAAGCCTTGGCGTCTGGACAGCTCACTAAAGCCACGCTGAAAGGAATAGCAGTGCATGAGCGTGCCTCTAGCCTCTGCTTGTTTTCTTTTGGACGTAATTGATAGCAGAGGTTCCACCACCGCAAACCGTCTTCCAAACCAAAGAACACACTCTAAAGAAGGGGGCTGCGATGTTAAAATGTAACAAGTACCGAACGCCTGAAGGTCTGTCAGTCACATCAAGCTCTACCGCTAGTTTGCACTTTGTCTTGACAGGCAAATGCACACATCCCAGAGGTTGGAGATGACAGTCTGAAATGCTACATGACGTTTAAAGCTTGACTAAGAAAAACAAACAGCGAAAGGCAGTTCTTTTCTCCTTTCACACTTCTTCAGACAGTTTCCTTTCTTTTCCTGCTTAAAGCTGAGGACATTGCTTCTTTGGAAGTCTCAAGTAACTTTAGAGTTTAAATGAAACAGCTTTATATAGTGGCTGGAAGTCCAACAACATTGTGGCGGCATTCCAGGCGTGCAGTGGAGAGACGAGAATTGTGGTCGGCTGTCAGAATGAGCGAAGGCATTTGGAGAACCCCGTCAGTCAAAAGACTTGTGTGCACTCCAGCCACTTTGTCCGGTTTCTGATGGGTGGAACCTCATGGCATCTTAAATCACTCTGAAGCGTTTTACGAGGATGTAAATCTCAGCCAGCCTTTGCAGTTGGCGAGGGCTGCAGGGATGACTCGGAGAGTGTAAACGGCAGTCGGATCGCAGACAGACATCATAAATAATCTGGCGAGCTCACATTCATTAATCCCCGCGTCCATTGCTAGTGGCTGATTGTGTCGGACTGGTGACGAGAGACTTAGAGAGCCACTGCACAAGTGCAGGGGATCAGATAACGACTCTAACTGAAGCATCTCGCGCAGATAGCTTCCCACGCTGGGCAGAGGAATTGCTCTCTGAGGACGGCGTAGCGAGAGCGAGAGACGCTGCGTTTAAATAATCTGTCATCAGATCTGTCAGGAGTTGAAAAGCCTGCCACAACAAACCTAGTAGGATACTAGAAGAGTTGCCTATGCAAACCAGAGCGGTGGGGATTTGATGAAAAGGACCGCCACTTGAAAAGAAGTAGCGATGTCTCTCTCTGTCACTTTGCATGACAAGTGGGGCCCGGCTTTAAACTACTTCCACAAAGGAAGAGTCGGCTGTACTGTTTTCACGGCGGCTAAGTAAGGTGCTGGAAATCGATTCACAGCGTGATGTAGGACAAAAAGAGGAAGAAAAGGAACTAGACAAGTCTCTCTTCCCTCGTCAAACGCCTCCAGGCAAACTCGACTGAATAACCTGAGGGCCTGCAGAACACTTGTCTGCCAGATCTTGCTTACATATGCCAGTATAAAAACCCCCAACAATAATAAATAAATTAATAAGGGCTGTGGGTTGTTTATTGACCCGAAGGAGGGTGACCGGTCAATGCAGTCCACACTCCGGACGGCAAGCTCAGCGATCAATGAAAGGTAGGCAAGAAGACAGCAGGTAAAGTGAAGCTGACATTTCGCTCCAAAGGCCTGGCAAGCATCCGGACGAGGAGGGGATGGGGAACAGCAGAAAGCTTCCCATTCAGCCATCTCATCTCCTCGAAAAACTGGGCGGTTCAGGCAAGACTGATTGAGTTTTCCAGCAAACTGACAGTGGAACTCTTCCATGTGCTGTGGGCTCAAGACAAAGCTCTTCTGTGTTCCCCTCCCTCTCGTTCTCTCTCTTTGTCTGCGCCCAGATAATGGGCACATTCTGAGTCGCTCAGAATGCCGCTGTCGATTTTTACACATCTATTATTAATTGGCCATCGAAGCGTTTTTCTTTCCAGAAAATCTGCACGGGACAGAAAAAGATCTGGAAAAAATAATCCATCAGGCCTTAAGGTTTTTTATCGTCTGCATCTAGGCGCTGGGCCTATAACATCAGGCTTGCTTTTCTCCACTGGGCCCTTTACACACACACACACACACACACACACACACACGCACACACACACACACACACACGAGTGTACGACTTTGCCTGAACACTAGCCAAGGGCAGTCATAGCTTATTACTGACAGGCTCACTGGCTCACATTTTTGACATGCAATGATTTTAAAATATCATCAGAGTACGAGGATGTTATGATTGCTTTTATATTCACAATGGATAAAATGTTCAGCTCTGCACAACTTGCTTCACACTCCTCCATCTTTAATTATTTAGAAAACAGTTTTTAATGCAAGTACTAATAAAATAGGAATACACTCTGGAGGGGCCACTAGTCCTTCACAGGGCAACACACACTCACACGTTCACTCACATCTACAGACACTTTTGAGTCGCCAATCCACTTACCAATAAGTGTTTTTTTTTTTTTTTTGTGGACCGTGGGAGGAAACCGGAGCACCCAAAGAAAACCCACACAGACACAGGGAGAACACACCACACTCCTCACAGGCAATCACCCAGAGGAAACCCACACAAACACAAAGGGAAAACACCACACTCCTCACAGACAGTCACCCAGAGGAAACCCATGCAGACACAGGGAGAACACACCACACTCCTCACAGACAGTCACCCGGAGGAAACCCACGAAGACACAGGGAGAACACACCACACTCCTCACAGACAGTCACCAGGAGGGAACCCACGCAGAGACAGGGAGAACACACCACACTCCTCACAGACAGTCACCCAGAGGAAACCCACACAGACACAGGGAGAACACACCACACTCCTCACAGACAGTCACCTGCAGGAAACCCACACAGACACAGGGAGAACACACCACACTCCTCACAGACAGTCACCCGTAGGAAACCCACACAGACACAGCGAGAACACACCACACTACTCACAGACAGTCACCTGGACGGAACCCACACAGACAAAGGGAGAACACACCACACTCCTCACAGACAGTCACCTGGAGGAAAACCACACAGACAGAGGGAGAACACACCACACCCCTCACAGACAGTCACCTGGAGGAAACCCACACAGACACAAAGACAACACACCACACTCCTCACAGACAGTCACCCGGAGGAAACCCACACAGACACAAGGAGAACACACCACAGTCCTCACAGACAGTCACCCGGAGGGAACCCATGCAGAGAAAGGGGGGGGACACGCCACACTCCTCACAGACAGTCACCCGGAGGAAACCCACACAGACAAAGGGAGAACACACCACACTCCTCACAGACAGTCACCTGGAGGAAACCCACACAGACACAAGGAGAACACACCACACTCCTCACAGACAGTCTCCCGGAGGAAACCCACACAGACACAAGGAGAACACACAACACTCCTCACATACAGTCACCCGTAGGAAACCCACACAGACACAAAGACAACACACCACACTCCTCACAGACAGTCACCCGGAGGAAACCCACACAGACACAAGGAGAACACACCACACTCCTCACAGACAGTCTCCCGGAGGAAACCCACGCAGACACAGGGAGAACACACCACACTCCTCACAGACTGTCACCCATAGGAAACCCACACAGACACAAAGACAACACACCACACTCCTCACAGACAGTCACCCGGAGGAAACCCACACAGACACAAGGAGAACACACCACAGTCCTCACAGACAGTCACCCTTAAGAAAACCCACACAGACACAAAGACAACACACCACACTCCTCACAGACAGTCACCCGGAGGAAACCCACACAGACACAAGGAGAACACACCACGGTCCTCACAGACAGTCACCCGGAGGGATCCCACGCAGAGACAGGAAGACCACACCACACTCCTCAAAGACAGTCACCCAGAGGAAACCCACGCAGACACAGGGAGAACACACCACACTCCTCACAGACAGTCACCCGTAAGAAAACCCACACAGACACAAAGACAACACACCACACTCCTCACAGACAGTCACCCGGAGGAAACCCACACAGACACAAGGAGAACACACCACAGTCCTCACAGACAGTCACCCGGAGGGATCCCACGCAGAGACAGGAAGACCACACCACACTCCTCAAAGACAGTCACCCAGAGGAAACCCACGCAGACACAGGGAGAACACACCACACTCCTCACAGACAGTCACCCAGAGGAAACCCACACGGACACAGGGAGAACACACCACACTCCTCACAGACAGTCACCCGGAGGAAACCCACACAGACACAGGGAGAACACACCACACCCCTCACAGACAGTCACCCGGAGGAAACCCACACAGACAAAGGGAGAACACACCACACTCCTCACAGACAGTCACCCGGAGGGAACCCACGCAGAGACAGGGAGAACACACCACACTCCTCACAGACAGTCTCCCGGAGGAAACCCACACAGACACAGCGAGAAAACACCACACTACACACAGACAGTCACCTGGAGGGAACCCACACAGACACAGGGAGAACACACCACACTCCTCACAGACAGTCACCTGGAGGAAACCCACACAGACACGGAGAACACACCACACTCCTCACAGACAGTCACACGTAGGAAACCCACACAGACAGTGAGAACACACCACACTACTCACAGACAGTCACATGGAGGGAACCCACACAGACACAAAGACAACACACCACACTCCTCACAGACAGTCACCTGGAGGAAACCCACACAGACACAGGGAGAACACACCACACTCCTCACAGACAGTCACCCGGAGGATACCCGCGCAGACACAGGGAGAACACAGCACACATCTCAAAGACAGTCTCCCAGAGGAAACCCACACGGACACAGGGAAAACACACCACACTCCTCACAGACAGTCACCTGGAGCAGGATTCGAACCCACAACCTCCTGGTCCCTGGAGCTGTGTGACTGCGACACTACCTGCTGTAACATCATGCCGCCCAATAATAATAATAATAAAACACTGGTATTACATAACATTTTCAGTAATGATGCAGGTGGGTGTCAGATAAAATCTGAGGTAGCTCATAGCCAAGTGAGAGCAGATTAGATTTAAAACTAGATCCGAATATGGAGATGAAATTGAAGAGTGTACTGTGTGGGTGGAGAGAATTCCAAACATGGAGGGCAATCTTGAGAATGCCCAGTTAAAGGTATGAAGGTCAGATAAGCGGACAGATAGCAAACCTGCTGAAGATGACCTGGAAGAACGAATTGGCTAAGAAATTGAAAGCAGTTCATTATCTGGGCTTGTCACTGATTCGAAGTGAGATTGCCAATCGGAAGCATTGATGCTGGAACAGCTAAACAAGCTGGAATTAGCCAGAAACAAACAAAGTAGTTCAGCAAACAAGATGGGATCTGGAATGCTTCACAGAGAAACTGGATCAAAACCACACTGATGGTAGCCTGGAAAATACTGAAAAACAGAGATAATGCTGTTTTTGCTCTAGTTTTGGCTCTAACAGTAATTTGTTGACGGACAAAATTGCATCCATAAGAGCACATCTGATAAAACATCTCTGCTGGAATTTCTTAAGAGGGGCATAGGATGAAAAATAAAAAAATCACTTGTTCACTTGGAGTGAACAGGCTCATTATCATTTAAAGGAACAGACCTCCTTTAATATTTACCCAACTATTTTATAAAAGCTGTTTAAAAGTCTGCTGCTATAATTCTTTTCAGCAGACGATCACTTCGCAGGCTTTGAACCCAGATTGGATCAAGCACAGATGAAAAATGATTCTCATTTGAACTTTCCGTCCTGTTTCCTGCATGCAGCCCTAGGACAGGTCCAGATGGTGCCTGGGCCATTTTGCGAGCCAAGTTTTAATTCATAAGTTACACTGCAACAACAACAACAACAAAAAAACGAGACTTTCTCTGACGGCATACTGCGCAAAGCTTGTGTTCCAAACTGACCCGGGCAAATTAGCTTTGGGCCGCTTCACATTATTCATTCCTTAATTACAAACCCACCCTCTCTCCCACTGCGATATCTAATTGAGTTACCCCAAACTTTCAGCCCAGCCACATCAAAAGGAGGCTACGTGAACTTACTTGACCCGCTGGATCCAAATGCAGTAGTCGGTGATGTAGAGGTCGTTAAGGATGTAGGCTGGCTCGTTCTCTCTGAAGATCTTATGGATGGCCAGCAGGCATTTCAGGACACAAGCTTTACCTGGAATAGAGCAAAGAGTTCAGCGGATTAGTCTACAAGTGGACAATAAAGTGGAGCCTGTTTACACGGGTCACTGAGAAGCCTGCAGGGCGGGGGGTGTAAAAGCTTGTCGTCTGAGATTCTGGGAAACGAAGTGGACGGCGGCTGAGCATGGCTAAGAGTACTGCTGTTTGTAAACAACGAGGCGAGGAAGGGCAAAAGAAAGAAATTGAGCCCAGCAAGTGGCGGGGTTTGCCGGTGAGAGATTAGAGAGTATTCCCTCCAGCAGATGGGCCCCACATGAGGAGACGAGCACACACCTCGGGGCTGGAGAGTTCAAGCCGTGATGTTTGTTGACATGACATCGGCCGCTTGAAGGAGGTGTAAAAATATCTCCCCTGAGCGCGAGGCGCTGGGGCTCGGCGAATAGCGGCTAGCAGAGCGTGAGGATACTCCGGCCGCCCACAGAACGGCCTGGCAGCCGGAGGAGACATTCCAGCCGCCTGCGAAAACAAACAGTGCTCCAGCACTGAGGAAAGCCTTACACAAACATTTGGTTCCCGTTTAAGCAGGGGCTCTTAGCGGCAGAAAAGGAAAAAAAGAGCGAGGGCTGCGGCTTCCAGCAGGAGGACGTGCAGGGAGAAACTGCAGGGGGCTAACACTCTCTTTCTCGTCCATGCTCTTACCCCCATTCATTGTGTTTTTCCTCAGTAATTCTTTGTCCCTAGCCATTTATTCTGAAATCCAAAGGCTTTCCTCAGTAACTCAGTGTCCCCGCCTTACTACTCTGCAGTGAGTCTGAAGCCTTTTCTCTTTTTCCAGCTTGCCGTGAAGACCAAAAAAAAGAGAGCTATTGTTTCATGAGCTCTCCAGAGGGGGCAGAATGGCTGGCATGCTCCAGAGCACTGGGCTTTGTTTGGACTCTGATGACAAGCTGAGACAGTTAATCATGCACCAGAGTCAGCAGGGATACGGACCAGAGAGAGAGACAGGGAGAAAAGCGTGTAGAAGTGTTATCGTGGTCAGACACTGCCCAACTGTCAACCATTACACAGTTCTAATACAGAACAATGCTATGGACCTTCAGTTGGGACGTGGCCTGATAACATACGGCCAAAAGAACCACCCAGCACAGAGACCGTGTATCAAGGCAAAGACAGGTATGGTTTGAGTGGTGGATCATTCTCAATGCTGCAGTGGCGCTGATGTTGTGGTGCCATGTTAGTGTGTGTTGTGCTGGTACGAGTGGATCAGACACAGCAGTGCTGCTGGAGTTTTAAACCATGTGTCCACTCTGGTATGGTGCTTTTCCACTGCATGAGATCGGCTCCACTCGCTTTTCCTAGCACAGCTTCCCCACGGAATGGAGCCTGTGACGTCACAACGTCCTGTCTGTGATAGGAACCACAGGCTTTCAAAACCACATCAAAAGCGCCCTTAATGTTAAGCACTGCTTACTCATTGTGTATTCAGGTGTTGTTTTTGATTTTTGTCTTTGGACTGAACATGGCTCCGTGCCCCAGTTCTCACACATCAGCAGAGTTTTCCCTTTTGCACGTCCTGCTCTCGCTGGAGGGTTTTTGTCAGCCACTGGTTCATGAGCATTCGAACCTCTTCTAAACGCCTCGAGGTAATGATATGAGCTGTCATTGTGAGTCGAATAAAGACCAACGTGAAAGCTGCTGTAACTGTGAGAGATTTTACAAGTGGCTAAATTGTGCTGGAGCTCTGCATTACATAGGAACATAGGAACTGAGAGGTCTCTCTGGCCAATCAGTGCTCTGCAGGGTATACACATCGCATTTAATACTGACACGGCTCACTTCGCACCCCATTCCAGGGACCAGAGACCTGATTTAGCTAGAGGCAAAGCCAAAGAACTGAGCAGATTCAAGTCGAACAGGTTTCATGCAGGTGAAACGCGCCATTAGACACACCTATCTCCTTGGTACACCTTGTAGATGGAAAGTAGATGGAAAGTCAGTGACAGTAGCTCATCTGCCACTGCACATTTCACACCAGATGCATTTCAGATGTTGTTAAGCAAGCTAGTGCACATCTATGCTTCCTTCATCTTGTATCTGAACACTCTGAGAATACTATTAATACTTAGCTTTGCATTTTTAGGCACTAATTAAACCTCGCTCGCCCGGAGATCTTCGTCTAGCGTTTAGCATCCTGGGCAGGGGTGAAAATATTTAACAAACACTGCCAAAGTCTTAAGCATCCCTTCCACAGGTCCCTAGTCGCTGAGCGTTCTCCTGCAGAATACCAAACATGCCGCTCAAGGGCTGTTCAAATATTTACCCCAGATTTCATTTCCTCTGCGCAGCCCACCTCCCCCACACCACACACACACACACACACACACACACACACACACACACACACACACATCTCCTCCTGCTTCCCCCCAACCACGACACCATTAATGGGTTTGTTTTCCTGATACCTACCACTGTTTGCTTTCTCAAGCTCAAATGAAGTGGCTCTGATTGGAGCGCACACTTGCTCTGAGAGCACACGTCCAATCGGATTTCCGCCGCGAATTAATTAGCGAGGTGTTACGGCGTAATGAAGCAGCGAGCGCTCCGGCAGGAAACTGCAGATTGCTGGTACAGTTGGTACGCTTCATTACGGCCGAGTTTAGCGCTGGTGCTTGTACATGTGGAAAGCAAAGAGCAAAGCAGTGTGTTGGAACGACTCGGCGGGATGAGGGGAATGAACCGAGTAAGAGGCTCTGCTCGTGTCTTCAACAACGAACTCATCGTCAGTTCTCAGAGGGAGAGAGAGAGTACGCTGCTGCTTGGTTAACCCTTAAAAAAAAATTAAAATAAAGCCTCATATCTCACTGGGAAATCACTCTTTTTTGTGTCTGTCTGCATCATGCTGTAATAACTAGACTTTAGAAACACAGGAACGATCAGGAAGCAGGTGTTTGGAGATCTGTTGTAAATGTGGCTCTCCTGGTGATTCTCCTCTGAAAGTATGGCTCCACTCGACATATCTGCTGCAGAATTTTAATCCCATGATTCCCTTTATTTTTGAGCACTGTCATCATAATCTAAAAGGCCAAATGGTTTTTGTTCATCCAACGTTCCCTCTACACCCAGCACTCTACTGATCTGGGAACGCTTTAGGCCAGATGTTGAACATTTCTAGGAGGATTTAATGGAATTCGGCCACAAGATTATTAGCAAAGTCAGGTATGAGTGATGGATAATTAATTCTGGATCCTGAATCTCAGAAACCCTTGTATCATTCTTTCCCCTTTCTCCTGATTGCTCTCTCTTCTTTCACTCCATCTCTCTCTCCCCTCTCTGGTCTCTCCCACTTGTATCTTTTTACCTCTCTGCTCTCCTCTTTCTCTCTCCCTACATTTTTCAACCTCTGTGTCTCTCCCACCTATGTCAGTGTACCTTTCTGCTCTCTCCTCTCTCTCCCTCTTTTCCCCACTCCTAGCTCCCTGCTATCTGTCTCCCTCTTCCACTCCCTGTATACCTCCCCCACCAATCTTTTTTTACGAAATAAAAGAGTGATTCTGAACTCGACATGTACAAATCAGCTGTGATGATCTCTGATGAAATGATGATGTGAGAGAGGGGGAGAGAGGGAGAGTGTGAGGGGGGTGAGAGAGAGAGAGAGGGGGGAGAGAGAGATAGAGAGGGAGAGAGATAGAGAGAAAGTGAGGGGGTGAGAGGGAGAGAGAGAGAGAGAAAGGGGGAGAGAGATAGAGAGAGAGAGAAGGGGGTGAGAGGGAGAGAGATAGAGAGAGAGAGAGAAGGGGGTGAGAGGGAGAGAGATAGAGAGAGAGGGGTGAGAGAGAGAGGGGGAGAGAAAGAGAGAGGGAGGGGGAGGGAAAGAAAGAGAGAGAGAGGGGGGGTGAGAGGGAGAGAGATAGAGAGAGAGGGGGGGTGAGAGGGAGAGAGATAGAGAGAGAGGGGTGAGAGAGAGAGAGAGAGAGAGAGAGAGAGGGGTGAGAGAGAGAGAGAGAGAGAGGGGGGGGGAGAGAAAGAGAGAGAGAGAAGTGGTCAGTTATTTAGGAGTTAATAGGAGTCAGGGAGTTAAAGAGCTCGTCCGAGGCTGCTCTCAGTGCAGTGAGGTGTTCACCTCGAGCAACTGCTCCTAATGAGCCCCAGCCGAGTTAATCCAGCAGCTAAAAGCCCTTTAATCGCTATCATTTACAAGCTTTAAAACCAACACGCGCCGCATAAATCTCGCCACACACATCCTTAATGTATTTGCACAGTCTCTCTCTCTAGCCCTCTATCCCTGCTTCCTTCCCTGTCTCTCTCTCTCCCTTTCTCCTCTATACGCTCCCATTTTCTCTATGTTGTTTTCACCCCTCAATTTTTTTGTTTTCCTCACTCCCTCTCTCTTTCCTTTTTTGATGTTGATCTCTCTCTCTCTCTCTCTCTCTCTCTCTCTCTCTCTCTCTCTCTCTCTCCGTCAGAAGCAGCTGGATCTGTTGACTTTCCCGTCAGGGGAGATGCCTTTAGCCCTCCCTCTCTGGCAGGAGATAGACAGATTTCGATGTGTTCTCCTGCTCTGTTTACTGCAGTCTACATTAAATCTACCGCTTCATCAATCTCAGTGGTGCTGTGAAAAAAAAAGAAGTAAAAAAAATAAAGCTGGATGTTAACGTCTGTGTCCCTGGGCAAGCCAGCAGTCTGTCATGTCTGTGACTAAGAATAAGAGCTGGAGAGCTGAAGGAGAGTGTGTGTGTGTGTGTGTGTGTGGGGGGGGGGGGGGGGGGCTCTGTTCTCATTAGAGTCGGAGCGAGGGATTAAAGGGTGAACAAAGAGAGAGAGAAAGGCAAACTTTCAGGGTGCAAAGAGCGGGTCACGTTAAGGTCTCGACCCTCAACCCAAACCTTAGCGCTGTTTGAAAAGCACTCAACGGTTTTAATGTGACAGAGTCCTGCTGTGTGTGTGTGTGTGAGAGACAGGGGGAGAGAGAGAGAGAGAGAAAGAAACAGAGTGAGTGAATGAGAGACAGGAAGTAGGAGGAAGAAAGAGGGAGAGACAGAGACAGAGAGAGTGATGATGGAAGGGAAGCCTGAGGTAAGTATGAGAGAGAGAGAGAGAGAGAGAGAGAGAGAGTGTGTGTGAGAGAGTGACAGATAAAGAGAGAGTATGTGAAAACTCACCGCACTGGAAGATGTGAGCTGCGTCCCTCACGGCGGCGGTGATGAGAGAGAAGTGTCGGTAGAGTGGATAACACAACACCCTTCTCCCAAAAGACACCAACACCTCCTGCACAGAGTGATACGTCTGAAACACAAACACACACACACACACACACACACACACACACACACACACACACACACACACACACACACACAAAACTGCTGCTATGAATCCATTCACCTAACACCTATCATTAAATTCCAGTGGTCAATAAAAGCGTCTGGTCATGAGTTTCAATGAGTGCCTCTCCCTCTCTGTGTCTCTGTCTGAGCGTGTTACTCATAACTACAGCAATTACCAAGCTAATTCTCCCTTAACAACCTGCCATTTTATTGAGGAAATAAACACAAGATGAACTCTTAAAACACTCCAATCTTGGCCTTACACCAAACAACTGCTGCAGTCACAGAAACCTCCAACGTCTGAATTAAAGGAACACTAGGTAAGATTAGGTATTTTTACTCCTGGGCTACCCCCAGGTGTAATTCACTTTTACAGCACAGTCCTCACATCAAATGGGTAGGGAGGGAGGAGTGAAGGGAGGTTTCCTACCCTCCTCCACAAACTTACATAGTGCAGTTTCTGCAGTGCTGAGCCTGGTGTGGCAACAACAGAAGCTCCATTCTCCATATTACAGGTCAGAGAAGTAGCTTAATCAGTTTGAAGCTGTGACTTTAATGTAGAAATATTACCCAGCGTTACTTTAAAGCACAAGAGTTCACCCGCTCTCCCGTTTATAAATACCTAAAGCAGGATTTATAGACTGAGAAGAGGTGGTACAGTGCAGTGAATGACTTACTCGATTTGTGAAAAATGGGTCACAATGCAGATGTTAATGACTGGCAGTTAAGGGGTGTTTCCTAACCTCTTCCACAAACTTACAAAGTGCAGCTTCTGCAGTGTTGAGCCTGGAGTGGCAAAAACAGAAGCTCCATTCTTCATATTACAGGTCAGTGAAGCAGCATAATCAGTTTGAAACTGTGACTTTAATGTAGAAATATTACCCGGCGTTACTTTAAAGCACAAGAGTTCACCAGCTCTCCCTTCATCATGTTTGTTTGGTGTAAGCTGCTCAGGACAGCTGTCTTAAGTCAGACATTTTCTTCAGACATCTTTACCCTCCGATTAAAACAACTATATGTAATATCTTAAGTCTGTTTAGTCGTGGCTCACGCCAGTAGTGACTCCACAAGACCCCCAGTCATTTTCTTGTAGTTAACAGAAGAGACTTCTGCAGGTCATATTTTGACCCTGATGCCTTGGACACACTACGTGACTGTCACTTTAGTCATAACACTTCACACTGCACACATTGTTTCTTTATGTGTTTGAACACTACACAATTGAGCAGTGACACCGGGTCATGCTTTACAAGGTTTTCCACCAAGAACAACTCTGCCTGGTCTCCAAAAGTACATTTTTATCTTTCTCTATTCACTTGAAATCCAGCGTCGTCTCCAAGTTCACAGACGAGGAACAAACGGAATAAAAAGTGCTGTGGGAAAAGAAAAGTGCATTTTTTTTTATCGCCCTCCCTCCCGCTCTCCTTCTCTTCGCTCAGCGGCTTGTTAAGAATGCGCCTCGAGTCACTGTAGCGTGTCATCGTAGCTCATGTGCTCCCTCAGGCCATTAAAACGCGGTGTAAATAAACCAGCGGCGCGAGGGTGAGCCGACCGCAAAGAGCTACGAGGCAACATTAGTCAGACAGAGAAGAGGAGAGAGGAGATGGGGGATGGGGATGGGGGGGGGGGGGGGTTAGGGGGGAGCGAGGGAGGGAGGGGGAGAAGGAGATAGAGAGATGGAGGGAAGTTCTTTGACAGCAAGAGAACAGAGAGAAATAGAGGGAGCTATAAAGTAAGAGAGAGATGGATCGTCCGAGAGATAAGAGGAGCAAAGGAGGAAGATAAGGCAAGTGATACACATAGCGACAGAGATAGAGGGGGAGAGGGAGTGAGGAGGAGGAAGTAAGGGGTTGAGATGGGGGCGGGGGGTGGTTTCAAAGAGAGAAAAGAGAGGGAAAGAGGAGGGAGAAAGAAGGAAGAGCATTAAGAGGAATGAGACAGAATCAGGAGAGAGAGAGATAGAGAGATGAGGATGGGAGTTGACAGAGCTCACAGGCAGAGTCAGAAAGAGAGTGAGTTGGAGAGGGAGAGAGAGGCAGGATTGAAAGAGAGTGTAAAAATGTAACTACAGAGAGAAGCTGGGTTTCCATTTAAAAGTTTCACGAATGTTATGAACAATAAAAAAATAGCAGGAAAAAAAGATTCACGTTTCTATCAAACTATTCTTTTGTGTATAAACAAGGCCAATGAATGGAGAGAGAGAGAGAGAGAAACAGAGAGAGACAGAGAGAGAGAGAGAGAGAGAGAGGGAGAGGGAGAGGGAGAGAGGGAGAGGGAGAGGGAGAGAGGGAGAGGGAGAGGGAGGGAGGGAGGGGAAAGTGGGCAGTGAGTGTGTAGGCAGCTGGAGGATGTCATTAGCAGGTCTCCATTATCAATGTGTCAGAGTCAGAGCAGAGTGCTGAGAGGAGGGTCAGGTTACTCGCCCTCATTGTCACACTCCTCGTGCAAATGGGAGGATTAAGAGGCGGCTGCTCTTCTGGCTCAGAGACAGGAAACACACACACACAAACACACACACATATTCAGTACTGGGCAGAACCCAAAGACCACCCTTCAGTTATTAGATGTCCAGTCAAAATGCCCATTAAAGACAAGCTACTCATTTTCAGGATGTATTTGTGTGATTAGGTCAGCTACCCAGACAGACAAATTAGGCACCTTTCACGTTTAAGGCGGTAGTAATTTCAGTAATTTCAAGCTCCTGTAGATGGCACTACATAAGGGTGATCCGTCTATAAATACATGCAGCAGGATTCATAGACTGAGAAGAGGTGGTACAGTGCAGTGAATGACTTACTCGATTTGTGAAAAATGCAGATTTTAATGCAGATGTTAATGACTGGCAAAAAGGAATGACTGTCTTATGGGCCGACCAGCAACTGCAAAAATCCCCAAGGATTCTCCTCAGAACTGTGGCCAAAAGATGGAACTGATGTACTCCAGCACGTTTCACGATTTGTGAATGAAAACCACTTTGCTTCCAGGCAAGACCCAATAATTTCATGACTGGAATGGTGCTTGGCGTCATGGTTCATCGCAGACCTCAGGAAGGTTCATGCAAGGAGTTGTCCAAGCTGGAGGAGGCTCTGTGATGTCCTTTAAAGAGGTTTGTGAGCTTATTAAATAAGCCACTTGCAAACAGAAGGGGGCATTCAAGGGGCAAGACTGACACAGAAAATGAGACTCTTAACCGCAAATTGTAGGCTACTTTCATCTTTGAAAACCAGGAGAAAATACAGCTCCTCTCTCGCTTCAGCTCTGAACACATCCACAAGTGTTTCTCTGCAACCTTCCACTGTGAGACAACACCGCAAGCCTCTGGGTGTGAAAGGATGTGGAGCTAAAGAAAAGAAGCCTGCAGTGAGAAAATTAAATAGACACAAAAAGAGGACATTCACAAATCAATCACAGAAGCTGCTGGTGGCTTCGGAATAACGGAGTGGCCCCAGACTGACACTGTATGCTTACACTTAGACAGTCTGCCAAGCACCACATCAGTCTCTCACTTCCTCCCTCTTCACCGCTCCAGGAAGAACTGGGTTGAGGAAACACTCAGTCACTCCATCTGCCGTCTGTCTGTCAGCTACAAACTCTCCTTCACTTCATGCACCAGCAAACTCACAAACTTGAGCCTGAGCCATACATTCACATACATCCGCTACACCCGCATACATCCGCTACACTCGCTACAACCCCATACATCCGCTACACCCGCATACATCCGCTACACCCACATACATCCGCTACACCCACTACAACCCCATACATCCGCTACACCCCCATACATCCGCTACACCCCCATACATCCGTCACACCTGCATACATCCGCTACACCCGCTACACCCCCATACATCCGCTACACCCGCATACATCCGCTACAACCCCATACATCTGCTACACCCCCATACAGCAGCATGCATCCGCTACAACCCCATACATCCGCTACACCCACATACATCCGTTACACCCGCATACATCTGCAACACCCGCATACATCCGCATACATCCGCTACACCCCCATACATCCGTTACACCTGCATACATCCGCTACACCCGCATACATCCGCTACACCCGCATACATCCGCTACACCCGCATACATCCGCTACACCCACATACATCCGCTAAACCCGCAAACATCCGTTACACCCGCATACATCCGTTACACCCGCAAACATACGCTACACCCGCATACATCCGTTACACCCGCATACATCCGCTACACCCGCAAACATCCGCATACATCCGCTACACCCGCATACATCCGTTACACCCGCATACATCCGCAACACCCGCATACATCCGTTACAACCGCATACATCCGCTACACCCGCATACATCTGCTACACCCGCAAACATCCGTTACACCCGCATACATCCGTTACACCCGCATACATCCGTTACAACCGCATACATCCGCTACACCCGCATACATCTGCTACACCCGCAAACATCCGTTACACCCGCATACATCCGCAACACCCGCATACATCCGTTACAACCGCATACATCCGCTACACCCGCATACATCTGCTACACCCGCAAACATCCGTTACACCCGCATACATCCGTTACACCCGCATACATCCGCTACACCCGCATACATCCGCTACACTCGCTACAACCCCATACATCCGCTACACCCGCATACATCCGCTACACCCACATACATCCGCTACACCCACTACAACCCCATACATCCGCTACACCCCCATACATCCGCTACACCCCCATACATCCGTCACACCTGCATACATCCGCTACACCCGCTACAACCCCATACATCCGCTACACCCCCATACATCCGCTACACCCGCATACATCCGCTACAACCCCATACATCTGCTACACCCCCATACAGCAGCATGCATCCGCTACAACCCCATACATCCGCTACACCCACATACATCCGTTACACCCGCATACATCTGCAACACCCGCATACATCCGCATACATCCGCTACACCCCCATACATCCGTTACACCTGCATACATCCGCTACACCCGCATACATCCGCTACACCCGCATACATCCGCTACACCCACATACATCCGCTAAACCCGCAAACATCCGTTACACCCGCATACATCCGTTACACCCGCAAACATACGCTACACCCGCATACATCCGTTACACCCGCATACATCCGCTACACCCGCAAACATCCGCATACATCCGCTACACCCGCATACATCCGTTACACCCGCATACATCCGCAACACCCGCATACATCCGTTACAACCGCATACATCCGCTACACCCGCATACATCTGCTACACCCGCAAACATCCGTTACACCCGCATACATCCGTTACACCCGCATACATCCGTTACAACCGCATACATCCGCTACACCCGCATACATCTGCTACACCCGCAAACATCCGTTACACCCGCATACATCCGCAACACCCGCATACATCCGTTACAACCGCATACATCCGCTACACCCGCATACATCTGCTACACCTGCAAACATCCGTTACACCCGCATACATCCGTTACACCCGCATACATCCGCTACACCCGCATACATCCGTTACACCTGCATACATCCGCTACACCCGCATACATCCGTTACACCCCCATACATCCGCTACACCCGCATACATCCGTTACACCCGCATACATCCGCAACACCCACATACATCCGTTACAACCTCATGCATCCGCTACACCCGCATGCATCCGCTACACCCGCATACATCCGTTACACCCGCATACATCCGCTACACCCACATACATCTGCTACACCCGCAAACATCTGTTACACCCGCATACATCCGCTACACCCCCATACATCCGTTACACCTGCATACTTCCGCTACACCCGCTACAACCCCATACATCCGTTACACCCCCATACATCCGCTACAACCCCATACATCTGTTACACCCGCAAACATCCGCTACACCCGCAAACATCCGCATACATTCGCTACACCCGCATACATCCGCTACACCCACATACATCCGCTACACCCGCAAACATCCGCTACACCCGCATACATCCGTTACACCCGCATACATCCGCTACACCCGCATACATCCGCTACACCCGCAAACATCCGAATACATCCGCTACACCCGCATACATCCGTTACACCCGCAACACCCGCATACATCCGTTACATCCGCTACACCCGCATACATCCGTTACACCCGCATACATCCGCTACACCCGCATACATCTGCTACACCCGCATACATCCGCTACACCCGCAAACATCCGTTACACCCACATACATCCGCTACACCCCCATACATCCGTTACACCTGCATACTTCCGCTACACCCGCTACAACCCCATACATCCGCTACAACCCCATACATCTGTTACACCCGCAAACATCCGTTACACCCACATACATCCGCTACACCCCCATACATCCGTTACACCTGCATACTTCCGCTACACCCGCTACAACCCCATACATCCGCTACAACCCCATACATCTGTTACACCCGCAAACATCCGCTACACCCCCATACATCCGTTACAGCAGCATACATCCGCTACACCCGCTACAACCCCATACATCCGCTACACCCGCAAACATCCGCTACACATGCATACATCCGTTACACCCGCATACATCCGCTACACCCCCATACATCCGTTACACCTGCATACATCCGCTACACCCGCATACATCTGTTACACCCGCATACATCCACATACATCCGCTACACCCGCAAACATCCGCATACATCCGCTACACCCGCATACATCCGTTACACCCGCATACATCCGCAACACCCGCATACATCCGTTACAACCGCATGCATCCGCTACACCCGCATACATCCGCAACACCCGCAAACATCCGTTACAACCGCATGCATCCGCTACACCCGCATACATCCGCTACACCCGCAAACATCCGTTACACCCGCATACATCCGCTACACCCACATACATCTGCTACACCCGCAAACATCTGTTACACCCGCATACATCCGTTACACCCGCTACAACCCCATACATCCGCTACAACCCCATACATCTGTTACACCCGCAAACATCCGCTACACCCGCAAACATCTGCATACATCTGCTACACCCCCATACATCCGTTACAGCAGCATACATCCGCTACACCCGCTACAACCCCATACATCCGCTACACCCCCATACATCCGCTACACCCGCAAACATCCGCTACACACGCATACATCCGTTACACCTGCATACATCCGCTACACCCGCATACATCTGTTACACCCGCATACATCCGCATACATCCGCTACACCCGCAAACATCCGCATACATCCGCTACACCCGCATACATCCGTTACACCCGCATACATCCGCAACACCCGCATACATCCGTTACAACCGCATGCATCCGCTACACCCGCAACACCCGCAAACATCCGTTACAACCGCATGCATCCGCTACACCCGCATACATCCGCTACACCCGCAAACATCCGTTACACCCGCAAACATCTGCTACACCCGCAAACATCTGTTACACCCGCATACATCCGTTACACCCGCATACATCCGCTACACCCCCATACATCCGTTACACCTGCATACTTCCGCTACACCCGCATACATCCGTTACAACCTCATGCATCCGCTACACCCGCATGCATCCGCTACACCCGCATACATCCGTTACAACCTCATGCATCCGCTACACCCCCATACATCCGCTACACACGCATACATCCGTTACACCCGCATACATCCGCTACACCCCCATACATCCGTTACACCTGCATACATCCGCTACACCCGCATACATCCGTTACAACCTCATGCATCCGCTACACCCGCATGCATCCGCTACACCCGCATACATCCGTTACAACCTCATGCATCCGCTACACCCGCATGCATCCGCAACACCCGCATACATCCGTTACAACCTCATGCATCCGCTACACCCGCATGCATCCGCTACACCCGCATACATCCGTTACACCCGCATACATCCGCTACACCCACATACATCTGCTACACCCGCAAACATCTGTTACACCCGCATACATCCGCTACACCCCCATACATCCGTTACACCTGCATACTTCCGCTACACCCGCTACAACCCCATACATCCGTTACACCCCCATACATCCGCTACAACCCCATACATCTGTTACACCCGCAAACATCCGCTACACCCGCAAACATCCGCATACATTCGCTACACCCGCATACATCCGCTACACCCACATACATCCGCTACACCCGCAAACATCCGCTACACCCGCATACATCCGTTACACCCGCATACATCCGCTACACCCGCAAACATCCGCATACATCCGCTACACCCGCATACATCCGCTACACCCGCAACACCCGCATACATCCGTTACACCCGCTACAACCCCATACATCCGCTACAACCCCATACATCTGTTACACCCGCAAACATCCGCTACACCCGCAAACATCTGCATACATCTGCTACACCCCCATACATCCGTTACAGCAGCATACATCCGCTACACCCGCTACAACCCCATACATCCGCTACACCCCCATACATCCGCTACACCCGCAAACATCCGCTACACACGCATACATCCGTTACACCTGCATACATCCGCTACACCCGCATACATCTGTTACACCCGCATACATCCGCATACATCCGCTACACCCGCAAACATCCGCATACATCCGCTACACCCGCATACATCCGTTACACCCGCATACATCCGCAACACCCGCATACATCCGTTACAACCGCATGCATCCGCTACACCCGCAACACCCGCAAACATCCGTTACAACCGCATGCATCCGCTACACCCGCATACATCCGCTACACCCGCAAACATCCGTTACACCCGCAAACATCTGCTACACCCGCAAACATCTGTTACACCCGCATACATCCGTTACACCCGCATACATCCGCTACACCCCCATACATCCGTTACACCTGCATACTTCCGCTACACCCGCATACATCCGTTACAACCTCATGCATCCGCTACACCCGCATGCATCCGCTACACCCGCATACATCCGTTACAACCTCATGCATCCGCTACACCCCCATACATCCGCTACACACGCATACATCCGTTACACCCGCATACATCCGCTACACCCCCATACATCCGTTACACCTGCATACATCCGCTACACCCGCATACATCCGTTACAACCTCATGCATCCGCTACACCCGCATGCATCCGCTACACCCGCATACATCCGTTACAACCTCATGCATCCGCTACACCCGCATGCATCCGCAACACCCGCATACATCCGTTACAACCTCATGCATCCGCTACACCCGCATGCATCCGCTACACCCGCATACATCCGTTACACCCGCATACATCCGCTACACCCACATACATCTGCTACACCCGCAAACATCTGTTACACCCGCATACATCCGCTACACCCCCATACATCCGTTACACCTGCATACTTCCGCTACACCCGCTACAACCCCATACATCCGTTACACCCCCATACATCCGCTACAACCCCATACATCTGTTACACCCGCAAACATCCGCTACACCCGCAAACATCCGCATACATTCGCTACACCCGCATACATCCGCTACACCCACATACATCCGCTACACCCGCAAACATCCGCTACACCCGCATACATCCGTTACACCCGCATACATCCGCTACACCCGCATACATCCGCTACACCCGCAAACATCCGCATACATCCGCTACACCCGCATACATCCGCTACACCCGCAACACCCGCATACATCCGTTACATCCGCTACACCCGCATACATCCGTTACACCCGCATACATCCGCTACACCCGCATACATCTGCTACACCCGCATACATCCGCTACACCCGCAAACATCCGTTACACCCACATACATCCGCTACACCCCCATACATCCGTTACACCTGCATACTTCCGCTACACCCGCTACAACCCCATACATCCGCTACAACCCCATACATCTGTTACACCCGCAAACATCCGCTACACCCGCAAACATCTGCTACACCCCCATACATCCGCTACACCCCCATACATCCGTTACAGCAGCATACATCCGCTACACCCGCTACAACCCCATACATCCGCTACACCCCCATACATCCGCTACACCCGCAAACATCCGCTACACACGCATACATCCGTTACACCCGCATACATCCGCTACACCCCCATACATCCGTTACACCTGCATACATCCGCTACACCCGCATACATCTGTTACACCCGCATACATCCGCTACACCCGCAAACATCCGCATACATCCGCTACACCCGCATACATCCGTTACACCCGCATACATCCGCAACACCCGCATACATCCGTTACAACCGCATGCATCCGCTACACCCGCATACATCCGCAACACCCGCAAACATCCGTTACAACCGCATGCATCCGCTACACCCGCATACATCCGCTACACCCGCAAACATCCGTTACACCCGCATACATCCGCTACACCCACATACATCTGCTACACCCGCAAACATCTGTTACACCCGCATACATCCGTTACACCCGCTACAACCCCATACATCCGCTACAACCCCATACATCTGTTACACCCGCAAACATCCGCTACACCCGCAAACATCTGCATACATCTGCTACACCCCCATACATCCCTTACAGCAGCATACATCCGCTACACCCGCTACAACCCCATACATCCGCTACACCCCCATACATCCGCTACACCCGCAAACATCCGCTACACACGCATACATCCGTTACACCCGCATACATCCGCTACACCCCCATACATCCGTTACACCTGCATACATCCGCCACACACGCATACATCTGTTACATCCGCATACATCCGCTACACCCGCAAACATCCGCATACATCCGCTACACCCGCATACATACGTTACACCCGCATACATCCGCAACACCCGCATACATCCGTTACAACCGCATGCATCCGCTACACCCGCATGCATCCGCAACACCCGCAAACATCCGTTACAACCGCATGCATCCGCTACACCCGCATACATCCGCTACACCCGCAAACATCCGTTACACCCGCATACATCCGCTACACCCACATACATCTGCTACACCCGCAAACATCTGTTACACCCGCATACATCCGTTACACCCGCATACATCCGCTACACCCCCATACATCCGTTACACCTGCATACTTCCGCTACACCTGCATACATCCGCTACTCCCACATACATCCGCTACACCTGCATACATCCGCTACACCCGCAAACATCCGCTACTCCCACATACATCTGTTACACCCCCATACATCCGCTACACTCGCATACATCCGTTACAACCGCATACATCCGCTCCAATCAGTGAGAACAGTGAACTAGCTTGTGGTCAATACAGTAATGTGTGTTTGGTCTTTCCCTACCCCTTGCCCAAAAACACCATAGTTACAAGCCGGCTGAGTTCAATTGTTTCAAATTTTGAGGAGGATCAGATAAGAGACAATACATGGTTCTGTCTCAGGCACTTCAGGACGAACTGACTCACGAATCACACTGAGCGTGGCATTGGGTTTCACCTGAACACTCTGTCTGACAGATACAACAGCCCCTCAGTGCATAGTCATCTGCACTAAAGATAAACTGAACAAATTGTGCCTAATTAATGTCCTATAAACTCTAGGAGTCCAAAAAAGGAGCAAATGAACCTGAATCAGTTGAATCAGACAGTTCATGTAAATGAGCATGTCTAAAGAATCGGTTCAAGAAAAAGAGTTGAACACTTCGGAAACACAGGCTTTTCACCATCCAATCAAATCTCAATAGATAAAATCATGTTCATATTACTGCCCGCCCAATCGTCCTGTTTCACTTGGATGTATATTCATTCATTCATTCATTCATTCATTGTCTGTAACCCTTATCATAGGGCAAACACACACTCACTTGGATATATACACAATAGTGAAATAAGTCACTTTTGTTCATTTAAACGTTGATGACAATGTCGATGATAACACATACACACAGTGTAAAGCATTTACCCAACTTTCAGTTTCTACATCACACAGATTCCTTAAGACACACACACACACACACACACACCAGACCTTGGCTAACAACAGAGATTTTAACCAATAAAATCTATAAGTACTCCAAGAATAGGATCATTTTGAGGGAGTCTACACTCTGGCGTCTAGTCCGACTCGTCTGGATCGATGGTGTTTTAAGCTTCTGTCCACAGGAACTCTCCACTTCAAAGGAAATACTCCACTATTAGAGTCAAGAACATGGATTTCTCAAATACCTGAGAACTCAATGATCTGAAAAGCAATTACTTGTCTTTATTCCCTGCTCCATCCATGCTCTGCCTACAAATGTGCTCTTTTTGTAGCTGCTGCTGGTGCAGAATAACAACGTTTTTTTTGTGCTACCAAAAATAAGGGCTATGTAAACTCAACCGGAATTTGATTAAACCAAATCAGGAGTTGTAGAGTTTCTGGTTTAAAATTGCTTCATGCTGCGTTATGTCAAAAAGCTGATTAGAAACAACACTGACAGTTTGCCTCAATGCACTTTAGCTTGATCAGACAAGTTACAAATAAAAACTATCTATACTGACTGTATGGACACAAAGTGAAGTGCATGGACCATTGCTGGGAGCCTGGGCATCAATATTAATGTAAAACAAATTGCACTTTTCCACTGCATGGACTCTACTCGACTTGGCTCTTTTGCATTTCCATTGAGCAAATCTGGTCCTGGTCACAGAAACCGGGTACTTTTTTAGTCCCAGCTCGCACTTGTTACAAAGTGAGCCAAGTAGGAACTAAGCAAAATGTGCAAACCTTGCAGAGTACTGACTGCTCGGAGAGACTTGTTTACACGCTGAAATGCAGACCTCCAGCACAAACAAGTCGCTTGTAAAATCTCTACATCCGCAGCTACAGCAGATGTATTATGTTTTTATACAACTCACATCAGTAGTTCCTAAAGTAATGCTCCTTGGATCGTTAGCCGGCGAAAAACTCCAGTGAGAACCAGATGAACAACAAGGAAAATGCCGCTATATTCCGTGGGGGAGCTGCAGTAGTGGAAAAGCGAGCAGGGAAATGTGCATTAAGCCGAGCGGATAATATTCAGTGGCAAAGTGCCATATGTAAGTGAAGCTCCCAGGAGATTCAAATCCAGTTGAAGCCTCAGCTGTCCTAGAGAGCACAATTTTTCTGGGTGGGAAAGACAGCATGTCCTCCCCCCATCATTGCCCTTAGTGCTGGGTAGCATGAGTGTCTTTCAGCAGGTGTGAACATGGATCTGGACGTGACTAAGACTGCACTCTCCTCTGACACACTGAACTGTTCAGTTGCATTGCATCAGCAGAAGAGGGAAAGTACGATGTGTTGGCCTTGTGTGTCGGAGGAAGCAGGTGTTCGCCTCCACTTCCTGAGGCTATTGGCACTGTGTGCAATCAAGGGAGAGTCACTCACTGAAAGACTGGATCTGGAGATGACAAAATGCCCCATAAACTGGGGATAAATTAATCCTTGACAGTTAGAGATAAAGATTTGTGTGGTGCCTAAATCCACTGCCAGAACTCTGACCGTCCTCAAACAGACAGAGAAGGGGAATCTAAACAATTTTGGATGGCAGAGAGACATCAAAATGTTGAAAAGCACAAACTTGATGAGGATGTTGCTCTATTCCTGCTCCATAGGTGGGTAACACTGACTTATTCATGCTGTTTCAGATGTATGATTTAAGGTGGAATCGACTCTGACAACAAAATTTTCATGAAAGTGGTAATAAAAACAGTGAATAAAAACTTCAACCACACACAAGCTACAGTCAGTTTCTTACTAAGACATATTGTACCACCTTAAAAGATGCTGAGCTTCGGAATGAAAACAAACATGAGGGGGAGTTTGTTTTTGCTGTGGCAACAGTGATCCACCAGAATCATTTATGTTGCCTTTAAACGTATTCTGAATTATTAATAATTTAAGCTATACAAGTTTTTTCAATAACAACCCTACAACCCTCCAAAAGTATCTCCTGCAAACTCAAAAATTGAGAGGGGGCATTCCTCCTGCCCCTAGTCGCCCCTCATCCAAATTCGTGCTTATGGCCTTTTGAATACTTTCAGAAGCAACAGCATTCAACAGTAACAACACACACTGAACTCAGAGCTTTTTTAAACAGTGTGCCACAGTTTCTCTTCTGGCTGAATAGAGGTTTTGCCAGGGTCCTGTAAAGCTTGTCTTATCTGCAACAGCAGCTACGAGAGAACGCGTTTGTCGGTGGAGCATGAAGAGGTCAACTACTTGCACTGAACCACTCAAAAGCTCAATGGCTGCACTGTTCACTCAGTCGTTTTTTTGCTTCCTTCATTCCTTTACAGAAATGATCCTCTACAGGGAACTCTGCTCTGTTCCTCGCAGCGAAGGTGTATGTCTATTTTCTATTTTATTTGACCAGGAGCATTTGGAGCAAAACATTTGGATGAAACAGTCTGCCCACAACAAAAAGCTGCTGAATGCAATCAAATCCTCTTGTAAATGTTAGAAAATCTGGGGTATATTGGACCATTAAAGAGTAGAAGCTAATGCTACAGCAGAGGGCAAGCTCCAAGTTTCTACACTCAATGTTTATTTTATCAACCCCACTGACCATAAAGTGGCCCTTTCTAGTTCTATAATTAGAGAGTGTATTCCATCTGTAGCTGTGCATACTTTATTAGCACACTTTCACTCAGTTCTTCAATGCTCAGGACCCCCCACAAGTAGACTGAAGGACCAGATGACTACCACCACCTGTGCCTCAACAGATCTGTCACAGTCTTTATATCAATAAAGTGGACCAACGAGGCAGGTGTTTCTCACAGAGTGAACACAGTGTTTAAACTCCAGCAGCGCTTACTGTGTCTGATCCACTCATACCAGAGAAACACACACACACTAACACACCACCACCACGTCAGTGTCACTACAGCCCTGAGAATGATCCACCACCACACCACACCTGCTCTGTGGTGGCCTTCTGAGGGAGTTATCAAAGTATGCAGAGCAACAGGCTGACTGCACTCTAATTGTAAAACTACAATGGCTTTAATGTTATGGCTGATTGGTGTAGACCGTTTTAAAGTGTCTCTTGAAGAGCAGGAGCTCCCAGGCCGGTGTCCTCAGCCCACTCCTGTTCATTCCTGATCACCCACAACTCACTGTTACAAGCGTGACTCAAATTCCACCGTCAGCTTCTCTGATGACACCACAGTGGTGAGTTTGATCACAGACGCAGATACGAGCGCCCACACAGAGGAGCACAGACTCAGCTAAACAAAGGGGATGAGTCAGGGCTTAAGGACTAATAGAGCATGCCCTTCTAAACACACAGTGCAAGTCTAAAGTACCTCTTAATCCCCCTCCCGGACTGAAGTAACCTCCTCTACTCATCTGAGACGGCTTTACACTAGATGTTGGAACATGTCTGCGAGGATATGAAGGCATTTGCCCACAAATCTGGTACAGATGTTGAATGATTATTTGAGGATCACTCCCTTTGCAAAGATCCACCGCTCCAAAGCAATGCCGGTGTGTGTGTATGTGTGTGTAAGGGATTGAACTTTCTCTAGTTACTCACATCTGCACAGTGCTTTCCTATGGTGGTTATACACGCTGTCTGTGCACAACTGAAAACCCTGTGCAGCTTCACTAATCAGGTCTATGAAGCATTATCTCAGGCCCTGCACAGGCCAGCAGTAGAACCCTGCTGGTCATCTGAAGAGCGGCACAGAAGTATTCAAACTGCTGAAAGTAATTTGAATCCTGTCCAGTGAAGTGTGCAGCGGTTTCCACCCTTGAGCCGTGGAGCTTATCACCCACACACAGTGCAGACCATTTCCTGGGTTTATAACTGTGGACTCCTACTTCACTTCTGACACAGAACAACCGTCAGTCTCTCACTTCTCTCACACCCTGACATCTGCCACCTCGATAATGTCCGGTTGTGTTTATAAAGCTGAATGCAAACGTTACCTACATGTAAGTGTTTTAATTATTAACACTATATCACAGGTGTTCAAATGGGGCACAATAAGGGATTGCTGATTTTCCCAAAACATAAATATTAAGTGTTTTAAAGTATTACAAAAAGTACAAGTTTTAAAGAATTTTATAAATCTAATTATCATAACTCTAATTCAATCTTCATTCTCCTGCTCTTTGTCATTTTATGCTAACTGTTGTGTAGTATTTAAAATGACAACTGTCATTGTATTCCAAAAACGTTAACTAATAATAAAAAAATAAATATTAATAAACTACATTAATGTGTGTTAACCATCCATTATCTGTAAACCTTATCCAATTCAGGGTCACGGTGGGTCCAGAGCCTCCCTGGAATCATTGGGTGCAAGGCGGGAATACACCCTGGAGGGGGCGCCAGTCCTTCACAGGACTACACACACACTCACACATTCACTCACACACTCACACCTCAACCCCACACAGACACAGGGAGAACACACCACACTCCTCACAGACAGTCACCTGGAGGAAACCCACGCAGACACAGGGAGAACACAGACAGTCACCCGGAGGAAACCCACGCAGACACAGGGAGAACACACCACACTCCTCACAGACAGTCACCCGGAGGAAACCCACGCAGACACAGAGAGAACACACCACACTCCTCACAGACAGTCACCTGGAGGAAACCCACACAAACACAGAGAGAACACACCACACTCCTCACAGACAGTCATCCGGAGGAAACCCACACAGACACAGGGAGAACACACCACACACCTCACAGACAGTCACCCGGAGGAAACCCACACAGACACAGGGAGAACACACCACACTCCTCACAGACAGTCACCCGGAGGAAACCCATGCAGACACAGAGAGAACACACCACACACCTCACAGACAGTCACCTGGAGGAAACCCACGCAGACACAGGGAGAACACACCACACTCCTCACAGACAGTCACGGAGCAGGACTCGAACCCACAACCTCCAGGTCCCTGGAGCTGTGTGACTACGACTTTTACCTGATGCGCCACCGTGCCGCCCATGTGTGTTAACATCATCTTTAAATCGTCTAAACCATAACTCACACACACCTTTAGATACAATATTATCCCCAAGAAAAGAACAAATCGATGCACATGCTTTTGCCATGTTGACAGGCATTGACCATTCTCCTCGCTTGCTATTTTCACACTGCTTAATTTTTGGTTTATATTTTGTTGAATAAAATGACAACTGTCAAATTTAATACAACACAACCGTGACCATAAAAAGCTTTATAATTGATTTGTACACCTAATAATTAAACAACCCTCTCATATAACTTTTCCCTTTCTTCAGGTATTTTAAAATAACACTGGGTAGTACCTTTACCTTAAAAATACAGCTTCAAATCATTGTGACGCGCCACTGACCTGTAACAGTGAGAACAGAGCCTCTGCTACTCTGGGCTCAGCACTGCAGAAACTGTACTAAGCAACCCTTGGATGTTGGTAGAAGAGTGCTGTAAAAATGAATTACACTGCGTAGTTGTGAGGCAAGCCCAGGAGCCAAAAAAAAAAACAAAACAAATTTTAAAACTCGTGTATTATTCTTATCATTTTACAAACATATAAACAGACTGTGCAAACACTCATTGGATTCAGTGGATGTCTTTGTGAAAGTAAATCTAAAATAGGAAAAGAAAACCCCAGTCAAAGTCATAGGGCCCACAGGAATGTTGTTATTAGGTGTAGAAGTCACAGTGTTGAGTGTGTAGTGAACTGTACCTCCAGCCAGCTTAGAGTTCCACTGAGTTTCCTAATGGTCCATGCTGACTCCACCTGCAATAGACAACTGAATTAGTCCTGCAGGGCATATCACACACACACACACCCCAAACCAGACCAGACTGACCACATCTAACACATTGGATCATCTCCAAAGCCCAACTTTTCCAGAGCTTTCACTACCTCAGTTTCTAGCCCAGTGCTCAATGAGATGAAGACATTCTCAGAGCTTCACTGTGGATCCAAACCAACGCACACTCTTCCGTTACTAACTGTTCACATTTTTGGACAAAAGAGAAACTTTATGAGAGGAGGAACACTGAGTAGTTTTCCAGCTCTTTTAGTTTTTCCTCCCAAAAGGAAACTAAAGCACAGATGTCCTACAGAACGTTTGCAATATGTCAAAAGTTCAGGCCCTGGTCCAGCATATCTGTTTACAGTAGCTGAACCCCAGCAGGTCTTCTCCAGAATTATAGCTCAAGCTTCTCCATACATTTAAACCTGTGATTTAAAACTCATAGCGCTGAAGAAAACACTATTTTTATGCATTTTTACAGGGCTATTTTTATCACTGGTATGCGTGGCAGCTTTTCAATTAGATCCTTTCGAAAAAATGCAGCCTGGAATACATTAGAAAGAATCTGCAGAGCTGAAAAAAGTGAAGAGTTTTGAAACTATACCCTGACGGCTGAGGTTTGAAGTGTGTGAAGGGAAGGAACAGCAGCGTTGTTTCACTGTTAGTGCTGGTCTCGTATGGAAGGTAAAATTTTAATATAATGACACACTTACGCTGTGCTCCCCTTCTGTAGTTCTCACGTCGTAGACGTAGGCGAGGATAAGGTCCACTAATCCCAGCCAAACGTGGTGTCGGCTCGCTTTGTCCAGAGAGTACGAGCGGTTGGTGAACTTTCTCATCTGTTCTTTCTCTTCATCTGTGAAAGTTACAGCTGCGGAGAAGGGAAAGAAAGAGAGACTGAAAGTCAACTTCATTGTGCCCATGTAGCTATGTAGGATTTGATGGCATGCAGCCACAAGAACAAGAACCAACTGGTGCCAAATGTATTTAATGGAGCTCAGTGCCGGGGGGAGGGAGGGGGAGGGGGGGTTCAGGGGGTATGGTTCCAACCCTCCATCCAAAGTTACATAGTGCAACTTCTGCAGTGCTGAGCCCAGAGTAGCAATGACAGAAGCTCTATTCTACCTAATACAGTTTAGTGAGTCATCACCATGATTGTGAGGCCGTATTTTTAAGGTCAAAATGCTACCAAATGTTCCTTTGGAGTGATTTGCAGATGTTCCAGAGAGTTCCACTGTATTCTGTGCTTCTCAGTGTAGATTACACACACCGCTTTAGCTACAACTGAACGATTAGTTCACGATGACACAAACATTATGGTGTCTATAAACTGCACATAAGCACCGTGAATTCCATCAGGTTTAACACCTCAATGTTTGATAACTTTTCCACTACGAGGTTTTCTTAATTCATCACAATCATCTACAGCTCTGCACCCTCCTAATGATCTAAACCCTTCCTTATTGTTTTTTTGGTACAGAAATTTAGCTTTATTTAATATAAAAACCTGATACAGTGGTTTGTGTGTGTGTGTGTGTGTGTGTATATGTGAGGGAGAGCGAGAGAGAAAGAGAGAGATTCCGGTCAGTTCAGGCCGTACTGTAAATGAATTCCAGTGCTGTGCTGAATGTCAGAGAGAATTTTATCTCAGAAACAGCTCCCTCTCAACTTCAGCGCTCTCGCTGCAGGAGGAGAAGATGGATGACTTTGTTCTGTTGAGAGTATCATCACACACACACACACACACACACACACTAAAGAAAAGTTGGAATGCAAGATGCAGTTATATGTGAATCAGGGCTAGAGAGAGAGAGGGAGAGACAGAGGGAGAGAGAGGGAGAGAGAGAATAAGTGAAGCAGTGATAGAATGAGCAAAAGAAAATGAGTCTGTGGGTGAGTAAAAGAATTCAAATAAGAAAATGAAAGAGAAAGAGTGAGCGAGGGAGATATATATACAGAGAGAGAGAGAGAGAGAGAGAGAGAGAGAGAGAGAGAGAGAGAGAGAGAGAGAAAGGGCAAGTCAGCAGTTTAAAGAGCAGCTGAAAGTGATCCCTTCTCTTGCGGCTGTAAAGGGGAGAGAGCGAGAGAGCCCCCAATACAGAGCCCCTGATGTGCACAGGCCATAACACACACACACACACACGTGTTTCGAATGAGGGTCTTGGCTCAGCAAGGAGCTGATGGATTCCTGCTACATGACGACAGGGTCTCTCTCTCTCTCTCTCTCTCTCTCTCTCTAACAGGAGATGGAAACTTCTCCTACGGGATCAGCACGGGTTAAATACATACGGGAACAATCTGACAAATAATTGCTACATTAATAACTGCAATTAGCAGCGTGATTGTCTTATGTTGGTCAATGTGTGTAACTACAGGCAATAAGTGAAGATGGTCTCTAGTGGTTTTGTAGAGGGAGGCACTGCTGCAACCCACATGACAAAGGAAAATAGGCTTTGAGTTCCAGGTTGAATAGGAATACCACACTATGTAATAAGAGCTCTTGGGCTGGATTCTTAACACTGCATTGGCCTACATCTGTAACATTTTTCTAACTTTGCATAATCAGTACATGATACCTATTAATCACAGTGTGCAGGAGTGCCTGCCAAAGGCCATATATGCAGCTAAAACCAAGTTCTGTCTCCAGACACCAAATAAACCGCACCATTTTGTGGTAACTTCACGTTCACCCACATATCACTCCCAATGGTTTTAGTTTATTAGCAAATCCACTGCTGATTAATCTGTATTTTATTTAAAACATCATTATATTTTCAAGTGAATCATGTTTTTCTCCACTGTTCATATCTTCCCCCTCTCTAGCCATCACACCTTGACCGGAACTGATGTAAGCGGACGTAAAACATTTACCATTAAGACTTAAATAAATATATTAATATAACCTGAACGCATTAACACTAATAAAATAGTGGATTTTGTAACTGTAATTGTAATCAGCCACCTCACTTTTTATTTGTTGATACTCAGCAGCTCTCAACTGATGACATAATAGAAATAGATCAAGCTCAAATAAACAAACACTGCTCACTGCCGCCCTCTAAAGGCATTTATAAACAAACATCACTCACTGCTGCCCTCTAAAGGCCTCATTAATTAACACCAAATAAAGATACACCACTTACCGCTGCACAGTAAAAGCATCAACAAACGTCACTCAGCATCGCCCTCTTATTTTCATTAACATTAAATAAACACCACTCAGCATCGCCCTTTAATGTCATTAACAAACATTAAATAAACAAACATCACTCAGCATTGCCCTCTAAAGGTGTCATTTGAAAAACACTGAATAAAATTTTTTTTTTTTTAATAAAAGCTGTGATGTTGCAGTAAGTGTGTTTTTCGGCTTATTTGTATTGAAATGCATTCAGCTCAGCTGATGAAAACACACACTGTGGAAGGAAACGCCTGTGCAGAGTAACTGCAATCTGCTCAAATAACTGCAATTATATGATTTTGTAATAACTGTGAGAGGACTAAACATCGCCATCAGAGATTAAAGCCCTGGTTTTATCCGCACTGCTAATCTTGCGTAGTGTCCAAACAGTTTCTAAAAACCTCATTTAAACTCTGCAGAAAAAAACATCTTCAGCCAGAGATAATACACAGCGCATCATCAGTAAACAATAACAATCCCTGTGTGTGAAGAGATAAGAGGGAAACAAGACGTTAAACACTAGCAGCTAAAATATCTGCTCTCACAACATCATGCCCTCACCCTTCTCCCTGTTTTTCTTATTCCCCTTCTTCCTTCGCTCTTTTACTCATTTCTTCTTATTCTCTCTTGCCCTCTGCCCCTCTTTCGTTGTCAGTCTTTATTCACTCAAATGCTCTCACTTGCTCACTGTCTGACCCTTTATCTCCTACTTACGCTTATCACTCTATTGTACTTTCTCTCACTCCCCCAGGGTCTTTCTATCTTTCTCCTTTAACACACCTCTCTCTCTCTCCTTCATTCACAATTTCGCTCTGATTCCTGTTTTTCTCCTTCTCTGTCATGTTGTCTCACTCTCTCATGCATTGTTTATTGACTCCTTTCTTTATTTCTTTTTCTTTCTCCTCCTTTACTATTTTTGAAGCTCTCTCTCTCTCTCTCTCTCATCCACCATTTCTCATTGACAAAAATTATGGGGCTGTCAGAGCAGCTGCACACTAGCCTTCAGTGAAGGGGTGTACACCCCCCAGTGCTGTGCTGTTGGGCAGTGAGTGACGGAGAAGTCAGTCTGTTAATGTAGAAAACTGCTCGTCTGGATCTTTCACAGGGACTGTGCTCTACTCACATTGTAATGGTTTTATTACTGTATTCATATTTTCATATATTGCCTCCTGGGTTTTTATTGCGCAGCTACACTCAGTATAGTTTGGACATCCAAGAAACTATGTTATCTAAACAGCAAGAGCACAGGAAATCCAGTAAGCACAAATACAGAAAGACATCCAATCATTTCTTTGATTGATGTGTCGCAGTCACACAGCTCCAGGGTCCTGGAGGTTGTGGGTTCGAGTCCCGCTTTGGGTGACTGTCTGTGAGGAGTGTGGTGTGTTCTCCCTGTGTCCGCGTGGGTTTCCTCCGGGTGACTGTCTGTGAGGAGTGTGGTGTGTTCTCCCTGTGTCCGCGTGGGTTTCCTCCGGGTGACTGTCTGTGAGGAGTGTGGTGTGTTCTCCCTGTGTCCGCGTGGGTTTCCTCCGGGTGACTGTCCGTGAGGAGTGTGGTGTGTTCTCCCTGTGTCTGTGTGGGTTTCCTCCAGGTGACTGTCTGTGAGGAGTGTGGTGTGTTCTCCCTGTGTACATGTGGGTTTCCTCCGGGTGACTGTCTGTGAGGAGTGTGGCGTGTTGTCCCTGTGTCTGTGTGGGTTTCCTCCGGGTGCTCCGGTTTCCTCCCACGCTCCAAAAACACGTTGGTAGGTGGATTGGCGACTCAAAAGTGTCCGTGGGTGTGAGTGTGTGAGTGAATGTGTGAATGTGTGTGTTGCCCTGTGAAGGACTGGCGCCCCCTCCAGGGTGTATTCTCGCCTTGCACCCAATGATTCCAGGTAGGCTTTGGACCCACCGCGACCCTGAACTGGATAAGGGTTACAGATAATGAATGAATTAATTAAAGAAAAACATTTGTTAAACGTGTTAGAAGTGTACAGTCACAAAGATGAACAAAGCACTGGTTCCTGATTCCATCATCTGTCACCAGCCGGATTTTAATTCAAAGGAGACACTCTCCTTTGGGGAACAGAGTTCTGAGTCTTAATGGCACATCTGTGAAACGCTTTGGTCAAACTATCACAGGGATCAAACCCTACAACAGTGTTCTCCCTCTGTTTAAAGAGCCCTGTTCAGAACGGCTGGTTTCAGTGTTTGTTCCTTTAAATAATAACGAGTCACACCCAGAGCACACACCCAAGCGAGTGGCAGTATTGAGCAAGGCACATGAAAGCTCATTTCTCTGCGCTTGTTGTGTCTGTTTAGCTGTGTTTAACTTCCTCTTTGTGCTCTCACGTAAACGCGTGCGGTTAGTGGGCTTTATATCTGCACATGAACTGACCCAGTGTTTCCATAATATGTCCCCTTTAAAGACTGCACAGATAAAGTAGGAAATTTAAGTTAACTGTAAATGCTGAGTTTTGGCAATGGCTAGGAGTGGATATTTTATTTGTATTTATCCTAATACTAGTATTTTATTCTACAAATACACACTTAATGCCCAGATAAACAGATTTAAATGCCATTTCATCAGAGTTTACGGCCCTAAATTGACTGTACAGAGATAAAGGTTCAGTCCATCTCCTGCTGCAGGAGGAGCCAGATGACCAGTGATGAGAAAAACAGGCCAAAGATGACACGCTGATCCTTTAAAAGTGAGTTAATCACGGCTGTCCAACATTAATGCGTGTTTAACTAAAGGGATTAGCCGCCATTGCGGCAGCCAGCCTTGGCCAGCGTTCAGCAAGTAAACACACTGCTGTTTGTTTACTCGCTGGCAAGCGCCGCAGAAACAACCCCGCTGCCAACACAACCACAGCAACAGTCAACAAGTCAGCGCGAATTTGATAATAACGTGCTCCGACGCATGTGGAATGTTCACGTTTCCTAAACACTCTTGCAGCGCTGCTCCGATCTGACTGCCGTGCACTGGTAATTTCTGTGTGAACGTTTTAAAACAATGGCAGCTGTAAACAATGATTTTTTTATAATATATACACAGGGTGGGAGGAGAAACAATGGGATGCTTTAACCATTCCTAAGCAGATGTGCTTTGTTGAGAAATGAGCAACAGGACGGACAGAGTTGTTAATGTAAAAAATCATATGCCTAATAAACAGCTCACATTTCTGTACCACGACTTTGCTACACAGGATCTGTTTACTGCTGCCTCAGGAATCCTGAAGAACAGATGCATTCAAAAGTTTGGACACATCTGTTTGGCAGCGTCAAGCCCAACATTAACCAGATATAGCTGGTGCTCAAACCACCTCCAATATCAGTCTTCATTTCCCACAAGTGAAAACAGTCCTGGGGTCGTCATGAAACATCTGTGACGTGCTTTGGTCAAAACACCACAAAGGCCGAACCCCCCAGCGTTCTCCTTCCTGAACTCGGGTACTGATTTCAGGTCAAGAGTTCACTTAATTTCCTTCCATTATTAATAAATGTCACATTTTCTTACTAGTACCCAGTAATTGTTTTATAAATACATATTTTATCCAAGCCCCGTCATATTCCTCATACATTGCGACATCTCCCTTAAATAGCGTACTCTTACTTAAGGCTTTCAGAGCCACCCACTGTTCAAATTTGATTTCCTTGAGTTTGCATAATTTCCACTGACAAGCACTGACTGCTGCACATGAGCCTAAGTTCACCATGCCCAATGTGAAGTGTTGGCTACAGGGGTATACAGCCTCCCAGTGCTGGGTGTGGAGCAGTGGAATGAGAATGCAACCTCACTGGGAGCGGGGGAGCTGGAGCTGGTGGTTGAGAGATACAAGCTAGATATATGGGATGGTCTCTCTCAAGCTATTTACAGGGTTAAGGGCACTGGGTGTGTGTGGGGATACTCAAGTCCCCGGCTGGTGACTGCACAGCTTGACTTTGTCCCGATAAATGACAGGATCACCCCAGTGCTTCTTTGTATGGCAGAGCAGAAGACTTTGACTCGTGTGTCGGAGCATTCGGCCTTGCTGGACATAGTGGGTTGAGTTCTGAAGAGGAGTCCAGGCACCGACTCCATGGTTCTGCTGAGGGACTTCCACGCTCATGGTATCAGTGACTGGAAAACCTGGAGAGGAGTGTTTGGAAGGAACGGGCTGACTGATCTAGTCATGGGTTGTCTATAACAAACACAGCACTTCGGTACCACAGTTTAATAATGAACTCTGTGGTTGCGTCAAACGACCCGAGGTCATTTGTTTTGGACACTCGGGTGAAGAGAAGGGCTGAGCTGTCAACTGAGCACCGTCTGCAGGTGAGTTGAATCAGATGGTGGGCAACACTGCCACATGGACCTCCTGGGCCCAAACGTATAATGAAGGTGGGAGTGAACACTAACTCAACATCAATCTACATTATGACCACCTCCTTGTTTCTACACTCACTGTCCATTCTCTCAGCTGCACTGTCCACAGGAGCACTGGAGGTTTTAAACCCAGAGAAAAGTCCACCAAACAAAAAACATCCAGCCGACAGCGTCCTGTGTCACTGATGAAGGACTAGAGGACGAACGACACACACTGTGCAGCGACAGATGAGCTACTGTCTCTGACTTTACAAGGTGGACCGACGAGGGAGGAGTGTCTCACAGAGTGGACAGTGAGTGGACACAGGGTTTAAAAACTCCAGCAGCACTGCTGTGTCTGATCCACTCACACCAGCACCACCACGAAGAGTCAGAATGGACACACTTTTCAAGACCTCCACTGTGCCTGTTATGCTGGCAACCCAAGAACTTGGTGGTGGACACCTGCGGTGAAGGAAGCCGTCAACAGAAAGACGGAAGCCTTTCTAACTTGGCTGATTCAGCGGATGGGTACGGGCAGGTGAAAAACACTCCACCTTCGGCAGCTGCAGCAGCAAGATCCAGACTGTGGGAGGTAGCTTTAATGTTGTGGCAGATCAGTGGCTCTGAATTTGATAAAGGCTCATTATTTCTCATTGCTATAATTCCACAGGCTTTATCACAGCCTTTATCTCTTCAGTGGAAGGATTAAAGAGAGCTCAGAGCAATGTTGCTGAAGAGAGGGGCTGCGTAAGGGTTCACGCTGGGTACAGACTCTACAGCTAAATGACATCCATCAGGCAGTGAAATCTGGTGTGGAAAGATATTTTGAAACACTGTAAGAGCTTTAAATCTCTGCATCTTGCGCATGTTTTGAGTGAAACTGTGAAACTCTAGAACTGGCCAAGTGTCGTAGAGGCACGCAAACACACTGGAGGCAATTAACTCCAATTTTATGACATAATGAGGAAGATGCAGCTGGTGAGGGAGTGAAAATCCTGTGGTTTGAAAGGAATTGGGGAGTGTGTTCAGAGACAGAGTACTGCATATAGAGATGGAGCAGCATATTCAGAGATGGAGGAAGGTGCTCAGAGAAGAGTGTGTTCAGAGGAATATCTTCAGGGATAGAGGAGTATATGGAAAGAAATGTGTTTAGGGATGGAGGAGTGTGCTCAGGGACAGATGAGTGTTCTCAGAGAGGAGTGTGTTCAGAGATGGAGCAGTGTGCTCAGAGAGGAGTGTGTTCAGAGATGGAGGAGTGTGCTCAGTGAAAAGTGTGTTCAGAGATGAAGGAGTGTGCTCATAGAGGAGTGTGTTCAGAGTTGGAGGAGTGTACTCAGGGATGGAGAAGTGTGCTCAGGGATGGAGGAGTGTGCTCAGGGATGGAGGAGTGTGCTCAGAGAGGAGTGTGTTCAGAGATGGAGGAGTGTGTTCAGAGATGGAGGAGTATGCTCAGGGTGGAGGTGTGTGTTCAAAGAGGAGTGTGCTCAGAGATGGAGGAATGTGCTCAGAGAGGAGTGTGTTCAGAGATGGAGGAGTGTGCTCAGTGAGAAGTGTGTTCAGAGATGGAGGAGTGTGCTCAGTGGGAAGTGTGTTCAGAGATGGAGGAGTCTGCTCAGACAGGAGCGTGCTCAGAGATGGAGGAGTCTGCTCAGGGTGGAGGAGTGTGTTCAGAGAGGAGTGTGTTCAGAGATGGAGGAGCCTGCTCAGAGAGGAGTGTGTTCAGAGATGGAGGAGTGTGCTCAGAGAGGAGTTTGTTCAGAGATGGAGGAGTGTGCTCAGTAGAAAGTGTGTTCAGAGATGGAGGAGTGTGCTCAGTGAGAAGTGTGTTCAGAGATGGAGGAGTGTGCTCAGTGAAAAGTGTGTTCAGAGATGGAGGAGTGTGCTCAGTGAGAAGTGTGTTCAGAGATGGAGGAGTGTGCTCAGTGAAAAGTGTGTTCAGAGATGGAGGAGTGTGCTCATAGAGGAGTGTGTTCAGAGTTGGAGGAGTGTACTCAGGGATGGAGGAGTGTGCTCAGAGAAGAGTGTGTTCAGAGATGGAGGAGTGTGCTTAGAGAGGAATGTGTTCAGAGATGGAGGAGTGTGTTCAGAGAGGAGTGTGCTGAGAGATGGAGGAATGTGCTCAGAGAGGACTGTGCTCAGGGATGAAGGAGTGTGTTCAGAAATGGAGGAGTGTGTTCAGAGATGGAGGAATGTGCTCAGAGAGGAGTGTGTTCAGAGATGGAGAAATGTGCTCAGAGAGGAATGTGCTCAGAGAGGACTGTGCTCAGAGATGGAGGAGTGTGTTCAGAGAGGAATGTGTTTAGAGATGGAGGAATATGCTCAGAGATGGAGGAGTGTGCTCAGAGATGAGTGTGCTCAGGGATGGAGGAGTGTGCTCAGAGAGGAGTGTGTTCAGAGAGGACTGTGCTCAGAGATGGAGGAGTGTGCTCAGAGAGGAGTGTGTTTAGAGATGGAGGAGTGTGCTCAGAGAAGAGTGTTTTCAGAGATGGAGGAATGTGCTCAGAGAGGAGTGTGTTCAGAGATGGAGGAGTGTGCTCAGGGTGGAGGAGTGTTCAGAGAGGAGTGTGCTCAGAGAGGAGTGTGTTCAGAGATGGAGGAGTGTGCTCAGGGTGGAGGAGTGTTCAGAGAGGAGTGTGCTCAGAGATGGAGGAATGTGCTCAGAGAGGAGTGTGTTCAGAGATGGATAAGTGTGCTCAAGGATGGAGGAGTGTGCTCAGTGAGAAGTGTGTTCAGAGATGGAGGAGTGTGCTCAGGGATGGAGGAGTCTGCTCAGACAGGAGCGTGCTCAGAGATGGAGGAGTCTGCTCAGGGTGGAGGAGTGTGTTCAGAGAGGAGTGTGTTCAGAGATGGAGGAGCCTGCTCAGAGAGGAGTGTGTTCAGAGATGGAGGAGTGTGCTCAGAGAGGAGTTTGTTCAGAGATGGAGGAGTGTGCTCAGTGGAAAGTGTGTTCAGAGATGGAGGAGTGTGCTCAGTGAGAAGTGTGTTCAGAGATGGAGGAGTGTGCTCAGTGAAAAGTGTGTTCAGAGATGGAGGAGTGTGCTCAGTGAGAAGTGTGTTCAGAGATGGAGGAGTGTGCTCATGGATGGAGGAGTGTGCTCAGTGAAAAGTGTGTTCAGAGATGGAGGAGTGTGCTCATAGAGGAGTGTGTTCAGAGTTGGAGGAGTGTACTCAGGGATGGAGGAGTGTGCTCAGAGAGGAGTGTGTTCAGAGATGGAGGAGTGTGCTTAGAGAGGAATGTGTTCAGAGATGGAGGAGTGTGTTCAGAGAGGAGTGTGCTGAGAGATGGAGGAATGTGTTCAGAAATGGAGGAATGTGCTCAGAGAGGACTGTGCTCAGGGATGAAGGAGTGTGTTCAGAGATGGAGGAGTGTGTTCAGAGAGGAATGTGTTCAGAGATGGAGGAATGTGCTCAGAGAGGAGTGTGTTCAGAGATGGAGAAATGTGCTCAGAGAGGAATGTGCTCAGAGAGGACTGTGCTCAGAGATGGAGGAGTGTGTTCAGAGAGGAATGTGTTCAGAGATGGAGGAATATGCTCAGAGATGGAGGAGTGTGCTCAGAGATGAGTGTGCTCAGGGATGGAGGAGTGTGCTCAGAGAGGAGTGTGTTCAGAGAGGACTGTGCTCAGAGATGGAGGAGTGTGCTCAGAGAGGAGTGTGTTTAGAGATGGAGGAGTGTGCTCAGAGAAGAGTGTTTTCAGAGATGGAGGAATGTGCTCAGAGAGGAGTGTGTTCAGAGATGGAGGAGTGTGCTCAGGGTGGAGGAGTGTGCTCAGAGATGGAGGAATGTGCTCAGAGAGGAGTGTGTTCAGAGATGGAGGAGTGTGCTCATAGAGGAGTGTGTTCAAAGTTGGAGGAGTGTACTCAGGGATGGAGTGTGCTCAGAGAGGAGTGTGTTCAGAGATGGAGGAGTGTGCTTAGAGAGGAATGTGTTCAGAGATGGAGGAGTGTGCTCAGAGAGGAGTGTGTTCAGAGATGGAGGAATGTGTTCAGAGAGGACTGTGCTCAGGGATGAAGGAGTGTGTTCAGAGAGGAATGTGTTCAGAGATGGAGGAATGTGTTCAGAGAGGAGTGTGTTCAGAGAGGAATGTGTTCAGAGATGGAGGAGTGTGCTCAGAGAGGAGTGTGTTCAGAGAGGAATGTGTTCAGAGATGGAGAAATATGCTCAGAGAGGAATGTGCTCAGAGATGGAGGAGTGTGTTCAGAGAGGAATGTGTTCAGAGATGGAGGAATATGCTCAGAGATGGAGGAGTGTGCTAAGAGATGAGTGTGTTCAGAGAGGACTGTGCTCAGAGATGGAGGAGTGTGCTCAGAGAGGAGTGTGTTCAGAGATGGAGGAGTGTGCTCAGGGTGGAGGAGTGTGCTCAGAGATGGAGGAATGTGCTCAGAGAGGAGTGTGTTCAGAGATGGAGGAGTGTGCTCATAGAGGAGTGTGTTCAAAGTTGGAGGAGTGTACTCAGGGATGGAGTGTGCTCAGAGAGGAGTGTGTTCAGAGATGGAGGAGTGTGCTTAGAGAGGAATGTGTTCAGAGATGGAGGAGTGTGCTCAGAGAGGAGTGTGTTCAGAGATGGAGGAATGTGTTCAGAGAGGACTGTGCTCAGGGATGAAGGAGTGTGTTCAGAGAGGAATGTGTTCAGAGATGGAGGAATGTGTTCAGAGAGGAGTGTGTTCAGAGAGGAATGTGTTCAGAGATGGAGGAGTGTGCTCAGAGAGGAGTGTGTTCAGAGAGGAATGTGTTCAGAGATGGAGAAATATGCTCAGAGAGGAATGTGCTCAGAGATGGAGGAGTGTGTTCAGAGAGGAATGTGTTCAGAGATGGAGGAATATGCTCAGAGATGGAGGAGTGTGCTAAGAGATGAGTGTGTTCAGAGAGGACTGTGCTCAGAGATGGAGGAGTGTGCTCAGAGAGGAGTGTGTTTAGAGATGGAGGAGTGTGCTCAGAGAAGAGTGTTTTCATAGATGGAGGAATGTGCTCAGAGAGGAGTGTGTTCGGAGATGGAGGAGTGTGCTCAGGGTGGAGGAGTGTTCAGAGAGGAGTGTGCTCAGAGATGGAGGAATGTGCTCAGAGAGGAGTGTGTTCAGAGATGGAGGAGTGTGCTCAGGGTGGAGGAGTGTGTTCAGAGAGGAGTGTGCTGAGAGATGGAGGAATGTGTTCAGAGATGGAGGAGTCTGCTCAGAGAGGAGTATGTTCAGAGATGGAGGAGTGTGCTCAGGGTGGAGGAGTGTGTTCAGAGATGGAGGAATGTGCTTAGAGATGGAGGAGTCTGCTCAGAGAGGAGTGTGTTCAGAGATGGAGGAGTGTGCTCAGAGAGGAGTTTGTTCAGAGATGGAGGAGTGTGCTCAGTGAGAAGTGTGTTCAGAGATGGAGGAGTGTGCTCAGTGATAAGTGTGTTCAGAGATGGAGGAGTGTGCTCAGAGAGGAGTGTGTTTAGAGATGGAGGAGTGTGCTCAGAGATGAGTGTTTTCATAGATGGAGGAATGTGCTCAGAGAGGAGTGTGTTCAGAGATGGAGGAGTGTTCAGAGAGGAGTGTGCTCAGAGATGGAGGAATGTGCTCAGAGAGGAGTGTGTTCAGAGATGGAGGAGTGTGCTCAGGGTGGAGGAGTGTGCTCAGAGAGGAGTGTGCTGAGAGATGGAGGAATGTGTTCAGAGATGGAGGAGTCTGCTCAGAGAGGAGTATGTTCAGAGATGGAGGAGTGTGCTCAGGGTGGAGGAGTGTGTTCAGAGATGGAGGAGTCTGCCCAGAGAGGAGTGTGTTCAGAGATGGAGGAGTGTGCTCAGTGAGAAGTGTGTTCAGAGATGGAGGAGTGTGCTCAGGGATGGAGGAGTGTGCTCAGTGAGAAGTGTGTTCAGAGATGGAGGAGTGTGCTCAGTGAGAAGTGTGTTCAGAGATGGAGGAGTGTGCTCATGGATGGAGGAGTGTGCTCAGAGATGGAGGAGTGTGCTCAGTGAGAAGTGTGTTCAGAGATGGAGGAGTGTGCTCAGTGAGAAGTGTGTTCAGAGATGGAGGAGTGTGCTCAGTGAGAAGTGTGTTCAGAGATGGAGGAGTGTGCTCAGTGAGAAGTGTGTTCAGAGATGGAGGAGTGTGCTCAGTGAGAAGTGTGTTCAGAGATGGAGGAGTGTGCTCAGGGATGGAGGAGTGTGCTCAGTGTTGGAGGAGTGTGTCAAAAGATGGAGTGTTTTCAGAGAAAGAAGACTGTATTCCAAGATACAGGAGTATGTTTAGGGATGGAGGACTTTGTTCAGTGAGAGTGTGTGTGTGTGTGTGTGTGTGTGTGTGTGTGTGTGTGTGTGTGGGAGAAAGAGAGAGGAGCTGATGTTAAATGATTAATTCTAGATGACAAACACTCCTCCAGTTTCTCCCAAACTACTGAACGGAGCTCCACCACGTCCGAAAAACACAGTTCCCCTGCTCCACATCTCAGTGCTGAGGGACTTTACGCCCACAAGGCACTGACCATAATGACCTTAGGCTAATGTGGAACTGATCCAGAATGTCTCTTGTCATACCATGCTTTTTTCATAGTGATTAAACGAGCTGTGTGTGCTGAACTGAGCGCTGGGTCAGTGGCTGAATGTATTGGTTACTGGGGGTGTGTCGACAAACCTTTGAACATAAAGTTTACATCAGTGAAATTTAGGATGAATATTGTGATGTTATTTTTCCACGCAGCTCTATGTGTGTGGTTGCAATTCTCTGAGTGAAACAGGTAGTGTGTGTGTGTGTGTGTGTGTGTGTGTGTACTCCATAAAGCGTCTCTCTCACTGTGTGCAAACCAAAGCTACGATGCTGATTGATGTCTGCTTGCAGGAGACTGACAGCTGCTCTGGTGGCGCAGAGGCACCTTCACACATTTAAAACATTCTCTCTCTCTCTGCTCTGTCCCTCTCCACTTCCCTCTCTCTTTCTGTCTCTCTCTCTCTCTCTTGATAGCACTATCTATTCCATCTTAATCTCCTCTCCTCCTCGGTTTCCTCTGTGCTGCCATACGCTCGCAGCTAAGAGTCATTTGTTCAGCGGGTCGCAGGGCATCGCAAAATTAACAGGCTGCTAAAGGCGGAGGAAGAGAGAGAGAGAGAGTGTGATTGAATTGTCTGCGCTTAATCGCTCTCATCCCCCCTGCATGCACACACATACACACACACACACACACACGCGTTCCTGAGTCAATGATCCGTACATCACGCCTTTAAATGTGTCAGATAAACCCATCGATTTTAAATGCCACTGACAGGCAGAGAGAGAGAGAGAGAGAGAGAGAGAGAGAGAGAGAGAGAGATGTACACAGAGAAAAGGAAATAGAGAGGAGGTGAATACAGAGAGTGACAGAGTGAGATAAAGGGGGAGAAACAGAGAAAGAAAGAGAGAACCATCATGTGAGAGAGTGATAGAGAGAGAGAGAGAGAGAGAGAGAGAAGGAGGTGAATACAGAGAGTGACAGATTGCGAGAGAGGGAGAGACAGAAAGAGAGAGAACCAGTGGGTGAGAGAGATCGAAAGAGAGAGAGAGAGAACGAGCGAGAGAGAGGAGGTGAATACAGAGTGACAGATTGCGATAGAGAGGGAGAGACAGAAAGAGAGAGAACCAGCAGGTGAGAGAGATAGAAAGAGAGAGAGAGAAAGAGAGAGAAGGTGAATACAGAGTGTGACAGATTGCGATAGAGAGGGAGAGATGGAAAGAGAGAACCAGCGGGTGAGAGAGATAGATAAAGAGAGAGAAAGAGAGATGTACACAGAGAAAAGGAAAGAGAGAGAGAAGGAGGTGAATACAGAGAGTGACAGATTAAGATAGAGGGGGAGAGACAGAGAGAGAAAAAGAGAGAACCAGCAGGTGAGAGAGAGAGAGAGAGAGAGAGAGAGAGAGAGAAAGAGCAGACTGTCAGTGGGTTCGAGAGCGCGTTGTGTAGGGGCCTCACTGACTAAAATAGCCGAATGAATCACGGAGCATCTCTGTGTAAAAGTGACTCAGCAGTTTAACACCGCAGTGGACCACGACTCGCGGCCTACATTTCCTCGTGAGTCAGCTGTGAGGCCACGTAACACACACTGACCACAAAATCTCAACCAGCATCTCAATACGAGAGCCAATAAATCAATCTGTCATTAGCGATTTAGTCCAGAGGTCTGTGGACGCCTGGGGTGCCGTTTGTTTTCAGCAAAGTGATGCCACCTGCTGGTCAACTCTGGTAGAGAGTTTTTTCTAAACCTTCTCTGTGATTGAATCCCTATGAACCCAGTTACACCTGGTCACTTCATGAATCTTAAGTGTCAGGACTACAACCAGAGAGCCATGATCCTCATAACCGTAGGGGGGTAGAGTTATTGTAGCCTGAGGTTACGGAAGTGTAAATGCTTCCACATCTACAAGTCACTCTTGAAAAAACCAAAATCCCACCCAACCCAGTGTCACTGTCACACAGCTCCAGGGTACTGATCCCTGGGTTTAGGGATCAGTCCTTGCCTCGAGTCACTGTCAATGAGGAGTGTGGTGTGTTCTCCCTGTGTCTACGGTAATTTCCTCCAGGTGCCCGTGGCTTCTTCCCACAATCCAAACACACGTGATCCTTCACAGGCGTGTATGTGTTAGTGATTTTGTGGAACTGTCCACAGGGGTGTGTGTGTGTGTGTGACTGTGTCCTCAATTGTGAGTGAGCAAGTGATTGACTCCGACTTTAATCAAAGGCATTAGTAAGGAACACAAGCTTCTTCAAGTCTTCTGGGAAGGATTTAGAGTACACTGCTCAAAAAAAGGAACACAATTGGCGGCGGTGGGAGTGAAGAACAACACAATGTAACTCCAAGTCAGTCACGCTTCAGCCTGTGCAGTGAGGAAGCAACACTGATTGTGAATCAATTTCACCTGCGGCTGTGCAAATGGAATAGACATGTAGAAATGAGACAACCTCTTTAAAGGAGTGGTGCTGCAGGTGGTGACCACATTTCATTTTTCTCATCCTTTCTGGCTGATGTTTTGGACACTTTTGCATTTTGTCAGTGCTCTCACCCCTAGAGGAAGCATGAGGTGGTGTCTAGAACCCACAGATATTGGTCAGGTGGTGCAGGTCATCCAGGATGGCGCATCAGTTTGCTGTGTCTGTCAGCACAGTGTCCAGAGCATGGAGGAGATACCAGGAGACAGCCCAGAACACCAGGAGACGTGGAGGGGGCCGTAGGAAGGCAACAACCCAGCAGCAGGACCGCTACCTCCGCCTTTGTGCAAGGAGTAACAGTGTCAGAGCTCGGCAAAATGACCTCCAGCAGGACACTAATATGCATGTTTCTGCACAAACTGTCAGAAACAGACTCCATGAGGGTGGTACGATGTCCACAAGTGGGGCTTGTGCTAATAGCCCAACACTGTGCAAGGTGATTGGAAGTTTGACAGATTCACCACTGGCGCTCTGTGCTCTTCACAGACGAGAGCAGGTTCATGTTGAGCACATGACAGAGGTGACAGAGCCTGGAGATGCTGTGGAGAACGTTCTGCTGCCTGCAACATCCTCCAGCACGACCGGTTTGGTAGTGGGTCTGTAATGGTGTAGGGAGGCATTTCTTTGGAGGGCCACACAGCTCTCCATGTTCTAGCCAGAGGTACCCTGACTGCCATTAGGTACCAAGATGAGATCTTCAAACCCATTGTGAGACCAGATGCTGGTGCAGTGGGCCCTGGGTTCCTTCCTATGCATGACAATGCTAGGCCTCATGTGGCTGAAGTGTGTCAGCGGTTCCTGACCCAGAAAGAGAAGAACAATGTGCTACACACTTTAGCTCCCGTGCTGAGAGATGTGTGCTCAATGCTCAGAAAAGTTCCTCAGCACGTCAAGACCTCCTGAAGTACTTTGTGAACTAATAATTATGTAGAAATGTTTGTTTCCTATTACTGCAGTCATTATTTTAGCCAAGCAACAATACGTCAACTGAAGAATGGATGTCTTTTACTCTGAAACCCCTGTGTTCTCAAATGAACCCCTTCCCATTTATTTTTCATTCAGATGTGTGACAAAATGATCTTCATAGATCCACTGAAAGGATCTTTCGACTATAGCTTCGCTCCGAGGACCCTTTGTGGCACCTATATTTTTAGCTCTAGTTTAAGTACACACACAGTGTTTGCTCTAACTTCCTCCCACTCGACATTTGTCTGTGACAAACACAGTGATCAGCTTTCACAAGGAGTAAACTTTAAACACAATCCTGCAAATGAAGGGAAAGTGTGATCTCACTTCTGTGAAAAACAGGGGGAAAAAGAGAGAGGCTATACTTTTGTCTCAAGAAATGATTATCATTAGGTCAAAGACTAGTTCTGAATATAATTTAAGGACACAAGTTAAAAGGATTACGTCAAACAATAACAGAGGGTAGAATAACAAAACAATCAGATCCCAGAAACAGCCATGTTTGAAGATGCTGTGTGGCACTGTACAACAATCTTAAACTTAAAATGTAACCTAAAAGGCTGCCTCACCATGGTAACATTATTATAAACCCTTCTTTAAAGATGTAGCTTAGTATAAGAGTTTAATGAAAAAAATATATGTTTTATTCATTCATTCATTATCAGTAACCCTTATCCAGTTCAGGGTCGTGGTGGGTCCAGAGCCTACCTGGAATCATTGGGCACAAGGTGGGAATACACCCTGGAGGGGGTGCCAGGGCAACACACACTCACACCTACGGAAAATTTTGAGTCACCAATCCACCTACCAACGTGTGTTTTTGGAGCGTGGGAGGAAACCGGAGCACCCGGAGGAAACCCACGCAAAAACACAGAGAGAACACACCACACTCCTCACAGACAGTCACCCAGAGGAAACCCACACGGACACAGGGAGAACACACCACACTCCTCACAGACAGTCACCCGGAGGAAACCCACACGGACACAGGGAGAACACACCACACTCCTCACAGACAGTCACCCGGAGGAAACCCACACAGACACAGGGAGAACACACCACACTCCTCACAGACAGTCACCCGGAGGAAACCCACGCAGACACAGGGAGAACACACCACACTCCTCACAGACAGTCACCCGGAGGAAACCCACACAGACACAGGGAGAACACACCACACTCCTCACAGACAGTCACCCGGAGGAAACCCACGCAGACACAGGGAGAACACACCACACTCCTCACAGACAGTCACCCGGAGGAAACCCACGCAGACACAGGGAGAACACACCACACTCCTCACAGACATTCACCCGGAGGAAACCCACGCAGACACAGGGAGAACACACCACACTCCTCACAGAAAGTCACCCGGAGGAAACCCACGCAAACACAGGGAGAACACACCACACTCCTCACAGAAAGTCACCCGGAGGAAACCCACACGGACACAGGGAGAACACACCACACTCCTCACAGACAGTCACCCGGAGGAAATCCACGCAGACACAGGGAGAACACACCACACTCCTCACAGACAGTCACCTGGAGGAAACCCACGCAGACACAGGGAGAACACACCACACTCCTCACAGACAGTCACCGGGAGGAAACCCACACAGACACAGGGAGAACACACCACACTCCTCACAGACAGTCACCCGGAGGAAACCCATGCAGACACAGAGAGAACACACCACACTCCTCACAGACAGTCACCCGGAGGAAACCCACACAGACACAGGGAGAACACACCACACTCCTCACAGACAGTCACCCGGAGGAAACCCACGCAGACACAGGGAGAACACACCACACTCCTCACAGACAGTCACCCGGAGGAAACCCACGCAGACACAGGGAGAACACACCACACTCCTCACAGACAGTCACCTGGAGGAACCCAAGCGGACACAGGGAGAACACACCACACACCTCACAGACATTCACCCGGAGGAAACCCACGCAGACACAGGGAGAACACACCACACTCCTCACAGACAGTCACCCGGAGGAAACCCACGCAGACACAGGGAGAACACACCACACTCCTCACAGAAAGTCACCCGGAGGAAACCCACGCAGACACAGGGAGAACACACCACACTCCTCACAGAAAGTCACCCGGAGGAAACCCACGCGGACACAGGGAGAACACACCACACTCCTCACAGACAGTCACCCAGAGCAGGAATCGAACCCACAACCTCCAGGTCCCTGGAGCTGTGTGACTGCGACACTAACCTGCTGCTCCACCGTGCCACCCTTTATATGTTTTAATTCCTTAAAAAAACAGCATAAAAATGTTCTGTACCAATTTAAAGGGGATATATTATGAAGGTCCACAGTCCCATATTTATGTGCAAATGTGCTGAACAACCACCCTGTCTGTTTCTTGGGCTCCCTAAGTCAGAAAACATGGGATAAAACGAGTCTTTCTGATTCTGTGCTGCTTCTTACAGAGAGTGCAGAGACGTTACTGATGAAAGCTTGTCTGCTGGATTCTCCTGCCTTCCAGAGCAGACCAGCTGCTCACCCTCCATCTACTGCTGCCACCCTCTGACACCTCGCCATTGGGGAGCTGTGGCCAAATGGTTAGAGAAGAGGGCTTAGGACAGAAAGGTTAGCTAGATTCCAACGGCAGGAAAATTGGCGGCGGTGGGAGTGAAGGAACAGCACTGTCTTCCTCCCTCAATCCACGGCTGTGACACTACTGTTCATTTCTCTCAGTAGTTAGATCAGAGGAGGATGGGTCCCCCTTGTGAGTCTTGGTTCCTCCCAAGGTTCTTCCTCCAGTTGTTCTGATTCACATAATCTGGTCTGATACTAATTCTGTAAAGCTGCTTTGAGACAGTATCAGTTGTAAAAAGTGCTGTTTAAATACATTTTGTTTGACTGACTTTACCTCTGGTTTACTCCCATGGTCCAAAAACACCATAGTCGTGAGTGTGAGTCTCCCTGTGAAGGACTGGCGCCCCCACCAGGGTGTGTTCCTGCCTTGCGCCCACTGACTCCCGCTTACAGACAATGAATGAATGAATAATCTGCTCCACCCCCTCATCTGAGTCTCTCCAATCACAGTGCTGGAACCGTCTTTATGTGAGTGCACAAAAACGAGGTTAAACGAAGTTTAAACGAAGCACACAGACAGTCCATCACATGGCATCATACACTCATCCAGAACAATACAATTCAGCTGTGAATAAGAGAAGGTCTGAGGGAGCACGTAGTCTGGATAGTGAGTTAAATATAAAACCAGGGCTATTGATGTGCGTCATGTTGAACAGAAGGAGAAAATTAAGTGTGTGTTTACTCACTGTTTTCAGGCTGATCCTCATCTGGTTCCAGCTCCTTCCACCACGGCCTGAAACTCAGATGAACTTTCCTCATCGCTTCACCTTCATACAAGTCACACCTGTCAGGAATCAATACAGACACTTTAGAGGAAATCGCTCGACCATTGGGAGAGAATCTCGAAGCCCTTAACAGACTCCAGCGCCAACAACAGCACGGTGTAAACTGAAATTCTGATTTGACCAGAATTAGTAGCTCACTGAAACAAGGAGAGAAATAGGGAGGAATGTGCAGGTAGAATCTGAAGGTAGAAAAGGTGTTATTGGGGCTCTGTTTTGAAAGCTTCTTTTACAGAATGTATTTTTAAGGCCACTGGTATGGAATAGCATTTCACATTAAAACACAATGAAAAAAGGAGCACACACAAACACAGTTTAATATGTGAAATGTGAAACATGACACACAAGTAACTTAGTGTGAAATCTGAATCTCTGGATTTAACACATCTGTGACAGTGTATATACAAACAAACAAACAAACAAACAAACACACACACCCACCCACGGTGCCTGGGGAGCAGTTGAGGGTTACACCCTGTTCACACATGCTCACAGACAACAAGACACTTACATTGCTCCAAGTTTGTGTTTTGTGGGTGTGTTTGAGGCTGCTCGTGTTGTTGTGTGTGGCCGTTTACAAGGTCCAAGCTTCAAGGTTCACTGGAGACACAAATTAATACTTACTGCCACTTAGTACTTCCTTCCATACTTCAGTTTTTTCGAATTATCTCTGTACATAAGCAAAGCTGAATCAAACAAACAGGAAAAGGCTATAAGCCTCTCGTCCATGTTTACTAGCGCACTCCAGAACAGGAATAAAAATGTTAGAATAAAAATCTTCAGGGAGCAGAAGCAGGGGACTCCATACCGTCGTGTCTGTGATTGGACAGAGGGATTTGTTGGAGCCAATCGTTTAAAAAGGTTGCTTCTCCAAGTTATAATTCATTTGCATAAATTTGAGAAAATCTCAGCTCCATTTGTCACCTGCCACTTGACGCTGAATCACATTCTTCCTTCGACAATGACTAACTGGTCTCTTGTTGCTTCGTGGCCTGCCTGTGTGAACGCATGATTACTTGCCTTGCTGAAGGACATAGGTTTTGAGGGAGGAGAAAATGCCGATCCCTCATTTTCCCACATTTTTCTCGCTGGCCCAAGGGTTCAAATCAGCAACTTTCTGTCCAAAGCCCTCCTCTAAGATTTAGGCTATGGCTGCACCTTCTTTTAAGTGTGAATTCACATGTAAACAACCACAAAACGGCATTGGGCATCGCTCATGTACAGCTGCTCCGAAGCATGCCCTTTCATTTCCTGCTTTTCTATGAAGGGAACACAAGCAGTGCACCTTGAAGTAGCTGAAGTCACTCATTATGAGGGCTGTCCGCAAACATTCGGCTGCAAATTGCACGTCAACGACACTTAAAGGACTGCTTCTGGTATAAATGCAGTAAACTGTGGTGAGCTCAGCAGGAGTGACGGCACTTACACTCACAACACAGGCAGAAAAGGTGAAAATCTGTAAGCGTTCTCTGGACACCTTCCAAAACAAACACACACAAAACACTGGGGGCAAACAGCAATTGTAGCCGTCACTTACACTTTCAGACTGCGTAGCAGTACATAACACCCACAACAAACCGCAGGAGCCATCACAGAGAGGAGCAGCGCCAGAGAAACACTCGCTCTGTAAAGATTTTCCAAACAAATTTAATAAATAAACCATGTGTTCTTCTCAAGAAGGAGGAATAAAATTTTAATCTGCAATGTTTCATCCAAAGGCCAAGTGTTGTGGATGATAGGCTTGTGGGATATGACCGTGCCATCGTCTCCTTTGCACTGTCACAAAGTCCAATGGCTCTGACTCCCATTGGTGCATCTTTAATAAACAGTATTCATGTTTAATGATGAATTCCAAACACAGCTGAAAAGACCGGGAGTAGGTTACGCTGCTGCAGAACTGAGTCACTAGTCCAGACTTCACTCAGGCCTTGTTCACACATGTCTGGACTTTCCTGAAAACATTCACACCAGTAGTTATTTCAAAAATCAAACTAAATAAAAGGACTAGAAAATCCTCCGATATGTAGCATGGGGCCACCACGGATGTCCGAGGTGAAATGCAACACTGCCATTTTGTGGTTGTAGTTCGTATTTTTGGGATTAGTGTGTTTTTTTTAAATCTGGGATGAATCAATATCTAGGTTTTTCATAATAGCCATTTTTGTGGTTGATATATTGTCCAAGAAATAATGTATATATATGAACATGTTTACATATTGCTTGTACAGCAAGTGAATCAATTTACTGCAACCACATACTACACACTGCATGATATCGTCTCGACTCACTTTTAGCTGGCTAATTATCCAGTAGCACAGATCCTCTGTGAAATGGAAAAGGTGATGCCTCAAAACCTCCTCTCTAATGGGAACTGCAGGCTTTGAAAACCACGACAACAGCGTGTTGTTGTTTTTTGGACTTAGCGCGCCAGTTCTACAGGTCAGTTTTTCTTGTTGCATGTTCTGCTTTCGCTGGAGATTTTCGTTGGCCACCGACTCAAGGAGCGTTTGAACCTCTTCAGAAACCCCTCGGGGGAATGTTACAAGCTGCCACTGTGAGTCCGATAAAACATGACCGCTGTTGTAACTTCAGGTTTTACAAGTGGAGAGTTTGTGCTGGAGCTCAGCATTTCGTGGTGATGGACAGGTCTCTCCGGCCAATCAGCGCTCTGCAGGGTTTACACGTCACCAATTAGTACCTACTCAACTCCATAAGAACCATAAGTGAGCGGAGATTAACAAAATAGTACCTGGTTCCAGGGACTGGATAAACTATAAGATCTCCACAGACAAATGTCGACAGCAGAATGGGAGGCTCAGAGATGCCCAATTCTAAGTGTTAGCTGGAGAGGCCCCAAAAGTGGGCTATTGAGCATTGGAGCTGAGTTCTAGTGGAGCTCCCTCAAGTATCTTTGGTAGGAGTTGGAACGGTGTTTGTGATACAGAGCTAATTATCGGAAATCAGAAACATGACCTTGCCAATGTTTTTCTGGCTGAATGCAACCAAATTATTAGCGCAGTGTCCCTACAATGGTAAGCCTGCTCCAGAAACTGCAGAACCTGTTACTGCAGCAAAGAGGGAATGTGCTGATTAACTGGATCATAATCAGAAACAATGCGTCAGCAGGTGTCGAAAAGACACTAAGAAGGGCCTGAATTGTAACGATCAGACACACAGTTATACTCACAGGTAGTGATCAGTGCAAAATATGGAGGTCTCAGCATCCAGGCGATCACGCCTCCTCATGGCAGGAGTGGAGATTTCTGGGTCTTTAACATCAATCACATCTGACAGCTCCTCCTGATTGGGCGAGAGCAGAAAGGTTGATCTAGATTACTGAAGCTGTCAGTTGTTAAATGAGAGCTAAAGTAGATTAGGTCAGTAAAGTAGGCTTGTAGGCCCCATTTCACCGTTTTGTGCCACGACAAAGGATTGTAACCCAAAAAAATATCAGCATTTAATAATCAAGTTAGGAACCATTTGCCTAGAGTGGATCTTAAAACTCTAACTGATGTCTCCTCAATTCCTTGGGCCTGAATCCTTCAGTCGATGACCCGGTAACTGATTAAAATCCATCATCTTTATGAATGTATCTTTTTATTAAAAGGGTTTGATCAGTTTCATCATAATAGGAGGACTCTTTTTTCCTTCTTTGGATGGTTTTAGTTAATGGGAAGGCACTAAAATGTAATAAAAATTGATATATTTCTTTGGATTTCAGTAAAGCACGCTAATAAAAGTCAGTTGATAGTGGCATGTTGTTAATTTTTTTGTCAGCAGTCTTGCGCACCAAAAGACGCCCTCAGCCGACAAACCTGCCGTTCTAGCCTCGTGAACTTGCTAGTCTGGAAACAATGAACTTGTGATACAACCTGCCAAAGTGCAGGGTCTTAGTGTCACACATTAACTGCTAAAAGAATGAGAAACCCTCAAAAACAGCAGCAACAAATCATCAGGCGTCCTTGTAAGAACGGTACTCATATCTTACAACATGGACCTCATGAGACATAGTACATGAACTGTAAAGCCCAATGTATTTATTATTCCCGTCGATGCAAACCCTACGCAGCAGACCACAATGATTGTGATTGGTCAGTATTTGGGCGGACATTGTTTAAGTTGAACCACAGTAGTATGAACTCCTCTCCTCCGCACACAGAGACTGAAGGCAGCAGCAAATTCATGGCGAGAGGTTTCCTCATGGTGTGGATGTCAATAGTACGGTAGAACCAAAGAAAAATACGGATGTCTTTGGGAAAAAAATCTCAACAAAAAGCGTGAAAAACATGCCGGCTTTGTATTTGTTTCTTTAACGGCACCTAATGTAAACTATACTCTGTCCCAAACAACCACCTACACCCTAAACAGTGCACTTTAAAGATTTGTAAACCTACTCCACCACTATAATATGTACTACGTAGTGTACAGGAAGATGTTTGAGATTCAGCCCTAGTGTTCTGTCTTTGTAACTGCAGAGTGATACAGACACCAACACTGAAGTATGAACACTCACAAACTATTAGGGATCTTGCGTAGCCCACGGTGAAGACTCTGCATCGAGTCAACGGCCTTAAAGCTCCCAAAGGAAAGCCAAGCGTTACGGTAAGCAGGAGATGCATAAAGGTTTCTTTTGTTTTCTTTTTATTTTAATTACATTTTTAGTGAATTAGCTCATTAAACTGGGCATCAGGAGCCAACAATGAAATACAATAGCTCTGTCAGATTATTTTGTTGTCTGCACGTCTCATGAAAAAAGCTGATGGAAAAGTGGTATGACAGATCCTCCAGGTAATAGGCGGTAAAAATGACAACATCCTTCTGTCCTTACATCTATTCCTTACTTTCTTTGCCTCCTCACATAAAAGAAACAATAAACAATTGCAGCAATAACATCCACCCATGATGGACACGCTCCTTCAACTTGTAGTGCAATATTTTTTATTTCAGGTATTTGCTTAAGAATTAAAGAAAAAAAAATGCCACAATGTTTTTTTTTTTACCTGTAGTCTGGAGAAGACGCCCGTCCTGAGGTTTCCAAAGCCATATTTCTGGAGCTTCTTCAGGTCGTCCTCGGAAGACTCTACATACACCTCCTGTTCCAGCTGCCAATCAAAATCTTCTTCATCTTCATCTTCCTGACCTGCCTCACTCCCGCCACATGCTCCTGGAAAAATACACAGGCAGAAAGAAGATGAGGGGGAAGAATGAGTGAAACAACAGAAACAGTGGAGTCAGATGTCAGGTTTCCTTCCAGCTGTCGCATCACAAATCTCCCCCAAAAAACCCTTAGGTGAAAAAGGTGGCGTTTCCACCAGATTTGTTCGGGTAAACAACATTTTTTTGTATAAAATCTCCTGAAATAAATTCACAGACATTGTTTTTATGTTGAGCAATTTGTCTCATGTTCTTGTTAAAGATCTGGACTGAAACAATGTGATGTTTCTGTCTCTTTTCCTGTGCTTGCTGTTGTGTGCTTATTTGTAAATGTCTTGTCCCTCAGTCAGTGTTTGAGCTCATGTCGTGTGTCTATTCAGGCACAGGACTGAACCCTATAAGTGCAAAAGTGTGCAGTTTTGTAAAAAGAACACTAGGTGGTAATTTTACCTTAAAACAGCCTGTAACAAGGAGAATAGAGCCTCTGTCGTTGCTACTCTGGTCTCAGCATTGCAGAAACTGCACTGTGTACATTACAGTTGCTGCTTTAGCCATGGGGATCTGTAGTGGCAGGGATTTGTAAAGCAGTATTGCAGATCCAAATTGGGGAAAACTCTAGTTGTGCAGCTGAGTGTAAGCACACACTTTATATAACACAGTCTGAGCTGATTATAAAAGGGTGCATTAAAAAAAGAGACAGTGTGTTACAGTCTATTTGAAGGTTGGTGCAGATGGTTATTTATTTATCTGTCTGTTTATGCTCTGTGAGATAGCCAGTTTGTTAACTGCACCAAAAGTGGCTGTTCGGCCCCATCTATATCATAGAGTGACGCACACTGTGGTTGAAGGCCACTAATATGTTGTGTTGAGGCTCAGGCGGTGGGCTTTTTTCTGTTATTCTGTAAGCTCAAGGCCTGAGAAGGATAGAGAACAGACTGACCTATAGACAGCCCTATACAGCGACCAGTGAGTAAGACTACAGAGAGAAATCAGACAAAAATACTTGCACCGTATAACAGTATTAAGTTGTACAATATCTATCTAAAAGCAGCATAAGACATCTTCAGCTTCAAATATATAATAACACCTAATGGAACTTTTGGGAGCAGTAGAAAAAAAAAACACCGCCCCTCCTTGATTCCATAACGCTACTGTAAATACAAATTACACTCTGCAACTGTAAGAAAGGCCCAGGAGCAAAAATGCCAAATCTTACCAAGTGTTCCTTTAATGTCGTCTCTTGTGTTGGAGGTTTCGCCGCGAGAGAGAGTGAGACAGAGTTGTGCTCTCTCAAAGGAACCGAGGTCAAAGTGAATGTGGTGAATCAGATGTCTCATTCATTTAAACCCAATGGTCAAGAGAGTCACTCGAGTTTCCTTTGCTCTGTGGAGCTTTTGCCCTGTAGCCAGTAGTGTTGGTGCAAGTAGACCAATCTTTCTTACACTCTAAATCGGGCACCAGTTCATCACGGAGCACCAAACACACACCACACACACTCAGCCGGTCACTCACGCATTAATACCTGTGGAAAATATTGAACAGCCCATCCACGTACCCAGAGAAAACCCATGCCGACACATGGAGAACACACCACTCATTTCACAGACAGTGAATTTGGAAATCAATTTTCCCATAATATTCTACTGCTTTCTTTTTATGCTTCAAAAACACTAATATCCATATCTAATATCCATTAAGTCTTTATTTTTCAAACAACCCACACACAAGAAAGAATAAGAAAGCTCAGACTCTAACTCACCCACGTCCTCAACCAGGGGTTTGGCCGATCTAGAGCCCTTCGGAGCCAAAAGGCTGGTCAGCATCTGCAGCCCCTCAAAGTGCTGACCTGGGGTCTCCTTAGGAACACGCATCGTGAAGAGACCTGAACACATTAACACATGGGTCAGTACATGCTCTGGTGTTCAGTTCTGACCTGAAAAAGCAGAATGTTTATGTATGTACTGTTATGTACTGCTTATTTTTAAACTTCTGCTAACGCTACGCCACAGGAGCTCAACAAGCTTGAAGGAGGATGCTAATAATCTAGATCTGTAAACGCCAGCACTGTGTTTAAGGGGGAAGAGAGAAGACCATGCAAACCCTCCCAGGGAGACTGAGGGAGACCATGCCCTTTAGGACTCCAGGCCTCAGATGACTTAGGCATCACTGGGTACAGAACTGATGATCTCAGTGAAAGGGTCAAGACATTGCACCACATTGTTATCTTATGTTGTTTTCTTTTTTTTTAAACTCATTCATTCATCTTTAGTAAGAGCTTCATCCTGTTCAAGGCTCCATCTGCACAGGCACCATTTGCAGGAATATGCCATATTTATATTTAGCCCTGAGAATCAGATGAGAGGTTCTGACATTTTGGCGTTCATTAAAATGCCTCCGTTGATCCACATTAACATTAAGAAACTGAAGATAGATAACTGAGATAAACTAAAGATTTTAGGACGGGTGTTGAAGCTTTAAAAAGCACTGATGCCATAAGAAAAATACACACTCACTCATAAGAACAAGAGCCTTTCACCACTCTAGTGTTCTGCTTATCTAAAAAATGTATTACGCTGTTACGCTGATAATTACTTTGGCCGAGGTCCCTGACGAGACGTCTGAATGATTTATAATTACTTGTGTAAACACGCAAAGCAATTAGCAGCACTTTATGACTGACTGTTACTGAATAATTCACTGTGCGTGTGTGTGTGTGTGTTTGTGAGGGCGAGCCGGCAGGAATAAGGCCAACGAGGTGTCGAGCTGGAGTCTATAGCAACGGCGTGTAATTAAAAGCGCTAACAGACAGCTCATTAAAGGACCCGTCAGTGTTCGACAGACAGGTCGAGCTACTGCTGTTCTGCCTTCTATCCCTCAGACAGAGAAACGATTAATAAGAGCGATAAAAGACAGAGTGAAGAATGGAGTGGAAGTTAAGTGACACAGCAGACATTGAGAAGGGAGATGGAAGTGGGGGGAGAGAGAGAGAGAGAGAGAGAGAGAGAGACAGACAGAGCACTTAATACCATAGGCCTAACCCAAACCGCCCATTTAATGTCCGAGACAATCAGTAGCAAGTCTCTGACCAGAGCAAGACACCAGAGCACGCTCCCTGACCATGTTCAGACTGCATGACTCCTTCAATAACATACTACTGAACTCAATTTTTGATACCACATAAAACTAATAATTAATAATAATAGAAATAAATATTCTATGTTTGTATATATACACAATATATAATGTTTTTTGGGTGAGCAGAGTGATTTTTTATTTTTTGCTCACTTTCTTCCAATATTAGTCACTTAAACCTAGCACACGATTCCTCAGAGAGCTGTGAAAAGTAACACTGCCAAAAGATCACCACTGAAACTCAACATGCTTGGAGGAGAACATCTACCCAATCGTCTTGTGTTAAGTCAGCATCTCCAAAGGAACGTTATTGGAGTAAATTTACTGGGGTACATATTTACTGCCCAAGTTAAAGGTTGCTGTGCTCCACTAAAATCAAACCCGTAATAAGGAAATTTGAGTCTTGATGGTTGAGCAGAACTACAGAACTACAGTGTTCAACACAGGCACTACATTTCCCATAATGCCCCAGCAGCTTTCACAAATATTGAGCTGCTCATGCTTTTCAGCTTTCAGCCAATCATAGTGTTATGTTTTAGTTATATCCATTTATAATCACATAATGTACCAAAAAACCTAATACACCACTAAGTCAAACAGTCTGGCATTCCCTACCTGCAGAGAATAATGGTAAGAGCAGGTAACACCACCCAACAAACATCTCATGAGCATGTTCAAGTCTGTCATTTATGAATTGCTCAATTCTAGTCCATTTTATTTTAAATTAGGCGCTGTGTAAAGTATCTAATTAGACAAATCATTTCAGTGAACACCATGTGTGTCTTAGAGAAATGTGGATGAAGTTTTGGCAAATAACGCAAAACTGAGGAGAATTATAGTCCTTCTGTTTTTATTTGTCCAAAAATGTGCAATTCTTTAGTGTTATTTGTGTATTTCTCTTGCAGATTAAGTGTTAAATGACTTCAACCGGCGTTTTACTAGATGCACGATTGTGCCCCTACAACTGATCTGCAAGCAGAGATGTACAGCAGTGCCCCTCTAAACTCTGTGTGCCCCAGTACAACGGGTAGTCTAAAAAAACACATCTCTGCATCTCACTGAGTGATGGAAAGTGGAGACTGTATGCCTTCAGATTCTCACAGAAACATCTAGCAACATCTAGTGTAGAGACCTACGAATGTTGGGTAATACAATTCACACTAGGTGGTTTATGTTCAAGAGCTCCACGTCTTTTAAGGTGGAAAGGTTTCTTTGAGAACCAAAACCACTGTGGTTTTAAGTGGCTGATGTTTATTTTGACATCAACATTTTTATTCACTGTTTGAATTACCACAGAAACTCATTGGTAACTGGACTTGTAACTGGTGATGCCGAATTTGGAGACATTTTCACCTTAAGTGAACCAAAACAGCAAAAATAAGTCAGTATTACCCACCTATGAAGCAGGAATAGAGCAACATTCTCATCTTGGTTCTTGCTTTTTAATGTTTGGAGTTCTCTCCGTTGTCTAAAATATTGACAGAGAGAGACTAGCCTACCGGATTGAGACACTGTTTTGTTTTTTTGTTTGTTTTTTTAAACTCATTTACAGACACTGGGGCTCTGTAAACACAGTGAGAAAACATCTTCTGAATTTTATAAACTGTGTTTTTTGATTACAGTAATGAATGTCACCTTTAAAGAGAAGCAGCCGTTATTTTCCCTATACCTTTGTTGACTGAGCAGGTGCCCATAGACATGTGGTTGTACACTCGGCTCTTCTCAGGCCTGGGTCACAGGTATTAAGGCTTTAAGACTTAAGCATGGTGATGTAGGATTAGTTTGTGGCTTTCAAATCCCAGTGAGAACAAGCATATCAGGTTGGACTTGATCTTCCATTATCTCTCGTACTGTGAGAGGAGCCATGTATAAGAGGCCTCACTTCCTGTGGATTAGTGCAATCCTCGGCTAATCAGATCACCGAGGGCCATCCTCGGCACACGCCAGCATCTCAAATCAATTTACTCGTCCTTTTTTCGGCGTTCTGCTCAGAGATTACTCTAACAGCCGTTAAAGCTACGGTCAGAGATGGGGGGAGGCAGAAAAGATCCTGTTCATCTGAACGCACAGCACAGAGTTACACAGCATTGTTATTTAATGATGTTTCTGAGTGTGGCTTCTAAATATTAATCAACCCACCCCTCACTAGATCACAAGCAGTTGTCCTTAATGAGACTGCTGTTACCTTTATCAATGTCGAAGGTGGCCTTTTCTCTTCCATCCTGCACTATTCGTCCAGGTAAAGTCAACCTACAAGCACAAGACCCCAGTGAACTGCGGTTAGTGTAAATCACAGCACTGAATTAAAGTAATACCATCTCATATCTCTGCTTTCTATGTGGATTTAGCAAATATAAATACTTCATTAAACACCAGCAGCGTATATTCTATTTTATACTCACACACACAAACACAAAAGGCAAAAGTTGTATTGGAAATTTGTATTTACAGTGATGGCGATGACTGGAGCCAGTTTTAACCCTTTGTATCCAGTCTGGTTACCTACTCTCACCACTGCTCTCTGTGCCGTTCTGGACTTTCTGTATCCCTGTGGTTTTTTTTTTCCTTTTCTGCTCCTTGTTCTTCACTATTCGAGTATCGGTTACCATTGGATCTAAAGAAGTCATTCAGACTGAATGCCATGGCACTGAAAAAGTGAAATCACGTTCTGCAGCACTACAGTCATTCATTTTAATATTATGTGTATGTAGTTTGTATTTAATGTCATGTCTGCCCATAGGGCCACATTCAAGGGATGAAAGGTGGTGAGATGTTATTAAGTGGTTTTCAAGGTAGGTCTGTGGTTTTCTTCCAATAACGGGATTCCCTTGGTGTAGTTTATTATCCCATTCATTCATTTTCAATGAGAATCAGCGACACTGGGCAACGTTAAGCGACGAGAAGTGGGCAAATTCAGTGATCCGATGAAGTTCAGCTCCGCTTAGCTCTATGCAAAATAAGCAGTGATGCATGGTGGCGTCCACCAATCAGAAAGCAGGTCTTCATATTCCCTTGCAACCGCTCCACTCACTTTGGTTCCTACTGAAAATCTGTTCCTTTCTCAAAATGAAGTAGAGACCCAGAATTACTGCGTCCAGACTTGTTTAAAGTTTAAGTACACAGTATGTTTTATTGTTTATTACAAACTGAAAGTGTAAATAAAATTTGCTTTGAATATTTATGTAGAGCTGCTTTTTGATAAATTACGGTTGACATTTGAGTCAAAAATAATGTTCAGATATTGTTACATAAACAATATAAACACAGCTGTAAGTTTGTACATTTAGGGGTTGTGATTCCCTTGCTCTGAGATACTATCACAACTAATCACAGAAAAAGCAGCAACAGATACACTACCCCTTATTTTTTTTTAGAAGGTTATTGAAGAACTGAAGAGCCAGAGTATTACAGACTATCTCACATCTAATGTCACAAAAATTAAACTTAAACACCTGAACTGACTTAACTAGAGCCCTATGTACACACTTTGTATCTCTACAATCACAGACTGAAGTCCTATATTTGTTGCTCTGCATACCTTCCTCTCCCCATTTCACCCTGCTTGTCAATGTTCTGGATGCCCACAGGACCACAACAGATTATTCGCAGCGCTGCTTTGACTGACTTAACATATGTGAGTGGGAACTGAAAAGTTTTGCTTAAACAGTCATGCTGTTTGGAAGAATGACATTGCACAAGACAGAGTACACTGCTCCACAGTGAGCCACATTGGTGTTCGCAAAACAACACGGTTATATGATCCACTCTGATCCACTTGTACCAGTGCAACACACACTAACACCACCACCACCACATCAGTGTAACTGCAGCGCTGAGAACGATCCACCGCCCAAACCATACCTGCTCTGTGGGGGTCCTGACCATAGAAACATGGTGTGAAATGGGGCAAACAAAATATGCGGAGCAAGAGATACACTTCAGTCTGTAACTGTCGAACTACAAAAGTGCTCCTGTGGACAGTGGAGCTGAGAGAATGTACCGTGAGTGTTGAAACAAGGTGTTCATAATGTTATGGTGGATCTGTGTCTATATAGACATCTGAAGTATTGATTTCTATTAGTGCCTTCCGTTCCACCGTTTCTTTAGATATTCCTCCACAGACCATTCACTCATTCACTTAAGAACACAGCTCACCTGAGAAAGTAAGGCTTGGCATAGAATTTGAAGTCCTCTCCGTCGATGAAGACATCAAACTCAGACGTCCGTGTGTAAGGGACGCGGATGACCAGCGTGAGGACGTCTGGGTCCTGACCCAGCTCAAACACCGGGGTTATCATGCTGCCTGTCCAGGGACGATTCCTCAGTCAGACGTCTGGAAGAGGAAGAAGGATTCATTGTTTAAAGACTGTTTGTGGACTCACATTTTACACCTTTGGGATGTAACATCAGAATCGGCACAGTTTTTTCCCCCATACATGCGGCTTTACAGGATACAAATGTGAGGCAGGGAGGCGAGGTTTGCGCTCTGTGTGAATGCTATACCAAAATATTTTATCAAATTTTACAAGTCTTTCTGTGTTCAGTAGCCCATTAGCTTTAACTGCTGTGTAACACTTTAATTAGAGTCAAAAAATTAGCTATTGTGTTTCATATAGCGATGCTCATATTGGTGTCCGATATGCAGATTTTTTTAGTTATTGTTTTTTCGGTCCGATATTGGAATTTTAGCCGATATTACAACTGTCTCTGGGATCTAATTTAAAATATGAGCGATGCTCAGTACACACACACAGCACGTTTTACGACAGTAAGATACTCTCAAACACCACGCTGCAGGAGCCCTTCTTATATAAAACATCAAAATAGAGATAGAGTCATTAAGTGTCTGAATTTATTACTGAAACACAATGATAAATCATTACAAACACTCGCTCAAACACTCTGTCCCTCTCTCTCCAAAAGAAATCCGGTGCTGCACTAATTAGCGCCCCTCTAGAAACAAGCAGTACATCTTTGATAAAAGTATAAATGAACTACAGCTGATATATAAACTTAAAAGACAAAATTAAAAAGTACAGAAATGTACAAATACTGAATACTGAAATACAGGATTGTCCTATGACAACAAGTAGTTGTTTTTCTTTAATCCAATGTGAAGGATATAATTATCAGTATCGGCTGCTCCAAGGTACTAGTTATCGGTTATCATATCTGCCCAAAATTTCAAAATCGGTGCATCCCTAGTTTCTTATGTTCATTCATGCATTTATAATAGAAAATGTCAACATTTATTTTTTGTTATTTTGTTGTTGTTGTTATTATTAGTAGTAGTAGTAGTAGTTGTAGAAATATTATTGTTATTAATAGTATTTTTATTATTATTAGATGGTTATTAGCATTTTTGGCTGTGAAGAGATCAGAATCGACCATAAAAACCATAATCGGTGCTTCCCTATTTGAAAGGCTAGATTTTAGATTTTCATATTAATTATGCTATAGTCTTTTAGGACTTACTGGATATTAAGATCAATATTTTCTTGTTATTGAGCAGGTCACACTGACATAATTATATTTCACTTAAAGCAGTTAATCATAACTTACTGGATAATAGATTTTAACTAAAGAATATGTTTAGAATTCAAGGGGCTAGCAGTGTACAGTAATTAAATTAACCTCAAACATTTAGAGCTGTAATTGTGGGCTCACCTGTCAGTTCCTCAATAACTGTATAGCAGTATACAGGGAGGGGCAATGCTCAATAACTATTTCAGTTCATAACTACACTCAATTTATGCAGGGCCTTTCACAAAAACACAGGGCAATACAGGGGAAGGCAACAATATAGACCATGAAAAGAGCACAAAAGTATATCAGAGATGTAAAATTTTTTTAAAAGACCCAAAGGGGACATATTCTCTCCATTTTCCACAATGAACTGTTCTGGTTCTAAATGAAACATCTGTGACCAGCTTTGGCCAAAACCCCACAAGGATCACAGTCCACCGCTGTGATTGGAGAGACTCAGACGAGGAGGCGGTTCAATGCTAAAGTCTCAGAAAGCCTCGTTTTATCCTTGTTTTCTGACCTACGCTGCACACGGCGTGGGTTGGTGGGCTGCAGATCTCCAAATGAATGAGCAAATGCACTGAAAAGGCAATTATTTTATAATACGTTCTCTTTAAATATTTAACAGTGGTCTCATGATTTAAAACTCAACAGTAATCCTAGGGTTCGAGAGTTTAATTACTGTTTAATTAAAGCAGTGTCCTTGTGAATCCCACTGATTTATGGTGGGATCCTGCTGCTGCATTCGGGGATCAAAAGAAATGTCTCTAAATGTAGAAGAGAAAATGGACATGGTCTAAAGTCTGACCTACATCAACCTGGGCACTCGATCAGAGTTTAATGCAGATTACGACTCCACCTTGTGGCTGTGAGAGTTAAATGTATGCAAGGTTCACTAGGCATGAAAGGAAAAGTCACAGTGCTGTGGATGCTAGTATTTCACACTCCGTGTATACTGATTGGACACAAAGAGAACATAATTGTCAGCAGGACTGTTTTATGAAAGAAACTACACTGTACAATAACAGAAATGGATGGCACAATAATATGTAAATGACCTTGTTACATTAATACAGTATGTGCAGTTCTCGGGGGTTGAGACGGTGGCAGTGAGGCTGTCACACAGCTCCAGTGTTTGATCCTAACCTCTGGCCAGTGTCTTAGAGTGTGTGAAATTATCCACAGGTGTGAGTGTGTGATGTCCTGTGATGGACTGGTGCCCTGTCCAGGGTGTGTTCCTCTCCTGCGTCCAAAAATTCCAGGTAGGCTCTGGAGCCACCGTGACCCTAAGTAAGATGTATGACAAGAAGTTACATAATAAAAAAAAACAGTGGGGAAAACATTCTGACAGTTCATATTTTAGAAACAAATTTTGACCAGTTAAATTCCAATGAACCAAAATGGGTGGAGCCTAAAAGCTTTGGTGTGGATGTTGTGAAAGGTTCCACTTGCGCACTATTTCAGCAGTGTTTCTGAGCTGCTACTTCAGCTCCATTTTGTTTTTTGGGTATCTTCATTAAGATCTACTCAGTGAGTCAAAAGTCACAGAAAACCCTTTTATCAGAATACTTCAGCAAGTAATGGGTGAGGGAGGCCTATCTTTAAGGCTGTGCATAGAACTTGGCCGCCATCTTGAAAGCCGCCATTATTGGATCAAGGGTGAATTTTTCCAATGGGAAAGTGGTCATGTAGCATATCAGAGAAATAAAAAGGTGCGACTTTTGACTCACCTTGTACATCAGATTATTTCAAAATAATACATCAAGCCCTATTTACTCTTCAGACGTGAACAAATCCACAATGCTTGTGTTGATCTGTCCACTGTGAAAGAATTACTTACAACTATGGATCTGAAATGATGTGGGACTTTCAAGAAATGTTGACAGAGGAAAGGAAATCACCCTGGTGTCCTTCACAGGGCGAAACACACTCACACCTAGGGACACTTTTTGAGTCACCAATCCACCTACCAATGTGTGTTTTTGGACTGTGGGAGGAAACCGGAGGAAACCCATGCACAGGGAGAACAGACCACACTCCTCATAGACAGTCACCCGGAGGAAACCCACGCAGACACAGGGAGAACACACCACACTCCTCACAGACAGTCACCCGGAGGAAACCCACGCAGACACAGGGAGAACACACCACACTCCTCACAGACAGTCACCTGGAGGAAACCCACACAGACACAGGGAGAACACACCACACTCCTCACAGACAGTCACCTGGAGGAAACCCACGCAGACGCAGGGAGAACACACCACACTCCTCACAGACAGTCACCCTGGAGGAAACCCACGCAGACGCAGGGAGAACACACCACACTCCTCACAGACAGTCACCCAGAGCGGGACTCAAACCCACAACCACCAGGTCCCTGGAGCTGTGACAGAGACACTACCTGCTGCGCCACTATGCCTTGTGATTACTGTTATTTAAAATAAGATGTCATTTACTAAATGATTAAACTAACTAACTAACTGGTGTTCCCCCAACGTCTCTGAGTGGTTTTAGACCACTAGAAGCACAACACGCAACCAAATACTTTGAAACGTAAACACATTTTAATAGACACCAGTTGATCCATTGTTTCTTCTAAAATCCTTTTATTAACACTGCTGTGAAGGTTTAAAGGCATTAAGCCACACATAGGGAGCAGAGAGACTGGCTGAATCGTTCTCAACAGGCATAACTCAGTATTGTTGGTGTTATGCTGAATTTGGAGTACCAAACAGCATTATGGAGACCTGTACTCGACTTTAACAATACATTTTATACTATTATTTACTACTAACAATGGCTTTTGAGAACCTGAATTGCACTCCTTTCTCTACAAGGCTGTAAACAAGGAAAAGATGAGCTTGCTTACTACTTCATATCGTTGTAGATAAATGTAATAGGTTTGTAATTATAATATTAATGAAATTCACAACATAAAGCCTCAGAACACTAGGAGTTTCTGATATATTCGCTGTAAACACTCTGTACCGACTCCTTAGCCAATGCTCAGGAAACAGAGAGGTTTACTGCGGAAAACAGCCATTTTGTAAAAGCATGTATGGGTTAACGTTGTCACAAACAACCATGCTGTTAGTTTACGGTGTTATCTTCTCTTAAACCTGCTTAAATAGCTAAAAGCTGCTCAATATCTCACCTCTCTCCCGGGTAGACAACAACAACCACATGCAGCAGCTCCTACTTCACACGGCGTCCATGCTTACACCGTAATACCTCGAATAGAAGAGCAACACACTGATATTCAAGAAAAAGTCCACTGATTTCCCCAAATATCTACAGCATTATATTTTTAAGATACAAACAAAGCCAGACAGAGTGGTTTGATATGACACTGTGCATTGCAGAGATTTTTTTTTTAAATAGAATTATAGGAACCAGACATTTGAAGAAATCCATCACAGAATGGTTAAGAATACACTCCTTCATGACATTATTTTATTTGAGATTTAAATATAGTTAAGTCAATTTTTCAACAGTCTGATAATGTCTGATATGTCTATGGTCTAATGGTGGGAGTTGGGGCAGACTAGGGCTGGACAATAATTCAATATCAATATATATCGCAATATACAATGTTGCAGTAACAATGACATGATTTTTATACACTTTTTTAATATTACAATATACATTATTTACAGCATCTGTCACTGACTGACGGTAATTACACCGGGCGCTGCCCAAATCAGTGCCCTCAATTTTAAATGTAGATTAAAAATATTATTACTGAAAAAGCCAAGAGGTTTCCCAGTAAACAATTAGTCGTTGATTCAACGTTGAAATGACGTAATGACTGCCGTCTAATCAACGTTCTCTTAAGGTTGAAAATGAAAGTTGAAAAGACGTCCAAACAGACATTGAAAAGACAACTATTGGTCTCGAAATAAATTACTTGTATAAAATATGTTTTGGACATCCACTGACGTTATCGATTGGTCACCACTTAACTAACTTATTAAGACGGATTTTGGACGTCCATTGACGTTTAAAATATGTCCTTGACGGACAGACTACTTTTAGACCTATTTTGAACGTCCAGGGACGTTCCTTGTTTACTGGGTTATGTTTGGTTTCTATGTTACATTTCCTGTTTGTTTTTAGCAGTTTTTCCTGTGGCTTTTATGGTGTTTATATCAATATCATATCGACTGAAATTTAGAAATATATCGTGATATAAATTTTGGCCATATCATCCAGCCCTAGTGCAGACAGTGAGAAGTATGGGCCAAAAATACATGTTGGTAGGTGGATTGACGACTCAAAAAGTGTCTGTAGGTGTGATTGTGGTAGGGTGTGTCGCCCTGCGAAGGAAAGGGTGTGTCCCCGCTTTGCGCCAAGTGATTCCAGATAGTCTCTGTACCCACTGAGACCCTGAACTGAATAAACAGTTACAGACAATGGATGAATTAATTGTGTGTGTGTGTGTGTGTGTGTGTGTGAGAGAGAGAGAGAGAGAGAGAGAGAGAGAGAGAGAGAGAGAGAGAGAGAGAAATCTATTCTAATGTTATCTTGTCCCTCAGACGCATGTTTTCTGAATATTACGGTAAAGCATCGAGGCCCCGCCTCCGGAGGGGGAGGTGATGAAAGGGTTGGCTGATGTGTACGCGGAGCTGAGCTGGAGGCTCGCGCTTCTTCACGAGTACGGTTTCAGCTCCGTCGCGCGCGCTCCGCTCCGTAACCGAGACCCCCGCTGCTCCATGCGGCGGCGGCGCGGGCGCCATGAGGCTCCACTACAAGATCGCGGTGATCGCGGCGGGCTTCGGATTCTTTCTGCTCCTCTACTTTTGGGGGGCGAGCGGCGCGGACGACCCCCCGTTAAAAGAAGTTGTTGAGAAGACGCACGAGCGCTTGCTCTCCCCGCCCGCGCACGGGAGAACCTCAGCGAGACTGTCGCACAGGCAAGAAGCGCACGAGAACCGCAGGAAAGTGGCGAAAGTCGCGAACCGAGGAGGCAACGTCAGCGCGAAGCCGAGGTATGAAACTCTTCTGGGGCCGGGGGCCGGCGGGGGGGCTGCTCCGGGGTCGCGCGCCACTCGTTTTCTGTCCATAAAACTTCACGAGACCCAGCCCAGTGGTCGCTTTGAGCTCCACACCGTTTACACCACACTGTATCAGCCATAACATTAAAGCCACCTCATTGTTTCTACACAGGGTCACTTTGTAATTCTGCAACTACAGACTGTAATACACATGTTGCTCTGCATACTTTGTTTGCCCCTTGTCACCCTGTTTTTTAATGGTCTGGACCCCCACAGGGCAGGTATGATTTAGGTGGTGGATCTTTCTAGGCGAAGCAGTGACACTGACGTGGTGGTGTTGCACTGGTATAAGTGGATCAGACACAGCAGTTGCTGCTGGAGTTGAAACACTGTGTCCACTCCCTGTCCGCTCCTCTCGTTGGTCCACCTTGTAGGTCATCAGTGGACACAGAATGCTATCGACTGGATATCTTTGGTTGATGGGCAATTCACAGGCTTTAAGAACTCAAGCAGCACTGCTGTGTCTGATCCACTCGCACCAGCACAACACGGTAGCACACCACCACGTCAGTGTCACTGCAGCGCTGAGGATGACCCACCACCACATCACACCTGCTCTGTGGGGGTCCTGACCGTTGAAGAACAAAACTCTACAGATGTCTGTTTCTGTTGACCTTCATTGTAAACAAATCTGCCCAGGTTTCTGTGGATCAGGGCTGCATTTCAAGATTTGCTTAGTGCTTGTTCACATTACTTAGGGCATCTGGAACCCACCAACCCACACAATGTGAAACCAGATCACCCTGTCAGTTTTCTGTGGGCTGCCTAAGTCAGAAAACATCGGTTCAAACAGGCGCTCTGATTCTGCTTCGCTTCTGACATCACACAAACAGACATTTGATTTGTCCTGCCCCCTCATCTCAGTTTCACCAATCACAGCACTGGACCCGCATTTACCTGAAGTTTAAAATAAACACAAGAAGTGCAGAGAAATAAGAGCATTGTGTAATAACAGAGAAAACGAGAACTGAGAGGAAAGAGAACCGAGCGAAACGATCTGGGTGCCGTCAGGGTCGGTGTGAACAGCGAGTGACTTGTTATCAGTTAAAGGAACAGGCGCTGAAAGCGGCCATTCAGAACAGGGCTGCTTAGACAGGGGGAGAACACTGCTGTGGGGTTTTGACCGAAGCAGGTCACAGACGTTTCATTTGAACCCCACGTCTGTGTTGCCTTGTGGAACAGACAGAATATTGTCCCCTTTAATACTCTTCAGATGTCTGGTTCCATTCACCACCACTGTGAACAAACTGACGAACATCCTCTAGATCAAGGCATTGCAGAAATAAAGATCACCATTAAACAGTGGAGCAGGGAGTGTATTAAACACTCTCTCTTTACCAGACTCCCCCTTGAAGGAGCCCCAAGGACACTGGAGAACCAAGATAAGAGAAATTAGTCTTCATGGCATTTTTAATGGTGATAAAAGGAGAGAAAAGTCCATCTATCGCTCTCTCATCTCTCCTTCTTTTCTGGCTCTCTGAACATGATGTACTGACACTTAATCTGATCTATGGGTCCATTCAGGTAAAAATTAAGGAGATGTATCTTGGACTGCACTGATATGGGAATGATGTCCATATTAATATCCAATGTGCACGTCATGTGCACGTCTGTTTATACATAAATATATGTTCCATATTTATTATCATTGCAGTTTCTTCTGAAATCAAGGGCATCAATAGGTAGCTGAGCCCTATTTACTGCAGTAACAGTTTCTGCTTCTCAGAAGACTTGAGCATTTATTTTACATTCAGCCATGAGAACACTAGTGAGGCCAGATACTGATGTTAGATGAATAGTTCTGGATCACAATCGCCACCTAAATATGTTGGATTAATCTCTCCAGAGAACACACTTCCACTGCTCTTTCAACCAGTGCTTTATGAGCATCACACCTCTCTGCTGAACACTTATGTGCATCTGCTCCAAAGTGTCTTGTTTAATTTTATGCTTCTCTCTGGAGATAATACAGCAGTGTGTGTGCAGCTGAACATCTGTGTCCACAATAAGTCCACCTTAAATGGGACATATTATGATAAATTCACTGGTTCAGAGCATGTGCACATTAATTTGGAAACCTGAAACAGGATGAACACGGAGAAATGAAACGAGAATGAGCTAAAAAGATAAATTAGATCAAATTTTGAAATTAGAAGAAGAGAATGGTGTTAAAACTAGGGATGTCCCGAACCGATCACAAAGATCGGTATCAGGGCCGATCACTGCATTATTTTACTGATCTGTATCAGCTTAATTGAGCTTGATCTTAAGTTAGATCCTCCTCCTCGAGCCAGTCGTGACCGATGTGAATGTTCCCTCCAGCACTACTACTACTGCAATGCTGCACTAGCTGGAATTTATATGAGTTGTTTGTTTACTTTGTTGTAAAAAAATATATAAATCTGTAGCTTAGGTGTATGCCATTTCTTTCTTAATGTGAGACATTCATTGTTAAGCAGATTCACTGGGCTGACTTTAATAATTATAATGTACTTGAAGTGTGCACTGTGTAACAGTATTATCTAGCAAAATATAAGTATCTGATCGGGACTCTGTATCTGCAAATACTCTATAATAAAAGGCCCGGATTGGTGTTGGGGTTGAAAAACTTGATCCGAACATATCTAGTTAAAACTGCAAAAAACGAGTGGACAAGGAAGACAACCAAGCTAAAACTGTGAAAACAAGAGCAGAGAAGGAAGAGAAATGAGCTAAAAGTGTGGAAATGGAAGCAGAGTAGGAAGCGATCAGAGCTAAAAGCCTAGGTGAGCCTCACTTCTCGCTGCTCTCTTGGGTGAGAGCTGTGTGTGGCTCATTCTCATTTAAAGGAACAGGAGTTGAAGTTGGTTGTTCTGAACAGGGCTGTTTAGACAACGGGTGAACGCTGGGGTTTGTGGTAATTTGACCAAAGCAGGTCACAGATGTCTCATTAAGACCCAGAACTTAGCTCCCTTGAGGAAAAGGGGGAGGATACATTCCTTTTAAAGTAGCTGAAATTCACTAATAATATGGGGTTTATGCAAATATTTGGACACGTAGAATGTCTCCCGATAATCGATACACGTCCCTAGTGATATCCATTTGGTCTCTCATCAAACATAAAAGCAGGCAGTATTAATTCTAGTCATGCTACATCTTCATGAGCGAGAGGCATAGACCTTGACCCTGTACACTCTCAGAAAGCGGCGATGATTAAAGCTCCTCTAACCTGAACACGCTGCTGAGTGTTTATCAGACGCTCAGCTCCCATCAGGCCTGACCTGAGGTCACCTTCAAGCCAATTAGCTCATTCACACAAGCCTCCTCTGGGCTAAACGAAGAGAAAGGACAAATCAATGGACGGCAGCTCGGCCTAATTGAGTGAGCCTCTCTCCTCCGGGGTGGAATCGCATTATCCACGGCGGACTATAAAAAGGGAATTAATTGGATTAGGAATGGATGAACCAGTGGCTTTGGTTTGATAGCCTTTATTAAAACATCCACATTCTCAGCTGATCGATAGGCTATGCAGAGGTGTTCAGAAATGCAGAGTGATCCAATAACAAAGAGCAGTCCAGGAATGGAGAGGTGTTCAGGAATGCAGAGTGATCCAATAATACAGAGCGGTCCAGGAATGCAGAGGTGTTCAGGAATGCAGAGTGATCCAGAGCAGTCCAGGAATGGAGAGGTGTTCATGAATGCAGAGTGATCCAATAACACACAGCAGTCCAATGATGCAGAGGGTTTCAGGAATGCAGAGCGAGCCAATAATACAGAGCAGTCCAGGAATGCAGAGTGATCCAACAACACAGAGCAGTCCAGTAATGTAGGCATGTTCAGGAATGCAGAGTGATCCAATAACACAGAGGTGTCCAGGAATGCAGAGTGATCCAATAACACAGAGCAGTCCAGGAATGCAGAGGGGTCCAGGAATGCAGAGGGGTCCAGGAATGCAGAGGTGTTCAGAAATGCAGAGTGATCCAATAACACAGAGCGGTCCAGGAATGCAGAAGTGTTCAGGAATGCAGAGTGATCCAATAACACAGAACAGTCCAGGAATGCAGAAGTGTTCAGGAACGCAGAGTGATCCAATAACACAGAGCAGTCCAGGAATGCAGAGGGGTCCAGGAATGCAGAGGTGTTTAGAAATGCAGAGTGATCCAATAACAAAGAGTGGTCCAGGAATGCAGAGGTGTCCAGGAATGCAGAGTGATCTAATAACACAGAGCGGTCCAGGAATGCAGAGGGGTCCTGGAATGCAGAGGTGTTCAGGAGTGCAGAGTGATCCAATAACACAAAGCAGTCCAGGAATGCAGAGGTGTTCAGGAATGCAGAGCGAGCCAATAATACAGAGCAGTCTAGGAATGCAGAGTGATCCAATAATACAAAGCAGTCCAGGAATGCAGAGTGATCCAATAATAAAGAGCAGTCCAGAAATAAAGATGTAATCAGGGCTAATCATATGGAAATTGATATTGTTTTTCTTAAATTACACAGAACCCCATGTGTTTTGGGTCTGGTTCTCACTGTAATGGGTTTTTTACTGGTTTTGATTCTGCTCCTCTCTGTTTCTGAGTTCTTGGTTATGTGTCTTGCTCTCACATTTCTGGGTTCTTTACTGGTTCTGGGTCTGGCTCTCACATTTCTGGGTTATTTACTGGTTCTGGGTCTGGCTCTCACATTTCTGGGTTATTTACTGGTTCTGGGTCTGGCTCTCACATTTCTGGCTTCTTTACTGGTTCTGGGTCTGGCTCTCTCTGTTCTGCGGTGAGAATTTGTGTGTGTGATTTGTTGTTGGAGTGAGATGTGGTTATAACAGGGTTCCGTTTTACACTCATCCTCCCTCGGACAGACTTCCTGTCTCACCGCGCCCAGACACACAAACAGACCATCACTTCCCTTTAGTGAACTCCAACTATAGATGAGAGAGAGAGAGAGAGAGAGAGAGAGAGAGAGAGAGAGAGCTGTTCTGTTCTGTTCTGATGACCTTAAATCCAAACAGCCCAAATGTTTGTGGACACCTGTATTTTATTCTAATATCAAACAAATTAATATTTAGTTTTTTGTCCTTTGCTGCAGTCACAGCCCCTGCTCTTCTGGAAAAGTCAGGTCAATGATGATTAGTTCTGAACAACAATCCCAAGCTCATCCCAAAGGTCCTGTCACTGTGTCACTGCAGAAAACCCACAACGCTCTAGTGCTCCAGTGCTGGCTGTCTTTTTACCCCCCTCTAGCCCACATTTGGCCCTGAACCTGTTGGTCATAGACTGATGTGCTGGTGGCTCTTCTTTGGAGTCAACTAAAGAACAGAAAGCCAACTTCTGTGAAAATCCCTTGCAATTCCCAGAGTGTTCCTCAGGTCTATCCACATGAGAGGTCCCGGAAAACCTGCTGATTAAGGTTTGTGCATTTTTCCAAGCAGCAGTTTAGTTCTGTGCTCATGAAAACAAAGAGTGAAGGAGAGAGCGAGCTTTGGGAGGGCCTCTGTATATTCTTGATGGATTAAGTTAGATGAAATTGGAGATCTGGTTTAATCCGGTTTATGAGGTAAGGCTGATATGCCCTTTTGGCGCTCTGTGTTTCTCACTGGAAGTCTGAGCTCATGGTCGATTGACAGTGAAGCAAGCAAAGGGAAGTGTGTGTGTGTGTGTCTGTGTGTGTGTGTGTTTCTTGGACACAGGCAAGCTTATGTAATTATAAACACACACGGATCAGTGTTAATGGAAAATCACGTGTGTATAAATAGTGCTGGATGACATATTGTCTGATGTAGTGAATTGTGATATGAAAAGACTGTGATGGTTAGTTCATGTATTGGTGACCAATTAATAAATGAATGAGCATGATACTTATAGCCATGGCGACACACTCTTCTATACAATAGTGCCCTCCCTGCAGCTAAGTGGTTTATTTATGTTTCTGAGTGTTCTCCACTTCAATGTCCAATCGGAGACGTTATAAGTAGGAGACAAAGTAAAAAGTAAATGGAAAATCTTATACTGATCAACATGGCATCTGTTTACAGAAGAAGTGTTGAAAGCCTCAGGGACCCCTATTGAGACCCTGTACCTCTCCAACAACACAATGTTGTCCATTTGTAAACTACCACAGCATATGGATAAAAGTAACTGGCTACAAAATAAACAGAATTAAAAAGTAGTACTCCTTCCTCGTTGCTCGACCACATAGATGTAAAGCCAGGGACAGTAGTAGAGATGTCACAAGAACCGATAATTCGGTACCAAGTCGATGCAAAAAGAGTCTTTTCCTGTGGTCCCGGAGGTACTGAAGTCTTCACAGATCTACCAGATCACATGAGGTCGCCATAATAAGCCTACACGCTAATAAGCCGAGAAAGCTAAAACAACACCAACATGAGGAGTGGCATCGGCAGATACAACAGGTCTGTTGCAACTGGTTGAAAAAAAACGAAATTACGTATGGAAATATTTAGTGTTTGAGTCCGACAACCAAACAAAACTGTTGCATCATGAAGCCTGAAGAGCCCAGAAGCGACTCAGACACACAGTATACCAGTGCTTACCTCAGGCTTTTCCTTTCAAACGAGACCAAATTTGAGTCTTTCTGTCAAACCATTTGTTAGTAATCCACCTGTTTGTGTAATGACTCCTGGCAAAAGGGTTACAAAAAGTACAAAAACTATTAAAATATGATCTCTGTGTAGATTAGGCTTTCAGCATTCCAACGGAACTTCAGTCAAGTCTGTAGACCAATCAGGGGCCAAGTTATGGCAATGCACAACCAAGGAGGAGGGACAAACACAGACCCATACTTCAGCAGAGTGCGTTCGAGTGTGTGGTCGCTGCACAGTGTGTGTCGGTCATCCTCTAGCCCTTCATCAGTGACACAGGACACTGTGGGCTATATATTTTTGGTTGGAGGACTATTCTCAGTCTAGCAGTGACACTGAGGACTTTAAATACTCCAGCAGAACTGCTACCTGAACATTGAACAGCAGGGTGAAAGGAGAGCAACAGAAGAACCAAAGTCTGTAACTGTAAAACTGCAAAGTGCTCAGCGGAGCTGAGAGAATCAGCAATGAGTGTAGAAAGAAGTAGGTGACATCAACATCACAAATGATTGGTGTCTGGTAGTAGATACTGACTTTATTAGCAGTTTGCAAATACTAATGGTCAGAGGAGTATGTGACGGAGAGTTAATGGGTGCATCCCAATTGTGCAAAACAATTACATTTCCGGTTTGTTTTCATTCAGAAGCTCCTAATCTTTTAAGGTGCAATGGTATGTTTGAGTAAGAAGGCGAATGTAGTTAGCATGTGGTTGAAGTTTAAAGTCTGTACATTTTTATTCACTGTTTGAATTGCCACAGAAATCATTTGTAACTCGAGTTGTTGAGTTTTGTAGCACGTTTGGTCTGTGTTTATCGTCTCGGAAAATTAGTGGTTGGAGTGGTTTCCACATTAAAAAGCAAAAAAAAGTCAATATCATCCACTTAGGCAGCAGGAATAGAACAACGTCCTGTTACCTTTTTCATGCTTTTCAATAGTCGGAGGTCTCTCTAATGTTCAAACTTTTCCAGGTGCTGTTTCTTGAGAGAAATACAGAGCGATTTCAGGGAGTCACATTATACTGAGCCATGGATGTATATAAATTCTGGAAATTTTTCCAATGCACAAATAGACCAGAAAGCTAACAAATGATGAGGAAATATTTTCTGAATTTTATAAAAAAACATTACCTTTTATATTAAAACCAACCCGTGTATGAATTTGTAGTATAGTTACAAGTGTTATAGCCCAGTATGCTGAAACTCCACAGTGCACACTTGAATCAGTCGATTTTTGAGAATGATAAAGATGGACCCTATTCTCCCACACAGCCCCAGAAGGAAACAAAGGGAGGAGCAGAAACTATTATTTTGTGACATACACTGTGCACTACATATGGTGTAGAGAGATATTTGAGATTCAGCCTTTGTATAAAAAGAAAATAAAATGGGGGATGGCGTTTTGATGGCACATTTGAATGACATGCGTTGTCATAGCAACAGTTAATCCTGGTGGTAAGAAACAGTGTAGAATGTTAATGAGGTGTGTATTGTGCTGCAGAACACTATAATGATTACTATATAGTGTACTATAAACTCATTATTATTAGTGTGTAATACATAATTGGGAGGCAGCCAGTGAGTCCATGGATAACTGCAGGTATGTGGGGAAAGCCAGGGAGGAAACGAAGCAGGACGGAACCATGGCCCAGGTGGAGCCGTCTAAGTCCAGGCTCCTCAGAGGGCGACACAGTGACAGTGTGAGATGTTTACAAAGTCTAGAGACGCTGAATTTGATCAGTACCCACAGCACAGAGTCATACAGCTCTTCTCTCCAAATCACATCTGCGTGATCAGATGAGCTGCAGTTTGTTGTGTTTTGTAGCCCCCAGGGGACGAGTACCGGCTCAGCCTAACAGTCCTCAATGACGTGTTTTAAACAAATACCACCCCTTGTCATCTGGAAATCAGCGCCTGGAGGAGAACGTCCCGCTCCACGGCAGGAACGCTACGTACGCTTGTAAACATGCCATCTGCGAAGACTTAGAGCCTCTCTTTTTTTCTTCTCTTTCTCTCCCTCCCTCCTTTTCTCGCTCTCCCTCTCCAAGCCAAACTCCTAGAAACATTCTCCTCACTTGCCCGAGCATCCAGAGGAGCTGAGCTTCTGCGAATCCTTGTTAGGAAAGGAAAGGGAAGAACAGAAACTTTTCCCTACTTTTAGCCTTTTACAGCAGGCATCTCCAGCCAAGGATGGCATGAAAAAAAGCAGCTTTTGGCAAAGGAGGCCAAGATCGTGAGGTGAGAGAGAAAAAGGGAGAGAGAGAGAGAGTTAAATCAGTTGGCCGTCCAGGATGTGCGGTTAAAAGCTTGCTGAAAAGCTCTGGCTCTCTTCCCACACACAGAGAGAGAGGGAGGATTTTCCTACAGAGTTGAAACTGGCCGTTTGAAACACTCTCACAGATTTCTCCTGGGGGCTTCCTGATCTATCCCTCGACCAGTTTTTAGTTTTGAACTTTGAGTAGGATCGTTCAGTTTAAAGTTTAAGTTTCTTGGGTTATGGTAGTAGTTTTTCTTGCTATGCTACAAAGAGCTGTGATGCAAGTGAAGGCCAGCTCTACTGGGTGAACATCCCAGAGACAGCTTTAATTGAGACTGAACTTTTGGCCAAGACCCTCATACATGAGTCTACACCAAACAGTTGCTGGATTAGGAACACCTACACTGTCTCTACACTCACTGTCCATTTTATCAGCTCCACTGACCACACCAGAGCACTTTTTACTTCTACAATTGCACACTGTAGTCCATCTGCATGCTTTTTATCTCCACTTCACCCTGCTCTGCACCTTGACGCTCAGGGCCACCACAGAGCAGGTGTGATTTGGGTGGGGGAGCATTCTCTGAAATGGTGGTGGGTTAATGTGTGTTGTGCTGGTACGAGTGGATCAGCCACAGCAGTGCTGGAGTCTTTAAACTGCTCAATAGTCCAACAAACAAATATGTCCAGCCGACAGTATCCTAAAGGACTTGAGGACAACCAACACAAACTGCAGACATCTACAAAGCTGGACCAACGAAGTAGGAGTATCTTATTCCGGGATCAGACAACACAAATTTAGCCCGATTTTGGCACGATTTTATTGTATCCGACAAATTTCCAGCATCAGAACTGAGTATGAGCATCCGGGGCGAGTAACGGTCGTGTAGTGTAACATAATCAAAGATCAGCGCTGTGCCCTCTGGGACACCCCACGACGAAAGGTCTCATGTTCCTATGGCATGTTCCTTGACGATGACCAATAGGAGGACAGAGTGCTGTCTGGTGCACATCTGAAGAGGTAAAGAAGAGAAAGAGGTAGGCTAGCTGCAGCTGTCAGGTGGAAAAACTGAACTGAATAAATGCTCTTGACATGTTAACACATTACCTCAAGTTCCCTTTGCAGGAGAAAGTCTATTCTCTCCTCCTCGAAACACACAGGAACAGGTCCACAATCGTGTTTTTCTTCTTCTTCTTTTTGAAACACAATACTGCTAGCAGCACACGCAGCGCTTCTTTAGCCGTGATTGACAGTTCCTTCACCCGCCTCCTGAGAAAATCTGAGCTCACCCAATGACGCGAACGAAGAATGGTCCGTGTCAAACGTGTAGCGTCGCCAGTCGACCGAGCAAGACACGGCACGGATTTATAGCCTTAATCTGACACAGTGGATGTTGTGAAAGACAAAAATATTGTGTAGTCTGATCCAAGCATAACAGAGTGGACACAGTGTTTAAAAACTCCAGCAGCCACTGCTGTGACTGATCCACTCCTACCAGCACAACACACACTGGGGTCCTGACCATTGAAGAGCAGAGCAGGGTGAAAAGGGAATAAGAAAGCGTGCAGAGAAACAGGTGGACTACAGTCTGTACAGTCTCTTCTGGGAAGACATTAGACTTGGTGTTGGAACATTGCTGTAATGATTTGATGGCATTCAGCCACATAAACATCAGTGAGGTGAAATACTGATGTTCATGTATGTGAATGTATGTTCACGAATGTGTGGAGTTGTGCACAGAAGTGTCTGGGCGAGTGTGTGGAGTTATCCACAGCAGTGACTCGGCGAGTGTGTGAAGTTATCCACAGAAGTGACTGGGCAAGTGCGTGGACTTATCCACAGCAGTGACTCGGCGAGTGTGTGGAGTTATCCACAGAAGTGACTGGGCGAGTGTGTGGAGTTATCCACAGCAGTGACTCGGCGAGTGTGTGGAGTTATCCACCGAAGTGACTCGGCGAGTGTGTGGAGTTATCCACAGCAGTGACTCGGCGAATGTTGCATGAGTAGTTTTGGCAATCTAACTCACCCCAAAGAAAATGGAAAATGCTCCATAGAGTTCCATGGACAGAGATACCCCTTTAGCTCATGCTTGGCATTATATAAGCTCATGTGCAGCTGCTCCCGAGTATCACATCTCAGTCCATGCTTTTCTATGAAGTTTACATAAATTATGCAGGGTGCGCACCGGGCTGTCTACATACTTTTGGGCACTTGTATAAAGCTAAATTTTAAATTGTGATAATCGGGGTCCAGGAACACTCCACGTCCATTTGGCAAGCAGTTTAACAGTCTTTGGGAAGTCTTGGGTTGTTGACCAGTGCATTAGTAGTGTGTGTGTTTTAGTGTGTAGAGCAGTGGCTTACATTTGCTCAATCATTGCATACAGGTCATCATAACTCCAGCGTCCAAGGGCACCAAAGGATCTTAATCTGGCCTTGGTTATAGTAACGTATAATAATGAACAAAATACTGTCTCTACTTTAAATCCAGTTAAATATTTCCAGATGTGCTGAGTGGAGCCACACACTCCATGTTCAGCTCAGTGAAGAAGGCGCTGCTGAGAACTGACGAGTGAGAGATTCCAGCTTTAAGCTGACAAGGCCATTTTCTACACAATAGAAATACAGAGAACCGTAAGCCATTCTTAAGTACCATTCTGCCTCAACGTCTTGTATCTTGCCTTGTATAAGACTCTATATAAATAACCTGCTCGGTGAACTTTGAAAGTATTGGTTTGGCTTAGGATATGCCAGACTTACCGCAATGTGTGTGTGTGTGTGTATGTGTATGTGTATATATATATATATATATATATATATATATATATATATATATATATATATATATATATATATATTCAGGTATGTGTGTGTGAATATATAGGTACATTTACATTTATGCATTTGGCAGACGCTTTTATCCAAAGCGACTTACAAAAAAGGATCTAACATTCAAACTACAGCACAAACTATACAAAATACTTTACATTGAGTGCAATATGCCAGAAAGTAATAAGTGCATTAAAGAAAGACATTCAGTGCAAAAGATACTCTCGGAAGAGCTGGGTTTTCAAGGATTTCTTGAATGCGGAGAGGGTTCCTGTTGCTCTGTGCTTGGAAGCTCGTTCCACCAGTGTGGTACCAGAGATGAGAATAGCCTCGACTGACCTGTACGGGGGGTTGGCCGTGCTAGTTGGCGCTCCTTTGAGGAACGGAGAGGGCGGGCGCTAATGTATGGTTTTAAGAGTCTATTGAGGTAGATGGGAGCAGGACCAGTGAATACTCTGAAGGCCATCATTAGTGATTTAAATTTGATGCGAGCAGCTAAGGGTAGCCAATGCAGCTCAACTAATAGGGGTACACAGGCCAGTCGTTCACAGGGCGACACACATTCACACATTCACTCACACCTATGGACACCTACCAACATGTGTTTTTGGAGTGTGGGTGGAAACCGGAGCACCTGGAGGTGGAGGAATACACCACACTCCTCACAGACAGTCACCCGGAGGAAACCCACGCAGACACAGGGAGAACACACCACACTCCACAGACATTTCTCAGGAAGACAAAATATGTTGGACATATGCAGATCAAAGCAGCACCAGCACTATCCACACTGCCATCTTATGCACAAATAAACATTTGTTTTTCTATCAGTTTTAAATCATGATACATCACTTTCTACTTGATCTACTGACAAACAAAAACCGTTGTAGTATCTAAAGCCTGAACTTCCCACAGAAGTAGATGGAAATGTAACATTTAACATTACAGATGTGTGTGTGGATTGAGTGTTCTGAGTGTTCTGAGCAGTGTGGATTGTAAAGCGTCCTTGGGTATCTAGAAAGGCGCTATATAAGTATAACGATAGGTTACAGATCTCGGATTGTTACCATTGTGAGTATCGAGTCCCTGTTTGCCTCAGAAACCACTTCTACTCTTCTGTGAAGGCCTTACACTAGATTTTGGAACATTTCTGTAAGGATCTGATGGCATTCAGCCAGGTACTGATGTTGGATGATTAGTTCTGGTGCTTCAACACATCCCAAGCGTACTGGATTAAGCCCCATCACTCCGGAGAAGTTTTATACCCCTCTTGCTGGATCTGTCTTCAGCATTGCGTATGGTGCGTCAGAGCATCCCTTTTAATTTGGTGTCTCAAGGCATAGGGCTTTTGACGTGCCACCCCCTAGCAGACCCAGAGAGTATTGCACTTGTGCTTGTCTGTGCTCTCCCAGCCACATTGCATACCCAAATGTGAACTGAAAAAAATTAATAAATGTGCTTTTACTGATAAACGTATTACCGCCTTAATCCTTTTTTATTCTCACAGAGGGAATGTTGTGGTTGCTTCTGCTTTAAAAGCTGGCGGAGTGTTGGCCTAGTTCCCGTAATTTATCCTGCTGTAAATGCGCAAGGCGTTTTTATTCTTGGTGGGTTTTTTTTTTGTTTTTGTGAAGGAAACTTAAGCCTTCAAAGAAGAGACAACAGCCCTCCCTCCCACCCTCGTCTTGTCGAATGTGTGTCGTGTGGCTGCGTCTCAGCGAGGCAGACAACAAAGTGTCACGCTTGAAGATGCTTCGCTTCTATCCATGTCTCTCTCTCTCTTTCTCTCTCACAGTCTACGCACTTGCTTTCCTTTCCTTTTTTTTTCTCTCTTCAAAATCAAGGTCCACGTTTGACTTTCAGCGCGAGTGTTTGCCTATCCTTTCCTCTGCGCCAGTCCTTTGATGTGTAGGGTTTTTATTTTCTTCCCTCCCACTCCCTCCCTCTCCCTCCTTCTCTCTCTGTTTCTGTCTGAAAGGCTACACAGTCCTCGGGCTGCGTGATTTTGTTTCTTTTAACTAAATCCCTGGATAGATGGAGGACTGTGTGCTGGGGTCGGCTCTTGTTGCAGTGTTGGATTTTACATCATAAAGTTGCAACACACATTGGCCCAAAAAAAAAAGCAACAACAGAGGAATGGCTGATTGCTGACTGTGTTTGTATAATGTGGGCATATTTGTCCTCATCACATATAAAATAAGCACAGTGCTTTCCTTGTTGTTGGATGCACTGAGATCTGAGGGTGTGTGTATATTCAGAACTAATCTGTTTCAGTGTCTGATTTAACACGAACCATAAAACCACCCTGAAAACCTCAAGAAGACGTCTGTGAGAATCCTTAGACAAGCCAGTGACCGTCACAGCATGCTCCTCTTCTTCTGTCCAGCGGCTCTCTAGGGTCAATTTAAATTCTGCTGTAGTTTCTGTCCCTCCCTCCGCTGTCTTGGCAGCCCCTTTGCATCAGATACAGAAACCACTGAGTGGAGTGCTGAGCCGTGACTGTAAAGCTAAATTCACACAAGATCATACTGCCCGCTGCTTCAGCACTCTCAGACAAAACTCATTCACACACATTCAGCCCAAAAACTAAAGGCTGAATATGTAAAATGTAAGACGAACCTTTATTAAAATGATTACAATACGCTGTGGGCTACAGTACGTGCCCTGAATCCAACTTTTCAATTGTTCAGTTGTGATGATTTTTTCAGTTCCACCTTAAAATATGAAGTAGTTCAATCCTGATAATATATCTGTTCCACCTTAAATGGTGCAGCAACTACATTCTGATATTTTAGTTATTGAATGGTGCCGCATTTATGTACTGACAATTTTTCAGTTCCACCTTAAATGTTGCAGTATTTACATTCTGTTCTTTTTTTCCACTCTGCCTTACAATTTGCGGCAGTTATGTTTCCCTTAAAATGGTCACTACTTACATTTAAAATTTACATTCTGATATTTTTATTACACATCAACGTGTGTTGGGCTGGTGCGAGTGGGTCAGACACAGCAGAGTTTTTAAAGCCTTCAGTGTCACTGAGACTGGACTGAGAATAGAATTAGAATCACTTTGTTGGCCAGTGTGCTTGCACACTGCGTTCTCCGCATTTAACCCAATCCGTGCAGTGAAACACACATTTACACACACACTAGCGAACACTAGGGGGCAGCGAGTTCACATGCCTAGGGGCTTAGGTGCCTTGCTCAAGGGCACTTCAGTCATGACCTGCCGGCTCGGGGAATCGACCTGGCTACACTCAGTTCCCTAACCACCAGGCCACGGCTGCCTCTAATAATCCACCAGTGAAAAATGTCCAGACGCCAATGTCCTGTGTCCACTGATGAAGGACTTTACACTCATATGTCAATGCCATCGCCCTGCGATGCAATACCTGCCCTGTGGGGGTCTTATGGTGGCCCTGAGTATTGAAGAACAGGACGAAAGTGGGCTAGCAAAGTATGCAGAGCGACATATGAACTACAGTGTGCTCTGTGGTCAGTGGAGCAGAGAATGGAGAGTGATTGTAGAAACAAGGAGCTGGTTTTAATATTATGGCTTCTCTGTAAGCATCTATAGGACTTAGACGTTAGGAAACGTAACTCATATATAATGGGATGAAAGATGGTTTTGTTCATGTCCCAGTCCCAGTAATGTTATTCCCATTGCGTATTGTCTTGGCACATAAAGTTTCTGGGGAATGTTCCATGGTTCACTCTACTAACCTGTAACAGATGTGTAGCAGATGTGTAACAGCAGCATTTATCATGGAACAGCTTCAGCGTTCAGAGAAACATGAAAATGTTGACTCGTGAGGGGGTGGGTAGTGTGATCTGTGAACGTTCTTACCTTGTTTTAACCCTTTACAGGCAGAGGAGTGATGTGGGGCGGTCCGGGTCAAGGGGCAGCCGAGCCGAGGACCTCATGCACTTGGCTGTGGTGGCTTGTGGGAACCGAGTGGACGAAACACTGACCATGGTGAAGTCGGCTCTGCTCTTCAGCATCAAGAAGATCAAGTTTCACATCTTTGCTGAGGAGGACTTGACTGAGCAGTTTGAGAAAGGGGTAAGTGCTCTGGGCGTTGAAGGACCAGGGTGAGGGGCTAACAAAGCATGCAGAGCCACAGATGGACTTGCAGCCCGTAATTGTAGAACTACAAAGTCCTCCTCAATGGTCAGCGGTCCCAATGGTCAGAGTAGAACAAAGGAGGCTGATTTAACGTTATAACGGATCCAAAGTTAAGCTCATAATGCCGTTAATGTGTATCTGCGGTTTCTTGCCCTTAACGAACACTCCTTCCGCCCCTGAGATACTCAGTTATCTGGAAAAACATGCTTGAGTCATTTCTCTTGTTGCTGACTCAGGTCTTGGTTTGGCTTTGACTCTTATCTGTACATCAGGTCCTATATTTCCTCAGAGTGTGACTCGGTGCTGCATTTTTAACCCTGGCTTTTTTGTTGAAGGTCAGGTTTCCAGATATTTATTTATTTATTTTTTTTTTAAGGCTGTTAGTCAACTCCTGTTCTCAGAGCCCTACACACTCTGGTACTGCATGTCACAAACCTTGTATTTATAATATTACAGGATACATACAACTCTACCACTTTCTAATAATGCTACATTCATGATTCACGTAGGTTCATAAATGGTTTGAAATCTGTTTATTAATACTTAATAATTTGTAACTCATAGATAGAAAGGGTTTGCTAAATAAAGTGTTATGATTTCACATAGTCACTGTTCAGAAATAAAATAAAATATATCCCCATTTTGTCAGTTTTTAGTTTACTGCATCATTTGAACACAGCTGCTGTCCTTCACACTGTGAACATTCCATGAGGAACAGTAGTAGAAATGCTCCAAAAAATACTTGGAATAAAAGCTTTTTACCTTTTGTCCTTCTCCTGTAAAACAATTAATTTTGATGATACATTATTAAGGCACGCTACATTTTCATTAATGTCTAAACAGACATTTTGCTGGTGAGTAGTTGATTAAACTTACATCTACCTCCAAAACTGTAACTTTACAGAAGAAGGAAGAAACCTGAACTTTCAGTGGAAGTCAAACGAAAGAGAAGAGTTAAAAGAGTAAATTACCAGTCATTTTGAAGCATTTCTATTGGTCCATTCATCATTAAAGTTTCACACGGTGTGAAGGACAGCTGATGTGTTCAAATGAGGCAGTACATTAAATATCATCAAAAACAGAGATACATATTTTTCTTTGGGCGCTGATTGAAAAATGTGGTGACATTTACTGGCCTAATATTGACTCATGGGGAAGTAAAGTCCGCATCCGGCAAGATCTGAGGTTTAACTATGTGGATGGATGTGGGTTCACTATTTGGCAAACAACAGGTCACTGTTGCCCTTTCTATCTATGTTTTATAACTGATTATTAATGGCTTTTTTGTTTTAATTATATACTCATTTTCTGTTAAACTAAATTATTTTGAATATATATTTATTCTGATTCATGCAGTGGTGATCATTTAAGAGCCATTATACAGGTTTAGGACAGACATGATAGTGTTATGTATTACGAATATCATATAATGCCATATAAACGTTCAGAATACAGGAGTCACAGGAAGTCTAACACAACACTGTGGTGTTTCTGTATCCTCCACTAGACATGATTGCATGTAACCAGAAACCGCGATGGATGAGTTAAGCCGCTAAGCGGTGGCTTTGCCACTGAGATTCTCGCCTTCGCTGTAGCGAGCGGCTCTGTGGCGGCCCTGAAGCACTGTGGGTTAAACCCAGACGCCGCAGCAGTGGTGAAGCCAGAGGTCACAATGTGGAAAATGCTTCTGCTTCAGCCCTCGCTCTTTGATCTCTTGCCCGGATCATATCAGCGACATGGCAGCAGTTTTCTGTTGTGATCTTTCCCTCTGAACTAAAGTGTTTAATAATGTTTCCGATGCCGACGGGGGGGATGTGTTGCGTAACGGAGCGGAAAATGAACGTCTGCCACAGAGCGGGCCTTTTGTGGAGCAACCTGCAACTGATCCACACTGCTACCCTAGTCCTGCATCTCATAAACAAGCCAGGCCCAGGAACTGAGCAGAATGCAAACAGCAGGAAGCCTATAAAGGTGTCCGAGGAAAAGCGTTCTCAATCCAGTGTTGCATTAAACCAGATTAACACAGTTAGGTCAGCGGCTACGATCTCCCTCCGGGTCTTTAACACAACACTCCACAGAGGAGGAAAAATGCTGCACCAGTCAGCTCTAGTGTTAGCTTTGGCTCTTTAGGTAATTCAAGGCAGGCTTCAAAAAACATGTGTTTTCACTGCTGCCCTTGGTCAGCTCTAGTGTTAGCCTTGGCTCTGTAGTTAATATCCCCAGGCAGCTCACCTTAGTGGGGCACACATGGGTTGTACATGGGCTCAGGGTGAGTTGAGGTGGGCTGCCTGTATTGTATAAATGTGGGCAGCACAGTAACTCTCTATATAAGGGGCCTAAAGGGCACCATAGACTTTTGTTTACAGGTGGGCTGTGGCCCTATGTTTAACCCGTCCTAGTCCCAACACGGACCTTGGAGGGCATTCGTATGTGGGGCCAACGTTTCACCAGAGGATAAAACTTGCTGGTTTCCAGCTGGGCTGCTCATATGGGCTCCACATGGATGTGTTGGCTAGGGATCAAGGCAGCCTTTGTCACTAAAAACTTTCAGCACGACTATGAGCTGCTGCATTTCCATCTGTGTTATGATGTGATTTTCTTAATTGTGGCGTGTTGTATTACGTTTATGCTGTTTGGCAGACATTCTTATCCAGAGCATCTTATGATTTTACTTGTGCCCGAGAACTCTTAGTGTGCAGGGTGGTGTTCCTACCCGAGGAGGGACTCAAATCTCAGTCTGTGTGTACGCCAACCATTAGCATTGAATCTCTTGAGTGTAAAAATAGTGTGTGTACCCACCAGTCAGCTGTAATGCTAGCTTTGGTGCTTTTATTCATTTAAGTCCAGCTCTGTTACTCAGGCTAAGGGACATAGTCTTCCTCGTTTCCAAAGTAAACACTGTTCTGGCTCTTAATGGTACGGCTGTGGCCTGCTTTAGTCAAAACCCCACAAGGATCAAACACCACAGCTAAATTCTCCTCTGGTCTCAACAGTTCCAATTCATTTAAATGATAATGTTCTGCTTCCTGTTCACTTAAAATGGTGCACACATCAATGAGGAGCAGAAGCTGTGGTTTTTAGCCTTTTTAGCTCAGTTTTCTTTCTTCTCTGTTCTCATTTTCTCAGTGTGTACTCGTTGCTCCTATTTCTCCGCGCTCGTGTCTGTTTTGCTGCACAAACACTGTGATTAGAGAGACTCCAATTAGGGGAGTGGAACTATTATTCTCACCATGTATGACATCAGAAGTGGAATAAAATAAGTACAGCTCATTTCATCCCAGGTTTTCTGACTCAGGCAGCTCACTAATAACTGATCCAGATCCCCAAACTGATGTGCATATGCTTTGAATAAATAACAAACTCAGAATATGCCCCTAAATACATTTTTAGATATGAGCTGCTGTATTTTCATTTATGGAAATTATTAGTCTCCCGATGACCTTAGCCCTTTCCCCCTGCCTTTTAGTTAACATATATTAGTAACCAGTCAGGATGAGTAACCGATGAGTCAGACATCACAGTCCTTAGCTCAAAATACCCAAGTACTTTTGGTGTTGCTTCTCATAAACAAGTACAGAAAAAGGAACAGGGTGCAGGCAGCAGGAAGTATGTGAAGGTGGCAGAGGAAAAGCACTTGAGTCAATTGCAGAAAGTGTTGCATGACTGCAGATTAATGCAGGTTTCAACACTTCACAGGGCTGAGGTACCTTGCTAGGATCTCCCACTGGGCTTTCATTTCAACACTCTGCGCTGCATACGTTCAGCTCATCTACTCTGGAGCTCTGTTTCTTATTTACTGGCAGTCATGTAAATGCACACCTGCTGCGTGTACTCCTTTAATTCAACGTCCACATGTTGCCTTTGTTCTGATTCTGCTAGGGGTGCATTACTGGCTCATGAGCAGGTGTAAATGGGAGTTGCAAATACTGCAGAATTTAATCCTTGAGAAGTAATCATAGTCTTTCAGAGCGGTTTCAGATAGAGTTCTATAGAAATGTATGAGCCCTGACTTCTTTACAGTGGTGATGATAGTAACCAGAGGTCTTTAAAGCTACAACAAAAATATAGCCATTAACTATGCACAACCATCGATTAACCTTAACCTGTGCAGTGCTGAACCTGTCCTGGGGTTCTGTTTGGCCCAAGAATCCCCTAATTATACTTCCTCTCCCACAAGAATAACTGTAGACTAAAGCTTTCTTTCTTTTTTTTTTTTTTTTAAATGATCATTAATGTCTCTGGCATCCATCCACTGTCAGTGGAGTTCAATCCACTCCATTACGCAGAATTGTGAAGATCAGGTGTTTTTCCCCTTTAAGACGGTGTGCTTCATATGACTTACTTACTTCTTTGGAGGAAATATGAATAAAAAATATCTCTACTTTTTAATTTCATGATCTGCCTGCACCCAAAGGAGGACTGCTTCCTCCATTTTGTGTCTTGGTTCCTCTCACGGTTTCTTCTTCTCGCTCTTAAAGAGTTTTTCCTGCTGTAACTCTCCTTCACCGTTCTCATCACAGGGCCTTTTACTGCTGATGAAGTAGACTTGTCTTTGTCTGTGTGTCTTCTACTTTCTACTGTCAGTCACAGTAAACAAGCTGGTAAATTGGATGAGGTTTCTTTACGTAGGAACTAGCAGTGCTGTAACAAATCTAGCCTGAAATAGCACATATTTACAACACCAGTATGTGATGTCATATTGTTAATTATGTATTCATTCATGTGGGGTGGTAGATAAAGCCCTATAATGATTCTGAAATTAATCTATAATTTATATACAAATAAAATTGTATTCAAATATAAGCCATGAATTTGGTTTCTTAAGTGTTTACATCAAGTGTTTAGAAATAATTGTAATTTTTCAGAAATGAATGAATGATTACGATGACTGATTGTGTACTGAGTGCCTAGGTTGTTAGGCACAGGGTATATTTTTAATTTAATTGGAATATGGAGCAGATATTCCCTTTGCCTTGCATCGATGGCGAATACCCTCCCTGTTACTGTTAATAACCCACCCTTTGCATTAAACAGTCATTCTATAATGTTTTTCAGCTGGAACTACATGTGATATCCTACCAGTTTATTTAATAGAGTAATTCATAAGCTATGATTTAGCGTAAGTAAATTTCACTCGGATGTGGACATGAACAATACATGTACTGTACATAAGAAATACTTGTTGATATATTTTGTCACCTACAGGCCTAGTCTAATACTGTACTACATTATTCATATTAATAACATAGAGAATAATAAATTAACTAAAAAGAAGAGGAAAAGGATTTGAAAACGAAATCATAAAGATTTGTGCACTCTTCTTTGCTGATAACAGGCTAAAAACAGCAACAAATATAGAAGAATTTTATGAAATTTTTTTTGGCTCTTTCACGGTTTTCCTAGATTTTAACCTCAATATCCGCGACATAGCGGCCATAAGCCCCTTGAAAAAACCCACGAAGTAGCGAATCCGCGAAAGATGAACCGCGAAGTAGTGAGGGATTACTGTATGCAGTTCTTAAGATCACCATGACCTTCCGATTCCTTTTCCCTTCCAGGATGTTCAGGAATACAGTTAGATATGACAATTCTGGATTTGTGACAGGGATGAGCAACCTCAACTTACGGAATATTTTTCTTCAGTATGAGGTGTTTTAATTTTATTTATTCTATTCAGGAACCAGTGTAGGGGACAAAAGTTGCCCCTGGCCTGACGTCATTAACATTTCTGTATCAAAGAAGATCAAATTAGTATAATTCCTTTTCCGTGAATTCAGCTGATATAAGAAATGTGCTCATTACGAATGTGAGTGTGCATGCAATCCACAAATATCTTGGATTTACATTAGTGTTTTCAAATTTGTTGTTGAAAATAAGGGATGCAATTTTTAATTTCATGTCTTACACACAGTAGTGGAGTTCTAGTCCCAGCTCAGGCAGGAACACCAAGCTGTACCAATAAGAATCCTAATGTTATATTTACCTGCCTACAAATATCATAAACGTGTCTCAATGTTACGTCTGAATACGCTTCTGACAATGCTTGACCATCTCCATCTCCTCTCACAGCTGAGCCAGTGGCCACGCCCACTCTCCTCCAGATTCCAGTACAGTCTGTACCCCATCACTTTCTCTGTGGGAAACGCTGAGGAGTGGAAGAGGCTCTTCAAACCATGTGCTGCCCAGAGGCTCTTTCTCCCGGTAAGAACCCAACCCTCCTTTCTCTCATTCTGTTCTAGTCTCATGTCCTGAGAGTAATTCTCGTAACCTTCAGCGTGCACCATGTCGTGTAACATTCACCATATCCTTCTCAGGTGATCCTGAAGGACGTGGACTCGTTGCTATATGTGGACACTGATGTCCTTTTCCTCCGGCCTATGGACGATATCTGGAAGTTCCTGAAGGCCTTTAACAGCACGCAGCTGGCAGCCATGGCCCCGGAGCACGAGATCCCCAAGATTGGCTGGTACAGCCGCTTCGCCAGGCACCCCTTCTACGGCGTCACCGGAGTCAACTCGGGGGTCATGCTCATGAACCTCACACGCATCCGGACCACGTTGTTCAAGGTGAGGAACATTATGATTTTCTGGAAAAAAAAGATATGACAGACTGTTTGTTAATCTGATCATTGAGCATTTTCCTCCCTTCGTAAAACTGTCCACGGATGTGTTTATGAGTGAATGGGTGAGTGTGTGAAATTATCCACAGGTGTGAGTGTGTTTAACTGTCCACAGTTTGAAATGAAACGGCTCCTTGCGCTGTCAGTAGATGTGCACTGTAAGAGTTCAGGGGATGTGCTAAACACAGTTAAAGGTTAAGGGAGGTAGATGAAACCATGAGTAGCTGTGGGTCTTCAGAGTGAAAGAGCCTGATGCATGAGGCACTGTTTTAAAATACTTCTGAGAAATGTTTGCAGCCAAATATGTTACAGTCTAGTAAGCTATTATTTTCACCTTTTTCAACATTTCATATATAAAAAAAACCCTCTTGTTCTATGACACATGCTGGTTCACTGATACGTAGTCACCCTTGGTTTCTATCACTTCCACTCCAAGGAAATCAACCATCTCCACCACTAAATTACACACCAGATCCTGTATTTAGTTTCTCCTTTAATAAATATGATAGAATAAAACGCATCTCTACTGGAATGAGCTTTTAATGACTACTTGTTGCTTAGTGTGATACACTGCATGGCCGTTATTACATCTCGGCTGGTCCTTTAGCTTCAAAGCCCCCTTTAGATGGAGAGGGGAACATCTGAGACATGACAGATGAGAAGTATTAAAGCCTGACACTGAGGATTTTCTTTGTGGCCGTGTCAACAGCAGCGTAACTGATGGCCGTCGTGGAATTCCTGACATTGTCCCCATTTCTGAGATCAAAGGCAAAAATGTAGGTTTGTGGGCAGACGATAAATTTGCCTTCGAATAGCAATATGGGGAATGTCAATGGAAGCAAAATTCCTCTTGCAAGGCATTGATTGGACTATGGGCCACCACTGAGCTGCATGAAATCCTGAGTTTCTGAAAACACAGGGACCACGTTCCTTTTCCTTTTCAGCAAGTGTTTAGGAATATATTTAGATATAAATATTCTGAAACTGATTTGTGACTGAGATGATTGACCCCTATTTTTGAGAGGTCTTTAATTTGAGACATTTTATTTTAATGTGTGCCAATCAGGAATAGGAAATGTAAAAATGCCCCTGGCCAAAAGTCATTAATGCCCCAGTAATGAGACAAAGCTGCTTTGTGACTGTGATGGTTCTATGGTAATTTTTTAAGGGGCGAGTGTAAAAGCTAGAAAATTGTACAAGGCTTGTGTGACTATATTTAACAGTTTTGGGGGTGGGGGCACTTTCCTTTGTGGTTTGTTTCCTCAGACAAAGGCTCGAGGCTGGAGCCCTCACATGTCCTTGAGATTTTCTGCTCACACAAACCCTTCTTATCGGCATGGTTCAGAGCTTTTAAGAGCAGCTGCAGATTGAAGTCGGCTGATTGCACTGTGGAGCGTGTGCTTGGGCGTCTGTAGTGTGAATTTGCATATATCTGGAACTCAAAATGAGCTGTAATTTCAAACCTGGTTACTCTTTTAATGGAGCTCGGCAGAAATGAATAGGAAACCTCTTCTGATGGCTCAGAATGTCTGAGAGGAAAATAACCTGCCACTCTGCATTTTACAGAACAGCATGATCGCCGACGGCCTGTCATGGGAGGACTTGCTTCATCCGCTGTACCAGAAATACAAGAATCACATCACATGGGGGGATCAGGACCTCCTCAACATCATCTTCCACTACAACCCAGGTACTTTTACAGATGTTCAGATGGGTGACTCCACAATTGAGGTGCCATTGGGGTCTTGTGTGCCACATAATTTTCAAATACAACTATGTGTGTAAAGGTGAAAGTGAAATATATTTTAAACTCAAGTTCGGTGCCCCTCAGAGCGCCAGGTAAATAATTAAAAACCTGTCCAGAGCATTTTTACAGGCAGCCCACCATCACAGACATGACCGTTCCACCCACAAATATTTTGCCCACAGGTGTGAGTGTGTGAGTGACTGGGTGAGTGAAGCAGTTCTAAATAAAAAAATAATTGAATGAATTAACAGACTATTGTGAGTGACTGAGTGAGTGTGTGAGACTGTCCACAGGTGTGAGTGACTGGGTGAGTGTGTGAGTGACTGGGTGAGTGTGTGAGTGATTGGGTGAGTGTGTGAAACTGTCCTCAGATGTGAGTGTGTGAGTGACTGGGTGAGTGTGTGAAACTGTCCACAGGTGTGAGTGTGTGAGTGACTGGGTGAGTGTGTGAAATTGTCCACAGATGTGAGTGTGTGAGTGACTGGGTGAGTGTGTGAAACTGTCCACAGGTGTGAATGTGTGAGTGACTGGGTGAGTGTGTGAAACTGTCCACAGGTGTGAGTGTGTGAGTGACTGGGTGAGTGTGTGAAACTGTCCACAGGTGTGAGTGTGTGAGTGACTGGGTGAGTGTGTGAACCTGTCCACAGGTGTGAGTGTGTGAGTGACTGGGTGAGTGTGTGAACCTGTCCACAGGTGTGAGTGTGTGAGTGACTGGGTGAGTGTGTGAAATTGTCCACAGGTGTGAGTGTGTGAGTGACTGGGTGAGTGTGTGAAACTGTACACAGGTGTGAGTGTGTGAGTCACTGGGTGAGTATGTGAAACTGTCCACAGGTGTGAGTGTGTGAGTGACTGGGTGAGTGTGTGAAACTGTCCACAGGTGTGAGTGTGTGAGTGACTGGGTGAGTGTGTGAAATTGTCCACAGATGTGAGTGTGTGAGTGACTGGGTGAGTGTGTGAAATTGTCCACAGATGTGAGTGTATGAGTGACTGGGTGAGTGTGTGAAATTGTCCACAGATGTGAATGTGTGAGTGACTGGGTGAGTGTGTGAAACTGTCCACAGGTGTGAGTGTGTGAGTGACTGGGTGAGTGTGTGAAACTGTCCACAGGTGTGAATGTGTGGGTGACTGGGTGAGTGTGAGTGACTGGGTGAGTGTGTGAAACTGTCCACAGGTGTGAGTGTGTGAGTGACTGGGTGAATGTGTGAAATTGTCCTCAGATGTGTGTGTGTGAGTGACTGGATGAGTGAAGCAGTTCCAAAAAACAAATGAATGAATGAATTAACAGACTATTGTGAGTGACTGAGTGAGTGTGTGAGACTGTCCACAGGTGTGAGTGACTGGGTGAGTGTGTGAAACTGTCCTCAGATGTGAGTGTGTGAGTGACTGGGTGAGTGTGTGAAATTGTCCTCAGATGTGTGTGTGTGAGTGACTGGATGAGTGAAGCAGTTCCAAAAAACAAATGAATGAATGAATGAATTAACAGACTATTTTTAAAGTCTCACATTATGTGCATTTGATGATTCTGTGCCCAAAAACAAATATTTATAACTCAATATGTTTTTACAAAATATAAATAATAATGTAAGCTGTTCACTCGTGTTCACAGTAAAAGTGTAGAGAGGCCCTGTTAACACATGTCTGTTAATTACTAGACTATTTTTTACCTCCTCATCCACTTCACCGCGTAATTTGATTCATGTCCTCCATCAGTCAATACAATAATCTGCTGTGTAATTATCTGAATTAGATTAGGTCTTGCATCACTGGAGCGGGTACTTACCCATCCCCCACCAGTCCCTCTCCCCTTTCTCCTTCAGAGAGTAAAACTCTGCCTTACACAGCCGAATACCTTTGATATTTCATAAGATATTTGGAGATTATTATATTAAAAGCCGCGAACTGTGCTTTATAGACCGAGTCCAGAGCTTAATCTCTGTTAGCTCTGCTCTTCGGTGTGTTTTTCTGGACCAAACTACTCTGCCTCATACTCTTCGACCCTTGTCGGAAAATCAATACAATCTCGCAGATACAACAGGAGGCACTTTCTTCTTCCTCTCTTCTGTCCTCTTTTCCGGAGCTGGGGAGAGTGGCTGCTGCAGGCTGAACTGGATTTGACAGAGGAAGGAGCAGGTGTGTGTGTGTGTGTGTGTGTATAAACACTCCGCTAGCCTGGAGCGGTGGTGACACACTCTGAGCCAGGTGTGGGGATTAAATGCTTGTGTTTGTGAAGGAGACTTGGCGTAGAGTGTGTTTGCTTGATTGTTGTATTGGAACAAACCCAAAAAAATCCCTGTGAAAATCATTCACAAATGTATGAAATGGATGTGGCAAACTGATTTTTTAGCTCAACTTGGATGTTAACAATGAACAAAACAAACACAGGAATTCATCTGACACACTGGATGTTTTTTTTTTTTTTTTTCCTTTTTTCCAGTATTTACATTTATGTTCTACGTCTCTATTTTGCACATTGGTCAGAATAGCACAGTGGATAGATCTTCTGCAGGGACGACTAGGGTTCGTTTCCCAGTTGGGGCAGGAACACTATATAGAAATTAGTGAGGATTCAAATAAAATTAACTAAATAATTACACATTCATTCATTCATTGTCTGTAACCGCTTTTCCAGTTCAGGGTCACAGTGTGTCCGGAGCATACCCAGAAATCACTGGCGCAAGGCAGGAACACACCCTGGCATATTCACTCATACACTCACACCTACGGACACTTTTGAGACGCCAATCCACCTACCAACGTGTGTTTTTTGACTGTGGGAGGAAACCAGAGCATCCAGAGGAAACCCACACAGACACAGGGAGAACACACCACACTCCTCACAGACAGTCACCCGGAGGAAACCCACGCAGACACAAGGAGAACACACCACACTCCTCACAGACAATAAACGAATAAATGTAAGACCAACACAGCAGATTTATATTTACATTCATAGAGTTTATAAACTTAAAAAATGTAATCACCGCAGTGAAGTTATAATTCTAGTATTTCCTTGTCTTTTTGAAATGGAGATAAATGTGGTGTGATATGAAGGACAAACTGGCTACAGGAAATCATCTTTTTTTTTAGAAACTTCATTTTCTAAGTAAAAGTTTTTACATCACACAAGAGTTTTAACATCACACACAGAAGCTTTAATGGAGAACATTAACACTACAGCGCAGCTCATAGTGAAAACAGGAGCACTCGCTGTGAGTGAGTGAGTGAGTCAGTTAGTCAGTCAGTCACATGACTGTATTAAGGCGACACATAAATCCATACAATGTTAGTAGTAATTCCAGGCTGAAACCTCCAGGCACTACACACACTGTGTGTTGCTCTGAGAGTGCCCCCGACCGCAGCCTTCCTGTTCAAATACAGGCTTGATCCTTCAACAGACTGCACTGCACTCAGTGCCCACAGGAGGATTAACAGGTAGAAAAACAGCCAGGTGCAATGCTCCAGTTCCCCTCAAAAGACTCCACTCAGAGGAGGGAAGGAGGGGGTGGTGTCCTACCCTTTATACAGAAGTTACATCGTGTAGTTTCTGCAGTGTTGAGCCTGAATTAACAACAGCAGAGGCTCTATTCTCCCTGTTACACCTGGAGCATCACGATTATGTTAAAGCTGTTCTAATTTAAAAATCCTGCCTAATGTTTCTTTAAGTGACAGTTGATTGTCGATTGTTGTTGCAAAAATACAATACGTTTCCCAAATTGTTCAGCTTTAACAGAGGAGTTAATGCACTTAGAGCAGAATGCTGTTAAATTCCCCAAAAAACTCTTTCTGTTTCTGCAGAAAATGGAGACAAGCTACATATTAATACACTTAATTTCAGAGAAATGCCTAATGAGCTTATGGCCAACCCTTGGCCGTACAGTGTATAGACACTTATTGACTGTATAAGATGTATTTATACATTCATTGAGAGTGTAGATGATAACATAAATACAGAAACCCATGCAGCCACTGTTGCTTTCACTCTGCATCAGTGAAAGCTGTGTTCACTTTGAGGGAATCATGTGACCCAGGTTCAGATTTATGTGAGTGCTGCACAATGACAATAATATTTTGTCTACAGGATTACAGGTAATAAATACACTATTATTACACTTATTTTAGCCACTAATGCCGCTGTTAGAATATCCACTGCTTTTTACAAGGAATTAAAGATCTTTTAGTGTCAAATTGGAGCAAATAACACAAAAGACATTAACCCTGATTGAATATTGTAGTTGCGAGGTATAAATATGTAAAATAATGTTATGTTGTGCTTCCTCAGAATGCCTGTACATATTTCCCTGTCAGTGGAACTACAGACCTGACCACTGCATGTATGGCAGCAACTGTAAAGGCGCAGAGGAGGAGGGCGTGTCCATTCTTCACGGCAACCGAGGGGTCTACCATGACGACAAGCAGCCGGCCTTCAAAGTGGTGTATGACGCCGTACATGATGTAAGCCCTCTCTGTTCTGATGAGTAGATGTATCGTCATCACCCTCTGTTTTGCATTGATGGTCATCAGTGATTCAGGAGAGATTTCAGTTCCATTATGACCAGATTAATTACGTTTATTAGGTTTATTATTAATAATTGTTAGTAGTGGTATGAAAAATAAAAACAGTGTCGGAGTATGAAGTAATACATTACTATAATCCTCTATTAAATGTAATGGGATCTCTACACTAATTATTTCTTGGGAAAAAAAAGTAATCTCGTTATTCATTCTTTTACTGCTAATCTGTGCCACCTGGACAGTGAACGCAGCAGCCCTTATTAGTGTTTTATTTAGAAATGCAGAGACAAGCACAGGATATGTCGTAAAACAGGTTGGGCAGTGTCCCTCTTTGTGTTCTGACCACAAAACCAGGGCCAGACATCTGCAATAGTTTAGGCACCACGGGTAAATTTCCTGCTTTGATGATGATCTAAGGGAAAAGTTAAAGTAAGTCCTCAACATCCACATACGCTTATGTTCAGCTATAATGTAACTGCCGAATTTGACATATCGGGGAAAACAAATACATCATAAAATGGTTCCGGCCTTGAGGAAAAAAAACCCAAAACATTTAAAGTAATAATTATAAAGCAAATGCCTCATACTCGTTGATTAAAAATAACTCCACACCTTCACCTCCATTGCGAATGTTCGGATCTAAGCATATTCAATTCCTGTCTAAACCACTCACCTGCAGCTCTAAAGCCTCGCCAAGTTTACGAGATTGTTTCTTTGCTGTGGAGCACACGGAAAGCAACACCGCGACTGGAAGTTATTCATCTTCAGTAAGAGTCAGCAACACTGGGCGACGTTAAGCGATGAGAAGTGGGTGAATTCAGTGACGTGATGTAATTCAGCTACCCGATTTACGTGACCTACCTGATTTGGACGGTGCATGCTCTGATCTTCACACACATAGCAGCAAAGAGACTGTTTTCCAAAGCAAAGAAGAGCTTTATCTTCTAGAGTGAGTAACTTTGTGTGTTTAAACATGTGTTAGCCTTTCCTAACTGTTCTTTACAGTTTTAAACAACTGAACAAAGTGTGTTTTTTCAACGGACGATATCCGTGTTGAGGTAGTCCTCTGTTCAAACAAAACATGACGAATAATGATGTGGGACACACATGACGTTCACCAAAAAGGGCATTGTTTCTTCACAATTATAAATTAGTAAAATACCACAGCTATCAGTAGAGTGTACACAAGAATGGTGTTCTGCGCATGTGCCGTCCCAATCAGGCAGCGGCGCAAATCGGGTAACGACAAGCTTCACTCAACACTACGGAAATGAGCAGTGATGCACGGCGGCGACTACCAATCAGAAAGCAGGTCTTCACGTTCCCTTAGAACCACTCCACTCTCTTTGGTTCCTACTGAAGATTTCTTCCTTTCTCAAAACGAAGGAGAGGCCTGTAATTACTGGGTCCAGACTTGTTTACCGTTTCAATATACAGTATGCTTTGTTGTTTATTACAACTGTATGTTTAAATAATATTTGCTTTGAATGTTTAAGTAGAGTTTTTTTTTTTTTTTTGATAAATTACATTTGATATTTTAGTTAGCTAAAAGTAATGTTCAGTTATTGTTACATCAACAATATACATGTAGGTTAGGGTTAGCTGTGATGCAGTTCAATCCAGCGCTGTTTACCGGCATGTTGCTGTACATGATGGGAGGCTTTGACACACTGTTTGTCAATCAAATCCTCAGAGCAATATTCCCACATCTAAAGGCCTTCCTTCCCTAAGGACTAGAGGCTAAAGGAGGGACATGGATATTCTTGACTCCAGGAGTAACCCTGGTGTTTAAGGCTGGAAAGGAGTGAGATGCCACTTTCATCTTGACCTCATGTTTTCTTCCCTTATTTCCCCTTTAAAGAAAGCCAAAGTGAAAGTTTTGCATTTGCGTTGTTTTCTTCTCTGCTTTCACTCTTGAAGGCTTTTCCATCAGGAAGCCCCCTCTTCTAAAGAAGCCCTTGATCTCATAGAGATACGCGCCCCCTCTGCTGTTCAGAATTTGAAGTGAAGTGCATTAGATTTAAAAGAGTTTTAATTTGATTTTAAACGTGCAATGTTTGATTTTTACTTTTCTTTTTACTACTTTTTGTATTTCGGATTTTTAAATTATTTTCTATAAAAGGTGTTCTTAAGTGTGATGAAGAATCAAATTGCTTTGTTGTCCCTGGATGAGGCAGTTTATGCTCCATAGAGTTAGGTGGCCATATTTAAAGAAGCAATACTTCATTTTCTCTGGGTGATTTTTTACATAAGATAAAACGAGCCCTGTGAAGGACTAGCGCCCCCTCCAGGGTGTGTTCCTTCTTTGCGCCCTGTGATTCTGGGTAGGCTCTGGACCCACCGCGACCCTGAATTGAATAAGTGGTTACAGATAATGAATGAATGAAGATAACAAATTGTACTGACCCGGAGTCTGCATGTATACGAATTCTGTATTAAACATGGTTGCCCCCAAGTGAGAGACCCACTCTATGGAGCATAAACTGGTTCATTCAAGGCCTAGAAAACATTTTGATATATCATTTAATCTGAGTGAAATTGTGTATGTGTGTATGTGTGTATGTGTGTGTGTGTGTGTGTGTGTATATATATATATAATTATTATTAATAGATATATTCTGGTCCATTTGATGGTAAAAATAACACTGCTCTCATTACGTTCCTGTTTTTCAGTATCCTTTTGGAGAAAACCTGTTCCAGTCCCTGTTCTACCCTCTGCAGACCAAGTTCCTGGACACAGTCAACACCCTGTGTGGCAGAATCCCTCAGGTTTTCCTCAAACAGATCGAGAAGACCATGAGGGCCGTGTTTGAGCAGAAAGTGGTCCGCCATGTCCGCCCTCCGCATAGAGAGCGGCGATGAACTCATCCCATTGCTGTGAGCGTTTGATGGCATTCACCCATTACAGCATTTGTAAGATGAGGTGCTGATGTTGGACGATTAGTTCTGGATCACAAACACCACTCTGACTCATCCCAAAGAAATGGATGGAGCTCCATCACTCCAGAAAAGAGGGTTGCACTGCTCCACAGCCCAAAGGAGGGCAAACTTACACCCCTCTAGCTGACATTTGGCATTGGGCGAGGTGACCTAGAGCTGCTTTAAAAAAAATGATGGAAAAGCTGATTTCTCCAACACTAAGGGATGTGTTGTTTTTTCTAATTATGGAAGATGTGCAATGCCAATGGTCAATGTCTGGTGAGGCCTCCAGACCAGCGTGTGGAGAGCATGAAGGAGAGCTTCTGGATGAACTTGGATAGACTTTTAGGGGTTCTTTTTAATATGGAATAAATGGCTGCTTGACTCAGGAATCTCCAAAGAAGCGTACCACTAAAGCATGGCTTTAAAAATGAGTATGAAGCTCTCAGTAAAGTTGCTTATGTAATCCGATGGTTGTGAAGGTTTTGAAAGGTATGCTTCATTTTTATGATGTCCACGAATGATATATAAAGTGGAATGGATGATGGAGAAGGGTCTCCATCTTTAAAACCTTCACAGTTTGCACATGTTGCATTTTCAGAGCAGCAAATTCTTGAAGATGTCACAAGAAATATGAGGGAAACTGCTTTCCACAAAGTTGGCAGAAGCAAAGCCATGTTTAAAAACTCAACTATGGATTGTTGTGTTATGTGTTGTTTTGTGTCAGACCTGAGGTTTGTTGAATGTTCCTGAAGAAACAAAACCTTGTGCACTATATGTTCAAACATTTATGGACACCTGCTTTTCCAGCAGTCTGTGAAACCAAGAGTTTTCCAATGGAGTTTGTCCCACTTTCTGCTACATGTTGAAACATATCAGAGTGAATCTGAATGCATTAAGCCATGGGAACATTACTTCCAGAGGTCGCAGTTCCACTGCTTCACAGGCCAAAATTTAAGGGCTTTATACCTCTCAAGACCACACATGGAATTGAGTGTGGTGAGCTTAGAGTTCTAAAGAGCTTCTACCATTTTGTTTCACTGTGGGGGTAGAACAAGCTGGGGGTGTCTAGAAAAGTTTGCACATATGGTGCACACATCCTGGTAAATTTGCAAGAGAAGAAAAAAAACATTCTTACATTGGAACAGATGTTAACGAATGGAATTTGAATCCAATGCAGACTGTAAATGGAGGTTTTGAATTATGCAAAGCAGTGAAATGTACAAGTGCGATGAAATTCGTCTGTCATTGTGTTCACACTGAAGCTTTAAATGACTGGAGTCCATCAGGGGTGCAGTCTAACACCCTAAAAAGATGTATCTATGTTTTAGCACTTCTGATTCACTTCAATAGTTATCTTTGAGTCTATAAACACACTACAGAAAAATATTCTAAGGCTTGAACCTAAGGCTTGAAGGCTTTGTTTTTGAGTAACATGCTGAGTCAGAATTTTCCACAGTGATGGTGAATGGAACCAGACGTTAAAAGAGTTTAAAGGGGACATGCTCTACCCTTTTTCCACAAGGGGACACAGTTCTTGAACAAACATCTGTGACCTATTTTGGTTTAAAATACCATAAGGTTTGAGCCCCACAGCAGCACTCTCCCCTGTTTAATCAGCACTGTTCTGAGTGTCTTGTGTCAGAGCCTGTTTCTTTAAATGTTAATGAGCCGCTCGCTGTTCGCCCTGACCCTGAGCAAACAGCAATGAGGAATTAGAAGATGCTCTGGTTTTTAGCCGTGTTTTGCTCTGTTCTCTTCCTTCTCAGTTCTCATTTTCTCAGTTTTTACTCAGTGTTCTTATTTCTCAGTGTGTGTTTTGTCGGTTTTGCTCTGTTTAACCTCGTCATTGAGCTCTCATGTAAACACAGGTCCATTGCTGTGATTGGACAGACTCAGACAAATGCAGGTGTATTTCTTCACTCAAAGACAATGCAGAGCAGCTCATGGGTAAAACACCTGGTTCATTCATCTTCTGTAAATTTAATTCTGCTTAATGTCAAAGTGGGTCCAGAACCTGCCTAGGGTCATTTGGCACAAAGCTGGAAAACACCATGAACAGGGCACCATTCAATCTCAGGGCATCACACACTCACCCAGTCACTCAAACAATCACATCTGTGGATAATTTCACACAACCAGTTCCCCTGTGTGTTTGGACTGTGGGTGGAAACCAGTGGCGGATGCTGGTCTTTCAAGGAGGGGAAGCTCAATTTCAGCCTACATCATAAAATGTGTCGGTTTATTTATACGTAAATTCTACCCTTCGTTCCTTTTTAAGAAAATGATCTGTGACCCTGTCGTACCAACAAAGGCGTCTTTTCCAGGGACTTGATTAGTGTCCTCTCAATGGCCAGCAGAGCTAGGCTGCTTAAACGGCCTTGGCCCATGTGAAGTGTGTGCGCCTGTGCTCCCACGGATCTTTACACAAAGGGTCGCTGATTCGCTCATTTTGCTGTCAATCAAAAAGGGATTTAGCCTCAGACAGATCAAAAGCCAGCGTTTATCCAATGACTCGTCTCGTTTCGCGGCACTTCGCTGCTTCACTATTGAACTCTGTGGCAGCATCCACACTGTTTAAATCGCTGTGAAGCTGCGGGAATGATTGAGAGGAAAGCCGCGTCTTTACCAGTGATAAGAAGCTGATTCTGAACAAAAGTTGAGCGCGTTGTAGTGCATATTTATTCAATGACATGTACACACAACAGTATATATTTGATCACTTATTTTTTTACATTTTGGGGGAAGCTGAGCTTCCCTTGCAGTCTTAGAGCAATCGCCACTGGTGGAAACCTACATAGAGACAGGGAGAACACACCACACTCCTTACAGACCCCTTTTAAATGGTGCCATTTGTAAGGATGAGCAGTAGAGCTGAGTATGTGAGTTGCACCCATGAAAAATTATCCAAATCTTCTCTGCCAATGCCAAACATTATTTTGTTGTTGCTATTGACAATTGTTTTGAGCTTCTGATACACCCAAGTGCTGCCACTCTGGTGCCTGATTGTGGGCTCTGCTATGGTGGTCAGTACGTGTCTGCTCCAAGAATCGACATGCCAAGTTTGACTGATCTAGATAGGGCCTGTGCGATGAGGCAACTTCAAGCTGGTGTTCCGCAAAACCAAGTTGAGGCATTATTTGGAGTGAGCCCTAGTACCATCTCCAAATTGAAGGCCAAGTTCCATATAACGGGATATGTTATATAGACGACACCCCAAGAAGATTGTTTCCTTACCCTGTCAGCACTTAAGTACCATAGGCTGTCTTCTACAGATTTGCAGGATGATATGGCTGACGGCTCTCTGCCTAGACAATCCAGAACAGACTGCACGCAACCAATCTCCGGTGTCATCGGGCTGCCAGGAGGTCAAAGTGTGAAGAAGACGTGGAGAACACTATGCTGATTGCTGCACTGATAGAGTAACATCATTTGGTGGAGGGAGTGTGATGGTGTGGGGCGGCATCTCCCTCACTGGAAAAACAAGGCTTGTCATCTTTGGAGGTTTCTCAATTCAGAGAGATATCGAGATGAAATTCTGCAACCAGTGGCAATCTCATATCTCCACAGTCTGGGACTGAACTCTATCCTCCACGATGACAACGCTCGCCCCCCCACAGAGCGGGGTTTATCAGAGACTGTGAGTGGAGAGGAGGGAATGGCCTGCCAGCTCCTGACCTCAACCCCATTAAATACTTATGGAACAGCTTGGGCGTGCTGTTTGTGCCACAGTCACCAACACAACCACGGTGGTTGACTTGCGACAAATGCTGGTTGAAGAATGCCATCCCACAGCAGTGTGTGACCAGTGTCAGGAGGAGGTGTGGCTGTGTAAGGTTCTTCCACACGCTACTGAGGCTCCTGTTTGTTAAATGAATAAATTGTTAAATCGCCAATACGTCTTGTTTCTTCGGATTTCAATCATCCAGACACCACACACCAAACGAGGCAATGGCAGAATAAGCTGATTAACATTGGCAGGGAGGATTTGGCTCATTTTTCATGGGCACAACCCACATACTCAGCTCTACCGCTCATCCCACAAATGCATGTTCCTTACAAATGTGGCACCATTTAAAAGGGACAATAACAGGCTCCAACGGTAAAAGATTTATTTCCAAGAAGCATTGTTACAACAGTGAAATAATCTACCAAACACACATTGCCTTACTTTTTGTGCTAAGTTTATATAATTAGCCACTTGACACATAAATCTCAGAAGACACTTGTAGGTTCAGTGATTTACATAGAGTAAACAGAGTGGTTATATTTGTGTTGTAGACACGGAGATGTCTTGTTCCTTTCACAACCACTATAAGAATGCTAAGATCCTTTACAATTAAACATCTGACATCAAAATGTGCTGCATGACTTTGTTTACAGTAATTGAATGATGCGGATATGTGGGAAGACTGGTGCACGCAAATTTACAGCAAATTTAAAACAGTCAACCCCCCAGCATCTGTTCATAAGTGTTACTGAGGTAGAGACACAGTATAAAAGGTATTGAACTTTCCTTCCTTTTCTGCCAGGACATTACAGTTTTTTTTAGCTGTATTCAACACAAATAACATCCCGATAAATGTATCCTTCTGCTAATCTCTGCCACACATTTCATTTGCTTTGTGTTATTTCCATTTAATTAATCTGGCATAACTCTGATATTCTCATATTCATTTTTATTTGTAATTAATTTCATATTTGTGAACACCAGCACAATGCTTTCCAGTGCCATCTCTGTGAATCCGATCAGAGTTTCAGCCTGTAAATACACAAGCCTTTGTTTTTATGCATTGTGGGGCCATTACATAGACTTCCATTTGTTTTGTGGAGACTTACCCCGTCCATATGCACCATGCCTGCCCTAAATATAACTCTAGCCCTAGATGCAACCCTGCTCTAACCTTAAGCCTGACCCCTAACCTTACCTTAACCCTAGCTTTTAAACTAGTCTTCACCTTAAAATGTAATTCCTTAGTACTGGTAAATACAACCCGGTCCCCACAACCCACAATGTGAGTGTGTAATTTTTGGTCCCCACAGTATGATATCTTCTTTGTGCATGTGCGCACACATACATGTACACACTACAGTTATGTCTTGACTGTGAGACTTGTTTTTCTTCATGGCAAGGTGTATTTCTGAGATGAATGTGTTTTTATATTCCATACAGAGTTCTGGCCATGCTTGTCAGAAAAATAATAAATGAAGATAAGTAAAACAAAAAGCTTATTTTCTGATCATTGATATAATATGTTCATTATAAAATCTTACACTGTTTTAAAGTTGTGGCTCTTTTTTTCTTTTTAGATGATGTTGTGGCTAGGATTTAAATTCAAGCATTTGGGAAAAATGTAAAGAATTGATGACCTCTCTGGTGGAAATTTTACATTTTTTGGAATTTCATGAAATGCAAAGAACATTTTGTGATGTGGGTTGTGCTGGGTTATTCCTCAGAGTGGATTTTTCTAATTATTGAGAGAGCAATCACACAGGAGTTTTCACATTTTCAAATCAGCAACAAATTAAATTACATCCAAATCAACTTAAAAGGAGCCTCCTCTTGTTCGCATGTGTTACAGAGGACAAGCGCTTCCTCGCCTGCTTCACTCTGTACTTCACAAGTAAATATGATGTATATCATTCCATATTCAGCAATGTATTTTACCTTACAGTCACTCACTGAATCAATGTTTTGCCTTGTGAACTCTGGAAAATGTCTGAAGAATTAGGTTTGGATATTTTCAGGCTTTGCCCTTGTACATCCCTGTTGAAAAATCCAGAATAAGATTAGCTTTAGCTTGTAGCTAGTTATGTCTTGAGCTTAGCTATACTAGTAAGCTAGCTTGTTAACCAGCTCTTGACTAGCTTAGTGCATGTTGCATTTGATGTTGATTATGCTTGGTGGTGTTGATCATGTTGCTAGTCATGCTGGTCAACCAGGTTGATTATGCTGGTCTTGCTTGTCAGCATGCTTGCTCATGGGGGTCAGTCAGCATGGTCCAGCTTGATTATACTGGTTGTCTAGCTTGGTCAGGTTGATCATGTTTTTAGTCCAGCTAAACCATCAAATTTAAATGAAAACATACACTAAGCTGGTTAAGATTTAAGGTGATCAGCCAGCTAAAACAGCATGAGTAGCTTGAACTGTTCATGCTGTTTTTTTCAGCAGGGTTATGTAGTGTACAGCTGGAGATTTTTCGTCTGAGATGAGTTCTCACAGCTGAACATTGTTTAGACATGAGGTGACGCTTGTGCTGCATGTGCAGGAGGCATGAGATGAATTCACTGTGAACGCTACTGGCTCCATTCACAGAGGGGCTCACTTGGTCATCACCCAGATTTTTTATACTAGGAGACTGGCAGTATAAAGATGTGGTAATGCCTGTTAGAACTGGTACAGTCATTTGCATTCAAACATACATGTTTTCAGGTAAAAAATTCTGGGTTACTGTGTGTGTGAATGAGTGCTATACAGAACAGCACTGTGACCCACCCCTACCAGCGTTACACAGGTAACCAGCCCATCCACCTTGGCCTTCTACTTTGAGCTTGTGCATGTAATTAATATTTAAAAATATCTGGTGTGGTCCATAAGACTCCCACAAAGTTCAACCCTACAGTTCAACCCTCTTCAGGACTGCTGTATGAATATTTCAGGCTTTACAGGGTGGCTCACTGCAGGACACTATTTCAGCAGATGCTTGCTGGGCCCTAAACTGTACCCTATTCACTGTAGTGCACTATTGTAGGGTTCTGCCATTTTGCAACAGTGTCTAAAAACATTGGTGTGAACGAACTGGACCCTATTTACATTTTAGGGTAATAACACATTTTTCTCATATATGAATTCTCAAGTGAAATTTGACCGATTTTGAGGGCATCCTAATCCCCCACAGTGCACAAAATTGTGCTAAATATTGTAGCTCACTATATGAGCTGAACATCCATCAAAGTGAACTGTGAGAGTTTTGTTGCTATGGGTTAATGGACACAATTCACTTGTGTTTCTAGTGAGGAGTCATTTAGGTCACATACATGCACCAAACATCCCCATAGTGCACAACAAAAAGTAGTGTACAATTGATGTACTCTAGCAGATGGAGGATACATTAGGATGTTTGGTAAAAAACCCACAAGGTTTTGTCTGTTCACTACTCTCCTGAATTCAGTTGGCCATAGTGCATCTGGTGAGTAATGTAGAAAAGTGTATAGGGAGACATTTCAAATTATTTCTCCTGCTCTTCCTCATTAATTCATCCCCCTACAGTTTTAACAAACCAAATCATATTTCCAAGAAATAAATAAAAACATCAATGAAACTGTAACTGAACCGGGTGGTGGGGGTTGTCCGTGAGAGTGACGTCAGGAGCGCCATATTGAAATATTTTCCTTTTCCTCTTTTCTTTTTTTAACCCCCGTCTCTCTTTTTCTCTGTGTGTTTCTTCTTCCCCGGCGGCGACTGCTCTTTCTCCCCGCACTCAGACATGGAGACGGACTCTCTCCTCGAAGCCCTGAAAGGTTTACGCTCTTTAATCTCTACGTTGTGTTTTATTTTCTGCTGGTGTCAGCTCGGAGCGAGAGAGAGAGAGGTGCTTTTATAGCGAGCTAGCTCTGCTAACGTTAGCTAGGCGCTAGTAAAACAGCGGTTTCTCTTTCTCAGTTTAAAGCCTGTATTTTAAAATCTAACATGAAACTAACCACCGTTTGTTTGTCGTATTTTGCCGAGTTTCGTAGCTCGGAGTTGTCTTGTCGCTTTACACAGCGACCTGCCCTTTAGCGCTTGTGTAGTTTCACTAGCTTCTTGCCTGGGGCGCGTTCCAAATCGTCCCATGCTCACTGTGTAGTGAACGTTGTCGAGCAGGGAAATGTGGTTTCTACAGTCAGATCATGGTTTACACCGTTAAAGATGGAGCGTCTCAGTGCGACAATATCACTTGTAAATTGTTTTAAGGTGTTTTATATGCTATTATAGGTTCCAAAGCGGTAACGTAGTGACCTAACTAGTGCACGTCGTAGGGAGACGACAGTCAATTTGGGACAGTGGAAGCGTTAGCCAGTGTTACATAGACCAAAGTAACGTTAACAGAAGTGGAGTTTATTAAAAAAGACGGTATAATGACTATTTTATACAATGTTCCCTCGACTTTATATTTTCCATTAAGTTTTCTGACGATGTTTTAATGGGTTTATGTAAACACAATTCTTTAAAACATAATTATATAGTGATCCTCAATGTATTGTCCCTTCTATTTGATCAGCTGTCACTGTGCTTTTTAGACGGAGATAAGTAATTGACCTCGGTTCTCATTTGTTGGCTAGTATCGTGTCTGGATTTTAAAAAGCTGTTTTAGGCTGTAAGACTTCTAACTTCATTGTATTTGTGTACAAAGCAGTAGGACAGGTTTTATCTCCAGTAAATGCGGTGTGTTTCTTCTGTTTAATTCTCCATTCTAGGGATTCAGGCTTGTTCATAGTAGAAAAGTTTGTAGATGTTCCTTCACAGATAATTATATGACTGTAGTGTTTCTGAATATACTACTTGTTTCCTGAGACATTGCTTTAGACAGACATACAGACAGACACGATGGACAGACATTACTTCATTGAACTTCTCTTTCTAACTTGGGCCCCGTCCACATCTGGCATTAATGTGTCCTTGCTGATCAGATCATAAGTGGCCAGCATTAAGTATAATGGCACTTTCCACTGCATGGTACCTGCTCTACTTGACTCTACTAGCTTGGTCCCTGATTGGTTTTCTACGATAAAGCCCCCCTCCTCGAGATTTGCCTATGATGTCGCTAAATACAGTCTCCAGTCTCAAGTGCAGGATTTGGAAACTACAGCAGCAGTGTTGTTGAAGTTGTTGTTACTGTTTTTTTTTTTTTTTGGGGGGGGGACTGAACTCATTGAGCCTTGGTTCCTCCCAAGGTGTCTTCCTCAGCTCTGAGGGAGTTTTTCCTTGCTACTGTCGCTTCTGGCTTACTCACTGGAGAGTTTTGTTTCATATTATAATATTTGTGTTTACTGGAATACTGTGAAGCTGACATGTGACATCAGTTGTAAAAAGTGCTGTGTAAATAAATTTAATTTGATTTTTGATTTGAACCCAGTTTTACACCCCTTGTTGCTCCGTCTGGCTCTCACTGAATTCTTTCATCGTCCACACATCCAAGAAGTGTTTGAACCCCACAGCACACTTTCACATGCTGGCGCTGTGAGTCTTAGGAAACAATGTGATCGCTGTAGCTTGGATATTTTACGAGTGGCTAGTTTGTCTTGTGGAGGCACAGTGGAGCAACAGTTAGTGTCTTAGCCACACAGCTTCAGGGGCCTGGAGGTTTAGGGGTCGAGTCCCGCTCTGGGTGACTATCTGTGAGGAGCAGCAGGTTGTGTCTCTGTCACACAGCTCCAGGGACCTGGAGGTTGTGGGTCTGTGAGGAGTTTGGTGTGTTCTCCCTGTGTCGGCGTGGGTTTCCTCCAAGAGATCCAGTTTCCTCCCACGGTCCAAATTCACACGTTGGTAGGTGGATTGGTGACTCCAAAGTGTCCATAGAGTGTGTGTGTTGCACCCTGTGAAGGACTGGCGCAACCTCCAGGGTGTATTCTCACCATGCGCCCAATGTTTCAGACTAGGCTCCGGACCCACAGCATCCCTGAACTGGATAAGCGCTTACAGACGATGAATGACTGAATGAATGAATAAATTAATAGTTTTTCCTGGAGGTCTGAGTTTCGCCATGTAAACAAGCCTCTCTGGTCAATCAGCACTCTGCAAGGTTTACACATCACATTTAGTCCCTTCCGGCTCGCTTGGAATCAAAAAAAGAAAAGAAACGAAGCTGAGCCGAGCACGTACCATGCAATAAAAAGTGCTATAAGTGTGTATGGAGTGGCCTGAATATAGTCTGATCATTTTTGGAGAAGGTTAGGGACACATCCGACCATGTCACACCTGTAGGGTGAAAAAAGATACCTTCTGATTAATCTTTGACAGCAACAAAGTACCGAAATACCCCCAATTCCAACCGCATTATTACTCTAGAACTCTTCAGTGTCTCTTCTCATGTGTGTCTTAAGTCAGCCCAGCATCATGCACCTGAAAAGTTGTTAGCACAATAGTCCCAAAATAGTTTGGAGGCAAAAGACATGCATGTGTGTGTTTGAGTGGGGGGGCTCCAATATACATATATACAAAACAGGGGCACTGCAGAAATTGTTTGGGAACCACTGGCTGCGAACGTGAAGGGAAATCAGCGGTGTTAACTGTCCCCCATTTTGTTTCAGCATTTTCACAACTCAGCTAAATCAAAACTACTACAACTCCAGAGGAAGACATTATTACTATTTAAGTACCTCCCGACTCATCATGCAACATGCCACCGCTCACTACTTTTGTGTTTTTTTTGTAATCCACATAAAGTGTTGTATAGCCTATGATCACCAGTCTTGAATTTACATCCGTCAGCACTGCTTCAATGTTGGCCAAGACAGAGCAGAGACTACGTAGTGTGTCACAGGTCTCTCAGCCTGAACAACAGTTCTATTGACCTGTCACTCAAATTTGCATGGCAGAGTTCACCAAAGTCAAATTTTATATGAACTTTCGCAGGTGAAATGTATTCGCCTGTACGTAGTGTACACGTAATTTAGCCGTCACTGTGAGTCTCATTGAAATGAATGGACAATCGCACACAAAAAAAGACACAAATCCAGTGAGATCGCGGGTTTATATGGAAATTTTGTAGAAGTTCAATCCGCATGGTCACTCGAAACGCATTTACAATCAGCCATGACATTACGTACCACCTCTTGTTTCTACACTCCTTGTAAACTGATTTTATATGTGCACTTTATAGTTCTACAGTTACAGACCGTAGTCAGTCTGATGCTCTGCTTCTTGTTCTGGAATGGTCAGGACCCACACAGAGCAGGTATCATTTAGGTAAGTGGATATTTTTGGTTCTGTCCAGCAGTGACCTAGAGTTTTAAAAAGACCAGCATGAACTGCTGTGTCTGATCCACTCTTAACTGCACAGCACATACTAACACACCGCCATGACATCAGTGTCACTGCAGCCCTGAAAATGATCCACCACTCAGATCATACCTGCTCTGTGGTGATCATCAGCATTGAAGAACAGAGTGAAGGAGGATTAACGAAGTATGCAGAACAGCAGATGGTCTACAGTCTGTAATTGTAGAATTAGTGTGTCAATATTTGGCCAGTGGAGCTGAGAGAATGGACAGTGAGTGGAGAAACAAGAAGGCAGATGCAGTAATCATATGGCTGATTAGTTCATATGTTATAGCTAGCTCGGATTGTTTTAGTAAAGTGAATTTCTTACAGTTGATAAACAGCATCTTATTTCTAACCCATTGATTAAAATACTGTGTACAGTTTAGGTTTTGCAGTCGACTGGGAACAATAACCGTATAACTAACCAAGTCCTGACTCTGTTGATTGTGTAAAAATGTTCTATGATGAAAATAAGCAGCTTCACCACAGATGCCTTTGAGAATATTGTCTGAAGTGCTGTGCTGCCTTCTGTGTTCCCCTCAGATTTTGAGAAGAAAGGAAAAAAAGAAGTGTCTCCAGCATTGGACCAATTTTTGTGCCATGTTGCGAAGACTGGAGAAACAATGTAAGCAGTTCATAGGAAGTGTATAAACATCTGTGTTTGACTTTTCAGATTTGACCCTTTTAAAGGAACACTAGGTAAGATTTGGTGTTTGTGCTCCTGGGCTTCCTCAGAGGCTGCAGAATGTAATTCACTTTTAGAGCATTGTTCTAAAATCATGTGGCAGGGAGGGGTTGTGGTTTCCTACACTCCTCTAAAAGTTACATAGTGCTGTTTCTGCAGTGCTGAGCCTGGAGTAACCACAACAACATTTTTTTTCTCTCCCCTTCCCCCCTATTACAGGTCAGTGGAGCATCAAAATGATTTTGAAACTGCAATTGTAGTGTTCCTTTAAATAATCCATAGTTCTGCCTTGAGGCTCATCTCCTCAGACATCCTCAACATGTCCAGCACTGATGACACCCACAATCTTAAATGCTTACCCCATCCTGAAAACAATAAATATCATTCCATAGCCCTCCCACTTACTCAGCGTCACTGAGCCACACGTTCAGATGATCAGAAACACCACAGCTTATTTACACCAGTGTAGATGGCAGTTATAATTTATCTAAAAGTTATAAATGATAGTTTGTTTGTTTTCTTCTCTGCAGGATTTCATGGTCACAGTTTAAAAGCTACTTTCTGTTCAAACTTGAGAAGGTAATGGAGGACTTTCGAGCCTCAGCCCCGGAGCAGAGAGGACCAGCAAACCCTAACGTGGAGTCTGTACCATTTGAGGAGATGAAGGAGAGGATACTGAAGATAGTCAATGGATACAATGGGTGAATAGACCTGTAGTAATGAAGCATATGACCTGGTTTTGAAGCTGTGTTGTGTAGAATATCTGAGAGATTGTATAAAAAAGGAGACAAAGGCCAGGGTCTCTTACCCCGTGCAAGTGCGCCATCTACTGACAGTAGTATGTGTGGGAGGAGGCAGACGTGGAATAGTCCTGTAATGGGTTTCCTGTATTTGTTAAATGCCTTAAATGTAATGGTTAAGTGTTGAGTGTTGGTTATACAGTGTCAGAAATAACTATTCCCCCCCCCTCCTCATGCACACTTTCAGAATTCCATTCACAATCCAACGTTTGTGCGAGCTGCTCACGGACCCCAAGAGGAACTACACAGGAACTGAGAAGTTTCTAAGAGGGGTTGAGAAGGTAAGAACACAGTCTTTGGGCTAGGTTTAGTTTTGGTGTAATGGACTTGACACAGAATTGCATTGGGGTGGGTTTACTCCCACACACAATCCCATCCTCAGATACTAAGTAATATGGCATCACTATTAACTACAGTCTTCCCTCCATTGGGAAACACATGTACCGTTTTTGCTCTTAATATTTGTACTCTCTCCTCAGAATGTGATGGTGGTCAGTTGTGTGTATCCCACTTCTGAGTAAGTGACGCCCCTCCTGTGCTTCTGAATATTAACGGCTTACTTATTCTGCTCATGTGCAGTAGTGAATGTCTTTGACTGCTGAAAGATGCTTACTATGTTCCTTAATTTTTTCAGGAAAAATGGCTGCAGTGGGGTTAACAGGATGAATGGAGTCATGCTGCCAGGCAACACATCCATATTCACTGAAAGGCAAGTCATCTTAACCGTCAACTTAACCCTTTAAATCTGTTGCAGGGTAGTGTTTTCTGTTAATTCTTGTCAAAATCATTTGACAAATTCAAGACATTAAGTTTTCATTTGTGTCCAAAACATTTGAAGTGGATCACATGGTGCTTTATCATAATTCTGCTTAAACTAATAAATAAATGTGTGTTCTGAATGAGCTCATAAGGGCAGCAAAGTAGCACTGGGGGTCACCGTTTGCAGTGTTCTCCCTGTGTCTGTGTGGGTTTCCTCTAGCTGCTCTCGTTTCCTCACACAGTCCAAAAACACATGTTGGTAGGTGGACTGACTGTGCAAACAGTGGCTGGTGAGTGTGTACTGCCTTCTGATCGACTGGTGCCCTGTCCAGGGTGTGTTCCTGCCTGGTGCCCAGTGACTCTGAACAGGATTAAGTAGTTAGAGAAAATGAATTTCTCTCTTGCTCTGTCTTTCAGGAAGGTGAACGGGCCAGGAACCCCCAGACCGATGAACAGACCGAAGCTCTCCGCCTCTTCTTTACTGGCCACAAATGGATTGCCAGACAGCACAGAAAACAGAGAGTCAAACACAGCGGCAGGGCACAGTAAACTCATTAGGTATGCTTCAGTTATATACACTTTGAATGTATCTGTACAATTTGTTTCTTAGAACTGTTGGAGGTGCTTGAATTATTTTCAGTATAAAGCATGCTCACATGATACATACATTTTAGAGAAATTAGAAATCACTTTTCTTACTGTTTATGTCCAGAAGTATACACACATCCCTTCTAATTAGAAAACCCTACTACTTGATTGGGTCTGGGTGTGTTGGGATGATTTAAGGGTGATTTATACTTCTGCATTGACTCGACACACAGCCTACGCCACTGCGTACGTTTATACTTCTGTGTTGGGGTCTGCGTCACTCTGCAACTACAACCACACCACTAGGGCTGAAACTCAAACATCTTCCTCTGCACTACATTGTACACAATGTAGTGGTGCAGTATAATTACTTTTATAAATCTTTAAAGTGCACTATTTAGGGAGTAGGTCATTGTTTGGGACAAAGCATGGTTTACATGAGGTGCCAGAAAAGTAACTAATACAAAGTCAGCAAGTTTTCCCATGTGGTATAGCTTCTTTATTTCCCCCCAGAGACCTCCGTATTTTCCCTTTGTTCAGAATTTTTATTCATCCCTGAAGCCCACGCTGTCTGAGGAAATATTTCAGTATGAATGTGCCGCTGTCTGCGTCTCTGTGTGCGGAGGAGAGGAGCTCATATTCTTGTACTCCTTCGGTTCTGCATAAACAATGTCCATCCTGTCCATTCATGCAGTCTCTGGTGCGTAGTTACATTCCGGGAGAGGTGCACTTCAAGCTACAGCGTAGGGTTCATGTCAACGCATAGCCTACGGCATAGGCTCAGCACAGAAGTATAAATTGGGCTTTAGAGTGGCTTTTGTGACCTAGAACTAATCATCCAACATCAGTATCTGACCTCATTAATTTTCTTGTGCTCTGAATGCCATCTACATACTTAAAACAGTGTTCTTACAAGTACTGTAGTGCTTCACCTGCAGAGGACACCTTTAAATAACCTGACTGGTGACTCTTAATTGAAATCGGTGCAGTTGTTTAGAGTTAGTTATGTGTTAAAACCTGTCTAGAAAATCCAAGTGAGAGTGTGATTTTAAAATTATCGCCAGCCTTAGATGCTGTAAACAGCCCCAACACGGGTGGACAGCTGGTAAATAGCACTGTCAACAAAGTACAATGCTGCCTAGCATATAATGTTACAATACTGTATGGTTTCATATTGTGTTTAAATTAATATTATTGTTTAATCTAAATCCCTATGTGCAAAGTGACAAAATCGCTTATGAACTGACAGTATCATAGCCTGCGGTAGTACTTTTCTGCATCAGCTTTCCTTACTGTGTAGCAAGCCACTATGTCTTCCCTCTCACGACTCTCTCTAGTGAGTTGGCCTTGCAGATTAAACACACAGTTTGATTGGCTCAGTTGAATGGAGCTATTGCCATATTTGCTGGAATAACACTAGTCTGTTGTCTATCACAATGACTGTTCAAAAATATAAATAACGTTTCACGAATGTTATTTTCTGTTCCTATTTAATTTATTTCAAGTTGTACACAGACCGAGAGACAACCTTAACTTGGTATAGGTCTGACATTTGAGGGTTCTAGGGAATTTTCCTTACTATAAAGGAATTTATTTATTTTATTTTTCTTTCAGTGACTCGTCTGGAACAGGCTTGAGCGCTTCTCCAAGCGGTTCCTTAAAGAACAAACACGCAGATGAGGAAGAAGATATGGAGGAAGACCAGCAGGAAGTGAAGAGGCTGAAGTTCAGTGAAGATGGTGGTGAGGATGAGGACGATGCCGAAGAGGAGCCAAGCAGTGAAACAGATCATCCTGTGCTGCCCAAGAGTGTGTCCAGTTCTCAGAAAACCGAGTCAGAATCGTCCATGACACAGGAGAAAGAAGACGAACACGAGGAGGAGGAGGAAGAGGGTGAGGCTGCCACTTCAACAGCAGGCTGTGAAGACCAAGGTATCTTTCAAACATTCTGATTTATCTTAATGCTGAATATCATTTAGAAAAATGTAGTATGAGGTAGTGTTCCTGGGTCATTTCCCTATGGCAGTGACATCCGGTTCATATTTTTGGAGGCATATTATGGAAAAAGTCACAGAGCATGTGGTGATTAATTTTTGGGACCTTCAGCCCACCAACCCACACACTGTGAAACAAGTTTTTTGGAGGCAGCAAAATTTATAAGGATATGTTCTAATTTTGTTGTGCTCCTAACAAAAAGTACACTTTAGAATTGTCCCACTCCCCTCACCTGAGTCTCTCCAATCACAGCGCTGGACCCGCATTCATGTGAGATGGCAATGACGAGGTTAAAGGGAGCAAAACAAACACAACTATTGCAAAGGACTAAAAGCAAAGAGTGAAAATGTAAACAAAACAAAAAAAAACGCAGAATAAAGAAGACGGAGAAAATGGCTAAAAACTGCTGTGGTGTTTCATCTTTCTGGTATTTTGACCAAAACAGGTCACAGATGCTCTCCACCATCAGGCTGTCGAGCAGGTGAACTATGTTTAGGGATGAGTTGGGGTTTGTGAACTAGTCTTCCAACATTAGTACGTCGCCTCACTGATGTGAGCTGAGGCTTGTCTCATTCTGCTCTGTATCGATGTAAATTATAACTCAGTCTAACGATTATCTCTCATTTGCTTTCCTTCTCTCTCTTGCAGAGCCCACAAGCACTCAGTCTGACTGTGTCCCCATAGACGACCAGGAAGCCTCCTCCGCAGAGAGGGAAGTTCCATGTGGCTCTAGCTCTCCGACTGAGGACCCGTGCGATATGGACCAGTCTGAGCAGCAAGCTCCAGCCTCCAGCCCCGATCACAGAGAGGTGGAGGAGCCTAACGAGCCGGTCAGCAGCAGCAGCAGCGGCGATGAGAGCGGATCCAGCAGCAGTGAGGGCAGCGGCCCGGCCCCCAGCAGCAGTGCTGCAGACTCACCCACAGAGGGAGACGCAGAGTCGGGGGAGCTGGACTCGGAGAACACAGAGGAGCCTATGGAGCAGGACTAAGAGCCTCTAAAAGAGCTGACTCCGTAGCATAACAACCAGCGTATGTGGAGATGTTGAGAAAAACACACTAACAAATGCTGTCCGGAGAGGGTTGTTAACTTTGGCCTACTGACCTTCCACTATGAGCCTTTTGGTCCAGTGTCCCTGCCCTCCGAATGGACACAGATGCTGGTGTACATATGTGATTTTTACTCTTGAGTTGAAGGTTTTAAACTGGAATGGTTCCTTTTTATATGCTTTCAGTCGCTCTGTACAAACACAGTTGCTCTATCTCCTTCCGTCTGCTTCTCATTGGAACATGAGCGAAGGGATTTCTCACACTTTCCTCTCAGCTTTGGTAGGGTTTTCTTTTTGTTGTTTGAGTTTCTTAGACCCAAACTCCAAGACACTGGAGATTTACTCTACCTTGCTTATGCAGTTTCTCCAAAGACCTGTCACATCTCTAGAATACAAAAGAGAAGACCCAAGCCATAGTTTCTTCTGGTTTATTCTCCCACGTTGTTTCCTGTCAGCTGTTTTACATATGGATCCACTGTTTTATAGAAGATACATCCTTTTCTTCCGTGTGTTTTTCTTTCTCCTCCCCTTTTAATCTCTCGCTGTTGCTGAGTCGTAGACTGTATCGGAGGAGAGCATTTCATAAAAAAGGTACATACACCTAAACGGGAAAAAAAATCTGACTACTTTTGGCTTACAATAATTTATAAGGACATTTCAGTTAATTGCTATTTTTTTGAGTTTCCTTTCAGGAGCCAGTTTACTGAGCACTGGTCCAATGAGCTAAGTGTGTGTGTGTGTGTGAATGAGAGAGAGAGAGAGAGAGAGAGAGGCCCATGTCTACACCAGGGTATCTCCCCAATAACAGCTGTCTGCCTCTACTGCAGCTGTACTGTTTTGATATTTAGAGTTTTTAAATTTCAGTAGACTTTTGTAGAGCATTGTGTGTTCACTGCTTTTTTGTGAATCCATATATTATTGTAAGATCTCTCTGTATGAAACTGAATGCGTGTGCTTTCAATGCAGTATTCAGGTGAAGCAATAAATGTTCTGGTTTTAAATGTGCAAAAGATCACTTTTGAACCATTTTAAAATTCTTTTTCAGCGTTGTGCTAAAAGTAATGCTCTTATTTGTTTTATAATGAAAACCTCACTTGTTCTGTGCATGTGCAGAATAATGTGTGTATTTATTTAATTTATTTTCTCTCTCACTGTGAATTTCTCCAAACACAGAGCTTAATGTGCATTTATGTGAGAGCACAAAGACAATGACACGGAACAAAACAGACACAAGGAGCGCGGAGAAGTAAAAACTGAGAAGAAAGAGAACCAAGTTAAAACAGCTAAAAAAGCAGAGCTTCTGCTCCTTGCTCCTCACTGCTTTGAACTCGGGGTATTTTGACTGAAGCAGGTCACAGACCCAGAACATGTCCCCTTTAGGTAGGTTATTCACTTTTCAGGAAAAAAAAAAACAGACTACATACAATATAGCAACGTGAATGTGGATGAAAGCTGGGCGTGGACTCTGGCCCCGTATACTGCAGGAAAAATACGGCTCTGTTTATTTCATGAGAATGAGACTTTAACCAGCACAAATATTAGCCGACACAGTAGGGGGGTCATTACTTTCCCTGGACGAGGGTAATAGATTATTATTGATTGCGTAACGTCTCTTGCGCAGAGTGCCAGAAAAATAATCCAGAGCTTGCTGTGACTCAATGTGAGCGTAATATGCTCTCAACTATTGTGGCATTCAAATCCTCTCTCATTTTCTGCTCAATTTCATAATAATGGATACAAAAGAGTTCCCTGTTTTGTAAAGGCATCTTTTGCAGATCCTATTGGTATTTTGAGAGTTTGATGTGAAATGCTTGGTTCCATCGAATCACCACCAACGTGAAGAGATTTATATCTGTGAATGCTCCCTCAGATGCACCACAGCTCTCACTGTCCATTCTCTCAGCTCTGCTGACTGTGCAGGAGCACTTTGTAGTTCTACGATTATAGTCCACCTGTTGCTCTGCATACTTTGTTAACCCGCTATGTCTGATCCACTGATACAATGCACACTAACACATCAGTGTTGCTGTAGCACTGACAATGATGCAGCACCTGCTCTGTCAGCCTCCTTTCACTCTGGTCTCCAATGCACAGGACCAGCACAAAGTATGCAGAGCCACACGTGCGTGACAGTCTTTAATTGTAGAGCTAGTGTTGAGAGGGTTTCTGTCTAAAATGTATTTTAAATATTGTATGTAGAGAAATATGAGAGATTCACCACAAATGTATCATTGAAGCAAAACCTTGTATCTCTAATATTTTCATAGGCATGAAGAATGGACCAATAGAAATGCTCCAAAATGTCTTGGAATACATTAGTTTATTCCAAGTATTAATTAATACCTGACCCACTGCAACCCTGAACTGGGTAAGGGTTACAGACATTCATTCATTATCTGTAAGCGCTTATCCAGTTCAGGTATCTACCCGTAGGTGTGTGTCGCTCTGCGAAGGACTGGCTCCCCCTCCATGATGTGTTCCTGCCGTACGCCCAATGATTCTGTGTAGGCTCCAGACCCACCATGACCCTGAACTGGATAAGCTGAATTACAGATAATGAATGAATGTCTGTAAGCTCTTATCCAGTTCAGGGTCACAGTGAGTCGAGCCTACTCAGAATCATTGGGCCCAAAGCAGGAACACACCCTGGAGGGGGCGCCAGTCCTTCACAGAGAGACACGCACACACCTACGGACATGTTTGACTTGTCAATCCACCTACCAACAGTGTTTTTGGACTGTGGGAGGAAACGGGAGCACCCGGATGAAACCCACGCAGACACAGGGAGAACACACCACACTCCTCACAAACAGTCACCCGGAGGAAACCCACGCAGACACAGGGAGAACACACCACACTCCTCACACACAGTCACCCGGAGGAAACCCACGCAGACACAGGGAGAACACACCACACTCCTCACAGACAGTCACCCGGAGGAAACCCACGCAGACACAGGGAGAACACACCACACTCCTCACAGACAGTCACCCGGAGTGGGACTCGAACCCATAACCTCCAGGTCCCTGAAGCTGTGTGACTGCGACACCTACCTGCTGAACCAGCATGCCGTCCCAGCTTACAGGTGATGAAGGAATATTAATGTAATAATAATAATGTAAATGCAAAATTTCCCCAATAAATTATATATATATATATATAAAATGGAACTTACAATGGAACATATATAATGGAATTAAAAATAGCCTGGTCCCTGTCACCTCGATGGTAAAAAGGCAGTCTGTACCTTTCCCTACATTCATAGAACAGTAGAATAATGTTTACATACGTTAAGTTAAGCTGAATTTTATAAATATAGGTGGAATTCCCCTTTAAGTCATTAGTTCATTAGATGAGCAGCTTTTTAAACAGCTGTAATTCTCCAGTCTGCTCATGAGTGGCATGACCTCTGGGGTCAGGGAGAGTATGTAACCCCTGAAATTTACTCAGGCTCTCAGAGGAAATAAAGAGCGGATTGCCTAAATCTAGGCGTGACGCTCAGCAGCAGGTTGCGTTTAACTGTAGTCTTTGAACGACGTTCTCCGGGGAAATAAACCACATGTCACTTGGGCAATAGAGACGAGCCTTAAATCAAAAGAGGCATCCTTAAATTCACAGAGCCACGACGGCAGGCCTTATTAAACACAGCCGTCCCTCACGGCTTAGCAGAACAAAGCTGAGCTGTTCTACTTAAAATCAAGCACGAGGTCGGGGTGTAGAATTATGAGCCAATGCTTTGTGTGAAGAGCACACGTTTCTCGAGATGTTTTACCAGCTGCAGCTTAATGAAACCACACAGATCTCCAAAATACTGCTGTTAACAGAGAAGAACACAATTCTTTACTTCTAATGAAACTAATACACTTCTAATATAATCAATATGTCGTTATGTCCAGGGACCGGGAGACTGTGAGTCTGATTCCCGCTCCGGGTGACTGTCTGTGAGGAGTGTGGTGTGTTCTCCCTGTGTCCGCGTGGGTTTCCTCCGGGTGACTGTCTGTGAGGAGTGTGGTGTGTTCTCCCTGTGTCTGCGTGGGTTTCCTCTGGGTGACTGTCTGTGAGGAGTTTGGTGTGTTCTCCCTGTGTCTGCGTGGGTTTCCTCTGGGTGACTGTCTGTGAGGAGTTTGGTGTGTTCTCCCTGTGTCTGCAGGTGTTTCCTCTGTGTGCTCCGGTTTCCTCCCACAGTCCAAAAACACACATTGGTAGGTGGATTGGTGACTCAAAAGCGTCCATAGGTGTGAGTAAGAGAGTGTGTGTGTTGCCCTATGAAAGACTGGCACCCCCTCCAGGGTGTATTCCTGCCTTGTGCCCAATGATTCCAGGTAGACTCTGGACCCACCACGACCCTGAACTGGATAAGGGTTACAGATAATGAATGAATGAATGACTCCAAGCGGAGGGGAGGTCCGCTATGTGCAGATTAACGTGGCAATTTGTTCTTCTCTTGTGAAATTTTATAGGAAACAAGGACACACAGTATCTTTAATGTGAAGCACCTGTGAGTGAGTAATTCAGTGAGTGAATGAATAAATGAGTGAGTATATGAATGTCAGTAATTAAGTATGTGAGCGAGTGAGTGACAGAGTATCGGTGGTGGATCATTTCTCAGTGGTGGTGTGTTAGCATGTGTTGGGTTGGTACGAGTGGATCAGACACAGCAGTGGTGCTGGAGTTCACTGTTCTCTCACCGTCCACTCTCTGAGACACTCCTACCTTTTAGATGTAGAGACAGGCACAGTTTGTGTTGGTCGTCCTCTGGTCTCTCATCAGTGGCCACGGGACGCTGCCGGCTGGATATTTTTGGTTGGTGGACTATTCTCAGTCCAGCAGTTTGATCCTCTCGTACCAGCACAGTGTGAGTGTCACTGCATCGCTGAGAATGTTCCACCACCCAAATCTGTGGGGTTCCTGTGGTGGTCCTGATCATAAATTGGGGTAAACAAGGTGTGCAGTCAAGTGTGTAATTGTAGAACTACAAAGGGCACCTTTATGGTCAGTGGAGCTGAGTGAATGGCAGCGGCTAGAAACCAGGGTGTACGCTTAATGCTTATCTGATTGGTGCATGCTCCTTAAACCTTTTATTGGAGCTCCACGTATATCATCACTTATACCCCACCATTTACCATTGTTCTAGAGAACTCTACAAACTGATAGAAGCACAGACAGATTACAGACTGTCCACTACAGTTTAAAACGCGTGATACACTTCTGTCTGTCTTAATTCCAGTAAAGATTAGAAACTAACAAGTGGAATCAAGAACTGTATGTCCCTGTTGTAGTGCAGTAACAGATCATCAAGCGTCTAACAATTAACTGTGTTCATTTGAATATTTCCACTAGTTTCTCATATAAGGGAAGAACCACAAGAGTCTTCACTGAAATGGCACATCTGGAACTGTCCGAACTCCTCCTGTTAGCGCAGAACCAATCTGCTTAATTGCATTCTGACTTTTCTCCCTTTTCAATTACTCCCAGCCCTGTGAAACTGAGCCATGTCTAATGGTCACATTACTCTTCTCTTATTGCACATTATGCTTTAGAGGACGAGGTTCAGAGGAGGTTCTTGCTGGTCGTGATCAAAGGTTCTTCTGGACGTGCTTTTCCAAGTTCTGTAACTTCTTTGAACAGAAGGGTTTACGATGGAGGGGTGATGGAAGTGTGGATGTTGCGCTGCAGCAAGTAATGAACTTGTGGGAAATCACATATGCAAGTAAGATGGTTTAGTTTTGAAAATATCTCAGTTTACACATTTTTATATCCTCACTGTCCAACTAAAAAGCATGCATCTCCCCCCAATAAACACTTCTTAACTTTCAGTGAAAGTATATGTCAAAAGATTTTACTCGTAGTCATTTTGGAGCAGGGTGGCATGGTGGTGCAGCAGGTAGGTGTCACAGTCACACAGCTCCAGAGACCTGGAGGTTGTGGGTTCGAGTCCCACACCAGGTGCCTGTCTGTGAGGAGTGTGGGGTGTTCTCCACATGGATTTGCTCTGGTTTCCTCCCACAAAGTCCAAAGTGTCGCTAGGTGTGAGTGAATGTGTGTGTTTTTGTGTCACACTGTGAAGGATTGGTGCACCCTCCAAGGTGTGATTCTGGGTAGACTCCGGACCCTGAACTGGATAATCGCTTACAGACTATGAACGAATGAATTTATTTTGGAGCATGTCTATTGGTTCATTCATCATAAAATTTTGACACAGTGTGAAGGACAGCTGCTCAGTTCAAATATGTAATAAACTAAAAATCCACAAAAATGGAGATAAATGTTTTTAATTGGACAGCGACAGTATGTTTAAAACAGGGGGGCTGTTCAGTGCTTCATATCAAAGTCAAAATATGTTGTTCTCCACTGGAGCTGCAAGGCTAATGTTTTTGTAAGCAATGGGGAGTTATTAAAATGGTAATTTTGCAAGAAAATGGCTTAACGCAGCAACTGTTTATAACAGTCATTTTGAAGCTTTGCGACTGGTGCATTCTTCATGAGATTTCAATTGTAACACAATGTAAAGGGCAGTTTTCAAATGCCAAAGAATGAAAATAGACATATGAAGAGACAACTTTGCATGGGAAGGGACAAGCTGAGAATGCAAGAAAAGGTAGGAAACGCAATCACAACAAATGGCAGTGCACAGTGCTAATTTCATTTACATATAACTAGAGAAATCATTAAAACAAATAAAGCCTCCGTGAGCTAACACTAGAAAATAAGTGGCCTCTCCAGCCAGACTTCAGGCCAGGCTTTAACCTGTGCTCTACTTTCAGCCGCCTAGAAGAAGGGCTAATATCTTTGACACAGAGCATTATGGGGTTAAAATGGAATTAATTCTTTGTTTGTAAGCGCTAGTCCAGGGTCGCGGTGGGTCTGGAGTCTTCGTGTAATCACGGGGCGCAAGGTGGGAACACAACCTAGAGGGGTCATCCATCCTTCACAGGGCGACACACACTCACATATTCACTCACATCTACAGACACTTATGAGTCGCCAATCCACCTACCAACATGTGTTTTTGGACCATGGGTGGAAACCCACTTGGACACGGGGAGAACACACTGACCTCCTCACAGATAGTCACCTGGAGTGGGGCTCAAACCCACAACCCCAGGACCCTGGAGCTGTGAGACCTTTTGCGCCACCTAAAAAAATTGGAAATGAAAAATAAAAAAATGAGACCCAATTGGGAGTTTTAAAATTGCGTCAGTGTTGCCCTGTGAAGGACTGGCGCCCCCTCCAGGGTGTATTCCCACCTTGCGCCCAGTGATTCCAGGTGGGCTCTGGACCCACCGCAACCCTGGATTAGATAATGAATGAAAAAATTGCGTCATAAATAGTATTTCCATATTTAAATATCCATCTTGTATCTTACACTGATAAATAATCTTCCATTGAGTCTTCATTAGCCTCTCACACCTCAGATTCTTGCTTGAGTTGAGGTGAAATTACATAAATGCCAATGCCCATATTTACAAAGTTTCTCACGTGGCCTTATTTGGACACCGTCATTTTTTGGACAGTCAACATGAAAGCCGTCATCTTTGTATTTCCAGCTGTGTTGTACACTCTGAACAGATCTGAAGTTCACTGACAGTTCACTTCGCTCAAGAGCACTCTCTCTTCTTCCTCCTGTCTCAGGGTCAAGCCCCAGCCGAGCGCAATCTCTGTATCATCCAATAGAGGGGAGTGTTTCGTCTCCCAGTCATCTGCTAACGGGATTACCCCTCAACCGGGACAGGAGCAGAGCTGCTGAGAGCCCTGGGCTGCAGATAGGGCCCTCACCCCTCCTCTTCCCCTCCTCCACCCTTTATCCCTCGCTCCAGAATGGAGACGGTATGAGTGCCATGCTCCCAGAGGCACCGTGTCCAATCCAACCTTCACTGCATTCCTGCATGGGCACTGCTTTAAAAGAGAGTGTCTCTCAAAGTAAGTGAAGAAGTTGAACGCACTTTCTTGCTCTTGCTGTGGAGTCACTGGAGTCTGCTACCAAAATGGCTAATAATGAAAGGAAGCTAGCTAATGTACAAATGCTACTAGTGCTGTTTATCATGGCTGTCTGCTCTTTAGCTATAGAGCAGGACTAGTTTCCACTGACGATGACCTACATGAGCATTTTTGGCTTAGAGCTTCATGTGAGAACTAAGGGTAAACAGTTTTGTGGGTCAATGTCAAGTTGCATTGTGTGGTGAAAAGAGGAGATGGACATTCTGCACACAGCTGACGATCCAAGGAGACGTTTACCCGGGAGCAGAAAAGTGACTGGATGCTTGATTTGTAATGCAGACATTTTCATCTGTTTCACATGACTTTATCAGTCAACTACAGACATCGTACCTTGTGCTCTATATAACAACAGCACTGCGTGAATTCCCTAGAGGACTGTCTCCACTTGGGTTCATGGCTTTCACAGCTCTAAAAGATTCCAGCAGGTGACATATGCTGTGTGAAATGTCTCTCAGTTTCCTCTGGCAGTGGGACGTCCTGCGGGGGTGTGATTTTTTTTTCCTTTTTTTTTTAAAGAACAAAAAAAACCCTACTCTTCACAGAAATGTGTTGTTTGAGCTTTCACAAACCTGTGTCAGACTAACACTGACCCAGAGTCAAGAGCCCAGGATGTAAGGTCAGCTTAGTAACATTCATAAGGCTTTAAAAATGCTTTTATAGGTGATGTATTGCATGTGTAATGTTTTACAATATCTTAAAGAGTTGCACATACATGAAAAACCATTCACAAAACATGGGTTCAGGAACTTAATAAAGGTTCTATAGTGCATTTCATTCATTCATTATCTGTAACCTTTATCCAGTTCAGGGTCGCAGTGGGTCCAGAGCCTACCTGGAATCATTGGGCACAAGGCAGGAATACACCCTGGAGGGGGCGCCAGTCCTTCACAGGGCAACACACACACACACACTTTTGAGCAGCCAATCCACCTACCAATGTGTGTTTTTGGACTGTGGGAGGAAACCAGGTCCATGGAGCTGTGTGACTGCGACACTTCCTCCTGCGCCACCGTGCCGCCCTTCTATAGTGTATTTTTAAGCCTTAATTTATAAGGTGCTATACGGCATATACAATCTTTTATAATATAAATACATCAGTGTATGACATCATGACTGTCTATTATGTAATAGAATGTTGCCCTATTCAGGGTGTGATCCTGCCTTGTCTCCACTGATTCCATGTAAGCCACGAGCCTGGTGCGGTGGGTCCAAAGCCTACCCGGAATCATTGGGCGCAAGGCAGGAACACACCCTGGAGGGGGCCCCAGTCCTTCACAGGGCGACACAAACACACTTTCACTCACTGACATTTTTGAGTCGCCAATCCACCTCCCAATGTATGATTTTGGACTGTGGGAGGAAACTGGAGCACCCGGAGGAAACCCACGCAGACACAGGGAGAACACACCACACTCCTCACAGACAGTCACCCGGAGCAGGACTTGAACCCACAACCTGAAGGTCCTTGGAACTGTGTGACAGCGACACTAACCTGCTGCACCACTGTGCCGCCCTAAATGTAAATCATCACAATTAAAAAAGTAAATAAAAACAAAAAAACCCAGAAAATAATAAACCAGTGAAAACTAGGTAAAGAATAAAAAAGTAAAACTAAGACACACAATAAAAATACAACAACTAAGCAAAATAAGTGAAATAATTTATGTAATAATACCAATAAAAGACAAAATGTAGACATATGCTTTTAAATCTTTCTTGGTTTTTAAAATTTATTTTTATTATTTTTTTTTTAATCTGTTTTTTATATCATACATGGATGCTAATCTATCAGGCACTCAAACGTCTATGAATCTGCTATACCATTAAAGGGGAGTCCTATTCTCTTCAGTCCTATTCACATCATGCATGTGATTATATTAAAAATTATACTCAACAATGCAAATATATATAAATAAAAAATGGATGAATACAGGATTCTTAGGAAGTGTTCCTGTCTGCTTCTTACTTAGAGCATCTCTTATGAGAGTGAGCCTCCCATGTCTAATATATATCATTATGAGAGAAAATGGCTCATAAATCTTCTCATGTTTTTCTTTTTTGTGTGCGGTACTACGGCGACACAGGGAGAAACTGGAGGAGAGACGGTGATGGGGAAATTATAGCCTTCATGTTGCATATTTATCCGGCACCTGTGTGTCGCCATCTGTTTTTTCAGCATAAACAGGTGACGGAACATATTGCGCTCCGTCTGCCAAGCCCACTTTCCCTGGCTCCGGAATGCACGCAGTAGTTGGGAAATGGGGATTTGCGCCAATAATGCTTGCGACATCCCCTTTGTCAGCTTCTGAAGTCTTTTTCCTCTCTCTCTCGCTCTCTTTTTATTCCTCCCCACCCTATGCTATCATGCCTGCAGCAATGGCCTCTCCCAGCGAGTCCAGACATTTCTGAATCCATAAAACCATTTAATAGTTTTTGAGCGGGACAGTGATGATTGTGTGACAGAAGGAGAGTTCTACACTATAATCTCAATAAAACAACATTACTCCTCTTATTAATTCAGTTGGAGAGAATCCACAGATGATCCCAAGGGGAAAGTTGGGTAGCAAGACTGGACTTTATATACACATAAAAAAACCCCACCTTATTACAAAGGCATGTTAAAGTGCAGAACACAGCACACAGAACAGAATCTTATATATTTAGTGGTGTAAGAGGAAACTACTGTGAAGACGACTCATAGAATAAATACATTGATTTATAATAATAAATGATAATATAATAATAATAAATACGTACAGAGCCAACTAATCTGGACACATGCCTTCGACTTTTCCACCACCTGGTAATTACTCTATTCAAGTCGACTAGGCTCTACTCTGCTTTTCTTTAATTTTCCCATTAGGCAAATTGGGTCCCTGGTACCTAGAACCAGCTACTTTTTTTAGTACCTGCTCACGTGTGGTTCCAAGCAAACTGAGTAGGGGACTAAACCCTGACGTGTAAACCATGCAGAGCTCATTTTGGCCAAACAGACTTGTTAATCATGATGAAATACAGACATCCAACACAAACTAGCCATCTGTAAAATCTCCAAGCAGTAGTGATCACAATAGCTTTTGTCCGACTCACAAATCAGCATGGTCTTAAACGCTTCTTGGATCGGTGGTTGACAAAAACATGAAATGTGTAAAGCTTTATTCAGTCCCAAAAAACCCTCAAAACATCCTGATAATACAAAATGAGTAAACAATGCTTAATGTAATCTCTCACATTGTTGCATTTTCCAAGGCCAGCTGCTTTTCTATGACACCAGCTTAATTTCAGAGGGATCTGTTGTAGTCTTAAACATACCAGGTACCATGAACCAAAAAGCATGTAAAGCTGAGTAGAGTAGGTGCCATGCAATGGAAAAGCACCATTAGTGATCCTTTCACTCACCACACATTTACTTCAGTCCAGCTCCTATTTATCTCACGAGAAAAAAGACAGGTGTGTAGTCAGTTTAATCCTTGTGGATGTTACTTACATTCAGTGTTGCTTCTCTTGAGATCGGCGGAATTAATTTCCTTTGCTTAGACATTCTTGAAAACTAGACCATATCGATGGCGGAGAAGCAGCTGTTGTGGCCAATTGCATCTATTGAACTGTGCTAATTTTATTTGGGTAACAACCTGTGGCTAATGCAAAAAGCCACACCACAGCCAATAAAATCGTAGTATATACCTGGAAGAACAAGTACATTTGAACAGAGGGCTGTATATGGCTGCAGGCTGGAGGTTACCCACCCCTGTCTCACAGCATCCCATTTCAGATTTGTGTGCACCGAACAATAGATGCATTTTAAAGTATCATCAGTCACTAATTATAGAAACAATGGAGAAATGGATTAATGATTATAAACAAACTCAAACATTCTAAGCTCCAGTTCTTCTCCAGATGGAACTACTGTGGATTAAAGTGTCCAAACATCCAATGCACATGCCTTCTCACACTGATTAATATCATTAAAATCTAATTCACAGAGAGACTCTGATCTATATGCAAGTACAGTTATGAAACCCTCACAAGCTCGTAACTGAGAAGTGATGTGGACAGCTTGCTGACTCCTGGCCAGCTTTCTGTCCAGACTCTTTTTCATTAGACTCGTTGGAAAAGGCAGCGTGCCCCAATTATGAAAAGCACACTGTAATTGGATTTGTGTGCAGCGTACAGCTGTTTGCAAATGTGATTAAATTGCATGGAGTAAAATGTGTGAGGTAAATTTCTCAACACTAGAGTTGTGTGTGTGTGTTTGTAAAGAAAGCAACACAGTTAGATGCTTATTGATCCCCAGGGCTGTGATAGGATTTAAACCTGGGACACAGCACAGAATTTAATCTCTAATGACACTATTATACCTCAGCTACTTACAGGGATGAAAATGGGCTTTAAATAAGAAACAAGTAAATCACAAACACAAATGCACACCCAGTCAGTCACTGAATAATCAATAGTATCTAAACCACATTTACAACTTCTTTATTCAGCTCCTTTGTGAAGAAAAAGAAGATTCTTAAGAAGATTCTTTCCTTCTCCTGTAGTTGCTTTTTGGAGATGGTTTTCTTTGCACATCAACAATTTGTAAATACATATACATTACAGTGCATATACAAAAATAGGCTGCAGAAACTGTTATTGTTTTTGTGATGTCACAACATGCGCATGTCCACCCTATATAAAGTTAACACCACCCATTCATGGTGAAAATATAATATTCAGCTTATACTGCTTTGAGAAAGAGTCAGGACTTTATGAAGCCAATCAGGATACAGCTGATTTACCAAAGCACAGTGGTCAAAATGATTAGCACTGTGTTGGTATAACTGGGAATCAGGGGTGCCATCCTACTCACCCAGAACCTGAGGACTGTTGCCTCCCAGGCCAATTGTCCTATAGAGCACATCACCTCAGATCTAACCAGTGATCTCCTGATCACAGGGTCAATGTTTAGACCATGCCTTCACTCAGCAGTCCCCAGATCGACTTGTTGAAATTGCCTAAACTTGAAGAAAATGAGTGATTCTGTGATTAAAAGGCATTCATTTGTTCATTTATTGTCTGTAAGCGCTTATCCAGTTCAGGGTTGCGGTGAGTCCAGAGCCTACCCAGAATCTGATTAAATGATGTAAAAGAAAACCAAAATCACCTGAATTTCATGAATTTCATCCTTTTACTGTGGGAGAATTACGTTTTCAGTTTTTGCTATAAAACAGGCAAATTAATTTCGAAGATTTGCTTAAACATGATTTTATACAGACTCCTGTGGATGTGTGTGTATAAAATGAAATAAAACCCACATATTTTACACACGCCCAGGTGTGCTTACATTCAGATAAAATCACAGGCTCCGTTTAGCCCACAGTGCCTACTGAACAGTAGCTACTGAACAGTAAGGTGGATCCATTATGGTATGGGCAGCTTTCTGGTGGAGGCCATTAGAGCTGATGATCTCTGTGCATTGTTTATAATGGCCAGGTAATTTGAAGCCACTTTAGAGGACCATGTGCTCCCACACTCTTCCCTGATGTACTAATGTCCTTAGATGTCATTGTCCCACACAAGTGGCCCCTCACTCATGCTAAAACCAAAAGAGTGGTTTCTTGAATACCAGGATGACATTTTGGTCTCTTCCCTCACAAAGCCATCTTCAATAGAACGTCCTGGGCAGCTGAAATATTTTCCAACATCATCCCTGAAAGAACTAATAATAGACTAATTTCTCACAACACAACATTCACAACCCGTTTGACCTCACTCAATGTCTTCTGAAGGCTAAGGATGGATGTCTTTATAGATCCCGTTAGTTCTCTCCTAATCACACAATGTCGGCATCCCACAGTCTAAACTGCAGCTGAGGTAGACTGTACTTCTACTACATAACATGGGATTGTCAGGCATTGGAGAAATGCAAATAGCCTTTAAAAAAATGTCATAGCCTTAATAGCCTATGTTGCTAAACTATCCCCTTTTCATTTCATAATATAAATAAATAAATAAATGAAGTCTGGCAAAGACAAACTGATTTGTGTTTACTGACATGTGTCTTTAGTCGTTTTATCTGTGGTCAGTCCACTGTGGTGGGAAGTGGGTTGCTGTAGTTGCCTGCTGATGACCAATAGCAGTGGTGAGGAGGCACAACTCACTGGGCGCAAGGTGGGAACACTCCCTGGAGGGGGCGCCAGTCCTCCACAGGGCAACTCACACTCACACATTCACTCACACTTATGGACAATTTTGAGTCACCAATCCATTTACCAGTGTGTGTTTTTGGACCTTGGAAGGAAACCAGAGCACCCGGAGGAACCAAACACCAAACTGCACACAGACACAGACCACACAGTCACCCGGAGTGGGACTCGAACCCACAACTTCCAGGTCTCTGGAGCTGTGTGACTGCGACACCTACCTGCTGCACCACTGTGCCGCCCTAAAGTAACAATTATAGAAGTATATTTATATTTCATATTTTAAGTAAAATATTGATGTAATAATTATTATTAATAATAACTATGATAAATAAATAATGATAATAATAAAAAATAATCTTGTATGATTTTCATAAAACAGAAATATTAAACGTGTTGTCTAGATTTAAGATATTTTCACCTGAGGGAATATTTCAGTTTGTAGTGTAAAATGTATTTACTATAAAAATGTAGGGTGTGTTGTAGTGGTTCACATCTCCAGAAAAGCTCCCTGGGATTGGCAGCAGGACCAGGGTGGTGAGTGTTTGGCTTCCAGTGGAGTATTACAGACTAATGAAGTGCTTTAATTGACTCTTGTGGAGGCGGTGGCATGGCTGCTCACTTTATAGATGTCCTTCAGCCTCTGTGCCTAATAACAGAGCTACTCATGGGCTTTTAGATGCCATTTTGTGGGAGGCTTGATGCTCTTTGCTACTGGCAGTAAAACGTGTGAATGGGAGGCTAATAAAGGGCCAATTTGGGCAATTTACTCTCCAACACAGGTAGCAGACAAGAGAGAGGGAGTGTGTGTGTGTGTGTGTGTGTGTGTTAAGCCTCAGGACAGGGAGCTCCAGGAAACTGCTGGAAAAGTGATAGGAGACATTTTCTGAGATTACTATACAACTGTCATACATTCAAGAGTGGGTGTATTCTTACTGTGTCACTGCAGATAGTTTTGCAGGTAAACATCCCCCAGAGTCTCTGGGTCCAGAGTTTGATCGTCTCCTTGGATCAATTTCTGTGAGGAATGTTCTCCCTATGTCTGTGTGGGTTTCCTCCAGGTGCTCTGCTTTACTCCTATAGTCCAAACACACATGTTGGAAGGTGGACTGACTGTGTAACGTTGTTCACAGAGGTGAGTGAGTGGTGGAGTGACCAGGTGAGTGTGTGAAATAGTCCACAGGTGTGTGTGTGTGTATGTGTGTTACTGTGTGACTAGTGACTGTTATGCACTGCCATGAACTAGTGCATTGCATGTTCCTGTCTTGCACTCTGATAAGGATGAAAGAGTTACTGAAGATGAATGAATGAAGGAATTTGTCCATGTATGTTCAAATTTCACACTTGCTGATCTCAAATGCTATATATATATATATATATTCATTGTCTGTAACCACTTGTCCAGTTCAGGGTTGCGGTGAGTCCAGAGCCTGGAATCACTGGGTGCAAGGTGGAACACACACTGGAGTGGGCTACAGTCCTTCACAGGGCAACACACACACTCACACACACACACACTTTTGAGTCACCAATGTACTTACCAGCGTGTTTTTTGGACCGTGGGAGGAAACCGGAGCACCTGAAGGAAACCCATGCGGACACAGAGAGAACACACCGAACTCCTCACAGACAATCACCCGGAGGAAACCCATGCAGACACAGGGAGAACACACCGCACTCCTCACAGACAATCACCCGGAGGAAACCCACGCAGACACAGAGAGAACACACCACACTCCTCACAGACAGGCCCCCGGGGGAAACCCACGCAGACACAAGGAGAACACACCAACTCCTCACAGAGTCACCCGGAGGAAACCCACGCAGACACAGGGAGAACACAACACACTCCTCACAGAGTCACCCGGAGGAAACCCACACAGACACAGGGAGAACACACCACACTCCTCACAGACAGTCACCCAGGTCCCTGGAGCTGTGTGACTGCGACACCTATCTGCTGCACCAACGTTCCGCCTACATTTAAACAATTAAGAAACCAAATTCATCTCTTATATTTTAACACAATCTTATTTGTAAATGAATTATACATTAATTTTAATATTTTTTTTGTTTCTGACATATGGGAAATCAATGAAAAAATAATGACACCAGTGGTGCTTGAACCGACCAAATGGACTGAATCGAGTGACAACACATGGTGATGACACACAGTGATGACACATTGATTGAACTTGACTTTTGAATTACAACAGTGGGATCAGGTCAGTCTTGATTATTGCTGTGGTTGCAGGGACCTTTAGCTCTGTGTATCCAGTGACAGGAGCGATGTAATGCAACATTATCACATGACACACTGCACTGGACACACATTCCAGCATTAAAAGGTATATAAAATGACATCTACATCATTACAGGGAACACTACAGTAAGTGGTATTGCCAGGTAAAGGCCAACCATGTGACCTCTAAACACAGTGTGTGGGTTGATTCTGACAATAGCTCTTGGATTTAACACTTGCTCTGGCTTCTGAGCTCCTCTTTAAATCCCTGTGTCCGGCTCTATGGCTTTGCTGCCGGCATTGCATCATTTCCCCAGAGAGCCATTACGACCTCTAATGCTCAATAAACTGAATCAAGAAAGACACACAAATCCTGATGTTCTACTACAACTGCCACGCTCAGGTCAATGGCTGAAAAGCATGTACTTAGCTCACATATGTTTGTAATTATAGGTAGTGCACTAGTAAAGTTTGGGCTTCACCCAAAATATTAAAATGACCTCCTTGTGTATTACTGTTTATTTTATGATTATTTTATTATGACCATGGTGTAGTGGTGTGTAGTTCTACATTTAGATAGACTTAAAGACAGACTGTAGATTTTAGTCTGTCTGCTGTGCAGTATATAGTGCTATCCTTTTTTCACCCTGCTCTTTAAAGTTCAGGACCCCCACAGGACCACCACGGAGCAGGTACCATTTGGGTGGTGGATCATTCTCAGCGCTGCAGTCACACTGATGTGGTGGTGGTGTGTTAGTGTGAGTTGTGCTGGTACGAGTGGATCAGACAGCAAGTGTTGCTGTAGTTTTTAAACACCTTGTCTGCACACTGTCCACTCTTAAACACACCTATTTTGTCGGTCTACCTCATAGATGTAAAGTTAGAAACATTAGCTCATCTGTTGCTGCACAGATCCATTTGTTCCAGCAGAACACACAGTAACACACAAAATTCAGTGCCACTGCAGCGCTGGGAATGATCCACCACGTTGATGAATGAAGACTGAAATCAAGGGTGTTAACAGGCCATGGGCAGTTTGTCTTTTTTTTTTTTTTATGCTGCAGTAACAGCTTCAACTCTAAAGTAGAAAACTGTAACTGTAAAATTTCGGTGAGAATTTGATTGCATTCAACCACAAGATTTGTGAAGTTATAAATGTGGAATGATGTGTGGAGTCCCAAGTGTATTGGATGATGCTGTTTTAGTCAAGAGAACCACAGGCAAACTGGGGGAGGGGATAGTGGTGTGATGCCACATTCTCTCTCAGACTGCTCATCCAAACCTTTAATCTTCATATTGCATCTTATTTTTCTGTTGTTGTATTATTGTTGTTTTATGTCCTTCCATTTAGTCTCTGAAGTCCCATACTGTTAAGTGTCCCAGAGTATCCTGAAAGGTGCTTATGGATAAAATGTATTGTTATTATGAATGTAACCACCAGTAGTTTGATATTCAATTGAATGAACCTAAAAATGTTTGTGGGTTTGAGAAATGCACTATATAAGTTGAACTAATCGTTTTTATTAGTATTATCATTGTTATTATTATTACAAGCACATCTTCAACCTACAACGCAGGCTATTCACACTAATAAGCCATTGTTGATGAGTACAAGAATGCATGAAAATCTGTTCATATTGATAATAAATCAGCAACAAATAATTGTTCGCTAGAATTAAGGACCACCATCTCAGGACATGAAAAGGATCAAGGCCATAATGCAATGATAACAAAAATAAACTTGCATACACACTGCGGATGCTTTGAGTAATGGTGTGCCTTTCCTCAGAAAGGACTAATACAGTTCTGCAGAAAATATTCCACTGTTCTCACTGCCACTAAAAGTGGCATGGCCAGGCATTCAGGGATAGAAATAATTCCAGTAATAATTCAGATAATGTACTCACAGAGACCTCCCAATTATTTAATCCCAGTGTCTGATTAAGGCCTGAGCAACTACCAAAAATGGGACAAGTCTTTAGCCCAGTGCTTTATACAGTCCTGCGTGATAATGACCAAAGCAAATAGGACTTGCATCACTTTCCTAATTCCTAAGTATTTCTGTCTATGTTCACAGTTCCCTCCAGAATAATATGTGACATGCTAATTTGAGAAATACTTATGGGTGAAATCTCCATTTGGGCCCTGACAGAAGCAGCGTGAAATAACTGAGGACAATGTGTTTCAACAAAGCCCCACAGCAACATTCAACACCCCAAGAGTGAACTCTGAGATTACCATTTGAATCCTGCCTTTAGCAAGTGTCCTCAAAGAAGAGCTGTACATCTCCTACACCCTGACACTAACCAAAGATAAGGGCAGCTATAAATTCAGGCGAAAATGTTGGCCTAGTATTGTTTCTTTGCTGAAAGACTATTCAGCGTCTATTGTAAGCCACTACAACCTTCTTTGTCTGTGTATGGTCACTTTTGTGTCCGTTTTAAAAACTGAGTTCCATGAATGTTTGGTTGGGATTCACGTTGCCCAGTTAAGTCGTACTGTGCGTTTACAAGTGTAGGATGACAACCTTGGCATTTGACACTGGCTGGTTGCCCTTGACACTGCAGTGATACACAGTAACCTTGTAAGCATCCATCTCATCCCATGTGTTTAAAGCCTTATGTAAATCCATTTAGCAGGGTTATGTGAAATGTGAGCTCTGGTGAATTGTAGCTGTAGTAGGTCTTTGTGGTTTGTGTAGTGTATTGAATAACACCGCTGCCTTCTATGCAGAAAACTAGGGTTCGGTTCCCTGCTCCGGTAAGCCTACCACATTATATCTGTGAGAGTCATAGGACAAGACTAACATTATATTTGCCTACATCTGCAATAGGATTAGGACTGGCATTTTGCCCAGCAGATAGGCTCCTGACTCACGAAGACCTTGGACAGGATCAAGACCTTGCTTTGACCACAGTGACCTGAACATGCAGGGCTATGTACAGCAGGTCTGTAGATCGAAATGGAGGTAATGCTGGCCATCAAGCAACATGTAAGCACTACTCTTATAATATGCTCTAAGCTGATAATAAAAAGGTTTGTAAGAGTGTGCCAGCCTTGAGTGCAGTCAGCTGGGAGGTTGTATTAGAGGGTATATATCTTGCATGGTTGTTTTAAAACCTCATAAATATATAAATATAAAATTACAGTTTGCTCAGTCAATTTTTCATTATTGCAAAATAATGATAATAATAAAAAATATGCATTGAATTTACCTGATTCGTAAAAATTGCTTAATGAAGTGGCTAACATTACAGTCTGACACAAGGGTGACTAGCACTCTCTGGTATCAAGTTAAATGCTAAAATGAGAAATTCTGTCTTCCTTGGGGAAAACCTCTCAATAGTACAGTTACATTCTCCAGGAATATAATTAATTACAGTCTATTTCTCTACCATTCATGGAACATAATGACCACTACAGTCAATACAGCTCTCCCCAATCTAAATGAACAGAGAGAGTGAAGATTTGGACTAAAGCCTAGATGTTCCCAGGATAAACACCGTAGAAACAGACAGCACTAACAGGTCCAGTAACAGGTGCCAGAGAAAACTAATGGATGTATCACCTCTGTGACAGTTCCAACATGGGAGTGCATGCTGGCCCACAGACGCTTTTGGACCTTTCGCAGAATCATGTTTCCACTTGTGAAAATGCCCTACATTAATTGTGCTTTCAACAGGTTTGCTCCTTGTGCTGCAGTGCCAGATTTTACTCCTTTCAGAAAGTTGGTACTGATGTTTGGTGATTAGTTCTGAATCACGAACACCTATCCAACTCGTCCCAAAAGCAGTGGCAGCTCCTGCCAATTCTCTCAGGGGTGGGGTGGGGTTTTTGCAGTGCATCACCTCATCACCCTAGTGTACCAGAAGTACTGGGTGGCGCTCTGTCTCTCCAGAAAACACAGTTCCACTGCTCCTCAGCCCAGTGCTGGATGGATTCATATCATTCTAGCAGATTCTTGGCATTGGGCATGGTAGCCTTAAGATAATGTGCAGCTATTCCACACCATCCCATTATATTACTTAATTTTCTATGCAGATAATACAGGAAAAACTCCCTCAGCTGAGGAAAAAACCTTGGGAGGAACCAAGGCTCACAAGGGGTGACCTATCCTCCTCTGGTCAATATGCGGTCAGCACCATGGCTGAGCATTTCAGCTTTAAAACTTCAGTGTTCCAAACACAGGCTGAAAAACACAGATTCAGACAGCCAATGTTTCTGACATCATTAACTTAAGGAACCAGTCCTTTCAACTTGAAGGACCCCAAGTGTAAAGCTACATTTAAAACACTTTTAAGGTAGTAGGAAAGTTTTATTCTTGGGAATTAGATTTGATGACCAGAGGGGAGCACCAGGTTTCTTGCTCGCTGAGTAAGAACGCTGAACACATTCTAAGGGGACTGTCCTGCTGCTGGTCACTTCAATGCAAAGTCGTAAACAAGGCCAAACAGCAGAGCTTTACAAATAACAAGTCCATGCAAAGTTCGAAGGTCAAACAGCCAGTGAAGGCAATTTGTTAGAAGGCCATTCATGGAGAGAAAACCATTGTCAGCTATTTATCCCTCGGACTGGCTCAGTCAGAGCTATTCATTCTTTCGCAGATCCCTGCTGGACCATTAGCGCTGACCAGAATATTGGCCTGATTAGCTGGGTTTGTATTCGTTTGAGTTTTAGGGCTCTTTTCTTCATGGATTTTGCAGCATTAATCACATTAAAAAGAATACAGAGCATCTAAAAATGTGGTGTTGTTATTTAATATTCTAAATAATTTCTATTTTTCTATATAACCACGACCCTGAACTGGATAAGCCGTTACAGATAATGAATGAATGAATAAATGTTTCTATATGTTTACTGAGTGAATTACCAACTGAAATATTTGGGGAAAAGACTTGGTTAGTTCAGGGTCCGGAGCCTACCTGGAATTACTGAACGCAAGGCAGGAGCACACCCTTCACAGGTTGACACACACACACATTCACTCACATCTATGGACACTTGAGTTGCCACCTACCAATGTGTGTTTTTTGCACCGTGGGAGGAAACTGGAGCACTCGGAGGAAACCCACGCACACACACAAAGAACACACCACACTTCTCACAGACAGTCACCCGGAACAGGCCTCGAACCCACAACCTCCAGGACCCTGGAGCTGTGTGACTGCGACACCTACCTGCTACACCACTATGCCACCTTGCATAGACAACATTAATATTAAAATTCAGCTAACCTTTTTACCCCAAGTCAACTGAAGCCCTGTCAACATGGATCTGCATTTTGGCCTCTCCTCCACATGAAAATGGCATTTTGGGTCACTGAAAAGGGAGATTTTTGACAAAAGAAAACGGATATTTTCAGAAAAAAACACTGACGTCATACAGCCTGCCTGTCTCTGGCTGAAATGCAAATACGTCTTCACTCCCTTTATAGTGAAGTACATAAATCATTAAACTACAGTGTACACGCAGACAACACTAGATTTCAGATTCACATTTAAATGACACTGTATTAGAATTGTATAATGGATTATTACATCTAGGTTCAGTAATTTCACCACTTGTGTAGTGCACTACATAGGGAGGATGAAGTGATTTGGGATCAACACCTCTGTGGACCGGGATATTTTCAAAACAGAGAGAGGAAAATCTCACTTTCGAAAAAGAAATGGATCCATGTGGATGGGGCCTGAGACAAATTACTTGTATTTGTTGCTTGTCATTATTTGGAGGGAGGTGGTTACCATCAGAATCATCCATCAGTAATGTGACAGGATCATGGAGACTGAGGGGTGGAGCTGGGACTTGTCATTTACAGAAGTGCCCTCAGTCTCAGTCTGCTCTGACATTTTGTAATGAGCTACTGTCAGTGTTTATATGCAGGGTGAATACATGAGCATGTTGATTTATATCCCATCATCCAACCTCCTGCTGTTTACATCAACAAATATATTTGCATACTGAAGGCACTGAATTTGTCCTGTAGGAGAATTCCACTGAATTTCTTCAAGGATGGACAGCTAAACTGTAACAAGGTGGTTGTGATAGGAACCAGGCGTCACAATGTCTATACCACAAAGTTGCAAAGAGCATAACTCACTCATTTTATTTACCCGACAGAGAGAAACTGTCATGTGTTCCAGACCACATGAACATCATATGAAAACCACAGCACATGCTCTGAAACTTAAAAAAAAAAAAAAAAAAAAAGACACACTGGGTGTGTCCCAACTCTTTGTTTGTTTCCTGCATAGTATTTTACAATATTATATAGATGCTCCCAACAAATACCCCATTTTCCAATTCTGAGATAAAGAAATATCAAATCAAATTTTATTTTTATATAGCGCTTTTCACAACAAAAAGTCGTCACAAAACAGCTTTACAGAGATCCAGGGGCGAGCCAGGGGCAACAGTGGCAAGGAAAAACTTCCTCAGCACACGAGGAAGAAACCTGGGAAGGAACCAAGACTCATACGGGGAACCCATCCTCCTCGGGTCGACACTGGAGACACAACAGAGAAATATTTGGCTGCTACCTTAATTATGGTGTCATTTTAAGCGAGTGTTGGATGCTTTCTCAGCTACGGGGCTGCACCTTAAAACTATTATTTTGAAGACGGCTGAAAGTGTTGACAGTTGTTTTTATAGTGTTTAGAAGAAAGCTTGGTTTCAGAGTGGCAAACACACATGTCCATTCCTGTTCCTCCAGAGCCAATATGATTAACCAAATCAGCCACATTACTGCAGGAACAAATCCGTGTAAACACTGGTGAGACAATGTGAGCAGGAAAGACTGGTAACCCATCACTGTCTAACTACAGTAGAAACCCCTCATGAGGCTGAAAGTAGGGTGGTATGCTCACTACTTAAACGGCTGCTAACGTACAGTGACTAATAAGGCAGCTGACTAGGAACACACCGTTACATTCTTTGGGAAATTAGGGAGTTACCTCCAATAACACAATACGCAGCTTCCACCTGGAGAAGAAGACAGCAGTCAGCACCAGAATGCCCACCACTTGTCAGAACACCCCCGGCCAGGGTGCCAGTCCATCACAAGATACCACACTCGCCCAGTCACTCACTCACCCTCTCCCTCTCTCTCACACACACACAATCTTGTTATCATAAAACCCAGTGCCAATCATAAAACTAACAAAACACAAAACAGCTCTAAATAAACATGCAAGGAGGAGGTAAATATTTGACGAACCAGAGGAGGCAATCCAAAACAAGTCACTGCTGAAGTTTGCATACACCTTTAATTAGACTAGTCTGTGCTTTCTTACAGTACCAGTGTGTGCTGTTGTCCTATGTCTCCTACGTTTTCACTGTCTGCTGATTTAAAGTTTATAATTTGTTTTTAAAAAGTGTTAGCGCTGTGCTCCACTGATAATGACCTCGGCACACAGACAGCTTTTTAAAGCCTGACTAATCACCTGCAGGTGTTCCTCTTAATGAGACCACACCACTGAGCTTCACATACTTTTACTGTGAGTAGAAACCTGCCACAACTCACTTTAATAAAAATAAATAATCTGTGTAATTTAATGTCTTTTACAGAACTCTCTACTCTTCCTGAAACATCAGGAATAGTGTATTATTACACACAAACACAGAGAGAGAGAGAAACATGAGAGTAAATAAGCATATAAGAGTAGAGCTAGAGCACTGTACCTCAAACATTTCCTATCATTCCCCACCTCAGACGAAGGGGAATTTCCGCACCCCACCTGTCCCATATCGCCCCAAAATGGGGCACAGCTGATATTAACATTCACTAACTCTTAGATCCCCCTCTGTTACCCTACAGGTTATATACAAGCTGCTTTTATAACTGTAATTGTTATCTATGTGCTCTTGTTACTGACCACAAGCCCAGAGCTGGTAAAAACTAACTTTATAAACCAGACTCTGACGGTGAAGCGGAGGTGAAGCTGATGATTGGAGCAACTTTATATTTGAGCTTTATATTTTATATTGGATATTAATGTGCAGTGTGCAATAATATCCTCTGTTCTTCTGGAAAAGGCACTGCAGCAGATGTTTTCTCTGAAGATTCTGTGATGCCGTCGATCTTTGGGAACATTAATGAGGCCAAGCTCAAATGATGGATGTTAGTTCTGAATCACACCTATTGATAGAAAGAGAGACTTACCACAAAATGCATAGCTCCTGTACAAATTAGGCACCTGTAAAATTTCGAAGGTACAACATCAGTCACAATTGTTTTTGTCCGACTCACAATGACGGCTTGTGACATTAACCCATGGTGTTTTGAAGAGGTTTGAAAAACCTTCAGTGAGAGCCAGAGGTGCCACAAGGAAAGCTCTGCTGATCTGTGAGAACTGGGGCGCAGAGCCATGTTCAGTCCAAAAAAATAAATAAATAAATACATAAATAAATAAATGCATAAAAATATAACACATGAATGGTGAGTAAACATTACCACAGGGAAAATAATCTGACAGTGCTCACCCTGTGCTCTGAGAGTGGACCAGATTAATGGAGGATAATGTTTTAATGTTACATTTTTTTTTATAAAATAATTTTTTAATTATTTATTTTTTTTGTTGAAAATATGATTTTATCAGTGATATTTCCATGCTGTGGTGAAACTGAGGCTGAATCTCTTCCTACACCCTATGTAGTGCATAGTGTATGTCATAAAATAATAAAATAGCACGTTCGCCTCCCAGCGCTGGGATCTTGGGTTCTAGTCCCATCTGGGTGGAGTTTCCATGTTCTCCCCGTGTCTGCGTGGGTTTCCTCCGTGGTCTCCGGTTTCCTCCCACAGTCCAAAAACATGGAGGGTAGGTGAATTGGCTTCTGTAATATGTGTGTGTGCCCAGATATGGATTGGCGCTCTGTCCTGGGTGAAATCCTAGTGCCCGATTCAGTCCTCCAGGTGGACGGTCATTTCTGGTCGAGAGTACGCTGTGCGCATTTGGCTGCCATTTCTCGCCAGTGTGTGTGTGTGAATTGAGCGTTCTGAGCAGTGTAGATTGTAAAGCGTCCTTGGGTATCTAGAAAGGTGCTATATAAGTGTAACGATAATCTATAATCTTGACATCCCACTGTCAAACCAGTGCACTCTTTCAGAGTAGTTATCTTTGTTTGATAATCTGCAAAGTACAATATGTAGGGTGTAGATGCTATTTAGGACACAGCCCAATGAGTATGTCCTCAGATGTAATGTGTATGTCCTAAAAATGGTGGTTACTATTTACAGTGATGTCACATGGACCGCTGTGATACCTTCTAGGTGTCTACAATTCCAGGTGCCCTAAGTGTTTGTCTCATTGCTTATGCTACCTGCATCATATTACCTTTTATAACAGAACCGTACCATACTACACTGCCTGTTGGGAAAATGCCATTAGTCTCAATCCTTACGCCTGCCTTTAAGCACAGCTGCAAACAAAAGTGTCTGTGTCCACAGTGGGTGCATCTTGAATAAATGAATTCACTAATTATAAGAGATGCTCTAATAAGATCTGATCTTAGGTGTGAGCATATGAAATGTCTTGCATTGTTTGAACATGTTTCAAGTTAAACTGTGTTTCACACAAACACCACATTAGAAAATGGAGGAACTGTGGTTCCTTCTTCCTTCATTGAAAGCTTCCCACTCTAATTTTATTATATCGATGTGGCCAGCTGTTACGATACTGAGGCTTTGTTCTGGATAGGCTTTGTTCAGAAACTGCAGCTGTGTATTTGGCAAATGTTGATCTTGTCCTGACCTTCAGCTCAGAATAAAAGAGCATATAAAATAGCTCTGGCACTTCTTCCAAATGAGAGACCCAAGGTAAGATTGTTTTTACCCAGTGTGGATCGTCTCGGATCAATACTCAAATCCATTGGGTGGAAATTCACAGAACAATAAATATGTGGTGAATGCTGCTAAATGTTTAATCGAGTACTTGGGCAAGGTCTAGTGCATCAACACACTAAGGACATCCCTTATTACCTGCACTGTTCAACAGAGATTCATTGATATTGATTAGGTGTAAACGGCCCACGTTTACACCTAAACCCTTTGTGGCACCTTTAAGTATTCTACACCAATCAGACAAACATTAAATTTACATCTTGTTGCAACACTCATCATCCATTTTTTTTTCAGCTCCACTGATCATAAAGAGGTGGCATGGTGGTGCAGCAGTTAGGTGTCACAGTCACACAGCTCCAGGGACTTGGAGGTTGTGGGTTCGAGTCCTGCTCCGGGTGACTGTCTGTGAGGAGTGTGGTGTGTTCTCCCTGTGTCTGCGAGGGTTTCCTCCGGGTGACTGTCTGTGAGGAGTGTGGTGTGTTCTCCCTGTGTCTGCGTGGGTTTCCTCCGGGTGACTGACTGTGAGGAGTGTGGTGTGTTCTCTCTATGTTTGTGTGGGTTTCCTCCGGGTGACTGTCTGTGAGGAGTGTGGTGTGTTCTCCCTGTGTCTGCGAGGGTTTCCTCCGGGTGACTGTCTGTGAGGAGTGTGGTGTGTTCTCCCTGTGTCTGCGAGGGTTTCCTCCGGGTGACTGTCTGTGAGGAGTGTGGTGTGTTCTCCCTGTGTCTGCGAGGGTTTCCTCCAGGTGACTGTCTGTGAGGAGTGTGGTGTGTTCGCACTGTGTCTGCATGGGTTTCCTCTGGGTGACTGTGAGGAGTTTGGTGTGTTCTCCCTGTGTCTGCGTGGGTTTCCTTCGGGTGACTGTCTGTGAGGAGTGTGGTGTGTTCTCTCTGTGTCTGCGTGGGTTTCCTCCGGGTGACTGACTGTGAGGAGTGTGGTGAGTTCTCTCTGTGTTTGTGTGGGTTTCCTCCAGGTGTCTGTCTGTGAGGAGTGTGGTGTGTTCTCCCTGTGTCTGCGAGGGTTTCCTCCGGGTGACTGTCTGTGAGGAGTGTGGTGTGTTCTCCCTGTGTCTGCGAGGGTTTCCTCCGGGTGACTGTCTGTGAGGAGTGTGGTGTGTTCTCCCTGTGTCTGCGAGGGTTTCCTCCAGGTGACTGTCTGTGAGGAGTGTGGTGTGTTCGCACTGTGTCTGCATGGGTTTCCTCTGGGTGACTGTGAGGAGTTTGGTGTGTTCTCCCTGTGTCTGCGTGGGTTTCCTTCGGGTGACTGTCTGTGAGGAGTGTGGTGTGTTCTCTCTGTGTCTGCGTGGGTTTCCTCCGGGTGACTGACTGTGAGGAGTGTGGTGAGTTCTCTCTGTGTTTGTGTGGGTTTCCTCCAGGTGTCTGTCTGTGAGGAGTGTGGTGTGTTCTCCCTGTGTCTGCGTGGGTTTCCTCCGGGTGACTGTCTGTGAGGAGTGTGGTGTGTTCTCTCTGTGTTTGTGTGGGTTTCCTCAGGGTGTCTGTCTCTGAGGAGTGTGGTGTGTTCTCCCTGTTTCTGCGTGGGTTTCCTCCGGGTGACTGTCTGTGAGGAGTGTGGTATGTTCTCCCTGTGTCCGCGTGGGTTTCCTCCGGGTGCGCCGGTTTCCTCCTACAGTCCAAAAACACACGTTGGTAGGTGGATTGGTGCCTCAAAGTGTCCGTAAGTGTGAGTGTGTGTGTTGCCCTGTGAAGGACTGGCGCCCCCTCCAGGGTGTATTCCCGCCTTGCGCCCTGGACCCACTGCGATCCTGAACTGGATAAGTGCTTACAGATAATGAATGAATTAATGAATAAGAAGCACTTTACAGTTCTACAATTACGGACTTTGTTGCTCTGCATGCTTTGTTTACCTCATTTCACAATGGTCAGGACGCCACAGGACCACAGCATGTTCTTACATGGTTGTTAGGAGTTCTAGTTTTGCTATAGCTTGGTTTTGGAATCTTATTTTCCTCATGTTTGCAGTCCTGTCCATTCCAGACCATAGGTGTAAGGTTACTGTATGTTATTAAGAAAACCATGATGAAAAGAGTGAATGTGTTTGGAAAGCATTGAAAAACAGGAAAAGGGGAAAACTCTGGAAGATTCTTTGCAATAATCTGAAACCATTTTAAATTCAGTATACAGACCCTCTTCACTATGAGAGGGCACTTAATCTTCAAGGTGCTGTCTCTCTAAATCCAGATTAAACATCTCTGCCTCTGGTTATTACTGGCCTACTTTGGAGATGATTTAATGCTCAGACACATAGCAGACTCCCATAAATGATATCACTGTAAGTGTATTGAAATGTCACCACTCAGAATTCATGGATGTGAAGTGATGGGCAGCTGGGAAGCACAGATTTTGATTGAATTGAGGACATTCAGCGTCTTAGCTCTCAGGTTAACAAGTTGGAAGTTCCCTGGATGCTTTGTATGGCATTTAATCAAAAGAGTCCTCTTTGTTGCATGTTCTGATCATAAATCTTGGTCGATTGATACTAGGTTTCCTGCATTTTCTTGATAACAGGCTTTAATGCAGGTCCCTCATTCAATACACCAAGCACTTGCCTTTGATTGTGCCATTTATGAGATTTTACATCAACAGGATTTTACTGTTCCCCCATTTCTGTGATGAATTCCAATGGCCCCGTGGCTCTGTGGAATTGTAGCAGTGTTCCCTAATTTACGACTTGGCAAGAAACACCGCGGCACACTGAAGATCCCAAATCTTCAGCTTTTATATCTGAAACCACGAGAGTCATGAATATGCTAATTGTCCTGTTTCTGATTTCAGCTTGCGACTGAGGCAAAGTGATGTAAAATGTAAGCGCATTTGTTTTTGAGGCTTGCTAACATAAAAAATCTGACATCACAGCTTTCCTCCAGCAATTCCTAAAGGGATCTTAGATTTCCTGCTGCGGGAATGAGTGTGTGATGTTTCATGATTGAAAGCCTGTTCTTGGAAAGAAAAACAGCAAGCCTCTAATTTGGATGATTTTATGAACTGAAGACCACATGCAGGCTGAAAGGTTTGGACAGCCCTCCAAGCAGCATGGTCTAAAGGTTAGAGAAGAGGGCTTAAGATTAAAAGGTTGCCAGTTCCATCACCTGGATCAGCAGAAAAAAAGTGTGTAGGGGACTGGTACAATAATTTCTCCTCCATTAAACTCAAATGAATTTCATATTTATCAAAACGGTGGAATCCAATATGCTAACATTCCCCAGTCTAAATAATCACCACTTTGTAGATATTCAAATAAAATCAAGCAGCATTTTCTACAACCGTTCGATTCGGGCACTATGACATTAGCAGAGAACACTGAGAGCTTTAGTCTTTGTTGTGGTTGGGGTTCTCTCTTGTGAGACCATTAATTATCTTCATTCTCAGTGAGCACAGATCTCCACCCTCCAGCAACCCTTCAACCACCTCACCGACTCCTACGTCCGTTATTGATTTCTCCGCTTTCTCACTTCAACTCTAGGATGAGGCAAAACACCTTGAGCTCTTAATTCACTTTAGATCACATTGTTTTGACACAAGAGCCCAATTTAAATTTGTGGAAATGAGATCCCCTGCAGCTTGAAGTGTTTTTATTTTCTCCCAAAATGTAATTTACACTTTGCCGAGCAAGAAGCTGAGTTTGATTAATTTAAAACCTGACTTAATCAGTTTGATGAGAAAACTAAACATGATTTCTTTTTAAAATCAAGCGTAACTCATCATTTTCAATTTCAAGTTTGTAATGAATTAATAGTGTAAAATACTGGAAAGAGCAGCTGTGATGATCATGATCATTAATGCATATGTGCGCCTTTTCAATATTTCATTTACTAATAAACAGACTTTAACAGCTGCAAAATTAGTGGGAAATGAGAACTGTAATGAGTTTGTCCAGAAAATAGCACTATATCGCCAATGATTCTAGCTGTAATTGTTTGTTTGTTTGCTTTAAAAAAAATGCACACAATTAGTCATGGGTCCTTTGAAAGTTTTGCGACATTATAGCAAAACATTTTTCCCATGCACATGTATCACTGGTATCGAACTTGCTGTCCACTGAAAAGGCAAGACACAGGTAACCCATTTACATAGGGTTTACCCGGTTATCATACAGCTTTATAACCAAATTCCTTCAGGACATTATTACCCTGAATTGTAATGTTGTTGTCATGAAATTATATGAAACGCAACTAGACATGAAATGGTATGAAAATTTTATATCAATTATAGTTGCCAAAATTATCTGTTATTAGTATTTTCATGTTATCATGTCACTGCTCCAGGGACATGGAGGTTGTGGGTTTGAGTCCTGTTCCGGGTGACTGTCTGTGAGGAGTGTGGTGTGTTCTCCCTGTGTCTGCGTGGGTTTCCTCTGGGTGACTGTCTGCGAGGAGTGTGGTGTGTTCTCTCTGTGTCTGCGTGGGTTTCCTCTGGGTGACTGTCTGTGAGGAGTGTGGTGTGTTCTCCCTGTGTCTGCGTGGGTTTCCTCCGGGTGACTGTCTGCGAGGAGTGTGGTGTGTTCTCCCTGTGTCAGCGTGGGTTTCCTCCGGGTGACTGTCTGCGAGGAGTGTGGTGTGTTCTCTCTGTGTCTGCGTGGGTTTCCTCTGGGTGACTGTCTGCGAGGAGTGTGGTGTGTTCTCTCTGTGTCTGCGTGGGTTTCCTCTGGGTGACTGTCTGCGAGGAGTGTGGTGTGTTCTCTCTGTGTCTGCGTGGGTTTCCTCTGGGTGACTGTCTGTGAGGAGTGTGGTGTGTTCTCCCTGTGTCTGCGTGGGTTTCCTCCGGGTGACTGTCTGCGAGGAGTGTGGTGTGTTCTCCCTGTGTCAGCGTGGGTTTCCTCCGGGTGACTGTCTGCGAGGAGTGTGGTGTGTTCTCTCTGTGTCTGCGTGGGTTTCATCCGGGTGCTCCGGTTTCCTCCCACAGTCCAAAAACACATGTTGGTAGGTGGATTTGCGGCTCAAAAGTGTCCACCCGGAGGAAACCCATGCGGACATGGGGAGAACACACCAAACTCCTCACAGACAGTCGCCCGGAGCGGGACTTGAAGCCACCTGGAAGGACCCTGGAGCTGTGTGATGGCGACACTATCTACTGTGCCTCATTTTAACAAAACCATGTAATTATTTAAGTAAAGTTGAAACATAAATGAGCCTAAATGTTAGACAACATTGTCATAAAACAGGTACAGAATATGGTGAATATTATTATTTTGGCAGATAGATTTGCTAGATATATTTGATTGAAATTAATATCATTTTAAGTTAATTCATAAATAAATATGAATTAACAAATTAATATTTTTTTTAAATAAAAACATGAAATTTAAATATATTTAATATACTATATATATGTGGAACTTAAATCAATAATAATAGATCAAGAAAATGTACCACACCTGAATCAAATATACTGCTGTCTACCTGAGAAACAAGAGCTGTCTTTTTGAGGCTTTCTCACTAAGAAATAAAAATAGCTTCTCAGCCTCGTCTCCTGAACATGTGCCAAGAAAGCCAAACACAGGCCTTATCGGTCAGTGGCCAGTGTGCTCGCAAGCCTCATCCATTCTTCTGCCGTGGCATTTAAACAAATGAGACAAGCTCCCAGCTCGGCCTTCCCACGCTGCCCGCTTTAATTCATCTCCAAAAAGAAAATAAACCAGGAGCGACAAACTGGAGAGCGCCATCAAAGCAATCTCCACCTGCATCGGGAGGAAGGGCCACTGCGGAATTGATTACGGATGGCTACATGTTTGCCTTGCATAGCATGCTGTTATCTCCTATTAAAGGACCATGTGTGTGTGTGTGTGTGTGTGAGAGAGAGAGAGAGACAGAGAGAGAGAGAGAGAGAGAGAGAGAGAGAGAAAGAGAGAGAGAGAGAAAGAGAGAGAGAGAGAAAGAGAGAGAGAGAAACCTCCTCTGGGGACATAAATCACATGCACTGCTCTATGTCAGCCCTGTAGAAGAGCAATCAATTACATTCCAGTGGACACTGAAGAAAAGCCTCCACTTTGTCTCTCTGATTAGCATACTCACTACTCACTGCCTTAAAGTCACACAGATTCATAGACAGACCTCTATTACTCACAATGCTAACAGTTTTACAAATGTGATTTTTTTTACAAATGTCAGAAGACAGGAAACCTGTATGCAAATGAACAGGGAACCTGTACAAGCAGTAAGTGAGCTAGCAAAACAAGCTAGTTACAAAAATTTTCTTCAAGTAACTGGTCTGCACAATAATCAGTGTACACACATTTTTGCTTATCTCTGATATTCAGTCAGCCAAGTCACATTAGATCTTCAAACACAGATTTTTTAATTTGGTACAAGTGTTATAAAAATAATGCTGTAATGAAACACAAGTAATTAATAGTCACCCAAACTTTTGTGAAAATATATCCCCAGAATTTCTCATAACTCAATGTACACTTCGATCAAACTTTATCCAGAAGTTCAGTAAGGCTACACAGAACAGATAATGTAGTATAAAACACAGCATGACATACTGTGAGTGCTACTTCACTGTATAGTGGAACTTGGCAGTCAGCCATGTTAGAAGAGTTGGGTTGAAGTTCTACATTTGTACTGTGATTGCACTACAGATCTGCTTTTTATGTTCATTGTTGCTTTTCTAGTTAAATTATCTGTATGCTAACCCAGTGGTGTTCCATTTCAGGTGTATGGACCCTAAACCAGACAGATAACATTGAGTTACCTTGGCTAATGTTAGCTGGCATTTTTACTACTTAAACATCAGTGCTCCTACCACTTCTAAGTGAGGGGATTCAAAAAGTCAGTTATCTCCCTTAACCCCACATATTATATCACTGTCTCCTGATATCTGCAAGTAGGTGATGGTCTTATGAGTTTATACATATTATATCACTATGTTGTCTGCAAAAACACGTAGAAATAGTACCACAATTGGAAATGTTATGTTTGGAATTTTGCATTTGGCCCAATGTACAGCTCTTTCTTTTCTGATGCAGCATGTGCACTTGAAGGAGGAGGCAACAGTGTCTGAGGTTTACAGTGTGTTATTTCCATGAACCAAAGTCTTATTCTGCTTTGCCAAGATAAATAGTTTTCTTTTCATTGGCGCCTTTAAAATGCAATCAGATGTAGAAATTTTAATTAAGAATTAATCTTTTTATAATAACATTGTTCCAAATGCCCAGGAGGCCTCAGAGGTCTGTAAAGAAATAGCAATTATTGCAAAATACAATATCTAACAATCACAAACTATCACGGTTCATGTAGCATCATAAATATAATAATTTTACAAATGCGCTTTGGTTCCGAAGGCTTAATGATATGAAAACATTATGAATTGCTGTTGACTCTGTGTGGTGGTTGTAGATGTTATGCTATATTTGACTACATCATTTGGGAAAGCCTTTAAAATCATCGAGTTCTTCTCAAGAACATTCCACAGAAGATTTCGGCTAACAGCTGGACGAACAACTCAGTGCAGCTGCAGCTCTAGCTTCTCAGGGATGAACGTGATGGAGGTCTCTCCAGTGACCCAAGTGCAGCAGCTCAGATTTACACACTTAGGGTCAATCAAGCTGAAATGGAGGCTGTGAGGTCACCAGCTGTAGGGTCAAGTGCTCAGTCAGGTGTGGAGATGTTAGCAGGATATTCCTTGCACCACTTCAGTGGTTAGAATTCCTTAATCTAGGAATAAATTTAGTATTGATTTTCACATGAAGACTTGACAATAGCAGTTATCAGGCTAATGGAAAAGGGCTTTATAAACATTTATTCAGTTTTATTTCATTCTCCTTGATACTATTTGTCTCAACTGACTGTTCTCTTGTTTCGGTCTCTGCAAATCACACAGTGCCATGACCTGAGGCATTTCTTAAACACCATTGGACACTTGGTGGAGAACACTTACTGCCCAATTCTGTTTTGTGTGTTAGCAGATGATGTCTTTGACTAGCATTATTCTGTGGTTAAGAAGGAGTAGCAGGGCAACCCTACAATTGTCACAGTCATGGTACATTTTGCTGTCAAAAGGAACAGAATGTATTATTTACCTTATTCTATTATTATTATTGTAGAATTTAAAGTTGTGTTGATTTCATACCCCGCATTTTCATTTCGCACCAATACTTGTATTGTTATATTTTACACAGTTCTATAATGAAATCTTACATATATTTACCTCTTCTTCTGGAGAAGAGAATGTAATGTACTTTTAGGGAACACTTTGAACATCTTTGAAACCACTGTTGTAGCTTTTAAATGTACATTTACACTGTATAACTTCAGTGACAATAATGTACCTCTACCATACCTTTTTATTTCTGTGTGGGCACCCATCCATAGGGAGCAAAGCCAGGCATGGATAGCTGTGGCATCACTGGGGATTGAAAAGGCAATCACCCAATGAGTCAGTGAGAGCTGCACAACTGTAAATAGGATATTCCTTGAACAATAGCAAAAAAATAGCAAACTTGTCAAATATAAAACAATAATTTATTATTTCTCTCATTTTACAAGACATCAAATTGTGTTGCTAACTAAGGATTGTTAGGCTGTGTTATTTCTCCTTTGATACATGAAATCCTATACAAAAAGATACAAAATGCTTTTGGATTACAATGGCATTCAAAACCCAACCAAGTGATCTTAATTTTTTTCTTCAGATTACAGGTTTTTGCATGTCAATTTACTCAAAAAAAAAAAAAAAAGAAGATCATGTCAGCGAAACAATGCTGAGGTCACCATTTTGTTGTCAAAACAAAAAGAAAATCACAGAGTGCATGTTTTTAACAACAACACAAACAAATGTACAGGCCAAGATATCGAAAACTTGCTTTCAAATGATGTGTAACTCTATGCCCGACTGAACAGCTGGGGCACACAATAGCTGTTTATAATAAAACTGAGGAAAAAAATAGCACCCTTTGAAACTGTAAAATAACCGTACTTTAAAACATGTAAAATTGTCTTACTGTAGTACTTAGTGTTGACCTTGGAGCTAAATACTTTTTGTATTACTTTGATAAGTAAGATGTATGAATCATAATTAAAATACTGATAAACATGATGCGTAAAAGGGAAAAAAAAACTAAATGAAAACAAAATAAATGTTTGCAGTTGTTTACTTATGGCATGTAATCTTTTTCACTGTTCTCATGTTTAGAACAGTTCCTTTATAACATAGTATTCAAAAAAGCAAGCACAAAGTAGAAAGCATTAGAGAGGGTATGAAAATCCAGGTCATTTTTTTTTTCCAAAACACATCCTTAGTCCTTCTCCGAGAACCAACATCTCAGTGTATCTTCTCTCAAAATGGCTTCCTTCAGAAGAGGCATTCCTATATCCTTATTTACACATTGCCACATTGAACGAGGCAGGATTTCCTACCCCATATTGGTAGTGTCCTATGTACAGCAGAGAAAGCCGAGATCACACAGTGGTGACAGACAACAGAGAGTTGTATACTCTGGTGCCATCCGGTGACTTGGTGCCATGGGTGAGCAGCTCCTGGATTGTCATCCAGTTGTCGAAGATCTTCTTGTTGCGCTTTTTCATCATCTTCTTGTGGCTCAGTTCGATGATGTTGGGCTCCTTCTTGTCGTCGGTAATCTGCTGCTCCTTGAGGCAGTCCATGCGACTCTGCTTCATGAACTCGCGTCGCTGCCGCTGCTCCTTGGCTCGTACGGCATGCTGCTTGCGCTCCTCTTTGCTCCAGTAGCGACCCATCTTGAGCTCGCTGACTGCATCATCATCTGTGGTCATCCCACCGCTGCGTTCCTCTCTGATTCTCAGGGCACGCTCCCTCAGCAGACGATCCCTCACTGGCCTCTTGGTGATGTAGCGGGTACCATCGCTGCGGATCTTGACTTTCCACTCCATCTTGGGTTCGAGGTCTGGAGGAGGGCACATGCTGGCCAGGCTCATCTGGCTCTGCCCATACTCCACAGCTGACTTCTGCTGGATTAGCTGCATGTAGCTCTGGTAGTGTCTGGCATGTGCTGGGATGTGGGCGTGTTTGTAAGGTGAGCGTTTCCGCTCTTTGGCCTCGGGTTGGGACCCTGCTTCAGTCTCTTCAGAAGTTGTGGGGCGACTCCTGGACACTTCTTGGACTGGCGACAGCATGGGTTTCTGGATTCTAGGGTTGGAACTCAATGTGGCTCCTGTGCAAGCTTCTGCTTCGTTAGCGCGACGGAGGGAATTGTCAGGTGAGAGCTCTAAGGTAAGTGGCGTACTGCGGCAGCTCTCACCTGTGTTGTAGGCACTGGAACTGTCCTTATCCGACTTCTCAGGCAGCTCGCTGATATCATCCAGCTCATGGCGCCGGGAAGCGTCCACGCTGGTATTATAGTTGCGGAAGCCGCTGTTGTGGAGCATCCATGGCTGCTGAATGCGATGTGCCCGGACAATGTTCAGGCACTCCAACTCTATACTGCGCAGCTCTTCATTGAGAAGCTCAAGCTCCTTGTCCACTCCTTCCTCTCCTGCTCCCATTAACTCTTGCCCACCGATTAAGCCAATATTGGGCCAGCTCAGACCTTGGAGGCAACCACTGCCACCACTCCTCACCTGGCACTTGAGCTCCAGAAGCTCACGGAATCGCTCACATTCATCAGCCGGGAATTCGCCCAGGAAGTCTGCATCATGATAGTCTGCAGAGATGAAGGACTCGCTGCTGAAGGGCAGGTCGCTGCTGCCTAGTGTGTCCTGGCTGTAAGCCAAGCGTCTGCGACTGCCTAGTGTGGTAGAGGCACTGGTCTGGTCGTCGCAGAGGTTCTCTTGCTCTGAGCTCTCATCATTACGTGTGCTCTCATCCGTACGCCCAACACCACTGTCCTTCTCGTGTCTCTGAGACAGCAGTGTGGCTGTGTCTGTCGTAACTCCATCTTCCTCATGCTTCTTCTAACAACAGATAAGACAAAAGATCTGTCATGAACACAAGCATGAGCCACAGAGACAAGACATACTGAAAGACCATATTAATGGCAGATGGTAAATTAAAGTCCACCTTCATCAAAAACTAACCATCCCCCTGTAGTCGCTACACATTACACAGTGCTATATAGTTTCTTGGGCATTATTATTATAGGTTTCCCTAGTCTACACTCTCAGAAAACTAAGTGCTGTTACAATGACTCCGTGCACTCTGTAGTGACTGGAGAATTTTCACCCAATCAAATCATCTCCAATTCAACCCCATATGCGTAATTCCCAGTAGTTGTGTGAGGATAAGCATGTACCGCAAGTGTGGGCCAGACGTTGGAGAAATATCGATTTGGACCAGGTTTGATCCAAAACACACCTGTAATGTGGAGCTATGGCTTAGTTGAGGCAGGCAGAGTCACCCGGAAGCAACACTATTATTCAAGGCTAAATTTGGGCCACAAGAGAACTGCAGATGTGCCATATTCGGTCCAAAATTTAATTGCTGTCTGGGTAGACAGCCCCACATGTTGGAGGATGCCAACCACCATGCTGTGTGATAAGGGGAGGGAGAGGGCAATTGTGCTGTCTTAGAACTCCCAGCCTTGGACGGCTGAGGCATCACTGGGAATCTTTTGATGACAGGGCTAATGATTAAACTACTCAGGCACTAAGGAGCCTAAAAGAGTAGCACATATTGGGATCTCTCAGATACTTAAAGCACACAAAAAGCACACAAAAAGTCCAAAAACAGGTTGAATAAGCTTGCAATATTCATGCAAAAATATAATCAAGGAAATGTTAAGTAGGTTGATTAGACAGAAGATGATTTCACTACCCATTTTTTAGTGTAGAGATAGGATTCAGCTGATTTCATCAGGTAGAAATATGTAGGCTATATTCAGAAAACATAAAGCCAAGGCTTGAGTGTCTAATCTAGTAAGGAGGTGAGCAACAGGGACATATCCTGATATGACTGACTGACACTCTGGCTGACTCTGTGATGGATGGATGTTTTATGACTGATGACGCTCACCTGTTCCAGCATGCTGGCGGTGAACTGCATAGCCTGGTGATGCTGCTCCTCCAGCATGTCCATGTGCAGGTCATCCAGGAAATCATTTCTGTCATCGTCCATCCATCCTTCATCAAGCTGCAGCAAGAAACAATTGGGACAGGTTGGCATTTTCTTCCTACAATCCTGACATTCCAAGATATCTTGTAAGGCAGTTCAGTGATTTTACTAAATACCGTTTTAATTAATATATAATTGGGCAATAATTGAAAAACATTGTTTTTTTTATTCAAGTGACATTGTTTTAGATTTTGTGTGCCATGTCATGGCAGACTACCCTGACAATAAGAAATATATTCTGGCCCAGGTCTAGCCTACATCCTCAAAATTATAATTGGCAATTTTTGGCTCAAACTCAGTTTGCCAGGACCAGCACAGCCATATCTGACATGGGCCAAGACGTGTATTTATATGAGTGCTATTTTGGTTCAAATGAAATGTGCCAGTATTTACAGTGTGAAAGCAGTGCTGCATCTTTACCAGAAGTAGCCGCTTCATTTTATTTGTGTATGTGTCACGCCTATGTCTCAGGACTCAAATTCCCAGAATGCACCTGCCAGTCACATGACTACCTACCGGTCTCCCTCACCAGAGTTCTAATTACTCACACCTGTCTGTCTCCCTATATATACCTCACTCTGAGAACTGTTCCCTGCCGAGTATTGTTTTGGTTCTCCCATGCATACAACGCGTTTCCTGGTACTTTGTCTGACGGTCTCCTGTTGCCTACTTCCTGCCTGTGTACCCGATTTACGTCTCCTGTCTTGTCCCTATTGGTATTGTCTGCATTCTCTGGTTTTTGAACTCTGCCTGTTTTTGACTACGATTTTTGTCCATCCTCCGAGGTACTGTTTGCTCCTGTTTTTGAACTTTGCCTGCTTTGTGATTACTCTTTTGGATAACGACATTAAACAGACTGTTAACTGTGTTCCGCGACTGTCAGCTTTCTGTTATGTCCTGACAGAATACTCGGCCAACATGCAGACAGCGGACACAGATGCCGTCAGAACGGCTATAACTAGTCAGGGCCAGATGCTAGGTCAACACCAGCAAATGTTGACTAGCGTGACTCAATCTGTTGAATCTCTCGCTCAACAACAACAGAGTCAACAGCTCCAGTTGAAACAAGTGTTGGAGAGGGTTAACGCCCTTGTAGCGCGTATTCCTGCTCCTAGCCCTAATCCCAGTCCTCCTGTAGCGTCTGTCAGTCTGAATTCTCGTTATCCTGTCAGTAAACCGGAGATGTTTGAAGGCGATCCGGCCAAATGTAGCGGTTTTTTATTGCAATGTTCTATATTTTTTGAGAATTCTCCTCCCAGTAATGACCAGGCAAAAATCGCCTTTTTGGTCTCCCGTCTGTCTGGTAAAGCTCTTGAGTGGGCCACCGCTATTTGGAACAGTATAGTCAGTAACACTTATCCCGAATTTGTCAATACTTTCCGGGAAGTGTTTGACCATGCTAATGAGGGACGTTCTTGTGGTGAGATCCTTCTCACTCTTAAGCAAGGAGCCCGAACTGCTGCCGATTATGCGTTAGAGTTTCGGACTATTGCTGCTGGTAGTGGCTGGAATGAACCTGCGCTCATTAATGTTTTTCGTAATGGTCTAAATCCAGAAATACTCACGGAACTGGCTTGTCGAGATGACGGATTGACTTTAGATCAGTTAATTTCTTTATCCATCCGCCTGGACCAACTCCTACAAAAACGTCCTCGACCACCGTGTAAGAGACAAGAAGTTGTCAAGCGTCAATCCGCTCCTGGTTTTCTATTTCGCCCGGTACAAGGTCAAGCTCCCTGTCCTAATCCTCCCTCGGATCCTATGCAATGTGATAATATGCGACTTTCTCATGAAGAACGCCTTCGTCGTCTCCACGGTGGACTATGCTTATACTGTGGAGGATCCGATCATATTCGTCGTGATTGTACACGCCTACCTCCACAAGTCCGGACTCAAAACCTGGAGAGGAATTTTCGTGCTAACTTGGTGAGTGTACCCACAAAAGGGTTAATATCAAAATCTTTTCTCATACCTGTCAAAGTGTACTGCCAAGGAACTTCTTTTGTCGTTTCAGCGCTAATAGATTCTGGAGCTGAAGGAAACTTCATTCAACAATCCCTCGTTACCCGGCTGGGAATTAAGACTAAACAGTTGTGCAAACGGATCCAAGTCCGAGCTTTTGATGGCCTTCCCGTGGGAGGAGATTTCATCTCACAAGAGACAGTTCCTGTTTGGTTCCAGACAAGTTTCTTGCATCACGAGTGGCTTTCGTTCCTGGTATTACCCAAGGCGGATTTTCAGATCATCTTAGGACTACCGTGGTTAGAGATTCATAACCCAGCTATCTCATGGAGCCAACGCGAAATCACATCCTGGTCATCCTTATGCCACACAAACTGTTTAGCCCTTAAAAACATTTCTATCCATTCCACTTCAGTGGAGAGTCCAGATTCAACCATGTCAGTAGAAATTCCTCCCGTTTATTCCCAATATTTAGAAGTTTTCAGTAAAACAAAAGCTACTAAACTACCCCCGCATAGGCCATATGACTGTGCGATAGAACTTGTTGAGGGTGCTACCTTACCTAAATCACGTATTTATCCTTTGAATTTAGAAGAAGAAAGAGTCATGGAGGAATACGTCAAAGAAGCTTTAACACAGGGGTTTATACGTCCATCAAAGTCTCCAATATCTTCGGGTTTTTTCTTTGTCAAAAAAAAGGACGGTGGATTAAGACCATGTATAGACTATCGTGCTCTGAATGATATCACCAAGAAATTTGTATATCCTCTACCCCTTATTCCAGTCGCATTAGAGCAACTTAGAGGTGCTACCATCTTCTCTAAGTTGGACCTTCGTAGTGCATATAATCTAGTGCGAATTAAGGAGGGTGACGAGTGGAAAACTGCTTTTAGTACCACCAAGGGACATTATGAGTATTTGGTAATGAGCTATGGGTTGGCAAACGCTCCATCTGTGTTCCAGGAGTTTATTAATGACATTTTTAGGGACATGTTGGGAAAATTTGTAATTGCATACATTGATGACATTTTGATATACTCTCCAGATGTGAAAACTCATGTAAAACAGGTCAGTCAAGTGCTTCAACGGTTAAAGGAGAATAACCTTTTTGTCAAAGGAGAGAAATGTGAATTCCATCAACAAACCATTTCATTCTTGGGATATGTTATCAGTGTGTCTGGTATAGTCATGGACGACCAGAAGGTCGAGTCGGTCGTAAACTGGCCAGTCCCAACTAACGTGAAAGAGCTTCAACGCTTTTTAGGGTTTGCGAATTTCTATAGACGGTTTATTAGAAATTTTAGTTCTATTGCAGCCCCACTTACTGCTTTACTAAAGGGTAGTCCTCATCGTTTGTGTTGGTCTGCTCAGGCCCAAAGTGCTTTTGAACGTCTTAAGACAGCCTTCACTACCGCTCCCATATTAAAACATCCTAACCCTGAACTCCCCTTTGTGGTGGAGGTAGACGCTTCAGAGACGGGTGTAGGGGCGGTACTATCTCAACGCAGTGGAGAACTTCCTAAGTTACACCCCATTGCCTTTTTTTCGCATAAATTATCACCTGCTGAACGAAATTATGGTATCGGGGATAGAGAACTTTTAGCGGTAAAGTTGGCTTTAGAAGAATGGAGACACTGGCTAGAAGGTTCTCTACATCCTTTCACAGTCTTAACTGACCATAAGAATCTTGAATATATTCGTTCTGCAAAACGTATGAACTCTCGACAAGCTAGGTGGTCGCTGTTTTTCTCCCGGTTCCGGTTTACCATCACGTTTCAGCCTGGTAATCGTAACCTTAAAGCAGATGCACTCTCTCGTTTTAATCAGAATGAGTCAGAGGAGAAAGGTGAAGTATCAAATAAGTTTATACTACCTTCCTCCGTTTCTGTGGCAGCTATCAGATGGGAGTTAGATGAACTGATTGCACAAGAAAATCGGTCAAAAGGAGTTTCTGAATCTTGCCCGGAAGGCAAAACTTATGTACCGCCAGAATTCCGTAATAGGCTGATTACCTGGGCTCATTCGTCTCTGACATCTGGTCATCCCGGAGAGAGACGTACTACACAGCTTATTCTAGCACGTTATTGGTGGGGTTCAGTAAGAGCGGATGTACATGAATTTGTATCATCTTGTTCAGTTTGTGCTCAGGCAAAAACACCAAAAACCCTTCCGGCAGGTAAACTTATGCCTCTACCCGTTCCAGAACGTCCCTGGTCGCATTTGGCGCTGGATTTTGTCACTGACCTACCTCTGTCGGAGGGATTTACTACAGTTCTTACAGTCATTGATCGGTTCTCTAGAGGAGTTAAATTCATCCCAGTACCTTCATTACCCACGGCCCTAGATACTGCTAAAGCTTTATATATACATATATTCCGTCATTATGGAATCCCTGAAGACATTTTATCAGATAGAGGTCCTCAGTTTACGTCACATGTATGGAAAGCTTTCTTTGAACATTTAGGGGTAAATGTTAGCCTTACCTCTGGATATCATCCCCAGAGTAATGGCCAGTGTGAACGGGTTAATCAGGAGCTGGGAAAGTTTTTACGAATTTATTGTCATGAGAATCCACAAGACTGGTCCCAGTACTTGGTATGGGCAGAGATAGCCCAAAACTCCTTGGTCAACTCGACTACTGGTCTCACCCCGTTTCAGTGTATATTAGGTTATCAACCTCCGTTGGCACCCTGGACTGCAGCTACATCTGGAATTCCATCAGTCGACGAGTGGATGAAACGCAGTGAGGAGGTGTGGGAGAAAACTAATCTTCACATCACGGAGGTCCTTTCCCGGTATAAGGAACAAGCTGACAGACACAGATCAAATTCCCCGTTATTCCAGATTGGAGAAAGAGTATGGTTGGCTACAAAGGATATCAGGTTTGAGGGGAGGTGCAGGAAGCTCCTTCCTAAGTATATTGGTCCTTTTCGTATTTCAGATAAAATTAATGATGTTACTTACAAGTTAGAATTACCTGCACAATACCGGATTGCTAACTCCTTTCATGTGTCTCTCCTCAAGCCTGTGATCTCTGGTCCTTTGAATGAGTTGCAGCCCGACGACGTTCCGCCCCCGGCATTGGACGTTGGGGACTCTTCCACATACGCTGTGCGAGAGGTACTGGATTCTCGAAGACGTGGAGGAACTCTCCAATATCTTATTGATTGGGAAGGGTACGGTCCTGAGGAGCGTTCATGGGTACCAGCAAAGGACATCTATGATCCGGGTCTCGTGTTGGCGTTTCACTCTCGTCATCCTGAGAAGCCGGCTCCCCGTCCCAGAGGTCGCCCGAGAGGATCGGTATCTAATCCCGCTCCGTCCCTTCCTAGGTCTCGATCCAGAGGCCCATGTCAATCTCAGTCCTCCGCATGTGCAGAAGTCCATAGTTCCGGTGAATCTGTTCCGCTGGGTGGTCGTCGTCGTGGTCGTCCTCGTTCCAGGCCTCCTCCGGTGTCTTCGGGGGGGGGTACTGTCACGCCTATGTCTCAGGACTCAAATTCCCAGAATGCACCTGCCAGTCACATGACTACCTACCGGTCTCCCTCACCAGAGTTCTAATTACTCACACCTGTCTGTCTCCCTATATATACCTCACTCTGAGAACTGTTCCCTGCCGAGTATTGTTTTGGTTCTCCCATGCATACAACGCGTTTCCTGGTACTTTGTCTGACGGTCTCCTGTTGCCTACTTCCTGCCTGTGTACCCGATTTACGTCTCCTGTCTTGTCCCTATTGGTATTGTCTGCATTCTCTGGTTTTTGAACTCTGCCTGTTTTTGACTACGATTTTTGTCCATCCTCCGAGGTACTGTTTGCTCCTGTTTTTGAACTTTGCCTGCTTTGTGATTACTCTTTTGGATAACGACATTAAACAGACTGTTAACTGTGTTCCGCGACTGTCAGCTTTCTGTTATGTCCTGACAGTATGGTTCAATTCCTTACTTAGGTAGGAACACTGTATCATTGTCATACATTTTATTTATTAAAATGTTGAGGATAAAAGGGTCTAACAAATATTAAAAGGTTACAAAACGGTTTATTACATGGTTATTTTTTAAGTTGTTAACACCTTAAAAGTCATTAATAATCATTTGTAACAGAGATAGGAAGTGTGACAGTGACCTCTCTTTGGTCTAATACTGAAAGTGTCAAGATAAAGAATAAGCTGCAACTTCGAGGATGTGAATTAAATAATTTCATATGTTAATATCAATTACATCAATTATCACTGATGTATTAAAAGACACTCTGTTGGTGGTTAATTCATTAAATGTTTAAACCTATTAACAAATATGTGATGAAGTCAACAGGCTTAATGTCGACTGATGGAGAAGACAAAGTATGGTCAGTATGCAGCAAAATCTGAAGTTTAACCGTAGATGGATGTGGATTCACTATTTGGCAAACAACAGGTCACTGTTGCCCTTTCTATCTATGTGTTATAACTGATTTAAATGATTTATTAATGAATTAACAACATAACCATTAATTAATAACTTTTAAACCATTTATAAATCTTTATTAGTGTAGTCTTATGTGTCTTTTTAGTCTTTTAAGTGGTACCCTTAATTCTAACAGTAAATAAAAACCACCTCCTATGGTTCTCATGGCTTTGTGATTTGTGTGTGTGTGTGTGTGTGTGTGTGTGTTTGTGTGTGGTGTGTTACCTGTATCTCCGGACGAGCCACTAACAGACAGACATTCTTGTTCTCTTCACTTGTCAGAAGAGCCACCGCTTCCTCTCGGTTAAGTATCTCAATCCCGTTAATCTGAACAGAGGGCGGAGAGACAGATTTCAAATGAACAGCCCGTCCATCCGCATGACAACAGGTGTCAAAGAGAAGATGCATTACGTGTTTCCAGACATTTTTCTTTTTTATTTTATTTACTTTACAAGGGTTAAACAGCTCTCATGCCAAAATGCAGATGTAGGTGTTTAAAGACACATTTTAGTAGCAATCATATCCTTTAGAGTGTTCTTGTGAGAGTTTATCATTAACTTTGTCCCAGAAGAGTCTGGTCAGTCAAGGAGACAAATAGTCTACTCTCCTGAACAGAGTGTATTCTGTCCCTGCAAAAATATATTTCATAGTGTTTAAATGACAAAAAAAAGGAAATAATGTCAATAAAAAAGTATATAAATGCTGCAAAAATGGCACAGTGGTGCAGCAGGTAGTGTTGCAGTCACATAGCTCCAGGGACCTGGAGGTTGTGGGTTCGATTCCTGCTCCAGGTGACTGTGTCTGTGATGTCTGTGAGGAGTGTGGCGTGGGTTTCCTCCGGCTGACTGTCTGTGAGGAGTGTGGTGTGTTCTCCCTGTGTCTGCGTAGGTTTCCTCCGGGTGACTGTCTGTGAGGAGTGTGGTGTGTTCTCCCTGTGTCTGCGTAGGTTTCCTCCGGGTGACTGTCTGTGAGGAGTGTGGTGTGTTCTCCCTGTGTCTGCGTGCGTTTCCTCTGGGTGCTCCGGTATCCTCCCACAGTCCAAAAACACATGTTGGTAGGTGGATTGGCGACTCAAAAGTGTCCGTAGGTGTGAGTGAATGTGTGAGTGTGTGTTGCCCTGTGAAGGACTGGCGCCCCCTCCAGGGTGTGTTCCTGCCTTGCGCCCAATGATTCCAGGTAGGCTCTGGACCCACCGTGACCCTGAACTGGATAAGGGTTACAGATAATGGATGGATGGATGTTGGTGTTTTAACACTGATGACTGGTTTGTGGTAATGACCTGCATCAGTTTAAACCCAAAGTCCTAATAGAGTTTAATGTGTGTATATTAGAGTAAAAATAACTAATTCAGTTAATCCAAATACTTTAGCACAATGACTGCTTATTGTTTATATTATTGATGAAACTGATCATCATTTTGATTGTTTAACTGAAAACCCAGGATTATTGTTTGTTTTAATATCAGGCTCACATTTACCGTTTAGTTGTAGAGAAACACTTCATAAAAAAGATCAACACATTTGCATACTCTGAATTGATCAGATTTGACTGAAGCAGATGGCTCCAGTACGAATCTCTTGTACAAACCTGAATGATTCTGTCCCCCTCCCTGATTCGCCCATCTCTTGCTGCGATGCTGTTTGGATCAATCTGTCAAAGAGAAAGAAATATATCACTCCAAAGCCATTATATAAAATTATATAAAGAGGAAGGATATAATCAGCTTTTTGATCTTGATTCCTCTTTGTATTTCCCTTTTGATCAGATACCACATGAAACTAATTACTCGCTCCCCATGTAAGCACTTTGCAGACATGCTGAAGACATTTCCAAATGTAATGATCCTAATCTTAAACATCCAGACCATAATATGACACAAACAAATGTCTTGTCGGTACATTTTCCATCTCTAATTCAAAAAGATGTCTGCTGTTACGGTGATAATGAAATAACGAATGGGGTACTATACAAATAGCATCCATTATTTCCCCCAATGTCCGTCTCCAAATACAATATTGGAGATTTAGCAGACAGATAAGACACAGAGATGGAGTGTTATAGGGCGAGAAAGAGAGGGAGAGACAGAGAGAGAGAGGAGAGAGAGAGTAAGCGCAGGGCCTACCTCACTGACGTAGATCCCGGTCTCATCCTCATCATCAGTCCTGTAGCAGACCGTCAGGCCCAGCTTGTCCTGAATATTTGTTCTGTACAAATCCACCTCCTGTACCAAACAGTAAAATACAGGTGTTTCTCCAACAGGGGCAGGCACACACAAATACAGTGTTGCTTTAAATGATTATGAGCCACACACAGCTCACACCCAAGTTAGCAGCAGGCCACACAAGGAACACAGAGGCTTTAAAATAAGCTCTTTTTAACACTGTGACCATTTCACATGGTTTAACTTTGTCTTTGTCTCTCACGTAAACGTAGCAATGCTGTGATTGGAGAGTCTCAGAAGAGGGGGTGGGGCAGTCCTAAAGTCTCTGTACTTGACATCAGAAGCTGAGTTAAGCCGGAATGACTAATTTTATCTCACTTTTCTGATTAGGCAGCCCACAGGAAACTGACTGTGTGGTCTTTCCCGGTGTGTAGATTTGTAAGCTTTAGATCCCCAAATTGATGTGCCTGTGCATATGAAATCACACTCACCCCATGTCCATCCCTCCATATAACCACACCCCACACCCAGTAGTGACAAAAGTGTTTCCAGATTCACCAAATCCCACTTAGGTCACTGCCTTTGTGCTAAATGAATCTCTATGCTTTTTGAGTTTGTGTGGTTGTACAACAATGATGCAGATTGCAGTATGCATTTTCTTGTTCATTATATCTGTACAGTGTGATGTAAGCCGTGTCCATACACAGTAAAAGAAGAGACAGTTGGTAGAGGCTTTGGTGAATTGAGCTATTCTTGGAACCAAAATTATAACTTGTGTTGAAAGTAGTTTGGTCCAAATTTGAACTAATATGTTCTAATATATTGCAAGTCACCTTCCAATCCCACTTTCTCTACTCAGGCTTTCTGTTGGATGTATATGGAGCAGTGTATCAGAGCATGTGGACTGCACCATTGCTGGATCTCATTCATCACCTGTCAGCAGCTGTGATCTGTACCACACACCTGTAATCTACACCATACAGATACAAATTTCTTTTCCTGTGAGAGCTGAGGGAGTAAACCCTGAGGTGATTGTGAGCTGAGAATAAATCTCTGGTGTCACACATGTTGTATCCAGGCTTTATAATGAATTAAATTAAATGGGACACTCTGGAAAAACTGCATATGAGCTTAAGGCCACTATGCTTAGGGTTATAAAGCCCCACAAGATCAAAACCTCACAGAACTGTTCCGACATATAGTTTAAAGGTTTTTTTAGAACAGTAAAGACTGTATTTGCAGTCAAGGAAAAAAACTATGATTTTGCAAAGACTCAGAATCTTACAGGGTCCAGCAAGACTCAAGAATCATTTGAAAAGTAACTTGGTGTAAGGCCGGCATTAGTTTTTATTCAAGGGTGTAGCCCTCCTGTTGTCTGCGTCTGGACGTCTGCTATAAATGCACAAAAGGCCGCTTATGAAACACACTCATGCCTTTTCTCTGTGTGCGGTCAGCCAGATATAATACGTAAACAAGCTTCTGTAATCCGTAATTGACCACGCTGGATTTCCTGCACAATTTTTGATTCACTTCACAAGGACAAAACAGAAAAGAACCTTGATCCTTTTCTTTACATTCTTGCTAAAGCTAGTTAGCTTGTTGAGTAACATGATTAAGACACGTGTGTGGACACGCCATCGCAGTGTTGAAAGAATGGAAGAATACTTGGACGATTATGGCTTTCTTCAACACAAATATTCCCGGCCTCTATTCCCCCCTCCCAACAGGGCACTAGAGGGCAAGAGTGGAGGTTATTAATCAGTCTAAACAAGGCAATGAGCCTTTTATTTGGCAATGAGTGGGGCTGGCTTTGTTTTGGCCCCGTTCCTCTCATTGATCTCTGTCTGTGGCTCCTTTGGCAGCTCCTGGGGCAAAGGAAAGAGCTGTGTGCTGAGCATCTGTTCCAAACGGACGACCTCACTCCTTTATTAATACACCCACTGACCCACTGACCTTTATTTTGTGGCATCTCCTTCCAACACTCTCATTAAAACCACATCTGACCGCTGCTGATGTTCTTTATCAGATCAATCACTCTTCCACCCATCTAATTATCCTCCATCCACTTGGCTTGGAAAGGGATTAGTCAACAACACTGATAAATTAATGATGCCACTGTCCGGCATCTGCTCTAGGGGACAGGTCTTTAGGGTTCTGTCTGAGCTGAAAGGTTGTTTTTTTTAAATGAACAGGACTTTGTCAATAGAAAAGATCCATCAGGAGAATGAGGACCCTTTTAGCTTCATTGAATTGGAGAAAGACACTCCAGCTTTATGGCCTTTTAGAAGGCTGTGGAGACAGAGCAGTAGGAGCATATCTTCAATGAAGATAATTATATTCTTGATATCATCAATGCACATTGACCCATTTGTGTCCTAAGTCAGGAAAACAATGCACATGCAGTACAGTATTTCTGTCTTAAAAGTATTCAAAATCATTCTGATAATTCACCAACCTATAATAGGGAAAATAGCACCTCTGTCTTTGCTTCTCTGGGCTCTGCACTGTAGAAACTGCACTATTAAATCTTTGGTGGAGGGTAGGAAACCACCCTCTCCCATCCCCTTTGATTTCAAGACAGTGCTGTAAAAGTGAATTACACTCTGCAAGTGTAGAGGGAGCTCAGGAGGGAAAAAATATAAAATTATACCTAGTGTTGTATTTTTTTAAATGTCATTCAAACAGCAGCAGCAACTTTAGTCTGTTAATTAAACAATGCTAACACTTTCCAGCTCATGCATTTTCCAGATGGTTACTAGGGTGAGCTGTGTTTCTAAGGGTTTGCTGTGTCATTGCTTGGTGGATATATTTTATCAATAAAGATAAGTCTTTTTTTTGGTGAAATGGTGTCATTTTTGTCTCCAGAAGTCTAGGTTCTAGGTTCCTTGTGCTCTGTTTTGGTTCCTCATTTAATTATATGTACATGTTTGTTTGGTCTCGGCCCCTCGTCTGTTCTTTTGTTTCCCTGATATCTCACAGCTGTGCCTTGTTCTTCATATGTTTATTTTAAAGCCTTTGTATGTGCCAGTTCTTTGCTAAATGATGTTTCACATACTTAGGCCCAATCCCATATCTTATTTCCATCCCCACCCCTTGTTTTTGAGTGCCATCTTGCACCATGAAATAAAGTTATAAGATGTAATGATTAAAATAATCCCCTATGAAATGGGACGACCTTTCAGGAGCCTGATACATCCTCAAAACACAAATAAAAAATATAGCAGTATATAATTTCCAGGCTATTAATGGTGCTCTGTAGGCAGCTCTGCCAGTCTGCAGTGATATCAGATGAGTGTTGCAGGACTTTAGGGCCTCATATGACTTTACTCTTTTGTGTTATGAAGCTGAAGTCACCTTCATATTTGGTAGCTTTCTGATTGAAACATCCAGTTCCACCTTAAATGTTGCATTTATTTCAGGTAAATGATGCATTTGCTTCGCACTTATTATCAAAGTTTTTAAATAAGAAATGTGGTATGTGTTTTCCTTTTAAAGCAACAGTTGAGCAGCCATAGTTTTGGCTCTGTCACAGTACACAGTATATAAAGGTCTCAAATGTGTCTTTTACCTCATACTCAAGCTCCTCTCTTTCCATGTCCTGATGCATGCCTTCGAGAAAATCATTAGTGTCAAAGTACTCGTGTCCTTGAGAGTGTCTGTAAAAACAATATTACACTCATAAAGTCACAGAACAAAAAGAAGTTCAGCTACCAATATCATTCAGAGCATTAGAAGGCTTTTGTTGTGATTAAACTATTTCTTTTATGACAAGCCATTACAAATGTTTCTGATTAAGCTGTGTCTTTCATTCCGAGACAAAATGCCGCCTCGGTTCCTTCCTGATGCTGAAGCAGAAACTCATTTCTCAAAGGGTGGCCTAATATTTCAAGCTGAAATAATGTAATTCTACAGGAATACGAGGTTGTATGAAAGCTCAGATTAATTAAACCTCACCTGAGCGGCTGATTCCCCAGCAATGAATGAATTAATGTTCCGCAGCACGACCAAAAAAGGGGTTAATCGGGTGGAAATATCAGCGTAAACGATGAATCAGGACCGCAAGAGGAGTGTGTAATTTCGCTGAGTTGCAAAATCAAAATGTTATCAGGTCTGAGCGGCGGAAGAACAGCCGTATTGACTTTAATCTGTGTGAGGAACAGATCTTTAAAGCACTGCAGATTGGAGAAAAGTGCAAATGTGAAAAAGAGTTAACAAGAGCGTTCTAAAGGAATACGGTGAAGAAGTAGAGTCTCATTAAAGAAGGCACTCAGTGTCTCCAGGGCTAATGAAGACACTAACGATGACTGGAGGTGCTTCTCTTCCTCACAACTCACTTTATACAATTAACCTCTGAAATGAAAAATGGGTTCAGGTCACTAAGATTTAAGCTTTAACTAACGGACCACCCCAGCAGTCATCCGTTTGGTGATGGCCCCTTTAACTCTTAAATCTGTCAGAACTGGAGCTTTTTCCAATAACTGTATAAAAGAAGCATGAGACTTCCTTTATTCTTAGATACACTGTAATATTTACCCGACTGTGTGTGATCGGGTAAATATTATCGTTATATCTATTATTTCTCATCATTATTAGACTGTTATAAGAAAAGTATGCTATTAAATATTTATTGAATACTGCTGAGTGATTATCTAGTGGAATGTGTTATTGTATTAGTAGGTGTTTTTGTTTGTTTCATGTTTGACTGTGAATAAATTCCAATTAAAATATTCCAATGATCTGGAATGCACTAGGCACTTTCAGAAGATAAATTCACTTGAAGCAGATGAACACATTTAACAATCTTACAATGTCATAACAATAATGCCATAATAAGTAGTATTTGATATATTTAATGTTAAAATTATGCCCCATGTGCTGATGGTGTTTTAGCTATCACTCACTCCTCAGGAAGCAGGTATTCCTCCAGTGTGGTTGGGTCAGCAGTGGGCAGTTTGCTGAGGGCCATGATGTGCTGGAAGGTGATGTCTGTCTGAGTGCTGATGTCCACCACCTGCGCGTCTCCATCTGCTGCAGGTTTGGGTCTGGGAACTCTGCGTAAGACTTGCACCATGATGGGCTCTTTGGCCATACGGAACGCCTCCACTGCCTGCTCATGGGTCGCTTTGGACAGGTCTTTACCATTCACCTACACACACACAGAGAGAGAGAGAGAGAGAGAGAGAGAGAGAGAGAGAGAGAGAGAGAGAGAGAGAGGTTGATATGTTTGAAATGTTGAAATGTTTCTTACATTAATTGCAGAACACAGTATAAAATAAAATATACGGTGTTTCCCAGACTATAATGTACTCTCTAAAGAAAATCCTCAGCACCTCAGCTTACATCTTAACTGCCATCTGTAGCTGAATTCCAGAGCACCTTTAACATGTAAAGCAAATGATATCCACTTCTTTACTTATGCAAGTCCAGCAGGGGCAAAATTTATTAATGCGTGCGTCATTTAAAGAGAAGAAACAGCCATGAATCCACACCACCAGGAGAATGCAGATACATCTCTGTAGTAGCAAAATACATTTTAAAATATTTGTAAATAAAAAGAAATAATGCCACTTAGTGTCTTTAAATATTTATATTAACAAGAATGTATGAAAGATTGTTTATTTAAGTGGCTGGGAATAGTGTGTAAGACAAACAAAATCAAATTGAATCATAATAATGCTATTCAAGCTTCGCCTTTAAGACTCAATAAGTCTGATTATTTTAGAATTAAGGGGGGTCTATTATTTTCCTTAGCATTTCACAATCCAATTCCATTTTTACACAGAACCCTTGCATCTGCTACAGAGGATGCACACTAAACAGTTGTTATCTCTTGTCTGGGATCCCTCCAGGAGAACAGCTGGTGTAGTCGCTCTCCCCTGAGCTCCCGGGAGTCTGTTTTCCACCTCAATGAGCTTTTCTCTCCAGAAAACATGCTTCAATAGCAGCTCAAGAGCCCGGATACAAAAAAACAAACAACAACACACATCCCTGGATAGTGTCAGCTCCAAAGATCAGCAATTTCTCCCTCAGCAGGAAAACTATTAGAGCAAGAACTCTCACAAAATGAGACCTAGGCTCGCGGGCTTAAAGTCAAAGACTGTAAAACAAACAATATAATAACCATAAAGCAAAGGGTGTGATACTGTACACTCTGTAGCTGCCCAGAGGCCTGTTTGGTCCACTATCCCATAACACTCCTTATGTCAGTAGAAGAATCATTATTCCTTGATGCTTTTAGGGTCAGGGTTGGACCCTGGAACATGGGGATGTTAATTAGTGTGTTCAGAGGGACCTATTTATCTAAGCAACTTTAGGACATTATATTTTAACCTGCAAAGAGGAATATAAATATATAATATAATTCCAAGTAATTACGAAGCATTTCTATTGGTCCATTCATCATAAAATTTTTCCCACAATTTGAATGAGAAGTACTGGGTTCAAATGAAATAAACTAAAAAGGAGATGATCATTTTTCATTGGACACTAATTACAGTATGCCTCAGATGATGGAAGAGAATGATAGGCATGGACCTAAGTTTAAAAAGCATGAAGATGCAGAACCCATTTGAAACAGTGTAAACTTTCTATATAATAAATACTTCACCTCATAAATTAAAAAAAGGGAAATCATACTGATAGACAAGTATGGTGGTGGAAACACCATTTCATTCACAATAATTACACTTCTCTGCATGTGGTACTTAGACTTAACCCAAGAAAACATTGCTGGGAAAATGTGAAATGTTATACATTTAATGGTATAAACCAAGAACAGGCATCTGGGGATGACCAAGACAATTTGATAAGACAACAGCACTAAAATTAGAGCCAAAATAACTAAGTGATGTTGAAATTCCAGGTCCACCAGACCCTCAAACCTGAGATGATTAAAGCAACACTAGGTAAGATTTTAGTAAGATATTTCACTCCAGAGCTATTGATCATAATTCACTTTTACAGCACTTTCCTTAAATCAAGTGTGAGGGGGAGGGATGCGTTGTGTTTCCTACCCTGCTCAGAAATGTACATAGTGCACATTCTGCAATGCTGAGCCCATAGTACCAACAACAGAGGCCTATTAAAACTCAGTGAAGCATCACAATGCTTCTGAAGCTGTAATTCTTTGTGTTGATTTAAAATGTCATGTCAAGGAAAGGGACAAAAAACTGAGCTGTTTTGCAAATTAGGCCAATTAAAGCTGAAATGAATAAAGCTTTGTAACAAAATACTGCTAAAAGTCAGTGTATTCATATGAAGTTTAGATACATATATTTATGATTATAACTTTAAAATGCATTTCTGATGCTTCTGAAAGCACATAATGTGTATAAAATGGATGTTTCTCATCACTGTAATTTTACAGCAAAATACCATAACTTTGACCCACCATATTTCTGGAATAATCTAGGAACAAAAACACCTTGCTGGGTTAAGCTGTGGCTTAGCAAGCTTCATTAAACTCCTAAAGTGCCAGGGGCTATGTTAGTGCCGCAGCTAGATGGGCAATAAAGCCAGGGTCAGCGTTCTGTCTTATCACGGCACTAACAGAACTTTTCCCTCAGAGCCACGACATTCCCAATTTGTTCATTTGTGATTCCTGGATGAGAGACAGGCCGATAGGATCAGTGCCTGGGGAATTCATACCGACTCACAGCTCCCAGCCTCGAGGCTGAACGGTGGAAGAATGTGTTTTCCAGCTGGGGTGATGAAACCCTGGCAAATATGTCTGAAACAGTGATGCAATGAAAGAATATGTGTAATTTTACCCCTGATATGATGTGATGGCGTTCAGTTTCTTGGACGAACAGCGAGTTCCCATTACCCACGGATATTCCAATATAGGAATTCATTTTCTGATACGCACATTTCCTTGGATACCAGTCTTATCAGGGATTTAAACATCTGACCACAATAATAAACCATCCCTCAAGGGACCTAAGTGGTGTCAGCCACACTCGCCATATTCTTCCATCAGTTGGAGGCTAGTGTTAAACTTCCCGCCTCTTAGAGCTCACAAATCTCTGACTTTGGTAATGAGAAATCTACAGACATTAATACACTGATGAGGATATTCCACTGGAAGATATCAGAAGAGACAGCAAAGTGGAGGCCCTCTGGGGAAGGGTGCTCTTCAACTTTGAAGGGGTTATGTGATCGCTAATAAGCAGAAAGGATTAAGCCTAATCCCGTCTTGAAGGATAATTGGATCATCACTTTGGAAAACAGCAGAAGTCAGAAAGACCCGGTCCAAAAGAAGTAATAGCTTCTAAAGATTTGCAATTTGCGCTCGGTAATTGAACGTTGAGCAGTTGGTAATTGCAAATTCATTACAAAGTCTTTGAAAAGCAGAAGGGAATTGAAATAATCAAGTTATTATAATTAGTTTATGAAAACAGTCACTGGGCATTTAACGTGTTTTCACTGTGGCCACGATTTTACCGGCGCTGTACTCTTTGGCTCTTTTGGATTGTATTTCTTGTAACACTGTTTGAAGAAGGCCTACATAGCCTACATTTCTACCATGCTGAAACAGAGGCATCAGCTTAAGGGGTAATAAGGCATCTCCAGATTTGGCTCTGAAGCTGTAGAACTGCACTCTTTGGAGTGATGTAGCACCAGGCAAAAGCTCTGGGAAGACTTGGAGTGGGGTTGCGATCCTGAACTAACTGTACAATAGTTGTGTTTGCCCTCCCTGATGTTTGTGGCCCAACTATCAAATCCTCACAGAGATTTCACGAGACCTAGGGTAAAGTTTTTCCAGATGAGTAGAAGATATTAATTACCAATTAATGCTCTTAATTTAAGAAGAGCAGGTGTCCACAAGCTTCTCTTACTCTCTGGTCTTGCTGTACTTGAGCTTTCAGTCAGTCACAAGGTGGCTTTCCATCCAAAATGTAAAGATATAAAAGTGAAATGAACCGTGTTTCCATCCACTTCAGTTTTGTGAGTAAACCTCAAGTGATGGGGGGTGACTTTGAAACATGGAAGATGGACAGATCTGAGTTTGTTTTTGCTTTGATCAGAATTGTTTTACAGCAGTTTATATCAAAAGCAACTTTACATCAAAAAGATTGATTTAATATTTATTTGTTGGAGCTTCTGTGTCATTTCTGTGATATAGAGATTGTTCTTAATGTTTTAAAAGGAAAGTAAAAATACATTTACTTTTGCACAATGCTGTATATATGTACAATTATCTGCCCATGCACTAAAATATGAAATTCTGGTGATGCTGGTATGGAAACAGGGTGGTCCTAAAGTGTGGATGGAGACTCATTTAGTATTTATATGCACATTTTTTTATTTTGCAAAAATTTGGTGGATAGAAAACCCACTTAAGTTTCTCTCTCTCTCTCTTTCTCGCTCTCTCTCTCTCTGTCTCAAAAACACACAAGAGGCAACAATCGTTCCTTTTCTGTTCAACTGTTGAGTGTTCAGAAATCCTCCTCCTACCTCCTCCACTCCAGAGCCCATGACCCTTAGAGACAAAGCCTCACTCCTGCAACCTGTTCTGCTTGACTGCAACAAGTCAAGCAGAAAACTACCCTTCCCCCAAAACTCCCCGGCCTCCTATGCCTACCGGCCCCCTGTGAGGTAGCACTCTAGCAGGGTCTCTATTCAGCAACCTCACCTCTGACACAGGGCACAAAAGCCCAGGGCTGGAGCATCCAGTCCCAAACAACACTGTGACTGGTGAGTCTTCACCCTTTACTGAACAGAGGCCCTTTCAGACCCGGCCTCTGGACGACTCCAGCTGTCTGACATGTGCTGATCCAGAAGACTTCCAGTCACACTCTGAGTCAGCGGACAAGGACATCGCGTTGATAAACTGCTGGAACGTCCTGACGTTCTGCCCAGTCTCACAGATGTCCTGGCCTGGATACTGTTACAACTTTTCAGAGCAATATTATGCTGTAAAACCCATAACGAAACAGGAAAATGTCCCGCGGCTAGAGTTTCCAACAGATTACTGAGGAGTTATTGCGTTGCATAAAAAAGGTATGTACAAAATATGGTGTAAATCAGGATTAGATGGACACAGTGTCACTGTTTACACATGAATTACACAGACATATCCGCAATGGCAAACACACAGGCCTAAATTTCCTCACCAAGCCCAGGTTAACCTCATATTCAACAACAATTTTCATATTAATAATAAGTTAAATGTAAGTATAATATATTATTATATATGTTTTACATTATTTCTTCCAGGTGACTGGGTGATTGTGTGAAAATATCCACAGATGGGAGTGTGTGAGTGATTGAGTGAGTGTGTGACACTGTCCACAAGATTGTGTGAAGTTCTCAACAGGTGTGTGTGAATGACAGGGTGACTTTGTGAAACTGTCCACAGGTGTGAGTGAGTGTGTGACTGGGTGAGTGCGTGATGCCTTGTGATGGACTAGCATCCTGTTTAGGGTGTGTTCCTGACTTGGCATCAGTGATTCCAGACAGGGCCCAGACCCAACACATACCAGATCAGGATGAAGCACTTATAGATTTATGATTTGAATGATGGGCGGCACGGTGGCGCAGCAGGTAGTGTCGCAGTCACACAGCTCCAGGGGCCTGGAGGTTGTGGGTTCAATTCCCGCTCCGGGTGACTGTCTGTGAGGAGTTGGTGTGTTCTCCCCGTGTCCGTGTGGGTTTCCTCCGGGTGCTCCGGTTTCCTCCCACAGTCCAAAAAAAACACACGTTGGTAGGTGGATTGGTGACTCAAAAGTGTCCGTAGGTGTGAGTGTGTGAGTGAATGTGTGTGTGTGTTGCCCTGTGAAGGACTGGCGTCCCCTCCAGGGTGTATTCCCGCCTTGCGCCCGATGATTCCAGGTAGGCTCTGGACCCCCCGCGACCCTAAATTGGATAAGCGGTTACAGATAATGAATGAATGAATGAATGAATGATAACAAATAGACCACATATTAACTGTTAAATAATGGATATTGTTTACAGCGCAGGTAAACGTGGCCAGAATAAATCATCCGTGTTTGACCGAAAGATGGAAAGTGGATTTCTCTTTTCCAGAAGGTGCTGTAAATATTGGGACACAGTCAGAGTTCACTGCTGAGTGTGATCTGACAGCTGGGTATATACTAATATTCTGTTGAGTTTTTGTTAATGAAAGACGGCCAGAGCACTCCCTCTTTAGAAGGAATCATAATGAGAGATGAAACACAATGCTTTATGTTTTCACTGCAGCAGCTTCCAAGAGGCTGACTCAGACTGATCAGTCAAGTTGAGACTGAATCAGCATCAGTATATGGATGGTATTAAAGTGTGGCACTGATGCTGGATGTTCATATCTGGATCACAACCACCAAGACTTTCACATTCCAGTGAAGACAAGTATAGTGTCAAATCTGTCAGCTTTTTTTTTACCCATTGTCTGGATGTTTTGGCCCCTTTCACACAGCAGGTTAAAGTGGACCACATACATGTTTCTATCTTTCTTAATATGACACGAATCTGCCCATTTATCAGAACAAATCTTGCCCCTAAATTTCACTGTGTAGCTGTGTATTGCAAAATGACAATTTTCTCTTCAAGTGAAACTGCAAAATGATAAATGACAAATGTTAAATTATGTGGGAAAAAAGTATACCATTAAGACTTAAATTAGAAAATTAAAACATGAAGAGATTTAAAATGTCAGTTATTGTCTGTAGGTTGTAGGTATACAGTTGTTTCTTTCACTGTCAGCAAACATTCTTTTTTACCTCTGCAAATTTGTAGGGGGTCTCTTGCAAATACAGGCTTTCCAAAGAGAGGGCAGGAGAGCGGACAGAATAAGTTCAATCTGAAACATCTGAACAGCATTCATACAGATGAAGAGAATATAAAAATGATCAAGTCATTAGACATTAGTTTTTCACGTTTTTATTTCTTAACAATGCTTAAGGTTTTATTTTCTCATAAATGAGGGACAGGAATCCAATTGAAGAAATTTCACAAGAATTTATGAGAAAGCATTTTGATATGAAGATTTAGATAGCATCATATTGCTGCAAATCGTATATGGATCAGATTTCAGGACCCCATAAGAAAGTGGCCCAAATCCGATTTGAGACACACACACTGTTCACACAGTAAGATCATAAAACAGTGTCCCATATGAAGTCAAATCTCAGATTTTGGTCATTTTTCCCAGCTGTGTGAATGTAGCTATGTAGCAGTAGCTAAATAAATATATTGTTGCTCTGTTCACACTTGTTTTTATTTAAAAAACTCTTCTTTTTATATTTCAGTGAGTTTGTCATAGATAGGTCCAAATAACCTACTGGTCTCTGTGCAAGCGAATTGTAGTGAAACTATACTGAGAAGAAATAACACAAATTCAGCCTCGAAAACAGAACTCTGTCAGTTTCCAGAACATCTGATCTCAACTGAGAAAGTTGAGAAGGTTCCTGAGAGTCACTCTCTGAATGAAGACTTGGCTGTGGCTGGACAGTGTATTCACAGAGAGAGTCTGGAGACACCCAGCATACGTGTAAAGGCTTTTGTTATGGGAGGTCTGCCCAGAGTTTTTAATCCATCTTTTCTCACGTCTCTAACCACCCTGATGCAAAGAAACAAGCTGGCAGAAGCTTTCCCAGTGTTGTTGTTTTCCTCCTTTCAGCGTCGATGGGGGGATTCCTCTCTAAATTCGTCGAGGGGAGCATCCTTGGCCAGAACCACACACAGCAACCTTTCTTTTCCTGAGGCACACTGCCTCAACACGGATTAAGCGGTAAATGGAGAGAAACCAATGGCCGTGATGAGCATGGCCGCCCGCTAAAAGACAGCGTTGTTTACTTCCACCTAATCTCATTTAAGCATGAGACATTCTCTCATCCAGAGTGAGATCGATAAAGGAGCGCAAAATCACTTCCTCCGAGCTCTCTCTTGCTTTCTCCGACACAGCTTTAATGAGCATGGCTTCAGGTGTTTGTTTGTGGAAGAAGCGCCACTTTCCCACAGTCAGACGAAACCCAGCGGTCAGAGCAGCACTAACAATGTGATGTAACAAATACTCACTGCCTCTTTGATCTACTAGCGCTGGAGGAAATGGGAGCAAGAAACAGCAAGAGTTTGAGCCGACTTGTTCCCCTCTGATGTTTAAATTAAATGCTGTTTCATTAGGTTCATTCATTCATTAGTTACAGAAATAACTACTTCATCCTGTTCAGGGTTACAGTGTGTTGGAATCATTGGGCTCAAGGCAGGTACACATTCTGGACAGGGCTACAGTCAATCACAGAACATCATACACTCACCCCTGTGGACAGTATCACACACTCATTCATCACTAACACACACACACCTGTGGATAGTTTTACATATTCACACATTCACTCACACACACATACCTGTGGACAATTTCACACACTCACCCAGTCACTCTCACTCTTGGACAATATGACACAGCCCATCGTCTACTGACATGTATATTTGGACGGTAGGAGGAAACGAGCATCTGGAGGAAACCCACACAGACACAGAGAAAACACACACAATTCCTCACAGACAGTGACCCGAAGCAGGGATAGAACCCACAACCCCAGGACCCTGGAGCTGTGCAGCAGTGAGGAGGAAAAGATAGCAAAGGGCTTTTTCAAGGAGAAGAGCCCTGGCCTTTGACAGCTGAGGCATCATGTGACACTGAATTGATAATGGTAATGTAGTCGTAGTTTATCAGTAGCTGGAAGTGTTCATTCTGAAGGAACGACAGATAAACTGAATCTGTTTGAGCGAAGTCAGTGGGACTGAGGACAGAACAGGGGACAGGGAGTAGTGGATGGCAGTAATGAAGAGAAAGGGCAGAGGCTGGCTCTTAGGTCACCCTTCATTAGAGCCAGCTCCTTGGTCCAGTGGCTTGCTGAGTGACCCTTAAAACAGTGCAGCAGAGCAAAGCTGCATCTCCTCACAGGACCATTTAGGACTGAGGACATTGTATGTGCTGGACATTTTTGGATGAATGAGCTCTGGTATTTACTCTTAAAGTTTTGTGCAATTTTAAAGAACATGCACTCTATGGCTTAATCCAACATGTCTTCTGTAGTGAAGGGTAGTTTGTACCCACTTTAGTTAGTAGAACAACTACAACTACGTTTTTGGAAAGCTTTTTTACACAATGCTGAAACATTGATGTGAGAATTTGATGCCATTCAAAAAACACTAGTGAGGGTTCAAAGTCTAGTTCATCCCAGTGGATAGTGTTCAATTACTAGAGAAAACTGAGACACACTGCTTCACACCCCAATGCCCAGGGTGTCTTACCCGTCTGGTGATGTCTTGGCATTAGGCATGTTGATCTTAGATGTGGCCACTATTTAAGCAGCTATGTTCAGAACGCCCAGTATCAAAAGTTCACAAGAATCCTCTGTGTCATCATGCCCATAATCAAGAGACCAGAAGGGTATGATGATTAATAAAGCTGTGGGTGCACAACTGAACATCTGTGTATGACCTTAAAGCATCTACAACACACTCAAACACATTTTGTCCAGTTGACAGATTTTGAGAGGGTGCACATCATTGGACTGTAAGAAGCAGGATGGTTATTTTGACATATTGCCGCCATCTAGGCCATTCTGACCAAGCCTTCAGGGGGTACTGGGAGCAGAGGTGCCATGAACGAGAAACTTGGACTGCTACAGACTGGAGCCGTATCATCTTTACTGAGAAATCCAGCCTTTTTTGTGCCCTAACTGCTGGTGTGATGATCTGTAGATATGTCACATACTACAGTCGGTCATCACTAATAGTGATACGAGGGACACTAACAGCTCATTGATGTGTGCAGGATGTCCTGTGGCAACATGTACTCTCTTGACAGGGCTTTCACAGGTCTCTGACAGATTTCAACAGTTCCTTGGCCTGCCCAGTCACTGGATTTATTACCGATTGACTGTTAATGGGACAAGCTGAGATGCCTGCTTCGGCAACCTATGAGTGTGCAGGATCTACGGGCCCAGCTGCAACATCTGTGGGCAAAAAATGCTGCAGAATTCCATACAGAACCTGTACCCATCTTGTATCCAGGCTAGAGTCAGCCCAGCAGGGGACTAGAGCCTCTTTACATTTGTAGAGTTTTTCAAGAAATGTATCTTTTCCCTCTAATATTGTAGTCACTTACACATGTATCATCATTACATTCATTCATCAGATTCCAACAACTCCTTTTTGTTGCATTATTTTTTATTTTAGGTTTCAATGAGTATATTTACAGGTCAAACACAACAAATTCACCAGCACTGCACTCAGTCTCCCTGTGTGCTTCAGGTCACTCTTTAACACACCTCAGTCTCAGCTGTGTGTCTTAATAGCAGCTGCCTATGGTCCAGCACAGTGGGCTAGCTGTGATTAGCCACTGAGGGAGTGTTGGGCTGAGGAGGGATAATGAGCAGTAATGGCCCTCCATCATCTGTATTCAAATGGGGACTGCAGCTTAGGACCTCTCTGTAAGCATGTTTTATTCATCTTTCTGGTGGACACCAGGGACATATCTTGCTTCTAACCCCCCTACAACCACCGAACACACACACACACACACACACACACACACACACACAATTTAGGCTGTTAATCACGTCCTATCACTTGCTGTGAAATAACAAGACTCTGGAGTAGAGCACTGGTCTCGGGTGGAGGTGCTAATAGTGACGTTAGTCATTCATCAGATGTGTTAATGTGAAGGAGGACACAAATTAAGTCTTCCTCCCATTGGCTGTATGAGCTGAGACACAGGCCTCATAATAATAAAAATATTAATAAAAAAGCATGAAAAAGCAGTCCTGAAAATCACAATCATACAAAACTAAATGAGAAGCGCGACAAGCGAACAGAAAACAGTGAGTAGGACATTTTGTAGAAGTACAGAAATGTTTTTGATGTATTTATGTATTTATTTTTTTATTCCAAAAGTGATGCCTTAAATATTTTCAAAAAAGCTGCGGTAGGCAAGTCATTATTGCTTTTATTCAATCAATCTCTTTTTTAAGAAGAGCTTCAAAGATTATTTCATATGTGCCAGAAATGAGCAGGCCATATATGTTTAATATTTAAACATTATTTGTTATGATTTATAGTTATTTTATCATTATATAGTGTGCTCCCATCCTCTGTTGGCGGTGTTCATTCACACGAAATCATGTGCCGGAAAAAGATTGACAGAAACAGTGCTGTAAACTGTGGTGGGAGAGGGTTAGGGTTAGGGTTAGAATTATGGTTAGGGTCAGAAATAAACAGTTATATCCACAAAGTGTGAGCTATATTTAGTACCCACTGTATAATGCTTCTGAATGGTCTAGTTAAATATTTATGAATTCACCCTTAGACTGGGTTATAAGCTACACAACTGTTGGAGACCTCGCTGTCATATTCTGATCCTGGTTTTCTCCAGGTTCTCTGGAGCTTTGCTGATATTATGTGCTGCAGAGTATTAAACGCCTATAATCTCTGCAACCACACATTACACTTAAACTGCTGGGTTATTCTCTGACACTTTCTTTGGCAAGGTACTGAGTCTAAAAACTGTCACATTCCTAACATTACTGCCATGTGTTGCATGTGTAAATTACACAATGAGTGTATATTCACTGACAACAATTAAGTTGTTAAAATAAAATCTTGAATATCTTGTTTTTAATATTTAAATATAGGTCAAAGTAGATTTACAAATCACTTCTTTGTTTTTATCAGCATTGTCCCCACACTCTTAAAAATAAAAGTCCTAGAAAGGGTTCTCTGAGCAATGCCATAGAAGAACCTCTTTTGGTTCCATAAAGAACAATTTTTCGTAATACTTTTTAAATAGATAAAGAAAGTTTACATCAAGTGAAATGTTTTAAACCTTTAAAAAGTTCTCCACTCTCACACATCTCTTAAACAAACAAGGTTCTTTATGGAACCAAAACTGGTTCTTCTATCGCACCGCTCAAAGAACCTTTTGTAGCACCTTTATTTTTAAGAGTGTATGATCCCAACGGTTTAAGGACTGGGTTTGAACAAGAGCTAGAACAATGCCCTTCTAACAAAAGGAGACATAACGCCATGGTGCAGGGAATGCAGACACTTAATCTGGCCTGATGTCTCTGTTTTAGAGGATCACATGAAGCACTCAGGAGCATCTGTTCCCTCACATCACACATAAAAAAAGGAGCCAGTCAAACCTGTGCCTGTCACTCCCCAACAGAATCACATCTTAACACGTCCATGGCTCCTGGGTTCTTGTCCCAGCTCTAGGAAGACCACCACAATATACCACAAAAAGCCCTTGGGCAAGATGCCTAGCAGTGCATTAGCCTGCCTACGTAAGTTGATTTGGATATGAACGTCTGCCAAATGCAATGAATGTGTATAAAATACAGAGAGGTAGATGTTAGAGGTTTATGCTAGCTATGTGACTATTGTTCATGAACATTCACAAACTCCATCTACTGGTGTTAAATTATATATATTATCTTCTTATTTGATGTGTTCTATTGGTGCATTAACGTGGAGCTATTGTCTCTGATGTGACATCAACAAGGAGCATCAGCAAGGTTGCTATGTCTAACAGAGTGGACAGAGGGTTTAAAAACTTCAGCAGCAGATGCTGTGTCTGATCCACTCAAACTAGCCTACATCACCACCATGTCAGTGTCATTGTTCTTCAGTGGAGGTTCACTCTCAGAGATGCAGAGTAAAAGAGGGCAAACAAGTATGCAGAGCACCAGATGGACTATCGTCTGTAATTGTAGAAGTACAAAGTGCTCCTGTGGTCAGTGGAGCTGAGAGAATAAATAATGTAAGTGTAGAATCAAGGAGATGTAAAAGTATTATTAAAACAGCAAGAAATTGGTTTGCCTTATAACACCCTGCATCTAAAATGATATTTTAGGTTTCATCAAAAGCCATTAAACCAGATTTTGTCCAAAGTGAAGCAAAAGAAAACAACACATTGCAGCATGTCTACACCACAAGCGTCAAGTCACAACATAACTCAAATACTGACCAATCAGAAAACAGCTTGAGACTTCAGCAGCATGACATGGCAGAGATTTGTTTTTCACACTGGCATTAGACTCCATTTTTATAACCACTGATACCTTGTGTAGACATCTTGTCATTAATTTCTGTCTCTGACATCATCTCCCGGCATGATCACGCCTGCATTTGGCTGTTCGAATGCAGCCTCTCCTTCCTGTTGTAAATATTTACCTCCAGTAAATATCCACATTCTACAGTGCTACGGTTTGCTAGGCCTGTTTTTTGTCGTTGCCGGCTATCACTGACGCTAACAGCCGGGCCTGCCGACTGGGACTGCTGACTGAGTGACCCTGTTGTGACTGCTAATACTGCTTGTGTTTACTGAGATGTCTGTTGTGATGCTAATATCAGCTAAAGCTCCAGAGAACCTGGAGGAAACCAGGAGCAGAATATGACAGTGAGGTCTTCAACAGTTGTGTAGCTTATAACCCAGTCTCAAGGTGAATTCATAAATATTTAACTAGACCATTCAGAAGCATTATACAGTGGGTACTAAATATAGCACTGTTTCTGTCAATCTTCTTCCGGCACATGAAAGAGATTTTGTGTGAATTTAGTGGAACAGCGCCAATAGTGGATGGGAAGAAGAAATAAGAAGAAAAAGAAGAAGAAGAAATAAGGAGCCTGTTTAGGTCCTGGTTTGGCTGCCTCCTCTTATCACTGATGACTGTGTTATTCTGCGGTCTCTGTGGGGCTGTGATTTTCTTTGTCTTTTTTGTTCTTGTGTGCACAGAAGGGCACTATACAAGTTAAACTTATTATTACCATTATTATTATTATTATTATTAATATTTTTATTTTCAGATGGCTGGTTCCTATCACCACTACTGTGTACAATCCTGAGGGCCTTGTCTATGTTTTGTCTACAGATCACATCTGTGTCTCTGTCACAGTACATCTGTTCTTCATCCGTGTCTTTTGTGTCTCTTGTCATGCTTGGTCTGTTATGTCTGTCTGTCTGTCTGTCTAGCCGTGACACACAGAGACAGAGAGAGAGAGAGAGAGAGAGAGAGAGAGAGAGAGAGAGAGAGAGAGGGAAAGAGAGAAAAAGAGACACTAACAGGCTGTGGACTGGAGAGCTCTGATCTCTCCCCAGTGGCCTCCTCCTGCCACCTGCTCAGCGTTAAACAGCTGTGGAGACGCAGCGGGGCTCAACCTGGCTCTGATTAAGCATCCAGGCTTTTACAGAGTAAACTGCTCCGCTCCTACACCCTGCCTCCGTCAAGCCTCATTAACACACAGGGGGCTAGAGTGAGGAAGCTCTTGAACGCCAGACCCCTGTCTGTCAGGATCTCTCCAATCAGGAGATTTAGAGGGGGGTTTTCAGTGCTGTAGTCATAATATATAATATTGTATTTTCCATATAAACACAAATATATTCACTATATAAGCTGCATCCATCGCTGAACCAGCCATTCAACTGTGCACATACATTGTCTACAATATCTATAGAAAAATACTCTCTGCACAATGAAGCAGATGCACATAAGTCTCACATAATCAAGATCAATGGCAAGTGTAGGCTAGAGGGATGTGTACACCCAGCACTTGGCTGTATGGGGTGAGTTGGATTGTAGAACTTCAGTGTCAGTGGGGGTTTGGGTGTGGGGGGGTGTTATTAATAACCTTAATTTCAGAAGAAATGTTGTGTATTAAACCTCTGGTCACTGTGTGATTGGTGTATGCTGTGTATTCCCATTCATTTTATGAGTGGAAAGGAAATTAGGCTGATGACATGGAAGGGTTAATTGGAAGGGTTTAAACATCCTGAATCCATTTCCTCGTCTCATAAAAAAGATACCTTCTTATCTTTACGTGACGTCAAATTATATTTCCATTCAGAGTCTAATGATAATGGCCCGACAACCCATTTCTAATGTGGTTTCCTCTCCCTGTCTCAGTAGAAGCTTCTAGTCAACACTGTGACCAGGTGGAAAGGCACTTCTTTCTCCAGTGTCACGCCTCCTTGAGCTGTTCTGGAGATCTCAGTGAAATGTCACACTGGGCTCAGAATTGCTGAAATTACACTCTCTGCAGTTGAACTACAGAGATCTTGAGCTTCTCAGTTCTGAAGCTGTAATTAACTATAATTTTATCAAAATAGTATTGTCCAAAAATTCGAAATCATATTATAAAAAAGTGAAATACAGATATTCATATAATCTGTAATATTCCTAACATCCACTGGCTGTGCTTTTTCATAGATACACACAAACGTGTGTACACAAAGAGCAAAAGAAACAGTATTGTAAACTTTAAACCCTCCCCCCAGCCCTGTGAATCCCCACACAACATACTTTGCTACACACACCAAGCCCAAATTGCTGTTTGTTCCCTTGCTCCCTTTTCCCTGTGCTCTTTTAAGGGTACAATAAAGGCTGCTTAAAACACGGTTTTGGCTCCGTCTCATTATTCCGCATGCGGTGACATTGCAGTATTATCATTAAATAAATGGAATAAACTAAAACTAAGTATAATTCATTATTTTATTTACTCAAACTCAAGATGGCAAGTAGAACTCATAAGATGTTACAATGCTACGCTAAATCAAATTTTCACAACTACACTCTTCAACCTTTTAAGGCAAGTTTTCTCAGTTTCTTTCAAGTAAATGTTACACATCTGGCCTAAGAGTGTAGTTCAGAGTCCAGAGTGTAGTGCTGGGTTCAGAAGGTCAGACATCCATGTGAACATCCACAAATATATTTAGTACACATTTCATAAATGCCTGTTATGTTGTGTACGCATTGTCCAAATCCTGGATATGAAGTGATTGTCTGGTGCTGTGTCTCCTGAGGAACTTTAGAAGAAACACCAAATTTCTCCTGGGCCATCAGTGAGCACGTTTGGAGCAGTAAAAATGTCCTATAGATTGTGCAGATCATTTGCAAAAAGCCAAGAAAGATTCATTTCTGAAATCTCTGCAGCTCAGGTTCAGCCAAAGACCTTAATCAGAACCTCGCTGGAAGTCTTTTGCTGGGCTTTAATTAAAGCAAATGTTCTTATACGAGCTGTAGACCGGCGCCACTGCCATTATCTTCCACTTTGGGAGAGATTAAGGGTCTCCAGACGGTCAAACACAGTTTGTGCCACGTCGCCAGTGTGAGGCAAACAGAGCCGGAGAAGCTGGCATCTCAGCGTGGAGCCTACCTTTCCCACTTTGAAGCTCACTTAGGGAGGTCAACTCTGTCCAGGGACTGGAGAGAGACTCAATCCAGTCCTTCTCTATGTTTTTAATTATCTTAAACTGAAGGAGAACTGGCTTTGCTGACCCCCGCCGGCTTCCAGGGACTTGCAGGGCTAAGACGCTTTTCCTAGCACTGCCTCTTCAAAATGGTTCCCTTCTCTAGAATCAATGGCCCGACTCAGGCGCTATTTTCAAATACAAGAGGATTTACTTTTTCTTTCTCTTTTCTTTTTCTTTTTTTGCTAGCATTGCCTAAGCGTATCACAAAAGCAGGGAGGAGGTTAAGCTTCTCTCTAATGAGGAATGCTCGGCTTAGTGGAACATTTCTGAAAGTCCCTTCAGGCTGAGGATGCCGCTGGATCCTCGCGAAGCTGTCACAAAAAAGCAATACAGAGGAGTTTAAAATGCACAGAATTATTGCTATAAAATACATTATTTTAATTAATTTGGAAGCACAGAGTCTTAAAATTATGGGCCAAATTATATGTGAATAATATGGCCAAAAATATCAAATCTGATCAATCAGAACAGACAATAATGCCTGCTGTTCTTTAAGCATCCGCCATCATACCAACGATAAGGGCATTTTCATAGTGCTCAATAGCAATTATATAATATATAATTACCAATTTGTCTGATTTGCATATGATTTCTTTACTAAGGTACTGACTGTCTGGCTAATTCCACAAACCGCTGCCCTTCTGGACAAGACTGAGATCTCACTTGCCTCGTTTCCATTATGTGCTAAACAGTTCTGAGTAGATTTTCCGTTCCTCTAGTGTTTAAACATGGACACAGTTTGGCATGGAACACTTACAAACCGTGTTCAGTCTGGCATCTCCAGCCTGGTTAGCAAACTGTTCTGACAGTCAAGGATCCCTTTTGGTGGGTTGGCTAAACAACACAGGGATTCTATGATTGGTTCCACACACATTGGTATGTGTGTTTGTATGTGCGTGTGTGTTGGGTCCCTCAGTGTGTTGAATGTGAGCTTTGTATGTGTGTGGCACAGATGAGACAGAGTCATAATTCTGGATCGTTGAGTCCCCGGAGAGAGAGAGAGAGGGATAGAGAGCTGGGAGGGGGGTGGGCAGGGTGCCAGGCCCCCTAATGAACGGGATCTGTGTTTATTATGAATCCAACCTGGAGCCTCATTCCACACATATCTACTCTCCCTCACACACCCTCCACACACATTCCTGCTCAACCTGCTCTACCACATCACTGTCCAGGAATGGTCAATAAAGAATGTATAGTATATATGATCAAAGGTTCTGTTCGTCAAGGGATCTAAAATGGAATTGCTTCTTCTTTGTAGCAGTTAAAGAGTTAAAACCTCTACTCAAGATGTTGGGGGCATTGCTGTGAGGATCTGATGGCATTCAACAGTAAGAACATTGATGGGTGTTAAGTTAGTGATGTTGGAGAACCAGTAATGGATCATAAAAGCCATTCCGACTCATCCCTAAGGTATTGGATGGTGCCTTATCATCCGCTGCTCCGCAGCCTGCTGCTGAGGGGTGGGGTTGGGCCACATACCTCCACACTCTCTTCTGGGGGCAGCCGGAACGCGAGATAATATGCTGTCCATTTGACGCGTCACGGGATCACTTTCACACTTCAGCTCGCCGTCCCCTTCATTAAAGCCCTGGCGCCAGGTCTGCCAGTCCTTTACTGGGTCAGACCTCCACACGGGCCAAAGACAAGCACACTCTCTCAGGCCAAAAAATTTGACTAAATTAATGTGCCCTCATTGTGAGACAAAAAACATTCGCACATCGTGAAAGCACATCATTGGCCGAATGAGGTAAAACTCATAATGAGCTCTGCGGCCGAGAATAGTGAAGGTGCACTGATGAGGGTCTGAGAGCATATCAGCAATGCTCCCTGTTCATTTTCATTAGCTATGTTCATACGTTCACTCAGAGGTTTTACTTTGCCACCTCATGGGTGAACTGATAGGGTCAAATGGTTGCTTAGTGTAGTGAGTAGTGTAGTGTATATTGGTCTTAGATCTATGACTTTTTGTCACGGAGGCAGACAGAATCCCCACCCACCCCTAAGACCCTGAAGATCTCAAAAACTCACATATTGGAGACTCCTCAAGTGAGGGGAGCTTAAACCTATAGGAACAAGGTGGCCTTGCCCTTAATCGAGAGGATGATTCAGACCCTGTGGAACCTAAGCAAAGGAGTACCTCGCAACCTGGGGACCCAAAACTGTAGGAACAGGGAGGCCTTGCCCTTAAGCGAGGGAATGCCTTGCACTCTGTACAACCTGAATCCAAAGAGGAAGAACAGGAAAACTGAGGTGGCATGTAATACCAGGCTTGCTCAGATGTGAAGCATTGGTTTGTGGTGTTGAACAGATCTAGTTTACATAAAGCCTCTGGCAAGATGGTGTTTATCTCCTTGTATCCCCTTGAGTAAGGACAAGGCAGCCCCACTCCTCAGATTCTCATGGGCTGGTTACACCCTTAACTAATCCTCTAATCCTAACAAAGTTTAAGAAATGAATATTAGCCTGTTGCTTAGCTTATATTTTGAAGGGAGTACTGTCAGATTCCCATCCTGGACGTGTCTGATAGTGTACCCCTAAAGAACAGATGCCTTCAGGTGATGTTTTTACTGGCGAAGTTGAGTCATCTTGCTCAGCTCTGTGGTTTTGGGAACCCTGCACCAAGATAATGTTCATCCCTCAAGTGTGAAATAAAGGAACAAGCTTTCCATCCTCCACCCATCATTCAGACAAGAGAAAGAGTCGCACAAAACAGTCAGCGACAGTCTGATCGGCTTATCTCCCGCGGTGATGGATGGAGTTTGATGTAAAACATGGATGAGTGCTTTTGTCTGCCGAAGATGGGTCCAGTCAGGTGGTCACTGTGCTCAGAGTAAGTGGTGAATAGAGAGAGAGAGACATGAAACATAACACTGAAACACAGAGAGAGAGAGAGAGAGATAGAGAGAGAGAGAGAGAGAGGGAGAGAGAGAGAGAGAGAGAGAGAGAGAGAGAGAGAGAAAGAGAGAGAGAGAGAGAGAGAGAGAGAGAGAGAGAGAGAGAGAGAGAGAGAGAGAGAGAGAGATAAGTCTAATGGTACGGTGCCGTCAGTTAACAATCTGTCAATCAAACTTAGAATGACAGAGGAGCACAAAACAGGTCAAAGGATTGCGCTCTGCTCCTGTCACCCTCCATTTGATTCTTTTCTCCCCCTTGTCTTTGATTGGTTACTCTTTAAGTGAAAAAGTTACGCCAAATTCTATTGAAAACAGACATCACTTATAATGCATTCAACTTAATTACAAAACCAACAACGATGTCCTTATCACTTTCGCCTTTGAGGAAATAATCTGGGGGAAGTAGTTTTAGGGGAAACATCCTGGTTGTTTATTCAAATTTGTAAACAGGAGCTTATTTGTTGCTCACTCTAAATAAGCTGCTGCTTGTACACCACTGTGTGACATCACGTTTTCTTTAATCAACACCTACAATCATCTGAGGATTGACGACATCAACTGATCCTGTTTAAAAGCCACCACTTTTCTGTAAAACAAGTCGTCAGCTACAAAACGCCGCTGTTTTCTCACTGAACTTTTCATAGGTCTCTCCACTGTCCAAACACCTTGATATTCTCACTGTATCTCAGTCAGTGACATGCAGAGAAAACGCCTGAGACACTTAGATCTTTACCACTTTACTGAGCCAGGGCTGCGTATAAACACTGGACATTTTTTAGTATGTAGACTGGAGAGCTAACACATTGTGAGGAAATATTCCTTGTATTTTATAAAATGTGTACTACATTAAAATCTCAAGCGTCGCCTTTTTCACACAGTGATTACTCCAGTTCCTCTCAGTCTTTACCTGGTATTATGTGCTGGTGAATCCCTACATTGCACTTAAACTTCTGACCTATTCACTGGTGTATTTTTGGCAAAGTGTTGGTCCTCAACCTGCCCTCGCTCATTAACACTAGGTCTTTCCTGGATGCCGTGTGCCCAATTCGTGGAACGTGTAGCAGCCATCAGTTTCCGAATGAGTGTGTTTTCAAAAAGGGTAAACACTACATTTTCTATTAATTAAACACTGATGCGTGTAAATGTACAAGCCCTAGATGTATGAATTTTTACCTGTGGAAAAATATTTACATTTGTAAACTGTATCAACATCATGCTCCTGACACACCAATAAAAGACAGTGAGCATTTTATTGTTACAGAACACACACACAAGCCCCTCAATGGGAGAGAAAGCTTTTAGTCGTGCTCTCACACACAGGCTGTACGATCAAAGGCAAGACACAATGGGGAAACTGCGGCGTCATCAACAGCTAATGCAGAGGAGCAGAGACGGTGGCAATTATGAGTGAAGAAGCACACCGAGTGGGCTCTGATTAGCTGTACCAAAACACACACACACACACACACACAAAGAGAGAGACTACTGCTGCTCCCTAATATGGAGCCGAGCCTGGTCCGGGTCCCTGTGCTCTGTGTTTGTGTCGCTGAAACCGAGCAGGTAAGATTAATAGAGCAGTGCAGCAGGTTCTGTGTAAATCACAGTGGGTACGTTATGGATGACAGTAATTGAACAAGTGAGCTAGCACTACAGAGCCCACCCTGGCTTCCATATACAGCCCCCCCACTGATCTGCAGCATCAAACACTACAGTAGGAAGCACACAGTATTGTATTAGGTGTGTATTAGGGATGGAACTAGGGATGACACATATGTCAGAATGCATAATGATTTACTCATAGCATTGATGGATTATTAGTTAAGACATTTTGAGTTTTTAGGTTTAAATCAACAACAGGTAGGATTTCAATATTTATTTATTTATTTTTGCTCCTGGTCTCCCCCTACATTTCTACAGTTGCACAGTGCAATTCACTTTTACAGCAGTGTCCTGAAATCAAGGGGGAGGAGGATGTAAGTGTGTGAGTGGGGGGTCGGTGTTTTCCTATGCTCCTCCAAATTATACATAGTGCAGTTTCTGTGGTGCTGATCCCACAGCTGTGATTTGAAGCTGTAATTTTAAGTTAAAATACTACCTGTTGCTTTAATGAAAGTTAGTGGTTACCCAGCTCCAGACAGTGGAGACTGCAGAGCTGCTGGATCAGACAACAAAGATTTTTGTTCAACTCAATAATGTAACAAACCTGTCCTGAAATAGCACTCACTCACATTGCATGATGTCACTTAGCTGTCGGAACAGTTTAGCTGTAACAACACTGCTCCAATTAACAGGTTTGATTCCCTGCTCGGGCAGGCACACCAAGTTACAGCCATAAAAGTCCTTGGGCAAGACTCCCAAATCTGAACAGAGCATTCATCAAATACCATGAACAAAAATGCCATGTTCTTAGCATTGTAGAGGCTCCTAATCTACAGTTTTATACTTTTTAAAGAAAAAAAAAAAATAATAAAACCTCTGCCCCCTCGAGTACTGATATATATTGTGACAGATTCTATTGGCTAAAAATACAAGCACCAGGCAGCAGGGAGAACAGGTCCAAAGTCCGGTGTGAAATGCATGTTTAAGGCATGAAATGCGCATTCCTCGGGACATCAAGGATAATCCCAGTCTCGTTTGACTGCTCCAGAATGCCATACCTTCACTAAGGCCTTTAATCTCTCAGTCTGTAGCACCTTCGCCTTTCGGGATTACAGTAAAACAGGAGTTTACAGATACATAGTGGAAACATACGGTTTGAGACTCCGTGTTTGGAAAGATCATCTGAGTACAGTCTACCTGAGAAAGACAAACAGTGCCAGGGTACAGAGTTTGGAAATAATATATTCAATAAGATCTAGTCAGCTTCTTTGCTTAAAATCAATAGAAAGTTTTTATTCTAAAATAAACATTACAATGTTTTTAACAGGTCCAGAATGATGAATGGAGCCTAAGAGGAATCTGACAGGAACTAGTAAAGCTGGACCATTATTAAAACCTATATCCAGACTGCCTCTTTCTATTTTCAAAGAGGGTAAAAATTGCAGAACATTTGTCATGAAATTACTGTCAGTATAAATGTTATGCTAAATTTCTATTATTACCATTGTCCTTCTATTTTATTCTCATACTGACAGAGTTTTCAGCATTTTGGTACATAGTTTAATACTGAAATGATTAAAAGACCCCTTGAGTAAAAATCAGGTGTTTAGTCTTGTCACAATGTGTGTGTGTGTGTGTGTGTGTGTGTGTGGTGTTGTTTATGCTAGAAGGTGTATCCCGACATGAATAAATGGCCAGAGCCATGGCTGTTCATTTCCGTTTTGAAACTGTAGCATTCAAATGTCTCAAACACAACGATTCAGAGACACAGGGTTTCTTACATCACATGTCTGAGGCACCAATCTTGCAAACTTGCAGGCTGTCTTTCAAGCTGGAGGCAAGGGGTGGAGGAGTGGGTGGAGCTAGAGGCAGGGACTAAGTGCATATTCATATATCCACTGTTGCTGAATGAAGGTGAAGGTGCTGAGTTAATTCAAAGCCACTTCTAAGGCATCTGGGGACTTTTATTATAGAAATAACTTATGATATGTCCTGATGAATGGAGATAATCATTCAGGGGTTTAATCAATGACCAGAGGGGGATTTCTGAAAGCGTTTTTCTACCTTATGCGCAAAATGTTTTGTTGTTTTGATCATATTTTGATCAAACCACTCCTTCAATATCTTTTAAAAATTCTGAAGGTTTTTCTGTAACATTACTTCATAAAACTGCCTGTAGTTTATTCACTGCATCAAAATTATGGTATGTAATAAGAGGTTAAGGGGTTAAAAAACAGCATGAAAAAGAATCGTGATACAACTGAGATCGTTATCCTGAAAATAAATAAATAAATAAATAAAAATCGTGATTTTGCCTCATCGCCCACCCCTAGATTAAACCTTCACAGATGTTCGCACAGGTTTATGCCAGTGGTTCTGAAAGCCTTAGGCAGGGGTGATGACTTACGGTATAGTGTCACCAATCTTTTGAACAGTGGCTCGATTGTTTCAATGCAAACCATAAACACAGAGTCAGACTGAGGTAAAAGAGTCAATGACTGAGAATGTTATTGTTATCGCACAAAGTATTCTGACCCCCAGCCCTGCCTTCAGTGTTACCAGAACCCACTTCCCAACTTCACACCGCAGGGACTCACGTTACTACACAACTCTACACTTTTTGGGAAGCTGCGAGGGCTTGATGGCAGCCACAAGAACATCACAGAGGTCAGGTTCCGATGTTGACCGATCAGATTGAGATCACAAATTATAATCCAACTTATCCCAAAGGAACTGACTGGCTGGAGCGCCATTTCTCCAGAGAATGCAGTTCCACTGTTCAACAGCTCGTTCACTGAGGGGTCTATTTCCATCTTGCCATTGCTTGACATTGGGCATGCTGATCCTAGGCTCATGTACAGCTGTTCCAGAACTTCCCATTCCACTAGTCAATACCTCTATGCATTGAGGGTACGTTAAAGTACATCCAGTCACTAATCAGTGTCAAGACCCAACCTCAGAAGAAGTACATCACACTCAGGAATGAGGGATACAGGAAAGATCTGACATCTGGAAGCACAAGACCACCACCAGCTGGACAGAGAAACCAAACCACAAACCAGTGATTTGAACTTTCCATCCAGCATTGGATTCACATTTAAACTCTGAGAAGTCCCAGACTTTTCAGAAACACAACGAGGCAGTGTAAAAAAAGACCAGCCAAACTAAGGAACGGAGGAATACAGAAAGATAAAGATGTGTTTACCTGGCACACTTCATACAGGAGTTTGTACTGCTCTGCTGGCTTCTGCAATGTACAAAGGCTGCATCCCATGATGGAGAGATCACACCATCCAGCCCTTCTTCTGGAAGAGAGCAAGAACTCTGTATGCTCTCTCCCTATGCTTTCTCTTTCTCTCTCTCTCTCTCTCCTTCCTTCTACCTTCTTCTTTCTCTTTCCTTCTAACTTCTCTCCCCTCTCCCTTCTACTCTCCTCCCTATTCTCTCTCTCTCTCTCTCTCTCTCTCTCTCTCTCTCTCAGATTTAGCTGAGATGGCTTAATACACTCTCCAGTGAGCAGAGTTCACAATAAAGCCCGCCAATGTGGTCCTTCCTTCCCTTCTCTCTCTCTCGCTCTCCACCCCTCCCTTCTCCCTCTCCCTAACACACACTCTCTCTCAGTCTCTCTTACTCTCCACCTTCTTTTGCCTTTTCCCTCCCACGTCCCTCTCTCTCTCTCTCTCACACGCGTGCTCTCTTTTGTCTCTCGCTCTGCAGTCACTGGTTGAACAACCATCCTTACACCAGCAGCATGTGTCTGCTTATAAACACCCACTAATGAATATTAAGCCTATCTTCATTGAATATTCATGAGGAGGTGTGACTACACCGCCAGAGAAAAGAATGAAAAGGATGGGTCGATAATCTTCGCATCCACCACAACACGGCTATTGTCTTTTCGCCACAAAACAAGTGTTTTCAGAGGACAGACAATGACAGGCAAGTCACATTCTAATAATAGGAGTAATACTAATAATAATAATCCACATGATTATGGCAAAAAACAATAGAGCCGATATGTCCATGAGGGTAAATCATAATCCGCAAAAACTCTGGAACAAATGATGGTAAAATGCTGAACAAGTCGAACAAAAGAGGTCAGCGGGATGACTTCATGTGGAGAGTTCGAGTCGGTTCTTACGTCCCTGACCTTCGATAAATTCTTGCACAAAAGACATAACGGGACAATTCCTCTCCCGCCACTTACTCTCACTAATGGCTTGGCTTGGGGCCAAACAAACAAACGGACAACGTGGCGTCTCCCTTCGCCTCAGACCCCAGGGCACATGGGCAGCTAATGTAAAACGACATGCCATTCTGGACTGCCCCTGCGACGCCACGCTCGACAAAAGAGCAGTGTAGACCCTGGCACTCCACCCTGGAGCCACTCAGCCAACCATACGCTAACTTCAATTAGCAAGACATGGCACCCAGCCGGCGGTCTTACTCACCCAGCAGAGGAGGGCAACACTACCAGAGGAGGATAGAAAGAGGAAGAAGAAGTGTTACTTTTTTAATCCCCTTGGGGAAACTGATTCTCTGTGTTTAACTCATCCATGGGAGAACACACACACGTGTATCTGTGCGTTTGTGGGGACCTCCCATAGACTTCCATTCACTTTCTATAAGTGCTACTTAACCTAAACTAAACCCAAACTTAACCCGAAGTCATTCAGCCATGGATGTTGAGGGAAGGGAAAGCAGAGTTCCTTCAACCACTTTTTCCTACTTGTCCTGGGGATCAAACTAGTGACATTCAAGTCACTCAATTACTTTAACGCCAAGGCTCCCCACAACTAACTTCTTAAATTTTTTTGTGAGCACTTCCACCAAGGGCTAATACTGCTTTTGGCTCCACTTATAAAATAAGACATAAATGATGCATTACTATTACAAAAACACACACATAAACGCAATAACACACACTCCTCCAGCTAGAGAAGAGAGGAGAGCAAAACTCTCCCCACCCATGACCAGTTCTGTCACCCTGAGAAGTGAGAAACACCCTGGGTCTAGGTTAATGAAACTGATCAAAAACATAAGACAAATATAAAAACCTGATGGAAAGTGGCAGCAGAGTAGTAGTAAATATGAAAACTTATTAGTGAACAGAGTAATCTACTTTTAATTAGTTACATACTGATTCATTCAATGTGTACAAAATATAGTTCACCCTTTGTGGGGGTACACGTGAATATCTGTGACTACCCAGCGTGAAAAATCAACAGTAAACTTAATCATAACCATAACTTTAATTCTAATCCTAACTCCAGAAGGTCCAAAAAAACTGCAGGATTGTCTCCTGTGCAACGTTCTCTCACAACAGTTTACAGCACTGTTTCTGTAACTGTTGCTCAGGCACATTACAGACAGTTAGACTGATTAGTGGAACAGCGCCTCCAGTGGACTGCTACCAATAATAACATACAAATGTTAGGAATATCGGAGCTGCTCTGTTTAGTCATATGTCCTTATTTCTGAAGAACTTGTTAGATTGAGTGATTGACTGATTTGACAAGTAATACAAACTGCCTCATGAGGGCTATATCTCTCCCCTGTAACAGCGTACTGTCAAAACTGACATTCCACAAGCACTACTTCATATATGAAAGCAGCAAACACATCGGTGGAGTGTGAATTCTTTCCTCGGCTGGATGTGCGAGGTTATCACTTGAGGAAATATTATTTCAGAGGGGAGCTAATAAGGCCTCCACCCTGGACAGGACGGCATCTCTTTTGCTGTAAAGCTCAGACGGGAAGGCTCACAGGAAGACGGTCGGCGGGGACGTGGTTCTCAGGCTAAGGCCCGGGTGTGTTTCTGTGTTTTTATGGTGTCAGAGGTGGGATTTCCTCAGGCCAGATGTTTCCAGATGATCTATATCAGGTTCAGGTTCTCCTGTCCGTGCTGTTTTCCATCTGTTCCAGCGTTATCCCTCAGATCCTGCTACTCTGAGACGCTTCCCGTTATCGTCTATCTGTCGGCACGTTTTTTTGGGGTCGATCCTTCACCACCGAGATCAAATGATGTTATCACAGCTCGGTGGAACCAATGAAAGGAACTGCCACTGCTAATATGGAGAGAGGGAGATGGCGGATTTGAAAGTCAATGTCCTGGTAGGGATTCATCTTTTCTCTTTATATTTGGTCCCTTGGGCTTTTGTTTGGCCTTGGTGTGTGTTGTCTGTGTGTGTATGTGTGTGTGTGTGTGTGTGTGTGAGAGGATTAGCCTATGGCCTGCTCCAGGCTATGATGATCAGAGAGATTTACAGACTCTCAGCTCATCTCACCTCCAGCAAAGAGATTACAGGATGAGCACGGCTGATACAGTCTGCAATCCATTTAGACCTGTTACACACATGTACAGACAGATCTGTAGCACCTTCAGATACCATGGAGAAGCTGTACTATGACATACATGTGGGCAATCATTTTATAAAATATGTTTTAACCAATTTTCTCACAAACATACTTATTCCAGTTTTACCCGTTGACCAGTGAAGTGTGGAAGCTAGCACTACTTTACACTGAGAAATATGTGAACAAACTCATGTTTCCAAACAAACTAGCATAGCTTGTTAGCTCAACACACTTGGAGGAGAACACTAAATAGTATTTCTATCACAGCAGCCCAGAGACACCCATATTAAACAGAACTGTGTTGAGTTTTACATACAATGTGTACTATATACAGCTTGCACTTTCGGAATATACTCGTGAAATTCTGATGCCTAACCAGGGGAAAAAAAAAATCAGCCTTATGCATGACCTGCACTATGTACCTTTTGGAGGAGTGTAGACTTGAGCTTGCATAGTAAACATAAAAAACTATAAATAATAACCAGTTATAATGTATAAATGCTATCTCAGCTTGTTCATCATATGTGTATCCTATATGTATTCCATGTAAAAGAAGCAGGAAATAAGTTTCTTAATTTAACACACATTAATATAATGTGAATGTCTTAGGTATTTTGGGGTAATTTTTAAGGTGTCTCTATCACCACCAACAGATTCAAATATTAATTCTGATTCAATATTCTAACAATATTTAAAACAAAATTTCAAAGAAGAAACTACGTGCATTGGTCCATTCACCGTCATCTGATTTAAAAAAGACAGAATTTTATTAGCTTCTGATCTGACAGCGATGAAATATAACCACCAGGGACCAGTGGACGTCTTATTCAGTGATAAGCAGCAATCAAATGCTAGAGTGATCCCTACACACTGGACCCCTGACTAATGGCAGTGGCAGAAATGGTTCATTAGCGGGGAGACATCTCCCAGCAGAGCAGATAACACACATCAAGCCTCTGTCAGAGGTAAGGATGGGCTGCTGTGTGAGCAGTGAGGGGATTTTAAGAACTCTAGAGGGGGTTGGGTTTATCCCCAGTTTAATTAAGTCAGCACCCGCAGTGTCACCCCCTGCTCTCGACACTTGCTCTGATACAGCATCCATATTCATGGCCCGGTCCTCCTTAAGCCGCGCTGTGGCCCCAGCGAAGCCGCCTTAACAGTTGTCTCTGGCGTTATTTTAACCCGCGCTCCAGAAGATCAGCATTTTAACAAAGAGGACAGCCACAAAGGAACCGGGACACGCTGTCTCACTTCACTGTGGAGCCGTTTGTTAACCGAGAGTGAGTGAATGTAAGTGAAGTTGTGGCTGAGTGAATGAGTGTGAGTAACTGAATGTGTGTAAATGTGCGAGTGAATGAATATCAGTGACTGAATGAATGTGTATGTGTGAGAAATTGAATAAGTGAATGTATGTGAGTGAGTGAGTCAGTGAATGAGTGAATGTGTGCGAGATGTATGAATTTGTGTGTGTGAGCAATTGAGTGAATGAGTGAGTGAATATGAGTGAGTGAGTGAGTGAGTGAGAAAATGTAAGTGAGTGAATGTGAGAGTAAGTGCCTGTCTGGGTGAATGATGTTAGTGAGTGAGTGAATGAATGAATGAATTATAAGCCAGTTTCTTGGGGTGTTCGCACCTAAAAATCTCCCCAGTGTCATGAGGTTAATATTAATGAGGTCTATCATTACATCCCAGTCTCGGCCCAACAGTAATAAACTTGTGTATTATAAACACTGCTGAAGTCCCTGCCCCCGTGGGTCCATGTGCCCCCAGGTCTGACACCATAAACTGCATGGGGTGAAAGTGCTCTGTGACCTGCCTCAAGCTGCTCTGAGAAACTGATCTCTCTCTGTTTAACGCACTCTGTGGAGAAGATCAGGGTTCAACTTCCAGTTAATGGAGCCATGACCCCAACATTTTCCGTCTGGGAGGAAATGCCAGGCTATCTGTCTCTCTACTGACATAGAGAGAGAGAGAGAGAGAGAGAGAGAGGGGGGGGGGGGGAGAGAGAGAGAGAGAGAGAGAGAGAGAGGGGGGGGGGGGGAGAGAGAGAGAGAGAGAGAGAGAGGGAGAGAGAGAGAGAGAGAGGGAGAGAGAGGCCAGATCATCAACCTTTGTGAAGGTCAAATTAAAACTATATTAATGATACACTACATGGTCAACCGCTTCTGGGCACAGGCCCATCCAACATTCCTTCTGAAATCACTGACACTGATCCGGAACTTGTCCCCACTTTACTGCATATTTGTTGTATGGTGTCTAGCCAACCCTTGCCATTGGACATTGTGACCTTTGGCTCATGTGCAGCTGCAACACTCAAACAGTAGCTATGGCTCAGTAAAACAGATTCCTGGTTATAATCCTGGGCTCTTTCAGTGTGACCCAGCCTGGAGGGGATAGGATTAGGAGCGTCTCCCACATCAGGAAAGCTGGTGGGGTTCGGTGTCTGTGCTGATCCCCTCTAATCTAGCCAGGATATGAGTGTGTCAGCACTGGCCTGGAGAGTAGATTCAAGAAGGCGAATGACACTATATATGTATATGTTCAGTCCTGTGGTTGGAGCATGGGTGGGGGACCCTCAATACCTTCTAGGCCTTCAGAAAATCTAAAGATCTGAGTGCCATAACTAGAATTTTTAACTCATGTATTTTTATTAAAACCATCCTGCTTATTATCTGCAAACACTCCTGCAATACACTTATTCCTTTGTTGAGTTCTGGTTGGAAACAACAGGGTTAAATGACTGAAAACCCAAATGATCCACTAACAGCCAATCAGGCTTTATTTCCTCTGTAGTACCCACGGTATTGTGCAAATGTCTTATGCACCTAAAAATATTATTTTTATTTCAATTATTTTATCTTCTCAATAAATGTGGTGCGTGTATAAAATGATATATTTACAATAAAGACAAACACATAAATGCAGTAAAGGTAAATAGGAGATATATTGTGAGCGAGTGAGAAGAAGAAAGTGTGTTTCCAGATGTTCCCCTTGATTGTAAGGATGTGTTAAATCAACCACGCACTTCATTCATTGTCTATAAGCACTTATCCAGTTCAGGAGGGCGATGCTGGTCCGGAGCTTACCCGGAATCACTGGTCACAAGGTGGGAACACACCCTGGAGGGGGCCAACAGCACACTTGATTTAACATACTGAAGACTGTATTAACTACTAAAACTGGATAATGACCTCACAAAAAACTGGACTGTCACAAGGAGAGACGTGGAAAGGGCTAAACCAACACATTCAGACACAGAATACCACTAACATTTAGTTTTTATTCTATTATCACTTGTTAAAACAAATAAACTGATTTTATAGCAGATAAATAGCTTTTTTCCATCTCATTTTCTCTGATCCCTAAAACATCTGCACATTACTGTATGGACAAAGTAGGTACAGCCAAGTGAACTCTGCCATTGGTCAGGACCTCAGGAGCTGGACATAAGGCCTGATGTGTGAGATTTTCCACTGAAATAATTAAGGAAATTGGAAGTGAAAATGCAATCAACTAATTTCATTTTGTTTTCTAATGGGTGGGACTACTTTTATTTTTTTATGGGTCTTCTGGCGGGTCTTGACTCTTTCCTGAATGAGACAGTTCAGTCACTTATTAGCAATGGAGAACAATGGCATTTCTTTACTGAAGGAGCCACTGTAAACCTGCTGTAAGATAAGATATATGAGTGAATAATGAATGATAGTTCCACTTATACAGCTCTTTTCTAAACCCCAAGTGGTTTTCATTTACCCAGACATCAGGATCACACCCTGAATATATTCCGTTAAATGTCAAACATACTTAGCGTAACTGGATTTGCATGTTCTTGTTTTCAGGTGCTGTGACTGCTGGCTGTATGTCTGTATCTTGATACAAGCATTAAATAACACATATGGATCCTCTTTTACAAGCATCAAATGTCCTTATTTAATCTAGTATTGACCAGTTAAATGCTAAAAATATTGTCAGCCATAAGTACTGTTAATTTAGGGCCATGCTTTCCTTGTTCATTTTTGAGTGTTAACATTTATGGCACAAACCAAAGCCCTACAATTGGCATAAACCAAATAATATGTGAATGGCTTTAAATATGGCCATATCTTCATGTTTCCTTCCTTCATATTTCACGCTCCAGTGCACTAGATAAAAGTGACAGCATTGATGATAAGAGTGACACCCTGAGACAGGAGAGATACAAGAAATGTGAGCATGTCTGAATATATTCATGTAAGCGCTTATCCAGTTCATGATCGCGGTGGGTCCGGAGCCCAACCGGAATCACTGGGCGCAAAGCAGGGACACACACTGAAGGGGGCGCCAGTCCTTCACAGGGTGATACACACTCACAATTTCACACCTAGGGACACCTTTGAGTTGCCAATCCACCTACCAACGTGTGTTTTTGCGAACACGGGGAGAGCACACCACACTCTTTACAGACAGTCACCCGGAGGGGGACTTGAACCCACAACCTCAGGACCCTGGTGCTGTGTGACTACTGTTTGATATTTCAGTGTATGTAAATGCTCTGATATTTAGTGCTACATATAAACATACCTTGTGTAAACTTAAAATGCTGCTTATTGCATAAATATACAAATTTTTCATTGATCTCTTCTTCGTATGAGAATGAGAGAGTTCCATTGTATAGGTACAAAAACAAGCAATAACGCAAATGGAATAGATTGGTCAAGCAAACAAACAAAGAAGCATGAATCTGATATGTGATTGGCCGCATAACCCAGAAAATCAGAAACATCCTACAATGACTATTCCTGAATATAGTGACCAACATCTAAGCTCCCTCAAAACCTGCTAATATTTCTCCTGCCATTCACCACAAATCCCTGACAACACCAGATATGTTTAGTGTCTTTCAGCTTCACAAAATCCCAGAAAAAGACCCACAAAAAAGGCTTGAAATCTCACAGAAAATGAGGACCTGCTAATGAGAAGCTGTCAGGGGAGCGAGAGTTCCCAGCACAGAGGAGAAGAATGGGCTTAAACATAAATAAATTGGCCGAGGTGATGAGAGAGATGTGGTAAATGCGTTTCTTCGTCTCGGACTGGCACTCCTCATATGTCTCAAGCCTTGGCTCACGTCCATCAAACACTCAGCCGCCCTCATCGGTCAAACGTCCATAATAACGGCATTAAAAAGCGGCCCCTAACCTTTGCCACATAAACCCAACCATTCCCCTCACTGCGAATGGCTACAGCGAAGCCTAATAAAACACTATTTACGGTTCATTATCCAAATGCCATGAGTCCTCCAGCCAGCTAACTCACGCAGCCTGTCAACACAGCTATTAGCCTGGATATTAAACATGTGCATATTTCATCTGCTGGCCTTCAGATGAAGGAAATGGAGTCTGTTCTAGTGGACAGAAGAAAGGGGTAGTGGACAATTTCTGTGAAGAGCTGTGTGGGAATGGATCTACCACACAGATGTTCTTGGCTACAGAAAGTTAAAGCATGAATTATATGTAGCTCCTGATTTCACCCCTCTTTAAAACTAAGGTCTAATCCTTTTGGGAACCTAATAGAAATGGAAATAGCAATAATCATTTATATTTCAGATTTGGAAATGGGCATAAAAAATGCAGAAAATGCAATATTTAAGTTGGACATATTCTCCTCCTGCTCCACAAGTGAACAGGCCTTAATAAAACCTCTGGGATGAAACCTACTTTGCTCAAAAAACCATAAGGATCAAATACAACAGCAGCATTTACCCCCAGTCTGAACAGCCCTGTTCAGAAAAGCCGGTTTCAGCACCTTCTCCTTTAAATGATAATGAGCTGCTCACTGTTCACCCCGACCCCGAGTGCACAGCAGTGAGGAGTGAGTAGCAGAAGCTCTGCTTTTTATCTGTTTTCACTCGGTTCTCTTCTCTTTTTCTCAGATTTTGCCCAGTGCTTTTATTTCTTCACACATTGTGTCTGTTTTGCACCCTTTAACCCCGTCTCTGTGCTTTCACATAAACACGGATCCAGCACTGTGATTGGAGAGATTCAGATGAGGGGGTGGGGGCAATTTTAAAATCTCAGTTGATGTCAGAAGCAACTCAAATTGGCTGCAAGAACTGTGATCCTACCTTCATCCAACAGCTGCATTTATAAGTAAGTGATAGGAATGCTATTAGTGTCATGGACAATGGATTTCTTATTTGTTAAATAGAAAGAACAACCAGGGCACTTCATTTCTGAAGAAGCCCTGACCTCTCTCAAGATTAGGAACAGGAATGGATGAGCAGAGGGAATGAAAGTGCTCTGCTGTAAAACACCTAACAAGAAAGACAATGTGTGGTTAGTGACTGCAGCTGACTGCAAAAAGGAGCTGAGATTGGTTGCTGTCTGTGGATCACACAATGACTTGGACATATTAATATTGTTCCCAGTTTGAAAAACGCTTCCCTACACTTGATTTAGAGAATCAAACAAACATGTAACTGGACCAGGGGCGTCCTGAACATTTGTACATATATACAATCTATCTATAGTGTTGACTGGTGTGTGGACTTGACTATACAGTCCAGAGAGGCCAGGGATGTAGAGTAATATGTGATTATGTGTATTGTATGCACAGAAAAAATACAGTATGCTTTGACCTTAAGAAGACTGTATTTAGTAATACACGCAGACAGCACAGTGGGGGGCCTTCAAGGTCAAGCTATAATCTTATCATCTGAACAAAGACAATCTGGATAAAACAGGAAATATTAAGCCGTTTAAGGCCCTGAATCTTCAGGTTATCAAGAGAATGAGCAATTCAAGGAAAATCACTGTATAGTGCAGGCTTTTCAGATTATCCAGGCCTTGGCCCTTAGATTGCTGCTCTTATTATCTCTCTGCTGGAAAGAGTAAGGGTAAACAAGTGCCAATGGGTTTCATAAGGACTATGTTGAGTTTAAATGATTTTGTGTTTTGTATGCGTGTGTGTGTGTGTGTGTGTGTGTGTGTGTGTGTGTGTCTCCATTGATTCTCCTGTACATGATGTGCTGTAGAAGACAGATCCAGTCAGGCATATGTACACACTGTTGAACCATGTGCAGACAGAAGCCTGGCATTGTCTGAAATAACCATTTACTTCCCAGTAAAAAGATATCACCATTATAGCAGCATATGTCTCTCTTAAAGAGAACATCTACATTTGTGAGGAAATGCAGTTCTAAGCTCTTATTTTAGGTGGAACTGTGTGTGTGAGGGGAAAAATGTCTGTTGATTGTATGTGGCTGAAGTCTAATTTGTTTTTGAGTTTTTATTTACTTTGAATTACCATAGAAACTCATTTGTAACTTGAGTTGTTTAGTTATGTAGCACTTGCGGTAATGCAGTTAGCCGTCTTTCAAGTTTTAAGACATTGTCTAAAAAATCTCCAGATGCCTCTGCCATGAGCAGAGAGAGAGAGAGAGTGAGAGAGAGAGAGAGAGAGAGAGAGGAAGCCTAGCATACCAGACCAAGACCATTTGTTTTGTTTTTTTTACTCAGAGACACTGGAGTTTCATAAACACATTAGACTGGTTTCAAGTGAAAACCAACTGGAGAGCAGCAAATGGTGAGGAAACATCTTCTGAATGGAAAAACAAAGTATTTTTTGATTACAATAATGAACTTCGCCTTTAAATCTCTATGTTTGCCTCCACATCAACGCTACCTTTACACATATGCCCATAAGTCACCCATGCCATGGGCACTGACAAATAGTGGCTTTCACTCCTTTTGCTGACAACACTGTGGATGGTTGTTGTTGTCTTATTTATAGAAAATACAATCACATTGGTCAGTGAAAATATATTCTTTGTGATTTGGTTAGTTACATAAAGCTTTAAAAGATTTAAAATATCACAGATTTGTGTTTCTATGGCCTTTACAAAATATCCCAACTTTTCCAGAAACAGTGTTTGTATACTTTGACACACATTGTCATTTCTTTCCGGCACATTGTCTTTAACACTCTCCCAGGATTGAACAGATCACTTTTGTTCTGTCACTCTCTCAGCCACCTCTCTCTCCCTCAGACACATGTGGGCTCCACAAGACAATACAAATCTCATTAGCGCATCGAGTCAATTTGATAAGCCAACACGCTAGCACGGAAAAGTCAGGTTTATCACATCTCGAATTCCCATTTCTCATCTCGCCTGTCGAAACACAACAGAGTGGCTTTTAAGCACCAGTCTCTAATCCTTTTAGCCTTTATGAAAAATACATTTGTAACAGCTGGCGCTATCTGAACAGAACGATTTCACGCTCGTGTTAGCACTGAGTCAATGCGCTAATGAGCAGCTATGCCAAGCACACTTGCTCAGTGTTTCTTCTGAAATCAAGAAGACTATAGGTAGGAAGTTAGTCTCCATTTTACTCTACTGGAAATGCTTTATACTTGATTAAAGAAAGTATATGCTGTGAGACGGCAGGCACACGCGCATTCCTACCTGCCTCCTAAAGTTACATAGTGCAGTATCTGCAGTGTTGAGACCGGAGTAGCAAAATTAGTATCTATAATCTCACCATTAAAGATTGGTGAAGCATCACAATGATTGTAAAGCTTTAGTATTAAGGTAAAAAAAATAATATCTACTGTTTCTTTAAGGCAGATTTCACTCATTAAAAAGCTATATATTGTAGCTGAATTAACTCAATCCCTGAAAAATGCACAGAATCAAAGTAGCAAACATGATGTAAACAGTAACTAATGTTAAACTGAGCTCAATTGGAGGCCTTTAAGGCCCATTTTAAGGAGGCTCCCAAATGGTGACAAACTGTTTGTCAATACAGCATCATTTGGGGGCTTTAGAGGGCCCTGTTTGGAGAGGGAAAACACACACAAAGTGACAGTTTTCCAATTAGCCACAGCCACCATAATTCCCTTATGCACTGGGTTATTAGCACCAGTGCAATTCCCTCATTGCTGTTTCCCCCAACACAGCTATAGAAAAGCCTTCTGTTTGTTTGAAGATAATTTCATCCTCCTCTCCATGCCATCGCCCCTCTTAGCAGATGGAGAATGGGGGGAGAAAATGGACTTCTGGGCTTTTTCTTTTCATTTTTTTTTAAAGAAGGACCCAGGGCCCTATAATTTTCATCCAATTCAAACTTCATTTGCACTGAAACACTCTCGCTGCCATTATGGAGCACAATGGGCTCCGCTCAGTTAGGACAGGCATCACAAGTCCATTAAGCTGGGAGAGCAGAGTCTGCACCGTCCTTTTCTGAACGGACAAAGAGAAGAGGACAGGGAGAGAGGGAGGAGGTGGAGGAGGGAGGAGGGGAAGAGAGAAGGCCGTTTAGCAAACACAAAATTGCTGTATCAGTCTCTAGTCTGGTAACACAAACAACAAAAATACAGTGAAAAAATCACAGAGAAAATCTGCTGCTAACTCCTCGTGTGTGTAATTATATTCACTACATGCGAAACTGGGGTTTGTGTCCTACTAATGTTACATTTACCAGAAACAATGTATACACAGGTCCTTTATAAGAAAATACATATACATTACACATACGATTAATGATGTAATTAATTAATAATTTAATATAATATATACCGTGCTAAGGAAATGGCAGGCAAAGGCTGTTGGAGCACAATTACCTCTGTATGAGCAACCCTACTAGCCCAATGAATCCAAACTAAACCACATCATCGATAACAACTTGGTACAATAACTTGTTGAACAGCATCATGTTGCAAATCCAAAAAAGTAATCAATTAATCAGGGATCATACTATGAAAATGTCGCTTGTTCAGTGCATGTGCACATTCATTTGGGGATCTGGAGCCCACCCACACAGACACTGTGAAACAAGACCACCCAGTCAGTTTTTCTGTGGACTGTCTACATCTGAAGACACAGGATAAAACAAGTTGTCGTTATTTCATGCTGCTTCTTATGTGCAGTGCAGACACTTTAGAATTGTCCCGCCCCCTCGTCTGAGTCTGTCCAATCACAACACTGGACCAGTATTTGTGAGAGTGTAAAGACAAGGTCAACAGAGCAAACCAGAAACAACTGCGAAGAAATAAGAGCGCTGAGTAAAAACAGGAAAATGAGAACCAACCATCTGCCATCAAATGCTCACAGAAATGTAACACCATGTATAAAACCTTCCTATTAGAGTCTGTTAATGCAGAAACTAGAGGCCAGATGCCCAGTTTGCCTTTTATTTCAGACGAAAGGTTGAGTATTTGTTGTTTTCTTTTCCAAATTGTAGCCCATATTGAGCACTCAAACCTAAACCATGACTCATCTCTAAAGGAGAATGAAGATAAGAGTCACCAACAAATCTCTGGTCATATGATCCAAACACAGCCATTTCCCTCCATGACCGCTGTAAATTAACATCAATGCAGGACTCAAAGCAGCCTGGGTAAATGTATTCTGGCTCTCAGCCGACCTCCTCCAGTGGTTCTGATGCATTAATCATTCCCTTTCTCCTCCGCTTGGTCGTCTCTGATGAAGTCACAGTCACTGGAGCACATCCTTTCTTTTTCAAACACTCTTCTTGTGACATATTTTCAATTACAATCAGGCTGGGCCCACAACACCAACCTGAGCCTTAATTCAATAAAAACACAAAAGGGCCAGGGCTCTCATTGTCATGGCAACGGGTGATTGACAAGCGGATGTTCGGCTCCTCTGCCTTGCCCCCCCAGAGCGCTTGATGATTACTTTGTACCTGTCACTCAAACTCTGACACCTAACCTGGCTCAGAGCTGCTGGCTGTGAGGATGCGTTGTACGGCTGTGGAGATGTATGTACAGAGATGAGCTGAGGTCAGAAGTTCTCAACCGTGGCATCTTCTCAGCAGGAGTCACTCTTTAAAAATAAAAGACCCTCCGAGAGACACTTTGCAGATGGTCTTTTCTTTGCTGCCTTGGTGACCAGGGTCACTGTTTTACTGGCTGTCTTGAATATGACTAATGAACAGAAGCTAGAGCCTGACTAGAAACTTCAACAGACCAATAGTATTTCCAGTAGTAAGGGATGCTCAGGGAGAGCTGCACATGACCATGACCAATGCGATGTGTCAGCAAGAAGGGTAGGAATCACCCAGCAATGGGCTGTGGTTCTCTGGAGTGATGGAGCTCCCTCCAATACCTTTGGGTGACTGTCTGTGAGGAGTGTGGTGTGTTCTCTCTGTGTCTGCACGGGTTTCCTCTGGGTGACTGTCTGTGAGGAGTGTGGTGTGTTCTCCCTGTGTCTGCGTGGGTTTTCTCCGGGTGAATGTCTGTGAGGAGTGTGGTGTGTTCTCCCTGTGTCTGCGTGGGTTTCCTCCGAGTGATTGTCTGTAAGGAGTGTGGTGTGTTCTCCCTGTGTCTGCGTGGGTTTCCTCCTGGTGCTCCGGTTTCCTCCCACAGTCCAAAAAACACGTTGGTAGGCGGATTGACAACTCAAAAGTGTCCATAGGTGTGAGTGTGTGAGTGAATGTGTGAGTGTGTGTCACCCTGTGAAGGACTGGCGCCTTCTCCAGGGTGTGTTCCCGCCTTGCGCCCAATGATTTTGGGTGGGCTCCGGACCCACCGTGACCCTGAACTGGATAAGGTTTACAGACAATGAATGAATGAATGAATGAATTATTGTGATGCAAATATCAAAATATGATATGGATTGAATATTGCCATGCTGCCACCCCTGTGGAGGACTACCAAGCCCACTTCGGTTGGAGGTCAGCGAACATGAACTGAAACCTCAGGTCTCTGTGGAAGAGTGGCATTCTGGGAATCAGCCAAGCAGGACACAGTCCACATGTCGATACGAGCAAATGCTGAGAAACAGTGAGAATCAAACAAATCAATAAGATACACCATGAGAAACTGGACGTGATACTGAGCTTTGCATCTTCACCAAAACATCAGACTGATTTCCAGCACATGAAGAGACTGGAGAGCAGCAAATGGTGATGAAACTGAATTTTATGAGAAGTGTTTTTTGATTACAATGGTGAATGTCACCTTTAAGGTAGTATATTTTTGCAGCGCTATTAAGATTTATAGATAGAGGTTCAGGGCTGTGGAACAGATGGAGATAATGTGTCTTGGCTTTTGTCAGTTATTAAAAATCGATCTCCATTGTTAGTCACTTGTATAAAAAGTCTTCCAACTCTCTCTCTCTCTCTCTCTCTCTCTCTGTGTGTGAATCGCAGTAGTCTAACGTTTGAAAAGGCACAGCAGCTGTGTGTACGTTTGCGCTGTGTGTCTGTGTTTGCTCTCTGCGGGAGTGTGTCTCTAGCCGTGGGGGGCTGTAGAGCTCCATGGTCATGGGACAGAGGCAGAGATGGAGGCTCATTACGCCCAACTCACCAAGCTTTGATGCTCAGACACGCTTCATCACACAGGGGCCCGTAATAAGGCAAACAGGTAAGTACGGATGACAAAACACACCTACACAAGGAGGAGCAGCACAAGAGACACAGAGGAAAAGCTCTGTAGAAGAGATTACAAAACACATTCATTTCTACACACACTCTTCTCCAAACACATTTACTATGTACCAGTTGAAGGCTAATGTAGCATTAAGAGTCTTGCCCTAGAACTCAACTGTACCTGCTCTAATCGATTCTACTTTGATTTCTCACAGTTTGGAGCCTGGGACTGGTTGGTTTTCCACTCTAACAGCTCTCCCTCTGAAAATGTAGCTGGTGATGTTGGAAAAGACCGTTGTTATTGGGAACAGCAGGCTTTAGAAACCACAACAACGGCAGTAACGTTAAGCATTGTTTAATCATTACATATTCGCATGTTTTTGTTGTTGTGGGACTGAACATAGCTCAGTGCATGAGCTTTTTTCCCTGTTCTGCTGCACCGTTCAGTTCTTGCTGAATTCTTTCACTGGCCACCGATCCAAGAAGCTTTTTTTTTACAAGCTGCCATTGTGAATTGGATAAAAACAAATGTGATCCCTACTGAAGCTTGGAGATTTTACAGATGGCTAGTTTGTGATGGACATCTGCATTTTCTCATGATTGGCAAGTCTCACTGGCCAACTAGAGCTCTGCAATCTTTACACATCATGGTTAAGTTTCTACTCAGTTCCTTTGAAACCATGCGTGAGCAGGTATTAAGAAAATACCAGTTTCAGATACCAGGACTGAAACATAAAAGCAGAGCTGAGCAGAGTCGTGAAGGTACCATGCAGTGGAAAAGCACCCAAAGTTCTAACTAACCACTGCCTAAGCTGAGAATCAAACCCACATATGGAAAGCAGTGTTGTTACCGACTACATTCTCACAAAAGGAGAACTGATGGAAGATGAAAGCTCTTTGAAACCAGCAGAAGAGAAGACACAGGACACAAGTGGAGAGCCACGGATCCTTTCAAGGCGCAACCTGCACTCTCCGCACTCTCTGCTTCTTCCAAACAGGGAAACAAACACTACACAAAATGAGGAGCACCTAAAAAAAAGGCAGCATCCACATCTTTAAGTAGCAACCAGGCTAGTTGCCACGGAAACACACACTGTTTTTGTCCGTTACTATGGCGTCCTATTCCTTAAAAGTGCTTGAGCGCCGAGGCTGGACGGACCGCGAGGTCAATCTCATCAGCTCCAGAAGAAAAGCGTGTTTGAATGGAGGGATGAAGAGGAACGCTGTTCCGGATTTAAAAATGAAGATGCATTTTCCTGCAGTTTTCCAACCTCAACCCACACGAAATATTCCACAATTTCAGGCCTAGGCTGAATAAGCTATACACGGATTGGCTATAACATTACAATAACCTTTGAAATCAATGCTCTGACCAGACAGGTGCACTCTGTAGCTCTATAATTAAACACTGGGCTCCACCTGTTGCTCTGCATACTTTATTTGCCACCTTTCAGCTTGTTCTTCAATGCTCAGGACCCCCACAGAGCAGGTATGATTTGGGTGGTAGCTCATTCCCAGCACTGCAGTGACACTGATGTGGTGGTGGTGGTATGTGAGTGTGTGTTGCGCTGAAACAAGTGGATCAGACACAGCAGTGCTCCTGGAGTTTTTACATCTCTCAGTGTCACCGCTGGACTGAGAATACTCTGTCAGCTAAAAATATTTCATTTTGGCTCTAGAGCCATTTCACTTATGAAGGATTGGTGCCCCCTCCAGTTTGTATTCCTGCCTTGCCCCCAGTGGTTCCAGGTAGGTTCTGGACCCACCGCGACCCTGAACTGGATAAGGGTTACAGAAACTGAATGAATGAATGAACTCTTGAGAAACTCTAGAGGATCAGGCCTGTAGATGTCCCAGAATGGTCCTTTTACACATGCAGCACACATAGGGACATGTACTGTGTCAGGTGCATATTTACAGTGGGTGAAGTGTCAGCTGCTTTAGCCGTAGGGTGATGCCTGTGCAGCACTAGAAAGAAATATTCTTGCACATTAGTGGCTGTGTTTAAACATGCGCTGTCTCAGACTTTACCCGGAGTATATACAGGATAAAGTCTGTGTAAAGTCTGGGACAAACGTTGCAGGTGTTTGCGTTCCATGACATGACAAAATCCAGAACATTTCTGTGTTTCCATGCAGGTGTGAAAATGGCTTAGGATTCTAGGACTCCCAACCTCAGATGGCTGATGGCTAATGATTAGACCACTGTGCCACTCAGGAAACCCCCGGTTGTATTACGTGTGAATCCTGTTGCTCCAAAATACAATTGTGCAGGAGTCTAGATATAAACTGTAATGTCACATGCATAAAATCTACAGGGATAATGGGCCTTCATTGTGAAAAGAACAGCTCTACGCTCTGGGTCTGAAAGGATGTGGGGGTCAGATAATCTAATGAATGAACAGCTACAGGCAGGTGTTGTCAGAAACTCTATATGATACAGAACTTAGGTTTGAGATACACTTTGTTTCTCATGCTGTCTGTTAGGACTTTAAAAGTTGTGTCGTGTTCAATCTGTTGAATAAAAGAACACCATGAGCCACGACAGAACAAGAGCGGGACCTTTACTCTCCTCCTAAACCTCTCTGTTACAGCTGGCATTATGCAAGAGAGAGAGAGAGAGAGAGAGAGAGAGAGAGAGAGAGAAAGAGAGAGAGGGAGAGAGAGGCGGGGGTGGGGGCACTCTTTCAGGTGAAGTGGTGCTTTTGTTGATGGTGATTAAAGAGATTACAGTGGTTTAGAGGAAGGTGACGTACAGTGGTGGCCTATTTCCAAACGCTGGCCAATCGGGTGCTCACAGAGTGGCATTAATGCTGCAATGTTGGGTGAAAAACATTCTACAGATTTGTGTTTACCTATAAAATGAAACTGCTGTCACTATCCTGCACCTTCACCGACCTGAGTTCAGCTGATTTTCTGAACAGTTATTATCCTCTTAAGACAATTTTAGACTTAGCATAAAGAAATAAAAACAGTAAGTCTGGACACCCTTGTTTTAGAAGACTTGAGGAGTGGACCACATGCTGAAGATGGAGGTTAACGTGAATCTTTGAGCTTATATCGCCCCCTGCAGGGAGACAGGGGAACAGCAGAGGACTTTTTTAATTTTCTCTTTTTTTTCCACACGTCATTATACTATTCCCAGTTTGAATAAATTGCCAAGTGGCTATGAGAATGTGCTCTATATATCCATCTATTGCTCCTAAACATCTCTCTCTCTCTCTCTCTCTCTCTCTCTCTCTCTCTCTCTCTCTCACACATTGTGGGTGAGGAATTCTTTCTTTTGTGGGGACCACAAACTGGTAACACACTCACATTGTGAGTGCAGACTTCTTTTTCTACGATTCAAACATGGAACCGGTTAAATAACCATGGTTATGTTGGTGCAAAAGTGCTGAAACACTCTAAATGATCCCCTCCTAAAAAATACAATTCCACTGCTCCACGGTCCAGTGCTGGGGGGCTGCATATCGCATTTGCTGACACTCAGCACTGAGCATAGTGAACTTAGACTCACACAGAGATGTTCCATTTTCTATGGCGTACACAAATGAGCATCTGTGTCTGCAGTGGCTGATCTGTAAAGCCTCTGAATTCACTCATTATAAAGGGGTGTCAAATAAATTAAGGAATAGTGTCACTGATGCTACACAGCTTCTCAAACCAGTGGATCTGTAAGTAGTATACGCCAAAGTGCAACAGTGTATCTCTCCATCTGTAGTGTGTTCTGGTGTTTATCTGCCTCAGGGAACCAGCACCTGTTCAAACAGCTAGTCCCAGTCCAGAGGAAATGAAAACTTCCATCTCCACTCATCCACAAGCATCCAGCATCTGCAGCCAGAACAACAAACTCCCTCCACGTAAACTATTTCCTTCAGCTCCTTCTGGGCCTTGACCCTCAGACTCATACAGACCCATACAGTGGATTAGAGACGGACCATGACTGTTAGAGCCAGGACTTCAGGTTGGATTACAATTTAAATGCATTAAAAACCTATCAAAAATAACTCGGCTTTCGTTTGGTAGATTATTTAATGTATATGTGTGAGGTTAAAGCAGGCATGGAGGCATGATATACGTGCACAGTGGTTCTAGATCGAAAAAGAACCTGAAACTACTGAACTAAGAACACAAAAACGAAAAAAAATATGAGCAGGAAATCAGAGAAGAAATGCTAGGTAACATGATAGAGCTACACTCAAACATAAAAATGAACATACAATGCCAGACTGAGCACAAGACTGAGACAAAGGGCTTAAATACATACGATTAGAGACCGGGAACACCTGAGAATAACCAACCGCTCCCAGCTGAAACAAATGCCAGAGGGAGGAGTCGGCAACAAAAACAAGGACAATAGCCAGGGCAAAGCAGCTAAACAAGGGCATATCATTACAGTAAGGCCTTCAGTTCAGCTTCTGAAGTTCTAACTGCAGGCTTACTTGGTTGTATCTTAAAAAATAAAGAAATAAAGAAATAAAAATATGAGTGGGTATTTTTCCATGTGGTGTTTCAAAGTTGTAACTCCAACTAAATAGTGATTCCACCTAAAACTGAACAAAATACCGGTAAAAAGCATAATTATATGAGAAATAAAGTTAGAAAAGAAAGCCAAAGAACTGCTATGAACCTACTGCATTATATCAGAGCACACAATTTACTCACTCTAATGTCAACAGTGATGCATTATTAGATCGAGACGTTAAGAGGCTTGTCTTTATCCACATGAGGCAAAGTCAATAACAGCAGCGTCTGAAAACAAAAGACTCCTGTAGAGCAGATCTTTTCATGAAGAGAAGATGAAGTCTGCTACTAGAATATCTGTTCTCTTATCGACTCCTTCACTAAAGCGACTGTCAGGAAAAGACCACAGCGGCGTTTACAAAGTTCTAACCCACTGTTTTGAAATTGTCACTTTCAGTTAATTAGACGTCTGACCTCGTGGCGTATCGATTATCTTCTGTACTCCGTTGGGTTTGGTTCAATGTGTGGGTTTGATGTGTTTCTGTCGACTAATGGAGTCAGATTTGTCTCAGTAGGTCACACATTCGAAACATTAAAATATAAGTAATCACAGAGTCACTGGAAGTAGTTTGATACACTCTCAGAAAACATTATCATCACTAAAGGTACAATCAGTGGTTTTAGAGTCCACTTGCATTGTCTAAAGATATATTACAGTCTCATCTCCCGAAGGAGTTCTTATTCTCCAGAAGGGTGAAGATTGATAAGCTTTCGTCACAGAATTGTTTGAAATGAAAAAGTTGGTTCCAGACCAGGAAGATTATGAGGCCAGAACAGCACCAGGTTTCATGACCAGAACCATATTTGTTGCTGGGGGAAAGGGGCTACATAAGGCTGAACATAGAAACAACACAGTGTATGGAAAACATAGTGCATTTATAACAGTTTTGGGTAAGAGCTATTTCTTTTCGTTTCTTGACGTCCTTCCTATCACCAACATTATAAAACATTTTGACTTTTTAAGGATCTCCAGAAAAGACCTACATCTACATGAAACCACTCTGAATTAATTAATGAGTGAAATGATGAATTAATTAATGATGTGAAAATCTGGAAACATTTATTAGATTAATCAGCTTAATTATGACAGATAACTTACATTATATTTATTAGGTAAAATCATAAATATATCTGTGTTAGAATTCTTCCACCTTTAATACAGGTTTACAGAAGGGTTTACATAAACACAACTCTCTCTCTCTCTCTCTCTCTCTCTCTCTCTCTCTCGCTCTCATATGTGTGTGTGTGTTAAACCTAGTGTTTACCCAACATGTTCTAACCCGTAATACTCAGCTGAAGACAGACACAGAGACACACTGCACTTTCACAAATCTCCCTCCAAACAGAGGCTAAACACAGGGCAACACTGGGAAGCATAAACTGGCCAGGGTTGTGTCTACAGAGCCCTAGTGGTGTCAGGGGTGGGAATAGATATAATATTCCCTACACTGCGCCCATCAGGGGCTCCATACAATTCACACAAGTCTGAGAATTGACATCTGGTGCCCAGTCTGTCCACTAGGAGGCAGTCCTCCCCTCTCCTCGGTTTCTCTATGCTTATTATTGTTTTCTGCAGGCTGAATCCAGCTGTTCCCTTTCTCTGCCTGAAGTCCTGAAGTTGAGTTGGGGGAAGGTGTGTGTGTGTGTTTGGTGGGTTGGGGGGGGGGGGGGGGCTGCTGGATTTCTCCAGTCTTTTTTATTATTTTTTTAAAACAAGACCCACTCACACGAGACCATATTCAATGCTTCACGACATAAGGGAGCAGCATTTCTCAGCGAGCGTGTAAATGTTTTACAGTGACGCCAGAGCAGGCCCAAGGGCACGTGAAGGATCCCTCTGTAAAAACAAACAGAGATGTCCCGTTTGGACTCTGTCACCATATATAGCAGCTCAGTGTTTATGTAAACTATATAAAGCCTGGCGCTAGGCGTGAGGAAAAAGTGAATGGATTGCTCCATAACGAGAAGCTCCAGGGTCAGATGACAGCGAGCTGGGATCCGAGCGAGTGAACACAAGTTTACGGCAGCAGTGCTCTTAACACCGTCACAGATTATACAGTCCACTGACGGCAAAACATAAACACAGAGCACTCCGCTTTCAACCCACTAACCCACACAGGGCACACCAGTTCACTCAACGGTGGAGGGGGCCGGGACATTTCACATTTACAGCACTTTTAAAACAGCAGCCACTGACCACAGAGCTGTGAATGAACCTGGTAACCCTTCACTGTAGAGCATCCTACATACACACACATATGAAACCTACAATACAATTATATAACACCTTTATTACACATGTATAAGCCTGTCATGAATCTTGACATAGACCTACATAAAAATCCATAAAGGCTTAGTCCAACCAAGCTGCCTTTTCAAGCCAATGTCAATATACAAGACAGGAGCCATGGGCAGTGTTCATGGCTATTTCTAAACAGTACTGAAATGAGGCATTTCTTGACTCAAGAAAAAAGGGATGAGAAAAGAAACATAGAGAGAGTGAAAGAGAGAGAGAGAGAGTGAAGAGAGAGAGAGAGAGAGAGAGAGAGAGAGAGAGAGAGAGAGAGAGAGAGAGAGAGAGAGAGGTTCAGTCTAGACTCCTGTGTTACTGTTTGAAGAAGAAAAAACACTTTCACTCGCTCAAACTAAATGAGAAAGGAAGCACCTGGGCCTGCACACAACACACCAACAGCAACTCACATGGACCTAAAACCATGTGTGTGTGTGTGTCTGTGTATGAGCCGGTTGCCCAACACAGTCAGCCCAGTTTATATAAACACACTCCGGCCTGACTACAGCACAGATGTGACTCTGTCTCAAACAGTGAATTCCGGAAACAAAAGGCGAGGATGTGTGTGTGTGTGATGTAAAATGCCTCCACACACTTAAAGCATAATCTGCTGTATGTCTGTGCTTCCCATCCTCCATTTGCTCTGTTTCAGCTCGTGTGACAGCAGAAGTCTGTTCAAGCCTTAATGCAAGCCTCTCTGTGTGTGTGTGAGACATGTGACTGGGTTTAAAGCTGGAGGTGCACAGTAAACAGCTGCTTTCCCCCAAGCCAGTGGAATATTCTCATTGTTGTTGGTTTGCAGTAACTTCAACATGTTTCACAGATGAGTGAAAACATCTGAAAGACACCCACACAAAGGTTATAACACACTCCATGAAGAGGGGCTTGTAATTAGACCTGTATTCCCTGGCATGATATAGCTCCACCCGATAGCTTCAGGATGAGCTGTAATCCAGCTGTTAAAAGCTGTTAATATTTATAGTAAAAAAAATAAAATAAAATTAGCCAATTACTCTCACACATTGTGCGTTGTCCTGTGAAGGACTGGCGCCCCCTCCAGGGTGTGTTCCCACCTTGTGCCCAATGATTCCAGGTAGGCTCTGGACCAACCGCGACCCTGGACTGGATAAGCGGTTACAGATAATGAATGAATGAATGAATCTCACACATTGCGATTAACTGCACAGTCCCTGCACGGTCCCTTTTTGAGACTGAAGCTTTTCATAATAGACATTTGACAGCAATAACATATAGGGAACATGATTCCAATTTTTTAATACAATGTACATGTGAATGTCCAACATGGCGTCCCAGTCCCAGACTGTGAGCTTGACCAAAAACTGCCCCCAGATGCTGCGAGTCTGGAATAAGCCCAGCTCTTTGATGGCAGTGTTGGACAGAGCTCTTGTTCTGATGCAGTGACCTCACTTTCCCGCCAGGGACGGCTTGGTGCGGTCAGGAAAACAGCAGACCTGCTTCGCTGCATGTTTCCAGGCCGAGGACGTCCAAAATCAATGGTGTTTAAGACGCTATATCCGGCGCAGTCTGCCAGTCAGCTTGGCTTTGGACTTGAGGTTACTGTTTAACTCTGAATAACAGTTTCACCAGCAGTGACGCCTCTGATGTTAGGCATTTCCCAAAGAGACGGCGGTTAATGATATACGACTCTCGCAAGACACATGACCTGCAGGTTACAAGGTATACATGTACGTCCCCCCTCGCTCCACTTTCACCCTCGCCGGAGAGTGCTGTTGGAGAGAGCGAGGAGACTTTAGCTCAGGTGTTTCTCCTGGAAAAGAGCTCACATGTGCCTCCTGTTTTAATGAAGATCTCGAAGAGGTCTCACTACTGAGATAACGTGCAGCAAAACTACAGACAGAGGAAAAGTTTATTTCTCATATGTTGCTCTGTAATGGCTCAAAACATGCAATGGTAATTCTCCTAAAAGTCATTAGGAGAAACACATTTATACACAAAGGAGACCTGAGACATGAGAGAGAGAGATAACAGAGAGAGTAGGGTTTAGTTCTCTGTAGTTTCTTCATGACATCTATCTGAGAGTCAAAGGAGATATTAGCAGAAGTCTCATGCTGCTCAAATGTGTCTCCTGAGACCAAGACCTCAGTAATTTTACACGTTCCGCCTTGAGTTTTGGTGGAGATCTTGATAAAGACACCATCTGTGCTTAGAGATGCCAGATGAACTAAACCCTGCTCCCCTTTGCCTCTACAGAGAAACTACAGAGCTATTAAAGAGATCTCACCTCTGATGTTTTCTTTCTTTCCTTTGTCTCTGGCACTAAAACTCTTCTCAGTTCCGATGCTCTGAAAAGCTACCATTCTTATCTGGACATTGTCTCATGTCTCCTCTATGTGTACAAGGAATTTTAAGAGCGTCTCATAAGTCTCTGGAGCCGTTGACTTGAGCAATAAGATCTGACAGCAGGACTGTAAAACTAAAAGGCCACTGTCACTGACGGCAGTTCCCTGTAAAAAAACTCCACACCAGAAAAAGGCAATGTACAAATCCCTGCCGATCTCCACGCTACTGGTCTTTGAGCAAATGTTTACTTTGGTAAACACAAGCCTGGATAAAGCTCCAAGTGAGCAATTCAGAGTGGGGGGCAAACTTACCCAGCTTCCAAAGCAAATATGTACTTCTCACTGGGCTCGCTGAGAGATAGCGTGCAATTTTAAAAGCCCACCGACTGCCATTAGCTGAAGGCACATGTGGACTTGTCCCGGCTGGTCAGGGGTCGATGAGGCTCGTTAAACTTAAAAGCGCAGCAGAGCGATGAGCAGGGAGACAGAGGCTCACAGCGGAAAGGAATGCTTCACCCACCAGCGCTAATGTGGCTAGATGAGTAAAAACCTAGTACAGATCGAGCTCATTAAAGAAAATCTAACTTGCCCCCACTGGGATTTGTTCTTCATTAACAACCCCAGGCTTTCATTAGGACTAGAGACAAGGGCACTAACTGCTCTGATACGACTAATGCATTTGATCATTGCACCATGCTCTGGATCAGCTTTTACAGAGTTTCACTCTGAATGGAAAATTCAGTGTTATATTTACTTGTAGCAAACACACACACACACACATGCGTGGGTTTCCTCCCACAGTTTAAATCACATTTGTAGGTTGATAGACTATGTAAAATTGTGCAAAATATACTTAAAATAATGCAAATAATTTAAAAAAACACCCAGTGTCCTTTTGCCCTAACTTCACTTAATTTCATGGCAGATACAGTTTTCAACAAAAGTGTATATAATCACATAGTCAGATATCGTTCCAACCAAGTCCTATTTTCAGTTTGGTCTCAATGTGAATTTAAATACCGTATTTTCCGCACTATAAGGCGCACCTAAAAAACTCAAATTATCTCAAAAGCCGACAGTGCGCCTTATAATCCGGTGCGCCTTATATATGGACCAATATTGAGCCAGGTCTCGCAACTACGGTAAGCAGCCGCCTACTTCATTTTCTTCCGCGCACGGTGCATGCTGGATATATACCGGTATATATATTTCATTTCCATTTGTTTTTTATGTAAAGACCCCAAAATGGCTCCTATTAAGAGACACGCATATGACGCAGAGTTTAAACTCAAGGCGATCAGTCACGCAGAAGAACACGGGAATAGAGGAATAACTTAGTAAAGTGAGCTTTACGTGTTTATTTTGTGTGTTGTGTGATTTTAACGTTTGAGCAACGTTGAGTTATTGATATATTGTTATCGCTTTGCACTATTTCGAGTGTTACTATATTGTGATTATTATTATTATTATTATTGAATCGAGGAAATCCCCCCCCCCCACGATGTGGGGTATATTAACATTGCACTACATGTTTTACCTTAAACTACGCTGGGTTGTAATCTATTAATAAAGTTGAACTGACCTATCTGACTGTTTTGTTGACATTCCCTTTAGCGCAGCTCCATCTAATTGATGCATAACGTAACCCCCAGCCTCTACTGTAGCGTCTATTGTATGCGCCTTATAATCCGGTGCGCCTTATATATGGACAAAGTTTTAAAATAGGTCATTCAATGAAGGTGCGCCTTATAATCCGGTGCGCCTTATAGTGCGGAAAATACGGTACCCCACAACCATATAGCTCAAAAAATAATCCTAAACTTAACCCTAACCTTAAACCTAACCCTAACACAAATCCTATCCATTAACATAACCCTAACACAGATGGCAGACATCTTTGGGTAAAGTCTGTCTTACTTATGGCAATTATGGTAACAGACAAGTGTGTGGACCAGACACGGGCCAACTGTTATGAGCTGTGTTTGACTTGTGTTACGTCATGTGATGTGTGAGACAGATTTGTTCCCCAACACACCTGATATCTGGCCCATATAAAGTGGAGCTGTGGCTGACCCTGAGTCAACACCATTATTCAAGTCCAGATGTAGGCCATAAGCGAACTAAATATGTGCCACATTGGGCCAAACATTACGCTACATGTAATCATTAAAAAAAGTCTTAAATCTAACCCTAACACTGACCTTGACCCTAAGATTAAATCTAAGGCCCATTAGGTTAGAAGTGGCAGGATGTTTCATTTTAGTTTATATTTTTGTTTTCCCATCTTCCAGTGTAACATACCTCCACAACTGTTTACAGTAATATTTCTCTAATTCTTCTTCACATTCATAATATACAGATCTTGACATAATTCCAGTTTAAGTTGGGGACACAAATATAGAGCCAAATGCCTTCATGAAGTGCCGTCATTCACAAATCACAACTTTTGATCACAACTTGTAAGTCGACTAAACCTGGCAACATCACCCTCTGGCTCTCTGCTAATTAACAAATTAACGCCCTTCAACATGGATGAGGTTAGTGGCGTAACTCTTGTGCAGCTGCATTAATCCCTGTTTACCTTAAGATTACCAAACCGGGAGTGTGGAGGGGCAGGGTTTGGAGGAGGTGGGGTGAATGTCAGGTGCACTAGCACAGATTAGCGCTAATCTCCCGGCTAATGAAAGCAGGGGTGTGCGCTGGGGCCTGCGGTGCCTTTGAAGGCAGCTCAGCAGGGAGGAAATAAAAAGCATTCTCCCCTCCCTGGGGGCAGGAGTCACAGTCTCAACCAAGGGGCTGAGAGGGTGAGACTGGGATTAGCGGGTCCTGGTGGCCTCCTCCGCTCCCTCTCCATTGTAATTGAACAAAAAGTCATAGCTGAGTCTTGGCACGGTTACAGCAATTTGGGATCCACTGGCCATTGGGATGATGGGGGGGAGTTGGGTGGAGTGTAGTCTGGGGTAGAAGGAAGCCTCTTACTTGGAGAAGGTCCAGCTCATTTTATAAGGTCAGAGAGAGAGAGGGAGCAGGTAAAGGGAGAGATAACAGACATCAAGTGAAAAAGAAAGACAGCTCGCTTTGTGTACACAAAGGCCTACAAGCCGCCGAGAGATGGGGGCTCCCCTTTCGCAGACTTGGCACAGGCTGAAGGTCAGAATTTCAAAGGGGAGGCGAAGGCCCAGGACCTTACTGAGGCCACTTGAACAAAAGCATCATAACGAGAGCCACTCCATTAGCGATGTAAATTCAACACCACCCCACTAGGCTAAATGACCCGAAACACTCCACCAGACGAGGCTCCTGAAAAGGTCTAACCCATGGCGCACTCAGCGGTTTTCATCAGCCCTTTGCTGTCAGTCTTAGACAGACTCTGGCAGACACGTCCAACACTAAACTAACAAATGTGAGATCATTGCTAACTGAGCTTGCAAACTGGCTCCCAGACCAACTCAGCGCCTCGTCTTTCCCTAGTTTGAGTGGGAGATTTTGACATTCCTTCATTTGTTGATTTGGAATAAAGAATATAACTTAAAAAGGAAAAGTATGACTGATGGATGTTCCAGCAGCTAATGGGTGCTTAAGGAGCCTGAAATTTCAGAATTATCAATAAATTAAGATTAAGAAATTGCAGAGTAGCCCATAGCGTCTGAAAAAGAAAAGTATTTTTCAGGTGCCGTGCTGTTACCTAAATGAAGAGTTGAATTTTCAGTTGTGGACCTAGAAAGTACATTACATTCTCCTTTCCAAAAATATATTTGAGTATCTATGTTCTTACAATTCAGAACATTTAGAAAATTAGACTTAATTATAGATTTTTTTATGTTAGGTGTCGGATTGCATAAATCCCATTTCAGCTCAGATTTGTGTGTTGTATTATCGCAATTTGTTTTGCAATCCAATGTCTACCATATATAAATATATCAATACAATTCTATTAAAATAAGATACAATCCTGTTCACAGATTGAAAATGCTTAGACATACCATAGAGTTTCACACCACAGAAACAGTGTAATGTACCACCACAGTGACAGATTTTCTGAGAGTGCAGTAGAATATCTTCATTTTCCAAACCTAGAATATTTTGGCTGTCACAGATCAGGCCATATTAGGAGTGGGCGATATATTATTAATCATCATCCTCATACACAATGCCTCATTACATCAGGACATGCTTTTTTAAGCCTATCGAGATGGTAGCTTTTGCTAGATTCAATCTGGTTCGCCAGTCTTACTGTGAATGAATTTTAAGAAACCTGTACTTTCCAACCACAAACGCAGCATTCACTGCAAGCAGTGCTTCAGTCTTTCAGGTCGAAGAGGTTTTGTGAAGAAAGACTCATTGTTTTGAAGCTTTTATTAAAATGCAAAACTTGCAGCTCTCAAGTTCTCAAAGACGTGAGAGTGGATGCACATATTTTGGAAATCTCTACTCTTTTCCAACAACTCTTCAACAAATTTTCAGCAAATTTCTCAAACCCTAAAGATCCAAGTGGAATCTAAGGGTTCATCCCTGTGCCTCAGGACCCCCACAGTGTCCACCAGTCAGGCAGAGAGATACTATGACCAGCCAAAGAAATCAACCACTGCTGCTTATCCTGTTCTTCTGCCCCTTTTTATGGGGTAACCCTACTTCCCTTTGGTCTGTGTCGGCCTCCAGTTCATACACTCGGCTCTGTGGTAAATTACCGCCCTTTGTACCAGAAATAGAGCAGCACGGAGGTTTTGGAAGCTCGGTTCGTGGAAATCAAAAGTGCTAGTCTGTGCAGGGAGCCGGTGGAAAAACATGACCAGCAAACCAGCGAGAGTAAGTGCGCTGTCAATCAGAGGTGAAACTGACTGTGAATGTAGCAAAGACCAGTTACATGTAAAAAGGGTAAAAATATTGCCCTTTTGAGAGATATATGCATTCGGCTGACATGACCCTTGGACTCTGCTGATCTTTCCCATCAAGTTTGCAGGGGAAAAAAGAGCTAGATGGAGAGGAGGGAGAGAGCAAATGAGTGAACGAGCGAGAGAAACCGAGAAGGGAATGGTTCTGGCTAAACTGTGGCCCATCAGGACGGCAGATGGCATTGGCTTGAGGGAGTTAATTATCCAATTTCTGCACTGCTTGGCGTATTATTCACTCCTTCCTCACTGCTGACACATGAACAGCATGGTTCCCCTGCTGAGTCTCCATGCACTTCAGCCGTCAGGTTCACGATCCCAAACTTGTTTGAAATTGCAGACTGACCTTGTCCTGATGCTTCTCTTAATAAACCCATTCCATTCCCAAATACATGCAGCAATTGATTTCTGCTGGTCCTAACTTGAGAGGCTGTGTCCAGACCACCATGGCCTTAGCTGTCATCCGCTCGGCTGAAAACCAACAAGTCCAGACGTGCCTGTATTTCAGAACTGCCTCCTTCACTAGCATTTCTTTACTTGCGTCAGCCACCTCGGCTGCTCCCACTACACCACTATACCCACAATTCCTCCACCGCAGGCCAGCTTGATTCCCGTAAACCCAATTAGGCTGCGCATAAGGTCTGGCAAATGTTTGTAAATGTCGTCTTGAGCTTGGTGAGTCTGTATAAGGCAATCTGGGCTTATCTCAGGATGTTTAGTCAAGCAAACAGATTTACGAATGTTTTTAAGTAGCCCAAAGACAGGTTTCTCCTCAAGTGCCAAACATTTTGAGGAGTGGATGTTGATAATGTTCTTTGCTGATGTAAAAAATTACTTGCTGTATGAGTTAAGGTGAGGGAATACAGGGTGCAGGAATACTTGCCCAGTCTGGGCGAGGTGAAGCAAGGTTTGGATGTGAAACAAAGTAGACTGCGAGGCTTTACGCACTGTTCCTGGACACGTAGTCTGCGGTGTCACAGCTCCAATAAACACACCAGTGGCACTTTCTAAATCCAGGGCTAAAATATATAAAAGGTCTACGGTGTGGCTAGCCTTTACTCTCAGCTGCCTTTACTGAAAGAAATACAGCTGAAATAAAAGATCAGGGCCAGAGGACAGTCAGCATAGATAGCCAACCAAACCCAACACTATTTAAAGGTTTCTTTGCATGAGAAATGCAATCCAGCAGGGAAAACCTTTGGATATCATATGGAGACTAGCAAAACAGTGCTGTCTTAACAAAACATGTGGCGCTGTGTATGATATCGATAAGAAAACAATAAAGATTTTAACAAGCATCCAATGGAATATAATGACACTATGGAGAGGTACAATAAAGCAATCATCATGCTCTTGTCTCCAAACACAATTTCATTAACAAATAATGTATTTTTTGACTGGTTTTCACCTACCAATCATTTCCTCATAATCCTGCAAAATTCCTCAACCAGATTTATGTATTACGTAATAATCACAAAGATATCCATAGAAACCTGTCTGGGGCAGCTGTGACTCGAAAGTTAGAAAAGTGGGATTGGGGTTGGAATGTGGCTGGTTTGATTCCTTCAAATTATCAAGAAATGGGGTTGAGGGAAGTGAATGAACAATGATAGATCATCCGTCATCATCCACAGCTGAGGTGCCCTTGAGCTAGACCCCTAACGCCTAATTGCTCCCTGGATGTTTTGATGGTTGCCCACTGCTCTGAACGTGTGTGCACTAGTGGGTGAGTGTATGTGTGTATTTATGGCTATGGATGTGATAAATATGGAGGCAAATCAAGGCTGTACTTCTCTGCAATGACAAAAAAAAAACAATGCACCTTTATCATACGGTTATGAAAATAAGACATATTAGGACATAGTGATTTCCATATACTTCAAGGGCTCAGAAATGCATTAAAATTCATAAGATGGAAACTATGTGGTGTGGTGGGGTGTTATGACTTTGGATGGGATACTCTAGAGGGAATGTTTTTTGGAGTTTTTTTTTTTTTTTTTTTTTTTTTTTAAGATGATTCCCCTGCATCCCCACAACATAGTACAGTACAGTACGTATTAACAGCACTAGACAAGCATAGAGTTTAGTTTGTGGACATCTACAGCAAATTTTGTAATCACAGTTGCTTCTGTTGTTTACGTGAGTGTCCTCTATCCTTCTCCGGCCCCCTGGAGAGCAGCTTTGTTTTTTTCTTCCCCCCACCCATCTCTCCTGCGAGGCCTCTTATCTCCGTCTTTCATTCCCAGCCAAGCGCATCCTCCCAGGTACTGTCTGGGGGAGATTACGTAAACCTGGCAGAGCGAAGAGAGGAAGGGTTCTTTCTCTCTTGCTGAGGTTAAGTGCTTTTCACAAAAGGCCTCATGACCCACCAGCTGCTGGCCTTTCAGCCCTTACACAGCTTTCTCTTTCACCTGAGACCCTTCTCTCACCTGCTATCAGAAAGTGTCTTGTTTTCTGGCAGATTCGCTTCTTTTTATGCTTCCAAGCGTTGCCCTGTCCACCTCCACAGACTTAACTCGATGGACCCTATATATATAGCTATTTTGCTATTCCATTTTTTTGTCAGTGCCTCTTTCAGTTGCATTTAAACAGTAATTATGTCACATAGCCATATTCAATATGTTGTTTTATTTTCTAAAGAACCTTTGCTACTCAAATATGTAATCACTTGAGGTTTTCATGCTGACCGATAAATCAATTTTTCTATAAATTTGTCATGTTTTGACCAAAATTTTACCTAGCGCCTGCTTTTTTTTTTTTTCATATTTCTCAATGTACAGCCTTGAAATCATATTCCCACATCGGATATCTTGACACAGATTGTTAGTGTGAGGTGTCTGTTAGTTGAAAACATAAGCATTTTTGATGCTAATTTATTACATGTCATATTACTGTGACAAAATAAATTTGTAGCATCAGACGGACATATTTTTCTTGATATTCTAAGCTATGGGATGTATGACTGATAAGGTTCTGACAGTCACAGCAGGCCCAGACTTTCAGGAATTTAGTTCAGGGCAAATATGGACAATATCTCAACAAATAAAAAAAACATTTTGGTACTTTGGCAGTTTTCTCAGATGCTGATAATATTTACAATTATTATTATTATTATAATTTTTTTTAAAAATGGTGAAATAATACTTGTTTATTTAGAAAACACACAATAAAGAATTATTTAAGATTTTTAGTTTATATTTGATGATCTAATGCAGTGTTATTTGATGTAAAACCTACTTTGAAAAACTATAAATCAATCATAGGAATATGTTTTTGCTGATGACTCATATTTTTCTTCCCAGAGACAGCGCGAATATCATTAGAATCTTTCATGACAAGGACATAAGACAAATATTTTGAAGGAGCGCCTTGATTTTTAGGTGGTTTTTCACACTGGATTACTCCCAGAGGCTTCACAGCACCGCGATTAGAGCGCTATTTTTAGAAACGGTAGGATCTGCGCTTTCTAACGGTATACGGAGCTCACAGACGCATTCAGACATTCAAGACTTACAAAGCTGATCATATAAGGTGTGTCCAAGGGAGTCCTACTTACCAAGTAAAAGGAGTGAGTGATTATTTACATTGTGTTCTATTAAGTCCAACGCACATAAGATGAAGAAACAAATTGCTTTAAAGTCCCTTAAAAGAGCAGTTTATGCTCCAAAGAGGGGCAGAAATGTTAGAAATAGGTTTGGTGTGCTTTGATACATCCAGGCCACTAGGTGTCATTATAATGTTGTGGTGTGACATATGGGGGGTATGACTTCTGCTAGGGCTAACACAGATCCAGCCACCCATGCCCCAAAGGACTCCTTGTTCCTTTGCACTATGCAACCATCCGTCAAGTGACCAAAGGTGGGGCATAAACCGGGTCTAGACTGAACCACAGATTGATAAACTACCAACTGAGCCCACCCACTTCAAATCCCACCTCTGGAGAGTTGATGGATGTCTCTCAAGATTGGGGGTCTGAGGTCCACACAGGTGCAAGGCTTCTCCCTGCCAGAAGAGGCCCTTTTCTTTCTGAGTTTGAGTTCCTTGGGGCGCAAGGGATTGGATCTGTGGTATCAATAGCAGACCACTTGTTCCCTGTGACAGAAACACTGAGGAAAATGACTTGCCTCGAAGGGGGGTTGGTTACCTGCATGCTCTTACATTGACTGTAATCACAGATGCTCTTGGGAAGTTAAACTTTAGCCAGAGGATTATGCAAACGACACAGTCAATAAAGGTTAAGTGTCCATTAAAGCTGAGCTGATAGAGGCCTGGGGTGGAATGAAGGTGGCAAATCGTTGCCTTTTGTGCAGGAGGTAGGAGGATGGAGTGAGAGGAGATCAAAATGGACTCACGCCCGTAATTAAGAGCTTTGTTTGACTGACAGAAGGATTACACTGAGATGGGGAGCACTCCACCTGCGCACACACAAATGTTTTCACCCAGACGGTTTGCTCATGGCTTTGTCAAAACAACATTATCCTCGGGATATTAAAGGAATTCAGCACGGATGAATTGCAGTCAACACACTCCTTAAATCTACTTACACATTTACACATGGGATCATACACTGCACGGATGAGCAGATTCAAATCTTACCTAGAGAGAGAGAGAAAAAGACAAGGGAAGAAAGAGAGATCACATTAATAACACTGTACTTTGCGAATAAATACCTAATGCCAAATATGACACTACATTGTTGTACTGATTTTAGTCATATTTACTCAAGGCATTAGTCGAGTCTGTCCTAAAACCAATGCTTAATGTACCTCTTCCAAAACAGGCCTACACAGACACGTACTTTAGAGCTGAACACATTAGTTACGTGTTAATACATTGTTAATAACAATTTTATATTATTATTGTGGTAAATATGTAAATATATAAATAAATGTAAATATCAGTATTTTAAAAAAAATATTTGCACAGCTGATGGAAAGTAGGGAAAAGTGGTAGTATTGAGAGTAATGACAAAGTCCACTAATATTGTAATAACATGTTATAAATACTTTAAAACTAACAAGGCATTAGTAACTGTGCTGATTTACAATAAATTACACATTTAGTTTAATGCTGTTAACATATTAATGTGTTATTTCTACCACATTAACACATTTATAACACATTTAAATAAAAATAACACATTATTTAAATTGCAAAAATTAACATCCTGAAATTTACCCCAGCAGATCGAAAAAAGGCAAAAATGGAAACAGTAATCATCCTAGAACTTATTTTAAATTAATTTTAAAAGAATTAGTTATTACTAAATTATTAAGATCTTTGTAAGGCATTAATAACATTTTAATATTATATTTATTAATGTGATAAAAAGTCAATGCCAGAGAACTCAAATTATTAGCATTAAACGGGCACTTGTAGTTTAGCATACTGTGCTAATTATACCTTATTAACATGGTACTAATGTGTTCATTTTTGTTTGTTGAAATATTAAAGTAAACATCTACTAAAGGTTATTTGCTAAAAGGTTTGACAGACAGTGCTCACAAGAGAACTATGGTTAGATCAACAAGCAGCAAACTAACAAAAGCAACAGCAATGTGCAATGTTTCAGGTACCCTCAAGAGCCTCCACTGCCATAGAATCAACACCACACTTTAATAACCATAGAAGCCCACAGAAATGTATAATATTTTAGCTCAGGAAAACTTTAAAATATTGAATAATGTGCATTAAATATCACTACCCTTAAATGATTACATATCAGGGTCAGCAAAAAAAAAAACACACACATAAAGAGTAAGAGTGATTTTTCAGTGAGAAAAGCTCACACACTGGCCTTTTATGGGTTTTCAATATGTGGAGGGCAGTTTTCTGGGGCTGTTCATGCTGATGCTCTGCTGCTGTGTTGGAGGTTAAAAGTCTGCTCTCCTTATTTGGTGTGTGCTGACTGTGTTTAATGAAGATGTCTTCACAAAGCTGCCTTTGCCAGACTTCACACACACACACACACACACACACACACACACACACACACACACACAAGACTGAGTTTCCCTAGGCCTGAAGAATTTGGAGTATGTGTAAATTGCACTCTTAAATCCATTCATCCATCTTCTGTAATCACTTCATGATCAGGGTCGGGATGGGTTCGGAAAATACCCGGAATCACTGGGTACACTCACACTCTCAATCCAGTGGATAACTTCACAGTCACCCACACTCCCCTACAGCTGAGTTTAACACACACACACACACACACACACACGCACACCACCTCCCAAGCTCTCAGTTCTAAAAGTGATACACTGTTCTTTCGGTATTGGATGTTCACTCTGAACCAGCACTTTAAACTGACCCTTCTTGTCTCAGCAGTGGGAGACTGTGGTCAGTGTGTCTCCTCTCTTTAAGCCTGGAATACAGATGTCCAGGAGCAGGACAGCCTAGTTCTGTCAGGCAGAAAAGGCTGAGTGGACATATGTCTGGGAACAGAAGATAATCAGTCTCTCTTCTAGCCCACAGGGCAAAGGTGAAATTATCCAGACTCACTGTGTACTTATCTAACCTCTCCATCTGCACATTCTCTCTCTCTCTCTCTCTCTCTCTCTCTCTCTCTCTCTCTCTTTCTCTCTCTTATAATTTCTTAAATATACACTTTAAAAACATAGTAGAGGTTACTAAAAATAGCTGAATTGCTCTTAGCCACCGTTATTAAATAAACTTTAAGGCATTTGCAATTCCCCATCAAACAATTCCTTTACAGTTATAGAAAATAATAATAATAATTAAATCTGTTTCCTTCGTTCATGCTTAAACATATTAACTCTCATCCTAGAGTGATGAACACATGTCTCTGGATTGAAACCTTCCATTTGAATGCTCAGGAGTTGCTCATCACACCTATGTGATCAAACCTCGTGACAGGTTCAAGAGGAGACAACAAAGTCACTCTGAGCACTGCCGTCCATTTCTTTACAGAAATACGGGCTTTGTGCTCTATGTTAATTTTTGTCTAATTAGGATAGACAAATTAAAAATGGAGATATCATCATTTAGATATGATATTTAAAAAATCATGCTTCCATGTGAGTACAAGTGTGCAGCAATTGATGGGACGGGTGCCGCATTTATTTAAATATCTTCAAATCAGAGGTTTGCAAATTAAAAAGTAAAGAAGGCCAAGACTCTTAAAAGCTACAGACTCTTTCTGACGCTGTGTCTTGAAGGTAGGAAGAACCTGTGAAAATGACAGCTACAGATCTACAAATACTTAATGGTAAATACTTGTAAATAATAAGAATTTGACTTATACAACACTAAGCATATACATATATTTACAGTGCACATACAGAGTGACAGAAATAACATATGACTAGTACACTCAGTATATATTCAATAATTAATTCATTGTCTGTAACCACTTATCCAGTCCAGGGTCATGGTGGATGGTGTTGTGCTCTCATTATTACTGACCTCAAGCCCAGAGCTGGTCAACTAACTTTATAAACCAGACTCTGACAGTGAATCAGAGGCCAGTGAAGCTGATGATTTTAGCAACTTTATATTTAAACAGGTGCCTTAACGAAGGCTGAAATAAGATCCACCCTGTGTCCGATTCACTGCCAAAACACGTTAATCTCTGTGGCATATTTTCAAAATAAAAGTTTGTGGAAAAAGCATATTTTATCTCTCCATGGTATATTTTTTGGGGGGACATATGCAGCCCTTTCCAATTTTGCGGGGGAAATGTCACCCTCATCCCTTACGATTCCTACGCCAGTGACTGGAGCCCTGATTTCATTTTGTCTCTGTCATATATGGCCATACCCTAAAGTCCAGAGTACAGTAAAGACCAGGCCAGTGTCCAGTCTGGGTTGATAGAGCACCTCTGAAAGGGTGACCAGTGAGTGGAGTAGAGAGATGTCTGACCTTTGTGCCATGTCTGTCCACAGGTTTAAATTTAACCCTGACCAAGAGCACATTATCATTCCTCACTCTTTACACTAGAGACACACTACCATGACAAACACACTCTAAAGTGACGCCCACAACAAGAAAACACCACACACCTGACCTCTTTAAAGGGGTTCTTAAACATTCTGGGTCTTAATGGAAATTCTGTAATGTGCTTTGGTTAAAAAACAACAAAAACAACATACTCACACCTATGGACACTTTTGAGCTTCCAATCCACCTACCAAGGTGAGTTTTTGGACCTTGGGAGGCACTTGGATGTAACCCACACAGACACAGGGTAAACACAACCAAGGATAAAAAACACTACACTGAATCCACACCAAATAAATGATATTTGGTATCTGAAGATGCTCAAGTCCCTTAAATAAATGGTGAAGTGTTTATCACAGAAAAAATCAGAACTAAAGAAATGTAGTTGTGGTGGTGGTCATGGTGGTGTTTAAGTGTGTATTGTGATGGTACAAATGGATGAGACACATCCGTGCTACTGGATTTTAAACCCCTCAGTGTCCATACTAGACCAAGAATAGTCCACGACCCAAAAATTACAAGCCAACATTACAAGCCTCTAAAAAAACTAGAGGCCACCAAAACACAATACAGGATGAACTACGGTCTCTGACTTTAATTTTACAAGGTAGATCAACATGGTGGATGTGTCTAACAGAGTGGGCAAGAAATAGAAAGAGATTTTAAAAACTTGAGCAGCACTGCTGTGTCTGATCCCCTCGTACCAATGCAACACACACTAACCCCCACTACAGTTTCACTGCAACGCTAAGAATGATCCACCACTAAATTACACCTGCTCTGTAGGGGTCCTGGGGTGCATCAAAAAACAGGGTAAAAGAGGGAAATGTACACTAAGAAATAGATGGACTACACTTATGTAGAACTACAAAGTGCTCCTGTATGATCAGTGGAGCTGATAAAATAAACGGTGAGTGTAGAAAAAAAGGAGGTGGCCATAAAGTTATGGATAAGATTTGGCCTTGGACTGAAGGCAAAATACAGGACACTCTGGAACAGAGTGAGATATGATTCTCTCACACAAGAAGATGAGAGTCTTTGATGCCTTTAGGCGACTTGTAATTTTTACATCAAAGAAAACCAAGTGATTTGACGTTTCCTGGAGCTGGGCTCTGGTGTGATGTCAGTGCACTCGTTGCTATCTCTTCTGTAATTGCCCCACATTAAACTAAATGGGCAGAAGTCTGGGTGATGTACAGTCAGATGTGATTTGGGCTCTTATCTAAACTTTCCCTGTTTACTATGATGTCAAATTAAGACCAAATGTTTTTAGAACTTCAAAGCAATATCCATAACCAAGAAATTGAAATTTGCAAATCAGGACACTAGTTCATGTCAGGTTTTTAGATATCGGTAGTTAGCGGGTTCATTCACTGCCTCTGTGACTAATTTTACATTTTTAATAATATCATCGTTGTCCAATCAATTACAGGTATCTTCATTTTTGTCCATTCTTAGTTTATTACATCATTTGAACCTAGCATTGAATTTCATTGAAAGTTAAGCTTTTTACCATCTCCTGCAAAGTTACAATTTTGGAGATATGACGATATGATGGAGAGTTAGAATGATGCCTATTGTTGAGGTTAGGGTTATATTTAAGAAATAATACATTAGAAGAAGCCTTAGACATGTCCTGAAGGTCAATACACCACTGCTAATAGCACACATTATAGCACAAAGCTTGAGCATAATACTTAGATTTAACCAGAGCTGAGATTTAGCCATCGATTTTTAGATTTTAATATAAATAAAAATGAGAAAAATTAGTCATTCTCAACAATATTCCATGAGGTAAATCAGTTCCATTCCTTCACACATTCATGCTAGCCATTTTCAACCAAGCTCTGGTTTTTGAACTGCCTCTGTTCAGGATTCTGTTGCTACTTAGAGAACCGGTCCTCAATTGGATCAGTTTTAACGGGAACCAAGGCTGCATCATTTATAACAGCTGCTGTCTGTTTTAATAAAGATAGCACCAAAGCCAGAGGATAGAGTCAGGAAAGAGTCATGGTTTATCCACTGTTTACAATGGGTTCAGATCACGGTGATACCTGACACACGTGTGTAAATGTTGCTGAGTTCAAAGTGAGTCTTTTGGAGTACAGCTCCAGAGGCGCTGGTAAATGCTCAGCCAAGAAAGAAGAGTTTGAGTTTAACTTTTTACTCTGTTTAAAATTGGGCATGTGAAACATGTTTTATCTCGGTTGAAAACGTCTAGGCACCCCGCTGCTGTCTTGTTAGCATGGACGTTGTTGCTAGATTACTTGTGAATGTGGCAGAATAATACTTGAAGAGCTTTGGTCAGAGTGCCATTATTGTGCCATTTTAGCACACCTAGAACATCTCTCAGCCAATCACACTGCAGGGTTGGATCTAACTGTGGTATAATTGGTTATATTATAACATGAACTGCTGGCATTAGGGATACGGTTAGTTTTAGGTGTAGGCTCTGACATTTAGGCTCAAGGCTGCAGTTAGCATCATTGTTGACTCACTGGTGCCCTTATGGCAAGTACATTTGTGGAAATTTTTGTTTTCTCACAGATATAAAAACACAAATAAACTGGGCAGGTTTCTAAACCCAGACTGTTATTTTGTTTACAGTTTGTGATTTCTTGGTTGCAGGTCTCTATCCTGTTGTGATGCCATGTTTTTCCTGGTGGTGTGAGAGAGGGCTGGAGAGCGTAAAGGAGGCCCAGGATCTAGTCTGGCCTGAACAGACAGAGTGGAGTCAATGCAGCTGTTTCTGAACGGCCACAAAAGGAGAGCTTTTAATTGGTAGTGAATACAAGGACAGAGGCTTTCAATCTGGCCAGAGCTGTGGAGACAGGCAGGGAGTGTGCTGGAGGTCTGCACACATGTCCCCCCTCGACTAACTCCCCAGAAACAAGAGAAAAGGAAGGACAGGAGACAGTCGCCCAGAACAAAACAACACAAGTGTCAACAGCCGCAACGGTTAATGACTATGTCCCTGCCGAGAGAGCTGTGAAGCCAGCACACACACACACACACACACACACACACACACCAGCAAAGATTCAGTCTTTTATCTCTTGCCTGAAAGTATGTCACTTTCTCTCATGGTTTTTCCCCAGGTCCACCTCTCTCTCTCTCTCTCTCTCGTTTTTAATGCTTTCTCTCTCCCCTCTGCCACTCCTCTTCTCTCTATCTTTCCCTTTTGGTGGTACTCTCTTTTCCCTCTGCAATTCTCTCTCTCTCTCTCTCTCTCTCTCTCTCTCTCTCTCTCTCTCTCTCTCTACCCTGAGTTGAGTGCTGAGGAGGATTTTACAAGCCCTGTCTATTTATAAACAGCTGTAATTGTGTGATAACTTGAGTAATGCAAAATTAGCCCCTCATTACAAACCCTACACAACAAACACACACACACACACACAACTCAAAGTTTGGGGGAGAAAAAACAATGGAAAACCTTGCATGAGCCGGACGAGCCAAACACTCGGCCATTTCTAGACTCACTAATGTGAACTCATATGGAGCTCATTTAAACTTTGCTGTAGGTAGAGGAGCGAGTGAGCGAGCGAGCGAGAGAGAGAGAGAGAGAGAGAGAGAGATAAGTATTCTAAATAGAAAACTGAAGATTGTTTTAACATTTCGGCAGTGAAATGTCTCTCTCTCTCCCTCTCTCTCTCTCTCTCTCTCTCTCTCTCTCTCTCTCTCAAATATGGGATTGTTTAACTTCCCTGATGAGATCAGCCTGTTCCAACTCCTTTCCTCACACACACACACACACACACACACACACACACACACAAACAAACACACACAGACAGTGAGTTTTCAGAGCAGAGCAAATACGACTCCCTCAATGTGCTAGTCACTGACTGGTTGCTCACACAGAACACCTTTTTATGGCGATCCAAACACAATGATGGCCATTTTGCCACTTGGGCGAGTACAGAGAGAGAGAGAGAGAGAGAGAGAGAGAGAGAGAGAGAGAGAGTCTGCTGGAATGTCAACACTAGCTACAAACACACTGCTCTGAGCAGAACATATGTAGAACTGGCAGAAACTGCAGCTGAAGTGCTGCCATATATCACCTCCCCGTGCTCCTTTAGAACCGGTTTCAGAGTCCCACATCAGGTCAGGGACTGAACTCACACCATCAAAGGTTCTATACAAGGGTTTTATCACAAGCTACATTTCTGAGTTTGCAGAACTGAAACGTGCTATTGGTGTGCATCCAACAATAAAGGCAGCCTCATACATATTTTATACAGTGACAGAAAACACTGCAGCCCTGACTCTACACACCGAGCTTGATCAAACACTTCCTCTGCTGCCAACAGCACCGTACAACACAGCACAACACCTTGGGCGGCTGATCTGAGACAGCAGCGCTCTGGATTCAGTGGGAGCACTGTACTGAGCTTGTCATTTTCATGTGATTAACAGCAGGCTTCTTGCAAGGACTGACATGGTTTAAGCCCATTCTCTAAACCATTAAGCCTAGGATCTGACGTCATCCCATCTTTTGACTTATTTTTACGTTTATTAGAAAACCTTTTACATCTGTGAATGACTGAGATATTATTATTATTAATTATTTAACTAATTCGTCCATTTTCTTAAACACATTGGACAGAGCACCAGAACACCGGGCATCACACACTCACACATTCACTCACGTGTCCACTTTTGCTGTGGGAGGAAACCTGAGCTCCCCAGACATTAAAGCCGCTCACAGACACAGGGAGAACACACCACACTCCTTACAGACAGTCACCTGGAGGAAACCCACACAGACACAGGGAGAACACACTCCTCAGACAGTAACCGGAGGTGATTGGAACCTTAGCCCCAGGACCCTGGAGCGGTTAAACAGTGATGCTACCTACAGCACCACTGTGCTGCACATTGTTATTATTAATTTGTTATTATTAGCCCCCTCCAGGGTGTGTTACTGCCTTACATCCAGTGATTCTGGGTAGGCTCCGGACCAATCGTGACTCTGAATTGGAAAAGTGGATACAGACAATGAATAAAAGAATGAATGAATAAGTATTATTATTATTTTTTATTATTATTTGTGTGTGTGTGTGTGTGTGTGTGTGTGTGTGTGTATCCCCGAGTGGCTCACGCTTATTCAGTGCTACTAAGGGCACAGGTTTTACATGAGTTAACCAGAGCTTTTAGGAGGGGGTCTGGTCTAATTTGAGGTTTAAAGCTGACAAAATGAACTGTAGTTCCGCTGTGCTTTGTTGTAAGTATGTTGCTGCTTTAGGATGCAATCAGAACTTTTATATTGACAAGGTCAAATATGAGTGGAGTGCTGGAGGAGAAGAGTGTTTTTTTGTTTTTGTTTTTAATTTTATCCCTGTAGAGCCTGAATTAGGGTGGAGTGGAGGGTTGCCTTTATCTATAGCCTCAATTATTCAAATAAAATATATGTGTCCAAATTAAAAACAGGAATACATACCTAATGAACTAGGGCCAAGCCTAGTGTGAATGTGTGAGTGAGTGAGTGAGTGAGTGAATGAGTGAGTAAGTGAGAGAGAGAGAGTGAGCAACAGGACAGTTCCAAGACGTACTTTGTGTCTAAACATGCTAAAGCCTGTAATAAATAAAACTGGCCAGATTTCTTGCTCTTTATTTTCATTGGTTATCAGCAGCAGCACTGTGGTGGAAGGGCTGCTTTACCGTGTCACAGCATTATCTGACCAGGCTTCGGAACAGAGCCAAAAACGGCCTGGAAACTTTAGCTTGTTAAATCCAGCTGAAGCTAACAGTCCTCACCTCAGCACTTCACACGTCTTTATCAGCTGCCCCGAGTCATTGTGTGGATGCCAGCTTCAGAGGAGAAAAAAGTTAGGGATGCTGCTTTTTTCTTTCAGAAACAGACGGTAAATGGACGATAGGACTCTGAGAGAGAGGCGTGAGGAGAGAAGGGGAAGAAGCTCGTGGGAGCGGTGGAGGTTCTGCTGTGCGAGTGTCTGAGTGAGGCTCACGCCAAGAAAAACAAGGCCCAAGCAAAGAAAGGGGGAAAAAAAAGTCTGGAATCTGATTTCAGTCGAGAATCAAGGCAGGAAACAGTGTTCCTCTGGGGGAGGGCGAGGGCGAGGGGGAGGGGGGATCCACAGCCATGGAGTTGGCTCATACCCTCTTTCTGCAAAACCTCTCTTTCTTTCTTTTCAAAGCCACTCTTTATTTTATTTTCACCTTTCTCTCTCTCTCTCTCTCTCTCTCTTTATTTCCCCTTCTCGGTTACCAGGCCTGGGTCAGCACCATGGTCCACTAGCGAAGCTCTGTCCATTCACTGACTCTGTAGCACCTCTGAGGTACCAGGGACTCGGGCCAAGGGCCTTTTGTATGGATGGGATCGCCTTTCACACTTGGGCTTGTGTCTCTCGGCCAGTGCGTGAACAGCCAATCAGAGCCAGGGACCTCTGTGTCATCAGGAGGTCATGCTAGTTCAGGCTTTATAAAAAAAAAAAAGTGGGGGTGCGAGAAACAAGTCCACTATCTGCATCTGGATCAGATAATCATCGCAGTTGAATAGGAGCCTGACAGTTGGGGCTTATCAAGACCCACTGATGGATATCTGCAGCTCCAGAGGTAGATTCTCACACGTTAAACTAGAAGAGCAGTCCTGAGCGAAGGAGGTCCTGCCCTTCCATTTTGTGGCCTAAATATGTGAGTAATGATGCCAGATGTGACCAATCAGGGCCATAAAGAGCCTGGTCTGCTGCAGGCCCAACATGCAGCTGCAAATACAGCTGTGCTGTGCCTCCGTCCCTCCTCCCAAGGCTTCATTTGCCTTCCCTCAAGCTTCCCTCTTCCATTCCCAGGTCTGCTCAAACGCTCTGTTTGTGAAGGATCACTTTCTGACAGCGGATTTAAGGAAAATACAGCCATTACCGTGAATGAATTTAAGGATTCGCTGCTACAATGTAGATCACATTTGCAGAACCCTGAAAAATAACCCCAGACATCCAAGAATTGGTGGATTTCTCCATCGGATGTGAAGCCAGGTAACGTGTCAGAGATGTCCAAGCCAGGGCAGGGTTACAGTGATGAGGTGAAAAGGCCGTGGAGCCAGTGGGGGGCACCATATAAGCGCATTAATAAGAAATAGGCTTCCTATCAGCAATGCTCTTAACACAAACAGACATCCCTTCAGACTCTGCCACTTTGAGGCATCACCAACAACGTTATCCGCTTCTGAAAGCTGCAAAGAAAACATGTCAGGCCAAAGGGAGCGCTGAACGTCAGTTGAGTTTAGCAAGAATGCACTATACTTCTGGAATCATATTGGCTTTGAAGGCCCACTACACTTAAAACTATCTTGGAGGGTTTACTATGACAATAAAGACCATTATTTATGTTGCAAAGGAGATGAGGTCAACAAAAAACAAGGCATGTTCACAAAGGCCACAACAGCAAAGGGGGTGGCACTGCCATATCATTCCAGAAATGGGTCAGATATTTAGTGACGTGTGGCCAAATGAGAAATATTTAGGCTCATACCTGAATATAAATGTGCAGAAACCATTATTTGATTAACTACACTGTCCTCTACATAGGGGTGGATGCACTCCGATCTGTTGGTGCAGCAGCCAAAGAAACCCAGTTGCTGTTTTAGTCTTCTTGTCCTAATCATGTACACAATTTCATCCCACAAATGCTATCTGTGCTTCTCAGTGAATGAGGTTTAGGGATGTTCTTAAATCATACGTAAAATGCACTGGTAACATTTTACAACTCAGTATTAAAATTCTCTGCAATGTGAATTTATTAGACACTCAGATAACATGTGAGATGTGGGTCACTTCTGGCAAGAAGGCGCAACACTGCTGGTCCACCGTCTGTGCTGGTAAACTGCATGTGGTAAAAAATTAATAAATAAAATGTCCGGTATAATTTAAGCAGAGATGTGACTTTGCTGGCTGAGGCAAACTGGATGTGAGAAAGAGAGTGAAAACAAAAAGTGACTTCTGTGTGACATGTGGCGATAATCTAATGTTTATGTGGCCCTCATGTAGCAAGCAGGAGTGGTCTGATCTAGTGCCATCAGTCCGTGTGGATTTTAAGCCAGGGAAGTGTTGGTGCTAAGGCTAAGGCTTAGTGCTAAGGCTGTGCCATATTGTATTGTTCGCAATAATATTGTGAAAACAAAATAATATATATTGTGATAATTGTGATATCCTGACTTGTTTACATAATGACGTCATGCAGTTACCAGTAATATGGCATACGTGCTTTATATGAGTCATTTTGGCTCAGGGGTCTATAGTGGTCTGAGATGGAGGACTTTGCTCCAAAAAGGGGGAGTGACTTCAGTCGTGAGGAAGTGGTTTGGTTACAAACTTATGTATTATATTAGAAATGAAAGAAGCATTTAATATTTATTTGAATATAAATAATATTAATATAGCATTAATTTTGTTTAAAATAGTTTGTTCTTGAAAAGTTTTTCTCAGTGTTTTGTCATATTGCCTAGAATATCTTTATGCCAAAATACCCTGAAATATTGTGATATTATTTTAGGGCAATATTGCCCACCCCTACAGAGTACAGACCCAATTTTATTAGTGTAAATATTAGCCTATATCTGCACTCATCTACATTAAACAATATCATCCCACAACCCTTGTATCAGCACAGATCTACAGTTTAGAGGTGAGATCCAATATTAGATCCCTGTAAACCCCACAGTGTTAGATACTCCACAGCTGGTTTGAAGTATTTGCACAGAAAACACACTTAGCCGTTCGTGTGAGGCACTTTTTGCATTTCTTTCCCGTGAGAGCTGACGCAGTTACGCCGGATCCGCACAAGAGTGGCTCTGTTCAGGCTCTCTGCGAGGAGCTAGGCTCCGCTGGGCTCCAGGCTAGCATGAATGTGGGTATTTAAAAAGCCCTACGCACGGACCAGGCCTTAATTAAAACCCCATGTTCCAGGCAGATTGCGGGTGTGAGGGGGTCAGTGGGGGGGTGAGGGGTGCAGCAGCATGCCACTGCCGAATATCACATGCTATAAACAAACATAGGACCTCAAGTAAAAGAAAAATCTCTCCCCAAGCGAGGACCACGCTAATCACACATAATGAGCGCTAGACGTCCCCCTGCTCGTCCCATTAGGCCCTTGTCGAGTTCCTTCCAGAAGATTCCACTTTTCCAAACTCCCAGAAAAACAGCTGCAGCTGTGTGTGTACTTCCAAGCTGCATTTAGATGCAGCATTAACAGATTTGGGACCGGAAGGGGCCTCACAGAGGCTCAACATACACAATATGGTCAAAAGTTTTCAGACACCTGCTACGCTAAATTTATTCCTGAGATAACAGTATCAATGAGGAGTGCTATAGTATGCAACTTTGACTGTCCTGGAAATGAATTATAGTAGGTAGTAGTAGTATATAGTAGTATATAGGATAGCATTCAGCCACATAAACATTAAGGTCAATTTATGCTTCAGGTTAAAATCTATGCCATACGCAGTGCATAGAAACTGTAGCCATTAACTCTATTCCATAGACTACACTGTAGCCTGACTTCTGAGAAATGTAACTATGCATCGCAATGTAGTGCGCAGTCTACAACATATTTGTTTGGTCTTGCATTGGATGAACGATGAACTACCTTTCACTACACTACAAAGACAGATAAGGCATACATAATGCATTTCACAGATTATTAAACTAATACAACTACACTCAAACAGTGAACAAAATACTAGAAAGGGAGAGCTGAAGCTCTCAAATGTCATTTAGAATACAGTCACTAATTTTATGACTCACATTATGCACTACATAGGGTGGAGAAAGATATTTGAGATTCAGCTTGCAAAGGCTATGGTGTAGTCTGTGGTGATTCAACTCAGAACCATAAACCAGCCTTTGGTGAGACCAGCTGCTAATGTTAGATGATAAGTTCTGGGAAACAAAAGCCACTTTAACTGATCACAAAAATATTGAATGGAACTCCATCACTGCAGAGGGGCTTCAGAGGGGCCTACACAGGGGCTTCATAACATTCACAGCATTGTGACTGATGCTTGCACATGCTGCATTTTTTTATTAGATATTTTTTTATTAGATGATATGTTGCTGGGCACCAAAAGCACATATGGCATGCCAATAACAGAGATGAACTAATAATAAAATTTGTTAATAAGCAGTCAGCAGGCTTCTCCAATGTTCACGGGTGTCAGGCTCCACCAAACGACTGCTGTACTGTCAGTTATCAGCATAAATCTACAGAGAAGACATGAGCACGGATACAATTACATTATACTCCAGAATGCCAGTGTGCACTCCTCTGAGATACTGGCCTCTCTGAGCTGCTGATAGCTGCTCAAAGCCAGAAGAACTTGTTGATATCGTTTACTGTGCCAAATCACATCCAGATATGTTACACATCTCTGAAATGTGACACATTAATGAGGACTAAAGATCATGCAAACAAACCCCATGATGTCATAACAAACATAAGGACTAAACTGCCAGGGACTGTAAAGGTCAGACCATAAGGCACCACCCTAGAGCTGCACTAATAACAACATGGGAAACAAGTCCAAAAGCCCACTCGCTGATATTGTGCAATCAGAAATCTCTCTCTCTTAAGAACAGGAGATTAACGTCTGAGTGAGAAAGTAAGACGTAATTGGCAGTCGGCAGAGTTCCTCGAGGAGACGATGACTGAAGTATCTTAGGAGCTGCTTCATTTGTTTTGAGAAATGTGGTCAGGCCTGTGTGTCCTCAAAGTAATTACAGTGGTTACAAATCTCAGCTGCTCGATCTGTTGGAGCTTTCTGAGAAAAGCAGCCAACTGGGATCAAGAAACAGGTTACTATTCAGTATTAATTACAAAGCTGATCTTCTAATTGCAAATGATCAAATTCAAAAGATGAAAACAATAATGATACACAATACAGACATGTCTTAAAATGTACTTTGCAGACCACTAGTATGAAATACATGGGACTAAAGAGATAAAACACATATAAATCACATATAAAAACACATTGCAAATTCAGAAACGCTGAAAATAAAGTCACAACATAAAAAGTAGTACACAGAACGGGAAGTGGAACCATAATCTCTGCCAGCAACAGTATAGAGCACAGCATAGAGCATGATTTGTTTATTCCCTCGAAAACACTAGATAAAACCATGTTCATGCCATCTACAACTCTACAAAGCTGTGTTGTGCTACACTCCTCAAAGAAGAATCACAGAAACAGTGCAGTAAACTTGGAGAATGTGAGAATCCTGCTGCTTCTAACACTGTGGACCCAAGACTTAGGCTTATGGGCAGAGTTAGGGTTTAAGGATAAACAAATAAATGTATATCCACGTTTTCTCTGTTTGTCTTATTCCAAAAATTTCTCCACATTTTTTGTGCATTTGTCCTGACACAAAACAGCCCTCTGTAAAATCTCCAAGCTACAGAAGAGATCACATTTCTTTAAATTCTACTCACAATGGCAGCTTGTAAAATTATGCCATGGCCTTTTGAAGAGGCTCAAATGCCCCTCAGATCAGTGGCTGAATAAAGAATCCAGCGAGAGCTGGGCAGTGCAAGAAGGAACAAAAAAGTTTACTCTTCTGTCTGAACTGATGCAACAACAACATGAAAATACACGATGAGTAAACAACCTTTGAGGTTACTGCTGTGTGGCTGGGGTTTCTGAAGCTTGCTGCCCCCTTTAGAGACTAGGTTTTACAACATCACTGGCTACATTTCGGGGGAGTTGTGAGAGTGGAAATGAACTAGGTATCAGATACCAAAATGCTTGAACTGTCAAGTAGAGTCGAGTAGTGTAGGTACCATGCAGTGGATAAGTGTCATTAGATGAGGGAAAGTTACCATTTTAATGACTCCCCTTAAGTCCAGAACATCTCTTTGAATACTGTGATTTCTGGCTTAGTCAGTCCCCAGAACCAGACTGAGTTGTCTTATTTCACAGATACTTGCATGTAAATGTAAGTAAGTTGGTTTTTTTTGGAAGGATTCTTCACCTGATATTTGTGATCAAATTTTCAAAAAGAAGAAAAAGAACCAAATAAAAAGTACAATAGAATAAAAGTAAGAATAAAGTAAAATAAAGAATAATGCAGCATTACAAGAAGAATGAAAAGAGTGAAATCTAATGAAGAAAAAGAAGAAGGGAAAAAGACAAAGAAGGAAAACAATGGTGTCTTTCAGTGGTAGAAATAATGGCAAATGAAGAGCAGTGACCTTTGATTCGACCTTGTAACCTCAGTTCAAGTGTCACCAGAAAAGCCTTCCACTGTTTAAACATCTCAGGAACAAGACAATGGTAAACAGTCTCCACTTTGCAGAAGGAGACAGTCTGATCACTGTGGGAGCTTACTGGGAAAACAGAAGTCCACGATGGTTTATATCAGCTGCAAAGCCAAGAGCAGAGGAAGGCTGGATGGATTCACTAGGAAAACAGGATATTAGTCATTAGTCATTATACAGCCTTCTTCCAACTGAACTTCAATACACACTAATGATAGTGTACACTACTGTTCAAGATCTGAGACCCCATTTTATGTATTAAATATTTGGTCAGAAAAAAATATTTAATATTCTTTAAAAGACTTAACAACTAATTATTTTTCAGTATTCAAGGTCTCTACTCCACCTTTGCCACATGATTTATCATGTCCAAATGAATATAAAGTAGTCCAGATATGTACAGAAAAACACTATAGCAGTTTACATGGGTATATTTCTTATTTCTCTCTACAATGGAACTGGCTACTTTCACTGGAAAAGTAATAAAGAATAAATAAACAAAGGGTGGTCTCTGACCTTTGCACAGAACTGAAGATAAACTATAAATGGTTATGAATCTAGGTCAAGCAGCGGTGGAGAAAAAATCATTTAAGGAGCTCATGTTCAACACAAGCTGCACCCCTTGACCTTGGATCGTGTTTTTCAGCCAGCACAGACCACATGAATGTGTTACTGGACTGGGTTATTGGTTTACATCCACAACTCAAGTACACAAGGTCTTTGATGAACATGCCCCTTGACGTCTGCATCCAGCAAATGAAGTCAAACCAAAGTTAAATAAATGATGCTGATGTACCATCACCAGGGCCAAAAATAAGACCGTCTGTTTCGCCTATTAGTGACTAAGTCCAGGATTGAAAAGAACTGGACTCCAGCTAGACCTGAGGCTGAAAATCCCGGGCTGTAACTCAGCCAGTCCTGCTCAGGCAGACCGCAGGAGGAGTCAACTCAGCAGATCTGTAAATCACACTATTAGAGGGTGAAAAAACTAGCATGTATTTCATTTCCACCTTCGGTTTCCATCTCAAGCTGTGGAACCCGGCGACAGAGGAAAGGAGCTTGTCTGCTAATGAAATTAGAAAGAGGTCATCTGTGAACGAGGGCTAAGTATTTAGTCACCTTCATAGAAAAGACCAGGTTAGATTTATGAGGTCCTTAGGGGGAAAAGGTTGGATTTTTGTGTGGAGCTAAATCATAACTGAGGCTCCAAGAAGCTAATTAGGAGAACAGAAGTCCCTCGACTGATGGAAAGCTTTTCAGTTCTCTTTGAAACCCGTTGCGAGCCTACAGGCAGTCACAGTGGCCCAGCAGCCGCAGGCACAATGCAAACAACAGAATGTCTGTGGTATATTGTCTGATCTCGGTTATCTGAAGCAATGGCAAGATCACAGGCAGCAAAGGCACTACTGACATAGTTCAGACTGAATGGACGTATGGTAAAATCCTTTAACAAACAAATATTCAAATAAATCTCTGACAAAGAAAGCAATTCTTCTGCACCAATGACGATCTATTCTCCAACTCATTTTTCCATGCATTCTCCATGGGAATCCACTCTGGGAGGCCAAACATTAGAGGAAAAGCACAGAAAGCAACAGATATAGGTTAAGATGTGACCAGGTTCAGCAGGTTGGTGCTTCCTAAAGTGCTTGAACTCTACCACTAAAGGAGCTAAAAAAAAAAAAAAAAAAACAAGAAATGAGTCATGCATCCGAATATAAGCAAGTGTTTAGACCCACCCTGAAATAGGCCTTTTCCAGTTACAATGTGTTGGGAGAGGCACGTAACTTCCTGCAAAGCCTAGAGACTTCAGGACAAATCCCAGAGCCCCACCTCCAGTGTTAAACGGGCAGCATGTGTTGGCAATTTGCAGCCTGTTGATGTTGATTAGTGCGGGCATGACATCTCTGGACCTCAGCTGTGGCTGAGTATGGGGGGATACGTCTACTCAATTAGCTGTGGCATGTTAGCGGATCAGGATTTACACTTTAGACTTCCAGAAACACCTAAGGCTGGGGGGTAGAAATTAGAAAACTGGCTCCTGCTTTTGCAAAGGGATTATCACTGTCAATAGCAGGGAACCACAATACACTGATATCAGATCAGAAGCTGCATCATTCAATTCGCTAAGATGTAGACACACTGCTCAACGGTATCTCGTTAATGGCTATTGGTCATGATGAATATTGGTTGGGTTCTGAGCTCAGTGTGAGACTTCTGAGATCTGTACTCTTTTTCTCAGGAGAAACATCTGAGCTGCAGGATTCTTTAGCATTGTCCTTCCATATGATCTCTAGGAGAAGTTACAGAGATAATAAAGAAATCTATTTTTGGCTTTATGAGCAGAGATCCCAGATAATGAGCCATCATGAAAAATACCATATGAAAAATATGACTGCTGCAGATGGACAAGTCAAGTTTCAACTTGCTAATGTTAGTATCACTATCAGTAAAAATCACAGAGTCACAGCCAGGACCTGTTCCCACCCAATCCTCCAATTTTGGTTATTATGCCCACTGAAAATGGATGAGGTCTAGACCACCTGGGAGCGAGACAAGGCAGTCACATAAAAGTGCTGATCCCCCTCCCCTTGCTTAGATGCGATAACGTTACATTAACGTTACATTCATTGCCAACTCTGTGGACATTTGCTCCTTCTGGCCTTGAGCTTTTGACATGTAGTCCTTAACAATTTATGACTTTGGACAATAAACACTTTATGATGATTTCATAATCTGAAAATGACTTTTAGGTTTGAGACTAGATGGAATAAATTATGCTGAAATCTGGTTCTTGTTCAGCCATTCGCATCAGCAGCTGGGATCATGGGAACCTGCTTCTGCAGCAAAACATCAAACATCGCCGCTGTCTCCCAGTGGGGCTCAGCTCAGCTCTGATGTGGACCCAGCCCCGGTTGGCCTCTTCTTCCCCCTAAATCACTTCCTCTTTGGACAGCACTTGGAGAAAGCCTGCCCAGTCCACAGGGACCAGATGGAACAGAGTTGCATGGCGTGAAATGTCCCAGAAATGGCACCATGATATGGTACTTTTCAAAGGAACAGGCCATACTTCCAAAGAATAACATCATACAGTAGGCATTGGGGGTGGGGGGTGAGGGTGGTTGATGATATCATTACACTGTATTGTGATATCAATAGTCAATGATATTAGCCTTGAGATGTTAATCTGCATTTTAGCAGATTATATTTCTGAAAGACAAACAGCAACAGCACAAAAGAAGCTAGCCATAAACCAGACCCAGGCACAACCAACTGCTATTATGGCACATGTGGAAAACTCAAAAACACAATCATGAGGTGGTGAGATGAAAGAAACAAAATAAGAAATATAGTCAGACTTGTTTTAAACTCTTACAACAACTCATTCCATATGCTGTGGATAGCAAATATTCTAACTAGCACACTTGCTAAATTAGCTCAAGCTGTCAGATAATCTAGCTAAGATTTCTTTTTAAGCTTTAATTCTCTCCCTTTTCCACAAGAAAACACAGTTCTGGGTCTTAATGTAACATTTGTGACCTGATTTGATCAAAAAACCACAAGAATCAAACCCCACAGCAGTGTTGGCCCCCGACTAAACAGCCCTGAATTGTTGCTTTCAGCGCCCGTTCCTTTAAATGGGTCCAGTCACTGGGTCCAGTGCTGTGATTGGAGAGACTCGTACGAGTGGGCGGAGCAATTCTAAAATCTTGATGTAGGGATCAGTGCAGAATCAGAATGTTTCATTTTACCCTATGTTTTCTGATTCAGGGATCCCACAAAAAAAAAGAGTGGTCTTGTTTCACAGTGTCTGGGTTGGTAAACTTAAGATACACTAATAAAACTAAAATTATAAGTCCTCTTTAAGCATTTTAAGAGACAAGGATATCCGGTACTGAGTAAATTTGTTATGTGCCCAGTTCATCTAGGTTCATTTTGGAAGTGTGACCCAATAGGAAACCAGAGAGCAGGGCTACATGTGCTCTTTCTGGAACAAAGAAAACACAGTATAAAGACCACCCAAAATTGCATAATTTTGCTCCATCCTTGTGGAAAAATTTGCAAGATGGTGGTTTGGTACGACCACTTCTTTACCGTTATACCCCAGAGACTCGAAACTCAACACTGCCTACCAGGCTAGCTATTTTAAACTAAGGTCCATCTATGATTCTGAAAAATGACTGCTGTCCTGCATCACTTCTAAGTTTACCTTTTCCTGGCAAGGTAAATCCTGGAGAAAGAAACACCGGAATCTACTTTATAGTGAAATATATCCAAGATTGTGATTCCTCATGCTGTCAGTCAAGGCAGGTGTAACCTCCCCAACCTTCCCACCCCCCCACTACCTCTGCAAACCCCCGCTACTCCACTGGCTCTCATAGTTCTGCTGATAGATAGATTGCATGAAGGTCATCCTCAAAGAACAGAGGCTCCATGGAAGAATGCGAGGAATGACCCTTTACCAGAACTTGGGACTGAGAGGCTATCTGTGAATCAACACTGGTCAGACACAAGGCCCTATGTGTCCAAGCTGTCACTGCAGACAGCTGATGTGGTGAAAAGGGGCCCTGTAGCTTCAGGCAAACTTCAGATCTGCCCTTGCTCTGTCACACTCTCTAAAGAGCACATCCAACCGAGCTGGATTTCTGTCTCGGTTTGTCTGGGAATGCATGCCTTGCTGTTTTGTGGCTTGCCCTCAGCAGAATTTAGCAAACTTCAACTCCAAGAAAACCAACAGGCATCAATTCTGCAGTCCTCTAGTCTGACAAAGGCAACAGTGATCAGATCCAAGGCACGTTCGATCAAAATATAATAAAAATGACCTGAGAACGTGCACCAGGAAATGGCTCAACACTCTGAGACATTCCTTCCAAGGTCCTAGCCAGTTCTAACAGGAAAAATAAAAAGCCCTTTTCTGGAAAAAAACAGGGAAGGGTGGGACAGTCGCCTAGCTACTCAGTCCCTCAAACCTGTTAGCTGTAATGCCAAAGACATCAAATAATGCTCTCAGATATCACAGCACATGAGCTTTCCACTGGCACTACCTTACAACAACATTTCAGAAGGGAACAACACGTGTCATATGAGAAGCACAGCTGTGTAGGTTATGGTCAGTACTGAGCCAGCTGTTCCGAGAGCAATCCAGCACAAAATCGGTGACTTTAACATTAATGGTCTTTTAATCTGTATATCATCGCTTTCCAATTAAAAACATGTATCTCCATTTTTGTTGACCTTCATTTTACTACAACATTTAAACAATTGTCATTCTCATTGTGCAAAAAATTCCTGATGAATGAACTAATAGAAATGCTCCAAATACTTGGAATGAAATCTTTTTACACTGACTTCCACTGGAAGTTAAGAAGGTGTTTTCCTTCTCATCTAAAGTTACTGTTTTGGGAGATGCATGTTTTTTATTGGACAGAGAAAATGCCATGCATTCATTCCCAACTCTGCTCTATGCTTATGGACAGAAATCCCTATGCATACTGGAAAAAAAAAACTAAAACAAATTAACTTTGCACTTGAGCATTAAACAAAACAAAACTTCCTCCATTTTTATGCTCGTTGTCCATTTTATCAGCTCCACTGATCATACGGAAGCATATTATAGTTCTATAATTACAGACTGTAGTCCACCTGGTTCCTTGCATACTTTGTTAGCCATCTTTCAAGTCAGAAACAGTGGCTATATTTACATGCAAAAATCTCCTCCAATCGGATTAAATTCATTGCGATTATAGAGTCAGATAAATCAATCTGATTACATTCACAGTTCATACCTGCTCTGTGGTGGTCATTTCACAGTCCTGACCTTTGAAGAACAGGGTGAAAGAGGGTATACAGAGCAACATATGGACCACAGTCTCTAATTGTAGAACTACAAAGTGCCCCTATATGATAAAATGGACAACGCGTGTAGACACAAGCAGATTTTTTTTTTTATGGTCATTTTTATAAAATAAATACATTTACAAGAACAAACACCTTAAGTAACTGTGCATGGTGAGTCTTCTTTGAAACTCCTTTGTGTCTGCATCCTGAAAGCTTTGATGGTTTAAAATCTAGTGAGCGCTGAGGGATTAAATCTTACAGTCCTGCACACAGACAAGATAAAAGTCTTTTGTAATGCTACAGTGTACAGTGGGTTGGCCGCAGCTTACTGGCAGTGAGTAAGCATAAGCGGCCTGCTGTTGGTGGTCCATTGTGCTGCTGACTAGTGACTGTCAGTGAGGTAAGAGCAGACCACACAACCTGCTGAATGAGAACCCAGAACCGAGAACAGAACCCGATATGCTCAGATAAGAGCAGCACAAGGCGGCCGTCCTCCAGAGCAAAGAGCTTTCCCCAGATCCACTTGGGGAAAGTGTAGAGGTCCAAGTGAGATAAAAGCACGTGGCACAACACAATGCACACTATATATGGGGACATCTGTTTGGCCGTGGGCGGAGGTCCACACTCTGACTCAAATATCCCCCTGCTCTTGCATTCTGGCTCACATTCCAACAGCGTGAGGGTGGGAGACCTTTATTTTGTTGTGGGTTTTATTTTACCATGCCTTTTTCAATACCTGACATATTCACACAGGTGCTAACATGAGGTCAAGCATTTACACGTGTAATTGTTTTTCATGCCCTGTGAAGGACTGGCGCCCCCTCCAGGGTGTATTCCCACCTTGCGCCCAATGATTCCAGGTAGGCTCTGGACCCACCGCGACCCTGAACTGGATAAGCGGTTACAGATAATGAATGAATGAATGAATGAATTGTTTTCCATTTGAAAGTGAAGAGTTGCATTTACATGGTTTTCTGCTTAAACAAATACAGCCAACATATGTTTGGTGTATGCTGGCATTTTAATTTAGCCTACAGCTGCGAAGCTAATGTAGTTAGCAGTGAATTGAGACCACCAACTGTATGGCTACGCTATCCCACCTGTAAATAATATAGTCCGAAACACATAAACAAATCTGCTCTATTCCTGTTCAGCAACTCAACACAGTTTGAGGAAATGTGTGATTACTTAGGCACCCAGTCAGCATGACATTAACTGCTTCCGCTGCTTGCTAGCTATTTAGCCTCATAGCTAAGGGCAAATTTATGTGTACATATATGTATATGTGCAAACCTAGATTTTTAAATTTGCATAGAAAAAGAGCAGAAGCATATGAGGAGCTCACTATGCCCAATGCCAAGTGTCAGACCGAGGGGTATATTGTCCCTTGCAGTGGCACTGCGTTGTGGAGCTGGGGAATTGTGTTTCTCAGCTGCACCTGAAATAAGGAATAATTCCATAAGTGCAATTCTTCAAACTATTCATACGTTTCAGTTTATATGTTTCTCTAAACTCAGAAATTAGTAGTTGGCGTACTAAGCCAAAACAAAAGCTTGAGAACTCTGCTTGGGATCTGATGCTTAATAAAGCTTTGTGTTCCTTTCGAGTCAGGGATGCGAACAAAATCAATGTGACGTCTACTTCTGCTGTATACATAACTCTATTACCCATTCTCTGCTCTCTGCTGTTCTTACCTCTCCATCTCCACTTCTTTTTGTGGCATCCTGACATTTAGCAAAGCCAAATCAACACACACAAACAGTGCTGGAATTTAATTTACATTTCAGCTCAAATCTAGTCACACTTTACATTAAAATGCCTCTGGCGTTATTCTGTAGCTTTTTAACACTATTGGGTGGTTTCCCAGACAGGGATTAGGTCTCATCCTGGACTAGACAGTATTTTGAATTGGGATTTTACATTGAAAAAAGGATATAATTTAGGACTAGGCTTAAACCCTGTCGGTAAAAGCACCCTTATATGTGAATGTGTGAAATAGTCCACAAGTGCGCATGTGTGTGAGGGAATGGGTGAGTGTTTGGTTCTCTATCCAGGGTCTTCCTGCCTTGCCACCAGTGATTCCCAGGAGACTCTGGACAAAGCATGACTCTTATAAGAATTAAGTGTTTACAGAAGAATAAAAAGAGAGTGACATCGCCCAAGAGAGTTCAGTGCAAATACATATACACCATCACAGTATTGGTGATGTACTAGTAGAGATTTTGCCTATAGAACATGTTTTTTATAATAAATAAAACATCTGGATTTGGTTTTTGTGTCATATGTGAATTGTATTAAAGTCTTAAGAGTCAGGCTTTTCATTAAACTGAGACCCTCAGATAAACATATGATTCTCAGAGAAGAGCTAAAGTGGGTCACTGCCCATGATGAGAAATGAGTCAGAGAGGGAATCAGATGACAGCAGAAGACAGATTTCTGACCCCAGCAGAGTCCCAGTCACACAGGCTTTAACTCCTTCATTCCAACCTGAGGACTCACTGTGTTTAGTTCAGTAAAACCGGCTGATGAAGAGCTCTAGAGTGGTGTAAGCGTCTAAGCATTTGCCCTCTCCTCTATAACTCCATGCAATGTCAACCAATCCAACAGAAGTGAGCAATTAGTGTTCTCCTGCAAGTGTCTTGAGCTCCTATGACTAGTCTCAGAATGTGCTAGTTCCACTGGTAGCACTGTGTGACTAGGGGTGACCTAACCAAGGGGAGGACTTGGTAAATTGGCAAAGAAAACACACTCACTGCATTGAATTAATTACAAGTCAGCTGATAAACACTCTTCGTAATGACAGCATATTCCCAGCACATTCCAACCCCACAAGGGCTTGGAAAACAGCCTCCTGCACATTTTTCCCCAGTGTTCCCCATGGGAAGATGAGAGTCATAGCCCTAATCAAGTTAAATGTGCCCTGCAAATCACAAGCAACAGTTCTGGGACTCGGAGCAGCTTGGATACTTTGCATTGTCAAAGCTGGGATGTATGTGCCTCGTTAGTCACAAGCCTGTGCCTCTTCTGCAGAGTGTATGTGTAAAGGAGCATGTGCGGAGACATCTGAGCCATTACAAGTATCTTTTATTAATGAACTCCCTGAGCACGAATGCCGTAGCACTGTCTTTGCCGCTTCATTACAGACTGTACCCTAAAGGCTGTGCTGAGATGGCTTTAGCCCCCCCTCTCCCCTGCCCCTCTTTCCTCTCCCCTCTCTTCCTCCCTGTTTTTTTCTCTGTTCCTGTGCATTGCCAGGGCTCCAAGACCTTCTTGTTAATCAATTAACAGTGACTCTGTGGAGCAAATGGGGAGGGCATCTTTAAGGGGATATAAAAAGCAGCACTGAATAAGAGGCCTTGATTGAGTTTGTGAATTATACAAGTTGCAGGCCAATGGAGTGGTGTGTGCAGAGAAAGAGAGAGAAAGAGGGAAAGAGTGTGGGAGAGAGAAATAGCTTTTCTCTTGCCTATTAGCTGCTCCCCGTAACCCTGCCTCCCTCACGGCTCCAGTATGTGTTGCCAGGACATGCAATGTGTGGACCATGTGTTTATCATGGAGGTGTGGGTAGCCGCATGCCACAACAGTCTACAATAGAGTTGGAAAACAATAAAAACCTAATGATAAACCATGAGATACAATAATTTGCTTGCTCTCCAGTCTATGTGCATGCTGGAGAAAGCTCCAATATTTCTACGCAGCAGTGGCTCATTAAACCTGGAAAAACGAAGGGTTCTCAGTCCGGCCGAGTAAAAAACAGCACACGAATGCACTTGGATGGTGGAGAGACCTCTAAATATTGAAAAGCATAAAACAAAGATGATGATATTGCTCAATTTTTTACTCCATGAGTGGATAACACTGACTATTTTCGCTCTTACTGACTCCAAATTCAGGAGACTGCTAAATACATGAAAGTAAACATAGTCCTAAAGTGCTACAAAACTGAACACTTTGAGTTACAAATGGGGTTTCTGTGGTAATTCAAACAGTGAATAAAAACTTACAGACAAGTTCAACTTCAGCCACGAACAAGCTACAGTCGGCTCCTTACTCAAACACACCATTCCACTTTAAAGACGCAGAGCTTCTGAACGAACACAAACAGGATGGAGTTTGTTTTGCTGTGAGAACTGAAGTTCTCCAAAATCATCAATGTTGCCTTTAAAAAACAAAAGCAGAAATCACAAAGTGTCATAGTTCTACTGTGCTGTGTGTCATACTGTGAAGTTGATGCCAAATATGCCATGGTGCATACTTACATTTTCCCAAAGGCCTCAATTGTAGTACAAAAAAGAAAACGATAGAGATACATATTCCACATGTATTCCATGTATTCCTTTTCTAGGTGTATATTGTTTTAACTTTTTGTTCCTATAAAGTGCCTTGAAATCCTTTTACAAATCTGGATTGAGTGACATTGTCCAGTTAAGTCCATTAAAAAGGTTTAGCCTTTGTTTAAATCTCTGATTAATCAAATAATCAATAGTGACAACTCTATACACAGCTGTGTAGCCGGTGAATTAGTGGAAATCCATTCACTACAGTTCACCCTTGTATACAGACAAGAGTGGTAATGACAGTGTGACCTCTGTTTGTGTGTGTTTGTGTGTGTGTGTGTGTGTGTGTGTGTGTGTGTGTGGAAGAGGGTAACCAGTCATCTGTAAAAGCCAAACTTAACCTGGTTTTCACGGGAACTGCAAAAAGAAAAAAAAAAAAAAAAAAGAAAAAAAAAGAACAGCATGGCTGAAAGAGAAGGGGGGAAAGCAACCTTGTCCAACAAGGTTAACTTGAGAGCCCTTGTCCTTCTTGAGCAACTAACTCAGAGTATCAACCTACATTCGTGTACAACCAGCTCCTCTAGCTTTCAAAAATACGGAATCAGTGTTTTTTAATCAGTGTAGAATCAAAACCATTGCAGACTAGATATTGTGCATTTTTATATAGAGATTTTATACATAGGACTTAATACGTACATGCTTATTTGACACACTTAACACCTTAAATTGCCGGTCATAAAATATTAAACATATCAGAACATATTAAAAAGGGCATTTCTCTTCTCAATATCTCCTCCATATTTTCACATCTGGTTTTGCTACCATTGTAGAGGAGGTTTGGTCCCCACAAAAATGGTAAAACATCACACACACACAGTCCTGTATCTGTGAATTGTGGGGACATTACGTAGACTACCATTTAATTTGTAACATAAATTATTCCATAGGTATGGCTAGCTTAACCCCAACCCTATTCCTAACCTTAACCCCAACCTTAACCTTAACCTGCCCCCAATCTTAAAACATGTCTTCCTCTTAAAATGTAGTGATTTACATTGTGGAGACCAGCTGGTTTTCCCCACAACACCACACACACAAACACACACACGCACACACACACACACACACACACACACACACACACACACACACACACCATGTCAGCAAAACATTCAAATGTGATCCAGTCGTATCCAAGGTAGATGTGCAGTCATGCACAAAATCCATCATGTAACAAGTCAATTAGCATGCATAAGCGGAAGTAATTCACATTTCCACTGTTACACGCCTGTCCTCAGTGGGACAGCTGCATAGTTATAACGATCCACAGCCTCGGCACAGAGCAGAGAACAAGGCCAGCATGAACAAAAACATTCCTTCTGGCCAAGTCAGTGTGATTCAGCACTGATACATGATCCAAAAACTGCCCAACACGTCCACAAACGGGTGGTCAGGCAACGAAATAATAACAGCATGAGAACACTAGAAGAGCATTAGTCGACATCTCGCAGTTCCAGCTCCCAATTTCCAACATGAGTTCCCAGTGAAACTGTCTAAAACCTCTTTCACACAGGCATTCACCACCATCACAAGAAAGAAAACATCTCCTTAGTGTCCCTGTAGACGAGACATAAGGATGGCTCCTGAGATGTAGCAGAGATCTCAGTGAAATCTCACACTCGGCTCACAGATACAGAAATTAACCACATCTCACTGGCCAAAACATTGTATATCAGCAGCATGTTCTCACTGCACCACCTACTCCACTACTTACTCCCCTACCTACAACACACTATCTTCAGCCCACATATCGCCCGCTAAACATTGCTCTCAAATCTGTTGAAAAACACATTCATAATAAGAGTGAAAAATAGTGAGCAACATGATGTTGTCCTGGAACTTACGCTTAATTTTGAATAAAAAAATGATTTACACAGAAAACTGCGTAAAAGATTCATGAGTGGGTCAGTGTGGTCTGAATGACAGTAATTGTTTTAGGAGGTGAACAGTTTAGCTGGTGATGCATGCTGGTTATGCAAACTGTTCTGAATAATGTTAGGAATGAAAAAGTAAATATTATCTACCAAAGTAAATGCTTGTTTGTGTAGCCAGATGAGAAGACGACTTAAATAAATTACACTGAAATGCCATCCGGGTTTAGACATTCCATGAATTTAACTACTCTGGGTAAGATGATGTTACCAAGTACCAAGAAAAATCAAATTACAAAGTAGTATGTTTTACAGTGTAATGTCACATGTTTAAGAAAACATTAATCAGAAACACTGCCAAGTTCTGGGTAAGCCATACTGTGTAGGCTGACAACACCAAATGCAAAGACCGTTTTCTGATGGTAGGAGCCCAGCAATGATTGACTTATTTTACAGCCCATTTATGTTTAAAGGTAAATAAAAGTTATTGATAACATACAAAGATCAGGCATAACATTAAAGCCACCCCTTGCTTCTACACTAACACACATCAATGTTACTGCAAACCTGAGAATGATCCACCACACAAATAACTCTTCACTGTGGTGGTCTTGACCTTTAAAAAAGGGGTTAACTAATTATGTACAGCAACAGACTACAGTGACACAGTACAGTGTGTTTGTGTAAAACAAAGCTAAATGTGCAATGTACAATGTTTTTGTGTCATAGAACTACCAGGTACATTGATTTGGAATTTGTACCTTGTACTTACCCAGTTTGTACCTTACTGTAAGTATCTGGTGAACAGATAGAACTGTAGAATAAAATTAACTCCTGATATTTTTATGTGAAAAGGACTAAAGATGATTTGAACTGCAGTGGTGAGTAATCTTCGCTTACATTCCCTAAAAATAAAAAAGCCCACATTTCTGACTGTCTCCGGCTTTAAACAAAAGAGATTACTCCTACGGTCTACAGTGGATGCACACTAAGGGATGTGCTGTCAGTTTTTCCATGCCTAGTCTTAATATTTAGTTCAGTCTCCTTTGCTTTTGGACACGAGGCATTAAACGAACCGCAACATTGCATTTTTTCCTCCCAGAGTCATCGCTCATTAATCTTAGGTAGACTGTTGAGTGAGTGAGGGAGTGAGTGAGTGAGTGATGAAGTGAGTGAGTTTAGGAGAAAGAAAGATAGACAGGAAAGAAAAGAAGGTAAAGCAGTTATCAGTTATCAGAGACTGTTATCAATCTCTCATCATGTTAAAGTTTTAAACTTGGACAGGAGAAAACTGATGTGTTTTTTGCAGAAAGGCTGTAATTAACATGCTCCGCCCCTTTGCTAGCTGGGTATAAAAAATATGATTTTGTACATTAACATCAGTTGGATTTGTGTGTACATTTACATTTTAAGGAAGACTGGCCTGTGGACACAAGAAATCACTAAAGACCTCCTCAACCTGTCCAAAGTTCTTCATTCTTCTAAGAAACATGAAATAGCAAACAGAAACTTTACTGCTTCTAAGCTTGCTGCAGGGGTTTTAGTAAGTAGCGATGAAGATAAAGGAGCTAGTGACTGAGAGTTCTGATTCATATATGGGGGTCATGTTATACCCAAGTATGTTTAAAGGCAACTTTAAGAAGATTTGCAAAACTCTGGAAAATGCCCTCAGAACCCAAAGTGTTAATAAAATAAAGGTTGGTCTGTGCTGGAGTAAGGACGCTTATGAATCATGTCATCTAAATATAGAGTTTAGACAACCACTGCCTCCCCCCACCAGCCCACTACAAGCCAGAGCCAGGTTAGCTCCAACAAAAGCCCCTCCAAGAGAGACCTCACCTCTGCAGCTCTCCCCAACAACAACACACTCCAACTCAGCCACTTAACGTCCAGTCCGCAGCTTTCTAACTAATTTGCTGCATGACAAATGAGCTAACCCAGCCACAAAGCAAAAGGAGAAAAAAAAGTCTCCTGTAATTGCAGGCGCATGGTTTGGTTTGGTCTCATTTTTTGGTCGCTAGAGTATTTCTGGGGGGCTTTGGTGGTCCTCCTAAGCCATTTTGTGAAAATATACAGCCGTGAGGATTATACGTTCCGGAGCATGATGGAAGAAGTGGAGGCAGCCGCAAAGAGCCACAAAATTCAGAGTCCACAAGTTATGGCTTTGGGGAAATGGTTATGAAAAGATCAAGTTCCACAGGCAGTGTGAATATGAAGTGGTGCAGCAGGGAAAGACTTTCTGTGAGATTTTAGAGTCAAATACTAAACTTCCCGCACCCTTAAAGCCACATTAAACTAAACCAGGAACAAAGCACAAGGGCCACTTCCACCAGTGAAACTGTGGACTGACAAATTATTTTAAACAATTAACCCATATTCTATTACTCAATTATACCAGCAGTTTCTTCTCTGATGGTACTGGGAGAAACCATATTGGCCCCAGTGTTTCCTGTAATGCACTACAACCTGTTAAAATTATTTTTTTTGCTTAATATGCACATTATATACATTCATTCATTATCTGTAACCGCTTATCCAAGTCAGGGTCGCGGTGGGTCCAGAGCCTACCTGGAATCATTGGGCGCAAGGCGGGAATACACCCTGGAGGGGGCGCCAGTCCTTCACAGGGCAACACAGACACACACACACACATTCACTCACACCTACGGACACTTTTGAGTCGCCAATCCACCTGCAACGTGTGTTTTTTGGACTGTGGGAGGAAACAGGAGCACCCGGAGGAAACCCACGCGGACACGAGTAGAACACACCAACTCCTCACAGACAGTCACCCGGAGCGGGAATCGAACCCACAACCTCCAGGCCCCTGGAGCTGTGTGACTGCGACTCTACCTGCTGCGCCACCCACATTATATACAGCATTATATTTATTTAATCATTATCATTTGTAAGGACAGTTTCTGCCCTTGAGAGTCCAAACATTATTAGGTGTTAGTTTTAGGAATTTTTAACACTATTCTCATATCCTTTGGAGGTGGACATTTCAGTCGAGTATGATGTTTAGTTTTCCATTACATTGTTCACATAATATTCAATTTAAAACTATTGACATATATGAAATAACCTCTGATATTATTTATCAAATTCAGACTTACAGTTGGTACAACTTACACTTCACAACACACTCCAAGTATATAGTTTATATTGAGTTAATATTGATTGTACAGACACATATGTTTAGGAAATTTCACACTGAATCTAAAGTTAGCTTCCCCTTCCCCACAGAGGGCACGACAGGATCAGATATTGATTCTTAAATCAAGTGCAGTGCTCTGTAAATAAAATAGCCTGCCGTTTCTAACCTTGCGTGACAGGCTGGTAAGCTGTAGGCCAGTAGCCCTCCTCGCTATCTTGATTACCCTCAGCCATGTGAGGGTCTCCTGAAAGGCCAAGTCATCACAAGGTCACACATGAAAGAATCGTTTGATCACCAGCTCACTCTGAACCCTCCTACTACACAGACGTACATAAATATTGACTGATATGCCAAGGGCCACATTTAAGGTTCCACAAGAAAACGGACAAGCAACAGACGGACAAGAAATGTGTATTTCACACTCATACCCCTTTATAAAAATGTAGACAGAAGGGGCTGATGTTAAATAGTTCCTTGTAGCCACACTGACTCTGTAAACTGAATACCTACAACATGGAAGGTATGCACTAGCACGTCTAAATATACCTTTCACAGGGTTGCAGTATGTTTTGACTCTGATAGGTCAGTCATGTTCATGAAATTTCACCTAATCATTTACAGCCACAAAATAATGTGTGATTTCAGCTAACAATTACAAACAGCTCAAGCTCAAATAAACAAACATCAATTACTAATGCCTGCTAAAGGTAAATTAGCACCAGTCATGCTTTTTGTATTGTTTTTGCTGTGATTTCTCCATGTGTGCTTGATTCCGTTAACCTTGTCTTTGTGCTCTTTTCACAATTGCAGTAAGCCGTGCAGCCATGCGCATTGCCAAAGAATCAACCTTTTCTAAAGCGTGCAAAATTAAAAAAAAAACTGCTTAATGCTGTGGATCTCAGAACCATTTCATGAAATATCCTGGAGAAAGCTTGTGTACTGACTTGCCTACAAACCCATGCTGTGTAAATAAACCAGACAGTTATATTCACAGACTTTGCACAACACTGTTGTTATGGGTGAACTCAATTTGATACACATGACAAGGCCTTACATGGTGAATAAGAGCTTAATTCAAGAACAGGGGTGTTCAGCTTTTCTGTAACTTCAACAATACGACACATTTGGCTTTGATCAGCGAGGTCATGACCTGTGTGGGGTTTATTTGAATCTTCACACCAAAACAATCTCAGCACTGTTTTGTCTCAGGCGAGAATACGCAGCTTGAATCTCTTTTGATTCCTCCCAGAGTCAAAGATGTTCCCCAGCAACAAGGGTAGACTTTTTCCCTTTGGACTTCCACATTAAAACCACCTCAGCAGAAGGGCTGGGAACGGCATCTTCAGAGAGGAATTTGGACCTGGTTCTTCAGCACATCTGTGGTTAAGGAAAAGGTAGGAGTTCAAGAAGAAAGATCACTCTGTCTTTCCCATATCTCCCTCTTTCTTTTTCTCCATCTACACATACCTATATATTCTAAATGTGGTCAGACATATGGTTCTCATTTTCAGGGCTTAGCAGGAGTGATAATGCTCTAAAATATTATTGCAAGCATGGGTTCCAGCCTCTTTCAAAATCAGACAAGGAAAGTGAATTAAAATCAAATGAGGACAACCAAGATGAAAGATTGACTTTCCATCCAGTAGCATAGAAGTAGCATTTATGCTAGGGCTTTGCTATGAGATATGACAACGTTATGAGCACATTATCAATAGCAATTGCAGTATTAACTGTTCACAATATAACCATATTATTCATTCATTCATGGTCTGTAACCGCTTATCCATTTCATTCTGCCCACCTGCAGTCATTTGACCCACTGTTTTTTAGAAGTACTGGGGTGACACCCCATCACTTTTTCATTTGGTTTAAGGGGGTTATTAGGAAAAAAAAAACCTCCCTTGAACCAGTCCAGAGCCACTCTGGACTGACCTATAGGCGCAAATCAGCTGACTGTCTGACTCAGAGGCATAACCAAATAAAATCTTGATTTCAGTTTGGGGTTGGGACATTGGAGGAGCATTTTTAAACTGCACGGCCATTCTGGTAAATGTCATAAATGTCACGTTTTATGTTAGGGCATGTTATATTTGCTCAATGTCTGGTCTGAGGTACTTCTTACTGGTGCTAGGAGACAGTTTACATGTCTCCAAATCTGAATGGTTTAAATCATTTTAAGGAAAATGCCACTGTTCTAAATTTCTGCAGAATCTTGGACTTGATCTTTGCCTCAAGTCACCATCTATGTGGAGTGTGGTATATTCTTCTGTGGGTTACCTCCAGGTGCTCTAGTTTCCTACCACAGTCCAAAAACACACTGGTAGGTCAACTGGCTGCATGAAGTTGTCAGTGAGTGTTCATGAGTCACTGAGTGAGTGTGTGATGCACTGTGGTGGACTGGCACCCCGTGTAAGCTGTGCTCCTGCCTTGATTCCATTGATTCTGGGTAGGCTCTGAACTCACATCGATACTGATTACAATCAAACGGTTACAGAAAATGAAAGAATGAATGAATGAACTGAACCCTAAGGCTATTGTTGTACCCTTTAAAGTAAAATTACATTGCCTTTTCATTTGATAAATAAACATGAACCTGTGCAGTGCTATTTTTGTCAATGCAGAGGATGCGTTGAATTATTTTCACTTAGAAAATTTGCTAAACTATTGTATGATCAAAGTTTTTTGAAAAATTTTCAGCAGCACATATATATCTGAATGGTACACTATTCTATTAATGATTTCACTCAAGACCACTTCCTAGGAAAATGTGGACAGTAGAAAGCCTGTTGTATCCCATTGTACAGTCTTTCTTGCAGTTGTTTGTCTTGTGCTATCTCAATGTTCGTGTATAAACCATTTCTAGATGTGCCACAGCTGGAGGGAAGCTTTACATTTCCTTGGCTCCTGTTCAAGGTATTCAGCAGCAGTAATATGTCAGATGGTTGGTAACAAGCTTCCATATAACGTTCACCAGAGCTTGGCAACAAGCCTCATCAGAGACTAAAAAGACCCTGTGATCCCCACTGCTTTGACCTGACAGTATTTAAGAAGGTAATATTTAAACTGAGAATTTGTTTACCAAATTCTTGGAGTAGATGAAATTCTAAAAGTGGGGATGTTGTTGTAATAAGACTGTATTAGACAAGAAAACAGGCCTTATTCCTGTCTGAGAGTTTGCATGCCCTCACACTGAAAGCAGCAGCTGTTGTCCTGATATAGCACTGGGGACAGCTAAAGGGGAAATCCACCGCTTTCTGAAATATTCTGTTTAACTCAAGCAGCAAGAAGTGAATAACGTAATTAATAGTGGTCTGGAGTTGTGAACTGACTTCTTTACAGCAGTGGTGTTTGGAACCAGTGGTCACAATGGCTACAATATGCTGCTAATATCTTACATACAATCCATTGTAGGCCAAAGTCCTAATAACATTCTCTGAAGAGCTTTTAAAAGCATTAAACTTTTCAGACGTCTGGTTCCCATCACCATGCATTCCATTAATAAAGCCACACTCGATGATTTTGTTTACATCTTAAAAGAGTGTGAATTATACAGTGACAACTGGGGGTTCATCTGTTTCTCCAGGCTGTAAACTGACACCAGTTGACACAATATAATTCAGAAACTCAGAAGACAATTGAATATATTATTGAAAAAAGAAATATATATATATATATATATATATTTTTTTATCTGGACAGTTACTTATTTTAATAAACATGCAATGCCCCCTCTGGCTGACAGCAGCAACCCTAATGAAGACACAATCAATGACAAGAGTGAGGCAAATAGATAAGATCAGAAATGGTATGGTCCAGGGGAGACACTTTTTCAAGGCTGGAATTTGGGAAATATATTGTAATATTTATAATTACAGGTAAGAAGCATATAAATATTTCAACCCCTCCATCCCACCTGAACAGATGGTTTTACATTTTTTGAGTGGTCTATATATTTATTAGCAGGGTCAAACCCCCTCAACAACACCACCCCACCCCCTGCCCAGGGTAATTTGAACCATGCATCTTAAACATTTCATATTAAAGAAGGTATGTGAAAAGAATTCATTCCTTAGTTTTCAACGATGGGTGCAAGGCTGGAACACACGCTGGACAAGGCCTCACACACTCACACCTATGGACACACTTACTGACATATGGGTTATGACTGCAGCAATTTCACAGCAGTTGCCATCAGTTCCCTTCACGATTCACAAGCTACAGGTTCTCTCAGTCTAAACATCGTTCCTAAGATGGATTCTTTCACTCAAACTGCTTTCACTTCTGTCTTTTATATTCATGTCTAAGATAACGACTTGCCCAGACAGAAGGAGGCTGGATGATGGCATATCATAGAAAAACAAACAAGAAAAAGATCTTTGGCATACATCTACATGACGCTGGAAGTCACTTCAAATCAAAGGCCAGAGAGAGGGAGTGAGAGAGAGAGAGAGAGAGAGAGAGAGTCCACAAAGAAGTGCTTGTCATGTTGCCAGTTCAGTCAGAAACCTGATGCCTGGCTGCAGATGTGGCATAGTTTATTTAACATCACCTACCTTGTCCCACAAAACTCAGTCTAAACCCACCACTGCTGAACCCCACTGCAGAGAACTCTTATTGATCAAAATGTGCTCATTTATGACTCAGGAGACTTGATTCTTGTGATTCCCAGCTCCACACTTCTTTAGAACTGAGAAATGTTTGATTGCTGGTCCTTCGACAGTCCAAAAACATACATTGGTAGGTGGATTGGCGACTCAAAAGTGTCCGTAGGTGTGAATGTGTGAGTGTGTGTTACATCAAATATTTACACATTTCGGTGTTCTCTTAGTGTCCTAATGGGTTTCCTCCAGGTGTTCTAGCTTCCTCCCATGGTCCAAAAGTACATGCTGGTAGGAGGATGTGTGAATGACTGGGTGAATGAGTGACATTGTTCTAAGATATGAGTGGGTGAAACTCTCCAGAGATGTACTTTTATGTTTCCTCCGGAGTGACTATCTGTGAGTAGTGTGGTGTGTTCTCCCTGTGTCAGCGTGGGTTTCCTCCGAGTGACTGTGAGGAGTGTGGTGTGTTCTCCCTGTGTCAGCGTGGGTTTCCTCCGGGTGACTGTCTGTGAGGAGTGTGGTGTGTTCTCCCTGTGTCTGCGTGGGTTTCCTCCCACGGTCCTAAAACACACGTTGGTAGGTGGATTGGGGAATCAAAAAGTGTCCGTAGGTGCGAGTGTGTGAAGGTGTGTCGCCCTGCGAAGGACTGGCACCCCCTCCAGGGTTTGTTCCTGCCTTGCCCAATGATTCCAGGTAGGCTCCGGACCCACCACAACCCTTAATTGGAAAACCAGTTACAGATAATGAATGAATGAATGAATGAATAATGCTCTCTCCATAAATTAGAGAGCAGTGGGAGACTACCATAACTCAAGAGGAGCCATGTGTGAGCTCTTTTATTCAGGAGAAACATCTAAGCACAGAGGTGTTCTTTGTCTTCTGATCTGATTTAGTTATTGTCCAGGGAAACTATAGGGATATTAAGGAGATCCCTTCTTTGAGTTTTATATACTGAGAGATCCCATGTTTCTGACCCCTCTTCATACGTATCCCACTGAGATAAACGACTCTCGTCTCAGCCATGTCTCGTTTCATCCCTGACCCTGCGTTTCCGCTGAACCTGCACAGCTTAAATCAAGCTTCACATGAAGCCAAGCCCCACAACGGGAGCCTGTCTACTGTCCCAGTGTGAGGCCAGACAGGTATGTTCTCAGCACTGACCAATACCCCTTGCTCTCTCTCCTTCACTGAAGCTAGACTATGTGTCCAGTGTTTTCCTGAGTTATTCAGTGTGTTCCTCAGGCTCCTAGTCCCTCTCAAGCCATGCCAAGCCAAACACAGCCACGGTTGTAATGTATTCGGCGGTAATGGATGAACCTGACAACAAACGAAAACCAATGAATAAAAGAAGTGTCAAAGATCTGACTGAAATTTTATTTGAATAGCACCACATTATGTGATGTAACGTTTTAGCTTTTAATATTAGCCCACAATGACATATTGTCCTTTTCAGCAATGTTCTTGGGTTACACCGTACATTGATTTCCTGACTGCTCCTTAATTTCTCAAGGGCCACTCATTTATTAAAAACTGATGCCGGAGTGAAAGAATTCTCCAGTTTGTAAGAAGCTTATGCTGCAAAAATCACCTGCACAAGATACTGCTCATGCTAACTTCAAAGCAGAAAGAAGCCATGCTCAGTTTGTAAGTTTAAGTTGGAGTGGGTCAGTTTATAGAAAGCAACATGTGTAAGAGAGTTAAAATACAAATCAGCAAAATCCAAACTACAACATTCAGAACTCCTCACATAGCCATTCCCCCAAAGGACATGATAGTGCACTACCAGACTACAGCTGGAGGAGGCTCTGAGAGGGACAACACTGGAGAGAGGAGAGCAGTGTGGAATTTATTACTTCTGTCATTTTCTTCTTGCTTACTTTAACTGTTTGAGCTGTTGTACGATATAGGGATGAGCTTGCTAACTTTCAGCAGTGTGTGTAGAGCCATATGAAGGACCTTATACACACAAGTATACTGCAGTGCATGCCCCTGTGGGCAGGTTGTGAGGTTTTCAGACAATAACATGATTAGATGGTTTGTTTACAGTTCTGTAGCAGTTCTGTAGTTTTAATCATCACAGCATTTGTTTAGCAAATGTTTAATGTTTAAAGTAATTATTATTTTAGCACTGGTTTACACTGCAACAGGCAACTTTTGGTCCATTAATCAATTAACTAATTCATTCATTCATTCATTCATTCGTTTGTTTGATTGTTCATTCATTCACACCTTGGCCAGGGCAAAGGTCTATCACATGTTCACGCAGTCATTCACACACTCTGTGGAAATTGACAATAAATAAACTGCTATTTAATAATTGAATCAAGTACAAACCAATACTTGGATCAAATCTCACTGGAAAATAAATAGTATGTGAATGAATTACTCAGGGTTCACAAGACCAATGTGTAATTATTAGTGTCTTAACACTTGAGTCTGAGTTGAGAAAGTTAACCAAATCCGGTCCTAATTCTGCATGTGGCCTAAGCCTTAAAAAAATGCTCCAACCACAACAAATTTTTAAATATGTAGGAATGCTATTTTTTTTTTAGAAAACTAGACACTTTGGCCACTGAATCTCTACAGCTGTCTGAAGGTTAAGACATCTTTACATGTTTGACACTGTGACATTGACCCTGCCTCTGGGCATTGAGATCTCAGCAGGTGGTCTGCAGAAAGCCAGAGGGACATTTTCCATTACTCACGTCTCCTTGAGTGTCCTGATTTCAAACGAGGAGTTTTGAGATTGACCTTCACTGCTGCAGAAAGCAAGCTTTGGGAATTTGGAATCCCTTTTTGCTTGATATGTTCAGGGCTGCATTGTTGTTGTAGTAGTATGTCCAATAATCAAGCCCTGTGCTTCTCCTATAGAGTTCGGACATTATTGGCAGCAGATTCAAAACCCAAGAAGCACCAAAGTTTTGGCCATCTTGGCCTATTTCACAACTTCCTTTTAATCACTGTAACAAGGCTGGCTTATTTCCCTGTCTCTGGCTTGAAAGAAGTAGGAAGTCTCGAATCAATCAAAGAGTAGGTGAACGTGAAAGGGACTACATCTCTCTCTGGGGGTCAGGGGCAGGTCGGCGGCAAACAAAGAGCAGGCTTGGGAACAATGTTTTCTATTTGCACACATTAGCATGAGAACTGTGCACAGCAGTGGCTGGTTCCACTTTGTTAGGACTGTGAAAGGCTGCTCATTCAGTTGGCTCTCCGAGGAAAGGCTCGCAGGGACGGGTGTGGAGGAATTTCCAAAGCAGCCTGCGATGGTGGGATTAGGAGGCGTCCGTCGGGGCTATAGAGAAGGAGTTTGATTATGGAGGCCTAACTCCAAAAAAGGCACGAATCATCAAACTCTGACCATGTGTCCTTTGTGATGCTTCCAAGGGCATTAACTGAATAAGAGAAAGCAACCCCACACAACCTCGAGCTGGGGCGGTGGAGAAAAACACATGGGCCCCATTAGATGAACTGCACTTAGAATCCTACAGTGGAAATTCCTGTCCAAAGATGGTCTAGATCTGTTAGTACTAGATCATCAAACTAACTGCTTATACTTGGTTCTTCTCTGTGGTTCTTCCTCTTGTTCTGAGAGTTTTTTCTTGCTCACTTCAGACAAGGACCTGCATTTCTATAAAGATTATATTTGAATAGTTCTTTTTCACGTTAATTAAATATTTCACTGAAGGTCTACGTTCATATGGTTACATGACACAAACCAATACTTTTCCTGATGACTCACATTGACGTACATTAACATCAATAATCCTTTATTAGAAGTAATAGAATCAGTCCTTGAGTCAATTACTCCTAGAGATGAACAAGTAGGTTGATACCACAAGTAATGGAAGGCATATGTAGATCTCCATCAAGTTCATTTAAATGATAATGAGCCACTCACTTTTCACCCCAACCCAAGAGCACAGTAGTGAGGAGCAAGGAGCAGAAGCTCTCGTTCTGTTCCAATTTTACCAGTGTACTTGAAGGTTTAATCTCATATTTGCACTCTTACATATCTGTGGGTCCAGTTCTGTGATTTGAGAGATACTTAAATATCTGCACTTGATGTTATACTGTATCAGAAATGCTCACTTTATCCCGTTTTCTGCCCTACAGTAAACTGTCTAGGTGGCCTTATTTCACAGTGTGTTGGCAGGGTATGAGCTCTTGTGCCCATAAACTGAATTATTATTATTTTTTTTTTCATAATTGGCATTTCTCCACTGCATGATACCTACACTACTTGACTCCACTCGGGTCTACTGGCTTTTTAGCCCCTGGTGCCTGGCTCATTTTCCACTACCACAGCTCCCTCACTAAATGATGATGTTGCCGGTGATGTTGCAAAAGCCCATAACTAAAGGAAACATTGGACTTTGGAAACCTCAAATATTGAGGTGGTAACATTAAGCATTTTTTATTGATCATGTATTTGCATGTTCCTTTTGTCATTTGGGACCAAACACAACTCAGCGCATTATTTCAAACAGGTTAGTAGTTCAACATTCAGCTCTCACTGGATTCTTTCATCAGCCACTTATCCAAAGGGGATTTTGTTTGAATCTTTTTAAAAGACCATAATTTGAGTTGCCGTTGTGAGTGGGATAAAAATGACTGTACCTGCTACTCTAAATGGGTAGTTTGTGCTGGATGTCTGTATTTCATCAAGACTAAAAAGTCTCTCTGACCAGTCAGACCCACAAACCAGCGGGTACGAAAAAGTGCCAGGTACCAAATTTGCCAATGGAAAAAAAAAAGCAGCAGAGTTGTGTAAGCCCCATGCAGTGGAAAAGCGCCTTAAGTGTCCACTTTAATTCTCTAAATTAATTTAAACTGAACTGAACCGAGAAAAGGTTCTGAGATTTTAGTATTCTTCTTCAAATGTATCAACTGTGACAGAGCACTTCTGCAAGTGTGGACACATTAGACTTTTACATGCTACAATTTTCCATTTGTTAGAGAGAAGAGAAAAATCTTACCCCTGTATGTCAGTGATTTATGAGAGGAAATGTGACTGCAGGGCCGCCTCTCGCTTGCAGAGAGGCTGCAATGTTGGACCGTGAAAGGACTGTTGAAATACAGCGCAAACTTTGCTTAAATTACAATATAGCCATTTCAAGAAGCACATTTACAAGAGCTGCAGGAACTCTGGGTGCACTTTGGGGAGAACGAAAAAACAAACTGAGATCCAAACTTTAAAAACGGGAGGTTATCTCAATGCATCACCATAAAAATGGACAGCGTTGTAAATACCTCAAGTCCTTTAAAGCCATATTTGGTTCAAATGGTCGATGGTCTAGCTACTGCCAAACAATAAATCAAGGGCTGCAAAAGCTGTACCAAAATCCCTACAGAAGAAGAGGATTTTGGTAAACATTAGACACTGGTCTTGTACTGCGGTTGTGAGAAAGTTATCCCAATACAAGCTTAATCTAGCTGCCTGTCCTGAACTTCAAAGACTAGCCCAATTTAAGGTTAATCTTGAGCTAAAACAATTCAATGTGGTAAATAATCCCTTATTATTTGGTACAACTGAACTGTAGACTAGTCAGTACCAGTATCAACAGTGTATTTTAACCACTGATGGTAGCATTACCCCCTTTTCACAGTGTGTGCTCCATTTAATTTCCTGCCCTCTGTTAACAGTGTGTGTGTGTTGATGTGTAATGACCACTGTCAAACAAACCAGACATTCCTAGATGTTTATCATTTTGAATACATAAAAATGACCATATTGACTGTGTGTATCATTTTATCTGAATTAACCTGGTTACTAATCTGGTTATTAAGCTCTGGTGCACCATCAAAAACAAAAACAGTGCCCCCAACAGGATAGAAAGTTGTGTGTATTATTTCTACCAGGATAGGAGACAGTGAGAACAGAGCTTCTACTCTGATTTATTTCGTTATGCGCAGTTTGAACATGCACACATCAGGACTCAATGGTGGTATTGCCACTGTGGTGGGGGTGGCTGTAGAAATTTGTGTGTTCAGGAACTGGCTTTTAAACTCCAACCATAGTGGAAACACTGACGGTCCCAGGAAAGCAAAACAGAACCAAATTATATAGTTCTCTATAGTTTTCTACCAATAAGTCCATACCTCTATTTATTTTGCATTGCTAAAAATTCATCAATCTTGTATTAGCTAGACCCTAACAGCCTGAATCCTGCCAGCTCTACCTTGAGCTACAGAGACCTGGACATGTGTAGAGACCTGGGAGTCTGGTCTGCATTAGTGAGGGAAACCAGAAGGAAGCAGCAAGCTATTATAGCCCTGACCAAGGGCCTGTTAATCAGGCTATTAGTACTTAATTGTGGGTAGTTAATTAGGGAGATGGACGGGTGGGAAGTCAGAGTAGAGTGTGATGGGTTAAGAGAGTCTGACCGAGCAGCTGGCCGTGCAACCCGAGCTCATTGTTACTGCTATGTTTGTGCATGTCTGGCTGATTGATTGGAGAAACAATTAGCTGTAATTACGCTTGCCAATTTTAGGTCCCCCTTTAGAGTTTTAGAGGCCATAAATTAACACTAGGATGCCCATAAAGATGGAAAGGAGGCCTACTCACAGCATTTTACAGTAGATTTGGCTGCCGGACCTACTTTGGGAATTAAAGAGGGGACTCAAGTCCACAGTTGTTCTTATTAATATATGATAATTATTAATTAACTAGGTGCTGTCTTGTTGAGAATGGAACATGTTTCAGAGTCTGTCCCTTTAAATGATAATGAGCCGCTCACTGTTCACCCTGACCTGAGCGAACAGCAGTGAGGAATGAGGAGCAGAAGCTCTGGTGGGTCCAGCGTTGTGATTGTAGAGACTCAGATGGTGGGGCGGGACATTCCTAAAGTCTTGGCTCTCATCGTCAGAAACAGCAGAATCAGAACGACTTGTTTTATCCCATCTTTTCTCAGGAGGCAGCCCACAGAAACCTGACTGGGTGGTCTTGTTTCACAGTGTGTGGGTTGGTGGGCTCCAGATCCACAGATTAATGTGCACATGCACTGAACAAGTGATTTTTTTCATAATATGCATCCTGTAAGTGTTTATCTGATGGTGAGTGTTTTGTTGTGCTCTGCCAGGTCTTGCAGGATTGTTAAGTGTCCCGGTTTCCTCATATCTTCAACTCGAGGTTTGGAAACACCTGGTTTAACACTTGTTTCCTCTGACTTTCCCTTGCATAAGCAGGACGACTATATTATAGCTCAAGTTCTTGGAAAAACATTATGAAAAATGAACAACTTAAGGCCTTAATGTCTCCATGTCATAAAACATTACCCTTTTACAACATAACTCTCTTGCCCCTTTACTCTTCTTCTACTTCTTTTTTTTCCAGCCATAATTGCTCCCTGGTTCCATAAACACTGCCCCATTCAGTATCCCAGCATGCACTGCTTCCATAGCAGCCAGCAACAGAAGCTGATTATGGCTCCTTTAAGACTTCCATTGGATTTAATGTCTTTAGTTTGCTGAGCCAGGCAGGCCTGGAGTGGCCCTCTCAGCTGGGACTGACAGACCCCTATAAAGCACTGGAAAACAGACGAGCTAGCTCCAGCTAGTCAAAGACACACACACACACACACCAACACACACACACACACACACTGTGGCAATGCAGGAGCCCAAATGCAATAAAGTCCTTCACAAAGGATCGCTTCTTGCCATCAGATACCAAACAACATGTGACCCCTCCCTCCGTCACATAGCTGTCGTCTCTGGTCAGAAATAAACTCAGAGGACCTTGTGACACATGCCAAGCTAAAGATGCCATTTGCTCTGACAACTTATTAGTAGCATTTAGGAACAGGACAAGGGTCCTGCGAGGGGTCTCAGCCTCATACTGGGCTGACCTTGCTCTGTGGCTCTGGATGAGCTAAGAATGTTTCCGCCGATCCAAAAATGCCTGAGCTCATCGTAAAAGCTCTGAAACACTGATTAACGCTGATGGCTATTGAGTCACGATCGACTTGGCTGTGGAAGCTGGGCGTGCTGGGGTAGAGGAGGAGAGAGATCTGTGTTTAGAGAGCAGTTCTGGTTGAAGATGTAGAGCTTACATCCATATATGTTGAGCAAGGAAGATAAAGAGTTGTGTTGGAGTGTGAGAATACCTTGCTTTTTCAGTGGCTTGTCCCTAATTATGTATCTGTGACCTGCTTTGTTCAAAATACCACAAGGATTAAACCCTGCAGCAGCGATCTGTCCCATCTAAACAGCCCAGTTCCTTTAACTGAAGTTATGTAATGACAAAATTTTGGGAATAGGACCACATTCAAACTCCTCCCTTCTGCCCTATATATAATCTGCAAACTCATGTCATTTCCGTGTCTGACAAACTCGCACCCTCCTCCACCGTGACTCCACCCTTTCTCTTGTGTTCATCTGTCCATCGGGGGTTCGGCTTCACACACATTCCAAAGCTGCTCTGAACTCCTGCTCCAAAAATATATCTGAGTTTGCCTCCCTGTGTCAGCCTTTACGGGCATTGACCGTACTAGCAAAATAACAATGAGCCGCTCGCTGTTCACCCCAACCCGAGTATTATGTACACATTTGCCAGGTTCAATTCACAGCAGCAGCAGCAGTTTACACAGTACTGTTCACAGGTCAGGGACCACCCAAATGCTGCAATTCTGCTTTGTCTCAGTTATGAAAAGTTTAGGTACAAGTTATTAGTTTCCAGTAGATCAGATAATACAAAGCTCATGATGAGTCCTTAAACAGGAAGCATGCAGCTAAAAACAATAGCTGAACAATTACAAAACCTTCAAAGCCTGGTCCGTGCTTTTTCTCTGAAGAATCATGCAAGCGTACAAACCTGGAACTTCACAAACATGTCAGGAGGCCCCATGCTAAATGGTTAACTTGGGTTAGAGTTCTAATCTTACTTCTGGTTTCATAGACACCTTTATTTATTTATTTGTTCATTTATTCATTTCACACCCTCACCTAGTCACTCTCACACATATGTGTGTGTGTGCTGCATGTCTGAAATAATGAGCATACTTCACCTCTCTTTGATGAAGGACCAACCTCTACTAATCTCTGCAGGTTCTGAACACTTCTGTGAGGATTTGTTTGAACTCAGGCAGATTAGTGATGTTGGAGGACTAGCTCTGAGACACCATGCCAACTCATCCCAGAGGTATTGGATGGGTGAAGTTCTCAGTGCTGGGTATGAGAAACCCTTGTACAGTGTCTTTGGAGTGTAAACAGCATGTGCCCGATTAAACATCTGTGTCTACAACGGCAAGGAGCTGAGATAACTGGTAATAAGGGGTGTTTACCATTTCTGTCTCTGGTTGGTTTTCTGGGAAACTGAGTAAATCACTGCTTCAAAATCTGAAAAGGACCTTAAAAACAAGCCTTCGACTTGAGTTTACGTGCCTGTGAGACCTGCCCAGCTCAAAGCTTTGCACTCCAAACTTAGGCCACAAATAACCACCATTTAAACCCTTCCTCTCTCATTAAAACAGCCTGAAACACCAGCTCCCGTTTAACCAGAAGTGGAAAGGAATTCTAGTCCCCTCACTTCAAAAGAGGCTTCAGGCTCATCTGCATTCTACCAACCAGCCTCTTTTCTAACACTGTCTATTCAGGAGGGTCTATGCAGAGGCTGTTCACTGTCTGGTCCAATGGGAGGAGGAGTGGATTGCTAAGAGCTACTTTAATAAAAAAAAAAAATAATAAAATAAGGAAGTACTGCTGTTGTAATTAAGACATTTGGCAACAGTTCCTGCGCAGATCGTTTGTGCCAAAAGCTATAATTCCAACACTTACTGTATCATCGCAGCTGGAACAAAACCTTGTGCCTCTGATTCTGAGTGTGGAAACGCCCGCTGTCCTTTCCATGTCCAATGTCCAAATTTCCACATGAACCGGTTGTAGAAAGAAAGCCTCTCATACATAGATTATGTAACTTTTGAAGGCAGGTAGGAAACCCCCCTTGCCCTCCCCTTGATTTCAAGACAGTGAATTACACTCTGCCACTGCAGGCCAAGCCCAGGAGCAAAAATACCAAATCTTACCTACTGTTGCTTTAAAGCATGTTTATTTTGGTCAGAGACATTCAAATGTGCGCGCACACACACACACAGTGTGAAACAAAGTGATACATGCTGGAGCAGCTGCACATGAACCCGATATCACTATGCCCAATGTGAGGCTATACAGAGTAGTGCATCATCCAACATCAGCACCTGACCTCTCAGATGTTCTTATCGGCTGCAATCAAATTCTCACAGCAACTGTCTAGCATCTAATCTAAGGCCTTCCCGGAAAACTGTAAACTGCCACTGCAGTAAAAGAAGAACAAGCTCCTTGTTGCAATACAGTGGCCTTTAAAACAACCTTGTTGCATATAAATGTATAAATAAATAAAAAATAACTGATTTATTCTGTAGAAGTTCCCTAGTTCTACCATATAGTCTTCCCCAGTGTCCACGATCCCGTTCCAGCTCTCTGTCTCTGATGGTGGTGCTTTTAAAAGCTGTTGTTGTTCAACCTCTGACCTCTGGGTGTTTGCAGGCTTTAACAAGGTGACATTTACAATCCCAGCCCACACTGCCTTTCCCTGCTCCCACATCTCCAACATGGCTCGGGACACATTCCATTTCCACCTACATTAAACAAGGGCTTTGGAATAGAGTAGTATGGATATAATACAAAGTCAAGTCAACTTTCTTAAAGGGGAAGTTCACCACCTTTTTTCATGTCAGAATCTCTAAACTTTGGTATGATTACAGGAACATCAATCAGTTTTACATCAAATGATTTAAGCAGTACATAATATTTATTATTAATATTAATAATATTATAATTAATTATTAATAATAATAAAAAACCCTCTGTGTAAATGTAGTGCAATCATTTGAAAAATCAATATAGCACAGATTGTGCACACACCCCTTGGCTGATGTAGAGACTAAAGTTCCTCATTATGATTTTGTCACACTTATTGTTCATGAAAAAGCATTTATAGAGGCTAAAACATCTGCATTTATCCCCAGAGGAGGCACATCCCATCTTGTGTTTCTAATTGTCTTATGGACTAAGTAGAATGTAACCAAGCAGAAGTGATCAAAGTGGCCCCAAGAATCATTGACCAAACACAAGTAGGTCCCCAAGTTTTTTTTTTCTTTTTTATGAGTCATAATCTCATATGATTATAAATTGTTTTTCAAATAATAATGATTATAATAATAATCATTTGTGTAGGAATCCTAAAATATATAAAAAACAAATAACATTATGTGTTTTAAAAAACTCAAAAGTTAACTTTTTGTCCTCTAAATTGGCCTCTGATAAATGGTGTCCCTTTATGAGCAGGGAATCAAACCCCTGCTAGCTACAAGGATGGCCGTTGTTAACCACTAAACTGTGCCAAGCACTATACCACCACACCAACAAGCAACAAAACCCCAATCTCCAGAGTAAATGAGTAAATGAAAACCTTGTGGCAGTGTAAAGGCTGATGCAGCGCTGTTTTTCTAAGCATGAACCCTTGGGTTTGGTCCCATAAAGAATATTTATCAGTTCTTCACGAGCTAACATGAGCACTCTAAGTGTGAAGATTTTCAGCTTGAGGAGAGCAAGCGAAAGCAAACACAGCAGTGGAGGAGGTTTTTTTTAACAGAACATGTCTGTGGAAAACAAGGAGCTTATTCATCGAGTGAATCACTGGAGCGATCCCTGCTGTAGCTGCTGGAGGACATCTGCCTTTTAAATGCCTCTTTTTTCTTGGATGATGTGGAGAGATTCAGATCTTTATGAACATGTTATATGTTACATTTCTACGTTTCTCTGGCTAAAACTCCCATGAATGTTTGGCGCAAGAATTTCTCCATGTCCCAGAAATGATTGTAAGAAATCAATGCCTTTGTTTTTAATGTTATGGTTTGTGTTTGGGGATGTTTTTTTTTTAAATTTGGTGTGAAGCGTGACATCTGTGTTTTATTAAAGCATTAAAACTCAGCAGGATTTAAAAAAAAAGGCAAGAGAATGTGCACGACTTGCATTGTAACACCATGACATAATGTATAAATACTCATCAGCAACCCCAGTACAGCTAGGAACACACTGCACACATACATTACACGCATAAGGCTTTGTAAGTGCATTATAAGGCATTATATGGCAAACAATACCTCAAAACGTCCGCCATAATTGCTTTAAAGGTGTTGCACTTTTATTCATAACACTTTATCAAACAAGAGCTTAAAATCAGGTTCCATAGCACACACTTCTCTGATACAGAAAATGATGAACAGGAGACAGTCCTACAACTTCTGACCAATTAGAACTGAGACTTATGGTACTTTACCACTACATGGCACCTACTCGACCTACCTTTTGGCCCCTGATCCCCAGTTGGTTTTCAGCTTCCACCCCAAAATATATTAAGTAACATCTTAAAACTAAACAACACCACTAACAGTGGGCTTTGAAAACCACAACAAAGGCAGTGGTTACTCATTGTGTATACACGTATTTTTGTTGTTTTTTTGGGAGAGAACACAGCTCCGTTTCATCAGTTTCGTCCGTGTCCGCACATCAGTTTAGATAGATCAGTAGAGGTTTTATGTTTCATGTTGTCCCATCCAACTTGTACTGGATTCTTTTGTCAGCCAATGATCCAAGGAATGTTAGAATCACTTCAAAAGACCATGGTGTACTTTTACAAGCTGCCGTTGAGAGTCAGACAAAAACAAATGTGATCTCTGCTTAACTTGGCGATATTACGGATGACAAATTTGTGCTGGATGTCTGTATTTCATTATGTGGAAAAGTGTCTCTGGTCAATCAGTGCTCTTCAAGGTTTACACATCACAGTTTAGTCCCTATTTGGCTGGCTAGAAACCATGAGTGAGCAGGTACTAAAAAGTACCTGGTTCCTGGTACCAAATTTGCCTAATGGAAAAGCAAAATAAAGTAAGCTGGGTAGAGTAGTGTAGGGATGTAGGGGCAGAAATTTTTCTTGCTAATTAGGCATTCACCTTGACACCAGGCTGTTGGCCACTAAAATATTTTGAAAAAGCTGCTTTATATGACAGCTCTAATTGAAGCACTTCAATATGATGATGATCTACAAGTCGGCTACAAGCTGCATGAGCGAATGCTGTTTCAGGACAGATTCGTTACCGTATCTGATCACATCCATTCTGGTTTCCCCGCCTGAGTCTGTGCGGCAGGAAAGAGGAGATGTTCCAACACCTCGAGTGAACTGAGAGAAACTGTTGATGGCAGGAGAGAAATGAAGGAGTTGTAAGATTCCGCTGGCACAGATTTTAAAAATGCAGACTCCAGCTGAGCCCACTGCTCCTCGTGGGAAAAGATCAGGACAGAACCAGAGGCTGTTGGTTTAACTCCACACAACTCAAAAAAAGTAGAAAGAAATGAGGGAGAGAAATCGCCGATGGCTGTTTGGTATTAATTTACCAGCCTTGATTAAATTTCCACAGAAATTCATTTCTTGAGATGGGGTAATTAGAGATTGTGCATACCACCCAAAGTGCTAAAACACGACTAACCTACACACAATTACCCAATTCAGTGTGAGGTACGAGCTCAAGGCTAAAACTGCACCAACAAAGAGCATAATTATGCCCTTTTCAAAAGGACGAGAAGCCATTTACAAAGGTTTAAAAAAAATCTGGGGCAATTTAGTTCATTTTTAAAGCTCCTGGAGGCACGAGAATTATGCGCATCTCATATCAGCTTTCCTAAGAGCACAACTTAAGTTGTAGCACCTTTTACACAGTCCTGGTTTGATACGGTGAGCAGGAAATGGCCAAATCAGCCAAATCATTCAAATGAGGTCAAGTGTCCATTTTAACAGCTCCACTGTCCATAGAGGAGCACTGTATAGTTTAACAATTACGGACAGCAGTCAACCTTTTGTCCAACAGAGCAGGTGTGATGCGGTGGTGGGTCATTCTCAGGGCTACCATGACACTGACGTGATGGTGGTGGTGTGTTAGTGTGTGTTGTGCTGGTGTGAGTGGATCAGACACAGCAGTGCTGCTGGAGTTTTAAACCCCTCAGTGTCACTGCTGGACTGAGAACAGACCACCGAGCAAAGACATCCAGCCGACAGCGTCCTGTGTCACTGATGAAGGACTAGAGGACGGCCGACACACACTGTGCAGTGACAGATGAGCTACTGTCTCTGACTTTACAACTACAAGGTGGACCAACGAGGGAGGAGTGTCTCACAGAGTGGACAGTGAGTGGACACAGGGTTTAAAAACTCCACCATCCAAATTCCCAAACTGCTCTGGTGTCCCATGGGGTCTTAAACAGGGTGAAAGGGTGGTAACAAAGCAAGCAGAGCAGCAAATGGACAACAGTCTGTAGTTTTAAAACCATTAAATGCCTGTATGTGGCTTTACAGCAGTAACGTAGCCATGTAGCACCTCGGTCCATCTTGGTCAAGGCTCCAGGCTGCAATTATCCATGTAACCCACTCTGAAACCTATCCTCTACTGGCATTAAGTCTCCAGGCGCCGAGTGGATTGCTGTCGCTCTCAATAGCTCAGGCTAGTATCTCCAGGGCTTATGGAACAACAGTAGGTCTTTCCTGCCAAGCTTCATGTAGGAGCGCTTACGATTTAGAGGTAGACTCATACATCAGTGATGTACGCATAAATTCCCTACAATTAATGAGTAAAAGTGTTGGAATATACCATTCCTCCGAGACATTGCTAGGTCTAAATGTAGTAAAAACATTTACATTAACTTAGCTAAACTATCACAGAGCCCCAGGCCACCAACGTATGGCATAGAATAACATATTTATAACAGCACTTCAATGCAGCCATTGTTACACGCTAAGGTTTCATGCCACTATAAAAGCAAGCTTTGTAGATGTGACTTTCTGTGCACCCTAAAAAGTGACCTCCAGACACTCACGGCCTTTTGAAACAGACTAGATTCTGTTTCGAGGAAAGAGAGAGCTCTCTGAGGCAGTAAATGATGTCTGCTCAGTTACATACACAACCGAGGGGATGAGGGTGGGTATGTGTTGGCTTGTCTAATATTCACGTTTCAGTTTCATTTACGCTTTGGAGTGTGAGTATGAATAGAAAACAGTCACTGACGTTGTTGTCTCCAAGCCATGGTGTAACTACAGAAATTACACTGTAAAAATCCTTCTCAGGTTCAGGAATCATGTACACAATTTTGTCACTTTCATTACAGGCATTTAGACAAATTTTTGGTCATTTTACACACACACACACACACACACACACACACACACACAAACAGAGAATAATATCGCCACACCTACCTCCATTATCCTGTCATGAATCTGAAGACCCCCTTCTTTATCCGCCGGCCCCTTATCTACAATCTTTGATACAAAGATGCCATCATTTGAAGTACCGTCTCCATTATCCTGAAAATCAAAAACTTTTTATGACCATTTGTCCAGAATTTTGTACACCCCCATTAAGATGATCCCATTGTGGACCCATTTATTCATATCACATATTAGAGAGGAGCTTGGGCCTAGTCCCAAATAGCGAAAATAAAATTATTTATAATAAAACTAAAATTACTGCACCCAGAACATGATTAAACACACATTTGGCAGGGGAATCTTAAAGCTGACTAGTAATTATTTTCGACATACAACATGAAAATAGTTCATACAAAATAACTCATACAACAGAAACCGTTATATTACGATCGACACTGTGCCCTACCGAGAGTGTAGAGATACATTTGGGATTTGGTCTCAGCTTTGCTGCAAAACTCACTGATCATCTCATACTTTCAGACAAAGAGAACTGCTTTATTATTTTTTTTCAGTGAAGTAATTTAGGGAGACTGTAACAGTAGCATTATTCTCCAGAATGTGTTACACTCTCAGAGCACAGCATGATCAGGGCGGTAAGGAATGATACAAAGATTGTGGCATGGGTCTGTAGTGTCTTACACCCTAAAACGAAAACACAAGTGAATTAACATGATTACTGAAGTTTGTGTATGATCTGTGTATGAATAACTCATCAAAATGAAAGATCAAAAACAGATTCACTCACAAGAGCAGAGAAATGCCTTAAAGTCTGATGTCTAAATTGTTTTTCATTAGATGCTAATATGCCTAATAGAGGATAATAGAATTTTTCTCCTCAGTATGAAACACAGTGTAATCCTTTACGCATTGACAAAGACACAGTGGATGGCTGGGCTTCTGAGTGTTATGAGAGTCTCTCTAGCACAAGGAGAATTTGTTTATGAGATAAATGTATTTCCCATTTGTTATGGGAATCAGTCCCCAATATAGCACCCACGCCAAACAAATCACATTACAGCAACCGAATTAGCATCAAATGAAAAGAAATATTTGATGAGCTGCACATGAGCTGAAGGTCACGTCAAGCATAGACCAGAGAGGCGTAAAACCTATGAGACTGGAACTATGAAACAGTGAAGCTGTGTTTTCTGGGCTGATGGAACTCAACAATGATCTTATGGCTGAATGCCATTAAAAACTCACAGAAAAGTTCCAGGTATGGTCAGGTGTTTACAATATTTAGGTTAATGGACATGAGTATATGCAATTCTGATACGGGTGCTATATTGCCAAACATAGCTCTGCACATGTCCTTCTCTTCTTAATGTTTTTTAAACAGCAAATTGGGTCAAAATATGTTTTCAAAACCATCATAAATAATGTTTAAAATGCATTTGTGTAATACATTTTTGTGAGCCATTAAACTCTTCAGACATCTGGTGCTGGAAAGAAACATTCAAAGGAACTTAAGATAAACACTAAAAAGTTCATAAAATGCAATTTTGCTAAAATTTCTCAGAAGTTCTCAAATATTTTCTTAAGAAAGTTTTTTGTTTTCAAAACACTTTTCAGTTTTTTCTTCTGTAGGCAATTTGTAATGAAGCTTTTCTTGTTGCATAAAACAAATAAACTATTATTATGAGTGTTCAATAAAATCCATGCAACTGAGTGAAGAAAAAAATTGTGAAGAAATGTGAAGAAAAGAATGAGACTTTTCTTAAGAAGTTTTTTGAAGGATAACTATTAATCTTGTTTATTCTAAATATGAAGTTGAAAAAATAAATAACATTTAAGAACAATTTCTTAAGATGTGTTTGTGAATCTGGCCCCTGATTCCTATCACCATCACCGTGAACACTACTGACACTGAAGTCTCTCTAACCTTAAGATCTTCTTTCTGTTCTTTATGTTATCATTCAACAACTACAGCCCCCATGACATGACGGAGCCCACAGACCAGCGCAGATAAATATCAAGGCAGCAATCAGCCCACTGTAGTGAAACCAGCCTCTCACTGCTGGGCTCCACACTCCATCAAACGACACGCAAGTGGCTGCAGGTGCATACAACAAAGTGCTCAATGTAGTGCTTGGCTAAGCTACTCCTCAGAGACGCTCCGTCACTTGAAAGACTTCCCGAGCCTTGAGTGGAGTCAGGATCCTCGCAGATGCGAAGGAAGGGCGAGATAAAGGCAACTATTCAGTGTCCATCACAGCTCCATAAAGTGTTTGCATGGGCTCGGGGGCTTCGAAACATTTCATCAAACTCAACCACATCAAACTCACAGTCTCTGCTCTGCCAGGTCCTGTGACCGTGTGCAGTAAATTTAACGAAATACTTAAGAAACCACAGGAAGTCAAGCTGGGAATGCTGCAATTAATTACAGCAGGGCCTACTTCCTGTCTGTTTTTTTTTCCTTAGCACAACAACAACAACACAATAGTTTACTTGAGGATACAAGATTTTGGGTTCAAAAGCAGGCAAGGATCAGAGAGAAAGCTGTCAATTCAGAAAGACTTGATTTTCCAGTATCTGTAAGGGTCAAGCAAACTGGATTTTCAACTGATAATTATTTAGAACATACTGATACTGTAAAGGGGTGTGTTTTTTAGCAGATTTCCAAAAATTTGTAGAAGTAAATTCAATACAATTTAACAAGAAATCCATAAATTATCACAGAAAATTAAAAAAGAGTAGCTAATATATACATATACCTTTCTACGTCTGTTTTGTTATGATTTGTTGTTATTATACAATTTTTGAGAGCTTCTGTCCACTGCTCTTATCACTTATTCAACATTCAGCATGTACCCAAAGAAGATTTACAGAAACAGTGCTGTAAACGGCTGTAAGAAGAGTTCATCTATCACACCTGCACAAACTCTGCCTCGTCAGTCATAATCCTGATGTAATCACCCAAGCGAAATACCTGCAGACTCTACAGTATGTTCATTTTCACTGTCAGTCCTCATTAAGGGACACTGTTGATGTGTGACATTCTCTTCACTGTGAAACATGGTGCCAAAGCTAATGCGCTAATCTGCCATTCACTTACCGTACATGGCCTTCCCCCAACGATATTAAAGCCCAAAGATCCAGACTCTCTGTGGAGCAGCACTGTCACACACTTGTTTTCACCACCCTGTGAAGAAAACAGATGACCTAGGTAAGAGAAACAGCCATTTTTGCCAAGTTAATAATGTTGGACAAATGACACTGTAGTTACATGGCCTTAATTTCCATCTTTCAGTATATATAAAAATTATATTACACTTCTGCTTGAAACTAGATGACATTAAAGCAGTTTTGAACACATTTTGGTTTAAGGTTTAATGTGTGTTCATGCAGTGCTTATCAGTTCAGTTTCCAATCCTTTCAAGACTCAATTATAAAATAAATTAAATATCTGTTTTTTTTGTTGTTTTTTTTTCAAAGAAATTTTTTCAGTACATTCTCCTGATTTCCTATATTTCAGAGTTTCTTATCATGGAAATATCTTAAAATGAACTCCTGCCATTTTCTCAATTTCTGTTTTTATGCCATTTGGATGTGAAATAAATATAATAAATAAATATCTAAATAGTTAAATAGAAAATGAGAGATTCCACCATCAGCACAGTAGTGGAGAACACAATGAGAGCTTTACTCTAGGAGACTGAATTACAGGGATGGCAAACTAATTAAACTAATATTTAACTATAAATAATTAAACTAATTCAACTATTTAAGTACAAGCCAACTTGGCCAATTAGCGCTCTCAATTCAAACCTTCCATATAGAAACAGCTCAAGCTCAAATAAACAAACATCGCTCACCACGGCCCTCTAAAGTTGTCATAAACCAACATCAATTAAACAAAATGGCATCATTAGCAAATATCAAATAAAGGACTCCCGCCCTGTCAAATAATCATTAACCAAATTAAATAAAAAAATAAAATCTCTCACTACTGCCCCATAAAAATAATTTAGCAAACAAGGCACAAAATCTCATGCAATAGAACTGTCAAAAGACCGCTAGCTTTGGAGTCCTTCCTGATTTGAAAAGTGTATTAATAAACACAGAGTCTATGTCTCTCTCAGCAGTGGGGTGACGAGTGTTTGGAGACCAGAGATGGGTCTTAACTTGTCTTTCTAGAAGGACGACGGTGCTGCAGAGTCAGCTGTCAGTTCTGTGAGCTATAGGATACAGTGCCTAAATATAATCCAGATATTAACAGTATGCACAATGCTGGGAGCCCAGTGTGGAATTGGGGCAGGTCACATGTGCCATAACTCCATGAGGAACCAAAGGGTGCTAAAGTGACAAATATTATCCATTTTGTGAGAATGCAGAACTTGATCTCATTTTCTAGTAAGCTGCCTGGCTATTGCTTGCGTAGGGAGCTGTGGAGGCCATTGCAGTCCTTCAATGATGCTTACCTGGTGATAACTTTTAACCATAGGGACTGTCAAAATTAAGCACACACTACAGCATTAGATGTTTATCTGGCACGAGCTAAAATAAAAAAAAAAAATAAATATGTAAAATACAGAGCTAAAATAAATAAAAATATTAAATGCAATATGGTGCTGCACATTAGTATTGCAGCTAGTAGCAGCTTCAGAACCGGTCACTTGACACCTAACCCTTGGGTAAAAGTGGATGCTGCCTCATCTTGCGTCGCCTACTCCAAAATCCTGAGAGGGACGCTGTCCCTGCCTTGTCTTTGAGCAGCTGGGTCAACAGCTTGTGTTAAGTGGACGGACTCAATTCATCAGATGACAGCTCACTATCATCACAACTTCCTCCTGACATGGGCCTTCAGGCACAGGACAGCATTCAATGAACTGATGGAGCCTTCAAACAAGAATGGCTGCCGCTGGGCTGCAGGTTTAATCCTGTTCAGGAACTCTAGTGGCCAGCACAGTTATATGATGTTGCTACACAAACACAACTGATTCAAGCAGTTAATCAACAGGTTTAGTCATTGTGTCCCAGCAGAGAAATTAGTAAACAATGCTGGACATCAGCCTGTAGTGATGGGACTATGTGTTCCAGCCTAAGCCATGCCCATATGGGTTCTTGAAGAAAGACAGTGTTCTATTTAGAACTACGACCTATAGGTAGAATACAGTAAAAATATAATAAAATGTGCTGCTTCTTACAGACAGCGCAGAGAAAGATCTGTCCTGGCCCCTAGTCTGAGTCTCTGCAGTCACAGCACTGGACCTGCTTCATGTGCAAAACAGACACAACAAGCGCGGAAAAATAAGAGCACTGAGTAAAATCAGAGAAAATGAGAATGGAGAAGAAAGAGAACAGAGTGAAAATAGCTAAAAAACAGAGCTTCTGCTCCTTGCTCCTCACTGCTGTGCACTCGGGGTCGGGGTGAACAGTGAGCGGCTCATTATCATTTAAAGGAACAAGTGCTGAAAAAGGTCTATCTGAACAGGACAAATGATTCTGCTGTGTTGTTTGATCCTTGTGGTATTTTGACCAAAGCAGGTCACAGATGTTTCATTAAGACTCAGAACTCTGTTCCCTTTAGATGATCCAAGTGTATGTTTCATCACATTTCATAGCAACAGAAGATGATGCACGTCAGTATGTTTAAACATCGCAAGCCAGTCAACACAGTTCCAGAGGAGCTCTGCGTGTAAATCAGGCCTTGTGATGTTTTAATGCACCCATTCAGTAACTCCATAAACTGAAGCAGAGCAGTGAAACTCCTGTGGCTAATTTGCTGTTGGCGTCTTGTGGCCTGCAGGCTACAGATTAATAAACATTCTGCCCTCCCCCTCGCCAGGTGGCTAACACTGCAGCTGACAGACATGTCTCAAGCCTGGAGACGAAAGAAAATCCCCTCTCTGTCCACTTAGCCTAGGTTCTCCAAGTTCTTCACTGTTGGAAGGCATGTAAATAAAGCCCTGGGTGTCTACAAAGTCAAAGCAGACACAAGAATGTGATAAACTTTGAAGGAATTCAACATTTCTGCATCGTAAATGGTGAAAATCTTTAGAAATAGAGCCAGATTTTAAAGCAAGGCTGGAACAAAAGACAAAGTTCTGTCAAAACTGAGCACTTTAAATCTGTTGTTGAATAATCAACACCAGAAGATTATAGGAGAACTACGCAACATCAAACCAACTTCTTAAAACTCCACATAACACTCTAGGACTAAGGATTTGTGGGTTGAACTTTACAGATCTGTAATAAGTGGGTAATAACAGGGTGATATTACAGTAACAGACTATATTTGCCCATAGATTAAACATCAGTATCCTTGTTAAATAATTAACTGAGGCAATGTGTGTTTCATATTATTACCGTAAAAACAATGAGGATTTTATAAACACGTGTTGCAGGTATAATTACTCCCTAGAGAACAGCAAATAGACAAAGACTGACATCTGCTACCAACATAAGATTAAATTACTCAGGTTGGATATGACTGAGAGAATTATACCATCGTCCATATATACGTCCTCTCTAAAAGCATTTTATTGCTCATGTAAACTTAATATTATTTAGGAAAATGACCAGAGGCTTTAAACACTGATTTCCTAAATGCAATCTACACAAGACCACCCCAACTTCCCAAAAAATACACATACATTAGTTGGAGCTGGGAGCTACACAAGGTCTATCCAAGCTAAAATGGCTAGAAGCTGAATGACAATGGCTTGTCTTGATGTCTTGAACATGGCATGACGATGCCATGCTATGCCAATAATAATAATAATAATAATAATAATAATAATAATAATAATAATAATAACAATAATACGTTACATTTATATAGCGCATTTCTAATACCCAAGCTTGCTTTACACAAAGAAAAAAAAAGGAAGGGAAAGGGAATACCTACAGATTGCGGAAGTACTAAGAGATCTTTAGATCCTTAGCTGGGATTTAAATGCAGAAAATGAAGAGCAAAGGTGAAGACTTTGCGGTAAAGAATTCCAGAGCTTGGGGCCATAACTACGACGGAGTTTTAGGGCCACAGTGGTAAAAAAAAACAAAAAAACAAGATTCCGAGATTAAAGTCAGAATTCTGAGATAAAAAGTCGGAATAATTCTGAGAAAAAAAGTCGGAATAATTCTGAGAAAAAAAGTCGGAATAATTCTGAGAAAAAAAGTCAGAATAATTCTGAGAAAAAAAGTCAGAATAATTCTGAGAAAAAAAGTCGGAATAATTCTGAGAAAAAAAGTCAGAATAATTCTGAGAAAAAAAGTCAGAATAATTCGCTGCGTATAATGGAGCAGACACAGTGTAACAGAGTAGAACTCCGGCGCCCACGAGGCTCCATCGTGTTACGGTTCGGACTCGTACAAAAAACTAAAGCCTTTATGCATCTCAGTCAGGGGCTGCGTCATGTCGTGTGAATGCGTTTAATAAATAATTCATGCATAAGGCTTTAGTTTTTTGTACGAGTCCGAGCCGTAACGTGATGGAGCCTCGTGGGCGCCGGAGTTCTACTCTCGTTCTGTATCCATCGTTTTCGTGATCATTAATTGTATCGTGAAACTACATGTCATGGGTTCGTGCACTGATTCAGGGTTTAAACACTAATCACACTGTGGCCCTGAGGTTGAAGAGAAGTGTGTTTATTCCTGAAATATACCATAGCATAACTTAAGCAACACATTGCGTTCCACAGTTACACTGTGTCTGCTCCATTATACGCAGCGAATTATTCTGACTTTTTTTCTCAGAATTATTCCGACTTTTTTTCTCAGAATTATTCCGACTTTTTTCTCAGAATTATTCCGACTTTTTTTCTCAGAATTATTCCGACTTTTTTCTCAGAATTATTCCGACTTTTTTTCTCAGAATTATTCCGACTTTTTTCTCAGAATTATTCCGACTTTTTTTCTCAGAATTCTGACTTTAATCTCGGAATCTTGTTTTTTTTTTTTTTTTTTTTTTTTTTTTTACCGCTGTGGCCCTAAAACTCCGTCGTACATAACACTAAGCGGTAACTAATTTAAATTTGGGTACTGACAAAAGACTGCTCTCAGAGTACCTCAGTGATCTTGTAGGGATGTAAAAGTTCTGAGACGTAGGCTGGTGCCAAACCGTGCAGAGCTCTAAATGTGAGCAGGAGAACTTTAAACTGAATACGGAGCGAGACGGTAGCCAGTGGAGCTGATGAAGAGCAGGGCTGATATGATCTGGTTTTTTTGAATAAGAGAGAACTCTAGCAGCAGATTTCTGAACGTACTGAAGAGAGTGTAGGGTCTCAGAAGAGAGGCCAATGAAGTGAGAATTACAATAGTCTAAACGGGAGGAGATGAATTCATGGACCAGAATTTCAGCATCCTTCACAGAGAGCAGGGGACGAAGGCGAGCAATATGATGTAGATGGTAAAAGGATGTTTTGGTTAGGGCCTTAGTATGAGCTTTGAAGGAAAGAGAGGAGTCAAGAAGTGCATGTAGATTGTGAACAACTGGAGACGTTTTTACAGCCACACTATCAAAGTTAAGTGTAGAATCAGAAATCTTTGGTAGAGTGGACTTAGGGCCAATGAGAAAGTCGTTTTCTAATACCACAACTGAGCAGGTCAGACACCTGTTACTGCACCAGCATGAGCCTAAATCATAAGCCTAGACCTAACCCCAATTTTATACTAAACATTCGAATTCACCCTAACCCTAAACCTAACCCAACCCTGCAATCTCAGAAAAAAAGGTATGGTAGAGGTACATTATCGGTCACTGAAGGTACACAGTGTAAATTCAGCTTTAAAAGTGGTTTTAAAGTCCAGTTGTAATCCCTAAATGTACATTACATTCCCCTGTCCAGGAGGAGAGATTAATATTTATACGTTTTCATTATAGAACTGTGTGAAATAAAAGAGCATAATATAAGTCTTTGAGATGAAATGAAGCATATGAAATTCACACAACTAAAATCTACTATGCTTTGAGGAGCTAAACCCATCCACCTCAACATCCAAACACCTGACACTGTTATTACTGAGACCTTCCCAACACCCACACAGCTTCTACAAAACACGCCAAGGTTCAGTTTTAAGGGCTACTCAGCTGGTCATGACTTGACATTACATGCTGTGAGTCCCACCCTTCATTCATGAGCAGCACAGCTTCTAAAGAAACATCCAAAGGTTTAATATGGTCTGGACTAACAGCAGCGCCAAATCAACTTTCAGAAAGTTCACACAGTGAAGGATGAGGGCTGCACAACCATTACCCAGCTTCCACCGACATGTCAAGGCTTCAAAGTTCTTCTTAGTTTGCACCAAAGTAGTCCAGAGACCTAACACTCTTTAACCTCCCCCTTGTTTCCTAAACACCCAACGTGGTTTGGGTAAAACTTCCAAGAACGTCTGAGAACTTGGGTGAGGCTTCAAATAAAGTCAATTGAATCCTACTTTTCAGTTATGAGATCTTTAACTTTGAGACTTGTCGAGGTTTAGCCTGAGGAATTAAAGCCCACACTGTAAAACTTGTTTTGTCAAGGGTTCTTTAAGAAATAGTAGGGTTCTATATAGAATCATCAACACTGAAGACATATATTTAAATGGTTCTTTGCATGGTGACATGGTTCAGACTGATGGAGAATGTGTTTTATATGGTTCTACATAGCACCAGAATGAGTTTTTCATTGTTACAATCAGTATCACAACATGGTGCTATATAAAACCCTTTAAAAAGTGTTTTATAGTATTTCTGTGTAATGTTTAAGTAATTCAGGGTTCAAACACTCTCCCGCTCTTTTGTCATTGTATTGTAACTGTTGTGTAGTATTAAAAATGAGAAGTATCATTATTAAATGAATACAAATGGAGTACGAATGCGCTAACGACGGCTAACATCAAAATCAATCACCGCCTTAAAATTGTCTAAACCCAAACTCACACATACTTTTTGACTCAATGTTATCCCTAACACCAGTGTTTTCTCCTGATGGAACTCATAGCGAATGCAGTGACCAATAAACACTTCTAGCTTACTTTTTTTTCAAACTGCTTAACTGCTCAAGCTCGAAGTCCCGCAAGTCAGATCAGAGCAGAGCAGTTATTTTGTTGAATGAAATGACAATTATCATTTTTAATTCTATGCAAGAGTTACCATTAAATAACAAAAGAGGTGGAGAATGCTTGAATTCTGAATTACGATTTTACGATACGCAAAAAACGCTATCATATACCAAACAGACTTTCACCATGCACCAAGAACCACTTAAGCATCAAAAAGAGTTCTTTAGGTGTTGATGATTCTGTACAGAACTACTTTATTTAGTAGTGAACCATTGAAGAACGCAACTACTCAACAAGGACCTGCCTGTTATTGACGATAGCACAATATACAGGATTTGACAATCAGCTGAACTTCAAATACACAGTCTGCTCTGGACTGGGAGCTTCTAAAAGTTAAGCCCACGTCTGAAAACCTCAAACACATTGGACTGGGAGGTCCACCACATCTAGTCCTGCACTGTTCCCAAAGGTTAGTGCTAGAGAAACACTTCCATGGCTGAGATAGCATGTACCTTCACAGGTCTTCTACCCTGGGTCCTACAATGAGAACTGAGGGCTACACAAGACCATCCCAGCTTCATAAGGCTTCACGTGATTAGGACTGGACATTACTGGACAAGACTTGGCCTAGGTCATACTCCTCAGTCTTGAGGACTAGGACCCATCAGTTCACGTTCTACAGATGGTCCATGGTGTCCACAACATCATGGACCACTAACACCCCCCCCCCCATCCTCCTCCCCTTCCTCCTCTCACCTTGCAGGGCGTCGCGAGGGCCTGTATGCGCGCGCTGTACTCGGTGATCCTCTTCTGGTATCTCAGCGCGGTGACCTGCAGCTCGCAGCGCGCAGCAGCCAGCCTCGCCACCAGCGCCTTCTCGCGCTTGCCGGCCCTCAGCGCTCGCCTCTTCAGTTCCTTGGCGAGCGCGTCCACTTTCAGCTGCAGCGCGTCCCCGTGCGCCCGCAGCGCGCGCACGCAGCAGTGGGCGCTCGGTTCGCGCTCGCGCTCGCGCTGCGTCAGCGGCAGGCCGCAGCCGCGCTCGCAGGCGCCCGCCGGCCGGTGCTCGCAGCGCTCGCGCATGTGCGCGTCGGCGTCGCGCGCGTCCAACACGCGGCCGCAGCCCCGATGACGGCAGGCGACCGGCGCGAAGCCGCACGACGCCGCGTGCTCAGCCGCCAGCCGCAGGGGCAGCACGGCGCCGCAGCCGCGCGCGCTGTGCTCGCAGCGCGTCGCCAGCTCCAGCACGAGGCTGCGGAGGAGCGGCGGCGCGCGCTCAAGATCCACGGTGGACACGCGGCGCGAGGAGCAGAGCGGCGCGGGACAGCTGCGCCGCTGCGTCACCCAGGGCAGCACGCAGCGCGCGCAGAACACGTGGCCGCACGGGGTGCTCAGCGGCTCCTCCAACACCTTGCGGCAGAGCGCGCACTTCAGCTCCGCATCCACGGCGCACGCGAAGCGCTCGAGCTCGAAGCCCATCGCTGCGCTTCACGCACAGGGCAAAGTCCCGCAGGTCAGATCAGAGCAGAGCAGCGCGCGGCCGGCGTCCCGAGAGTGTGCGCGCGCGCGTGTGTGTGTGTGTGTCTTTTGGGGCATTGGACGAACTCCGGAGAAAATGAGTGACCGAGCAACAAACTCCACGAGAGAGAGAGAGAGAGAGAGAGAGAGAGAGGGAGGTGTGGCCAGGCTGGAAGTTTAAGGTACCGTAAGTACTGTGATATTGGCGAAGACAAAAAAAAAGTTACAGGTACTGAGTGCAGTTTGTAGTGAGGCTCTTACACGTCGAACTTCTCTTTAAAGAGCATTTGTTTCCCAAAGAGCCACATATATTTTTCTGTATTTTTATAGGATTCGAATAACTTTAATAATTTTACAAGAACAAAAGTCTTATTCCATCAGCATCAAAGAAGATGAGGATAACACTGGGCTTTTTACATATTTTTAAAAACAGCCATCTACAGCCATAAGGCTCAAGAAAAGCCCCAGTCCGGCGCTTCCATAAACACGGCAGACAGGGACAGTGCGTGTGAATGGTGTATCAACAACCACCCCCCACCCCCAAACACACACACCTCCCTCCCTGTAAGACGTTGGACTGGACGTTGGTCCCTTTCATTCACTACAGTGTCAGCCAGTCTGCTTCCTGCTAATCTTTCCCTCTTTCCAAAATGTCCAACTATTTATCCGTCATGTTTAAGACCCCGCCTCCTCCCTTCAAAGGTAAATCAAGTTTATATATTTATTAGCATGGTGTGGATGCGTAGAGGGATCAGAAGGGAGGGTTTCTTACATCACAAACCTAAGCAACCAATCCTGCTTTTGTGGCAGGGGGGACCTGAGCTGCAGGATAATGGCAAATGAGTGGGTGGAGAAAGAGACAGGGACTAATTGCATATTTATTCTGAGTTACATTCCACACAAAGCAATTTTAAGGCGTTAGGCATTTTGTTTCTAATGTTGGTGCAATTTTATGTGGCCCAAAAATAAGGGTCATTAGGGTTCAAATAGCAATTGGTGGAGGAGGAAGGTGGTGGTAAAGTGTGTTGGAATAACTCAGCAGTAACTCCACAGGAGTGGAAAAGCTGGGAGGTTACCTACCATAACTATTCTAATAGAAGCGCAAGAGCGACCATAATTTGGTCACTTGTGAAATCAGACACTGAATCATAACCACAGTACTTTATTCAGAATCATGCACAACAGAATTGCATGCGTGTGCTGAGTGGCCTACATGTGTTGAGTAGTTCCACTGCAGCTCTAGAGTTTATTCAGGACTTAAGATGGCTTTTATGTGTCAAAGTTTTATTTAAACCAGGAGGTTTTCCCATTTTTCCATTTCCATTTTCTTGGGTCATTATTTAAAGCAACAAGATTTGTTATTTTTGCTCCTCGGCTCCCCCTACAGTTCATTCATTGTCTGTAACTAGTATCTAGTTCAGGGTCACATTGGGTCTGGAGCCTACCCGGAATCCCTAGGCGCATGACAGGAACACAACCTAGAGGGGGCGCCAGTCCTTCACAGGGTGACACACACACACACACACACACACACACTCAAACCTATGGACATTTTTGAGTCGCCAATCCAATTCCAACCAGAGAATCCGGAGGAAATGGACACGGGGAGAACACACCACACTCCTAACAAACAGTCCCAAGGAGGAAACCCACACAGACACAGGGAGAACACACCACACTCCTCACAGACAGTCACCCGGAGGAAACCCACGCGGACACAGGGAGAACACACCACACTCCTCACAGACAGTCACCCGGAGGAAACCTGCACAGACACAGGGAGAACACACCACACTCCTCACAGACAGTCACCCGGAGGAAACCCATGCAGACACAGGGAGAACACACCACACTCCTCATAGACAGTCACCCGGAGGAAACCCACGCAGACACAGAGAGAACACACCACACTCCTCACAGACAGTCACCCGGAGGAAACCCACGCAGACACAGAGAGAACACACCACACTCCTCACAGACAGTCACCCGGAGGAAACCCACGCAGACACAGAGAGAACACACCACACTTCTCACAGACAGTCACCCGGAGGAAACCCACGCAGACACAGGGAGAACACACCACACTCCTTACAGACAGTCCCTCGGAGCGGGACTAGAACCCTCCCGGCAGCTGAGTGACAAAGACATCTGCTGCGCTACCGTGCCACCTCCCTCTACAGTTGCAGAGTTTGATTCACTTTTACAGCACTGCCCTGCACTCAAGGAGAGGACAGAGAGGAATGGAATCCTTCAAAAGATACACAGTGCAGTATCTGCAGTGCTGAGCCTTGAATAGCAACTACAGAGGCTCTGTTCTCCTTATTACAGGTCAGTGGAGCATCACAGTGATTTTAAGGGTTTAAAACTATTTTTAAAATGTTTACCTTGTGTTCTTTAGGCTTTAACTGGAGAATGGATTTGGGCTGCTCTGCACTCTGTACATGAGTTACAACAGGCCTCATGCCCAAATCACAATGGCCCTAAGGTCATCAACATCTGTCTGTCAGAATAAAGCAGAAAAATCGTCTGTGTTATACAAATGCAATGTGTGTGGTGAACATTTTTAAAACCCACCTCTTTTAAACAGGAATTTTCCATCTTCCTGGACAGACTGCACTCATAATAAAAAAAACAAATTTGAATTGTAAATGACATGGTGCCGACCCAAAGGCCAGCATTGCTTCTGACCAGGCCCCGGGGCCCATTATGGTCCTCAGGCTTCCTCAGGACAAGGATAGGAGAGAAGGAATTAACTCACAAAACCAATTCCAAATGTAAGAAAAGGTCAAATGAAAATAAATGCAGTTAGCCATGTTTTTAAAATATTTGGACCTGTATTTAATTTGCCTGTATTTAATTACTTGGGATGAAACCTTTTGTTATTATTAACTTCATCTGAAAGATAAGAAGGTTTTGTTCTTCTCCTATAAAATTTTCACTTTGGAGATACAGGTTTTTCTTTGGACAGCAACTTAATTAAATTATTGATTGTGTTTGTAAACACATTCTGAAACTGACACCTGAAACATGTTCCAAGACGTTGTGTCAGAGGCACTTTTAGACTAATACTACACAGCTGATTTTTTCATATGTAGATAGAGCTGTCATGGAAAGGTCTTTAGAGGGAGGTTAAGTCAAGTGTCTTCTCTTGAAAACAACCCTGAACTGGTGTTTACAGGCAATGGATGAATGAATGAATGAATGAATGAAGTATATACAAGTTTGGAATCTGACATCTGCAACACACTCCAAGAACTGTGAGACAGGAAAATACGAGTGAAGTATATATAAAGTATTCAAGTTCCAACCTTTTTTTTTAACCATTTCACTATAAGCAGGTGAACAATAAAAATGGATCATCCACCAAAACCTCAGTCTTTGCAGCAGAGAGGGGGCGTAACTCACCACTTAGAAACAAACATCATGAGAGAATTGTCAAACAGTTAAAAATGAATATTTCTCAAGAATTTGGGTCTTTGGCTGTCTACCATACTTATGAAATTCCAGAACTCCTGGGAAATCTCAGTTCATGCAGGGCAAGACTGGACACCCCTATTGAATGTGTGTGACCTTTGAGCCCTCAGAGGGCACTGCATGAGACATATCATGTTACTGTAATACATATAGCCACGTGGGTTCATGAGTACTTTTGAAAACCATGGTAACCTTCCTCTGCAGGATAAGAAATGCAATCTGAGGCTCTATTAGAGAAAACCAAACATCAGCTCAATGCAGAAACATGACCAGGTTCCCTTTACTCAAGCTTGGTGAACTGAAAGATAGTGGAAATATGTGCCATGGTGGTGGATCACGATGATACACTTGCCTCTGTTCCAACTTTTTGGAGCATGTTGCAGGCATTAAATATTAAGTACGGTTATATTTACAAAATACAGCGAAGTTGGTCAGTGACAATTTTACAGAGGTTTTCTTTTGTTCTTTTTGGAACTTTACTTGAGATGCTATGGTTTAGCAATTCAATCCACATGTGCACTATTAAATAATAGCTCTCCCAGCTCATCATTAACTGAGGGGAAGAAAGGAAAGCAGGAAAAAGCACGCACACAATCAATCACAAACTAACGTGGTTTTCCCTCTCCTGGTTTCTCTTCCCTTCTCTCTCTCTCTCTCTCTCTCTCTCTCTCTCTCTCTCTCTTTCTTTCTCTCTCTCTTTCTTTCTCTCTCTCAGGAGCTGTTGTTATCTGATAGTTTGTCCAGACAGTAGCTCAGAAGCTGGAAGTCATAAAATTATCTGAAAGTGGACACAGACACAAACAGAGAACAGACTTCAAAACATTTTCTAAAGGTGGGAAGAAATAAATTAAATTTACAAAAGCACTTGAGAACCGTTCTCCTCATAACAGAACAGTGTAAAGTATAGACCAGGAGGTTGGAAGTAAATAGGATCATGGTTAAAGGGTGGTCTTAAAATCCTTCGGCCTAAACCTTTCATTCCTGTTGTAAAATCACTGTAAAATATGACTTGTTCAATGCATGTGCATTGTGTATCCGTAATGTGTGTATCCGGAGCCCACCAACCTGCACACTGTTAAACATGAGCAGTACGTGAGGGTTTGTTTTTGTTTTTAAATGGGCTGCTCATTCTGAAAATGGGATAAAATGAGTCAGTCTGATTTTACTCTGCTGTTGACATCAAGTGCATTGATTTTGGAAACAGAGAAAACAAGAACAGATAAGAAAGAGAACTGAGTGAAAATGGCTTCTGCTTCTTGCTCACCATTGCTAAAAGCTTGGGTCAAGATGAACAGTGAGTGGCTCATTATCATTTAAAGGACCAGCACCACAGTCTAACGCTTGAAGCTTTATCTCTTTAGGCAGGCCTTGGGCATGGTGACCTTAGGGTCTATAGTATCCTATACCATAGGGCATTACTTTTCTATGGAGATTATATAAATACAAGCTGTGTGGATGCAACAGAACACATGGGTCAGCAACAAGGGCACAGTACAGAAGAGGAAATCACTCAGAAAAATAAATGTCCCCAGACTTTTCACTATTTTTAAAAGGATGTGATCATTACAGTAGCAGCACTCTTACTAAATTACTTTCCCTCTCTGGTTTTTAGAAGCCACACCACATGCAGACACGCCTTCTTTCTTAAACTTCTTCATACATGTTCGTATTTAAACACTGGTGAAATTGTATACACTGTAAAAAAGCATTTCCTCTGTTGGCTTGAGTGAGAGACTCCATTTGAGGAAAGCTGAATTGCATAGTGTTTGATTAGAAGGGAAGCTGAGTAATTAATCTGTCACTTTGCTAAGTGGTGATTTATCACTTCTAACCACCAAAGAACAACATGCCTCTCTCTGCCTGCTTATTTTGGGCTGGAGCTGCAGACCCTCCCAGCATCTAGTTGCATAAACTTTGCTAATCTTTTCAAATCTTTGTTTATCTGCTGGTTTTGGATAAGTACAAACTCACCATTTCCAGCTCTGCTCCAGATGTGCACTTACATGTACTTCATGTTCATGTACTTTCTTCAGAGTTATGATTATAAATGTCATTTGTGCCACACAACTCAATTATGAAGAAGATGTTCTATCAGTAGGGGCATAGGAAGGAGAATTATGATTGTATTTGTGGTGTTTATGGGCTTAAAGAACTGTGGTACCCAGAGATGTCTGTGAGGTGTGGTGATGCCAGGACACAGGCCTTTGGCCACTCGCATCACAGATTTGTTTGTTCCAAACCAGTAAGTTTAAGAGGTCAGAACATGACGTGGAAAAAGGTGGAACTGTTCAAGATTCTGGTATCAGCACTTGCATCATGCAAGTGTAAAATTACATTGAGTGGAACTCATTGGTTTGGTCCAAAATGGTGCCAAAATTTGGTCTGACCAAATGTAGTGGGGCTGCATGGTGGTGCTACAGGTAGGGTCTCTGTCACACTGTTCCAGATTTCTTGGGTTGTGGGTTCAGGTTTGGTGTGTTGTCCTCGTGTCTGTGTGGGTGTCCTCTGGGAGCTCAAAAGTGTCCACAGGTGTGAATGAAAGTGTGAGAGTGTGCACCCTCCAGGGTGTGTCCCCGCCTTGTGCCCAGGGATTCTGGGTAGTCTCCGAACCCACCGTGACCCTGAACTGAATAAGCCCTTACAGAATGAATGAATAAATGAGGTGGTCTTAATCTGGATCAAACTAAACCATGGTCCAGTTTGTGTGCCATGTGAAAACACTTTGTTGTGTGGTTCAGACTCACAGGATTTACAAGAGAGTTGAGGCAGTGTAAATGAACGAGATATTCGTGACCATGTGAAAAGAGCAGAGAAAATATAAAAACCTTCATTTTAACTGTGAATTCATTACCATAACCTCAACATGCTGCATTATTTTACAACTTCGTCATCAGTGAACAGAGAACATAATTTAATATCAAATTTTTCTTAGTATTTGTGTGTTTCAACACCCAAACTTGTACATGTGGGAGTATAATACAACACCTCTTTTTTTAATGCTATGTTTCTGTAGTAAACTAAAATTTACTAAGCTAAAATTTAAATAACTTCTGCTTCATCCCAAACTGCACAATAACACGCTATATGGGGTATAAAAAATACTGCATCGTTATCAAAAGCAAACTCAGAAGTGTAGAAGGTAAAGAGGAGTTGTATGTGGTTTGGGACACAGCCTTATTTGGCATTATTCAGCCTTTCAACATGGAAGCAAAAATGCAAATAAGGAGCCAGTAACTAAGTAGGATAAGGACTGCATATGTAACAATAGCAGTAGTAATAGCAGTAGTAAATATTAAATTATAGAAAGGAATCTGTATCAGTTCATACATGTTCTACCACATGCCTAATTGACCACAGACTAATGTCAAATGCATGGTCCGCTACAAAGAAATCAATGACATCTATGGGGAGATTCAGCACATGTAGGTGACAACAGGATGTAAGTACTGCGTAGTTCATTATTCCTCATGCTGAAATCAATGTGAAACCAAAATTTACCACATCAAATGTAATATACAACATGAGCCTTGGTTCAGACTTCGATGTATGAATTTGCCTTAAGACTCCAAAGGAGGGCTGCTGATCAGAAACAAGACTCAGGGGAAAACACAGAAAGGAACCAAGACTCAAATGAAGTAATTGTCATCTAGAGAATACATGATACACTATATTGCCAAAAGTATTAACTCACCCATCCAAATAAATGTATTCAGGTGTTCCAATCACTTCCATGGTCACAGGTATATAAAACCGAGCACTGAGGCATGCAGACTGGTTCTACAAACATTTGAGAAAGAATGGGTCGCTATCAGGACCAGCACTGGACCAGCGTGGATAGTCAGTGTAATTCGTGAAATTTCCTCACTACTAAATATTCACAGTAAACTGTCAGTAGTATTATAACAAAGTGGAAGCAACTAAGCCACAAAGTGGTAGGCCACATAAAATGACAGAACGTGGTCCATGGAGACTTTCTTTCTTCAGCCAGCTTCCTGCAGAGTCAGTGGCTACAGACCACCAAACTTCATGTGCCTCCAGATTAGCTCAAGAACAGTGCGTAGAGAGCTTCATGAAGTGAGTTTCCATGCCGAGAATCTGTACCCATGCCTTACGTCACCAAGCGCAATTCAAAGTGTTGAATGCAGTGGTGTAAAGCATGCCACCGCTGGACTTTACAGCAGTAGGAACATGTTATCTGGAGTGACGAATCATGCTTCTGCATCTGGCAATTCAATGAACGAGTCTGTTCATTGAACACTACATTGTGCACTACATTGTGCTAAGTGTAAAGGGGATTGGGGGGGTGTTGTTTTGGATTAAGGTCTGGGCTTTTTTTCAGGAGCTGGGCTCAGAACGTTAGTTCCAGTGAAAGGAAGTCTTAAGATTTTGTACATTTTCATGCTCCTTTGTGGTAACAGTTTGGGGATGGCCCATTCCTGTTCCAACATGGCTGCGCACCAGTGCACAAAGCAAGGCACATAAAGCAATGGATAAATGAGTTTGGTGTGGAAGAATTTGACTGGGCTGCACAGAGTCCTGACCTCAACCCAACAGATCCTTATTGTGTTGAATTAGAGCGGAGACTGCATTCCAGGCCTTATCTTGCTCAACAATATAGTGTATATAATTATCATCATCATTGACATCTTTTTATTTGCTTAATCTATTTCAGGGTCATGGTGGAAACAGAATGAGCAAAGAAGCCCAGATACAACTAATTCTAAACTAAAGGGAAAGTCCATGGGATAAGCTAGTGACTAATGATTCACAGCATCTGTCAGAAAAAAAGAAGACCAGGTCTAGGTTCTGCCAAAGCATATTAGCATAATTTTAGCATGCAGCCATTTTACTCTTTTACTTTTTTTTTAACTTTGTCTCCAGGTAAGAATGATCTTAGCATTAATATGCACTTGGGAGATGGGTCCCTGCTGAAATCCACACATAGACCACACTAGAAGATCCCTAAGTAATATCGATGTTGTTTTCTTTCCCACCCTGTAAAAGTGGGCCAGAAGCTTTTCCAGGCACATTCACAACAACCAAACATTGCCGAAGAAGGCAGCCGCAAGAACGAGAGCACTTTGCTGAAGGCTTAGCGAGGAGACAGACAGAGCCTCATCAGTGATAAGATGTAATCCAGCTCTTAGCCTGGGTCCAACCTCATCAGAGTCCCCACAGGCCTTTAGCCTACCCCTAAATGCCTTCCATCTTCATTCAGACGCCAACTCTCCCCATAGCCCGCCCCCTCCCGTCTGCTTAGATCAACTTCTCCACAAATTACCATACATTTCGTTCAATTTATGGGAAGGAGAACACTCATTAGTGGGCTATTGGCCTTGAAATTTGCAAAGGCCCAGTTAGAAATGTAGTATTACGGCTTGAGTTCTTGCATGGATGCAAGCGGCGTCCTGACCAAATAACAAACACACACGGTGGGTGGCTTGTGTGAGAGAAAAGACAAGTAAACAAACATATGCTGTAAATAAGCAGTGTAAATAAAAACGGCACTATGAAGTAAATAATTACAAGTGCTTTTCCTGTACTTCAGGCATAGCAGACTTTAGACAATACAAGCTGGATTACAACAGGTTTCATTAGTGGTGTTTCTGTGCGTGCTGGTGATATAATTATGTTAACTTGCAACTTGAAGACTTTACAAAACAAAATATGCCAATTCCTGTGCCAATTCTTGTGTTTTGCTTCAAGCATGTGCATCCATAATGGCAAAGGTTGTACCTCCGTTGTGAACACATGCATCTGACTGAGTCACATAGCCTACATTTCCAATAGACCTTAAGGCAAGGCCTAAAAGCGTCTTCATTAAATTCTCAGCAACAAAAGGTAAAACATGCTCAGAAGCAACCAAGACTCAAAAGGGAAAACTCACTAAGAACATGAGGAAAACACACAGGAAATAATCTCTTAAAGGCGGCATTCAGAGTTTTCATCCAATAAACTTTTTTTTTATAAAATTCAGAGAATGTTGCCAACACCATTTGCCTGTTTACATACTGGGAAAAAGTCTGGTGTTTGTACTCAGCCCTGGCTTTGTAAATGGGAATCAAACTAAGTGCCTTTGTCTCAAATGACTTGGGTTTGCTCTGTGGGTGTTGCTGGTAGAGGCACATCCGAGAAATGGCATCTAGAGGCATTTAGGCAGTGGAGAGACCCTAGAATGTTGAAAAACATGATAATAGAGGAGGATGTTGCTCTATTCCTGCACCATAGGTGGGTAACACTGAATCATTGTTTGCTGTTTAGATATTATTTATTTAAGAAGGAACCAACTCCAAAGTCAGGGGTCTGCTAACAGTCCATGAAAGTAAACACAGATCAAAAGTGTTACAAAACTAAACAGCTTGAGTTACAAATGAGTTTCTGTGGAAATTCAAACATTAAACTTCAGCCACATACAGGGATTAGACAATGAAACTGAAACACGTGTCATTATAGTGTGGGAGGTTTCATGGTTAAATTGGAGCAGCCTGGTGGCCAATCTTAATTGCACAATTGCACATTAATTGCACATTGCACCAGTAAGACCATGTGCATCTAATGGTTCAAACATTGTGTCCTGAAGGCGGTGCTGTGTATCAGGATGACAATGCACCAATACACACAACAAAACTGGTGAAAGATTGGTTTGATGAACATGAAAGTGAAGTTGAACATCTCCCATGGCCTGCACAGTCACCAGATCTAAATATTATTGAGCCACTTTGGGGTGTTTTGGAGGAGCGAGTCAGGAAACGTTTTCCTCCACCATCATCACGTAGTGACCTGGCCAACTATCCACTATGCAAGAAGAATGGCTTAAAATCCCTCTAACCATTGTGCAGGACTTGTATATGTCAGTCCCAGGACAAACTGACACTGTATTGGCCACAGAAGGAGGCCCTACACCATACTAATAAATTATTGTGGTCTAAAACCAGGTGTTTAAGTTTAATTGTCCAACTCCTGTACACACACTACAGTTGGCTTCTTACTCAAACCATCCCCCTTTAAAAGTTGCCGAGCTTTTGAGCAAAAACAAATGGCTTTGAGTAGTGGTGGTGTAAGGGGGGGGGGTGACTATATTCTGGTTTTCAGGCACTTTAGCTGCTCTCAATGCATAGCATGAAAGCCTTTCAAAAACCCTCTCCCCATCTCACCAGCACAACGAGCAACATAAGCAAACACTGCGAGAAACCAGTGAAAATTCCAGTGAAAAACCAGTGAAATTGTCTTGAGGAAACACCACCGCAAGGAAGTAAGATTCATCAGGAGAAACTCTCTATGAAAATAATGTTGTTCTGTCCAAGCATAGCATGGTTGGAACAATGCACACTGGACTTTGCCTCAACAATATCATGGCGATCATTTTGTTTACTTGCAATCTGAAGGCTTTGTGGAACCAATTACCCTGATTCTTACGCCATGTTCTGTGTTTTGCATCATCTGTGCCTCAGATGCGAGTCCTTAAGGCAGCGTTATATTTATTTTTCCCAGAACATGTGCATCTGGCTGAGTCACAGAATCTGCATTTGCATGGACCTCAGGCAAAGCATAAAAGGTTCCCAGAATCCTTCGCCTCATGCCTGCTCAGTGAAATCAGCTCGTCTACAAACAGCTCTGATTATGGAACTCATTGTTGTAGAGATAAAACTTGAGAGATACAGACTGATCTACATTTCCAGGATCTTTGATGAGGGCCCACAGAGTAGGGCTCTGGATCTGGGCCATAAAGTAATCATCACCAGTCTTCTTTAGTTACGATTTGTGGAGAACATGAGGGTGAGGTGGCATCTCTTGAAGATGACTAATTGCTCCTTCTGTATTTGTTTTCACCCGCATAAAGGCAAGGTAACTTTACCAATGCAAGACAATGACTGTGTCTCAATAGCAAGACAGCTGACTGCACATTTGGCAGCACTAAATTATGTTTTATATTTATTTTTTCTAGCTTTCTTTTTTGTTGTTATAATAACATTCATACACGGATGGGGGTACACAGATGGAAATCTAGTAAAGGAAAAGTAAGTTATAAGCTCCGAATAATAAGGTAGAGGAGAATGAAGTACAGTGGCAAAGAGACCGTGGCAATGTGTTCCATAGATTTGGAGCCATGACACTAAAGGGTCTGCCCTAGCAGTGACCCAGAGGAACACCTTGTGAAACAGACTCAGGTATAATGAAACAGACTCAATAACAGATTTAACCTTAATAAACTGTTAATTACAGCTGCAAATTGCAAAGCAAAATAAAAATATATTGTTAAGTAATGTACATGTTTTATTTCTGCTATTATCTGCCTGGTATTTGTCCTCCAACTTATTGTTTTTAGATAAAGAGACAGTTTTTTAATCATTTGGCATATCTGCATAGCATACAACTGTTTACCAAATGTCTTCCCATATGAATGTTTAGGATGTAAAAGTTTATACACCTTTCCTTTTTATTTATTGTGTTTACTTTTAACAGGGACCATGCACAAATTACAAATATGCTTTACATATTAGCTAACAAGCTAGTTTCCTTCTGCAGTCCCTGGGCATGAGGTCTATGCCACAATGATACAAATAAATGATTAACAAACCAACCCCATAGGGTACAACAGCCACCAGTTGGAAAAACCCTAGCAACCACCTGGAACCATATCACAACAGTCACAATACCTGGGAGACTTTAGGAACCATTTGAAATACCATTACCAAATACTATTAACTATTCAAACAAACACCAGTGATACCATAACAACCACCTAGAACAGCTTAGCACCCAATGAACCACAGTCACCGCCATAGCAACAACCTGGAAATCATTAGCAACTAACTATCTAACACAGTTGCACACACATAGCCATACGTTAACAACTACCTGAAATACCATAGCAACCACCTGGAAAATCTTAGCCACAACCATAGCAACTACCTGGGATAACATAGCATCCACTTACACCTTAGCAAATCAATAACACCCACTTAACAACATCTTAGCAACCACCTTAGTAACCTAATCAATCAAGCTCAGCAATTGGCTAGCAACCATGTTCAACACGACAACAGCTAGTTAGCAAAAACTATTAGCAACAGCCTAGCAACTACCTGGAATAGCCTAGCAACACATCTACAGGAAATGCATTTTTCTAATTTAAGTTCTAAGTGGACAAGATTATTTTATCCCAGGTTTTAATTAAATTTTAAATGTTTAGACAAGTTGATTTACTACAAGATTGAGGGTGTTAGTATGATTAGAATGAAGGCTAGGTCTGTTGTCATAAGGCCTTGATTCAGTTAATCAGCTAACTAGCTTAATTTTAAGCTTGTGTTTAGCCATACAACTTCTCTGGCTGAATATTACTGTATGGAGTGTGTAATATTTATAATAATTGTGAAGGTCCTCTGATTAAATCAGTGTTTAATTATAAATATTTGATGATTTGATTGATTAAGGTTTGAGTCTGTTTAAAAGTGTACCTATGTAGGGAGTAGTGAGCAGGGCAACTTAATAAGTAGTAAGACAAACCCAGTGACTCTAGTGAGGGGAATAAACTGTCAGTGGTAGTTTCGTAAGTCTTTTATTTATTTGTACTTCAACCGTAAATCCTCCAGCGCTCCACCCTTCGAGCTGATTAGCTGATGTAGCGTTTTAAGGCCTCACAGTTGGCCACAAATCCATCCTGACATTCTTAGAGGCTTTTCAGGGAGTTCCCACTCTTGCTGATTGCAGGGGGTTTGCCCTGCTATGGTATGCACTGTCAGAAAAACATCGCACAGGTAAAATTCTGTTCACAAAACGTACACATGGTGTAACTGTTCTTAAAAAAAACACCCAGCAGTGGTTTTAATGCTGAAATGTCAACATTAAATATTACATTACTAATGTAAGGGGCTGATGTTGGATGATTACTTATAGATCACAAACACTGCTTCCACCAATAAAAACACCATCAGAAAAACTCACTGTGGATGAAACCTCAAGGGTACATATTGTGTACCTTACTTTATGTGTAGATTTAAAAATTGTGTTGATCCTTATAATATGTTCTTTTATTTTACACAGTTCTAATGTACCTTTAGGGAACACAACTGCATTTGCACTGTTTATACGTTTAGCGACAGCATTGTACCTGTATCTTTTCTGAGAGTGAAATAAATTGGCTGGAGCTCCATCACTTCAGAGAACATTCTACTGCTCCACAGCCCATTGCTGGAGGGATTTGTCTCACTGAAGTCCACACTTGTCACTGTCTTTAGGCTCATGTAAACCATGTCAGTAGTTGTATCTAGTCATTAGGGTTGCCTTCAAATTTTTGGATATAGTCTACATTAGCAAGATATGGTACAATGACACTGCCTGACTACAGGCACCTATGAAGTATCTTTGAAAGTACCACTCAGTGTCAGTTTCATACATTTTGTTCTCCTTCAGAGATGGTGGGGGTGGAACATGTCAGTGCGGGTCTCAGCTGACCTCGTGATCTGGTTCCAGTGAAGTGAGCAGAGGAGGAGCCGAGCCGCGCGGAGCTGGAGGCAAGGCCACACTTGTCTCTGGAGGACGCTGATGACAGATGGTGTGAATAAAACAAGCACCCGACTCTTGTGACACAAGCTCAGCTCACTCTACATTGAGTGCCATGGTTCACAGAGGCCAAGAAGAGGAAAATCGATTCACAAATGCATGTTCACTGAAACACATGGTGTCAAATAATTATATTTATATACTGAGTTACTACTGAGCAAAAAAAAAGAATGTTCCCAAAATGGTACATCTTTAAAAGGAAGATATAACATAAACAGGCATACAAAGTCTAATACGTGGCTAAAAATTAAGCGTCCATGTAAGTCATAGTCAAATCTTGAGACTTTAGGGAGTTTAACACATGTCTTGCCATTGTATATTTAGCCAGTGTTTGTGCTCGAATGTGTGGAGCTACATGGTGAAGGAAATTCAAATTTTACAAGGGGTCTATCAGTTACAAGTGTTCGACCATCAAAAGCCAGGAGTTCTAGGGAGTATAACTGGCCTCACTCTCCTCCTGTCTCTCTGCTCCTGGTTTAAGCTACTGTGAGTGTCTGTCTGCTGATGTGACACATCTGGACAGTCTGCGCTCTCCTATGGAATGTTAAGCTCAGTGGCGTTACATTAGCAGCAGATTGAAAAAGAAGCAGTGGGTTGGCCTTGGGTCTCAGAAGAAACATTTGTTTGCCCTTCCTTGGGTCTTTTTATAGCTTCTACATTTGTGTATCTTTCAAGAGGCTTTGCCTTTTTCCCAGTCAGCCATTACAAAAAAGCTGCTCTTGACCCTTAGGAGTCACTGATCACACCAGTGTGATCAAATCTCCTGATAGGTTTAAGTTGACATATAAGTAATATACAGGTGCAACATTGTCTCTACAGTGGTGTTAATGTATGAACTGCCCACAGGTGTGAGGGTGTGAGTGACAGGGTGAATGTGTGACATTGTCCACAGGTGTGTATGAGTGACTGGGTACGTGTGTGAAATTGTACACATGTGAGTGAATGGGTGAGTGTATAATGCATGATGTCCATTGCTACAGTGCTGCTACATTCTGACGTTGATAAACTTAGGTTCTTTAACAGGAATCAAAACTTTTCAAAAGCTTTAAATGGAGGTATCATTTGAGTAAGTGAGGACATCAGTTCTAGAGCTAATCTCAGGTTCACACGCGGTGAATCAGAAACCCCAATCTGACATACTTCCAAGGCACAGTAGCTGCTGCTGAGTTGAGGCTAAAACTTTCCGAAAGCAGGAGCTTGTGTTTTTTTGCCCACAGTCGAGAGGGAGCTCAGATGAGAAATGTGTGCTTTGTGTAAAGTCAAGTGTTGATCCAGATCTCGGAGCTGCTGTGGGACACTGGATATTGGAGGAAAAACATGGGGAAGCGCCTGTGATTTTTCAGAGCGTGCGGTCGTTATATATTGAGACAGTGCTGCAGATGACGCACACTGTGTCTCACGTGCCTGAGAACCGCATGCTGCACAGTGACCCGGAGCCCCCCGTTCTCCAAAATCCACAGAGTGGGATCTGCTCTGGATCTGAAGTTAAGCTCTTAGCGTTCTGGCAAGTGGGCTGAAGCATAATGCATTAGCTATAGAGGTTTCCAAAGGACAAGTGTGGAATATTACAACCAGATGACTTCTTTTACAAGGCGGACACCCTCACTGACTCGAAACAGAACACAGAGAGGGAATGAATCAGTAGAGGTCAAAGACTACGTTCCCATTGAACAGAATGTTCTGCACACAGCCTTCTGAAGCATCTAAATGTTTGACATGGTATAGAAACCTATTTGGTTTTCACTTAATTTCTTCTAGCTCATGTAAAAGCAGATTCATTTTTTAGTCTGTGTTGATGAAATTGATTCACTGCAAAATAAATAAGTTTAACTCAAGTTGGTTTTAAAAAATTGTTTTATTAGGAAGTGTAAAGGCAGGGACACTACTGTTCATAAGGTAGATTACATTATTTTTATGCTGAAATATGGGTTAAGTCTCAGAGGTAACTTTCTCACTCTCTCTCACACACACACATGCAAAAAACAGCTTTTTTTCATTTTTTAAAATCCATATATTTATCTCTAATAAAGTCATAATTATCTCAATTAAAGCTTGTGTCTGAGCCTCATTGTATCTGATGTTAACTCTCTCCCTTAATCTTTTACTTACCAATTAATCAGATGCTAATACATATATAATAAAACAAGACATTCTGACCAGTTTGTCATTGATATCACTCTATACACATTTCATTCCTTTCCTTTCCAAAATAACAATCAAATACTAGCATTTTAACTTGCAATTAATCACAGAATGAAGTTGAGATTAACATGATTGCGATTTTTAAAGGATTGACACCAAAATAATACATACATACATGCACACTTACATTACAGAACCTACAGAACAGAAGGATCATCTCATTCAGTTCATACTTTGAAGTTTTGATAGAGGTCGCACATCCCAAAATAAGAGTATATAATTAAGCTGACAACTAGTTGCCAAGCAGAATAAGGTCTACAGCAAAGAGGGTCCTAGAATGTAAGTTCCAAACAGTTTTGCTAAGATACTAAAGGTGCTGATGCCATTGCGAAAATAACTATAGTTATCCAAAGGTTGCTGATTCATTCCTTATAGCTCTTACCTCCAACTGCACCCAGGCCCCATGGCTAGGGCTGCCCTCTACTCTGGGCATGTGTGCTCACTACCCCCTAGTGTTCACTAGTGTGTGTATAAATGTGTGTTTCACTGCACGGATTGGGTTAAATGCGGAGAACAAATTTCTCTGTGTGCAAGCAAAAAGCTATTTTCATTACATTAGGAATGACCAGTGATGTAGAGATTATAGAAAATGTACAGGAGGATGTGCTGAGGTTAAATGCAAATACTGCACTATTACACATAAGAGGATTGCATCTGTGGACTTTGCTATGTGCGATAGCCTTAATAACAGGAGTAATCTGACATATTTCATGAATAATGCTATGGATAATGTAAGTGTGCCTGAAATTATATTCCCATCTTCATTTTGGAATTTATTTCTTTATGGGATATACAGGAAACCTCACTCTGTGGTTTGAGGTTATGGTTCTCAGTTTGCAGCACAATCTCTGAAACAGATGCAGGGACATATGGGTCCTTCTCAACCTTCTGTCGACTGAGATTCCTTTCTATCCACTGGAGAAATCTTATAGCAATTAGCATCAGAGAGTTCACTGGTAAGAAGCCTTGAGTCTTGAGGGTAATATCACCTGGATATGAGGCACTATTGAGCTGGAATTACTGGCTGGGGGCAGATATATACTTAGCTTGTCAGTTTTTTTTGCTTTCAGATAGACTCAGTTTGAATGAATACTGAAAAGGGAAACTAAAAGCTGGAGAGAGGCAAAACCCCCATTAAAAAAAGAGCAGCCTCCTTGTTTTTTAGGTGTGATCATCAACATAAACAACAAGTAGTAAGAAATAGATTATTATTAGAAGTGCTTATCTATAACTATAACAAGGCCTTTAATGTATGAACAAATTCCTTTTAGGTTTACAGGGGTTCCCTTTTTAAATCTTCCCTAATTGTGCTTTGTTATTATACTGATTACTCACTTCACTTTCTTCTCCGTTCTTTTTTTTTTTTTTTTTTTTACTCAGTGTTCTTATTTCCCCTCGCTAATTTTGTCTATTTTACTTTGTTTAGCTTCATCTTTGTGCTTTCACATAAACACAGGTCCAGTTCTATGATTGGACAGACTCAGACAGGAGGCGGGGCAATTCTAAATTTTCAGCACTTGACATCAGAAGTGGAGCAGAATCAGAATCCATCTCATTTTATCCATTTTTTTCTAACTTGGGCAACCCACAAAAATTGACTGGTCTTTTCCTGGTGTGTGGATTGGTGGGCTCCAGATTCACACGTTAATAATTTATACTTTTACATATACGTACAATTTATACTTCTGCGTCGAACCTACGGCAAAGGCAACGTGTCAATGCGAATCCTATGCCATAGCCTATGGTGTCATCTGACGCACACCTCTCCAGGAATGTAACTACACGCCGCGTCGACACAAACCACAATGGCCGTGATTGTTGTAGTCGGACGGACATTGTTTATGTTGAACCAAAGAAGTACAAATATTAACTCCTCTCCTCCACACAAAGAGACACAGTCAGCAGCACATCTACAGTGAAAGATTTCCTCAGACATGGTGTGGGCTTCGGGGACGAATATTAATGTTGAACAAAGGAAAAATTTGGATGTCTCGGGGAAACAATAACTCAACAAGAAGCAGGACAATGAGGAAAAACCAGACAGCTTTGTATTTGTTACTTTCTTGGCACCTCATGTAAACTCTCTGTCTCAAAAAACAAACTCCTCCCTAAATAGTGCACTTTAAAGATTTATAAATGTAATTCTACTACACCATTACATTGTGCATGACGTAGTGTAGAAGATGTTTGACATTCAGCCCTAGTGGAGTGGCGTTGTAACTGCAGAGCGGTGCAGAAACCAATAGAGAAGCATAAATGCTCACAACGGCGTAGCACTCTTGATATAAATCAGCTTTAATGTGCACATGCTCTGAACAAAGAGATTTTTTAATAACATGTCCCTATCAAAGATTCCTTGCATTTAATTTAATTATTTTTATTTACAATTTAAAAATAAATTATTTACGAACAGTAAAATGGGACAGCCATTTGACTATTAACTGGGAAATATTTGGATCAAGGGTACATCCAGTTTATTGTTGGACATGTAGAGGTTTGACCCTGCAAATCCTGGGAGAGCCTTTTACCGACAGGAGTCAACGGAAACATGTCTGAATCCGGTGGAAGACGGAAGAAACACAGAGTGTGGGTGAGAATGTTATCAAAACAAAAAATCACATGTTAGAAATGAAACCGTCAGGAACATTCCTGTGCAGGCACTAAATCTGAGGCAGAGCAGGGGGCTGGGGAAGAGTTGAACCAGTTCTCCACACTGCTAGAGTTGGATTGCAGCCTGGAGGAGGTTTCAGCTCCACTGAAAACAATCTTGTGTAAACAACACTAATTTTACCTTTGTTATCCCTGCCTTTGTCCTTGGGGTGGAGAACAGTGTCAGAGAAGGGCTGTCGTTTCTTGCGAGTCTCCAGTGCACAGGACCCTGCGATACGGTTTCACGTGAACTTCACTGCGGGATAATTGAATCGACATGGAAACAAGGCTGTGGTCTGTGGGAGTAACATGAGGAGCTAATCGGAAACAACCCTCTCCTAATTACTCAGTACAAAAATAACCAGCTGAACTCATGACCATTGTTGTTGGCCCTTGCTGAATAGTTCGCCAAATGAGCCCCAACAACATGCTCAGTGTTTTTATTGTGCTTGTTTTTTTTTGTTTTTTTTTGGTTGTTTGTTTGTCAGCCTTTTAGCAAAAGCACTTTTATTTCACACCTGACTTGCCACTTTATATTTATCTCTCATAGCACTCCTTTGTGGGGGTACATTTACAAACTGTAACCTGTCTGATAAAAGATCATCTTTGTGAGACATCCTTTAAAAAATATGACCAGTTTCTGATTATAGAGCCACTCTTGGATGGGGATTTATGAGTGTGGAACATAGGTAAATAACGCAACCTCTTAGATAACCATTTAGTTAATGAATTAAACTGCACCGGACTTGCCCACAGTTCAACTGCACACACACACACACACACAGCTTTTAGTAGGTGTACTAATAAATTGTAATATTTTTATGTGTAACTGCATGAATTGTAAAATTCAAATATTATTCTGCTTGTTTGTCAATATAAATATATATTTATAAATGAAAACCTAAAATTGAATTGGATAAGTGCTTACAGACAATTAATCAATGAATGAATAAATGACTAAATAAAGAAATATACACTGAACAATTACTGGATTACAAACACCAACCTTGTTTCTTCACTCACTGTCCATTTCATCAGCTCCTCTCTTCACAGGAGCACTTTGTAGTTCTACACTTACAGACTGCACTCCACCTGTTTCTCTACATACCTTCATATCTACATTTCACTCTGTTCTTCAGTGGTCTGGACCCCACAGAGCAGATATGATTTGAGTGGTTTTGTATTAATTGTAGAATATAAAAGTGCTCCTGTGTGGTCAGTGGAGCTGATGAAATGGGCAATGAATGTAGATCCAAGGTAGGTGTTCCTACTCCAGTGATTATCATCTCTGGTAATCGCCAAAGAAAAAGCACTGATTCTCTGGAGCAGATGCCCTTGTGGCTATATGGCACCATCCTCAGTGCCACGTGTGGGCCAGGGTGGTGTAAGGCTTTTCAGCTTCAGTGTGAAGAGCTGTGCAACTGCATTCTCGAGTGATGGATGTCCATTTACTCTGAAAAGAAGTGAGTGAGAGTGGTGTTTGTGATCCAACACCAGTAACTTACCTCATGAATGCTCTCCAGGCCGAATGCTATCAACTCCTCACAGCAATGATCCAAAGGGTATCCGCTAGAAGCTGAAATCATGGAATCATTGATTACAGTGTACAGGCCCCAGAGATGCAAGAGGCACAAGTCTTCTTGGGCAAATACCTGGTCTAATATCTTTTACTGGTTGTTATTCCACTTCTGCCAACACAGAGGTTTCTGCTGGGTTCCAGCAGATGGCAAGAGAGATAAGGACTTCCTCCTGAAATGCTCAGCACCAGTACAAAAACAGACAGCATACCAGAGGCATGAGGAGATCTCCCCTTTTTGCCATCTTGCTCCTGGAGAGCCTCTCTGCTTTTACTGCACCATTCACCTCCCATTAAATACATACAGTAACAGGACCTTCATTAATACACATTAATGGACTGGGATTGCTGAAAAGCTGCTCATTGATCACTCATGAGCAATTCTGAGATTACTGTGAGACATTACTGAGATCTCAGCTCAACCTCAAGAGGAGACACAGATGAGATGAGTCAGGAAAAACTAGTTGTTAAGGTGGAACCAAAGTGATATTAATAACACACTACAAGGATATTCACAAGGAATTACTGATATATTAATGTGGAAATGCAGAGATGTTTATGCGATTCTACAGCGATATTAAGGCGGAACTGCAAAGATATTAAGGAGACACAGAGATTAACAAAACCGTCTACAGGGATATTAAGGTGGTTAAACAGAAATATTTAGAAGGAAATGCAGTGCTTTTAAAGAGGAACGACTGATATAATAAGCAGATCTGGGAGCTCTTGGGCTGCTCTGTCCTGACTGCTCATACTTGTCAGATTCCACATAAAGCAAATGGCTGATGTTTACATTTGGCTGACGGTGGAGATCAAGCCCTTGGCCTAAATGTGTTAGTCACAGCAGTGCTGCATCCACACTCTGCAGGCGTAACGCTGGCCTCTTGGCTGCCCTGAAATGATGAGAAGCGACTCCAGCTCCTGGCCTTTACCCTCATCACTGCTGCTGCGTTGTAACCAAAACAAGGCACGCAGACGTCTGCAATTTCAGCAGTGTCGCATACATGCTTCTTCCCATGCTTCGAGAAGTTAATTTAAACTGTGCTTAATCCTACAGGACGGGGGTCAGTGGGGTGGGCACGTCACTCAGAGCTAAATATAAGAGAGTGTATTGAAATAGGCTTCCTGTCAAAAGTTTGGGGACACTTTACAGGACGTTCCTTTTAGTCCTTGTAAATGCCATCAGATCCTCACAACAATGTTCTAACACAGTCTAATTCCTTGACAGAAAGTAGAGGCAGGTTTAGTAGTGACCAAAGGAACAAAGTCCCTTTTATTACTAAAATAAAGCCTTGGACAAGCTTGAAGTTTCATATTTGGACCTAGTGGTTTGTTGCTCTTTTCCTCCTGTCTGTCAAACCCATCCTGAGGGATCTGACCCATGGGTTCTGCTGAAATCTGCCCCCAGCCCTGAGACAGAGGCTGTTTCTTTGGCTTTGGTTCAGCTCACTGGGTCCAGACTAGCATCAGTAAGAGTGGTACAGCAGACCGTTCCACATTCACATCAACAGTCCAAAGCCAGGAAGCCAAAAGATTTCTGTCGGTTTGGAGTGTGTGGTCTTATACAGGCTGGAGGCAGCGCAGCATCCCAGTGACTAATGGAGACATCCACATGTTCAGCCCTGCCTGATGCACTCTGCCACTCTGCTGGGGAAGCATGGACATCACGGACACACACTTACCAGCCAAAACTTAACATTGACCTTGTTTCTATACACATTGTCCAGCACAATTGACCATATAGGTGCCCTAGTAGTCCGTCTGTTGCTCTGCATACATTGCTACCCCACTTTAATGCTGTTTTTCAATGTTCAGGACTCCCGCAATGTAGGTATGATAGGGGTGTTAGGTCATAGTCAGGGCTGCAGTGACAATGGTGGTGGTGGTGGGTTAGTGTGTGTGCTGATACCTGTGGATCAGACACAGCAGTGCTGCAGTAGCACAGTGTACACTTTAAAAGTTGTTTTTTGAAAATGACTGCCCTTTACATTGGGTCAAAATATCCTGATGAACGGATCAATAGAAATGTCTGCAAAGTCTGCAAAGCACTTCACCTGGAAGACTGGGGTTCAGTTCTCAGCTTGGTTAGGAACCCAATGCTACATCATCAGTGGTCCTTGGGCAAGACTCCAAATCGCTGTATTTTTAATGTGATTAACCAACTGGATAAGATAGTTTTAGGGTAATGCTTTGAAGGCTCTGTGCTGTTTCTAACGTTTTGGAGCTTACATTCGGGGTTAGGGTTGCCAGAAATTCATGTGTAAATCCATGAATATGTTTAGTACACATTGTACAAATCTGACAATGGTATTTCATTCAGATATGTACAAATTTGCAGAGACTTATAAAGACATCAGCATGTTCATATTGCCTTTACCGTCCCAGGACCTGTCCTCTATGCTCTCCTACTGGTAGGAATGATTTCCACACAATACACACAAACCTTTAAATCAGTGACAGAACTTTATTAGCTCCACAGTGCTGTGTGTCTTTAATCCTTCCTCCTACAAATTTATCCCTGATCTTTTCCATGCTCTTGTAAATGTAAAGCACGCTGCCATATGGCCTCAAACTGAACCGTGACATCTGAGGCGGATTCAGATTGGCGGGACTCAGATGTTAAACAGTGGAGCGGATGCGAGGGATTAAACAGGACTAATTAAGAGATTAAAGAGATCTTGCCTGTTTTAGGAACTGCGCCAGTAAAGTCTTATGACACAACACCATTTTCACACCACAACTGTGATGACAACATCAGCATTTACACTGGACACTGTTACAGTTAAACCTGTAGTCCACCTTCAAAAACCACACCCATTTCACCCTTCCATCTACAACAGCCTCCCACAACTCCATCCTCAGGACTGATTCTGTTATGACACATAATAAGACTAAAAGTATAGGCCTGTTTACAATGTTTTATATGGCTTCCATTAAAGACATTGATGCACTCATTTATTTTGATTCTAAGTTCATGAATTAATAAACAGAAGGCATTGTATTACCTCATAAGATGATATTCATGTCATATGCTTTACGTCAGTACAGTGTTATAAATGGTCGCTGTCTGATTAAAAACACATATCTCCATTTTTAGTGGTTTTCAGTTTTACACGTGTTTAATGTGGGCATTAATCTCTGTCTGGTCATAGCAGCTAATATCAAACTGACCAATAAAAAGCTGAAAAATCACAGAGTCTCTTTATCTAGTATCTCCATTGTCTGATAGACCTGCCCATCAAAACCCTGTATCTCCCCCCTCCCCCGGTGTTGTCTGAGTGTCTGTGCTAAAGTTTTAAATAAGATGATTTCAATCACGTTTAGTAACAATAGACTCTGCTTTTGCTAAAACATGGATTCATAGCGGTGTTGTAGGAGGATCGGTGTACCTTCTGTATATTGGTTGTCCATTTCTTATCCTGCAATAGAAAAAAATGGAGAACGACTCATTTTCCTATTTTGAATAATATAAATATCATTGATTTAAGGACAATAACCTGTTTTCTACAACATAATTAATCTAAATACAACAAAATATGAAAAATTAATATGAAAATATATAAATTAAAATTCCTGCTTGTTGCTGATTATGGGTTGGGCTGCAGATTTTAGTCAGAACCGGACGTTTTTAACACTATAACACCATATATTGGAGGAACTTAATTCTGGAACTTAATGGAGGAACTTATTCTGCTGGTAGATTATAGATGAACATACTTGACCCATTTCATGATTTAATTAAAAATATGGTCAAGGACGGGGCAGTATATGCTGAGATTTCTATGCACGTTGAGGACATGGGTGTCCGGAGAGGGTGTTTTAAGACTAATATCAGAAATGAAAAAACAATTATGGAAAGGTACATGGACCTAGGAGAATACATTGCAGGCTGTGGTCACACGAACGTGGACGTGGTTTGTTAGAGTCCACTAGAAGAAATCTGTGTTTGTCAATGTTTGCTGTCTACAATAGACACAAGTCCATTTTACATATGAAACATTTGGACCCAGTAAAGATATTTTTACATTTCTGTAATGGGTATAAATCCTGTTAACTCTGGTTTATTTTACTGTGAGCATCAGAGAAATGCAGTTTTTTCCTGTTCCTGTTTAAAAATTTAGCTTTTTGGAGATACATGTTTTTAATCTGACAGCGACAAAATACTACATTAGTGTTATGAGTACCACATTGGCGATTTTACTAGATAGTTATAAGTATTTAATTGGAATACCATTCTAAAAGATGATACTTTATTATATGTGTGGTATCAGTACATATTTGGGTGTTATACTACAATACTACATTAAACTCCATGTACAATTATGTCACTATTGTGTAGTAAAGCATTATTTAGTTTATTAGAATGGTATAAGTACAGCATTATGGTGCCATAAACGATATATTAAACTCCAATTCCAAAACATATGATTACCTCACTAAAGTTATAAATTCTGCATTAGAGTGTTTGGTATGTCATTAGTGGATTTTAAATAATAAACTCTTAATCACTTCACTACTCATACTTCAATATTGTTCCTGCATTGTTTAAAGGAACACTGTGTAATGTTTTCAGCTTAAAATTACAGCTTAAAATCATTGATATGCTCCTCTCTCCTGTAACGGGAAAAACAGAGCCTCAGTCATTACTACTCTGGGCTCAGCACTAGAGAAATTGCACTATGTAACTTTTAGAGGAGGGAAGAAAAGCACCACCTTTCCTCCTGCTCCCTTTAAAAGAACACTAGACAAGATTTGGGTTTTATTGCTCCAGGGCTCCCCTAGAGTAATTCATTTTGTGTGGTTTCCAACCCTCTTCCACAAGTTACATAGTGCAGTTTCTGCAGTCCTGAGTCCACAGTAGTGACAACAGTCTCTATTCTCCCTTTTATGGTTATATAATGATGCTTATATTGATACATGCAAGAAACACAGGTATCTCCATTTTTGTGGAATATTAGTTTACTACCTCATTTGAACACAGCAGCATTCCTTTATACTGTGTGAAAAGTTCAGAAAGAATGGAGCAATAGAAAACCTCCAGAATTACTTGGAATAAAATTATTTTACATCAACTTCCATTGAAAGTAAAGATTTCTTCTCTTCTTCTATAAAGTTGCGATTTTGGAGATATGTGTTTTTCTTTGAACAACAATGATATTAAAGGATTGTTGTTTTTTAACACTTTATTAAAGCCTTATGCCTATGTTAGGAAGCCCCATCTTAAAAAGCCTTCAAATAACCATTTTATCATTGGGAAAGCCACGGAATACACTGTGTCTGATTGTGTGGCCTGATTTGCATGCTTCCTTAGCTTTTATCTCCCACAAAACGGTGAAAAAAACCCATTTCTGAGCTTCTTTCGGAGAGCAGCCTGTCAGAGGAGCATCACCAAACCCCAGCATTTGTAACTGGATCCAGATGTGTTTTGATGGATTGCACATTTACATTGGTAAGCAAACATTTGGGGAAAGACGTGTGTAGTCGCTCTGCTGAGGCTTCTCTCCGGTTGCCAGTAACCTTTGATTATTATTTTCCAATTAAGGTTGTATTTCTGTGGTGGAATATTGCCTCATTTGGAAGAAGACCTCTTCCAAAACTTCCCATTTATCCATAACCATACACGTCAGTGCGGGATTAAATATCAGTGCTTTAGGAGTTAACTTAATGAGTGATGATGACTTAAACGGGGACGATATTCAAGCTCATATGCAAATCTATTTCTGCTGCATTCAGTATACTATGTACTCAAATGTTTATGCACATTTTCTCATCCAGTGTTTCTTATGTAATATCTTAATGGTACTAAGTTTCATTCATCAGGGAAGGACCAGTTCTGTGAGGATTTGATGGCACTCTTCCACTACACCATTAAGCTCTGGTCACATGTGATTTTAGTGAAAATTTTCAGTGAAATTGCATTTATTTTAATGGAATTGGCTGCAATGAATCATTTTGTGCTGAACACATCTGGGATGAATACATTTCATGAGAGATACTGTGCACTGAGGAGTGTTTTTAGATCATTACTGTAGGTCCAAAAAGACAGGAAATTCTAGCTGTGTAGCAGTGGAAATATGAAATTTTGTATATAACAGTGTCAGAGCTGATGGTACATAAATGTTAGGGTTATAAAGGGTATAAATATTTTGCAGTGTTTTATTTTACTCTTTTTTAAAGTCGTTTAAGCAGTTTGTTAGTTCTCTGGACAATTGTTTGTGTGCCCAAACTTCCAAATTGGCCATGGCCATTTCACAAAGAGACATAAAGTGTAAATGTCTAGTGTGAATGCAGGTTTAGTGATTACAGCAGCGGCGATTGCTCTAAGACTGCAAGGGAAGCTCAGCTTCCCTTAAAATGTCAAAAAATAAGTGATCAAATATATACTGTTGTGTGTACATGTCATTGAATAAATATGCACTACAACGCGCTCAACTTTTGTTCAGAATCTGCTTCTTATCACTGGTAAAGATGCGGCTTTCCTCTCAATTTAAGCAGCCTAGCTCTGCTGGCCATTGAGAGGACACTAGTCAAGTCCCTGGAAAAGACGCCTTGTTAGTACGACAGGGTCACAGATCATTTTCTTGAAAAGGAACGGAGGGTAGAATTTACGTATAAATAAACCGACGCATTTTATGATGTAGGCCAAAATTGAGCTTTCCCTCTTGAATGACCAGCATCTGCCACTGGATTACAGGTACCTGTGTTGAATGACCACTTAAGCTTAAAGGGAACATCTATGATTGTGGGCAAATGCAGTACTCTCTGGTTGTATTCCGAGGCTAAGTGTCTTTTAAGGTGGAACGGTGTGTTGGAGGGGAAAACGCTGACTGTTTGTACGTGGCTGAAGTGTAATATTTCTGTAAGTTGTTTAGTTTTTTTGTAGCACTGTCAGTAATGCAGTAAGCTCTCACCTGAACTTGGAGATATTTCCACCTTAAGTGATCAGAAATAGCAAAAAAAATAAATAAATAAAAAAACATAAAAAAAAAGTCAATGTTACCCACCTTTAGAGCAGGAATAGAGCAATATCCTCATTTTAGTTTGTGCTGTTCAATATTTGGAGTTTTCTCCATTGTCTAAAAATGAGCACAGAGAGAGAGAGAGAGAGAGAGAGAGAGAGAGAGAGAGAGAGAGAGAGAGAGAGAGAGAGAGAGAGAGAGAGAGAGAGTTTAGCATACTGGACAGAGACAGAGACATCAGACCAGTTTTCAGCATGAAAACAGACTGGAGATCAATTTTTGTTGATTTTGGTTCATCATTTGAACACTGCAGATGTCCTTCACACCGTAAGAAATTTTTTTTTTGAATAGACCAATATAAATGCTGCAAAACTACTTGAAATTATATATATATATATATAGATAGATAGATAGATATACAAAATTCCAAATATATATCTAAATTTGAATTATATTTACATGGCTAGGTAATGTTCATTTGTTCACTTTTACAGTGTATTTTCATTTAAACTTGCAACAATGTTTTTAAAGCCCATTTGTATAAACATGTATAAGTCCTAGAGATTAAATGGGCATATGAAGTCAACGCAACTTAAATATCTACAATTAATATAGAATATGATATAATTATGATCCTAACTAAAAGTACTGAAGATGCACTCGAGTATAATGAGTGTATCTCGTAAAAAAAAAAAAAAAAAAAAAAAAAAAAATCAGAAATCAGACATATGAATTTAAACCAACGGTGAAACCTCTGAGCTTCCCAGAAAAAGTCAACTGAGATCAAGCACAGCATTTAACCAATCACATTGCCATCTCACAGCAGCCAATCACAGCCATGCCTCACTCACATTCATGTCCGTGACGGTGAAGTGCAGCTCAGCGGTGTTTATGGCAGAGAACATGAAGGAAATGTACCCCAGTGAGATAAATCAGCTGGCGATATGAATCTGAAGACCTTTGGATGCACTTACCTCACTGACATCTGAAGAAAAGAGTTGATTAAAAATGACTGCCCAGCATACAAGTTTGTACTCCTCGCTCCAGACATATCAGACTGTGATTCAGCTGGAAAATCTGGGATACTGGTTTAGAGCATCATGTACTGGAGGGGTTCTTGATTGTTTGTCTTCTCCATCACTATATATAACCCCTTTGGCATCTTTATTTTTTAAATTGTAGTGTAACACCACACTCTACCTCATTGCAACAGTATGTACAGTAGTAAGCCTTAAAATATCCATAAAGTCTACATGTCTAGAGCTCTTTTCTCTGGGGATTAAATTAGTGGGTCCTCAGTAATTGTAACTGCCTGCAGTAATTATTCTCAAAGTCACTGCTATTCTGGTAAACTGTTTGTAATGATCCTTGTGGAGCTAAGTCTTCCCACTCTCGGTGTTAAGAAAAAAGGCACCAAAATAAAGCTGCTTACACAACATGTCCAAAAGTTTTTTAGGCACTTCTTCTATTGACTTATTTGGTGCTACTTTAAGTTGCAGGTCTTCACTTTTTATAATCTCCATTAAAATAGACAGAAAAAAGGTTTGGCATGCTTTGAACTGTGACATATGAGTCTAATGATGTTTTTACACAGCATTGTACCTACTTTACTCTAACCTACTGGACTCTACATGCTGTTTGGTACCTTGGTTTTCCACTACAATGGATGTTATAAAACACTGTCTGTAACGGGACGAGTGTATTGGAAACCACAACAATGGCAGTGGTAATGTTAAGCTTTGTTTTCTCATTGTGTATTGGCATGTTGTTGTTGTTGTTGTTGTTGTTGTTGTTTGGGACTGAACACAGCTCTGTCATCAGTTGAGACAGATCAGTAGAGATATTTCCTTCCTTGCTGCAGTGTGCAGCTCTTGCTGAATCCTTGGTTGGCTACCAATCTAAGGAGCGTTTGAACCTCTTCAAAATTGTTACTTTAGTTATTGTTATTTTACGATCTACCATTGTGTGTTGGGAAAAAAACAAACAAACAAACAATGTGATCTCTGCTTTAGCTTTGAGATATTACAGATGAAGACTTTGTGCTGGACATCTTTCATCAGCCAATGAATTGAATGCAATCAAATCCTCACAGCAATCGTCCACCAACTAGTGTAAAGCATTCTCAGAAGAGAAGCTGGTAATTTATTCTGTCCTGTGTCATGATGAGTCCTCCATGAAATCACTGGGCACAAATAAAGAACTGACATCATTCAGATGACATCATTGGGCAAGCAGATGTCTAGCTATAGGGGATGTATGCCCACCCTGGCCACACGGTGAGAGGCATCAATATGGTGCTACATTTCATACTACATGATTAATTCAGTGTGGAATCTTCATGAAAGACTGAAATTCAGAACAGTCCACATCATCAAGGCAGAGAGCTGTGGGCAGAAGTTCACAATATCCACTGAGTATTCTCTGGGTTGGCACACTGCTGAGTGTGAGATATGCAGTGTATAAACAGTAGAGCCAACCACATAGTGCAGATATGTTTGCTCTACACTCTCCAAAAATTGCAGTAGAGGTATGTAAACAAGAGGTATGTAACATTAAAAAGCACACCAGTGGTTTAAATGTCCAGTTGCGCTCCCTAAAGCTACATTACATTTTGTTAAGGTCAGAGAAGCAAGTTTGAGGACAGAGGCTTGCCGGTTTAATTCCCGGGTTCGCTCGAGCTTCAGTTTGGGGCTTCTATCTTTGTCTGTTTCACAAAACAAGGAAAGACAGACATGTCCAGACATGTAAAGCCCAGTCAGTTTAGAGTTTGTGTTTTGTAGTGTGTACATCTCCAGTTTACAGTCTGCAACAATGAACAATTAAAACCAGTCCTTTCATGGATAAGGAAGAATAACAAGGTCAACAAGAGGTCAGAAACAAATTGGTTAATAATTAATTGTTCTTATGGCTGATTTAAAGACACGGGTCAAAACCGACCCATTAACATAAGAGATGATAACAGAAAGCTAACATAGGAGGAAGGACATATTTCCAACACACACACACAAGCAATTAGGGGCAAATACACAGACCCAAACTGCCAAGCAACCTCCTCAACCCCTGAGGAGCAGTTGAGGGTTAAATGATTTCCACAGTGACACTTCAGCTGTGGATGCTGAGGGAGGAGAAAGCTCTGTTTTTTTATTCCCTCGTCCCAAAATTCTCCTGCTGGTCCAGAGAATGGAGCTGGTGATGTTCCCGTTGCCTGTGTGGTCTAAACATAGCTCTGAATTTAGATCAGAAAACTGCATGTCCTCACTTAGGGTCCCCAAGTCTTCACATATGGTCTCCAAAGCACAAAGTGCAGGTGTATATTCACTGTATTCACACAGTTCATAAACTCTGTTTGAATTTGTCTCTGACCTTACTTAACTAAATGTTTCCAGTTGTTTGTTGGAGCTCAATGCTGGAAAATCAAAAGAAATAACTCCTAACATTAACAGCATGGAGGAAAATCAGTGTGCAGGGAAATGGACAGAGCCCTGCAGTTAACATCTATGATTTGGCAATGGTATTATTTAATTTTTAATTTTTTATTTTTTTGCTCTTCTTTAATCTACTTTTGCGTCCTAAAAACCGCTCTGGTTTTAGAGCAGTGAAGACATGGAAGAAAGACAGCAGAGGCCCCGTGGTCAACCCTTCCTCATTAACCTCCTGGACATGGCCCAGCAATAACCGAACATTTCCACTGTTGCTTAGTGATGCACAACCGACCATTCAAAACAGAGATACAGATCATTAGGCCACTGGAGTGTGGACGTAGTGGACAGTGCCCCAGATGAAGACGGTGATGAATAGAGTGAAAGTTTGTAAAGTCAGGGAAATGGAGGACAGGACATCATATTCTGTGCAGTGACTCATTTTTCCACAGAGTGTTACACACAGAAATAATCCTCCTAGACCTTCTGTTCCACCTTAAAGGAAGTCTGAATGAAAATACAGAGGGAAAATCAGGCTTCAAGATTTAACCTCTGCAGTGCGATATATCCTGGTCCATTTTAATAGAGAACAATGATTGTATGTTTGTAGCGAACGTTTACATAAGATGTGCTGTATGACATGTTTAATAAAAAAAAAAGGGCTACTCTAATATTCTGCCACCGTAGTATTTAGAGTGTATATTTATAGAGCCCATTTCTGATTGGTTATAACATTTAAGTTGAGTCATTGTCTATTTTATCAGTTCCATTGCACTCTTGTTCTGCTGCCTCTAGCTTGGATACAAGATGAGATATGGATGGACATGGAGGCATACAAGTTCCATATGGCGTCCTGCAGCCTATCACCCAGACATGTTGCAGCTGGGCCTGTAGATCCTGCACATACATAGGTTGTGCAAGCTGCTCTCTCAATCTCTCAGTTGGTGAAAATGGTGAGCATTTATGACACCACTGCTCTCTACACTCTTTACAGCTTGGACAGAATGGCGTAGATGGCAGCAATTCATCAAAATAACTATCCTGATTTTTACAGTCCAAAGATGTGCCCCCTCTCAAGGTCGTTCAACTGGGCAAAATGTCTTCAAGAGCATCATAGATTCATCTAACAATCAACGATCTCTCAGCCTGAAGTTCACCTTCCAAAATAGTCTGAGAGCCTTTTTATAAGGAGTAGGAGAGGCATTTTACAGCTATACCTCCTTGCTCTAAAGTGAAGTCATGGTGCCTGCAAACACTAATTGAACACCACAAGCTACTAGCTACACTAGATTGAATGGTAATGCATTGGGTACATAGGTGAGATTGGGAGATGGCTCAAAATATGAGAGAAATTTGTTTGTAGTGTTATTTTCCTTCACCAGAGGCTGCTTATCCCAAACCTTTAAGCAGATGAAGCATTCTAAAAACATACCCAGAAACACTTGAAACTATGACGTAGTATACAGTAAGACTGTATACACTGTAACTCATCAAAGCAGCTCAGATGGTCACCAAAGCCAACACCACACTCTGGGTTTTTCCAGTGAAACCAGGCAGTGGACGGAAGTTAAACCTCGAACCCTAAAGTTTGTAAACTACCCGCCACCACATGAGACGTGCAGCTGCCCGAGAGGAGACTACAGGCTGATGAGGGGAACCTCAAGGAACCTCCAGTGTTGAGCACAGATTAGCAACTACGGCCAAAAGTACTTGGACACTCATTTAGTGATAGCTCTGAAATATTTAATAGAGTACACATTACTCTAGAAGTTACAACTTGCAGTAAGTATTAAACTGCAGTCAGTTGCTTTGGATGTCCAAAGTGGGACTTTACACCCCTCACACTGACACATGACATTGATCCTGGTGACCTCGGAATCATGTGCAGCTGCTCCAGAGCACCCCATCTAATGCTTATTTATTGAGATAGAAAACAAGCTGTGTGTGCAGAATGGTTAAGCCTCAAACGAGCAGAATTGACAAATTATAAGGGGTGTCTGTAAATATTTGGACACACACCATGTCTCCATCCACTTTTCCACAACACTGCAAAAATCCCATAGAGGCATAAACAGTGAAAAATCCCGTGCTCTTTTGTCTTTTGTTTTGTTTGCGTTTCGGCATCTGAAGTTAAGTGGTGGTAGATATAAGGTTCCCAGCGGCACTGGCTGCGTGACATGTGTGTTCCATTACGGACGGTTTCAACCATTTCTCCAGAACTTGCGGCTTCACAGTCTGTTAGAGTGGAGGATTAGGCCCTGCTGAAATTGATTTATTTCTGCACCATAACTGTTTATTAAATATAATTGGCCATCAAAGCCGTCAGAGAAAGGAAGAGGGGGGTGGATTACGGGGAGCCGTCATCATTTACCACAGAAAAAGTGAGCATTTTCAGAACGGACCAGGGCTGGGTGACGGGAGGGAGGCAGAAAAGTTCTTGGTCAGGAGGAGAGATAGATTTAAAGTGGTTTAGGATTACAGCTCCTGCAGTATCTGCGCTCCTTTGAACAGCAGACAAAGAGATGAAACAACATCTGCATGTGCAGTAACACACTGAAAAAGTTGACTTCTGTTATGTTAATGATCATTTTTCTTTGTCTGTCATTTAATTTATCGTCTTTAAAAGGGACAGTAGAGTCAAATATTGGCTGTTATCGGAATAGCTGATTCCAGACAATCCCCTGCTGAAGCAATGCTGAATAGACACCCTATTTACGGAGCACAGTTTTCAAACACATGTACAGCTATTGTGGTTGGAGATAAAGATGTCACATTTTTTACAACACTTTCTGAAAACGTTGGGATGCTGTGCAAAAGGATTTTAAATCTGTATTTAATTGGAGACATTACAAAGTCAACCTTTTCTTTGGTTGATTTTTTTTTATGTTCACCAGTGACACTGAGGGGAGCAAAAACTCCAGCAGCACTGCTGTGTATGATCCACCAGAATCCTACATGCTCTGTGGGGGTCTTGAGCATTGAGGAACAAAGGGCGAAAAGGGTCTGCCAAAATTTGCAGAGCAACATGTGGACAGTCTGTAATTGTAGAACTGGAGTCATCCTGTTTAGACAGTGAGTGAAGATATCAGGAGATGGTCAAATGTTATGGTGGGTCAGTGTTTAATAACAGTAATTGAGCTATTAGAATTTCCATAGAGTTGCTAACGGTAATCTGGACGTTAGACGGCACCATTTTTTTTCCCTTATTTTGGATATTTATGAAATTGGGTTTGGCCACTTCTATCATGATTCAAACCTTCAGTCAGTCACTGAAAACACAGACATGCAGAAGTTTACACCACAGTGGCCTCTTGGAAGCTCAGCCTAGGCCTAAATCAGTCCACATCATCAGTCCTATCAAAAAACAGCTTCAGCTGTCCTTGGGGTGGTCCTATTATCACCATTCGGGTCTTTAAGAGATTCAAGCCAGGAATCTTCCAAACCTAACGCAGATGCCTGGACCACTACAAAGCTTCAGTTGTCTTTGAGGAGCATTAACAAGAATATCGAATGAGCCAAAATGCTGTTGCTCTGTTTCACGCAACGCGTTTTTGGGCTGTGCTTAATCACTGCTGTGGAATTTTCACTCACGGAGAGATCTCTCTTGGCAAATCCCGATGACTTTGAGGTTTTGGCTTGCTCCGATGACTTATGGCAAACATGTGAGCGGGCATTCCGTGACATGGCGTCACGTTCAAACGTGTCGAGCCAGTTCGGTTATGGATTTATCGTCTATGACAGCCGTGTTTTGATACGAAGTCGCTAGGGAATGACAGCAGTTGCATTTTCCATGACAGCGAGGGACTTTTTTCTCACGCATGGCGATGACATGCCGACGTTGACACAGTAGCAGTCGGAATTCGTAAAGCTGTGTGTCGCTGATGAAAGCTTCCCACATGAGCGTTCTTCAAATCATCTCTCAGAACGCTGATTTCTAATCATCTGTAACATCTGGAGAGACTGGGGAAGACAAACAAAAGGAGGGAAAAAATTTGACTGGGTTTGTTTGTATGTGCGGGAATGAGAGAGAGCATGTGTGCATGGGGGGGTGTCTGTGCGCTGTGCGAGTCTGAGTAAAGTAAGAACATTTACATAGGAAGAGAGAGAGAACATTAGAAAGAGAAAGAAGAGAGAAAGAATGTTAAAGAGTATGTGTGTGAGAGAGTGTGTGTGTGTGAGAGAGAGAGAGAATACAAAAGGAGTGCAAACTTAAAGGCACATGTATAGCAGAGGCAGTAGGCAGAGGTGGTTTATTGCCCTACATCACATACAGGACATAGTCTGAATTCCATTATAATTATTAATTATATGAAACATATCACAGACACAACTCGGTCTGTGTGCTACAGTTACAATACGCCACAAAACCAAGCTCCACTCTCTTAACTAATCCATGTTGGCCTCCATCCAGAGCATTGAGGCAGTGTTGGCCTGTGTAGTAAAGGGCCCTAGGCTCAGTGCTGATACTGTCCATTTTGATCCTATTACATTGTAATGTAGTGTTTGCTACGGCATATCACAACATTATAATTCACAGACGTGAAAACTGGGTTGGCTCCTTTGGCTCAGAATGAGTAATAAACAGACAGGCCAGCTGTAGCCTGGTCTCAAGGCGAATTCCTACATGTTTCACTAAAGCACAATTCCCAGGACTCATTAAAGGTGAACTAAATATTATTGGCATTTGTGAAATGCATGCTACGTAAACTTCAACCAATCAGTCATTCAATATTTTATCTTCACTCAGAAGGACATTGAGGGAGACCCTCATGTACAATTTAGCAAAGCGTTACAATTTTACAGTAAAGAGACTGAAAAAAGAAAGTAAAAAACAATTTTAAAGTTAAAAATGTAAACAAAATAATGTAAACAAAATGACAGTAAAATCAAGAAAAGTAAATTGTAGAAAATAACAAATCACATTTAAAAAAGAGAAAAAGAAGACAATATTAAAGATATAAATATAGAAGCTAAACTCAAAATAATAATCTGAAAATAAAACAAAAATCATAAATGAAAAAAAAAATGTGTAACATAAAAACCTAAGACAAACAGTAATATATATATATATATATATATATATATATATATATAACTAAAAATAGTAAAGGAAATTTATAGACATTCACTTGAATTTCTTGTGCAAGGAATCATTCTAAAACTGCACTTAACCCTAAACATAAACTCTAAGCTTAAACTTCACATTAAGCCTCAAACTGACTCATCTAAATCTAAACCCTAAACTTAAGCCTAACCCAGACCCTAATTTAACTCTAAAACTAAACCCAAACCCTAAACCTAACTCTAACCTAACTCTTTTTTTTAACGTCAGAAATGGCCTTGTAACCCTAAACCTACCCCTAAATTTAACCATAAACCTAGTCCTAACCTAGTCCTAGTGTTGTGTGTTTGTGCAACTCTCGGTTACAGTACAGATCAGTCGTACTGAGCTCTCAGGTTGGTCAGATATGTGACCTCAGATCGGACGTCAGTGGGTAAGTTTGCTCAATAGAGTTGTGCCTTGTCTCATAGCAACACTTCACGTTGCTGCCGTTGATTAGTGCCAGGTTTTAGCAAAACCCATTGGTTTGGAATCGGTGGCAGGAAAAATAACCACAAAGTGGACTAAAACTGACCAAAGTTCATCAATAAACATTCACTCATCTACATCAACTTGGATTAATGTTGGACAAGACACACTTTCCTCAATTGCACGTCCCTCTTGCTCTCTCCAGGGAGCTGGCAGTGTAGGATAAAATATGGCTTAATTTATGCAGATTTAGCTGTATTAACTGGATTAGCTGTGCATGTTGTTTTTTTTAGCTGTCAGGTAAAAATAAATAAATAAATCATGCATCATGAACATTCATTATTATTTATTTAAATTATTTTAATCAGATCCAGACAGTATCATCAATCAGACCAGGTCTGCAATGATATCTGCCATTCGGTGATGCTGGGTCTACTGTTACAGGATGCAACTGCACCTAGTAATTAATTGGATTGTAATTAGTAGTATTTAGCCTGTATATTAACAGCTTAATAATAACATAATAAGCTTAAAGTGTAAAGACATTAGAGATGATAATGAAACAGCCCTCCAAAAACACAGGGAACCCTGGATAAAACAGATCCAGATCCTAGTGGACGTGTGGAGGAATCCCAATTTAAGGAACGCATCCAAGAATGTAGACTTTATCAGCAGGCTTATCATGCCTGGCTTTTGTGAAGCATCACCCTCCACCCCACCTCCTGTTCTCTTTGCAGTAATCAAAACCTCTTATCTGCACCCTCGGCAGTTCATGCAGTCACAGATGCATGCTGGGAAATATGGCCAGACTCATGTCTGCTCATGTCGGCTGGGAAAACGGAAAGAGTGAAAAGGTTTGGGATGAAGAGCAGATCTTGGGCAGGCAAACTTTCTTCAGTAAAGATGAATATATACAAATGTTATGAATCTTTAAAAGCCGACCCTTTTCATCTGACCTTGCGGAATTACGTGTGTTCTCCCTATGTCTGTGTGAGTTTCTGCCAGGTGTTCTGTTTTCCTTCCACAGTCCAAAACACACATGTTGTTAGGTGGATTGACAGTGACAACGAAATATATTTTTCCCATTTAAATTATATTAAATTGTGAGAAATTAATCCTGAAAATGATTTTCTACTCAGAATATGCACAAATTCACATTGAGATCAGGGTTAGAATGAATACACACCTTCAGAGCAATCCGAGGAAAAATGCAACACATCCTAAGATAACATACAAGAATTTTTTTAAAAAGTTTGTACCATAATTTTATCTTTCCAAAGGATTCATTTGTACAAATACAACTGAACAAGAAATCAGTACAAGTTTGTTGTTCTACAAGTTTGTTATTCATCTGTTGTTTTACATACTTTATGCAATTTTAATCCAGTTCTTTATAATAACTGCAATACGTTTTACCTACCCCCATCCAACTGTTACAAAGTGCTGTTTCTGTAGTGCTGAGCCTGGAGCAGCAATGACATAGGCTTTATTCTCCCTATTACAGCTCAGTGGATCATCATCATCATTTTTAATCTGCAATTTTAAGGCAAAAATACTACCTAGTGTTAAGGTAGGACAATTTCAGGAGATAATCATTGCAAGAAAAATGAAACTTCATTGGAATATATTTGGCTCAGCACAGCAACATCCTCATACCAATACAGAGAACATGACTGAATGAAAAACTAAAGGAATTACTTGCTTATATGGGATCCAGGGAGTTGAGTAAAAAAAAAAGGCATGAAAAATGGCTGCAGCTGTTTTGGACATCTACATCTCTTCAATCATAGAGGGTTTCATGACCTTTTTAAGAAAAATAAGAGTAGGTGTTTGGTTTCAGGAGATAGTGAAAACCTCCCGTCTCGCCTGAAGAGTCCGGCGTTAATGCCCTTCTCAAACCAGCTATAAATCTCTGTAATTGCCCAGATTTCTCACAGAATAAAAAAAAGGAGACTTTTGAACAGGTATGAATGAATTATGAAAATGTTTTTGAGAAAAAGGAACCCTGCCATCCTGCAGAGCCATAAAGCTACATCACCTCCACTTATCGTTTCATGTTTGTGGCTGACAGCTGCATTAGATAAGAGATGTCTCAGGGACGTTTCATTTTGAATTGCTCCGGAAAACAGACTCCCTTCTGTATCCACAACACAAAGAAAGAAAGAAAGAAAGAAAGAAAGAAAGAAAGAATGAATGAATGAAGCTTCCAACCATGAGTGGACTCCCTGCTTTATTCAGTGATAGTGACTGATAGGAAACAGCTGTCCACCTCCTCAGAGAAGCCCACAGACTCAAGGCTAGGTGGACTACGTTGTTTTAAACATAAACACATGTGCCCTTCTGTTCCTGTAGATCGACTTTTCCATTTTGAGGAGTGCCATTTATAATCAACAACCTGGGGAAGATAATCTCTACCAGATGGCTCCTAATACTGTGCCATAGCAAAGAAAGTCAATAAACGCTGTTGCATTGCGCTTCCATTTGGGCTAAGGACACTATTGCTGACAAGCAGGGACAGTTCTCTCTGTACTGGGGTGGGGTTACATTAGATCTGGACCGGGGAGAATGGAGAAGCCAGATGGAGAGTAGGGCTGATGATGCACACAGCTGACTGGGTGGACATTAGCCTTTGTTCCTCTCAGAGGAAGGCAAGGAATATACAGCACGGGCAGTTGGTTGGCTTGTGTGAGTGACTGGATGAGTGTGTGATGCCATACCCCTGGTGAGTTCTTACCTTGCTTTAACAATACTGGGCAGACTTCAGCCCCACTGTCATCATGGACAGGATGCATCAGTTACAAATGAATGAATGGCAGCCATTGCAGGGTTTCACATGCTTTATAACTCCTTATAAATAATGTTTCTAAATCATTATGAAAGCATGACTCTCCGGAAGGGTTACAAAAGTTCTTTGAATGTTATTTCAGAGTTGTTTGAAGGTTGTAATTAGTCTGTCTTTTATTCGCCGCCCTCTGTTCGCGTGCCAAAGCCTCGCTGGCGGACAAACAGTTTTGGGCCGAAAGCTCTGAGAACAGCCTTTTCCACGGCGGAACACCAAAGCTTCTTTGACTAAGCTTCTCTCTGCTTTAAAACCTCTACAAAGGCTTTCTGAGACCTAGTTTGTCCAGAACGTAAAGGACTTGGCCATTCCCACCAAACCATTCCACAGTTCTGTTTACATTTTGTCCAATGTAGAGAGAAGCGGATGTGTAATCTGTGGAGCACGAATGGAATCCATGTTCATAACAGTCTGGAGCAGTACACGTTGGTCTCCGGCTTCATCTGGAGGTCTCCCAGTGGTAGCTCACTGGAATGAGTCACTGGGAACAAGAACGCCAAAGAGTAACTTAGCTCAGCTTTACCTCAATCCTGTAATCCTGAGGTCACTTTCATTAAAGGCCTTGATGTGGAGTTGGAACAAATAACAGAGGTATTTTCAAAGTTCAAGTTGGTGTAGTGTAACACGCTGCAATGTCTTAATCACTGGTGGAGCAAACGCTGCAGTCATATATCACTTTCCAACTCTCGCATTTGAATGTACAATGGATTTTTCCCAGAACAGGATTTAAAATGGGGTTACAGTTTATGGTTGTTATTACAGAGCGGACCATGGTGGTCAAATTGCTAATGGTAGAATTAATACCTTTCTTAAGACTCCAATAATGCTGGCTTTTCCACTGCGCCATTTCACATAGAATCGTTCATTTATTCATTGCTCTTCATTCTGGAGCCTACACAGAATCACTGGGCAAAATGCAGAAACCCCTGTGGACAAACACAAACATGTACACACAGTCACACCTGTGGACACGTCCCCACGCTCACCCAGTCACCAATTGAAGCATCTGGAAGAAACCCTCACAGACACAGGGAGAACACACCACACTCCTCACAGACAAGGCTCTGAGGTGGGGATTGGACCCACAAGCCCAGTGTCCTGAAGCTGTGTGTGAGTGACACCACCGGCAGCTCCACCGTCCCGGCCCAGTGCCAGGCTCTTTTTAAATCAGGAGTGTATGACTTTACACAGTCAGGTTCTCTTGCTCTTTATCCTGTAGACCTTATAAAGCCTTATGAAAAGACCGGCAGAGCCTTTCCCCAGGAGCAGTGAGGAGTCAGGGGTTTCGCCGGAGCGTGACGGTGGTAAGGAGGCCAGAGCGGTGAGTGAGTGAGATATTTGCTCTGTGAGGGTTAATGGCTCTAACAGTTTTGACAGAGGCATGGGCTCCAGCGCTGTGATGCTACGATGGAGGTATTGACGGAGCGACCAAAATCATATCCTTCAGGAGTCTCTCTGTCTCTCACCGCCACACGCTGTAAATATTCAGCCTCGTAAAGTCCACAGTTGCGCCCCCGAATGCCGGCCAAGTTCAAAGAGTGCAGCGTTTATAGCCCAGAGCTTCGAGACTGACAAGACAGAGCTTGGAAACTGGGAAGGTACATTTCTGTTCAGTGGAGGGACAAACTGTGTTCATTGAAATATGAAGATTGAGTCCAGAATAAAATTGACTTGTTGACCCTGATTGAACCCTGTTTATGCTCCACAGAATGGGTCACCAGCATGACTGCGGCCATGTTTAAATATAGCCTGGGTACAGAAACCTCTGAAATATCAAGGCTATTTAGTGTGAGTGTTACGGCTGTTTTATATAAAAAAAAAAATAATCACAGTTATATTAAGTCTGAAGCTAAGTTGGCAATTAGAATGTGTTCTATTCTGCGTTATTCAGATGTGTTAAAATCAGGCTGACCAATCAGAGCACTGCTGTCATGGTTGCAGGCCAAACAAATGAGCATTAAGACAGTGACAGAACAGCTCATCTTGTTTGTAGCAGAACAGAAAAATGTTTACAGGACAAGAAACATGCTGACTTTAAAATGCACGGTGTAAAAAATAAAAAAAGCTCTTTTTTAAAGAGAGCAACAACAAACAGACCCCTGAGCTTCAAGCATAGCCTCAAACTCCCCACTGACCCAAAGACAAACCTTTGGAATAACTCCTTGTACAATTTTAGATCCTGAATGAGGTGCTGGAACTCCCAGTGTGTGCATCATTTGGTTGCAATGCTTAAAAATAAAATAAATTATTCATCACTCCTACTCAAGAATTTCTTCTTCCTCTTCTGGCATTTTACATAGTGTACTTCACAGATTATTGAAGGTATACTACTACAGACAGACAGTGCACTAAATGTCAAACAGAGATATGTGCTTTTGAATGCAGGTAACATTATTTTATGATTTACGTTGCACACTACATAGGGTGGAGGAAGATATTTAAGATACAGCCCTAGTGGTTTGTTGGTGTAATTGCATAGTCACAGAGACAGACCAAGGCTCAATAAATGCTTCCAAAGTGAGGGCTACAGCATAGACTCCATATTTATTAAATATGTAAATATGTTTATTAAGCATATGTTTAGGGTTAGGTTATGTGTAGGGCTAGAGGTAGGGCTAGAACTCTATTTAGTACAAATTGCACTACTTGCCAGTTATTATGTAATGTGTGTGTATCCTGGGAACAGTGTACATGTAAAATATGTACAAACTGAGCAGGCTGAGTGTTTTCAAGTCTTTTATACAGCACTTCTCCCTGTGTCTGCGTGGGTTTCCTCCAGGTGACTGTCTGTGAGGAGTGTGGTGTGTTCTCCCTGTGTCTGCGTGGGTTTCCTCCGGGTGACTGTCTGTGAGGGGTGTGGTGTGTTCTCCCCATGTCTGCGTGGGTTTCCTCCGGGTGACTGTCTGTGAGGAGTGTGGTGTGTTCTCCCTGTGTCTGCGTGGGTTTCCTCCAGGTGACTGTCTGTGAGGAGTGTGGTGTGTTCTCCCTGTGTCTGCGTGGGTTTCCTCCGGGTGACTGTCTGTGAGGAGTGTGGTGTGTTCTCCCTGTGTCTGCGTGGGTTTCCTTCGGGTGACTGTCTGTGAGGAGTTGATGTGTTCTCCCTGTGTCTGTGTGGGTTTCCTCCGGGTGACTGTCTGTGAGGAGTGTGGTGTGTTCTCCCTGTGTCTGCGTGGGTTTCCTCCGGGTGAATGTCTGTGAGGTGTGTGGTGTGTTCTCCGTGTCCGCGTGGGTTTCCTCCAGTTGAATGTCTGTGAGGAGTGTGGTGTGTTCTCCCTGTGTCCGCTTGGGTTTCCTCCGGGTGACTGTCTGTGAGGGGTGTGGTGTGTTCTCCCCGTGTCTGCGTGGGTTTCCTCCGGGTGACTGTCTGTGAGGAGTGTGGTGTGTTCTCCCTGTGTCTGCGTGGGTTTCCTCCAGGTGACTGTCTGTGAGGAGTGTGGTGTGTTCTCCCTGTGTCTGCGTGGGTTTCCTCCGGGTGACTGTCTGTGAGGAGTTGATGTGTTCTCCCCGTGTCCATGTGGGTTTCCTCCGGGTGACTGTCTGTGAGGAGTGTGGTGTGTTCTCCCTGTGTCTGCGTGGGTTTCCTCCGGGTGACTGTCTGTGAGGAGTTGATGTGTTCTCCGTGTGTTCATGTGGGTTTCCTCCGGGTGCTCCGGTTTCCTCCCACAGTCCAAAAACACACGTTGGTAGGTGGATTGGTGACTCAAAAGTGTCCGTAGGTGTGAGTGAATGTGTGTGTGTGCCTGTGTTGTCCTGTGAAGGCCCCCACCTGGGTGTATTCCTGCCTTGCGCCCAATGATTCCAGGTAGGCTCTGGATTACTCTGGTTACAGATAATAAATGAATGAAGATACTACACTGCTGTCCAAAAGAGTTTAGATACCACTTCAGTGTTCAAATGTGTCCAGTGCAAAGTTCAGTCTGAACAGAGCTATAACATACTGATGTTGCTTAGAAGACGAGAGAGTGTGTGTGTGTGAGAGTGAGGGAGTGAGAGGGATTCTATTCAATAAAGAAGAGCCCTTTGTCATCCTTTTCCCAGACGCAGGCTACAGAGGAATCCATCAGCCCACTCTCCGCTCTCTCCCTGGGCCTGGACATGTCTCAAAACAAACATTTATTGACCTGAAGAACTCTCCCTCTTCTGGAGATATCAGATAGCGCAATCCATCAGTCCGCAGACCACAAAATTACACACAGCTAATATTCCGTCCAGCAGGCGCTCCAATATGACTAAATGTGAAAATCAGCAAAAAAAAAAAAAGAGAGAGAGAGGGAGAGAGGGAGAGAGAGAGAGAGGGAGAGAGGGAGAGAGAGAGAGAGAGAGAGAGAGAGAGAGACAGGGCCAGGCGGGAGACATCCAGGCACCAAATAATTGAATGTTAAGAGTCGATTGAATGTGCAAGACCTGTCAGTTCAGCTCCAGGAACAGAAACAAAGGCCCAGTGGTAAAATGAAATTACATCTGCTTGAAAGATGTCCATTTACTTTCATCGTCTGCAAACGGGGCACTGACAAAAATCTCTGCCCCTACTTTTCTTTGAGTGTTATTCACTGGATTTACATTGATTCGATTAAGTATTCATCTATTCATTCATCTTCTGTAAGCGCCTGATCCTCATTTGTGTTGTGGTGTGTCCGGAGCTTATCCGGAATCATTGGGTTACAATGCAAACACACACACACACACACACACACACACACACACACACACACACACACACATACACACACATACACACCTGTGGACAATTTTACACACTTGCACCTGTAGACAAGAAGCACAATTTTACTGGACCCTTCGGCCCTGACCTCCTCTTGCCCTCTGTAGTCCATCCCTAAATAAACGATGCTACTGGACAGGAAGGGTTTACAACAGGATTATTCTTGGGCAGGCTTCACTCGACAAACAGATCTGCTTTTTTTTTCCAGCAAGAGGAAAGTGGGCAAGTCCGGTAATTGCAAAATTACCACAACAGCCTCATGCTCATTGATGGAGGCTGTGCTTTTGTGGCCAAGCAACAATCAGCAGGGAGGCATTCAAATACTGCGAACGTGGAGAGATTAGAGGATTTAGGCTCCTTTCGCAATGGCCATCCTTTATTTACATCTGGGCTGGCATCTAGCTGGAAAAGCCAGGTCCAGGACCAGCGTAGACCACCTTAAAGTCAACTGGGGGTTGGTGGTGTTATAAACATAAAAAAGAAAACACCTGCTGCTCTCAGGTCAGGCAGCTTGAAAATACTTTACAGCTAACAGAGCGTAAGAGAGAGCAAGAGGAGGATAGTAAGTGTGTGTGTGTGTGAGAGAGAGAGAGAGAGAGAGAGAGAGAGAGAGAAGCCTGAATGGAATGAAGAAGTCTGCGGATAAAGTATGTGGTTAAATGCGCTGATTTCAATCTGGGAAGGAAGCGGGTACAAGTCTGAGCAGAAGTGCGCTTAAGTACATGCTTGGTGTGTCGCTGCCTTCCCAGAAAGAGCTGCAGGGCACAGCCTATAATGATATAATTCATATGCTGAATATTACAGAGTAGCAAACAAAACAAAACATATGGGAGCGGGTTAGCCACAGGGAGATAGTTGGCGTGACGGGTTGTTTACATGGATAGACATCCCGAAATTTATTAAAGAAGGAAGAAAATAAATAAATAAATAACCCAAAGCAACTGCAACATGTCCAAAAGTTTGTAGACAGCTCTTCCTTAGTGGGTGGTTTTAGCTCTGGCACTGATGCTCCGGACAAAGGACCTTGCTTTTCAGGATTGCAATTTCAGCTGCAAAACAAATATACAAATAACATTACAAATATTTTAATATAACGTGTTTTGGGAATATACATGTACGACAGTGATTTAGGGCCAGTTGCCTTCTCGATGGCATCTCGTTCTGTGTGCACTTCTACACTGTGTTTTACAGCACAGTGAGATGAGGCGCAGAAACCTGAAAGATGAAGAAACCTAAAAAGATCTGGATTCTAAAACTTAACTATACATTATTTACTGAGGATAATAAATAAATAAACATTGATATAAATGTTATTAGAGACAGATAGGGATTCCACATTTACAGTTGGAATCAGGTTGTTATCAGAAAACCCCACTGCAGCCTAAAGGCATCATTTCTGATCCATGGAGAATAACAGGGATGGACTCTTGGTGTAGGAAGCTGGTTTCCGGTAGTACAGTGACTTTACGTTTGAAATATTACAACTTTAATCTCAAAATACTTCAAAGTCTTGTATATTTTATTTATTTTTATTTCCTGAACAAACGGACAAAAATGTTTTTTTTTTTTTTTTTTTTTTTTTTAATGTGTGTTGTTCAAAGTAGGTTTTACGTTTGTTTGTTTGTTTGTTTGTTTATTTGTTTATACATTTTTGAATGTATTTCATTTCTAAATCTAATTGTCTTTCACGTATTTTCTTTTATTTAAATTGTTTTAAATGCCTTTTATGTTTTAATTCTTACTTTTAATTTAACTGCTTTTTACTGTTTCTTTTGACTCTGTAAAGCACATTGAATTGCCCTTGTGTATGAAAGGCTCTCTATAAATAAACGTGCCTTGCCAATCACTAATTGAATGGAGAAAATAAAAAGAAAAAGAGATTTTCGACTGCTGTAAACTCCAGGAACCCCTACAGCGTCATGCTCAGTGGAAAACATCAGCCAGAGGTCAGATTGTGGAAACTATGCTTGAATAAGAACTTTCTTGCTGTTTTGCTGAAGTGTCTACAGGGTGTGACCCCATCCCATGTGAAAGCACCCTCCCTCCCCCTCCTCAGATTAAAGGTGGCTGATATGCACAGTCAGAATCATCAGGAATGATCAAAAGAGATAAAACGAGGAGGATGAACTTCAACAAGATTCAGTTTCTATGGAGACACCTTAAAAACAACACTGAGGGTGTGTTTAGAGAGCAGCTGGTGGTGCCTCACACACCTGCACACCCTCATAATGACCAACACACACACACACACACACACACATAGCCCTTTGGCACTCTCTGCTGGAACTCTCCAGTCATGAGTAACATATTTACAGTGACCATCCTCCTTCTCTCCTCAGCCTGGTCTCAATGTGAATTCTACATATTTCACTAAAAGATCATTCTTTGTAAAATCAGGTGCTTAAAAGTATTGACATATTGTACAGTGTGTACTAAATATATTCATGCAAGTTCATGTGAACATCTAGATATCCATAGTTTAAAATTGCACTAACCATAACCCTAAACTTAACCCTAATACTCAACCTAAACCTAATCCCTAACCATTCTAAACCTAACCATAAACCTGACACTAACTTTGCAGGAAACAGCACTAAAGTTAGAAATGGCAGTATGTTGTGGGTTTATTTAATGAAACTGTGCGACTCGTGGATAGAAGCTCAGTTCACGAAAACAAAATAGCCAAGAATTATAAAGAAGGTCTCCAGTCACTGTGTGACAGTAGTGTTTTGATTCCTTCCTGGGTCTGCATAGGATTCCTCCAGTGCTCCACAGGTGGGAGTGTGTGAGTGGCTATGTGAGCCGTGTAAAAGGGGCTAGAAATTCCTGCTGCACTGGTTAGAAGGAAAAGGAGAGGGGGGTGGTGAACTTGTTGCCGCTTACGTGAAAGTGTGAGTGTACACACTCTGTTCTCAACACTCCCTCTTTCTCTCAGCCTCAATCAAACCAACATTTGACACCACAGGTCTCCACCTCATCATTTCTGCAGCTGACTAAACCCTGCACTAATCACATAAAGAACTGTTGAGGTGGGTCATTTAACCCTCAGATGAAATGAATCCCCCTCCAGGCATGGGACGGTTACTGGTTTAATTGTTCCACAAGTGCCAGTTTTTAGTGCTGCAAGGATGACCAACATACAAACTATGCAGCGACAGATGAGCTACTGTCTCTGACTTTACATCTACAATGTGGACCAATGAGGGAGAGTGGACAGTGAGTGGACACAGGGTTTAAAATCTCCAGCAGCACTGCTGTGTCTGATCCACTTGTACCAACACAGCACACACTGGGCATGGAAGGGATGACATAATTAGCTCATTTACCAGCTTCACATTTGAATTGTCATTTCAACCTTAACACTAGCACTTTTCACACTGTTTGACACACTGAGACCTGGAAGCACTGAGAGCCGCTGGTTTGACCACTGTGACTGACTGAGCACCGCGCTGACTTCCCTCCCACAGCAAAATCAATACTGTGCTCAAACTAAAGTCAGTCACAGCACTAAAATAAACACTCGGCTCTCTGCGCTTGTAGTGTTTAATGAATCACTGGTCAAGGCTGATGTACATCTTTCTTATTGATTTCATCCTTTACTTTAAATGTCAGTTTATGAAGCATATATTTGCTTCTAATTCACAGTTTTCACATATTCATATATATTTCCATATTTAAATGGGTCAGTTTATGGATGTAATATCGGCACCTTTCACCAGCCTCATATCTGAAGCTTCTGGTCCTTCGAGGCAGAGGAAATGTAATTGGTTAGCAGCCTAGACCCTGGTGTTTGCCTGCTCTGCCTGGCAGAAATGTCTGTGTTACTGTAGACTTCTGTTTCATAATTTGTTGTAAATCCTCTAAAATCTTAGTATTTGGTTTTACTTGAATTGAGGATAATGTGGAGGATAATGCCTCTGAGCAAGCTGCAGAATGTTAAAATGCTCTGCAGCCTTTGAGGCAGGTACTAAGACAAAGTGGACTAGCACATGATTGCTGCCTCAGAGGCAGCAAAATTTTATTTTATAACAATCTCTAGCTTCCTCTGAGACACCAGTCATTACACAAATGTGCAGGAAAGTACCTCTGCACAATCTGCCTCAGAGGCAAGGAGTTACATTATCCTCCACTTAAAAGAAACAAAATACTGAAATTTTGCAACACTTTTTACAAACTATTAAACAGGTCTAAGTGTACAGTATACTGCACATTTATTTCTTGCAAAGACATTTCTCACCACCAGAGCAGGCAAACTATGAGGGTCAAGGCTGAGTCTGCTCAGATTTAACCAATCACATTCCTTTTGCCACAAAGGCAGCGCTGCCTCCAGAACCATTTTGAGTAGCGATTTTGCACATGCACCACATGCACGTCTGTACTTTACCAATTTACTGGAAATTCTAACACAAACACAGAAGAAACTAACTGTTGAAAGAGGGCGTGGTGGAATAAGGTCAGTGTGGTTAGTGGAGCTGATAAAATGGAGGGTGTAGAAAGATAGTGTCACTTTAATGTTCTGGCTGATTGGCGTATATATAGCACACATACCGCCTCATTAGGGAAGGCACCAAAAATATAAATAACTGGAAAACTTGTTTCTTTAACCCCACCTGAAATAATCCTCCACTACTTCACGCTGCGTTGACTGTGAATAAACACTCAACCCTTAAGAGCACCAGGGCGTTCGACAGCTCTCACACTCAACTGGCACCTTTTTAAAAGTGGTGATACCTCCTTCTGAGGAGTAGGAAGAGCCGGAACCTGAAAGGAAATCTGACAAGTGAGATTTTTTTTAAAGGATCTGTAGCACGTGGGCTTTTGTGTTGGATTTGCTCGACAGAGTCCAGGTGCACTAGGATTTATTGTTACAGAAGTTCCAGTATTATACTTCATGCAGATGTACTATATATAATATATATGTCCACCCCTTATAGTCAGGCAACGAATAAACTCAACATAACATGTATATAACTTCTGTGGAGCAATGACACAGGGTATACATTCTCAATGCCAAATAAGGGTGAGAGAGTTACAAATCCCCCTGCAGTGGGCTCTGGAGAGATGGAGCTATCCGTTACTTTTGGGATGAGTGGGGAGTGGATTTTGTGATTCAGAAGTAATCATCCAACGTCAGGACCTGCCTTCAGTGTTATTATTATGGTTGAGTGCCATCAAATCCTCAGAGAAAGTGTCCAGAGTTTAGAATAAATATGTCCAAATTTGTATATTTTTTTCAGCTTCAGCCCCTGATCAGGGTCCTGATCAATTAACACAGTGAAAGAGGGCTAACAAATTATGCAGAGCAACAAATAGACTACAGTGTGTAATATTAGAACTTAAGTGCAACTGTATGGTCTGTGGAACTTATTAAATGTAGAGACAAATGCCCCTTTGTATTTATGTGTGAGGCTCATGTTGACTGTGATTGAGTGGCATGTTCCTCACTAAACATCAAGCTTCTAATTAGCTGCTGTCAGGTAATTAGCTCTTGCTTTCATTTTCTCAGAGGCAACGCCAGTAGCAGACAGCCTTCCACTTCTGCCTGACTCCAACAAGCCGTGATTAATCGACACTGGAATAAAGGAGCATTATCAGACTCCTCCCCTGTAACAGGCAGGAGATGGGGCTCATATTAAAATGGCTTTTCCATTTGGTCCTTGGTAAACAGAACTGGGAGAATTGTGCCTGCTTGCTTTATGGTTCCAAGCCAGCAGAGTAGGGATGGAGCGTGTTGTGAAAACCTTGGCCAGAGAGACTTGTCAATCACAATGAAATTCAGGCTTCCAGCACAAACTGAGGAGCCAATGGTTTAGGACTGAAGGGTCGTTGGTTCAATTCCCACTACTGGCAGAAAAATTGAGGGCGGTGGGAGCATTGTCTCTTCCCTCAGTCCATTGCTGTGGTGCCCTTGAGCAAGACACAGAACCTCCAACAGCTCCCCGGGTGTTGGGGATGACTACTCTGGGTGTGTGTTCACTGCCACAGATGCTTTAAGTGCAGAAGGCACATTTTGTTTTATATATAATTGCACATTTCAGTTCAAAATCTACATTTGTAAAATCTCCAGCTGCAGCAGAGATCACATGTGTTCTTACAACGGTAGCTCGTAAAATCACGGCGTGGTCTTTTGAAGAGGTTTAAACGCTCCTTGGATCAGTGGCTGACAAAAGAATCCAGCGAAAGCTGGACACTGCAACAAGGAAGGAACAAACTCTACTGATCTGTCTGAACTGATGACGGAGCTGTGTTCAGTCCCAAACAACAACAACAAAAACACAAATGCACGATGAGTAAACAACACTTAATGTTACGTTTGTCATTATTGGGGATTCCAAAACCGGTGTTCCCCATTCAAAAGCGGGGGTTACATCGGAGTGTGGGGTGAGGGTTGTTGAAGTGAAAAACTGAGCAGGTACCAGGTCCCAAAGAGCAAGTGGAGACAAGTAAAGTCGAGTGGAGTACCATGCCCAATCATAAAAATAAAAGATACTAGAAAGGGATCTGTATTTTTAAAGGATCTGTAGCACATGGGCTTTTGTGTTGGATTTGCTCGACAGAGTCCAGGTGCACTAGGATTTATTGTTACAGAAGTTCCATCTTTGATGTGTGAGTGTGAAGAACTTTTAAATGTTTTTACACACGTTGGTAGGTGGATTGGCGACTCAAAAAGTGTCCGTAGGTGTGAGTGTGTGAGTGAATGTGTATCTGTGTGTCTGTGTTGTCCTGTAAAGGACTGGTGCCCCCTCCAGGGTGTATTCCTGCCTTGGGCCCAATGATTCCAGGTAGGCTCTGGACCCACCGCGACCCTGAATTGGATAAGCGGTTACAGATAATGAATGAATGAATGAATGAATGAAAAGTGGTATTTTATGACACTGATTAAAAGAACCCTTGTAGCACCTTTTAAGAGTGAATTGGAAAGCACCAATAAAAAAGTTTGTGAATTGTTACATTGCTAGCCTAAACATTTTACATGGATTTTAAAATGTGGCTATTGTGGACACAGATGTTTAAAGGAGGGTTATAAAACCCCTAACACTGAGCTGACAGAGCACCATACAATACCTTTGGGATGGGTTGGAGTGCTGTCTGTGACCCAGAACTGCATTACCGAATGCTCACTGAAATGTTCAAGCTTTAGTTATTGTCTTTTTAGACTTGATGCTGGATTGCCAAAATTCTCTGCAGTGACACTGACGTGGTGGTGGTGGTGTGTTAGTGTGTGTTATGATGGTGTGAGTGGATCAGACACAGCAGTGCTGCTGGAGTTTTTAAATCCCTCAGTATCACTGATGGACCAACCCAAAAATGTCCAGCCAAAAGTGTCCTATGTCTACTGATGAAGGACTAGAGGATGACCGACACACACTGTGCAGCAAAAGATGAGCTACATGTTGGGTTTAAAAACTTGAGTAGCACTCCACTCATACCAGTACAACACAAAATAACACACCAGAACCACATCAGTGTAGAACTGAGATTCAATTTGAATGCAGACTGTTGGTTTAAATGTTAAGGTTGAAGTCTATCCTTTTACAAGTTGCCTATCAGCGTAGATGAGAGAGTTGTTTCTATCTGGTAACATTTGTTTGTTCTAATTCTGCCCCTAAATTACACCAGTCGCTCCAGTTCTAAATCGGCCACAGGAGTTTAAAGCAGGCAGAAAATAAATTTGCCGAAGCTGGACACAGAACAGAGGGGTTTTAAAGAGGTACGGTCAGCCTGACCACATCCTCTACACTTCTAAAATTAGCCAAAATCATTTTAAAGCTCTGATTATATATGCCTCTGAGTTTAATGAGTGCGGTTTTACGCACACATATCACACACACAAAATAATAATAGCCACCTCATAAATCCCACTGAGGTCAAACCCTCGGGAGCCTCTGCCAAGGCTGGAATATCTGCTCCAGCTTTCAATCCCCAACCCCGTGATTAAAAGATCCAGTCTTTCCAATCAAGCTTATATTTTTTATCCCTCCAAACTAAACAAGCCAGCCTCATGTGATTCATTAACTTTCCAAAATTCCCATCAAATCCCATTTACGCCCAGTGCAGTTGTTATTATCCCCACATCCGTCCAAACCACCTCTGGCTCCGGATTCTGGGAGTGATTCATCCTCTCTTTGGCTCTTCAAATGTCAGGGATGTCAGTGCAGCCAGTGGGCCAGTAAATAGCCTCTATCTCCCATTTTCTCTCTATCTATACTCCCACTATCCCTTCCACACCACAAACTCATCACATGTACTGAAATAAAATATGTCATATTAACTGAAATGTCTTAAATTCAGTAAATAATTGTAATATATCTAAATAATATCTAATAATTCCTAACATTTTGTTTTATTATATTTATAGGGAATCTTTAGCATATGATGAATATATAGTTGGTGATATATTGACTAAAGCTCACAAGGAACGGCTGGCACTGAGCATGCATTAACGGTGCCATTAGTGCTTGGTACAGACTTAGTCACCAGGGAGAACCAGTGTGGATCATGATAAATCTGTAAAGTGAGCTGGGAGGGGAGTGGGTCTGGGACACCAGACTTGTTGAGCCTTGCAGAGATATGGTGGGCTGGCAGGGGGCCTACTTGAGAAGAGCTAGCAAATTTGTGGTTGCTGTTAGGAAGAGAGTGGCATAAGTTATTTTGAAACATTGTCTCTTCTGCCATGTTCAACACTCGTCCACACTCATGAGCCTTGTGATGGTTTCTGTTTCCCTCCATTTGTAAAATCAATTCCTTGCTCCATATTTGTTGGGTGTTGAAGTATCTGCGATTATTCTGCAAGCTCTTGGACCATGTCTTTCCGTGGTTAACACATCTCGATTGAGTTAGTGTAGAGCAAACTCCAATTCATCTCTGCCCTTAAGATTTTGCAGGAAATCTTGAAAAACGATCTAAAATTGTGTAAAGATGACCTGGCATAAGGGAACTGCTGTAATGCTGATGGAGACACGCAAACAAGGACCTAATCAGGGAATCCCCATGTCATTAAGCCAAGCCACTAGAACAGTTCCTCTGCTCTCAACACAGTTAGATAACCATCACAAAGAAACTGCGGTCAGCAAGCTGTGTAAGTGCTCCATGCTGAACCATGACTGCGTGGAAATTCTACTGTAACGTTTACACTCTCTGCTACGAAATGTTTAGCCTTGCAGTGGACAAGAGACTATATGTTCACTTTTAGAAGAAAGGCCTAATGGTTCACAAGCACAGAACCACCAGCAAAGTCCAGAGAGCTGTGTCTTTTTCATAACTTCTGTTTGTTCTAATTCTGTGCCTAAATTACACCAGTCTCTCTAGCTCTCAATCAGCTGTAAAAATGTTTAGAGCAGGCATAAAAAAATAACTGTTGTCCCTGAGCTGATTAAACACATGGCTGGAACAGTTTAATGCTGTTCAGTAAAGAAAAGTGATAGAATAAAGCTTAATGTTGAATGTTTACAGGATTTTAATGGCGACGCAATGGTGAAATCATGAACACAATCTGTTCCCCACTCCAGGCTCATCATAGCAGTGTGGTAGAGTTAGAGCATGGAAGAACAGCATCGCCCCCTTCTGGTGATAATTCTGTTGATATTTCTGTCTCTCTCTCTCTCTCTCTCTCTATTATAATGAGGTCTTATAAATCCTCTTCTCTTGTTCAAAGACCTTAAAAATCCTATGTCTTCAGCTGAGTGACCATCGCCTCCCCAAACACACACACACACCCTAACCTTAAAATATCTTCACGTTAAGATTTGATGATCCATGATATTTTGCAATGTAGACCATTCAATAAAAAGTGGTGAGGATTGGTCCTCACAAAGTCTGTGAAACCTGGTACAAATGCAGAGAATATCATCCCCCTCCACCCACACATTAAAAAAAAAGGCTTGAGAGTTCTTCACAGGATTTATAGTAACACCATGCTGTAATTTGCCTTTTCCATAACAGAGATATAGCTTGTGATTGCACCATGGTTTGGAAAATAACATGGATCTGGCTTTACTGATTAAATCATATAACTATGACTTAGTTTAGATTTGAATTCTCCATCATCTCTTCGATTCTCTTAGGAAAAATACATTGTTATATAATCAAATATGAAACCTACTCAGCAGTTAAACTGACTAAAGTGAAACATGCACAGCACTGCAACCAAAAAAGGGGATTCACAATTATTATTATAGTTTCATAGTGTTGTGAAATACAGCATTTATGGTTTATCAGAACAGCAGGGCCGGCATTTCACAGTGCGTACAACAACGAGTTGTGGAACCTAATCTGTCTGGAGGGATACAGCCGGTGAATAAGGTGAGGTTGTTAAGGAAAGTGTGCTGTGTGTTTTTAGCGAAGCGAGAATTGTGAGTGGTGTACTTTCTCATGGAGGGGGTGGGGGGACTTAAGTATTCAATAACAAACACAACTGATCTATCGTTGTCACAATTTTATATTCATGAAATGTTATTTACAAAATGAAAGCTGCTGGTGCCACAGTCGGAATGTGTTATTGTTTTTATATTTTTCATTATGACTATTTCCCAGTCACTACATTACTGCATGCATTTCACAAAAACACCAAACAAACAAAAAGGAGACAAACTGTTTGTATTTATTTATTTATTTATTGGATGGTTAGGGAGTTACCTTGCTCACTATAACTTGTCACTATGAGCTTGTCCTCATTTGAGTGAGCAATTCCTGTTGTTGCCCTGTGAAGGACTGGCGTCCCCTCCAGGGTGTATTCCCGCCTTGCGCCCGATGATTCCAGGTAGGCTCTGGACCCCCCGTGACCCTAAATTGGATAAGCGGTTACAGATAATGGATGGATGGAATTCCTGTTGTTTGTTTAGGAATCTTCAAAATTCTACACAAAATCTGTGGTACATCATTCCGCCTTTAAGTTCTGGCTTTAAATCTGAAAAGCTCACTGTGGCACTGCTATCAAAGTTTGGCAATGGCTAAATGTTCAATCTGAACAGTGGTAGGAGTCCAAAACATGCCAGAAAATGTGAATACAGCCTCTATAGGAAGCATATTTACGTTTGAAATGTAGATATAGACCAATCAGCCATACTACCTCTTTACCTTTTTATTTCTACACTGTTCATTTTATCAGCTCCACTGGCCACATAGGTGAATGCAGAGCAACAGATGGACCCCAGTCTGTAATTGTAGAATTAGAATTAGAATCACTTTATTGGGCACTGTGCGGATCAGTGTACATCACGCAGTACATGCCCAAAATAGTTAACGCAACATGTTAAATTCACCCAATGAAAGCGAACGTCACGTCTAAAGCCAGTAATGTGCTATCCTGTATTTCCTGTGACTGTTTTAGTGATGTAATGAGTAGCTGTGACCACTAGGGGGCAGTGAGACATTACTGTGTTGAGCTGTGACCACACTGAGGGCGTGTTCACGTGCTGCTCACGCAGGCCATCAGCAGGGTGTCAGACTCCCTCATGGGCTTCTCGTCCAGGAGAGATTTCTCTCCATCCAGCTCTTTCCAGTGCTAGGATGCAGCCATTAGGGCCCACTCACTGACCCATCACTCAGGGCAGAGTCATGGAAGGTGTTCTGGAGGCTTCTGCTTATTTAACCACTTCATTCTCACTGGCCAGTGTCCAAACCTGTCTACTCCCTTTGGTTCCTGCTGAAAATATGATGCAGTCTGACCACTCAGGACCAAACTGAAGGCTCGAGTGTAGAACTGAGTCTAATGGAATGAGACGCGTTATCTGGGATTGGTGAGAGGGTTGCTCGGGTGAAATTAAAAGGTAAAAAGATACAGCCTGGTCTTTTGACATGTGCAGTATGTGAAGCTAGTCTCCATAGATCTCCTGATGACTTGAGAGCATTAGTTTGTTAGTGAAATCAACACTCAGGGGCCAAAAAGTAATGATATGAATATAAGATACAGGCATGTAATTACATGAGTAAAACTGGCTTTCGTAAATATGTCCACTTAATCCATCTGTAACAAGAGATACCTCAGCAGTAGTTACAAAGTTATATAAACAACACAACATTATTATATTTTTGTGACATTACCAGAAAAAATAATATAAAATAAAATAAAAAAGAGCTTGCCTTAATAAAACATGAAAAAGAAACCCATGAAATATGAACCCATACATGATGCGAACACACACACACACACACACACACAAATAAGGGGCAGTGAACAACCATTGGGGCAGCTGGGGGTGTTTTTACTCACCCCATACTTGGATATTGATGGAGGAGAAAACCCTGTCCTTTCACTCCCCCAAACCCCCTTTTTTCTGTTTTTGTGGGTGATGGTTTATTTTTAAGCCCACTTCTCTAAATTATATAATTTTACATCCCCAATACATGCTGTCATTCAAAATATCCCATCTACAGGTGAACTTAAATGATGAGAAGAGCTTCATAAGGGTGTTATTAACAGTTGATACTTACATTTATTTTACACTTACATGTATCCAAATGGGGCGGCACGGTGGTGCAGCAGGTAGTGTCGCAGTCACACAGCTCCAGGGACCTGGAAGTTGTGGGTTCGATTCCCGCTCCAGGTGACTGTCTGTTGGTGTGTTCTCCCCGTGTCCGCGTGGGTTTTCTCCGGGTGCTCCGGTTTCCTCCCACAGTACAAAAACACACGTTAGTAGGTGGATTGGCGACTCAAAAGTGTCCGTAGGTGTGTGTGTGTGTCTGTGTTGCCCTGTGAAGGACTGGTCAATTCAATCCAAGCTCATCTTAGTGGCACCACTTGAATTCAAATAGTCAGACTATTCTTATTGATTTTGTATCTATAGGTTGATAAATGTATATCTTTTATCCAGTTATCCTTTATAATAATGCTTCAGAGTGTTTGCTTCTTGTATGATATAGTAGGTGCACATTTATCAGAATGTCATATCACAGCTTCGATGACGTGTTCCTGCCTTAATGTCTGGAAAAAAAAACAAAACAAAAAACGTCCTACTTCACAGGAACATGCCCTGCAGGAGGAATTACATGACCACCTAAATATTTCTCCTTGAGCCCAGGCAGATATGTAAGATTTATCGAAATGCTTTTCATGAGGAAGGTAATTGGTGCTGGCTAAAGCTTTGAAAAAGACTCGGTCTGTGCTTCAGTGTCCAGCGAAGGGTGGCTGCATTGTGGAGTGTCCTTTGCGATAAGGCAGAGGGTGAACTGTGGGAAGGAATCAAAAAGGCAGCGCATGTAATAAAGTACGAGTTAGTGGACGTTTCTCCATTTCTCAAAGAGAACGAAGAGAGAGAAAAGGGAGGCAGTCTGCTTCAACACCGTCCTTTAAAGACGAGGATGAAAAAAGACTTATTTTACTCAGCCCCAGATTGCATTCCTCACAGTTAATTACCCTGCACTTATTGGAGAGGACAAAAGCTAGTTCTCTGTATTAAACATTCAAGACAGGGGACCTGAGGTTCCATCTGAAGCTGAAGTGAGAGACTCTGGAGAGACAGGGTCATTGGGGGGATGTCTGATCTCTGTCTGAGGCAGTGGGGAGAGGTCCAGGGTTAACCTTCTACCTGCCTCTTCAAATAGGGAAGCATGGCGAAACTCATCGGACAGCAGCTGATTCAGCCAGTCTCAGAGAGGGGGTAAAAGCTGGACGTCTGCACTTCAGTCCTAACAAAACACTAAGGGAATATGACAGACCCACATCTAGGGAATCCTGATGGCACTACTAGCCACTGTCCACACATTCATGTAGGTGCAGGCATTGCAGTCTCTAAGGCAGAGTAATCTTTGGTTTTCTACTGTGTGGCATTCCATTCAGCTTACTTCCTACTTTCAGTCCTCCAGGCGATTTTAGATTCTATTCATAGATCTGTATCCTGTAAAAATGTGGACACCACTGGTCACATTATACAAATTAACAGGGAATCCACAAAACCATAAAAAACAGAATATAATAATTTACTAATGTTTAAGAATGGCAGGACTTAGTGCCACTGTTCTACAGCTCCAGGGTCCTGTTGGTGTGTTCTCCCTGTGTTGGTGTGAGTTTCCTCCACAGTCCATAAACACATGTCAGTATGTGGACTAGCTGTGTGACATTATCTACAGGTGTGAGTGTGTAAGAGAGACTATGTGAGTGTGACACTGTCCATGAGTGAGGGTGGGCAAGTCATCTCCATATAGCACCCCATCTTAAAACACCCTTTTAAACATACTACCAACCCCATGTTTCACTGCTGGTGATATGCAGTGACGTCATCTTGGCTTGGCCCAAGTTAACACTTTATCTGCCCAGTTACTGTGCTCACAATATTAATCAGCTTTGTTTAAGTTTTTTTTTATCTTTTTTTTGGCCGACTTTTTATTATTTATTTTTTACAATTTTCCTCCTCAAATATGTACATCTAGCAAATGTAATCATGCATTAAAGTAAAGCCATATTTCTATGTAAAGTACAGGGGCTGTATCAGCTTTGACTGGCAGGTTCCCATTGGCAGCTCTGTTACTGACAACGTAATGTGTGAAATGGTGTGCAAAATGTGCCTATATTAAGCTGCAGTATAGCCGTTCTATTTTTTAGCTTACCTGTAACAGAAAAAAAAAGCTTAAGTACTCTCTCTTCATAATTTTTCATGTCATCCCTCAATGACCACTCTCCCTCATCTTTCTCTCATTTGATCTTTGTCAAATGTCCTTTTGGTCAACGTCACTTTATATTCTTTAAATGTTCCACGGAATCTAATTTAGTCATCATCAGACAAGAGCGGACAGTGGTTTTCAAATATCTTTGCCAAATCCATTACTCTTTACTTGGCCCTCCATCTGGACAACTGTCCTGGCTGGAGACCAGCCAGAAGTACTTGTTTCTGGACAGGTTTAAAAAATGAGAGGGATACTTAGAATAAATCAAAGCTATCTGGCAACCAGTTGGCACTATGCAAACAAGTTTCTTTTTACACTTTCCTTTCCTGTATTCCCTTTGATATCTGGCTTAAAGTACAGGTGTTCTGTATTTTATCCTAATCCTAACATTGAAAACATACACATGGTCTGATGTTTGTGGACACTAGTAACAAAGGGATCACCCTACTTTTCTTTCTAAACAGCTCACATCGGGAAATCTGCTTAGCTTTACACTAGAAGATGTAATATTGCTGTGTGGTTTTGATGGCACTCATCCACAAGTGCATTAATGACATTATGTTTGGATCTGATTTGTTGTGTTTATAGCTTTCACTCTTAAAAATTAAGGTGCAATAAAAGGTTCTTGAAGCAACGCCAATGAAAAACCATTTTGGTTCCATTTGGAACCACATTTGCTGACAATTTTACATGGGTTAAAATCTATAAGCTTCAGCGAAGCTCTTTAAACATTTAAAGGTTTATTCACACTCACATATCTCTTTAACAAATATGCTTCTTTTCAAAAGTGGTTCTTCTATGGCATCTCTCAAAGAACCCTTTGTAGCACCTTTATTTTTAAGAGCTCAGGAAGACAAAAACCATTCCAACTTTTTCTGGGAATACTGGATGTAGCTCCACAGCTCAATACTGGAGTGCTGACACCTGCATAAGAATTCTAGCATCACTGCTGTTTCTGATCCACTCGTACAAACACAACACGCACTGACACACCACCACCACATCAATGTCTCTGCAGCATTGAGAATGATCCACCACTGGAATCATACGTGCTCAGTGGTGGTCCCATGTTGTTCCTGACCAATGAAGCACAGGGCGACAGGGGCAAACAGAGTATGCAGAGCAAATTAAGCACTGGAGTCTGTAACTGAAGAGCTACAAAATGCAACTTCATGGTCAGTTAAGATAAAAACTGTGGACAGTGAGTGTTGAAACAAAAAGGCCATTTTAAATTTGGGGTAGTTGGGTGTGTGCTGTAAGAAATAATCGTGTCAATCTGGTTTTGCCATAAAAACTATTGGTTTTCTAATGAATGGTCAATCAATCTTTACGTCATGTACAACTGCTATAGTGATTAAGCACTTCTCTAGGTATGAGTGGATATGTTAAAGGCTTTATATAACTGTAACATATTATTATTATTACTATTATCATTATTATTATTACTGTGCTTGACAAGCACTATATTGTTATTCCTTTTTTTTCCTTATATTTTATTCTTATTTTTATTATTCTCCACTATTCTGTGATTAATACAGCCATAACTGCTTACCATACAGACTCTGTTCAAACCGCGGTTCAAACCTCTTGCTCTGAGAGGTGTGCTATTTATATTTGAACTTATTTATATTTGATTGATTTGTCGATTTTAAGGGTGGCACGGTGGCGCAGCAGGTAGGTGTCGCAGTCACACAGCTCCAGGGGCCTGGAGGTTGTGGGTTCGATTCCCGCTCCGGGTGACTGTCTGTGAGGAGTTGGTGTGTTCTCCCCGTGTCCACGTGGGTTTCCTCCGGGTGCTCCGGTTTCCTCCCACAGTCCAAAAACACACGTTGCAGGTGGATTGGCGACTCGAAAGTGTCCGTAGGTGTGAATGTGTGTGTGTCTGTGTTGCCCTGTGAAGGACTGGCGTCCCCTCCAGGGTGTATTCCCGCCTTGCGCCCGATGATTCCAGGTAGGCTCTGGACCCCCCGCGACTCTAAATTGGATAAGCGGTTATGGATGGATGGATGGATGTCGATTTTAATACATTTTCTTTTAAGTATATGAAATGCCTCATTTAAATGAATGGGCGGAATGTTCAGATTCACATAGCATCCTGTGTTAACTGTTGAAGGACTTGAGGAAGAACAATACAGTACAACACACAATAACACAGCACCACCACCTACAGCACTGAGAATGATCCACCACCAAAATATTACCTGCTCTCTCTTTCTCTCTCTCAAACACACACACACACACACACACACACACTTCCAACTCTTTTCAAGCACTATGTATTTTCTTAAGGAAATGCAAATCTAGTTATTATTATTATTTATAAATCATTCACTTATAAGTTACTCAAACTTCAAAACTAAAACCACAACACCTCAGCATTACATACTGGACTGGTTGGTTAAGAAAAAAAAGCATAATTTCCCCACTGCAGAACAAAACAGGCTATATATATATATATATATATATATATATATATATATATTGTGGCATCCGCCATTGTGTTTGTGAGGGGGGTGTGTGGGTACGTCATTACCCGGAATACCCAGAACTGCTTGCGTATAGATAGTTGACTATAATTGCTAATATTTGTTCATGTGTGCTGTTTATTTCATGTCATTTGGTGGGTCTGGTTTAGTGGTAAGTTAGGTCTTGTTCTATGTAGTTACTTGTGTTTATTGAGTGTGTTACCGTTTTTGTGGGGTGTGGGAGATGTATAGACCCAAGCGGTTCTGTGAGCATCAAGGGAGCGCGGAAAAACAGCCTGATGCTTGTATTCTTTTGCACTAAGAGAGCAAGAAACAATGCAAGGTTTGTGTGATACTCTTGCTCCTGCTTGCATGCCACAATATATATATATATATATATATATATATATATATATATATATATAATTCACACTGAGGCATTTATTTCTGTTGCTAACTCCGTAAAGATCTAACCTTAAACTGATCAGACGTAGAAGTACAGAAACAGCACCATCGTTTTAATCAGAGTGACTGCAGCAAGGCGATAGGATTTTCTCCACTTGGAAACGTCAGCGCTTAAAGAGTTGGAGCAGGTTCATTTCACTGGGAATGATTAATCCACATTAATATTGGACATTTGATGAGAAAGTGTTATATAAGCATGTGTAAGCCCTGGCTCTGTCCTCGTCTTTACCCCGGAGACTTTGATGAGAGCGGAAGAGAAAGTGTGGATGTTTGTTGAGAACAGTACCAGGCTGGAGAAAATAAACGCTCCCTGGGTCTCATTATTGACAGAAGGGCAGGTGAAGGAAACAGTGCTGTCTGGGAAGAAGGGGCTAATGTTTGTAGTGCTTTTGTTCTTTTTCTTGATCTTCCTTGCCTTCAGCACTCATCGGTAAAACGATTGTGTGAAGCCCACTTTGTCCACAGAGCAGTACAAAGTTCAACGGCACTGGACTCTTTATTTTCAGCAGCCAGAAAGGTCAAGAGCATAAGCCCTGGGCTTCATTAGTGTCTGAAATAGGCAGATCGAGGTCCAGAAGCTCCTAGATTGGTTGCCAAGAGCAAAAGCCTCCCATAACTTCTCCTCTGCCTTCACCACCCAGTCTCAAGCTCTTGTTTCTGGTGTCGTCCGTGTGCACAAAATGGTGATTATATAAGCTGTGTACAATTGAATGCCCATGTCATTAATGGTTGCACTTATTGGATATATAACTCAGCCATTAACTGCCATGGTAATGCTCTGTGGTAATGAAGTAAACCCCAGTACTGAAAGTGTGTAAACATATTTTTTCAAGTGAATTTTTTACTTAAAGTAAAGAGTGCAGTAGAAATAAAAGTTTATTACCAAGTATGACATAAGCTGAAGGACTTAATTTGACTAAAACAATCCAAAAAGTGTAAAATAGATTGGTATACACTACGAGATGAGCTGGATATTCTGAGAAGTTCCACTTCTGAGAAGTGTGTGTGCACTTGTTTTACCCTGATAGGTCCTGACATTTAGGATACACACCTCTGGCTATGACTTTTAGAAGTGTAGAGAAATACTGGAGCAGGCTGGTATCAAGGTCAAAAACGCATGTATTTTACTAAAAGACCAGTCCCAGTGAATATATGGCAACCCCACATGAAAAAAACAGCAGTCATAAATATTCCAGTAAACTTACTTTAAATCTAAATCTAAACCCAATGATAAACTGAACTCTAAACGTAACCTGAAAGTGTAATCACAAAATCCAAGAAGTTGGAGGTTGTGGGTTCAATTCCCACTCTGGGTGACTGTCTGTGAGAAGTGTGGTGTGTTCTCCCTGTGTCTGTGTGGGTTTCCTCTGGGTGACTGTCTGTGAGGAGTGTGGTGTGTTCTCCCTGTGTCTGTGTGGGTTTCCTCTGGGTGACTGTCTGTGAGGAGTGTGGTGTGTTCTCCCTGTGTCTGTGTGGGTTTCCTCTGGGTGACTGTCTGTGAGGAGTGTGGTGTGTTCTCCCTGTGTCTGCGTGGGTTTCCTCCGGGTGACTGTCTCTGAGGAGTGTGGTGTGTTCTCCCTGACCCTGAACTGGATAAGCGCTTACTGGTAATGAATGAATAATGACAATAGAAAACGCTGTTTTTTATAACTCTTCTTTGGGTACATAATAGATACTTAGAGCATATGTATGAAGCAACAACACCAAGTGGATGGGGGTTCTATTTGTGACATGACAGTAAATGAAACATTTTTTAGGTATGGTCTTTCAGTAATATATTTATGTTTTATTTGTGATACCATTTTGGGCTGGATATACAATCTTCTGTTTATGCCACACACAAGAAGGAATACTGATGTCAGTAAGGAGAAAACACCTGAACGCTTGTCTGTTATTGAGCGGGGGAGCACTGCTCTCGAGGGTTTAATGATGGCAGCCTGGCAAAGACTCTTATGAAAAGCGAAGAACTTGAAAAGACAATATGACGGGAAACAGCTCGTAGAAATGAAAGCATGACAAGGAAAAGGAGGGAGGGGAAACTCTGATGAAGTGTGTGTCTGTGAAGAAAAGGCGGACTGTGATTATTAGAGCTAGGCCTTCACCTCGAGTCATAAATTTCAAAACAAGGTCAAAAACATATTTTTTAATGCTAATGCTAATTGCTAATGCTAATGTAAGTACCACCCTTACAGATTTTATAGTGCATTATAATACGGAAGATGATGGTTAATCGCACATTGACATTTGTTGGGAATTGGCATAAACACATCCTTCTTTCAAACACAACATTATTTTAAATATATAGGCCTCCTGTCCTGCTCCTGAAGACCTGTATGCTCCTGAAATTCTCAGAAAACACAAGGGGTTATTTTTCTACTGCGTTGTCCCCTTTCATAATGAGTATTTCACAGCAATTATTCAACCTTCTAACTTTCTGTAATATTCCTCTGTATGCCAAGGCCTTTCTGGAAAATCCTTTCTGTAATATTCATTCAACTGTACTCTGGTTTTAAAAGAGCGTGAAAACATCTCTCAGGTCTGATCTGGAGAGAGAAAGCTGGTATCTGCAAAGACATGTTGTAGTTTATCAGTGAAATAAAGGGCAGAGCTGGTGGAGGAAGCAGTATGTACGCCACTCCAGCACACACACACACACACACACATGTCTGAACATCAGATGTGAGCTTCTGACAAGGCCTCTCCAGGGGAACAGCATGGTGCTGAAGCATTAGAGCTCACACTCCTCCATCATCTGCTGCATCTCCGGGACTGCCTCCACTCTGCCTACACATATCCACAGCATTCATATACACACTGTGTGTCCAAATATTCACAGACACCATCGTAATTAGTGAATGTATCATAGTTGTACTATCTCATGACTTTAGAACATTGCTGTCAGGATTTTATTGCATTCAAAAGCCATTAAAATAATATATATATATATATATATATATATATATATATATATATATATATATATATATATATATATATTTTTTTTTTTTTTTTAATGGCTGTTGAATGCAATTAAATCCCCACAGCAATGTTCTAAAGTCTGTTCAAGAACTTTCCAGAGCTCTGTTTTGTTCTACCTATCTCTCCTCTCTCTCCAGGTCTCTTATGGATCCTCAGGTGAGGTTAGTCTTCTTGGGCTCAGGTGGAGGCTGCATGAGGGTCAGATTCAAAGGGTTCTGGGTCACTGAGAGCCACTGGTTTTCTCCTCCTGCATTTATAAGCCTGCTGTGCACTTTTATTGGTGCTGTGTGAAGGAAACTTAGAAGCAGGTGCTCTTGGTCTCTCTCACTCTCCCTCTATGTGTGTGTATATATACCAGTAACATGTCACCTTGTGGAGACTTGTCTTCTTTGTGGACATCAGTCTGGTCCCCGAAATGTAAATTATTGCATTTCAGGGAAGTGTGTTTTAAGGTTGAAGTTTAGCTAGTAGCCCTTAAAAACAGAATAGTTCAAGGCATTTCTCCATGTCTGAGATGTCCCCACATTGCACATATACAAGATTACACGTGTGTGTGTGAGTGTGTGTGTGAGAGAGAGAGAGAGAGAGAGAGAGAGAGAGAGAGAGAGAGAGAGAGAGAGAGAGAGACAGAGAGAGAGAGAGAGAGATACAGGGCTTTAGATACCCAAGATAGATGCTGAGTTTCAGAGTTTCACATATACCACATAAACCAAAGCAAAAAATACACTGTTTCCAAAAGTTTGCACACATCCAAGTTCAACTAATTTAAGGTGCACAGATTACGTATAATCTCCATAGAGCAACAAGAAATGAAATGGGACAATCTAAAACATTTCCACATGAGCCTAATTCCACCATGCTGTCCCCTAGCACTGGAACTGAATTATCTGATTGGACAGAGCTCCATCATGGGACTAGAGGTCCAAAGCTAATCACCCAGCATATATACCTGACCTCATACCTGTAATGTTCATGTGACTGCACAGATAGAAACATCAACACAGTTGTGTTTTAATGATGAGTGTAAACATTTCTCAGAAAATGTCTGTTACTGCGGTAATGTTGTCAGAACTCCACATCAATGGCCTTAATTTCAGAAGAAATACTCAATGACCAGATGTCCCCCAACATTTCACTGTATCATGTTTTGAAAATTGTCAGCAAATACAATGGTAAGCTGCAGTAAAACACTGGAGAACATCTAATTAATATCTACCACTCTATGTGCTGTAAGAGTGTTTATCTCTTTAGGTTCTGATAAACAAACAAACAAACAAAAAGACACAAAATACATTCATTATCCACACTGTAAAAAAAAAAAAAAAAAATCCTATAAAAACCCCAACAAATTGACTGGCAGCTACAGTTTCCAGCAAATTACCATTAAATAATGGTATTTTGCCTCATTTCAAAATACAGTCATTTATCATATTTACACATAATTTTAACATTAAAATAACTACAAAATATTCCCATAATTTAACATGTACATATGGTAAATGTACCATAATTAAAATGTATATTTACACAAGAATAACCATTAAATTACGTGCTAACCCAGGAAAAAAAGACAGGAGTTATGTTACTCCCAAATCCATAAACAAACAAATAAACAAAGTATATTCTGATTATTGTCACATCCCAGTGGTGAGATAAACACTCTCTCACCTTGTCTGTTCAATCTTGGACAGGACAAACCTCTACAGTCTCCAGTTTTAACAAATGAGCCCAGTGCTCCAGGCAAAGACACGGCATTCAAACTGGACTCAGCAAACCTGCTGCTGACTGCACGGACACCGGGTTACTGTAGTGTTTCATTATCTCTGTGAGGGTGTACTGTAAACAATGTCTTCTATTAGTTAAATTGGTGTTGTTTACATCACATTCCAGCAGCATTACTCTCAAGAATATGATTTAGACAAGACACATTTTACTAAAACAGCAATTAAAGGCCATTTCTTCATGTCATGAGTTGCACATGTAACAGTAATAATATATAATGATTTTCATAAATCCTGTTCGGTGGTAAAATATATTCATTTAATATTATAGTTATTCATATGTAAAAATATAGCCGCTATGTATATTTGAAAATAGATGTGTTTACTGTCTTTTACATGCTCGGATGATTGCTGTAATGCAGCAGAAATCTGCTGTAAATGGGCTGCCAGACATTTGCCATTTTGTACAGGATTATTTTTTTACAGTGTTGTGTAGAGAGCATCCTTCCTCCATTATACGCTGTCTAATTATAACCCTGTTACCCAAGATGCATTCCGTCTGAGTGAATACCTGGGGATGGGGTCGAGTGATTGCCAGCCCTCGGCAGGCGTTTGTTTTCGCTCCGGAGCCGCAATCACGCCGACTTTTCCTTGTGTAATCCGCTGCTATTGGTGTTGCATAAGCCGTAATGACATTTCATTTAAGTGACGATGTCAAGCATGTCAAGTGTGTGTTTGTGACGCCTGCCAGACTTGGGTTTCTGCAGCTGGTTGAAAGGGCTTGCTCTTCTTCCTCATCCCTGAATGTGAAAGTCTCAAAAGAGTCTGCAAAGAAGCGGGGTTGATGTAGACGAGCATCCGAGCTGGAGCTGTATTATGAACCTGAAGAGTCTCTGATAGGCTGCCGGTGTTTACATCACTCATGCACTTGAAGGTTCCTTAATTAAAAGAGCAATGAGTTGTTGTTTCTTCAATGGTTCTTCTCCTTCATGTTATAAAATACACATTACATTACAGTTAGTTCTAACCCTGTCCCAGGAGTGCCTGTATTGCATGATGATTGCACTCTGACCAAAGCTCTTGAAGTGTTTTTCACAATACACACGTGACAAAGCAGTGACACCGGTGCTTATAATACAGGGGTGGTGGGGTGTCCGATAGGTTTTAACCACCAACATGGAACTGGTTCACATTCACGCACCTGATTTTAAATGGTATGGTGCATTTCCATCCATCCATTATCTGTAACCGCTTATCCAATTTAGGGTCGCGGGGGGTCCAGAGCCTACCTGGAATCATCGGGCGCAAGGCGGGATTACACCCTGGAGGGGACGCCAGTCCTTCACAGGGCATGGTGCATTTCCACAAACATAAATAAGTTCCCAAATCGAAAGGTTTGTTCCCAGCTGGAACAGAAGAACAGTAGATACTGCAACAATGTCTGAGGGAGTGTTTATAAAAAGGCTATCTGCTTTTCTGATTTGAAAAAAAAAAGTTCTCAATGAAATAAAAACAAGAAAATGCTCTGTTTTCTTTCTTCAGTGTGAGCATGACTTCTCTGGATCCACACTCCAAAACACTCACTTTTAACTGTGAAGAAATGGAACTGTGTTACCTTGAGGATGTTGATAAATAAATCTGATTTTTTTTCTTTATCTAAAACAAAGAATGATAAAGGAACTTGTATAATCACAATTATATAATCAAGGTTCAAGCTATAACAAGAGATATCAAGACATGTTAAGTGACCTTCGTGCTTATATCTCACATAATAGAACTCCCTCTCATGTACATATTATTGCTTAAATATACTTAAGGCTGTAACCATGAACTGAGTACTGGGGAAGACTGCTCAGAATCGTTTTCCTGTTTTCTTTATTTAACTTGTTCTACCTTAAATGGTATTGGTGCCACGATGTCATGGCAGTGCATTGGCAATGGCAGTCGGAATTGGAAACTTTACTAAGTGAAATGTTTCCATTACTTCCCAGCTTCATGTTCAAAGTAAGCTGAAATTTAGAAAGAACAAACAACGGAAAACCTGGTAGACATTATTCAAATTGTCCCATACACCTTAAATTATAGAGACTCCCGAACATAACGTTGGCACCATTTAAGGTGGAACAGAATATCCACATAAAAAAAAATACAGGAATAAGAGAGATGTTAAGGAACCAAAAGCTGATTTTTATAGATGTTTCCCAACATAATGCTACTGGGAAAGAAAGGAAGCTCTACCTTATAGGAAACATTTAAGACTGTTTGATTACAATTAAGCACTTAAAACTCCAAAAATATTTTCTCACCATTTGCTGACCTTCATTCTGTTTGAACTGGAAATTAATGTGTCAGTAAACGAGTAATTAAAACAAAGTGGCTCGGTCAGACATACTAGGCTTCCCTTATTTCTCTGCTCATGGCAAAGAGCATTCCAAACACTGAAAATCATGAAAACATGAGTATATCGCTTTATTCCTATTGCAGTTTCCACAACTGCAGATGTTGCCTTTAATGCACTTAAATAAAGAACCCAAAGCTGAAATGATGGCTTGTATTGACTCCAATCTAAAAGTAGCTGGAATATTTTTGCTCCCTGATTGGCTAGTTATTTGGCAGCTTTCTGATTGGTTAGTGAGTGGGCAGCCTGTTGCTTGGCTCCGCCATCAAGGCCAGTGAAAGAAATATTTGTATTTTTAGCTGATCATATTGGGGGAGGGGATCATTTTGAGCATAACTTAAAAAAATAATTGTAGGATTTTCTGTGTGTATGTGTAACAAAAGTATTCTTCACTTACATGAATATTTTTGCTATTTTTCACTGGTTAATATGACTGACTGCTCCTTTAATTGAATATGTAAAATGGACGTAAACATATGATAGGTGTTTATAAGTTTATAAATGTGACATTTACCAATGCCTTTCAAGACAACTACCTTTTGACTACATAAACATATATAAAGGCTTGGACCAAAAAGTGACAGCTGCTATAGCAACCTTTAGGGTGAGACTGTGTGGGTGACCCACTCTATGAAGCATAAACTAGCTCATGCCCAGGGACTACAAACCAATTTAATGTAATAAATTTGGTTTGCTGTTTTCTGGTTGTAAAAATGACTGACTGCTCCTTTAAACTAAAACAGCTTTGACAATACATTAAGAGATGTTCATTTATCTTTGTTTTTTCTATTCTCTGTTCCCTCCTTTCACTGAATGCTGAGTGAAGTCTCTCTCCCTGGACGCATTAGTCACAGCAAGGGTCTTTTGTGGTGCAGCACGTCCAGCGTTTCCAGCAGAAAGGACAGTGAGGCGTGATCCTGATGAAGGCCTGAACTCCTGATGATGGGTCGAGTGCAGAGTTGATTACCTGCTGCAGAGTCATGAGGGCTTTGGTGGTTTCCACTTGATTAAACTCTCAGCTTTGATGCATTCAACACTTACTTTAATTTAAAAGTGTTGAGCGAGCGAGAGAGAGAGCGAAACAGTGAAAGAAAGGAGAGAGGGAAGTGTAGAGAGTGATGTAGAGGTGGAGAGGGAAAGAGGAAGGGTAGAGAGAGTAGAATGATAAAGGAAAAAGACAGACTGCAAGAGAGAGAGGAGAGGAGAGAGATAATGAAGAAATCAAATGCATGGATATGAAGTAATTGACTTTCATCCAGGAGTCAGACAGGTTCTCACTGGTGGAACTTTATCAGAGTTTAATTCCCACATTTTGACTAAACCTCCACATCTCACACAGGCGAGGACAGATAGTAAACACACTGACAGAGAGGTTCAGATAAAGTGAAATGTATTCTGAGAGAAGGGCAGGAACATTTTAAAGAGTCATTCATAAGCTATGATGCTCACAGGTCATTTACTGCTTTTCTAATCCTAATTTGCAGTGGTACACTTGGGGTCATGACCAGTGAAGAACGGTGCGAAAGAGGGCAAACAATGGATGCAGAGCAATACATGGTCTACAGTCTGGAATTGTATCATAGAACAGAGTGGCCCTGTGAGAATAGAAGATGATTGTAGGAACCAAAAGATTGTTTTGCTGTTACTGTTTTACTGACTGCTGTAACTTTATGACCACCTCAGCTGCACTGACCATACAGGAGCACTTTGTAGTTTCAGAATTACTTATATGCAAATGGCTAGATAATTAGATGTTGGGACAAGATTACTCCAGTTTATGAACAATTTATAAACACGCTTGCTGCATTTTATCGTCCAAATTCTGGTTGGTAATAGATAATACTGTTATATATATATATATATATATATATATATATATATATATATATATATATAAAATAAAATAAATCCATTCTGTTGAAGTGTATTCTTTCCACTTAGAGCTAAAATAAAATGCACACCTTTATAAAGTGACTATTGAATTCTCATCAATCATGATTACCTACAAAAAATAAAGTGATTAATCACAGTCAACGATTCTAATCATTTAACAGCTCTAACACATACAGGACGGTCTGACATTTCTGTTTGTACATATCTTTCACATAAACAAGGCTTGTAATTTTTGTTCCTTTCAGAGCTCTGTAACACTGTCTTTGCTTCTGCATTTCTTTGTGTTTAGCGTGATCATGGTGTCAGACTTGACAGTAACATTAAGTGTTACATAACCCCATATTCAGCACAACCTCAGCTAATGAGATATGTCATTCAAAAACTGTTCGTACACACCATTAAAGTAGGACCAGACCCTTTAGAAACACAGAGGTGTGTTTGGTCACTATCTAATCACTGAAGCTTGTACATGATTGGTTATTTAAAAAAAAAAAAAAAAGTTCAGTGGAAATGACTTAGAAAAAGATATACATTTATAAGTAAGTGCACTCTAAAAAGAAGTTAGCAAATTCTACCCTGCAGGCCCATTACTAAACATCCCTCTGGTGGAAATTGACTTGCAAACCTGGAATCTCTCCTAAAGCCCATAAGTTTACCAACTTGGACCAAGGACTCAGTATTATGTATTCGGAAATTGAGTCAGGATTGTTCGTAACGTCTTAATTAGTGTTAGGATTAGACTTAAAGTGATACTGCAACCTAAGGTTATGATCAGTGTGGTTATAAAGGCTGTGACACACTGCATAGCATCATGCAATGAAGGGTCAAGTAAGAGCACCAATGAACATAATTTACTATGTCCTTCAGTGTCTCATAATGACTTTAATGTAATGTTTTAACAATGAAATATACCTTGGTCATTATGACACACTGATGGACTGAACAGTTAGTGTAAAGTCCAAGTCACTCTGGGTTCGAGCAGAGCTTAAACCTGGTGCTGTAAACTGTCCTCCATTTTGGTTATGCAGATTCGTACCTAAAGAGCACTGGTGTTCTTGTTGTAGCTGGGAAAATGAGGAGCTCTGAGAAGAGTTAGGGTGGGGGGACTCTTGTGCTGTATTTCATAATCTACAATATATGTCTGTATATAAAGTTGTTTTATTTAAAGTCTAGTTTTGAAACCACAACAATCATCACTGCCTCAAATGTTGGCTCAGAGAGTACAGAGACAGAACCGCAGTGTTATTGGTCGAGGATAAAATTCCACATGTCAAAGTTCAACAAAGTTGAACTTGATGTGAAACTTAACAGATGAAATTTATTCACCCGGAAGCTGTGTATGTTGTTGTCGCTGTGAATCACGTTGAAATTAATGTAATGTTCCACAAAAAAAAATAAATAAATAAAAATAATGAAAAACTGCATTTTTAAGGTTAAGGTAATGCCTAGTGTTATGCCTATCGTTACAGTTAGTGTTACACTTATAATTAAGGCCTGGTTTGCATTTAGCAGTGTGTATTACATTTTGCCATAATACTGCCATAATATTCTTATCCATAATATTCTTATCCTTAAAGAGAAGATGCTGTGAGTATAGAAGAGTTTTGGCTCATAGGTCTTCTTATTGTGGAGGATAAGATTTTCTTTAGTGTAATAGCATGGAAAATTGCTGCATATTTGAAACAAACAAATCAATTGATATATCAATACAAAAGCAGGGATTTCTGGTTTTGCAAGATGTTTGGAACATAGAAGCATGATCTGGCATCAGATTCAGACAGCTAAGAATGAATGTAGGGATATGCATGTTGATTTCCTAGATTTAGCTAATGCATTTGGCTCAGTGCCACATAAACTTATGTGGAAAGCTTCTGAATTCTTCCAGGTGGCAGATAAAGTTACTAGGCTGATTATAGCATACTTTGAGAATATTCAGTTTTGCTTTAATACAGGGGAATTTGTTACATCATGGCAGCATTTAGAAATTGTTATAATGGCTGGATGTACGATTTCAGTAGCATTTACAATGGCAATTGTTGTAGAAATTAGAGCCTCTAAGTGGGTTATAGGTGGGGGAAAGTTGCATGACAGTACTATGCTCTTTCCCAATTAGGGCTTACATGAACATGACAATGATAATGACTACTGTGCATTGATGGTAGGAGAAATGATTCCTACAGTACTGGAGAGCCAGTGAAGAGTTTAGGTAGATGGTATAGTGCAGCACTAAACCATACAGAACAAGTTGTGGGAACTGGTGAAGTTGAACTGGTGAAGGCTGTTAATAGCATTGATAGATCATGTTTGCCAGGGAAGTTGAAATTGTGGTGTCTGCAGTTTGGCTTACTGCCTCGTATTAGTTGGCCATTAACAGTTTATGATGTTTCAATCACAGAAGTAGAGTGGATGTAAAAGGTTATTAACAAAGCCATAAGGAAGTGGCTAGGTGTGCCACAGTGTTTAAATAGTGTGGAACGGTGAGAGGGGTGCTGGAGTTACTCACAAGTTTATTTGAGGAATTTAAATGTTCAAAGGTGAGTCATGAGATGAATTTGACAGGATCGAAAGATGCACTGGTAAAAGCAGCAGTGCCAATCACAAAAACCGGAAGGAAGTGGAATCTAAAAGTGGCCGTGCAGGTAGCCAGGAGCTCATTAGAACTAAGGGATGTGATTGGCCAAGTACAATGCGGAAGAGCAGGCCTTGGGTCAGGTGATTCATGGAAAGCTTTTAGTAAGGTCACATCACCGCAGAAGACAAATGATGACTAGTTTTATTCACGAGCAGGAGGCGGCATGATGTGCAACAGCAGCTTCAAATGCAAAACAAGGCAAACCAAGAGTTGGGCAAGAGTTGTGGGCGATGGAGGAAAGTATTAAGTTTTTGCTGGGAGCAACTTATGTCGTCCTTCCCACACCACAATTTCTTGGAAAGTGGGTAGGCGAAGATCCTATTTGTGGATTATGTACAGGGGTTGGCACACTGAAGCACATTCTGTCAGCTGGTAAAGTTAGTTTGTCACAGGGTCAGCATACATGGAGACAATCAGGTGCTAAGGGTTTTAGCATGCTTGTTGGACAGCAAGAATTTAATACACTGATGAGTAGCTGTGGTAATAAAATATTTAGCGTTTTGTGTGAGGGGTAATGTTTTCAAGAAAGTGCACAAGCTACAAATTTTGGTAGATAGGGTGAAGCACAAGATTGGAAATTGCTGGTGGACATAGGAAAAAAGCTATAGGTCCCAGAGTGCATTGTGCTAACTACACTGAGGCCAGACATGGTGCTCTACTCTGAGTAAATGGATAGTTTATTTCAAAGATTTAACGATTTCATTTGAGGATGAGGTGCATAAAGCATTTGAAAGGAACAAGCTGAAGTATGCAGACTTTGCAGCTGAGGTGAGGGAACGTGGGTGGCAGGCATATGTAATACTATTGGAGATAGATGTTAGAGAATTTGTAGCCAAATCGGCCACATCCCTGACTGTGCAGTTTGATACCAGGGGCTGGAAACTAAGGGCATCTGTGAAGGAGTTATCTAAAAGAGCTGAAAGGTCTAGTCATTGGTTGTGGATAAGGAGAGCACAGATTTTGTTGGGAAATGCTCTGCAGAGATGGGATGTTGGTGATGTAGCATGTAAATTTCACATGGAACTGGTGGCACTGAGTATGCATTAGTTGTGCCAGTAGGGCTAGGTACAGCCTTATTCACCAGGGAGGCCAATGTGGATTTACAGGTGATGATGGTAAAGGGTAAGGTAGGACTGTAAAGTTGGCTGGAAGGGGGGTGGGTCTGGGACGCCAGACTCCACTGCTGAGCCTTCTGGAGGTGTTGTGGGCTTAATTCAGTGAGGCACCAATGGGAGCAGGTGCCTGCTTGATGATCCCTGTTAAGAGCTATTGATACAGTGGCTAGTTTGTGTACTCATGGGCTGGGCTCAATGAGTAACAGTAGATGTTAAGGATAGCTGGTTGCTGATTGGATCATAAACGGCCACATCAAACTAAGTGTTGGGGTGTAGGATTAAGCAGGAATTTTGGTGGCTGCAAGTAGGAAGACTGTGGTGGGCACTATGTAAAGCTCTAATGGATTGGCATAGGATATTTTAATCTATTATATACTGCACTGTTAATGAACAATGAGTGGAGAATTCAAATATTCCCATTTTTAGCCAGGCTGCAATTATTATGGCAGCACAGTTGGAGTTTTCTTGACATCTAAAAATCTTGTAGAATTGCCTTCTTTAAAATCTTAAAATAATTTATATTTAAATATACTGCATCAGCTCCTAATCATGCTGAAATTCATTAATTTCCATTTGGAAAATGGGATCATCAATTAAAAAGGGAGCACATGCCATCTCATACATATAACATATGTTTAGTCTCCAACACATCCCTGTCCATATGTGATCAACACAAATGATTGATACTCTGATTCTAATATAAAACAATAGAGCAAACATTGAGCCCAGCAGCAGGAAAATAACATCTGTTACCTATAAATCTGTGCAGCAATTTGAGAACAGAAGGAAATGGTCCACATTGGCAAACTGGGATTCGAGAACATCTCTGTTACTCAAAGAACTGACAGTGATGTTCTTACAAGAGCAGCCATTCATACCCAAATATTGAAAAATGGCCCATATTTTTATGATAAACTAATTATTTATTTATTTCTATGAAATGGAAATCACGTGAAGTGATATTTCAAATGGCCTTTTAGTCCTTGAATTAAGGCTAGCTGAATGAGACTTGGCAACAGACAATGAGAACAGAGCACAAACAGTAAACACAGGCATGTACAGTGGAGGACGGATTAAATAGTAAAACCATTGAAAACTACAAGTGCAGTGCTGGATGCATATGTCCCCAAATAACCAGTATACCAAATATATATATATATATATATATATATATATATATATATATATATATATATATATATATATATATATATATATATATATAAAATAAAATGAGAGGGAAAAAAAATTGAGCCACAGAATTCCCCATTGCAGACGCTATTTAAACTTTATTCAAATTTATGATCCCCCTTAAACCATGCAGCACTGTGGAGCAAGCCACTGTTATAGCTCATGTTTCAGAACCTTTTAAGTTGAAAAGTAGCCTCAAAAATATGTTATTTCACTAATCTCCAGCTCACTTTGCAGTGTGTAGAGACCATGCTGACCATGTTTTCCCATCCATGATCCAAAGGAATTTTGTACATTTTTCTTCCTTCGTGGATCTACATAAATAGTAGTGCAAATAATAATTGCAGTGAGTTGTACATGCATGTTTTTGTCTCTCTCCTAGGAAACGTGGGTTGCGTGTTTAGTGCACTAAACAAATTGTGAATAAAATCTGAATGCAATGATGTGGAGATAGCAAATGTCAATATTTTATTCGTAATAGAACATAGATGACAGATCAAAAGTTTAATGTGAGTAAATGCAACATTTTAAAGGAAAAATATGTTGATTCAAAATTTCACAGTGTCAACAAATCCCCAAAAGTTGGGACAAGTAATGGAGTGGCTGGAAAAAGGAAATTGAGCATTTAACGAACAGCTGGAAGACCAACACTAATTAGGTCAATTGACAACATGATTGGGTATAAAAAGTGCTTCTCAGAGTGTCAGTGTCTCTCTGAAGCCAAGATGGTAAGAGGATCACCAATTCCACCATTGTTGCGCAGAAAGATAGTGCAGCAATACCAGAATGGTGTTACCCAGCATAAAATAGCAAAGACTTTTTAAGTTATCATCATCAACCATGCATAACATCATCAAAAGATTCAGAGAATCTGGAACAATTGCTGTGTGTAAGGCTCAAAGCCGTAGAACTCTACTGGATGCTCGTGATCTCCGGGCCCTTAAACGTCACTGCACCTCAAACAGGAATGCCACTGTCAAGGAAATAACAGAATGGGCTCGGGAATACTTCCAGAAAGCATTGCCAGTGAACACAATCCACTGTGCCATCCGCCTTGCCAGCTGAAACTCTACAGTGCAAAGAGGAAGCCATTTCTAAGCAAGCTCCACAAGCTCAGACGTTTGCACTGGGCCAGGGGTCTTTTAAAATGGAGTGTGGCAAAATGGAAGACTGTTCTGTGGTCAGATGAGTCACGATTTGAAGTTCTTTATGGAACACTGGGATGCCATGTCATCCGTACCAGAGAGGACAAGGATAACCCAAGTTGTTATCAACGCTCCGTTCAGAAGCCTGCATCACTGATAGTATGGGGTTGCATGAGTGCTTGTGGCATGGACAGCTTGCATTTGTGGAAAGGCACCATTAATGCAGAGAACTGTTGGAAATGTTCAGGTTAAAGAACAACGTATGCTTCCATCAAGACATCATCTCTTTCAGGGAAGACTGCATTTTTCAACAAGATAATGCCAGACCACATTCTGCAGCAATCACAACATCATGGCTACGTAGGAGAAGCATCCCGGTACTGAAATGGCCAGCCTGCAGTCCAGATCTTTCACCTATAGAGAACATTTGGCGCATCATAAAGAGGAAGGTGCGACAAAGAAGGCCCAAGACGATTGAACAGTTAGAGGCCTGTATTAGACATGAATGGGAGAGCATTCCTATTTCTAAACTTGAGAAACTGGTCTCCTCTGTCCCCAGACGTCTGTTGAGTGTTGTAAGAAGAAGGGGGGGGGGGGGATGGATGCCACACAGGGGTAAAAAATGGCCTTGTCCCAACATTTTGGGCATTTGTTGATGCCATGAAATTTTGAAACATTTTTCCCTTAAAATAATACATTCTCTCATTTTAAACTTTTGATCTGTGATTTGTGTTCTATTCTGAATAAAATATTAGATGTTGGCACATCCACATCATTGCATTCAGTTTTTATTCACAATATGTTTAGTGTCCTAACTTTTTTGGAATCGGTTTGTAAACCGTCAAAAAACAGTTGTGTAGTGTGAGATACCCAGTCTATTAATAATGTAAAATGATTTTAAATGGTGGGTTGTGTATCAAGTCTTTACACATCCAATTCACTAGGTGTCAGTTTAATGGGTTTTCGTTCATACATTCTCTGTAACTACTTCATTGTCTTCGGGTCAGGGGGAGTACAGAGCCTAACTAATGAAGAAAACAAATCAGCTGATTACAATGGCCAGTCGGAAAAGGTTGATCCTGGAGGAGATCCAGATAGATTATGGGTCATAAGAGGTAATTGGGTTGTCTTTTCTCACATGTACAGATTAGCCTACTTGCCTTGCTTGGTGCCATGGTTTCTGTAATGGTATCGTAGCCTACATGCAAAACAAACCATCATCCATCAGGCCTGCTCCATAAAGCACTGTAAACCCCTGACCTCCCGACCATTACACAACTAGAACTTATTTCTTTTTCTGCCTCTTTTACGTTTTCAGCCATCACTCAGTCTCAGACACCCATGTGTATCCCACATCCTGCTCTCTCTCCCTCTTCAAGTCATGAGTTATGAAAAGTATGCTGGCATAAGTCCCGTGGGTCGGTCGGGATGCTTCTGTGAGGAAACACAGCGGGCAGGTGAGAGAAACATCAGCGAGACAAATGACACTTCTGATCCAGCTCAACCCCCACCTGTTCAGAACAGCCTCAGTCCCAAACTGACAAACCTGGAATATGTGATCGCAGCAGTGGGACGCCTCCTCAGATGACTGATCATTGGTGTCTCACCTCTCCAGATGGCAGTTGAGGTGAGAGCTGTGCATCCATCGGATCCATCAAATCACACGAACACAGCGTCCTGATCTTCATCTGGAGTCTCTCTCAGTTACTGTGTCTATGATTGAAGCCTTAACTTTCCATCACAGGCATTATACACACACTCACCCAGTCACCAAGACACTAACAGCTGTAGACAATTTGGCCAAGTGGGTCATATAAATTGTATTGGGCCATACAGGTCTAGAGATCAAGTTTACAAAGGAGCACAGCACAACAATGTCTAGGAGAGAAAGTCTGGTATGAGGGGAGAACCCAGAATGGAGGGGACAGAACTAGTGTCTTTCCATGGGTTGCAGTCACTTGCACTTTTCTATCTATTCCTTCTATATTCTTCTATTCATTAACAGCTAATTTGATCCAAAGGTTTATCAGGCTTAAATGGTTATACCCTGTACACATCTGGGGAGAGTACCCTTTGAGGTTTCATCAACAGGTCTGAAACAAAAACATGTTTTAAATAAACATGTTTTCAGTGAGAGTGCAGAAAAACTGAAGTCAATTACAAACCATAACTGATATACAACTCATTTTGTGACTCACAAAAACAACACATCATTTAGCTTCTATTCACACTAAACATTAACACCTTGTAGTCATGATGTACAGCATCCATGGCAACTGTTTTCAAAACTGCCAGCAGTGTATATTATTAATTTATTGGAAGTAAAATGGGGGAAGAGAAAAAAAAAAAAACACACACATTTTTGGGCTAAAATTAAATGCACCTTTACCCATTCTTAACAGAATTAATTATGAAATTATTCCCTATATTTTCCTAAGGGGTATGTGCGATAACACTATGGCCACTGTATACACACATGAACTGCTCAATACCTCAATACATTTAAATGAATAATGATCATTAAATTAGGATATCGTCATGCAAACAGCAAAGGCATTATTGAATGAGACTCTCCATGATTAAACAATTCATCAATTCAGTCCCAAACTTCTAATGTGACATTTTTCAGGGTATTTTCTTTTAGATTGATGCACGGTAAGCAACCTGCCTTAAGGTTAAAAGAAATGGGTAAATACATTTTTTTTTTAAAACGTAGACATTTTATACATCCCAATAGCAACCAATAAACGAAATAACGTGATAGTAAACTAAACAACACATTCATGGCCTGTCTGTCTGCCTACTTACCTCATGACCTGCCCATCTGTGCAAAAAGTTAGCAAGTGAGTAGTGCAAAAAACAGACAGCTAATGACTTTAAATGACTGCCCTTTCTGAGTAAACGACTGCCCACCTGTCCAGCTGGACACTGATGGATGACTGTCGAGCTCGTGCTCCATGCTTCAGACCAGCTGTCCATGCTCCAGCCACCACCAAGCCTTGGAGATGCCTGCCCCCTACACTGAAGTTTCCATTGACTCCTAACTATTATCTCCAGTAGATTGGCCAGAGGATAGGTCCCCCCTTGTGAACCTTGGTTCCTCCCAAGGTTTCTTCCTCAGCTCGGAGATAGTTTTTCCTTGACACTTGAACTTGGCTTGCCCACCTGCGGGTTTTTACATTCTTTACATTTCATGTCAAAACTTTGTCTTTACTGGAATCCTGTGAAGTTACTTTGTGAAAACATCAAGTGTAAAAAGCACCATACAAATAAATTAGATTTGATTAATGATACCTACAACAGCTCACACTACCTAAAAAACATAAAAAAGCCAGACAGGTGTAGAAAATGACATGTCACTTCTCTCTCCAGGACACACTCTCAGAGATTCCTCCAGCTGTAGTCTGGCAGTGTGTTTGTATGGTTTGGAAGGTAGCCTGGGAAGGAGGTCTAAAGATAGGGGGTGATAATCTTTCAGTTGTGTAACTAGTGTAAATAGCAGACATCAAAATTCGTGCTAAATTAAGCAGTATCTACGCTTCGTCTCCCCACATTCACCCGCCTACTCACCGTTATTCCACCCACCCCCCACCTCCCGTCAAACAGCCAGTGCCTGTATTACTCCTCCAGCCAGTCGTCACGTCTTCAAGGTAGCGATATGTAACCATTTAAAACTGTATTTCTTTTTTTATTACCGTTACCACTGTATTTCTTTTATATTTTTTGTAATTTTTTTACTAATTTGAGAGTTTTGTAGACATATATCAGTGCAAAAAGGGTGACTTTTGGGGTGGGCTGGAACACATTAATTGCTTAGGTTTTTTTCTCAAAAACCTAGTTTCAGCTTTAGGTCAGACTAAAAGGCATGTAAATCAGATTATACCGTATTACTTTTTTTGGTCGAGGAGTGCATTGTATCTCAGTAGCACTGAGCCCTTGTTGCTAAGTAACTACTCATTTTATGCTACAGCTAACATTTTTATTTTAACATCTTTACTCTCTACCTTGTCACACACTTATAAACCATGCCAAATAATATTTTACCTGCAGCCCATTTTGTCAGATTCTGATAAACAAAGGAGACTACAGGTCAACATCATATTCTGAACCCAACCCATCTTTTCAGTTCTCAGGAACTGAAGTCAGAAAGCACAGCTGTGAAACCACATACACATTGGCACCATCCCATCCATGTACATCAAGCTTGTACTCCCAAAGCTGAGCTTCTTCAGGTTCATCTGCGTGTAAAAACAATGTAACCAACAAATGGGTGATGGTTGTGATTGGAAAATAACTACAGATGAAACCTTGTGTTTATGGAAGTATTACGAATACATTGGCTGAGTGTTTAGTGATATATGTACAATCCATGAGGTGTGAGACCTTTTTGCCCAAAACTGCCCACGTATGTTTACAGCTGTGGTTTTGTACAAGAGAAAAAACATTTTCCATAAATGTATCCTGATTAAAAGGACTGTAAGAGTGGGAGACAGCTGCAGCTTCAGATAGGCCTTTATAGACTCATGGAAATTAGACAGGAGCCATACAGAGGTTTGCATTTACATGTAAGGTTTTTTAGGGATCTTTTTCAGCCTGCTGCAGCTTGAGAAGTTTTGATAGGAAATTCATCCTTGATGTTCACACATAAGATGGGAGGAGCTTAAGGATGGAAATGGCCATTCTTGGTCTCTTTGGCAATCCTCCAGTGCCTGGTTTCTTCCAGAATCAAAATACCATGCATCAATTGACACTTATCCTCCACTTGAACATAAACTCCAACATTGTTTTTCCAACTTTGGTGCTTTTACATGGTCCATGTACCCCAGAGAGCCTATATATGTACAACAGCTAGACTGTTACAGACTGTAAGCCATCTGTTGTTATCTGTCTTTTTCATTACTGATTAAATCTGGATGGAGAACGATCCTCAGTACCCAAATTTGTCTCACTTTGCTGCAGTAACTTCTACTCATCTGGGAACGTTTTATATGAGATACTAGATTAAGATTTCTGTGAGGAACACAGTTCCACTGCTCTAAAGCCCAGTGCTGGAGGTTTTATACCCACAATGGGCAGTGGGCATGGTGACCTTGACTTATGTACATCTGCTCTAGATTGCCATAAACCACTAGTCAATGCCTGTCTGCACATGCTAAACCAGCTTGTCCCACATTTCACTCATTATAAACCTAAAAAAAAAAAAAAAAAAAAAAACACACACACAAGAAAATGAACACACAAACACACAAGCAAACTAGGGACCAGGGGCAGTGAGATGCCTTTCTCAAGGGCACTTCTGCCTTGAATGTTGCAAGAATATTTCCTGATGATTTAACTGATAAAAGATAAGTGTTATCTCATCTCTTCCAATTAAAACATTTAAAACTTTTAATCAAATTCAATGAGAACAGCAAAGCACCAGCCATGCTCCTGACTCTCAGAAGCACAGCTAGAGCAATTCCTTATATCTCTCTCCATCTAACAGCAGACATCATCTTAATTCCACAGTGCTTATGAGAAATGAGATGTATGTGGTGCTGCAATTGCTCTTCTACATAATGTCAGATGTAGTCAGTTTGACCTATGGATGTTTTATAGGTTTGCGCTGTAGAGCAGTAGGCGTAAATAAACTGCTAAATCAAGATTGACAATGTGTCAGTGAGCAGGGCATCCATGCTGTAGAATATATACTGCACACACACAAATCAAGGCATTACATCTCGGACGTAGCATTTGACACTAGTTAAAAACTTGGAATAAATCCATATATCCATATAGGCAAGGACGGCTGGTGTGGGCAAGTCCTCCACTTACAAAAGCCTGAAAATACGAATTCATATTGCCACACTGTATTACTTGCAATTAATAAAGGATTGCCTTGGGGTTTTTGTTGGCCCATTAGACTTCAAACACAAGGGTATTGAAAGAACAACACAAGAATAAAAAAACAAAAAAAAAAAAACAAAACAGGGAATCGTAAAGTAGATCTGTAAATGGACTGGGTCAAAGCACAAAGGGGTAAATACGGTATTGCTTAAATTATTACTAATTGGAGACAATACAGTGCTCGGTTAAGCTAATGCTACTCAGCCAGTATCTTGAGCTAAAGGCTAAAAACAGTTGAGTTAAAGGCTAGCCCTAAACTTCCTGCAGCTTCTCCTCTAGAATAAGAGTCTCTTCAGAACAAGAACAGAAATATACGTATTTCTACTCAACTAAAAATCCCTGAACATGTGTCGATAACAAAATACATACTATAATGTGAGGTATGGAAACAAACAAAACAGGGAGAATGGCTGAATTCATCTGTACTGACCGCTCTCCCTGGGCACAGCGATGTCTCTCTGAAATCTGTCAATGTTTTCCTGGGTAGTGTACAGTGAGTGACATATCCTTCACTGGAGGCTGCATCTGTGGGAGTTTGAAGTGGCTTCTTTCATCGTTTCCAATATTTAGAAACCTGGCAAGGTGGCACCACATAAGCTATTTCCACATCTTGAAGGGGAAGAGGAGGGTCCAAATGAAACAACCAGTGTTAAGTCTGTGTGGCTTTTGTTTGTGCATGTATTTGCATTGCACTAAAAACCGAATCGGCCTGATTGCAATCAGGTGAATGCCTCACCATAGGATTCTCAACATAAGGCAGAGCCCTCTGCAGGGAGGGAGGTGAATTGGTAGTATGTGTTGACCCAAGAACAATGGCAGCACCAAAACGTTATAGGAATAATATTATTTGTTTGATAAGGGATTCACTTATGCACTGCATGGTTTCACATTCCTGCATTGAGTGTATCTGAAGTCACATTTGTTATTTACCTAAGAAAAACAGTCCGGGTATTTCATTGTGTCTCATGTTGAGATTTAGTGATCTCAGTGAGACACAAGTCAACCATTTCTCATCAGCATCAAGAATGTTCTCAGATTTGAAGCTGTTTATCAGTTCTCAACATTTATATTTGGACAGATGTTTCACACACCTCTTTCTCGTCTGTGTTTCTCCAGGTTTTTTTTTTTTGCCATTAAGTCTCCTGAGTCCAAATTGTTACTCTGGGTCCTCCAAAGTTCTTGTTGAAACCACAGGTCCTTAGTGGGTGGGTTTGTTGGGCAGGTGGTCATAATGTTTTGGCTAACTGGTGTATATATACTGTATGTTTCATTTGTGTTGACGGGAAACAGGTGTGACACCCACCCTGCAAACACATGAAACCTCACATCTGTTTAAGGTCATGGATCCATCAAAACAAACACACACACACACACAGACACACACACAACCCACATGGGCCTGTCCTTTCCCACACGTTAGCCATGTTTTAGCACTTTCAATCCAGTGAGAGAGGAAAGTGCTGCTCTTCTCAGAGTCCCTTGGTAATAGGCATCTCATTCTCAGCCAGGCTCTGAGTCACTCATCAACTGCACATTAAATAAACCTGACCCCCATCTCCCAAAGACACTCTTCTCCATTCCTCCACTACCTTAAGGAGGGGGAAATTGAAAGAATGGGTAAGAGCACCCGGCATGTTCCTCTGCACATGAATATTTTAATGAACGTTTGTTTTCTTTTTCCAGAACAGCTGCATATTTCCGGAATATCAAAAGAATGTTTTCCAACAGAGGCACACTGAGCCCATCAGAAATTAGATGTAGGTCTTAAATTCACAATCAGGTGTTTACGCAAGTGGCCGATTTGCAATAACATAAAAAACAGTGGTTTGAAAACAGCAGTCGTGCTGTTGTGATTTACACGTGAGCTTTTTTTTTTTTTTAAAGAAATGTAACACGTGAGCAACCTTTTTTACTAATTTCATGTTGCGGATGTTGCCCACTCTAATCCCACATTGTGGTTTAACCCAAATAAATTGTGTTGTGTATAAATTGTGCATAAAGCTAAAAATAATTCACGCATATTTAGCTGAATGCAATTTATTCAACAATGAGCGTACACTGTTGTTGCATTTACAAGAGGCATATTATGAATAAATCAGTTTTTCAGTTCATGTGCACATTAATGTGGGGAACTAGAGGACACCAACCCTCACACTGTGAAACAAGACCACAGGGTATGTTGGCTGCCTAATTTAGAAAAAAATGGGCTAAAATGAGTCGTTCCGATTTTGTGCTGCATCATACGCATAGTGTTAATGTGAGAGTGAAGGGTGTGGGTAAATGAAGCAAAACAAATGTGGTAGCAGACAAGTGGTACCCCACGGAATGGAGTTATGGTGCATACTGTAAGTTTAGCTTTTATCTACAGAAAGTCTTATTCCACTGGTGGATATTTTTGCTTAATTCAGCTTAAAAGAAGCAAAAACATCTGCCAATGGAGTAAGACACTTGCTTAGATTTCTTTTTGTGCAGTGTATGAACAACTATCACTTGCCACAAGGGACATAGAGACACATGTCACTGGTTTACATCCAGTTTGCCAGAGCATGAACAGTCATATCTTTACTGGAAATGGGCCAGATGGGTGTCCCTCACAGGGTGACATACACTCACACATTCACTCTCTCTCTCCCACACACACACACCTACATGTGCCGGTCATAAAATGATTAATATCATGAAAAACTTTACTAAAATCCATTTTCGTAATTCCATTCAAAAAGTGAAACTTGTATATTATACCCATTCATTACACACAGACTGATATATTTAAAGTGTTTATTTCTTTTATTTTGATGATTACAACTGACAACTACTGAAAACCCCAAATTCAATATCTCAGAATATTAGAATATTACTTAAGACCAATGCAAAAAAATAAAATTTTTTTTTTTTTTTTTAGAAATGTTGGCCAACTGAAATATATGAACATGAAATGTATGAGCATGTACAGCACTCAATACTTAGTTGGGGATCCTTTTCCCTGAATTACTGCAGCAATGCGGCGTGGCATGGAGTCGATCAGTCTGTGGCACTGCTCAGGTGTTATATGAGAGCCCAGGTTACTCTGAGAGCGGCCTTCAGATCTTCTGCATTGTTGGGTCTGGCGTATTGCATCTTCCTCTTCACAATAAGATCAGATTTGCTGGCCAATTAAGAACAGGAATACCATGTCCTTAAACCAGGTACTGGTAGCTTTGGCACTGTGTGCAGGTGCCAAGTCCTGTTGGAAAATGAGATCTGCATCTCCATAAAGTTGGTCAGCAGCAGGAAGCATGAAGTGCTCTAAAACTTCCTGGTAGATGGCTGCGATGACCTTGGACCTCAGAAAACACAGTGGACCAACACCAGCAGATGACATGGCACCCTAAACCATCACTGACTGTGGAAACTTTACACTGGACTTCAAGCAATGTGGATTCTGTGCCTCTCCTCTCTTCCTCCAGACTCTGGGAAGAAATGCAAAATGGAAATGCAGCAGTCCAGTCCTTTTTGGAAGCAAGACACTTCTGACGCTGTCTCTTGTTCGAGAGTGGCTTAACACAAGGAATGCGACGCTGAAACCCATGTCTTTCATACGTCTGTGCGTAGTGGTTCTTGAAGCGCTGACTCCAGCTGCAGTCCAGTCTTTGTGAATCTCCCCCGCATTTTTGAATGGGTTTTGTTTCACAATCCTCTCCAGGGTGCGGTTATATCTATTGTTTGTTCACTTTTTTCTACAACATCTTTCCCTTCCCTTCACCTCTCTATTAATGTGCCTGGACACAGAGCTCTGTGAACAGCCAGCCTCTTTACAATGACCTTTTGTGTCTTGCCCTGCTTGTGGAATGTGTCAATGGTCGTCTTTTGGAGAGCTGTCAAGTCAGCAGTCTTCCCCATGATTGTGTAGCCTACAGAACTAGACTGAGAGACCATTTAAATGCCTTTGAGTTAATTAGCTGATTAGAGTGTGGCACCAGGGCTCTTCAGTATTGAACCTTTTCACAATATTCTAAATTTCTGAGATAATGAATTTGGGGTTTTCATTAGCTGTTAGTTATAATCATCATATTCAAGGAAATAAATACTTGAAATATATCAGTCTGTGTGTATTGAATGAGTATAATATACAAATTTCACTTTTTGAATGGAATTACTAAAATAAATCAACTTTTTCATGATATACAGATTTTATGACCAGCACCTGTACTGAAACTTTTCAGTCGCCAATCCATCTACCAATGTGTGTTTTTGGATTGTGGGAGGAAACCGAAGCGCCCAGAGGAAATACACATGAACACGGGAAGAACACACCAAATTCCTCACAATTCCCATCCACTGGTTCCACACAAACTCTTTTATGTACCCAGCTAAGAATCATACCATCTTCTCTGTAATCAGGTTAGAGCAGCGTTCCCCAACCACCGGGTCGCGACTGGTACCAGGCCGTGAGCCATTGGGTACCGGGCCGCACAGAATGTGTGCTTTTTTCTTTTTTTTAAATTGATTATCAGTCTAAATGTTGATGTTTTATTTTGAAAAGTGACTTCTGTGCGGAATGACACACAGACGTATACATGCGTGAACCAAAACGAAACTACAGAACAGACTGAACGTACGGAACACACTCCGGATGTCACTGTCTCCCATTACCCCGAGATGGGACTGGCTCGTTGCAGAAAAGCTCAGGGCTCTCACTACATTGACATTATTATTATTTGATTGTCGTGTTCACCCTTTTATAGAGAAATGACCAGTATTGTCACTTGAATCGAGTTTAGTTTTATTATAATTATTTCTTATTAGAAAATATTTTCGTTCTAAAATGAATATTTTCATTTACAGAGATGTTGTTGATTATTAATTTATGAACAAAAGGTTGTTTATTGTGTGTTGATGTTTGCATTTGACATAAGACCACTGCAAATGATTTATTATTAGATTACGTAATTAACGATTATCGAGCAAATATAGGCCTGACCATATGAAGGCCGGTCCTTGAAAATATTGTCTTAGATGAAACCGGTCCGTGGTGCAAAAAAGGTTGGGGACCGCTGGGTTAGAGTTACTGTTAGAGTGCATTTAAGAGGTATGTGCTGGTATTAGCATTAAACAAGCTCAAAATCTAGGCTTACAGTTAATGTTATGGTGAGGGTTAGCATTAAACTAACACAATACACTGCTTCTAACCATTTGGGGTTTACAGCTAGGTTTATGGTTTGACCAGGTACTATGACCAGGTTTATGGTTAATTTTAAGGATAAAGTCTTGAAGCCTGATTTTTCATGCTGGATTGCCAGCAATTCTTGTACACCTCCAAGTTATATTTAGTACATTGTACAAATCCTAGGAATTTTATTTAGAAAAATAATTCACGTTCACAGATGTCACGCCCTTGTCCGGTAATGTCTGTTTTCCCCGCCATGTGCTCTCTCAGCACATGGCTCTGTCTGTTATTCTCCATGCCTCCACTCATGTCCTGCCTTTGTTCCACCTCTTTGTCCGTCCTCCTCGTTATCTGTTTCAGGTGTGTCTTGTCTGTGAGATGTTTTTAAGTCCCTTGGTCTCGCTTCCTCGTATCGGTCATTCGTTGTAATTCCCAGTCTTGTTGTTTCCTTTCCGAAGTCATGTTGTGTTGCTTCATGTTGCTTAGTCCAGTCTCTCTGTCTCTGTCGTTTGTCTGTCTCCGCTGTCTCTCCATCCTCGTTTGCCTAGCCAGTCTTTGTTTGACATCCTTGTTGTAAATAAAAGTATTTTTGTTGTAGCGTGTGCGTCCGCCTCCAGCAGTCCGACTCCGCCTTCTTGACAACAGACCAAGCTGGCATTTAATGCCAGCAATTATGATTACTGTCAGGATCACAGAGCGGACTGACTGAGGGCGGACGCATTCGCTAAAACACAGTAAACGTTTATTCGAGGAAACATAACAAAACAAAGAAACTTTCGACAGAAGGTAAACAAGATAGACTGGACACTAAGAAATAAACGGGGTAAATGGGACAGACAGAAAACAAAGCGAAACGACGACAAAGGGAATGAAACGACGACGGGGAAAACTACGGAGATAGACAGATAACATGACCGACAGGACTGAAGACAACGGAGAAATGAGTAATGTTCGAACAACAGGACGTGAGACAAGAGGGCTTAAATGCTTGACACAAACGAGACATACCTGGACAGATAACGAGGGGACAGGTTAACAAATGACAGACGAGGAGGTGGGACTAGAACATAAAAAAACATAGCCATGTGCTGAGAAAGAGCACATGACCGGGGAAAACAGACATGACGAGACGAGGGCGTGACAATTACAAAATGATAATTGGAATTTGATAATACATTACATCGACATTTAATTATACACATTAGAAACACAATAAAATAATCAAACAAACAATAAAATAGAAGAAATATTCAAGATAATTAAACTGAATGCCCACAATGTGAGTGTAGTTCATTACTTAACTCTGCATCATTTAACATGCAATTACAGAATTACACTGAAATAACGAAGCAAAACCACAATACCACCAGAGCTCCAAGGGTTAACGTGACCTAGCAGACTCATTAGTGTTTAATATCCAGCGTTTAACGTTCTCTGTTTGCACAATCAATTTGTGGCCTGCTATAGCGCCCCGCTGATGAGCTGGCGTCTTGGAACCAACTGAATCAACTGGTTTAATGCTCCTAATTTCCTGATCTGGATTTGGCCGGCGAGTGGAAGCTGTTTCACAGCTCTTAATTTCCCACGAAAATTGAGGACGTTAGCAGCCTCTGGAAGGCTGCATCTCAGAGGAAGTGGGGAACTTTGACAGTACAGCTTTATTTGATGAAGGTCTCGACATCCATTTTGAATGTGGCTGGTGAGAGGTGTTTTGACCAACTTGCTTTATAAAGCACTAAACGATGAAACGATGTAAACAGCGAAGGGGTCAGAGGTTAGAGGCTAGTTCTCTCCCTGAACAGTCGCTTTTTTGATTGCTTTGTAGCCTGAGGAATGAAGACCACTATCTTGTCATGGGCCGTTGAGGATTTTAAGGTGGAGCATTAAAGAAAATGAGGCTGTTAGGTGCATTTACGAAACTGTGCTATTTGAGTCCAGGTTGATAGCAGTCATGTGATCAGGAGGTGCTAATTCAGGCTGGGCCATGAGAAACAATGAACAAATCAATGACAAAAACTTAAAAAACAAAATAATAATAAAAAAACATGAAGCACTGAATGATAGTGTCATTACACATATTCAAAGTGTTCCACAATCATATAATATCACCCGATCCCAACTCCCTGTGATATGAAGCTGAATAATATGAAGTGTCTTTTTGTTCCAACTTTCAGTTCCACCTTAACCATGGTTGTGAATTGTGGTTGCTTCACCAGTAAAGGTGGAACTGGAAATCGTGAGACATCGTAGAAACCTCACACATATCTGTGATGATTTATGATTGTTATGGATTAATGCACTGAGACAATCTACCCTTAGAAAAAATGCAGGGGTAAAGCAAAAGTTTGAAATGGGATTTGCACAGCTCAACCACAGGCCTCTTGTGTTTTCTCTGTCTCTGTGTGGGTTTCCTTCGGGTGCTCTGGTTTCCTCGCACAGTCCAAATGCACATATTGTTAAGTGACTCTTGCACTTTGACTTTGCAAGTGTCCATAGGTGTGAGTGTTTAAGTGACACTGGGTGAGTGTAAGAAACAGGTAAAATTATCTATTTTCTTCCTGATTGATCATCTAGCGTTGGGAAAATAAATTTATTGATTCTTGCCATACTTATTCTCACACACCCATATTAACCCTAAGCACTGTTGCTTGGTCAGCCCCAAACTCCATTAACACTCTCTCGCTACAGAAACATCAAAGGGACCTCCCATAATCCACCAGCAGAGAGTGAGTCCTCGAGGAGAGGTCAACTCTGGGCTCAGCAGCTGGTGGTCCTCAGCATGGTGGGTGTGGCTCTGAAGTCCCAGAGCTCTGAGATGCATAATCAGCTCTGCTTGGAGCAGAAACAGGGAGGAGCATCAGCATAAACCTGGTCAGAACCCATCTCCAAAGGATAATTAAGAGCAGGTGTGCTGTTCAATTCACACGAGGAGGGTTTTGCACTTGCAAATTGATTTTCCTAATGAAAGGAAAAGAGAATGCTGTGCTAATGAGCTCGAAGTAGTAGTCTCGAGATCTTCTGGTGTGTGTGTGTGTGTGTGTGTGTGTGGGTGAGTGGTGGAGGTGAGCTAAGCTATAAAACGAATTTTCTTATCAATATTTTCAATACTAATAACATGACTGATAAATCACATTATCACATTACATATACATTGACAATATAGTCAAATTTCATCCGATATTCCAGTTATTCCAAATCCCAAACCCACTGAGTGATGCTGATGTCAGGACTTGGTGACGGCTTCCTGACAGCTCTACGTCATTTCAGACCCATAGTGTTGGGGTGTCTGGCACATATAAGGACTGACACAAACACTTGAGGATTTTTCAGACTATTTTCAGCTATTATTACCATGAAAAAAAAACAGTATCAATTAAAAGGGAAGCCGTGGAGCAGCTGCACATGGGTTTAATGTCACCATCCTCAATGCCAAGTGTGGGCAAGAGGGGTATAAACCCACATGCCTCCCAGGATTGTGGCTGAATTATCAAAAAGAGCATGTAAAGCATTTGGAAGGAGAATTTGGCTGGAGCAATATTTTCCTATTTATATATTTGATGTTTAATATCAGAGTAAATGTTTATGTGATGTTTAGATGTATAATATATGAGAGTACACACACATACACATATACACACGCACACACCTGGGTATTAACAAGAAAAAGAAGTGTTTTGTGATGCAGAAACCAAAAATGTTCATTGCACCTAAGACGTGTGTTTTTAATAAATAATTTATAATGCATGGAGAAGGGTGTGAGGAAGTGTGAAAAAGCTCCATGCTGAAAGTACCACAGCATCTTCTGAGGTGTGTTTCAGCACTTTTTTGTAGCATATGACAACAACTGACCTGAAACACTGTGTTTGGAACTAATTCCATGTTTACTTTTCACAGATAGCACATTTATAATGTGTGTGAAAAGTGAGATGAAGCGCAGTCAAATGGGGCACACGTACAAGGTGCGCTGTGCTCCTTACTGAATAATGAATCATTCATTCATTGTCTGTAATCGCTTTTCCATTTCAGGTCGCAGTGGGTCCAGAGTTCACCCGGAGTCACTGGGCGCAAGGCGGAAACACACCCTGGAGGGGTTGCCAATCCTTTACACCCCTCATTCATTCCCTTGAGGCCCTTTGCACACCTGCACAATAACCTGACAATGTCTGAGTTTACATGGAGTAGCTCTATGTGTGAATGAAAACATCCACAACATTTGTCCCGGATTTTACACTGACTTTATCCTCCTAGTGCCCTAGTAAGATCTCTGAGTAAAGTCAGGACCAGTGCAGGTGTTTATTGTGCCGCTAATGTCCCGGAGAATTCTTCGTATCTCCTGCATGCACTGTACAGACACCACCAAACACCTGAAGCATGCTGAGCATTTCCTGCTGCAAGAATGTGTCTGACACAGAAAATCAGAAAATCTCTGGATGCGTGGTAGAAGTAAGAAAGGACAACTCTGGGACATCTTCGGACCTGATACTTGGTGTTGAATGTTTCCCAGCTTTGTTAAATCTCCTGATGGTTTATTGTCAACGTCTTTGTAATTTATCTTTATTTGCCATAGTCTACTCACATGTGTGTCACATTTGAGTTGTATTCTTGGTTCTTTCCAATGTGTATGTTTTCTCAGACTGTTTTTGGTTCTTTCAGTTTGTTATATTATCTTGTTTTTTATTATCTATTGTTTTTGCCACCTGTCCCCTTGGATGTGACAATTACATTCAGTCACACTAACATTATTGAAACCAGGTTTTGATGTTAGAGGAATACTTTTGATCAACAATCTTCATGGGCGCATTTTCTGCAGCACACAGTTTCAATAACAGAGGCTCTATTCTCGCTATTACAGCTCAGTGGAGCATCAAAATGATTCTGAAAACTTCCTTTTTAAGGTAGAAATACTACCAAGTGTTTCTTTAAGCATGCCCTGCTAGATATGATAATGAGTTATACCTGGATAGATTGTTTGGATGTGAATTCACAGATTTTCATAATACTATATATACGATATATTCGATCATGTCGAGCTCTATATATACTATATATACGATATATTCGATCATGTCGAGCTCTGGGCTCTGGGGAGTTTGACCTGCACATCTTCTTTTCCTCTTCTCACTTCAGGTTTCTTGACAGCTCCAAATCCTTTCTGACCCATAGTGTTGTCTCCTCAACAAGGTTAGACACAGACACCTGTGGCAGTATTAATCCCAATATGCAGGACAGAATGTACCAGTTTCTCAGAATCCACACATATGGTGATAGCCCTAATTCACTAGAGCAGTGAATCACCCACAGAGGCAATATGGAAGGGATCAGGAGCTAGATTTCACGGAGCATATTGGCTCTCTTAGGAGCTGCTTGGATTTAGGCCTGATCAGCTGTCTTCCAGCACAGACTGGCCTTGTGAGCCATACTCAGGCAATTTGGTCACAAGGTCATAGAAAAGTTTGAATAGTTTAGTAGCTGTTGCTTATTGTCTCTATCATTTCGGACATATTATGATAAAAGGACCAATAGGAAGATCCAAAATTACTTAAAGTAATAAAAGCAAGTAAGTACAATTATGTAAGTGTAATGAGATACCCTGAGGGTCTTCCAGAGAAGACCTAATTATTTCCATCAACAACAGACAGTAATAAACCATTCAGGCTTGTTTTATTAACACTCCAATTGTTGCTGTTGTACATTTTAATTTGAAATGTCCAATGAGAATAATCAGGATTTTATTTTTCTCTGGATTCTAGGAAAGATAGTCAATCTTTCCCACAATTATGTCTTGATCTGAAGATCTGTGAGTGAGTGAGTGAGTGTGTATGATATTGTCCAGAGCTGGGAGTGTGTGAGTGACTTTGTGAGTGTAATTCCATTTGAAAGACCTCTGCCCTCTTCAGGGTGTGTTTAACGTGACCCTGAATCAAATGAAGCAGTTACAAAAGAGGAATGAATTAATCAGTCAATAAATCTCCTGCTTATAGCACTCATTTAATAACCGACATGGACATTACTCAGAACTAGGTTAAAAGCTTAGTTAATGTAATGGGAACTGTGCAGCTGACTTCCTTGTTCACCTGCAGCTCTGGAGAATATTAATTACAGTGTAAATCTGAATGAATCCTAGAGAGTTCTTCCCCAAAAGCTCACAGTGCTGTAGATTTAGCTTGAAGGTCTGGAGATAAACATATTATCCAGTGCCATGTCGGTTATGTTCGTTTTCAGATATGAATCTAGACAGGTGTATAATTCATATACACATATTTGGCCACTCCGGGCTGAATCTTCTTGATTTTTAAGTGAACAGAAGTAAACACAACTTCAAATCGGGTTTTAATAATGTTTAATGCTAATGTACTATCACTTAATAAACGAGGAGCTTAAACAGTGTCTGGACACCCTTCTAGTTGTAATGTGCTAGAACTTAATTAACTCATTAAGTCTTAATTGACTTGCTAGGACTGTTAAAGCAAGTCAAGCATTTCATTAGGAACCGTCAGCTAGAGGTTGTTCTGCAAGGAAGCATTATCTCAGTTCAATCCTCCAACTCATCTAACATATTTTAACCAAATGTGTTAATGTGTTGCACTAGTGTGAGTGGATCAGACACAGTAGTGCTGCTGGAGTTTTTAAACCCTGTATCCACTCACTGTCCACTCTCGTTCGTCCACCTTGTAGATGTAAAGTCAGAGTCAGTAGCTCACAGTGTGCGTTGGTTGTCTTCTAGTCCTTAATAAGTGCACACAGGACACTGTCAGCTGGATATTTTTGGACTCCAGAGGCACTGCTGTGTCTGATGCACTAGTACCAGGACAACACACACTAACACACCACCACCACGTGTCACTACAGTGTCAGAAAGAGGGCTAACAAAGTATGCAAATGTGACCTGTGATATAATTATGTCTTTAATGTTGTAGTTGCCATAAAATCCTCACAGCAATGTTCCAGAATCTAATGTAAAGTTGTCCCTAAAGATTAAATGCTGCAACCAGGGGGCAACATCCCTGTTTATCTCCTTAATTTCAGAGGAAATAGGGTTCTAATTGGTGGGACACATATACTATGAAGTTTACGGTATTTACAGTTCAATCGTGCATGTACTCGAAGGACTCCCAACTTACTAATAACATTACTCATTGCTACTTATAGTGAAGTGCTGGATTTGTGTACTTCCTTCACTCTTCCTCGCTCTAATCCCTGTTCCCCTTACACTAATTTGGAATGTGTAATACACAGCCCGGGCGCTGGGTCGGCTTAAAGAGTAAGCTGCCACATAACCGAACATTTTTCATGGAAATTGAGGTCAGACCATTTCTGAGTTTGACATTAAATGGGTGTTGTGGGAGAACAAACTCAATCAGTTCCACAAAAGGGAGAAAGCGAGGCAGCAGCCAATTGCCTAAGTGCTGGGCTCGCCTCGACGTAATCCCCAGGTGGCTAAGTGCGGCGGTAATGAGATATAATATCTATCGCCCAGGGAGTGGTCCTATTCATAAGGACGCCGAGGGGATCCGCCGTTTCCGTGGCATTTGGAGTCTAATTGGAAACACGTATATGGGCCGAACTAAAACAACTGAGCATGGCAGAGCTATTAACCGGGTTCCGAAACCCATTCCCGAGCATAGGTGCAATTCATAACTCAGAGGAAAACAGTGCTGGCAGATGCTGGGCCAAACAAAGAGGTATTACCATACATCAGGGGGATTGATACACGCTGTCAGCATTCCTCAGGAGCGCCACTCGCATTAGACGAACAATAATTGTCTGTCGTTAACATCTATCCGGATCGGTAGGCCGCTGAATAAATCTCCACACTCAGACTTCATCTCGTCTAAGATTGGGATAAATCTAAAACTTTTAATTTGTCTCCTTTACCGGCGCTCTCCAGTGGGGCGAAACTTTTGGATAGATGCGGTCTGACAGTCTTGCAGAGATCCTCGCCTGGGTGACCTCAGCTGTGTGTGGAACATGACTGACCTAGTGTCCAAACGTCTACAGCAGCAATTAAATAGGTACAGAAAACCCAACTTGGTCATTCCCTTCATACCCAACTACACCGTGCTCTTTGTAGGCACTTCATATGATTAGTAACATCAGCTTCTTTAAATGAACACTAGGTCCGGTTTGGTATTTTTGCTCCTGGGCTTCCCCTACAGTTGAAGAGTGTAATTTACTTTTACAGGAACTTTTGTCCTGAAATCGTAATGGAGGGCGAAGGGAGGGGTGTTTGTGTCCTACCATCCTCTAAAATTTACATAGTGCATTTTCTGCAGTGCTGAGCCCAGAGTAGCAAAAACAGAGGCTCTGTTCTCTCTGGTAGGGGTCAGTGAAGCATTACAATGGTTACGAAGCTGTAATCCATCCATCCATCCATTATCTGTAACCGCTTATCCAATTTAGGGTCGCGGGGGGTCCAGAGCCTACCTGGAATCATGTAATACGAAGCTGTAATATTAAGGCATAATTTCTACCTAGTGGTTTCATTACATTTCAATTGTGCAGAGTGGAACACTACACCTGAGCCTAATTTTTTCTGGAGAGACTGAGCTGCACCCAGGACTTTTGAGATGACTTGGAGTGGCATTTGTGATCCAAATGCAATTATCCAATGCCAGTACTTGACTTCATTAATTACTCTTGTGGCTGATATCTTTTAAATCCTCAAAGACATGCTGCAACATCTGTGCTCTTGTGCCATTACAGCAGCAAAGGACAACAAACTCCCTATTTATAACCGTTGTCTTAAAAGTAATGTTAGATGTGTAGGTGTTCACAAACTGTTGGCTAAAAAGTAGACATAAGGATGATCATTATATAAAGAATATACATAAATAACATGAATACAATAAAATCACACACAGCAGAGAGTACAAACTACAAACAACACACACCACCACTGTGTTAAATAAGGTCTTCCTCCTGAAAAATAACTGGATTTTAGTGGCTGATGGGCTAAATAGCACATGGGCTATAGTTGATATAGTTGATAAGTTGGGCCTAACATAATATCATGATATTTCAGGGTATTTTGGCAATTATGGTATTATTGGCGATATGACAGAAATCACTGAAAAATATGTTTATTAATTTCAAGAAAACACTATAGCAATATAATAAATGTCATTTTAATATTAAATATATTCAATTAAATGTATTTAATTACATTTATATACTTATATAGAGCCTTCTAGAAACCCAAGGTTTTAACATTCAATCCACACACATTTAATATAATGTTTTGTTTTCCAAACATTTTCAGGCAACAACCTTAAGTCTTCACAGTAATACAAATACACAATAGATGTTATTAATCAGTGTAGTCTCTCTGCTTGGGTTAGAGCTCATTGGCTGATTTGTTGCATATTTGATTTTCCTTGTCTTTAAGTGCTTCTGCTTAAGGTGGTGAAAGAGATTAGTTGTGTTTCCCCCTTTTGTTGTTGTTGTTACAGTCTGCTTTTGTATGATACAATTACAGTGGTTCACTGTAAATCTGATATTTTGTAACCAAACCTCCTCCACACGACTGAAATCACTCCCCTTTTGGAGCAAATTCTTTCACCGCAGAGCAGCCTTCCATCGTTCATGTTGCTGTGCGTAAACTCACTTAACAAACATACGCCATATTACACAACACATGACACCATTATGTAAAAAAGTCTGAATATCACTATTATCACCAGATTGATGTTTTAAAATCTTTTTTAAAATTATTGTATGGATATAATCACAAGCGATATGATATGGCACAGCCCTACTCTACACTTAAAATGTGCATCTAAATAGAATTATTTCTGATTTCTGAGTGTAGATATGAGGTGGGTGCAAGGAACTTTTATTAAAAACAGAGAGCGAGAAAGAAACAAAACCAGGACATGTGAAACTAAATAGAAAACTACCGCAACACCACACAAAATAGCACTGAAACCAAAGGGGTATATATAAGGAGCACAGACAAGAAACACCTGGGAAGGATAACAAGGGGGCATGACCAAAAAGGAGGCACAGGTGGGAACACTAATGACAGGGCAGGGCTAAGTCGGAGACTAGGGACAAAACAAAAACAGAGCCATGTCCTCCTGAACACATGGCAAACAAGAAAACAGAAACAGATCTTGGAAGAAGAAACAGGGCAAAAGTGTGACACAATTATTTTCCTTAGGAGTTATAAGTGTATCATTATAATATATAGTTGCATCTGTTACAACTAAAAGGTTAAATATGTATTAAAATATATATTCTCTAACTGTACTCGGTCCAGCAGCACATTTTCAAACTTAAGATAAATATACAGGGGAGATTTTCATTTTGGTGGTGTAGCAGGTAGGTGTCGCAGTCACACAGCTCCAGGGACCTGGAGGTTGTGGGTTCGAGTCCCGCTCCGGGTGACTGTCTGTGAGGAGTGTAGTGTGTTCTCCCTGTGTCTGTGTGGGTTTCCTCCGGGTGCTCTGGTCTCCTCCCACGGTCAAAAAAAAAAAAAAACTGGCGCCCCTTCCAGGGTGTGTTCCCATCTTGTGCCCAATGATTCCAGGTAGGCTCTGGACCCACTGCGACCCTGAACTGTATAAGTGCTTACAGATAATGAATGAATTAATTATTATTACTATTATTATAACTCTAACTCCGAGCCCATCATGACCCATCCATCAAAGCTGAGAATCTGACTCTCTCTCTTACAGCTGGATGCCATTCATTTCCAATAGGGTTTTTAGCAAGATCACCACATTAAATCCACATTACTGTTTCTCATAATATCTATGTGTTGGGCCAGATAGCACTCAGGAACACTGACCCTCACAGAACCCTAAGCCACCCACTAGCTGTATTTCCGGACTGAGGCTGGACCTTAAAAAACAGAAGATAATAAGCAATAATAAAATACAGATATTACAAACTAACCAAGAGGGCACTTCTACAGTTGGATAGTGAAAGGTCAGGGGCTTATTTCCCCCCAGGGGCTATGTGTGCATCTTCCTAGCAACAATCTGAACGACTACATCTATAACCCCCAACCTACACATCAAAGTAAACCACACGTGCAGCTGAGAAATGCTGGAGATACGAGTGGTTTTTGACACTGCAGTGAACTTTGTTTGCACCGACCACGAAGTGAGGAGACCCATGTCTCTACCACAGCCAAAACTCCGCTATCAACGTCACAGTGTGATTTCCAGTGCTGACTGAGCGCAGTTCCAAATCAATTCAGACTTATCTGCTCTTGTCAAGCTGCTGGCACAAGTCCAGAGACGGAGCATCAGTGTTGAAGCAGGAGCATCGTTCCCAAAGACAGCTTCCTCTAGGCTGCTTTATCTCTCTGTCTCTCTATCTCTCTCTCGCTCTCTCACTCTGTCCCTCTCTCTCTTTCACACTCTGTCCCTCTCTCTCACTCTGTCTCTCTCTCTGTCTTGCTTTCTCTCACTCTCTCTCAGTATCTGTCTCTCTCACTCTCTCTAACTCTCACTCTCTCTCTCTCTCTCTCTCTCTCTCTCTCTCTCTCTCTCTCTCTCTTGCTCTCTCCCTCAACCCATCTCTCACGATGCCTCTCTCTCACTTGCTCTCTCTCTCACTCTCTCACTTGCTCTCTCTCTCTCTCTCTCTCTCTCTCTCTCTCTCTCTCTCTCTCTCTCTCTCAGTAGTTAGTGCACAACTAAAGCCATAATATAAAAATGTCTGGATGCAAATTATGTGCTCTATACTGACTTGCCACAATAATAAAACCCCTGGCAGGTGCAGTGAAGGTGGGTGTAGTGTGTTCATCATCAAAAGAACACTTGGCTCTTGAAGATGATGTTTGAAGCAGGAGAAAAAGATGAGTTCAAATGGAATGAGTGTTACGAGGAAGTACAGCCAGTGAACCATGGGGTAGTTTCAGAGCTCATGTGAAGAGCTGTTTTGGCAGCACACAGGGACCCACACAGTAGGTAATTTTAATGCTATGGCTAATTCGTGTATGACTACAAGTCTTATATTTAAGTTAGGTTTTTTTTTATAGGTTTTTTTATAGGATATAAATGGTGCTTTTCCACTGCATGGTATCTGGACCTCTACTCTACTCTGAACTTTTGCTTTGAATAATTTTTTAGTACCTGCTCGCTACCTGTTCCAAGTCAGCAGAGTAGAGACTAGACAGGACTTGTAAACCTTGCAGAGTGCTGATTGGCCATAGAGACTTGTCAGTCACCACAAAATGCAGACATCCAGCACAAACTCGCCATCTGTAAAATCTCCAGCTAAAGCACAGATCAATATATATTTTTGTTTGTTTTTATCCAACTCCCAGCGAAAGCTTGTAACATTACACTGTGGTCTTTTAAAGGGGTTTAAATGCTCCTTGGATCGGTGTCCAGTGAAAGACATCAGCGAGAGCCAGACACGCAACACTTAAAAAAACGTTATTGCCGCTGTTGCTGTCATTTTCAAACCCTGTGCTTCCTGTTAGAGATGAGGTTTTGGGACATCACTGGCTACATTTGGTGGGGGCGCTGTGGTGGTGGAAAAGCAACCAGGAAAACCACATCTAGCTGTTCCCAGTAGTGGAAAATGCCATGAGTCATGAGCTACTCTCTCTCTCCTGTGTTTCCTCTCTAAGGTGTAGATCTCACTAATGAGTAGCTTATCATAACGTATGCCTAATTTTACTCATCCAATAGTGTTAAAGCCTCCAGGTAGTAAGTGATAGACCAAAGAACATAATACTGACTAAGCACAGAGAGCTTTAGGGCACAGAACCACTTCACCTCTCTCATGCTATTATCTCTGAGAGGCTGATTACAACACACTGCACGGTGCATTCACTTCCACTAATATAGGACAACAACATGGAGATGTTACTGAGCAGGCAACATTTAAGGAGGAATCCCACTGTAATCAGCACAGTCCAGTGATGGAATTGTAAACACATGAGTAGTTTAACAGAAAACAATTTACTATGGAGAAATGTACTGATTAATTACTTTATGTGACGATGTCAGCATCACAAATATAGTACTTACTCTTCTCTACACAGCCACCAGTGAAGCCCCAGCTGCTATTCTGCTGTCAAGTGCAGAGACTTTAGGATTGCCCCATCCCCTCGTATGAGTTTGTCTAAACACAGCACTGGACCCCATTTTTATGTGAGGGCACAAAGACAAAACGGAACAAAACAGACACTATGAGCCCTGAGAAATCAGAGCATTGAGTAAAAGCTGAGAAAACAGAGAACCAAGCAAAAACGGCTAAAGACCAGAGCATCTGCTCCTCACGCCTCACTGTTGTGCACTCAGGGACAGTGTTAACAACAAGCGGCTCAAAATCATTTAAAGGAACAGACACTGAAAGCGGTCGTTCTGAAGAAGGCTGTTTAAACAGGGGTAGAACGCCACTGTGGGGTTTGATCCTTGTGGAATTTTGACCTAAGCAAGACACAGATGTTTCATTACGACCCAGAACTGTGTTCACTTGTGGAAAAGCAGTATAATTATATATGCTTAATATGGCAATAATTCAATTTACCAAAACTAAACCAACACAGTAAAGCAGTGTCTCAGACCTCAGGCAGTGTATTCATGACCACGTCATGGACTGACCTTCTGTGAAGAGCTTTTAAAAGACTCTTCCAACATCTGATTCCTATCACCCTCTCTGTGAACACTTCTGACTGGGTCCGTTTCGCCACAATGGAACATTTCATATGAAATCACTGTAGATGACTGTTTACCTCTTAACATTTCACTCCATTTTTTAATGTAAATGCAAAGCAGAAAGGAGAATAACAGCAGAAAACCAGTCGAGTGTCACAGACACATCAACGCTTCACTGGCTTTTTATCTGGAGGCGAGTGTGTGGCAGGCTTGTGAAGAGGGCCGCGTGGTTCAGTGTAATCTCGCCCATGTCACCACTGAGGCTGTAAATTAGGAGGACGTAATGGCTGCCTGAGGCCCAGCAGTGAGCTTTAGCCCAGCAGAGCAGCCTGGAACTCAGGACAGAGGACAGAGGACATTCATAGCGTGGAGAACATAGTACGAGAGAGAGAGAGAGAGAGAGAGAGAGAGAGAGAGAGAGAGAGAGAGAGAGAGAGAGAGAGAGAGAGAGAGAGAGAGATAGGACATAGGACAGCACAAAGGACAGAGCCCAGTGCGGGAGGACAGAGTCCAGAGGATAGCACACATGATAGATGACAAAGGACAGCACAGAGAAGAGGACTGAAGACAGTAAAAAGGTGGCAGAGTGCAGGTGATTTGAAAAGAGACCCTAGGAATGTACACATGGAAGAGAATAGAGAACAGAAGACTAAGCCCAGGACAGAGCCCAATATAGAGGAGATGAGAATAGATTATAGAGGACAGAGGACAGCAGAGAACAGAAGGACTGAGCCTAGAGGATGGAAGAAAGAAGACAGAGGACAGTGAGCAGAGCCCAGGAGAGAAGACAGAAGACTACCCTCAGTTAGAGTACACTGAGCTCTCATATGTCACGGAATCCTTCTGTAACATGGATGCACAGTTTCAGAGAACACAGTTCCACTGTTCCACAGCCGATAATGGGTGCTTTATGCATTAATACTCGGCAGGGAGACTTTAGACTCAAGGACCTCAGGTATAACCAATAAGGAATATACACAAACACTAACCACACATGGCAAAAACTGAGATTTGGTTTCTAAAGGGGACATATACTAAACTGTGATCTCCAATTGAGCACACTTCTGGGGTCTTACTGAAACCTGTTTCCCCTTGTCAAAACACCTCTGTTCAGAATGGTCGCTTTCATAATGATCCGCACGCTGTTCACCCCGACCCCTAGAGGACAACAGTGAGGAGCGAGGAGCAGAAGCTCTGGTTTTTAACCATTTTCTCTCCATTCTCGTTTTCTCCATGCACTCTCGCGTAAACACAGGTCCAGCGCTGTGATTGGAGAGACTCTGATGAAGGGGCGGGGCACCTGATGTCATAAGCAGAGCAGGATTAGAACTGCTTGTTTTATACCATGTTCATTGACAGTCTGGGTAGTTGTTTAACCATGTGAGGGTTGATGGGCTTCAGATTAATAAGTGATTTGATTTTTTTTTTTTTTCATGACATGGCCTCCAGAGTTATTTAACAAATGAGCAGAGGATATATTAAACGCATAATGAAGCTAAGTGTAATATACACCTCAGATGCTTGATGGACATTTAATTGCATCCTGGTATCCAGGAATCCACGCCAAATTCAGTTGGCTTTGATTATATACAACAAGCAGGTGTTCAAACCTCACACAGCCCCCCCCATCCTTGTTTTCACTCTGGCAAGGGGCTCTAAATCTCTGCTGACCACTGAGGAAAGCCAGAGGATGGCTGCAGTCACATGCCAACTTTTTAAATATCCATAAATAAATGACTTGTTTTCTTGATTTCCTAAAGCCTGCCTCCAGTGAAGGTAAAGTGTTTAGGCTTGTTTGCATGTACATGTTGTGGAGTTTATGCTAGGAGACATGGCCTGACTGATTAAAGAAGTGATCAAAGCTTTGGCTGAACATTTGCGCTTTGCAGTTGCAGTGATTCAAACACAAAAAGCATGGATTCAGACAGATAGGTTTTCTTACATCACAGTCATGTCAAATCACAGGGTGGGGCTTATGAGCTTTGGCTGAAAATAGAATTGGGGACTAGGCGCATATTCTTAGATCCACTGTTACTGTCATCTAAGCCTCTTTTAAGGCATTAAGGGACTTAATTTGGAATTGTAATTTGGAAGAACAGAGATGAGTTTGTGTGTTTTTTCGAAGACTGTTGTTAGCTAATTTTTTGCTAATTTTATGGCACAGTTTATTTTTACATGTTTGGTTTAACATATTGAATAATACGTCCTTCCATTTATGTCTAATAACTCAAATACAGGTAATCACAAGGTTTTACCAGTACAGTGTGTAGAATGATGGTACAGGTTCAACATTTTTACTTATAATATTAAAAACAGACAACAAAATTTTGCCAGGCATACTTAAATAACTCATTGTGCAGGGCAGCTACTGGCCACAGCAAACTGAATCATCAATACAAGGGTTTCTAATTTTGTGGCCAGTGTGTTGAGTGTGATTACACGGTCATGCTGGAAACAACCTGCACTGACGCCAAGTATCAAATGTAAGGAAATATGGCCCGTAATGCTGTAAAGCTCAGCAACCGTCGGCTGTTCATTTCCAGCTCTAACGCAATCGATCAAGCCACTTCAGCCTCAGGCTTTCATTTGCTTCCCTTACATCTGCTTACAGCATGTCTGAAACTTATTTGTAATCCAGTAATGCACCGTCCAACATTACCAAGCGCTTCAGCTTCTGGAGCTTTCCTTCTTGCTAATTAGGAGACAGTTGGATACATTTACAAGAGATGCAGCTTAAAGGAACACTCCTGTGTCCAAGGATTTGTAGACACCCTTTAGAGTTAGTAGCTCATTGTAATTAATGTCATGTGTCCTAGTGAAAGAAGACGTTGTGGCCTGTTTACACAGGACCCCTACAGGACGTAACACCAGTGGGATGGAAGAAAAAAAATTATCTTGATTTATGTCGATTTTTAGTTTACAACATCATTCGGAAACAGCAGCTGTCCTTCACACTGTGTGACATTGTCATGACCTGGACCAATAAAAATGCTTCAACTCTTTTTACATTGGCTTCAACTGAAGGTTAAGAAGGTATTGCCATCTCCTTTAAGTTACCATTTTGGAAATACATGTCCTGGCACATGTACGTTCATGCTGCAAAGACTGATATAAATCCGATTCCTCTGCTGTGACTCCTATCTCTGTAGAAATGATGCACAAGGCTTTCTGTCCTGTTGGAGGCACTGTGAGCACAAGAGCTTATTCAGAGTATAGATTTTGAGCAGTCAAAGCTGTCTGTTATGTTCAATCACAAACACACATGCACTGGGGTAGTGAGCACACACCCATAAAGATTGGTGGGGCAGCCATTCCATTACCCGGGGAGCAGTTGGAGGTTAGATGCAGTGCTCAAGAGTGCATCACCAGTGGATGTTGAGGGAGGCAATAACACTTTTCCTTCACCCCCACCCACGGTTTTCCTGCTGGTTCAGGGGATCGGACAGATGACCCATCGATCAACTCAGTCCTCTCACCTTTAGGCCAACAAGCACTGTGTATATCTTAAATAATAAATTGTCTCCTTCTGCTTCTCATCCCCTTGGTGAGGACATCCATGCTCTCCACTGACACTGGGCCTGTGCTTCAGATTACTCTGTAAAACTGTGGGCGTATTTCTTTAAGAACTGATAGCCCAGCGATGCGAGGCTTGGTAAATAGAAGCTGGTGCTTGTAGATGGTCTAGTTGAACTTTGTTTATGTGGAGTGGGCTGGGGTCAGGGCAATATTTCTGCAGCTCCATCATGAAAATCATGCCTGACAAGGGTTCGGAAAGGTGCTGCACTTTGCATGGTTTGCTTATTCCATGTTCAGCTCCCTCTCTCTTTCTCTCTCAGTATATATATATGTGTGTGTGTGTGTGTGTGTGTGTGTGTGTGTGAGAGAGAGAGAGAGAGAGAGAGAGAGAGAGAGAGAGAGAGAGAGAGAGAGAGAGAGAGACATGGAGGAGGAGGGTTAGTCAGAAGGGCACACAAGCATAAAACAGGAAAAAATTTCACTAATGCATTGATATCTCATTTACTTTCACTCTAGCACCTCAATCAGGAAGCACAGCTGATTACTAACGCTTTTACAAACATGTTTCAGAAAGCATTAGGACAAGGAAAAAAGTTACAAAAAAGCAAAAAAAAAAGAAAAAAGACACTCAGAAAATCATTCAGAAGCTTACACCTGAAACACAATCCAAAATATTTGGTACAGAGGCAATTTTGTACTCCAAAGCATTTCAAGAAGTTGTTTTTCATGACTCATTTCAAGGAGTCATGCTGGTGCTCACAGCAAAAACACAAACTAGAAAGGCCCAGTCATCTATTACAGTCACTAAGAGAGCTCCCATCCACTGGTGGCGCTGTTTTACCAAATCCACACAAAACCTCTGTTATGCATCTGAAGATGATTTACAGAAACAGTGCTGTAAACTTATGGGAGGATGTTACACAGGAGACAGTCCTGTAGCTTCTGCTTTTGAATCTTAGACCCAAGGTTAGGTTTTGACTTAGTGTTAGGGGCAGGTCTAGGTTTAGTGTCAGGGTTAAAGGCAACGTCTAGGATTGTGGGGAAACGCAGTTCTCTCATTTGTTTATGGTTCAGAAGCTCTGTTTTGTTTTAAGGTACAATGGTATATTTGCGGGAGAAACAAAACAACAGTTGTTTTTACGTGGCTTGAACTTGTCTATAAGTTTTTATTCACTGTTTCAATTACCATAGAAACTCATTTGTAACTCACGTTCTTTAGTTTTGTAGCACTTTGGTCTGTGTTTATTTTTGAATGTACATGCGAGTAAAGATTTATTAGAACAAACAAACACAGAGTACAATTAGAAAATAAACACACACCAAACAGAGAACACAAACTATATTACAATAAAACTAAACTGAAAAGAAAGAAACAGAAAACCATGAACCAATGTGGGTTAAGGCAAACACACATACACATACAACACAAGGGAAAGTCTACATAAACCAGAGTGGTTATATATACACAGGAACAGTGACAACAAACACCTGGGAATTATAATGAGCGGGCATGATCACAAAGAAGGCACAGATGGAAACACTGATGACAAGGCGTGGCTAAGGCGGTGACAAGAACAAAACAAAACAGAGCCATGTGCTGTAGGAACACCTGGCAGACAAGGAAACACATGGAACAGGGCAAACACCTGACAACTACACACCCATGGAGTAGGAATAGAGCAACATTCACGTTCTGATGTCTAAAAAAAACCCTGATGCTGTTTCTCTACAGAAAGAGGGGTAGCTTAAAGTACTGGACTAATATCCATTGTTTTTTACCCAATTACAAATAGCAGGGCTTCATAAAAACATTAGAACCATTTCCAGCACAAACTGACTTGAGAGCAGCAAATGGTGAGGAAAAATCCTCAAAATGCATTCACATTTCACGTGTACATCCGCAAAGGGTGAACTATATTTTGTACACAATTTAGTCAATGTCTTTAGTCAAATATGAGTGTACCTTCAGACCAGGCTGATGGATGTCATATGGATATATATATTTAATAGAAGAATGGCATATAGACTACATTTACATGAGAAATTGGTGTCTTACACACTCTGTTTAGTTTCATTTCACACTGCTATTGAAGTGTGTCATTTGGACCACACGTGGCTCAAACAGCTGTGTGTGAATATGGATTAGGGTCAATTATCTCAGGTCAGTGAACATTTATAAGTCTCAGGGAGGACACTTGGACCATGTGCAGGGTTTCGGGATGAATACAAGGAAGTTGCTCTAATTTGTTCGCTCATCTATCCATTCGTCCATCCATCTCTCCATCCTCTCACTGCCCAGCTCTGACGTCCAGCGGATCTTTCCTCAGGACACGGATGGAGCAGTGGTTGGTGGAGGATGATGGAAAGTCTGATACAGGCTGGTGGGGGAGGGGCAGTGCTGCTGGTCGGCAAGTGGTGTCTCATTAGATATGAAGGGTTTTGACATGGCTTGTCAAAGTTTAGACCCTTAACACAAAGAACATGCGAATGTGTGTGTGTGTGTGTGTGTGTGTGTGTGTGTGCCAGGAATATATCACTTTATGGGGACTTGTCTTCCTTAAGGGGACCTCTAAGATTAATGTAATGTGCAATTATGTGTCATTGTACAACAAAATGTGTCTTCCACATTTAACCCATCTGTGGCAGTGAACACACACACACACACACACATTAGTGCACTAGGGGCTGTGAACACACACCCAGAGCAGCATCCCCTGCACCTGGAGAGCAGTGCCTTGCTCAAGGGCACCTCAGCCATGGATTGAGTGAGGAGGACAGTGCTGTTACTTTACTGCCACCGCCTCCAATTTTCCTGCCGGTCATGAGAATCGAACCAACAACCTTTCAGTCCTCAGCCCTGAGGTGAGGATGTTTTAAAGTTGGGTTAAGGATAAGGTTAAGCTAGTAGTTCTTAAGAAAAATGAATGGTAAATTTCCACACAATGTTAATTTGTTGCAGGTCTTTGGCACTGCATATCACCTAAACAACTGTAAACACTTTCATCTGTTTTCAAAATAAAAGTCCCTCCATGATGCTTCAGGAGTTGAGGGGTGCTTCCAGAGGTTTTACTACACCCTCTGTCCTCCCCCTCCCTTCCTACTGCTCCTTTCTTACCCTGCAAGAAGGTGAAGGAATGGAGGAGGAGGAGGAGGAGGAGGAAGAGGAATGGAGAGAATGAGCAGTAATTAGGGAAATGGGACAGAGCTTTCAGTGCAGCTCTAATACCCCAGAGCTAATCGCAGCTGCTGCACAGAGCCAACACATATATGACAACGTCCTAAAAGTAAAAGAAATAATAAAAAATAGTGAATACAAATGTAAAGACCAGTTAAACTTCAGACACAGAGTTTAGAATTACATTTACCCACAAGATGTGCTTTATTTTTGGGGGAGAGCATCCTCTGTATGCGTAGAGAAGAAACCAACTTGGGCAGATGTGCCAGCACCCAATGCTTCCTAAAAAACCTACCATATTAAGGTACCTTAATAGTTATCTAAGAATTGGGATGGTCTGCTTGTCAGACAAATGACTGTCAGAAGGTTTTCAGACAGAACTATGTGTCCTTGTTCTGAGACAGTACAAGAATATTGTAATGCAATTATTTCTCAGTTCATTAAGATAATATTATTTTGAGATGCAAAAATCAATCTTTTGACTTGCTAACGTCTGGTTTCTGATCTGTCGGATCAGACTGACCTTTCAAATATTCAATTTTCTAAAAAGTTAGTGTTGGAAATATTTATGTATGAGGCAAAATGTCATGAAATATGAAAACATCTGGACCTTTTCCCATCACTGTATGGACATCTGGTCCCCACAAAGAGTAGACAAACAGCACACCCCGGTTCCCCCAAAACACACACACACACACAGATGTAATCTGTTCTCAGGAGACTTCAGCGGGTCCAGGATCCGGCAGTGAGTGTTAAAATAGCACGTGCTGGGTTGTTATCGCATAAAGATTTATTCACATGCCTCAAACCAGAGGATTTATACAGCTGTGTGTGTGTGTGTGTATGTGTGTGAATAGCCAGGAGGACGAGCACAGCTTTCTGTAAAAATGTCAGACACACACACATACTCCCACCCACACACCCACACACACACACACCCACCCACACACACACATTTCTCAATGAGTCACATCGAAATGCCAGCCCAAATGCAGCCAAATTAACACATATGTTTCATGGGGGGCAAAAAATAGGCAGTAAAAAAGAATAAAAGAGTGGAGCACAAAGTTCAGGTGGTGGCGAAGGTCAGTTAGTGACATGTCTGCAGGCCAGCTGGAGGTCAGCAGTAGCCGAGGGAGTGTTAATTACTGCTGTGAATGTCCGAACTCTTTTCCCACCAGTCTGAGTGCAGTCACTCCACCTGCTTAGCAATATCCAGTGGGTGCTAAAGGCTAAGACCTTCAAAATGTAAACAATGTAATCAGACAAAGGCAAAAAGTTGTTGAATTTTACTCAATCACAGACATGTCCAAAGCAGCAGTGATTTGTATTCTGGATGTGGGAGCAGAAACTGTTCCACTGCATCCAATATAAAAGGCTACCAAGGTGGAATGGGAAAGTTAAATTAAAAGCTGGTGACTAAGAGACACTTATTCAGCCTCATTTTAGCCTTGTAGCATCAGCACAACCAATCAGAAAGCTTACTATATGATAGGTCACATTTCATATTCAGAATTATTTTTTTCACAATTTCAGATGTGTAAAATTTAATATAATCATTTAAATATAATTTTTGTAACAATTGATCAAAAGTGATATAGATTTAATCTATTAGGATACAAACATTGTAAACTATAATATGATTTTAGGGAAGACAACAACAACAACAACAACAACAACAACAACAACAAAAAGAATGCACCTAAATTATAACTTGTTACTTTGCAACCTTGCTCAGTTGCAGTTGCTTGGTTAATTTGCTTGGGCTTTGTTGCTTGGTTACTGTTGCTTAGTAACAGTCACTTGGTTGCTGTTACTGTTGTGTTGTGGATGCTTTATTAATGTTTCATTGTTTCATAATTACCAGCAGTTATCGTGTGCACTGATGTTTGGTTATTGTTGCTGGGTAACTTTTGCTAGTTTACTGTACCTAGGTTACAGTTCCTTAGTAAAAAGTGTGTAGTTGCTGTTGCTTGGTTATTGCTGTTTAGATAATTGTACATGATTTTGTTTGGTAAATGTTGCCTGGGTAGCGTTGCTTGATAATTGTTGCTTGGTTACTGCTGCTTAGTTGTAATTGCTTGGTTAAAACATTCTGTTCTAGTAACAAATACAATATACAAAATGAGAATTATGAAATAAGTTTTTTAATTATTTCACATAATCCAACACATTTACATACATAGGTCTAAGAGTGCATCTCAGTTGTGTATGTAATACTAATTTGTTTCTAAGTATGTAGTATGTAGTGTAGCTAAAAAAAGTGTCCAAGATGGGGGTACTGAAATATCCACAGTGCATACATAAAACCAGCTGATGTGTGAGTGTGTTGTTTATCCACACTATTGTCCCCAAGATGTAATGTGAAAAGGAGAGGCAGGATTAACATTCTGTATTATTTGGACAGCGATGCAAGTGCAGCAAGAGAACTGCTCACAGCCTGCAGTGCACTCATCACTTCCTGTCAGTGTGAAAAAGAGTAGTACATTAATAATACCAACTTGTCAAACACATAATATTACAATGTGTTACAGGTAAATATAAGCCACCAATCAGAATAGAGCTAATTTACATGGTCTTAAAAACACCATCACTGTTTAATTATATGGCTAAATGATAAATAGATGATGTTGTAGAAATGTTCTTGCTGTATAAACTCACCCGGAACATAACAGACCTCAGAGGGAAATTTAAGTGAGAAAATAAAATTTTTTATCTCCGAAAAGGCATTTATAATTCAGTAGCTATAAAGAACTTTTTAGTAACTACTATAAAAGTAAGGCCTTGTCCAGACATATCCACATATATCTGAAACATTTCTTTATCGGGGTTTAAAAAATCCCAGTTTATAAAAATCAGTATTCTTCCACACCTCTCTATTCACAAGAGACCCTCACATCAGCTAAACCTGACATTGAGGATCTGGAAGATCAACATATTCAAAACACCATTTTGAAGCATTTTCATAAAAGTTTAAAAAAATACTTATCCTTAAACAAACAAGCAAAATACGTTGTTTTTTTTAATCTCCTGGAAAGGTACAAAGCAAGAATGCACCTGGAATAAAGTCCTACGCAAAACACCACACACTCATCCAGCCACACACACACCTGTGGACAGTTTCACACACTCACCCAGTCACTCACACACTCACACCTGTGGACAGTTTCACACACTCACACCTGTGGACAGTTTCACACACTCACCAGTCACTCACACACTTACACACCTGTGGACAGTTTCACACACTCACCCAATCACTCACACACTTACACACCTGTGGACAGTTTCACACACTCACACAGTCACTCACACACTCACATTTGTGAACAGTGTCACACACTCACCCAGTCACTCACACACTCACCCAGTCACTCATACACTTACACACCTGTGGACAGTTTCACACACTCACCCAGTCACTCACACACTTACACACCTCTGGACAGTTTCACACACTCACCCAGTCACTCACACACTTACACACCTGTGGACAGTTTCACACACTCACCCAGTCACTCACACACTTACACACCTCTGGACAGTTTCACACACTCACACAGTCACTCACACACTCACATTTGTGAACAGTGTCACACACTCACCCAGTCACTCACACACTCACACATGTGGACAGTTTCACACACTCACCCAGTCACTCACACACACACATCTGTGGACAGTTTCACACACTCACCCAGTCACTCACACACTCACACCTGTGGAGAGTTTCACACACTCACCCTGTCACTCACACACTTACACACCTGTGGACAGTTTCACACACTCACACAGTCACTCACACACTCACATTTGTGAACAGTGTCACACACTCACCCAGTCACTCACACCTGTGGACAGTTTTACACACTCACCCAGTCATTCACACACCTGTGGATAGTTTCACACACTCACCCAGTCACTCACACACACACATCTGTGGACAGTTTCACACACTCACCCAGTCACTCACACACACACATCTGTGGACAGTTTCACACACTCACCAGTCACTCACACACACTCACACCTGTGGATAGCATTAGAGTTTATGGGGCTAACTCTGCTTCACGTACAGGGCTTTACGCCCTCTGCACATGCTCCTGTGCTGTCCCCTCCTTGTATGTTCTGTCAAGGTGAAGGGGGTGGGGGGTAACTAAAAAATGTAATGCTGTTCTGATAAGCAGCAGAAAAGACTTCAGACGGGCTCCAGTGCTCTTCTCCTGCGTGCTGTGTTTTAATGAACCTGAATGGAGGCAGTGGACCTGAAAACATCCAGCAGCACTTTATATTTACACAATGACTTCTATTGTGTTGGAGGGAGCAGAAACGAAATGCTGGAGATGTGTGGGGATTTAATGGCTGGCATTGTGTGTGTGTGTGTGTGTGTGTGTGTGTGTGTGTGAGAGAGAGAGAGAGAGAGAGAGAGAGAGAGAGAGAGAGAGAGAGAGAGACATATCAGCATACACATTGCTGTACAGAACAAATAGGACACAAAGAGCTATTACACATAATTCGACTAAAATAACTGACTGAATAACATTGACAAATGGTGCGTGCGTGCCCTGCCAGAACACACACAGAACTATTTAGTCAAAGGCTACGGAGTGATTTTTAGCCGTAGCCTGGGAATTGATGGATGCCGCGTCTGGCCGAATGTTAAAAAGAGAACCGAAGAGATGCGAAAATCAATTTGATAAAAAGAAACGCACCCCAGAATTGGCAGGGAACGTGTAAAGAATGCCAGCATTTGTCTCCTTTAACAGCCAGCTCTATCTCTTGGCAGGCGGCACCTTCAAAGATCTTCCATGGCACACATAAATATTCTCCGATTGTTGCTGGAGTCCACGGCGATGACATTGATTTTATCTGGGTATGAGGCAGCCCGGTTCAATTAATTAGCCCCGGTCCTGTCTCTCATTTCGCTTCTTTAATTAGGCATGCATTAACAAGCGCCACCGCTAACTAATCAAACACAACAGCCCTCTGCAATTAAGGCCTCCTCCAGTCGCCAGGTTCCTCCCTGAGAACAGCTCAGCTTTCAATCAGCCGTAAGTCTAGTGCCTATTGATCAGAAGTGATGATTCAGCAGGAGTTCATGTGCATCGAGCTTCATTAGCATGAAGAAGGTGTGTATACCACAATATGCAGAAGTAAACATGGCAGCGAATGTCCACCAATGAATGAAGACTAAGAAGGCTCAGAGTGCTGTAGTCTCACAGGCATGGATTGAATTTTGAATGGGGACAATTTTAGGAAATTGGCCAATATTTTGTTTGAAAATACATGTTTGATACATCAAATAAAGCACACAGGGTCCCATCACAGTGAGAGAAAAAGGTATGACCACCTATGAACATGTGGACTTATCAGTACTCAACATGTTACCTCAAAGGCATGGGTAAGTTGTTAGAGATGAAACACAATTTAACACTCCCTAAAGGTGCAACTTTCAGCAGGGGGCGCTGCTTTACTGTTAATGCTAAGACCTAGCCTATATTTGTAGCTGTGCCCTTCTCAAGTCATCTAGCCTCTGTCTGCTGATTGTAATTGTTCAGAGATTCATACAGTGACTTATGAAATTTCTTGTTATTAAAAGGGACATATTCCCCTCCATGTCACAAGTAAACACAGTTCTGAGACTTCATGAAATGTCTGTGACCTGCTTTGGTCAAAATACCACAAGGGTCAAACCCCACAGCAGTGTTCTCTCCATGTCTAAACAGCAGCATTCAGAATGCCCATTATCAGGACCTCTATATGATAATGAGCCTCCCGCTGTTCACCCCGACTCAGAGTGCACAGCAATGAGGAGCTAGGAGCAGAAAATCTGGTTTTTACAGCACTTGAGAAGAAAGCATTGAAAGGCACTGAACTGACCTTTGGAGCTCTAGCAGCGAATAAATTGGGGTCATAAATCAGTTGTGAATGATAAAAATGGGCTCTAGATTGTAAACATAATGGATTTCCAATGAGGCGGTCAGTAAGTTGAACCATAAGGTAGTGCACAGGTAATGTAGAGCAAAGCAGCCTACTTACTGTCCACGGCCGCTGTCTGAAGCAGTTTGCTGTCTGAATTAGCTGCCGTTAAACTCCTTTGTTTTAATGACCAGTGACAGATCATTTTCGCTGCTCTAGCACACCTGACTCAAGCCCTCGGGTCAGAGCTCTACACCAGCTGAGTCAGGAGTTTAGAGCCCAGAAAAAAAAAAAAAAAACACCTGACCTCTTCAGTCTGGATTTCCAGGATCTTCAAGACAACGACTAAAAATCACTGCTGAAATTCCTGCTGCCTCTCAGTGTCCATTTATAAGCTTCAACCCTGAGACCACCTTGCACAGTCCAACATAATTGTTTATCAAACTTGCAGTTTAAAGATGATGACTTGTTGCTCCATATAAATATAGCGTATTTTACAATTACAGATTGTAGTCTATTTACTGCTCTGTTATTAACCCGGGCGGCACGGTGGCGCAGCAGGTAGTGTTGCAGTCACACAGCTCCAGGGGCCTGGAGGTTGTGGATTCAATTCCCGCTTCGGGTGACTGTCTGTGAGGAGTTGGTGTGTTCTCTCTGTATCCGTGTGGGTTTCCTCCGGGTGCTCCGGTTTCCTCCCACAGTCCAAAAACACACGTTGGTAGGTGGATTGGCGACTCAAAAGTGTGTGTGTGTGTGTGTGTGTTGCCCTGTGAAGGACTGGCGCCCCCTCCAGGGTGTATTCCCAATGATTCCAGGTAGGCTCTGGACCCACCGCGACCCTGAACTGGATAAACGGTTACAGATAATGAATGAATGAATGAATAATGTTAAAAAATCATAGTGAATCTTCCAAATCAGAGTGAATCTTTACTGAGCTTTAATAGGGAAGAACAGAGCCTCTGTAATTACTACTCCATGCTCTGCATTCAGAAAAAAAATTATGTATCTTCTGGAGGCAGGACGGATACACCACCTTCGTCCCCCTTAATTTCAGGGCAGTGCTGTAAAAGTGAATTACACTCTGCCACTGTAGGGGGAGCCCAGGAGCAAAAATATCGAATCTGACCTAGAGTGTTCCTTAATGACGAACACTTATATTAACATTATATAACTTTATTAATAGTATTAACATTATAAACATTAATATTTACATAAAATTAACAAATATTTCTAAATATACTTAATAATTATTTTATATGGATGAAATTTTTATTTGTGCAATCTCACCTCTCACACTCAGGCCACCTGTGGGTTTTATACCTCATATACCACATTTTGGCATGTGTATGTACGTGCTCAGATTCTTAGAAGCGACACTCATAGACCGAGAGGTGTGTTAGAGTTTCTCAGAATGACATCACTAATGTCGAGCCCTGCTCTTTTGCCAGCGTCTGTTTTTGCCGCTAATTGTTGCCTCTTCATTTGCACATTTGCATCAGGATTAGTGCTAATTACCAACTGCATGGACACAAACTGTAGTGGAGTGCTGGTGGCTTGTTTTTAGGGCGGATTGGGAGCTAGATGGCGGAGGGCTGTGCTATATAACCATGACTGGCCTATTAAAGGCCTATTAAAATGGGACTGGAGGGGGGCTTTTAAATTATTCTGCCAAAATGTTCCAAGACAGCAAATTAATGATCCTTTCTGTTTATCTGCTGATATTCGCTGGAGCAGGGTGACATGTGTTTGTCCTGATTGACGTTTTCTAATGGAGATTTTGCCTTCCTGACAAATGTATATTGTTTTTCCTTTCCCTTGTCCAAGGCTCTGACTCCTTGTCCATTTGGAGAATAATTCCCAGTTTAATTTGCCTACCTGAGCTCCAGTGTGTGTGTGTGTGTGTGTGTGTGTGTGTGTGTGTGTGTGTGTGTGTGTGTTTGTGCGTGCCTCAGGGCAGACAAGAGCAGGAATGAAGGCTTTATGTGAGCGTTTCAGCACTGGTTTTGATTCCCAATGTGCGTTTCTTGCTGATGGAGCGAGGCCCTAATTCAAAGCGCTGTTCTGAGAGCTGACGGAGCTCTCCACTTCCACAAGAATTATACTCCCTCCGTCGAAACCAAAGAGCTCTGCATCCCTGTGATTCCTTTCCATTCGCTTTGAAACTCAGGCAGACAAGGTCACGGCTCCAAGAAAAACGCAGCTCTGCTGATTCCTGACGCCTTAAATGATGACAGTCCTGCTGTCAGAGGATTCACTGCAATAAAAAAATGATCTCTTAGTAAGTAAAATCATCTTAAATCTAGTCACTACGTCTAATATTTCTCCTCATGCGATGGTTGTAAAAATGTTATAATTTCATAAGGAATTATGTAATGTCTGAAACTAGCAAAATGATCTGCCAATGGGATAAGACACACTCACAGGATAAAATCACTAAGAACAAGCAAAAATGTGCATTGCAGCATGGTGGAGCAGCAGGTAGTGTCACAGTCACACAGCTCCAGGGACCTGGAGGTTGTGGGTTCATGTGAGGAGTTTGGTGTGTTTTCCCTGTGTCTGCGTGGGTTTCCTCCGGGTGACTTTCTGTGAGGAGTGTGGTGTGTTCTCCCTGTGTCTGTGTGGGTTTCCTCCGGGTGACTGTCTGTGAGGAGGGTGGTGTGTTCTCCCTGTGTCTGCGTGGATTTCCTCCGGGTGACTGTCTGTGAGGAGGGTGGTGTGTTCTCTCTGTGTCTGCGTGGGTTTCCTCCGGGTGACTTTCTGTGAGGAGTGTGGTGTGTTCTCCCTGTGTCTGTGTGGGTTTCCTCCGGGTGACTGTCTGTGAGGAGGGTGGTGTGTTCTCCCTGTGTCTGCGTGGGTTTCCTCCGGGTGACTGTCTGTGAGGAGGGTGGTGTGTTCTCTCTGTGTCTGCGTGAGTTTCCTCCGAGTGCTCCGGTTTCCTCCCACAGTCCAAAAACACATGTTGGTAGGTGGATTGGTGACTCAAAAGTGTCCGTAGGTGTGAGTGCGTGAGTGAATGTGTGTGTGTGTTGCCCTGTGACGGACTGCCGCCCCTTCCAGGGTGTATTCCTGCCTTGCGCCCAATGATTCCAGGTAGGCTCTGGACCCACCGCGACCCTGAACTGGACAAGGGTTATAGATAATGAATGAAAAAATATGCTTTATATTCATGTTCATGTAACACATTGCAGAACCCAAAGTGCTTACAATAGTACAACAACACAAGACACCATGCAGAGGGTACAGATCAGCACAGATAGCAGCACTGAGAGCAGCCAGCAGCCAAGCATGGGAGATAGCAGCGGTGATAGAAGCAGCATTAAAAACATTCTTTTAAAAAATGGAAAAAAAAAAAAAATAATTTTTGTCTATAAACTCTAAAAATTATGGGAAGACACCAGAAGAGAGAGAGAAGAAAGTGATTCCTCGAGTAGCAGCAGCTGTGAGGATGAAATTATCTTTAGGGACTTTAAACCACTGCAACTAAAATACGCTCAAACTGGTTTCACTCCATGGTACTGAAAAGAAAACAAGTGTCATGTTTGTAAACAGAGCCTTGTTCCATTCAACATCCCACATAGTATCATACTCCCTATATAGTGCACTTCACAAATAACAAAATAAGATTCCTTACCCAGATATTCACATATAATTTAAAAACAGTTTTTGAACCCTGGGAATGCTCTTTTAGTTTTAAATATCAAACCCGGAGTGAACTGACCTTAAGACACGAGGAGAAGCAGCAGTCAAACTGAGGGATGCCAGGGCACACAGAGCTGACATCCGACAAGACAGAAAACCTATATTTTTATATTTCATAATAAAAAAACACACTGATACACTGATTAAACAGTGTATATTTTCACTTTGCGTGATTTAGTTTTTGCAGCATTTATTCTACAATTCAATGTAAAAATTACATAACTCATGTTTTCTCTTCACTTACTTCAATCAGAAAAGACACATCTGTTTTCTGAAGCTACACAGATGGCCCAAAACATTACGACCACTCACAATAACACAACAATTGTGCATGTAACTGTCAATGGGTCATATAAGAAGCCTCCCATACATGGGACTAGAGGAGTAAAAAGTGGAGCACTAGATCTGTGTTCTTGAGTTTATGAGGCTGGATGCCGTTAAATTCTCACAGCAATGTTCAAACATGTAGTGTAAAGATTTCTCAGAAGACTAGAGGTCAGGTCTGTATTCAGATGCTGAATACAGATGACTATGTTGAGAAATGAATGGTGGGCTTATAGGAGACATTCTGAAGAACAATTATTATGTGGGACACCATCTGAAATAAAGAAACAAATAAGTAAGTAAGTAAATAAAAAGGCTTGCTGGCAGGGCGCCCCAAATGTTGTTTGTTTTGCCTTCAAGCTGTGGGTCAATAGACCCCCGATAAGTCAGTAGTACTTCAAAAAACAACAAGAACATCAACAACAAAAGAGCTGTGTTGTGTTCTGTGAGGAGAAATGCGAGAAAGTCAATGTGTGCTGGTGCATGGCTGTGTGCAGCTGCAGGAAAAGTGCTGACCCCATGGAGCAGGGCTGGACAGTCTCTGGCCAGGCCTCTGGGGACGTTTGGAGGGGACTCTGTATGAGCGTCTGTTTGCCAGGGGCAAAAGCAAACAGCCCCCAACTCCACTATGAACACACGAGAGCGGAATAAAAAGCACAGACTCCTCCTAAATCAAACGTCCAGATCTGGGACAAGGACAACGAACGAGGGAGGAAATTCAGCCTGTTAGATAAGGTCACTCCAGCAAATGCCCTCGCAGACCTGGTCGTTTTTCTTAGACCCTCCTCCCCCTAACCATTTCTGTCACATTTCATGTCCGACGATAATGTAATTTAATAAGTCTCGCAGGCAAAAGGACATCAGATTTAAGCACACAACATCTGGGAAAAAAAAAAAAATAATAACACAGAGGCTGAGTCTTCGTGTGTCTCCCACATAGGTCAAGTTGCTCACAACCCAAAGCTGCTTTTGACCTTGGGTAAAGAAGAAGAAAAAAAAAGTGGCTTGGTGCTTAAATGTGACAAATGGCCATGAGACAGAAGTGACCTACTCTCCCTCTCTGTCCAGCTGGGCTAAAATGACCAGAGATTACTTTTCACAGCTTTGCCTGTTCTGCCTGGACGTTATTAGAGTTGAATAATAATAAAAAAGCCCTGTGAGAGAAAATGTATTACAATTCCATTCACCAGACACCGAGGGCATTTGCACATTATTAATTAACAGCAAAGCAGTGTGATTTTCCCAGCATGCACTACTCGTGGGCCACTTTATTAGAAACACATTTATTAGAAGCTTATTGTCCAGCTGTAATTTGCTGGTGTACAGTCAGAAGCTTCAGCTTTTCTGCTGATACTTTGCTTCTAAAATGATTAAAAAAATAATAATTAATTCTTGTTAATCAGCCCTGTCTTAAGGTATATTTGCACATTTGTCAGTAAAAGACTATACCCAGGATTCGTACAATGTGTACTAAATATAAATGTCCAGTCTAGTCCAGGAAACTCATTTCAGCCACTTGTTCCCGCAGCCTCATTCTTTCAGTCATTACACAAAGCTCATGACCGTAGGTGAGATTTGGGATGTACTTTGAGCAGTAAATGGTTATTGAGGGCTTTGCTTTTTGACTCAGCTCTTTTTCACTCAAAAAATATAAGTCAACAACGCTCATGGGCTCACCACCTGAGTGAGTTAGTAATCGTGGGCCTGTGCAGCGTGGATCAGTTAGTCGCCGCGGGCAGGGACCCTGGCGTTCTGAACGTAGATATGTAAATATATGTAAATATAACTTGTGCTCATAAAATGTGTATATATTTGTAGATTTCTGACACGAATGTTTAGCCACCCACTGTGAAAAATCAATTTAAGAACTTCTTTTGCCCCTAACGATAACCCTAAACGTAAGCATAGTCCTAAGTGTAACTCCAAAGGTTCAGAAAAAGTAGTGCATTTGATCATGCTTTAGGACATTTCTGATAAGAACAAGTCGTGAGGTGATTTTTATGAATGTTTCCCAGAATATATAACCCATATTTGGCATTGTGTTTTATTTAGAATTGTTCCTATGTAGTTCACTCTCCCTTCTTTTTGTGTTGAAATGTTAACAAGCTCATTCCGATTGATACAGTAGATACCCAACTGTTCCGCAGGCCCCCTAGTGGCCATCCCAAAAGCAGGATTCAAATCAACTGGCATTTTTTACAGCTGTAAATCGGCTGATAGAGGAGTCCTGGTGTGTGCATGTTCACCTTGTGCAGAGTGAAATAAATCAGAGTAGAAACAAGTCCCTCTGTGCACTCTGTGTAATGTCCTATCACAAGGCTTTCTATCCTGTTGGAGGCCCTGTGTTTGTTTTTGAGTTAAAGTGAGGGATAATTCAGAGCAGAGTGTGGAGCGGTCAGAGCTGACGCCTGTTGTGTTTAGTCAGAGCAATCATAAACACAGTCCACATTGTCGATGTCCAAAAAGCACGAAGGAATAAACCTTAACATTCAGTAGAAGATTTAATTCCAAATAATTCTGGAGCAGTTCTATTGTTCCATTCATCATACAATTTTAAACTCAAATGATGTAATAAATTTAACATCCACAAAATGGAGATATATGTTTTGATGATATTTTCATTAGATTACGGTTGATTTTCTGTTGTTCAAAATGACCCAAACAAAAAAAAAAAAAATCTAGGAATGTCAAGTTTTGCTCCGACATGTTCATTACACAACAAACATATGCACAACATCAGCAGTAACTCAGGCTGTTAACTGGACATGAGATGACATGGTAGAAATGGTGGCCCCTGGGACCCTGAAGGGAGGGCATAAGTACATTACAAGGGAATGCATTCCTACAATAAACAGCTTCTCTTCTTCAAAGGCTTTAGAGTAAACGCTTGAACATTTCTGTGAACATTTAACTGCATGCAGCCACGAGAAGATTTTTGTTGACTTATAAGACGTCTCTTTGAGATTCCTTGAAAGAGATATTCACACCACGAGGCCCTCAGAAAACCGTTTAGAATGAGTCCTAGCCTAATCCTCAGTTGATTAGTAAAGTTTCAGTGCTAACTCACGCTCTCAGCTCACTGGGTCAGTGCCAACGTTTTTATTTTGCCTGCTCCCTCGCTCCTGAAACGTGTCAGCCAAATCACTCAGTTGACTCGGGCGCTTTATGGACTATGATTTTGTGTAACTTCGAGAGAGGCTATCAAATATTTATGAATGCCTGTGTCGACAAAATAGACAGTAATTTGAGTCAGTGTGGAGACTCTCGGCTGCATGCTCTGCATTGCAGAGGCTTGTTGAGCAAGTCAAAATAAGCACTGAGCGCTCGACGCTCCCGTTCGAATTCTGTGATGCTGAACTCCAAACCGTTTTAGGCAATTTGCCACCTTTTCTAAACCTGGATTTTGATCATAATGTCAAGCACATGAAAGAGTACAGAAGGCCACATCATAAATCTTTCAGTGTTTATGTTGGTGTTTGATCAGAGGCTTAGAATTTGAGTGGTGGAGAGCAACACCATACACCACAACATGAACATCTCACCCAACATGTCTTCTGAAATGAAGGGCGTTAATAAAGAGTCAGTCCTAGCTGCAGTAGTCTTTTAGTTGCAATAACAGTCTTTACTCTTTTGGCCAAGGCTTTTAGAACATTGCTGTGAGAATTTGATAGATTTCAGCAATGAATAACTAATACCTGGCCCACGCTACTCTATATTCAGGCTGATTTTTACGCTAATTAGCTCCTCCTGATAATTCCTGATTTAGGATGATGATAAACGAGAGTCCAGGATCTGATCACAATCTGTTCATCAGGCGTGAAACACAATCATCTGGGGTTAGGGTTTCATTGCTATCCACTGTGTCTCTTTACATGTTTACTAGTCAGCGAGAAAGTCCCGTCTGTTCTCACAATGAAGCAGTTCATAAGAAACTCCCATGAGGTTTTGAGGAGCAGAGCTGTATTTGGGGCCTGAGCAATCTGAAAATATGTGGTGTTTCATTCAGGGAAGAGTGTGTGGTCTGGGGACTTTGAGGCGTAACAATGATCAAGCACAGAAAAATCAGTGAAAAAATGGCATTAAGTGTGGGGTGTCTCGACGTTTTCAACATCGGTTAGTATTTATCTTAAAATCCTGTAATGTGGACCAGGACTTAACCAGAGGAAAGAAAAATCAAACATGAGATCTCCTCAACGTCTCTGTGCTTTCTTCTAGACCACAATGAGATGAGACGGAAACACATAGGAGATGTTAACACGACTCTCCTGCTGTCTCCTGAGACAAACCTCAGTGAGCTTTAGTGGAGATCTCAGTAAAGTCACAAAGTGTGCTCTGATTTCCAAGATGAAATAACTTCTTCTTTCTTTCCTAAACTCTTTCTAATTCTCATGTCTCACGTCTACTTTTTTTCTCTAATATAGAATCAACGTTACCCCCTCTAACCTAAGCCTGGTTTTCTGTATGTTTTAAGCTCTAGTGCAGTTGCCCTATGTGTCCCAGATCATTACATGATTGTATACAGAGATGCCCGTGTCTAGTCTGAATCTCTGTTGTTGCTGGAGTTGTCCTGGCCCTGCGGACACATGTGATGTGGTAAAAAGCTGTACATGAGTCATGAGGGCAGTGAGCTCACTGGACCCTCAGCCACGCATCTGCCTGGCCCTCAGCTGAGCTTGGCCTTTCCTCGCACGGCTGGCAGCTGTGGCCCTCGCGCGTCCATTTTATTAACAGGAAAAGAGGCCACTAAGCTATAGGTCATGGATTTAGGTTTTTGGTCACTGAAGCCGATACAGCTACCCTTCGGACTTCAAGGCGAGCAGCCGGTGTAAATATTGCACATTGTTTTGTGGAGAAAGGGGAGAGGCGATTTGCATTCTTTTGAACACAAAAACAACGGCAGATGTGCGTTTAGCTCGGAGGAATTCCCCCCAAAACTTTGAAATCCTGCGCTACTGTACACGGACGAGGGAGGAGGCAGATTTCTGGAGAATGCTCAATGAGGCGTGACCTGATCTTAAATTATGCAGGCTGCACACACTCGTTCACTCTCGCGCTCTTTCTATCTCTCTTTCTTTTTCTATATCTCTCTCTCCTGTTAAAAGGCTTGGAACAGATACAGACAACAAACAGCATCATGGGCTCCTACCGTGAAGTTCTCATTTTACAGCTTTGGGCTTTAATTGTAAAGGGTTTGGCATTGCCGGGGACGACAGGGTTACAGAGCTAAGAGCAGATATAAACTAACAGATGCATCAGCGTTGCCCTTTATGCTTCATTTACATATAAAAGACAAGATTGTTTCATCTTTTTTCTTTACATGTAATAGCATGCACAAAAAAGTGTCAGTAACTGTGTGTAAGACATGTCTCTATTGTTTGGTGCAGTGCTTCGAATCCAGTGCTTTTAATTCTTGTTAATATTTTGATAATTATTCTTAGGTCTAGGTGTACTGAGATGAATTTCTAGTTATGGTCCAGATCATAGTGTATAACCTGCATTATGATCAGTGCCATATCTGTATATTAAAATAGCCTTATAATAATAGCATCAATTTATGTAGTTAACAAGTGAATGTCAAATCAAATTACACTTTCGATTACATTTCAGTATATTTCAACAATATTTATTAATATATGTAAATACTCTAAATAAAATGTCCTTTTCTTGTTTAAGGTAAAATTTACAAATTAAACAAAGATTCTGAAAAAAATGCAAATTGTAAATAAAGTCCCTAAAGACTTTTGCAGTTGCAGGTGCAGTTGACTTTAATGCTGTCCCGTAACCAGCTATCTGATTGGCTCCCTTTGCTGGAGGGTGGGACTTTATCCATTAACAGCAAGCTGATTGGCCCTTTATGCTAAAGGGTGGGAACAGACTCTGGACAGGATTTATTTTACAGAGTTTTGAAGCAACAGTATAAATGTCACCCTAGGCCCAAGTGTGAACATACTGGAAACGCACTGCTTTACTTTAAATGTTTATCAGTATGTTACAACCATAATACAGTGATCCCTCGTTTTTCGCAAGGGGTCCAAGACCACCCGCGAAAAATGAATTTCCGCAAAGTAGAGGTAAATATATATATTTTTATGTATTTAATGAGTATTTGGACTTTTAAAACCCTCCCTGTTCCTGTTAACACCCCACCGTTTGCATTAAACAGTCATTCTATAAAAGGGGCAGATGAAAGCGTTAATCTATGCACCAATCACATTCGTCGTCTCTCCAATTGCCCCAATCACCAGTCATCTTACAACGCACTATGTCAGCAAGAAGTTACTGTGCAGTATAATGCATGTCGTGTGATACCAAGAGGATGCACAGGGTCTACTACTACAAATCGGCGAAAGATGAACTGCGAAGTACCGAGGGATTATTGTAAACAATACTGAAATAGTGGTGCTTACATGAATTAACATTAATGCGGAGTTGACTGAAAGGTACAGTGGGTAAGATTTTATATTTTTGCTCCCCCTACAGTATGGGGGCGGTGCAGGCTTGCCCTCCTGCAAATGTTTCTGCCTGGAGTTGCAATGGCAGAGGCTCTATTCTCCCTATTACAAGCCAGTAAAGCATCACTGTGATTTTGAAGCTTTAATTTAAGGTAAAATTGCTAACTGTTCCTTTAAGCCCAATTTCCCACTGTATACCTAGCTTTTCTTGTCGATTAATTCTCTAATTTAATTTACCATTTCATACAGCACTGCATTTTTGAAGTGACTCATTTCCTAACTGTCCACTCTATGAGGCAGAAAACAAAAGAGACAATAAATACATCACCCCAAAAAAAACAAAACAAAACAAAAAAAAAAACAGAGTAGGTGGCGAGTAGTTACTGTGATTTGAGTTCTCCTGAGCCTCTATAAAATGGGGTCAGTCCCACTGTAGTCAGACTGGAGTGGGATGGAGTGGAGGGCACCTGCATCATGCGGATGTATCAATGCACACGTTTAGTTGTGAATGAAGCGGAGGACTATCTGTCGGCTCATATCCGCTGCCTCACAGAGCTGTGGAGCTGGAGCTGACACAATGAGGCTACAGCACTGTCATTCTGCTCACACATCTTTAATTAATACAAAATCTCTCTCTCTCTCTATCTCACTCTCTCTCTCTTTCACTCCCTCTCTCAAGAGAGAAAGAGTGAGTGAGAGAGCCAAATTGTTCCCCTAGAAGACAGACTATGTCCAAAATTGGAAAATGTTCCTTGGAGGTTTTTTGTTTATCGACTGACTGAGCACTGTACAGTCATCCTTTGTTCATTCCCAGTCAAACATGCCAGATCAATATGGTATTTTAAGTTATAAGAAGACATTTCCAAGTGCAGCATTAAAACGTGATAACAAACCAGATGTCAAGTGTTATTAAAAGTTACAGACAAATATGAGACCCATAACAGCCATGAAATAAACGGACAAAGAAGAACCATCACCATTACATGAAGAGAGTCCCCCGGGGTCTAAGGGCACTTTCTCAGTTTTTCATACTTCATACATTCCTAAAGTTTCCATATCAAAAAGTGCAGAATATTCTCAACTTGGACCCCGCCTGCGTCCTGGGTGATCCAATCATATGTGATCAGCACAAAGTACAGATGTGAATGGGGTACAAAACACATTCGGTGGTGGTCAGAGATCCACATGACATCATTATTCTTGTAGTATGAACGCCAATCTGAACCACCCACATTAGCAAGGATTTTCTGATTTTAAAAAGTTTCTAGCTGTAGGTTGTGTGTGTGTGTGTGTATGCCATCAACTTACAGTTCATGAAAACTGAGGCGACCATGTAAATCTTAAAAAATCATTCTTTCAATAATAATAGGTCAGATACATGCACAGAGAAAACAAATTACTGAGCTAAAACCCAGCTCTCTGAAACAAGCGCATATTAACAGGGCCTTTGGATTCAGTCCCATTTGAACACTGTGAAAAAAAAATCATTCGACCCTAGAGTTGAAGATTTGAATTATGTTTTTAGTTTGGAGTTTGGAGACACACATTCACTGGGTAATGTATGACTTAGTGACCCAGGCAAAGGGTAAAGGGAGGATGATTCTAACTGATGATGCCAAATCCCAAACAAAAGAATGGATTAAAGAAATAAAATTAACGTTAAAATATTCCCTGACTCTCAGTAGTACAGATAAGCATTTGAGCCTATAGGTAGCAAGGCCATAGAACCCTAGCACCTCACTTTAGCTCTACTCAACACAGTTCTCAACCCACTCCTCATGAGGTGAATATTTCAGTGTTAGTACACCTTTACTAACCCTATCCCACCCTCTTATAGGTTTAGTCCCACCCTCTTAATTCTGGAACAAACCATTTCTTTCAATGTGCAGCATGCTTTAGGCATGGAGCAGCACCTGTGTAAGAGAAACCCTGGCTCCGTTCTCACATGCATTGACTTTGACTTTACCTGGAGTATTTATTAGGAGACCAGCAGGATTAAGTCAGTTTGGATTAAAATGTGCTTTCACACATACTGAAACATTTCTGGGTTAACATACCGTGCTTTACTGTCTTCATCACAGACACATGACACAGTGAGTAGCAGATTGTGTTTATGTTGTGTATCTCTTAAACCCATGGGTTTAAGGAAGAATAACACAATGTCTATCAACTAGTCGAGCCATGTACTTCGTTCCAGACCGCAGCACAGAGAAGAGGCAGTGACTAGGGTGTGTTGTGTCCTTGCTGATGTCCCCCTTCATTTTTAATCAGCTGTTGGCACAGACTCTGCACAGGTTGGGGAGGTCAGTCTCAATGATCAGTTCTGCCTCCCTGTCCACGCGCTGAGGATTCTTCCTCTCTGAGAGTGTGTATCTGGTGTACCACATAAACATGCCTTAGAAGAGGTTGCTCTCGGTGGTGCTGTGGTAGATGAACCTCTGTCAGTTCTTCATGAGGTACAGCCTTAGTTGTGAGCTCTTAATCAGATATGAGGTGTGCATTGTCGGGCTGCGTGAGTGTTAAATCTGTGAGCACAAAGTCGAATGAAGGGTTATGTGTGGACGAAAAAAGCCCATTTCTGAGAGAAAAAATTACAGCAACTGGTGCTAAAGGAACAGAAGAGTTCAAAAATGAGTGAAATAAGATGGTTCTATACTGTTCTTGTTCTACACAGGCTCTTGTGTTTTAGCACAAACAAACTGAGCAAACTGAGGCTAAAATCACACATATTTAGAGATAAACCCTCATAGCTGTGAGCACAAAGTCGACTGAAGGGTCTTTTAAGTGTTATATCTGATTTCAGCTTCGTTCCTTTCACTTTTAAACCAAACACAACTGTGGTGGTCTACTGGGCTTGTGCTTTTTCTCCACAGTGTGTCACAAGGCAGTGAGCACCCACAATACTCTGGCCTTGTACAACATGGATACGTCATGATTTTGAAATATTTCCCTCATTTTGAGATACCACAATTTTATATACCACAATATACGGTATTAACATTGTACTGATCAACCCCATCTACCATGACCTCCTCTTTTCATGGAGATGTTAAATTTATATTTAAAGTTGTATCGCTCCACTATCTGTAAGAGGTGTTTATATTGACTTTAGGGCCAAATAGGAGCAAATCAATCCTGCAATTTAAATTACAATTAATCTTAAATACCTACAGAGAATGATACAATTATTTCTGTGAACATTTGCCAAAGATTTATGATTATTCTACTGAAAGAACCACTCCAAATATTTCTAACCTTTGTAACATTTTATGGTTATGCTTAAGGGTAGCATTAGCATGATGGTTAGGGTTAGGTGTTTAAAAAACACAAAACACTGCTGTTTCCTAAATTTTGGAGCTTACAGGGGTTTTTAAAGTTTTAAGTTAAATTTAGTGAGAGAATTAGCGTTATATTGCTAAAGTTGGGTTTAGTTTATTAGCATTTATTTTAATGCTGTTCACTAAGGTGAGGAATTATAGAAAGTCATGTCTGAATTGAGTTTTGTATGAAACCCTTCCTGATGAGGTTCCGCTTTTGGCTGATTTTGAAGACTGTGTGAATGTATATTGTCTTACATTTTTATATTTTTTTTTTTCTCATGGTCAGCAGCAAGGAATGGCTAACGCAAGTAACGGGGATTTGGGGAAGCTATCTACGATTAATTACAAATGTACGTCTGAAAAATCTTATTATATTATTTGTTACATGATTTGTTGCAAATAGTTTTTCCCTGCAGAAAGCAAACTTAGATTAGTACAGTTTATGTGCTGAATTTAATGCATTGGAAATAATATTGACCATTATATATTATAATATAAAAGACAGTGAATTAATGTGTATAAATATAAAACAACTGTGAGGAGTTTGGTGTGTTCTCCCTGTGGCTGCGTGGGTTTCCTCCAGGTGACTGTCTGTGAGGAGTGTGGTGTGTTCTCTTTGTGTCTGTGTGGGTTTCCTCCAGGTGCTCCGGTTTCCTCCCACGCTCCAAAAACACACGTTGGTAGGTGGATTGGCGACCCAAAAGTGTCCATAGGTGTGAGTGTGTGAGTGAATGTGTGAGTGTGTGTGTTGCCCTGTGAAGGACTGGCGCCCCCTCCAGGGTGTATTCCTGCCTGCTCCCAATGATTCCAGGTAGGCTCTGAACCCACTGCAACCCTGAACTGGATAAGGGTTACAGATAATGAATGAATGAATGAATGAAATATAAAAAAAATAAATAAATATTTCCAACAAATGAACATCAAAACATTTTTACATGCAATGGCAAACAACTTCCAAAGACTAGCAGGTTCATAACAGGACTTAGAAAGCCTTCCAGCAGTCTGTCTGCGGCTAAGAACAGCTTCAAACTTTTTACTTCTCTGGTCATTGAGTAAGCACAAACACAGCTGAGAGTCTGTCAGTTCTTTTGCTTTGCTGCTTCTCAACTTGAAAGTGCCAACTACATCAAATCAATGCCTTCGCGTCTTGGTCAGAGCAGCGAAGTCTAAAGAAAACTCTTCCCTCCTGCAGTTCTTGTGAAAGTATAAGCTGCCATGATGCAGTCCACCCCTCGAGTTTGCTAGCTCCAGATAACATCTGCCTATCTGTCACTGGATGGTCAATACAGCATTAGCACTGCCTCATTACGCAAGCCCACCGGCTATAGGAGCTGTGGTCACTGATAACATGGGTAATGACCAGATATTTTTGAGAAACAAGAAGGCTGTATATTGACTCTGTGGTCTGTCACCTCTGGAACCCCTGTGACCCTGCCACAGGATGGTATCATGTGCATACCATTCGCATCTTAGAAATATCCGTTTTCACTGAATTCCCTGGTGGTTGCCATCCAATCCTCACTGCTCCTTAGCAAATGCCAAACAAGGGAACTCAGACACAGACAGAGCAGAAAACAAGGCAAAAGTGTGACACCAGGGTGTATTCCTGCCATGCACTCAATGGTTCAGGTAGACTCTGGACCCATGGTGACCCTGAACTGGATCAGTTTAATGTTTTATTACTTTGAATACTACTTTATACAAGTATAATGCACTAACTAGCATAAAACATATAACATTTTTGGAAAACATTCTGCAATAAATATATTTTTAAATATTTAATTAAATAAAACCCAAATCATATAAAAAGGTGCAGAATATTAGCAAAATCTTACTGAGTTTTTCTCCCAGTCTTATAGGATGTAAGCAGCCATTTTGTAACAATGTGGTTAATTCACAAAAAGACTTGCACTTCACTCTTAGTCCAATAGGGTGCCCGAAACACTTGACCCAATAAGACAAAAGAGACATTTTCCTTGTCTTTTTATTAGATGACTTAACAGGCAGCTCCAAATATGTATCATGTTTGAAATGTATGAAAATGACATGTATCTAATACAGCTACATTATCCAGCAGCTCAGCGCTCTCACTCTCATTGTATTTCAGTGTAATGGGTTTAAATGGTTCATCGGCTGAATCCCTCGTGTTAATTATGAATTTTTAATAGAAGCGCAGCAGGTTAAGCAACTACAGACGGCCCGGAATAAAAGAACCGAGAATACTGTGGACGTTAATTAGCAGGTTGTAGCTGTGTCTCTTCTCTGTTGAACTTAACGGAGGCGTGAGTTCCTTCCCTTATCTGCTCAAAACCGGGTAAGGCATGACTTAATGAGATTAAGACGTATCGGACTGTGGGGCGCACTGTACGGCCATAAGCTTTGTAGACACCTTCTTGTACAAGATTAAGGGTATTAATGCATAATCTGTCTCTCTTTTACCGGTTAACAACTTCTTTGTATAGGCTGTTTCCAGTCATGTGATGGAGGGCAGGAGGTGAATAACAGAATGGAGGAGGCTGAGGCGAGGAGCCTGCATCGTGTTGGATTTAGATCATATTTCACATGAAATGTACAAGCAGAAAATCACAGCATATGTTGGAGGTGATGTTTGTGTTCGGGAGAGTGATTATTAACTGAATTGTTAGATTAGCTGATATCGAGGCAGTAATAGACAGATGTTCTTTAACTGAAGAACGCTAATGAAAACTCACAGAAGTATGAGACATACCATTAGTTTTAACAGTTGGGTCGACCTTGGTACCCAGGTGCTCCACGATGATTGTTATGTGTTTCTCTTTTATTGTCTTGTAGAATAACCGGGAAACACATACATTCAGCACCATGATGCCTCTCGATGTTAACGTTATGTTTGTTTACTTAACGTAATGTTAGGTTTTAATTCCATCACCAGTATACACCCACAGAAATGACTAAAAATACAGAAGTCACATCTCGTAGTCAGCTTTCCATTCCACCTTAAATGACACAGCAAATAAATACTGCTGCCTGCTGCAGGTGGAATGGGAAATCTGGTGAATAAAAAAACTGTGTCTCAAAGCGCTCCCTGTGTATTAAACCACTTCCATCTATATGCAGTTCACACAGTGACGTGACGTCATCTGCAAACAACCTGTTGCAAAGGCTTTACAACAGATGCTGGAACATTGTGGTGAAGACTTAGTTGCATTGAGACACAAGTGTGTAAACCCTGCCCCATGAAATGCATTTTTGATGATTTTTACTTTGCTTCATTGTTTGAATCCAGCAGCTGTTCTTCACATTGTGTGAACATTTCATGATGAATGGACCAATAGAAATACTCCAAAACCACTTGGAATACAATCACTTTACACTGACTACTACTGAAACTTAAGAAGGTTATAATCTAAAGTTGCTATTTTGGAGATACGTGTTTTTCTTGTAAAGAAACAGTATGTGAGGTCAGGATTACAAACTCCAGCCCAGCTCGTCCCTTAGGTATATTCTGGGTGGAGCTCCATCTCTTTAGAGAACACAATTCCAGAGCTCCACAGGCTGATGCTGGGAGGCTCTACACCCCTCTAACCCACGTTCAGCATTCTGCATGAAGACTGTACAATACTGTGTCTCATTTCATTTCTTGCTTTTCAATGGAGATTCAATGGTGCACAGATATCCATCTCTCTCTCTCTCTCTCTCTCTCTCTCTCTCTCTCTCTCTCTCTCTCTCTCTCTCTACTCCTCACCCTTTTGGGGTTTCCTGGCTTGCATTGTATTTTTAGTCTTGTGTAGGCCTCCAGATTTTGGAGCAGTTCAGGAATGTCATATCTTCTCCTTTATCTCAGATGGGCAGAGATGTGTCTTCTTCAGCTTACCGAAGTTATCATCCCTACCATAGAGCTACAGTAAACAGCTCTGCATTATGTCTGCTGGGGATGGATTTTAATTTATAATTTTTTAAATTTTTTGGTGGGGGGCTATTTTTTCTTGCCTCATGTGGTCCTCAATCGAAAGCTGCCTTGGGGCTGCGTGTCAGGGGCAATTTCAGGACTCCGCTGACACCAGGGGAATGTGTGTGTGTGTGTGTGTGTGTGTGTTTGTATGTGTGTTTGATGGCATGCAAGGCTTAAGGGGAAGACGGTGCTGATATCATTCATAACCAAGGGAGCCATGTGAGAGAGAGAAGAGAAAAAAACTTTCAGCTCGGGCTGTACACGGTTCGAAGCTTCTGAAACAGCATGTTTTAAAAAAGAGCTGGATTATATGGAAAACAGCAGCGGCTTCTGTCCTGTAAACAGCACCCTCTTCGATCTCGTATAATGGCTAATCGATTGAAAGTAACGGTGTAAGGCGAGGGGATGTCTGCTGTTTTTCGCAGCGAGATTGGACTGTTTTGCCTCCAGGCTGGTATCTCCTGGTGGAGAAAATAAAACAGCAATGTTTATGGACCATAGCAGTGATTAATTCCACTTGCATATGAACTTTGCACACACTACCTGCAAACTGACCCAACTTGGGGCAAGGATTTTTTTGTGTTTTTTTTTTTTTTTTTCAATTTTACCCAGCTTCCTCTCCATTTTCACCCATCAGCTAACACTTCCTCAGTCACATGCAATGCCACCAGCCTGGGAAGGCAAGGAACACACGCTTCAAAGAGCTGCTAACACAAAACTAGACAGCTCAACAAGCTCGGAGGAGGACACTCACTGTCCAGATCTGCAATGTCAGTAAAAGATGCCAGAACACTGATCACTGAATTGTTGTATCCATTCTCTAAGCTCCACTGACCATACAGGCGCACACTGTATCTATGTATAGTCTAGCTGTTGCTCTGCATACATTCCCCCTTTCTCACATTTCTTCAATGGTCAGGACCCCCACAGAGCAGGTGTGATGTGGTGGTGGATCATTCTCAGCGCTGCAGTGACACTGACGTGGTGGTGGTGTGTTAGTGTGTGTTGTGCTGGTGCGAGTGGATCAGACACAGCAGTGCTGCTGGAGTTTTAAACCCTGAGAATATACAATCCACCAACCAAAAACATCCAGCCGACAGCGTCCTGTGTCACTGATGAAGGACTAGAGGATGACTGACACACACAGCGACAGATGAGCTACTGTCTCTGACTTTACATCTACAAGGTAGACCAACGAGGGGGGAAGTGTCTCACAGAGTGGACAGTGAGTGGACACAGGTTTTAAAAACTCCAGCAGCACTGCTGTGTCTGATCCACTCTACACCAGCACAACACACACTAACACACCACCACCACGTCAGTGTCACTGCAGCGCTGAGAATGATCCATCACCACATCACACCTGCTCTGTGGGGGTCTTATGAGGGTTCTGAGCATTGAAGAAGAGAATGACTATCAAAGTATGCAGAGTAAAAGATGGACTATAGTCTGTAATTTTAGAATTATTATGTGCTCATGTGGCATGTGGAGCTGATGACATGGATGATGAGTGGAGAATCACGGAGACCATTTTAATATTATGGCTGATCAGAACTGAATGTTTAAAAGATGAGACAATGTCTTGTTTTCTCTCATATTCCTGATACCATTGTAAATCAGCATAAATATAGTTTCTTAGCGGCTGCCCCCTGCAAAAACACAAGAGGAAAGCAGCCAAAATTCAAATTGATATTAAGTGAGTGTGACTGCCTTTAGGCTCAATGTTGGGAAATATTGTTGGAACTAATTGTTCATTAATAGCAGAGTGATCAGAGCCACTGGAGTGACATTACTCTTAGAATTAATGGCACACTTCTCCCAACCTCTCACATCAATGGAACAATTAACTCTTGAGCGAGCGCTGGAGCTCTGAGCTGTGTGTGGGAACATTTGGCAGCAGCTCTTCAGGACTGTGGAGATGTCAGAACTTGGTTTTTTTCAACACGTATGGGGCAATTAAACCAGAAAAAGTCAGTGGGAAAATATTAGTTCGTACAACATTAAATATTCAACCTGCTGTGCGTATTTAATCTGAACACTGCAGTCTGACAGACACGGGAATTCAGACTGAACTCAAACTTATTACACACCACTTCACTACTGTGCTACACTCAAAAGTTTGGGATCATTTGACACATTAATTGTGTTGGTGGTTTTACATACAGCACAAATTGTTATAACGATTTCAGGATTATTGAGATGCATCTTAAAGTCAAATTCAGTTTTGATTTTGAGTGGCTTGATTATGTCTTCTCTTTGGAATTATAATTCCTTCTAGTTTCATTTTTTAAAACCAATATTGTACAGCTTTATTGAAGATTATAGAAAAAGACTCTTTAATGGAAATTATAGAAAAAGTGTCTTTAATGTTAAGCAGTATATAGCACAGTGAGTTCAAATGTGCATATTTAGACATAATTAAAATTTCTGCCTGAAAATCACACAGAGAACATCTTCCTTGTTTTGTGGCATAACGGAAAATAAAACAGAAAAGCTTTTTTTATATATTACTACTGATAATAATAATAATTTACAACTAGGGCTGCTTGGTGGTGCAGCAGGTAGTGTCTCAGTCACACAGCTCCAGAGGCCTGGAGGTTGTGGATTCGAGTTTTGCTACAGGTGACTGTCTGTTTGGAGTGTGGTGTGTTCTCCCTGTGTCTGCGTGGGTTTCCTCCGGGTGACTGTCTGTGAGGAGTGTGGTGTGTTCTCCCTGTATCTGCGTGGGTTTCCTCCGGGTGACAGTCTGTGATGAGTGTGGTGTGTTCTCCCTGTGTCTGTGTGGGTTTCCTCCGGGTCACTGTCTGTGAGGAGTGTGGTGTGTTCTCCCTGTGTCTGCATGGGTTTCCTCCAGGTGACTGTCTGTGAGGAGTGTGGTGTGTTCTCCCTGTGTCTGCGTGGGTTTCCTCCGGGTGACTGTCTGTGAGGAGTGTGGTGTGTTCTCCCTCTGTCTGCGTAGGTTTCCTCCGGGTCACTGTCTGTGAGGAGTGTGGTGTGTTCTCCCTGTGTCTGCATGGGTTTCCTCCAGGTGACTGTCTGTGAGGAGTGTGGTGTGTTCTCCCTGTGTCTGCATGGGTTTACTCCAGGTGACTGTCTGTGAGGAGTGTGGTGTGTTCTCCCTGTGTCTGCGTGGGTTTCCTCCGGGTGACTGTCTGTGAGGAGTGTGGTGTGTTCTCCCTGTGTCTGCGTGGGTTTCCTCCGGGTGACTATCTGTGAGGAGTGTGGTGTGTTCTCTCTGTGTCTGCGTGGGTTTCCTCCGGGTGACTGTCTGTGAGGAGTGTGGTGTGTTCTCCCTGTGTCTGCGTGGGTTTCCTCCGGGTGACTGTCTGTGAGGAGTGTGGTGTGTTCTCCCTGTGTCTGCGTGGGTTTCCTCCGGGTGACTGTCTGTGAGGAGTGTGGTGTGTTCTCCCTGTGTCTGCGTGGGTGTCCTCCGGGTGACTGTCTGTGAGGAGTGTGGTGTGTTCTCCCTGTGTCTGCGTGGGTTTCCTCCGGGTGACTGTCTGTGAGGAGTGTGGTGTGTTCTCCCTGTATCTGCGTGGGTTTCCTCCGGGTGACAGTCTGTGATGAGTGTGGTGTGTTCTCCCTGTGTCTGCGTGGGTTTCCTCCGGGTCACTGTCTGTGAGGAGTGTGGTGTGTTCTCCCTGTGTCTGCATGGGTTTCCTCCAGGTGACTGTCTGTGAGGAGTGTGGTGTGTTCTCCCTGTGTCTGCGTGGGTTTCCTCCGGGTGACTGTCTGTGAGGAGTGTGGTGTGTTCTCTCTGTGTCTGCGTGGGTTTCCTCCGGGTGACTGTCTGTAAGGAGTGTGGTGTGTTCTCCCTGTGTCTGCGTGGGTTTCCTCCGGGTGACTGTCTGTGAGGAGTGTGGTGTGTTCTCCCTGTGTCTGCGTGGGTTTCCTCCGGGTCACTGTCTGTGAGGAGTGTGGTGTGTTCTCCCTGTGTCTGTGTGGATTTCCTCCGGGTCACTGTCTGTGAGGAGTGTGGTGTGTTCTCCCTGTGTCTGCGTGGGTTTCCTCCGGGTGACTGTCTGTGAGGAGTGTGGTGTGTTCTCCCTGTATCTGCGTGGGTTTCCTCTGGGTGACAGTCTGTGATGAGTGTGGTGTGTTCTCCCTGTGTCTGCGTGGGTTTCCTCCGGGTCACTGTCTGTGAGGAGTGTGTTGTGTTCTCCCTGTGTCAGCATGGGTTTCCTCCAGGTGATTGTCTGTGAGGAGTGTGGTGTGTTATCCCTGTGTCTGCGTGGGTTTCCTCCGGGTGACTGTCTGTGAGGAGTGTGGTGTGTTCTCCCTGTGTCTGTGTGGGTTTCCTCCAGGTGACAGTCTGTGATGAGTGTGTTGTGTTCTCCCTGTGTCTGCGTGGGTTTCCTCCGGGTGACTGTCTGTGAGGAGTGTGGTGTGTTCTCCCTGTGTCTGTGTGGGTTTCCTCTGGGTGCACTGGTTTCCTCCCACGGTGCAAACACACATGTTGGTAGGTGAATTGGTGACTCAGAAGTGTCCATGGGTGTGAGTAAATGTGTGTGTGTTGCCCTGTGAAGGACTGGCACCCCTCTAGGGTGTGTACCTGTATTGCGCCCAGTCATTCCGGGTAGGCTCCGGACCCACCGCCTCCCTGAACTGGATAAGCGGTTAAAGACAAGGAATGAATGAATAATTATTTAAGTTTTATTTATTATTACATTTTAAAAATAACTATTGTGTTATATTTTAATCACAAGTGGCCAAAATAAATACATTAATTAATTGGTTCTGTGAAGGACTGGCGCCCCCTCCAGGGTGTGTTCCTGCCTTGCGCCCAGTGATTCTGGGTCCAGAGTCTACCTGGAATCATTGGACGCAAGGCTGGTACACACCCTGGAGGGGGCGCCAGTCCCTCACAGGGTGACACACATTCACTCACACACTCACAACTATGGAAACTTTTGAGTTGGAAATCCACCTAACAATTTGTTTTTTTGTTTTTTTTCTCTGTTGGTACATAGTTTGTTCATGTGCAATTTCATGGTAGGTAGACACTACGAAGTGTGAGGAAGGTTTCAGACAGTGGATCATGAAAGTGTCATTTTTCTACAAATGTAATCAAACATAGCTGGACATATATACCAATACACTCTTTATATTTGTTGACTGGAGAGGCTTAGATGAGGGGGTGGGACAATCCTAAAGTCTTAGCAGTTGACATCAGGAGCAGTTCAGAATAAGAAAGTCTCATATTATCCCATGTTTTCTGACTTAGGCTGCCCACAGAAAATGGACTGGGTGGTCTTGTTTCACAGTGTTTGGCTTGGTATGCTCCAGATAAACATAAATTAATGTGGACAACCTTAAGACTAAGACCAAGACTAAATCAGAAATTGCCTGAGAAAGGAACACTGAACACTAAAGTGGCTAAAATCTCTGCAGCTCTCCAGGTTAGTGGCTCATCAGCGTATCAGGAACAACCTGAGCACAGCTGACATTTCCATCCAAGCATCCAGGATAATGTTCAATTTTTGATAGTCTCTCTGTCTGGAGCTGTGGAGGAGTGGAGTGGGGGAATGATGCAACTCTGTCTGGTAAATCACTGTCTACCTGAGCCTGCATCACCACTCAAAAAAAAAAAGGACGTCAGGACTCATCAGTGTGCTGCAGAACAAATCTTCAATGCCTGGAGAGCCCTCTCTGAGGCCCAAGCTACATGTCTCTCTTTAACTTCCCTCATTTGCTGTGATGTTTTTTTAATAGGTGCTGAATGTTTTTGCATTAATGTTAACACTGGGCTGTGTGCAGTCAACAGATTACCATTAGAGCTGTTGCATTGTGGGTTCTGTAGTGAGATAAAAGCTATGTTATGCAATTTCAAATTTACCTGACTATATTTTAGACAAAAACAGACTTATGTTTATTTCCATTTACCACAGTCTGTAATCTCTACATGGTGCATGTAAAACATTTATGTCATTTCCATGATAAGAATGGCATCACTCAGGAGGCACTTTGTAATGGTCATCAAAGGTAGGCTTTGCAAACAGTTCCCTTGTAAATGTTTGCTACATTCTACATTCTCTCTGTCACTTTTTTAAAATGTATGGTCACACCATCTACAAAAAGGTTTCTGCCTTAGCATCTACATAGTACTTTGTGGTAGAAGATGTGTGATTGTACAGGGAAAGAAACTTCTAACAAACATGTTGAATATTGAATTAAACTGAATTCTAAAACTTACACAGTTCTACCCAAAAATGCAAATCTGATATTTCAGAAGAAATATAATAAGTTACATAGGACCGAATGTTACATTTTTATTCAATTCTGAATTTAATATTATTTAAAAAGTAAATCAATTTGTCTCTCAGTACTTGGTCACTGTAGTCTTGAAGAATACATTCTAACTTATCTTTTATGTGCTTTTCCTTTGGGAATTTGGAAAAGCAAAATGCAAAATTTTGAAAAGCACAAGACTTTACATGTTATTAAATGGTTAAATCTTAGTGTTTCCAGCATGCTCAATTGTAATCTTCAAAAACATGTTTTTGAGGAAACAGGGCATGACTTACATGTGTTTCCGCTGTAGGAGTTTGTAGTAAAGGGGTGGCAAACTCGTGTGACAGTTCTGTTTGGTTTTATACTGCTCTGAAGTTGTTTATAAGCGAACACAGAGCAATTGCATGGGCACACAGCTATTTTTAATTTTCCCCACAGCCTCTCCCACAGGCTCAGTACTATCTGGACCATCAACTCTGTGGGAATTTGGTAAAAGATTCATATCTGAATACCACTATCTTGTAGCTAGTTCCGTCCAAGTGTAATTTTATTGCTCACTAACTGTCCAGATTTTGGCCCTATGAGTTTGAGCCCTGATGATGCCTCCAGGAGTCCAGGAGACCACATCTGGTTGGTGTGCCTCTGTAGGTATATGACATGGGCCTGTCTCACTCAGCATAGTGCTAATTAACATTGGCATATATTAGCTGATACTATTTCATGTAACAGATTTGGGCAGTTAGTATGCTCCTCTAAGCGTGTTGAACTCTAATGGCATTTGAAAAGAAGTGATGGCGGGCTTCATAGGAAGCATGTGTTTTCGGTCACACTTCATGTGTGTTAGCATGTGATTGAGAAAGATCTAGCTAGTGGGCGGAAATGGATGCGACTGAAACTGTGGAAGGTGTAGGAGGACAGGAAAAAGAGGAATAATTACGTACCAATTTTGCATTCCCAAAATAACCAATGAGAATATTCTATATTTAATATTCTGTGAGCATGCAGCAGAGGCCACAAAAACCAGCGATGCCAAACATGAAACTTATCTCCATCTTCCATTACTGCAGCGTGCGTGTGTATATGTGTGTCAGTGGCAGGCTCAGCGAGCGATAAGGTCCCTGGCCCTCTCGTTGCATCAGCGAGTCTGGCGGCTAGTTGTGACGGGAGTTTGAGAGCTCAGGAAGCGACTCTGAAGCGTGCGTGTGTGTGCGTGGCTCAGGGCTTGGAGGCTATGGGCTAGGCTAATTCAGACTGGCAGCTCAGGGAGCCGAGCTACTGTCAAACCAGAGCCGTGTCTCATCAGAGTCCACAATCAAACACCTGTCAGCGGGGATGAGTCCACCAGCGTCGGCCTGTCCAGGAACATCCCCAACCAGACGCTGCTTCACTGAGGCGACACCACAGCCCCAGAGCTGCAGCCAATCCCAGAGCAGACCTCGCTCAGAGATAACAAACCAGATAACAAACCTGTGACAAGCTCTCTGGAACGAAAAGGCACAGTTACAGTCTGAAGACGTTGGGAAAGGTGGTCTTCCTCTACTCTTGAACATAAATAGGCATTCCCTTATATGGGAATTTTGATAATATATCATACTCACCTTATTCCGCCATGCCCACTTTCTTCCACCTTTGCTTTAGAATTTCCAGTAACATGTGGAATAAAAGTGTAAAGTCTATGGTTAGTGTGTTTTAAATAAGGAAAGTGAGGAATGAATTTAGCCTTGCATAGTCACCTTTTCAAGGAGAGAAAATTCAGATATGAGGCTGGCAACAAACAGCAATATTATACTGACCCATTTAAGGTGGACATATTTGTTTGAATATGAAAACGAATATTTGTCCCTTAAAATGACATTGAAGTTTGAAGGGAATACTTTCAATAATGAATTCCTGACTGACAGTACTCCGAGTGCAGCGTTGGTTTTGGTGAGCACAGTGGTCAGAGTGGTCAGTAACAGTGGTCAAATAAGCGGCCTTCTGTGTTTCTAACTTTCTGTGGGTCAGAGAAGCTCAATGTTTTCAGTGTTAAGGTGGAAATGTATTTATTCTTTCATTCATTCATTCATTCGGTCATTGTCTGTAAGCACCTAACCAGTTCAGAGTCAAGGTGGGTCCGGTGCCTACCCAGAAACACTGGGCACAAGGCGTTAAGGTGGAAATGAAAATTCAAACATGAAGCTGCTAAATAAGCTAACTTTTGTGGTACCTCCCTTCGGTAAACATCGGCTCATTCAATTGTTGCCCCAGACTCTCCTCCCTCTCCTTCTGTGTTTTCTCTCAATCCAAAGTGGAGCCAGTTCCACTCTCAACCACATCACTGCAGCACTCTCTCGACTTTAACTCTTGTTGAGATTAGAGAAAGTCTTTTATTGTTTGTGTGATTATAATCTATTTATTTATTTTGGGTGTTGTCTATAATAAGGGATCCACTATCACATTAACACTTTAATCAGTATTAAAGGCAACGTTCACAATTGTAATAAAAAAAAAAAAAAAACACTTTTTCTGAAGCTGTTTCCTCTGAAGATCTTTCCTCGTGATTTGCTGCTTTCAGTCAGTTTGCACTCAAAAGTGATCTAATGTGTTTATGAAGCCTCAGTGTATGTAGATGAGTGAAAAAACAAACAAACTGGACCGGTCTGGTAAGCTAGACTATCTCTCTCTCTCTCTCTCTCTCTTTCTCTCTCTCTCTCTCTCTCTCTCTCTCTCTCACTCTCTCTCTCTCTCTCTCTCTCTCTCTCTCTCTCGCTACCTCTGGGCATCTGGGGTTTTGGACAATGGAGAGAACTCCAAACATTGAAAACCATGGACCGAGATGAGGATATTGCTCTATTCCTGCTCCATAGGTGAGTAATATTGTAATATTGACTTATTTTTGCTTTTTTGGATTTTATAAAGTGGAATGTCTCCAAATTCGGGAGACAGTTAACTGCATTACCCAAAATGCTAAAACACTAAACAGCTCAAGTTACAAATGAGTGTCTGTGGGAATTCAAACAGAGAGTAACTACTTGAGACATGTTGAATTCAGCCATGTACAAACAACAGTCATTTTTCGTTGTAGTAGGGAGTGCATGCTGTGAGGATTGGATGGTATTCAGCAACATTAACATTAATGAGGTCAGGTGCTGATGTTAAATGATTAGCACTTGGTCACAAATCACCCCAGATATTTCAAGAGAGCTTCATTACTGTAGAGGGTAAACCTCCAATGCTACATAGCCCAGTGCTGAGGGATGTTATAGCCCTGAAGACAACATGGTCACATTGCACACTAAATTCACCAGTGTTAAATCAACACTATTAGTGTTAATGTAACACAGAGAGTGTTAAATTATTACACTAACTGTGTTAATTTAACAATAATAATGTTGATTTAACACTAGTGAATTTACTGTGTATGCTCATGTGCAGCCACTCCACATATAAGAGTGCATGGCTAGTTTCTGGTACCATTTCAGCAACGATGATTGGTGTGAGTACACTCATTCAATGCCTGGACTCTTATCATGGTCAGAGGTGGGAGCTGAGAGCTGGATTAATGAGGAGGGCGAGATTCAGAGCATGACTTCATACTCTGCGTACAGACAGATTTGGTGCAGAGGCCCGGTGCCGTAATTAATGACATTCAATATTATAGTCACAGCAATCACAAGGCGAGATCAGAGCTGGAGATAGCGCTTTGCATTTGTGGACATATCTCGCATCTCTGTGGCTATGACCTTGACAGTGGAGATTGACTGTAATAATGACTGGGCGGATGCTGGAGGAATGCAGCGGCATGTTCCCTGAAACCATTGAGAACATGAGAGAGGAAAAAAAAAAAAGAGAGTGGCACGCAGTCCCTCGTTATCAGCATCCACATGCGCAGCCGCCCGGAGTGGATTAATTAAGCTGTAATGAACAGCTCCGGCTCAGGGCAATTTCTCCGCTCTCGACTCACTGAGAAACTGGTCTACAAGCCAATGGATCATCACACACACACTTCTGCTTCCTGACACCTCTGATACACAACACACTCATACCGCACTGATATACTCCACACCGATACACTGTTACAACACCAAAACGCTGTAATTTTCAGGACAATATTCAGTGAGCAGGTGTTTGTTTGTGCATGTACTTCATCATTAAAGGAAATGAAAACATGAAAAGGCTCTGTGGTTTTATTGTGGCTCATGGTGCAGATACACTGGAGCAATAACAAGGATGAGAAGCTGCAGAAAAGCTCAAGCAAAACAGATAAGGCACATAATCCAGGTCTCTTCTGATCGCGTACTGCATCTATTGCTTAGAAATAAAAAGCCACCTTTAAACGCATGGTTTAGATCCTGGTCCCTTTAAAGAAAAGGTAGAAAAAATATCTATTGTGGTTTGTAGAAAAGCATTTTTCTCTTTATTTTTTTTTCACTTTGAATAATGTTTTCTTCACTGAAAATGTCTTCTGAACACAAAATCAAGGTGGCTTGTTGTTTTGTAATCTCACTCATCTTTTTTTGAAGGTCCAAACAATTCCGGAAGACAATATACACACAGAAGACACTCACAAATCTCTTACAAAAAGGATTAGAGTTCAATGGCTGTCATTCATGCAACTATGCTTTCCACTAACCCTTATAATGCAAACTTTGTATTCAGCTTGTCTTACATAATGAAGGTGTTACAATGCGAACAGTCATTCAGAGTGATTCTGTGTGTAATGCCAAGTTCTTGAGGAATTTACCCTCACATCTAAAAGCCCCTCACAGTCCTGAAACATTGTTTTAAGATTTAAGCATTCAGCCAAAATATCATGCAAAAAAATGAGTCATTGTCATGAGATACATGCCACTCATTGGAGGAGAATCACATAGAGACACAACTGGTGTGGTGTCGATAACACACAGCTCCAGGCCCCCAGGTTACTGTCTGTGAGGAGTGTGGTGTGTTCTCCCTGTGTCTGCGTGGGTTTTCTCCGGGTGACTGTCTGTGAGGAGTGTGGTGTGTTCTCCCTGAGTTTGCATGGGTTTCCCCCCGGTGCACCAGTTTTCTCTCACTGTCCAAACACACATGTTGGCAGGTACTGTGTCAGTGAATGGGTGAATGTTTGTGATGTTCTGGAATGGACTGGATCCATGTCCAGTGTTTGTTCCTGCATTAAACCCAATGATTTTGGGTTGGCTCTGGAACCAAAGTTTAAAGAGTTACCGAAGATGAGTAAACGAATGAATGAAAAGCGTGGTTCCATTATGTAATGCAGGGTCCCAATCATTCTTTAAAAGGTCCTGTCACATTCTTTAAAATGTCTTGTCTCTGAATCAAATTTTCCTAACAGTATTATTATTATTATTAATTCTAGATTCAGGAGACAAACAAATAGCATTATGACTGTCCAAATGATGCTGTCAAAAAATGCTACCAGAAATGTTGACTCTGCTGGCATATGAAGCAGTGTGATGAAGATGATGATGATGATGATGATGGTGATGGTGGTGGTGTGATGGTGGTTGGTATTTGGGGCTGGGTGGTCACTCACTAGTTTGATAGATGAGGTGCTGCTGATGTTCTGAAGTTTTCATCATTTAAATTCAACCATTAAATGATTTAGTAATGCTTTTCTGAGCTGAATTATTCTAAGATGCTTTGTCAGGTGTTAATGTGCATGGTGGGTTGGAATATCTGAAGTTTTGCAGGTTGCTGTGATAGGGATCATAACAGTAGTATAATTCCTTCTTGAGTTAGGATGTCAAATTTCAGATTGCAGATACTGGGTTCATTAGGTTAAGGTTCTTTCAAATAAATATCTGGCTCTTAATTCTGTGCTTCGGAGAAAAAAAAGGCAGCTGCTGCTGATAATTCGGCTCTAATTTCTCAGCCACCTTCCTCCAACGCTGAAAACTTTACGATTCATTGCTTTATTTTGTTGCTAATGCACATATATAATTAACGTGCGGGTTTCTGCCGCCCCGGGCTTGTGTGCGGACGGGAAAATTAGAGTGTAGCCAAAGAACATATTAACATATGTCAGCCCCCTTGGCTCTGGGCTTGTACCATTCTATTTATTCCCCCATGTGTGTACTCTTTACGGCCTCTCTCTCTCTCTCACACTCTTTCCCTCTCTCTCTCTATCACATACACACACACACACACACACACACACGTTAAATGGCTTTTCAATTCACAGCTCCAGCAGTTTAATTCCGGAGGCCTGTGAACATGGCCACAACACATGGGACTATGCTGGGCCTGTGTAATTCACATAATTGGAGTTTAGATATGCTCATTCATCAACATGTTTACTGACAGGCCTCCTTCCATTCCATCCGACAGCTTATAAATAAGCTCCAGTGCTATAAGAGCCATTTCTTGGAGATGTTGAGGGTTTCATACTGAAATGTATCTCCAGTCCTACAGCTAAATGCAGCCATTAAAACAGGCTTCTGGAACAGTGGGGGAATGTCTGTGGTTGTGCGTAGACGTGTTCTCATTTTATAGGTTATAAACATTTTATAGGGGACTTAGCATTTGTAGAGCTTTGCTCCCATTAATGCAACACACTCACTGAAATAAAAGTGTCAAATAAGTGTTTGGATACAATACCATGGAGAACCCAAAAGGAGAATTCAGTGGTGTTGAAGGACTTTTGATGGAGACGAGTGAAAATAACATTTAAAGGATATTAAATAATTGTACAATAGAAATAAGCCAAAAAACAACTAATGCTAATTTTCAAATACTGCAGGTTAGGATTACCACAGCACTGGTCAGATATGAACACTGGAAGAAAGTCTACTAGACACTGTAAGATCCGTAATAAATGTCTGTAATAATTAAATTATTGTGCAGTGTTAAACACACAGTATTTCTATAAGTTCATTATATTAATTATAATATTAAGTCCACCTCTGGTCAGCAATTAAATCTATAAAAACTTATCTATGTTCAGAATTAGACACATAAATTATTTCCAGAATATAAGTCCCCTAATGCCTTTAAAATAGCTGGCTATACACCTACACCTTAATTTATTACACACCAGTCCATGAATATGAAATTAGTCTCCACTTCACCTCCACCAAAACCTTCCTCTCAGCTAGGCTCTGTTAGAAAGTCCTGACCCATGAGATTCTAGTTATAAAAGGGTATGAAAATCTAATATGACAATTAATAAACATATTAATAATATGACAACAATTAATTATATTAGTCAAAATTTTCACTTTGTATTATGTTGGTTAAAAAATGGACCCAAATGAACAATCTTTTTTTTTTTTTTTTACTTTTGTAAAGCTGTAAAATTTATCACATGAAACATTAAACCATTTAAATTGAAACTTAAAGGGAGCATCTATGATTGTGGGGAAGCGCAGCTCTAAGCTCTGCATTTTCTACGGTTGAACAGTGTGTTTGAAGGAAAATAATGAGTGTTGTTTGTATGTGGCTTAAGTTTATGTTTGTGTATGCTTCTCAATGTTTGGAGTTTTCTCTGTTGTAGTAAGCAATTCCAGATGCCACTGCCACAATCACACAATCAGAGAGAGAGTGTGTGTGTGTGTGTGTGTGAGAGAGAGAGAGAGAGAGAGAGAGAGAGAGAGAGAGAGAGAGAGAGAGAGAGAGAGAGAGTGAGAGAGAGAGAGAGAGAGAGAGAGACTAGCAGAAAGGACCAAGCCAGTATGTTGGTTTTTTTTTTTTTTTCATATATAGACAATGGTGCTTCGTAAACACATTAGGCCGGTTTTGAGCAGTCAATCAGATTGGAGAGGGAGTGAATGTCATTATGCCATGTTTCCCCATAAACACTGGGAGATAAGTTTTTCAACCTCTTTACTAAAGGAATCTTAACCTGCACCAGCTTCTTTTGATTACAGATATGAGGCATTTTATCATCAGAGCCTTGCCGTTCTCCCTGTGTCTGCATGGGTTTCCTCCAGGTGACTGTCTGTGAGGAGTGTGGTGTGTTCTCTCTGTGTCTGCATGAGTTTCCTCCGGGTGACTCTCTGTGAGGAGTGTGGGGTGTTCTCCCTGAGTTTGCATGGGTTTCCCCCCGGTGCACCAGTTTTCTCTCACTGTCCAAACACACATGTTGGCAGGTACTGTGTCAGTGAATGGGTGAATGTTTGTGATGTTCTGGAATGGACTGGATCCATGTCCAGTGTTTGTTCCTGCATTAAACCCAATGATTTTGGGTTGGCTCTGGAACCAAAGTTTAAAGAGTTACCGAAGATGAGTAAACGAATGAATGAAAAGCGTGGTTCCATTATGTAATGCAGGGTCCCAATCATTCTTTAAAAGGTCCTGTCACATCAAATTTTCACATGAATCAAATTTTCCTAACAGTATTATTATTATTATTATTATTATTATTTTTATTAATTCTAGATTCAGGAGACAAACAAATAGCATTATGACTGTCCAAATGATGCTGTCAAAAAATGCTACCAGAAATGTTTTTTTTTTTTCAGTCATATATAGACAATGGTGCTTCGTAAACACATTAGGCCGGTTTTGAGCACTCAATCAGATTGGAGAGGGAGTGAATGTCAGTATGCCATGTTTCCTCATAAACACTGGGAGTCTAGTTTTCAACCTGCTGAAAAACTGGTTGAAAAGCTGAAAAAAATAATTTACAAAAAAAAAAAAAAAAAAGTAAAAAATACTTATCACTAACTCTCAGGAATTTTACAGTGATTTACTGTAAAACAGTTTGTTTCCTTAGGTTTGGTAGGTTATAGTTTCAAAGCAGAAATGCTCAGCCACAAACATTAATCACATGTAAACTCAGGATACGTCTTCTAGAATATACACCAGCACGTGCTAACAAGGCTAAACACAGGATTCTCACTAGAGGGATGCTTTAAAGCATTAAAATCACATTAGCTATCAAACACAAAAGACCAGGTGTACATTCAAGCACAGGTGCAGCACAAAATGTGCTTATAAGTGACTGCAATATGTGCCCAGAAATGTCCAAGTTAATTTTATAGCACCACTGAGCCACAGTAAAATAAAAAAAATTATAAAAAAATAAACCTTAACTGAACGTCTTCACATTTTTTTACTCAACAACCAATTCTGAGACTATACTCTGCCATGCTGATACATTTCAGCTTGTTTCTTTCAACCATAAGCCAACTCTGAGATATTTGTGACAGAAGGCAAGCAATGTATGCTTGCATTAGGCAGGCATTAGCATCCCAAGACACTTTTTTTTTGTAAGAGAGCTTGTTTTTCCTCGGCGGGCTGTGCACTCACAAAGCCGCAGCAGATTGTTGAGCTTGTTGGCTATTGAAAAGAGACAGAGAAAACAAGAGTGTTGAGCCCACAATAGAGCCCACCACTGCAATATGTTTCTTATATGGGAAGTAGCCCTGTAAGTGAGGATTTAATTTGAGCCATGCAGCTGTATAAGTGAATGGATGATGTGGTCATCTACTTGCTGAACAATGTGTACACCCATCTGGACACAACAGGCAGTGCTGTGAGGATGAGGAGACATTTCATCTGATCTGAGCAAAAAATGGATTTAAAGATTAAAGCTTGTAATATGCTGGACTTTAGGAAGCTCAGACTTCCTCTGTCACCAGTTACCATCGGTGGAGTGGTTGGGGAGATGGGTGGTACTTACAAGTACCCGGACAACAGACTGTCAGGGCAGCAGTGGTCTCAATGTTTGACCGGTGGTTTTAGCACAGGAAAATCACCAGTGTGATCTCTAAGACCAGCAGTAATGTAGCGCCTAACCCTATCTGCTCCCCTGGTGCTATGGCTGGCAGCCCACTCTTCCGGGTGTATAGGCCTGCTCACTGCTCCTAGACTGTGTGTGCTAAAAATTGCTCACTAGTGTATGTGGACTCCCATGTATGGGTTTGGTGCGGAAACTCAATTTCTCCAAGGGGAATTAATAATGTAACACTTCTTCTCATGTTGTCTGTACTGTGCAGAGTTACACTGTATAGCTCAGTATTTACAGTATATTAATAAGCACTCATTTGCACTGTGTTGGTGCTAGTGTTACTGCTTATTTCCAATTTATATCTGCACCCTACACAGAACACTGTGATCACTGTGGCTTTTGGTAATAATTTATTGCCAGATTTTCTCATACACATATTAATGCAATACAAACTGAATCTGCTTATGTAAATGTTATGTATTTACGACCCCAATTTAAAAAAAGCTGAGAAGCCGTGCAAAATGTAAATAAAAACAAAAGTCAATAATGTGCAAATTATATAAATCAATATTTAACTTAAAATAACACAAACAACATTTTAAATGTTGAAATTTACATGAGCTCAGGCCAAGAGAAAGCGGTGATGTTTCTGTATCATGTTCTTTGCATGATACAGCCCCTGTCCCAAATTGTTTTGATATGTGTCGCTGCAGTCAAGTTCTAAATGAGTTAATATTTTTCATTAAATTTTAAAATGTTTCATTTTCAACATCTAGCATGTGTTCTATGTTCTGTAGTGAATACAATGGGTCTACTGGATTTCCAAATTGTTGCATTCATTTTTTGTGGAATTGGATTTTTCCAACATATATTTAAAGTCATATATCTCACTCTGTGCTTTGATGTTTAAAAGTACTCATGACCCCCTCCCCTACTTTATTCGGACAAAGGTCTGCTATTGTAGAAAACGTATGCTAATGATGCTGCAATTTCTTTCAAGGTCAGTAAAGTGTTATCACCTTATTTCACATACTTATCACTTTGTGTTCACACCATCCTCAATGCAATGCCACAAAGCATTCATTCATTTTCTGTAATTACATTATCATTTTTTGGGTCAACTGGCATTTGATTATTTGCCCTGTTTTTCACAGCATGTTTCACCAATAAATGTCCTTGGGAAATCCTCTAATCACAACATTGGCTTACTTGACAGAAACTGTGAGAGCATCTCTTAAACACTATACACACAAATGTAAACACACAATTAGCCAAGAAAAGTGGATAAAGTCAGCAACACAACAAGCCAAGGAGAGTTGAACCTTATGCAAAATATGAGTGAAAAGACTGCTACAGTTGATCAAGTTTCACAAAGTATTTGTGATTTAGTTATGACCCTCTTTTTGTTCCTAGATATTTGTTTGGTCTACATACAAAAGACAAGCTTGTTGTCACAATTTCCTCCCAGAACTGTTTAAGCAGGAACACATGTGGATGGGATGGTTTGGGATTGTTGGCCAAATTGATTTAATATAAATTCCATTGTCACTAGCCCATAAAGTACATCACACTGTCAGTGCATCTGGTTGGTGTCCAGTAAAGGTCAGCTTGAGTAAGAAGATTGGTCACAGGTAAGGAATGACTTGTTATTTGGCCTTTGCTAGTGTAAACACACCATCAAGAGGTGTAATCAAGAGGTAGTGAGATCAATCTTTAATAAAGTCTTGGACATGCTCTCTCTGGGTGTGTAAAATGTTCTTATTTCTCCCCCATGGCAGATAATGATGATCTACAGGTGAAGCCATCATTACCTCAGTGTTCATAAGAAGGTTCCAGGAGGTGAAATCTTCTTAAATCAGACTCTTTCATCGTGGTTTTATAAGGAAGCATTGTGTAGATCCCTAGGCATTGACCTTTATGTTATAAGGCCTTTTCATTAACATAAGGACATGCACATTTCAAGGGTGTCTGTACAGCTTTAGAACTCCTATGCCTCCAAGATTAACTTTATTCCTCTTCACTGAAGGAATCTTAACCTGCACCAGCTTCTTTTGATTACAGACATGAGGCATTTTATCATCAGAGCCCTGCCGCAGCATGAGTCAGGTGTCATCTTTCTTTAGACTGGAAATCAGAACAGAGCTGAAACTGTTCCTGGCTTCTCCCTGTGCTCCAGGATAGCTTTGTTCAGTTCCATCAGCAGAACCTGATTTAATTTAATGAAGGGCTGATCAGATAAACCAGGGATTGGTTGCTGTTAATACTGGGCCTTTATTGTTGAGAGATATGGAAACGGTTGAGATAACACACTCTCACACAAAGCAATCTGTAACATAGCAGGGACGGAGGCAGGATGCAAGTGCGTGTGGGTTTTATTAACAAAGTCCATGATGAAAAACAGATGTAACAAAGTGAACTAAACACTGAACAGTAAAATCAGATCTAAAGGATTACTTTGATACTGAGCTCAAACCAGAGACACAGAACACAGCATGGTTGCAGGCAACACAAAGCAAAGTTTAGATGTGAAACGGCTACTGGTTTCACTGCAAACCACGATAAACGTTCCTGAAGGTTAGTGATACAGGTTTAATGTTAATTACTATGGTTTAAAAACATATGTTATAGTCTCAAACAAAGCAACAGTCTCAAACGAAAACCCACCAGCGTAGGGCATAACAAGGGCTTGTTTTCTGACAGAGGAAGCATGGCTCAGGGAAAGAGCCATGGTGCAGTGCCCAATCTCAGCTCCCCATTTTAATTTCAGTCCCTCAACCCTTGAAACAAGGGGAGGATTAATGCGGACAGGGAGGTGAAATTTGGAAACACACCAGAGTGTGTGAAGACTGTAATCTAATGGGCTTACTACATGTTTATGCAGGAGAAGCAAGGGCGGATTAACAGAACAGAAAACAGAAGCACATGGCGCTACTGCAGGGTCCAAGCCCCATTGTTTCTATTGTGATGGTGAATTTGTATGTGTTTTACTAAAAAACATTTCCAGGTGTATGAAATATTGCTTGTTTAACTTTAACCAGCCAACCTTACACCAAATACTTAACCATTTGTTCAATGTAATATTTTACTAAAGGATATGTGCACACAGGGCAACAAGAGGAATAAGGCAGCACATTGTCATGACCAAGGGGCAGGTGTGACTGAGGTGGCCGTGGTTAGAGAAGCAGGCTTGGGACTGGAAGGTTGCTGGTTTGGGGGTGGGCACCCAACCTCCCAACTGCACCCTGGTCGCTGGGGATTGCTCTAGTTATGTGTGTGTTCCCCAATTCATTACCAACAATATAGTTAAATGTGGAAGACACATTTTGTATTACTTTGTAAAATGCCAAATACATTTCAGAAATAAGGAAGTGATTGGAAGCTCAAGCCAGAGCTCAGTGACTAAACCCTTACACCTTTCCCACTTTATTATCAGATCTGGAGGTTAAGCTCATCCGAAACAATGACAGTGAAGTTTAAAAGCCTGGCCTCCATTCAAGGCATCAGACACTTGTACGATTCTCCATTTCTCTAATTATCTCCCATCAATGCCATGAGGGCTCGTGCAATACAGGAGTGTGTGAAAGTATTAATCAAAGAGATTCGCCCAAATGCCATCCAGAACTTAAACACATCCCTTGTTGCTCTCTCTCAAAATAGTTTCTGTAGAAGGCCAGCATTTTTTCCCCAAGCTTTCAGTCTCTATTAGCAGGATCACAGCTGCTGCTCACTCACACTTTGAAACCAGAAGTGCGGAGAGAGTCCCGCTGGATCCGTGCCAGTGGATGGATCCAATTAACTCAGGTTGAGTAAGTTTGTTCGGATCTGGTTTTCTTTGGTAAGGCACTTTCTCAATGAGATATATTTCTTTATAATGATTAGAAACTTTAATTTAAATGTATTTCACTTCACCATCATTTTAACCACATTAACACTTAGGGTATTTGCTAGAGGCATTAATTGTTATCATTCATTCATTCATTCATTCAGTGAACTCACCATGCCATCTTCACTCTCACATCCCTCTCTCTCTGTCTAGTGAACCGAGAATGCTGTTCCCACCCTTGCTGTATAAACTGGATTAGCTGCACCTGTTGTCTATCACCAGGACTTTTCAAAACTATAATCACTTTAAAGGGGTTGCACGGTGGTGCAGCAGGTAGTGTCGCAGTCACACAGCTCCAGGGTTGTGGGTTCAATTCCTGCTCCGGGTGACTGTCTGTGAGGAGTTGGTGTGTTCTCCCTGTGTCCGCGTGGGTTTCTTCCGGGTGCTCCGGTTTCCTCCCACAGTCCAAAAACACACGTTGGTAGGTGGATTGGCGACTCAAAAGTGTCCGTAGGTGTGAGTGAATATGTCTGTGTTGCCCTGTGAAGGACTGGCGCCCGCTACAGGGTGTACTTGCGCCCAATGATTCCAGGTAGGCTCTGGACCCACCACGACCCTGAATTGGATAAGCGGTTACAGATAATGAATGAATGAATAATCAATTTAAATATTTAAACATTCATTTATTACAAATTGCAAACAATAGAGAATAGACAGTCAGCTCAGTTCAAATTTGAGGCTCGCCAGTGTCCATTTGCAATAAACCATGAGAACCTGTAAGTTTTTAATCAGAGCAAATCTTCCAAGTGTGAACACACTGGGCAGAGAATTGGATTCCAGTTCCAATTGGAGAGTAGTACTGTTAGCCACTGTGCATCATGTTGCTATTATCATCCTTCCCAGACTTATTTCCAGGAATCAAAATTAGATGCTAGAGAGAACCCATATTTGTTTAAGTCTTAAACCCTCTCGTCTTCTCTCTACAGTTGACAGTAAATCTTTAATCTGTGAGGAAGAGTCTTGAAGCTGCACCTGCTTTGTCTGAGCGCTGGTTTTGTTGAGCGGAACAAGGTCCTTTGATGTTAGTGTTGCGCCCCAACCGATTCCGATTCCACTTTGCATTTACATGCCAGCGTAGCTTAGGAGATGTCGCCATTACTTTTGAATGTGCTCAGACATAACTAACCCACGAGTGAAACTTCAAACATTCAGAGACTCTCTGCCAACTGTGCACAGCTCTGCTCAAAAACAACTAAATTATTGAGGCTGTGTAAAGGAGGCAGAGAATCATACGCAGAAAACAAACGCTCAAGTACCCTGCCTTCCATCCATTTGATAATGGCATAACACACTTATTTATTGCTGCCGTAATGCAAAAGCTATGGGCAACCATTTGCATAATCACATTTAAGCCCATTTCTGTTATGTACTTCTCCTTAAAGAGCTAACCTCCCTCGCAACTTATTTCAAATTCTCCGCTTAAACCCCTCGTCTGTGTGGGTCAGGAAGAGAAGCTATCAATGAGATTAAAAAGTTCCCTCTTCCAACTTGCAGAGACTGCAAACACATTTCCTCCCTCACGTCTTGCTTTTTCATATTTTAAAATGTCCCTAATGGAGGAAATTACATGCTGCAATGTCCCATTGATTTTATACTGGTCCTAATACAGCAGTTTACAGTATTTTTTTTTTTTTTTAAATTCAGTGGCCATTAGATTGAAAGACCCTTTTATTGCAATTTCAAAACAAATGTTGAATATACTCATTCTCAATTCTCAGTTAAATGTACCTTTCTGTTAGTAAGTGCTAATTAGTGTTGTGGAAGATTAATTAAGTATTTATTTATTAAGAAGTATTTATTAAGAAATTTGCAAGATCATAAGTGTACCTTTTTCCCCTTTTATGGCTACTGACTTACCATTGGGTAGTGCCATAGTTCTATCGCGAAAAACTGGCCATCTTAAATTTATTGCTGATTCATAGTGATCAACTGGACACCCGAATATATACTAATCCTACCATGGACAAGAATTGCAAATTAGTTAATTTACCAGCTATAATCATAATATTAGATCAGTCTGGATTAAAGTATTTTTAACATGTTTATATTCTAGGGTCAACATGCTATAAATAGACATTAGACTTTGTCACGCCCTCGTCCTGTCATGTCTGTTTTCCCTGCCATGTGCTCTCTTAGCACATGGCTCTGTGTGTTGTTGTCCATGTCTCCGCCTTTGTTCTCATTTTGTTTCCAGTTCCTCGATTTGTTATAATCTCTAGTCATGCTTGTTCTCGTTGTGTTTTCCTTCTCCTAGAAATGTCATTTTGTTAGAATTCCTAGCTCTAGTCTTGTTGTTTTGTGTTCTCGTTCCTAGTCATATTCTTTCCTCGCTTCGTGTTTGCCCTCGAGTTTGTTTGTGTTTGTTTAGTTATTTTCTTGTAAATAAAAGTCTGTGTTGTAGCGTGTGCGTCCGCCTCCGTCTGTCCGACTCAGCGTTCCTAACAGACGTCTGCTTGCATTTGACGTATTACAATACAAGTATGTTTAAGACAAAAGTAAATATACAGTTAATAACCTATTTAAAGATTCTGAAAAATACATTTTATAATACATTTTATTTTAAGTGCTTACAGCTGATGTGATTTTACTAAATTGGTAATGTTAAATTGCATGTTAATGGTTCATTAACTGCTTGCTAAAAGTTAATTAACTGTTAAGAAGCAAACTTTAAAATAAAGTGTTTCCCAAAAGCTCACATTCCATATCTTCACTGGGCCTAAAATATGATGTACCACAAGTTCTACCAATCCTCCTCCTGGTTGTGCTGCTTAGGTTTGGTCACCACTGACTTTGGAGTTTTGGCTTGTTATTTTACTCCAGACTGTTCCAGAGAGGTTCTGTATTTTATGGATACATACTTTTATTGTAGCCATTATTTTATTCAGAAAAATCATACTGGAATTTTTTTGACTAGGTTAAGATCTTGGGTTATTTTACCAATCTCTGGATTAAATGACCATATAAAATACTTAGAATGTGAGTGTTAGCCACCATGCCATTGCAACTATACCAAATTATGTTTAAACTAATATTTAAAATCAGATAGAAAACCATAATTCATTTATTCAATTTCATCCTAATCAAGGTCACAGTGGGTCACTCACACACTCACCTGTGTACAGTTTCACAAACAGTTTCATGTACAGTTTCAGTCCACCTACAAGAATCTACTGTTTTTGGACTGTGGGAGGAAACTGCACACTCCTCAAAGACAGTGACCCAATGTAGGGATCAATCTCAGGACTCTGAGACCCTGGAGCTGTATGAAGCTACCTGCAGGAGTACAGTGGTCACAGGTAAAGCTGCAGTCTTCCTCAGCCAGGTCAGAAGCACTATATTTCTCAGATATGACTTTGACCTGTTCATTTTTTCCGCCAGCATCATCACTGCAGTGGAGGAGGAATACGTGCATTTGTCTGTAGATCTCTCTCTCTCCCTCTCTCTCCCTCTTTCTGAGAATGAATAAATAAGTAGAAAATATGAGATCAGTGCTCAGGGATCCTGAATTTATGAGGCAGATTCAATTTGTTTCTTATTGACACATCCGTCCATCCTCAGCAGAAATCCTTCCCTTTTATTGATCCAATATCTGAGGCCATCCCTTGGAGGTCATAGCCTTATAAAATATTGGTACGTCCTGACCCTTAGCCAAAAATCCAATGTCTCTGGTCCTCTTATGTCTTGTTTAACAAAAATGACCCAAGACAACAGTCGCCTGGGGATAGCTGGACTTGCAAATGATGAAAAATCCTATGGCGCCATAAACGGCTCCCGTCGCTTTTACCAGGATGGACGATGGACTCGTTTCAACCCTGACTCTCTGCCCACATTAATATTATATTATTATATATTAAAGATTTCCTGACTTCTTGATCTGATCATATCATATCACAGATGCAGTATTATTTATATTTCTAATTTTAAAAAGTGGATTTGATTTCAATGGGATGTAGGAAGCTAGAGGAAAGGCTCTGGTCCATGCTTCCATGCAGCATTTACAAACATACTGGGCACTTCTTAGGAAGAGAAAAAAAACATATACATCCTCATAAATATATAATAAATGGTTTATTTGTTGCAGATAGGGACATGCATAAGCCAGGAACATATCTCCCAGCAAGTAATCAGCGGTCCAACAAGATCTCCAGAAATTTGATTATATACAACTACAAGGATCCCCTCAGATATTCATTACATTCTAGGTTGTGATTTACTTTGAATATTAAGCTTCTAAAAGTTACATAGTGCAGTTTCCGAAGTGAGACAGAAGTAGCAACGAGGAAGGATCTGTTCTCCCTATTACAAGTCAGTGCAACACAATGATTTTGAAGCTGTGATTCTAATGTAACGATGCTCACTAATGTTGCTTTAAGGTTGAATTTTCATGCAGGGTATGCGTCAGGAATTTGTGTATACCTTCTCTACAAAAGTTTAAATATATATATATATATATATATATATATATATATATATATATATATATAATTACACATTTTATGCATCTTGGCAATATGTGCAAATACCAGATTGATACCAAGCTGAGCAATCAGCCAGATTACACTTTAAATTTGATTCATTTGTGCTAAATTTTCTGATTTAAATAATTAGAGGAGGGTAATTGCCTTCATGCAGTGTTTGAATGCTTTTGCTGCATCTGTGCCAACAGAACAGCCAGTTACTGTAGATCAAGCTTTAAAAGCCCATATTGGCCATTCAGGTGCTGCGATGGAAAATGACTTGACCTATTTTAATTAAGATAATCAAAATAAAAACTATAATTACAAGCAGAGTTAATAATAACTCTGTAATCAAATTAACTAATTAAATGAATGTCCCCTTGTGGAGAATCACCTCCTACTAAACATGAATGAGTGAGTTAGTGTATTCCATGGGGTGTTTCAAAGCATAGAAATGATCACCTTATCGTTTTTTATTTTCATGAATACTCATGTTCATTTTCTCAATGTTAAACATCAGTGAGTCATGAAACTCGCCCCGAGTCGGCCACGTTGTTGGCTGGATTTGCTCAGTGTGGCCTTTGTGTGGAATACTAAATACCAAAAGTTTACCGACAGGCTGGATCCCAGTTGAAGCCTTAACTCAACCCCTAAACTAAGGGCAAACACGTTAAAAAGCCTGGTCTTTGCCGACAGATTAACCGAGGCATTCAAGTCTTGACACCCCCCCACACACACTTCCCTTGCATAATGTTTCACAATGTGGATGCTAGCAAAACATGGCTAAATGAGGCAGGGTTTAAAGATATTCCAAATCATGTCCAGACGACAATGTGACATGCCGTGCGCTACCTTAGGCCAAGCCACTTATTCAGCTCAGATGTCCTTGGACTGTTTTATTGAGTTACGGATTAGCATGTCATTGCTAAGGGCAGGGAATTCAAGGCAATTTTTTGCCCTTGTTCCAAAGTGCCACAAAACGCTTCTTTTTGTGCTTCAGCCTTGCTTGGTCCAGACGAAGGCTGAAATGCCTGCTATTTCTGAAGAATCACAATACTTTGGTTCTCTGGCTTCCTGCTGTGCTCTAAACACACAGACGCCAGCAGAAGTTCCATGACCTTCTTTTTTGAAACAGAGTCCTGCTCTCTGAAGTGAAATCTCTGCCAAAGTCAAATCTTTCTGATCTCTGGGTTTATTTTTTTCTATTTCAAATTCTGACATTTCTCTTTTGACACTGACCTTATTGTGTCTGGTCAGTGGGAGTGTTTGACTTTATTTTTACAGAACAAAACCAGATTTTTTGAACTGTAGATAATGAGACAATATTTTTCCCTAATTTCATTTGGTGATGAGCATTGGTTACTATGTTGTTAGCACCAGATACAATATGGTGAGCACCAGATGTTGTGAGCACCATGTACTATCTGATGAGCTCCAGATACGATGATGTGATCACAAGACTTTATCAGTTGAGCACAAGATACTACATCATGAGTTCCAGATATTATGTGATGTTCTCCATACATTATCATCAGAGCACCAAGATAGCAGGAGATGATCTGTGGTGAGTGCCAGATACTTTGTCCTGAGCACCAGATATGAACAACATGCCCTGAGTATTATGTGGAGAGCACCAGATACCATGTTTTAAGCACCATATAATATGTGGTGAGCACCAGACATGATCAACAGAGCCTCAACTATCATGAGAGTGGCATATGATATGTGGTGAGTACCAGAAATATAGTGTGGACCAACAGATAACATGTGGTGAGCACCAGATAATTACATCTTGGTGCCATAGGTGCTGAGCACCAGATATTAACAACTAAGCACCAGATACTATGTGGCAAGCACTTGAAAGTATGCGGTGGGGACCATATAATATTTACTAATCACTATCTATTTTGTAGTTAACACAAACTCATATGAAATGAACTTGAACAATTATCAAGTGGGTACCAGATAATATGAAGTTGGTGAAATGTAAAAAAATAAACTCTGTTCAGAAACTGGAAATTCTTTTTAGTGAGCACCAGATACTATTTGTTCATCCACTTAATTAATTCTGATCTATTTTTAACAGAATGTTTAGGAAAGTTGTACTTTTCAAACTCTGTTTCTGAAACATCAGGTGTTTGTCAGCCATGTCAGTGGGAGTGTGGCACTGATTTAATGATGGTGGCACTGACAGAGCAGAGAGGGTGAGGATGTGTGGCGAGACACTATTTCTCACATATTTTCCCCTGTGTGGGACTCCCAGCACACTCAGTATGGCACATGTCTCTAAAAGAATCACCATTATGGATACTGAAGGTTTACACCACTTCAAATCATAAGAACGCATTCGTACACTGATGCCCAAAGCTAAGATTAACACTGGTAGATTAACCATCAAGCATTAGCATCAAGAATCACGGATGGCAGGAATATGATGCAGGAAAGAAATCAATTTCACATGTCGTGGGTTGTTCAAGCCTTGTGGGTCAGCTTCCAATATGGAGTGCTCTAAGTGCAAAAAGGTTATGTCTTCTAGTCCTCCTTTAAAGTAAAGTACGAGAGAAAATAAAATTTATTTGTGTTTCTGGTCACTCTCTGGATTTGTTTATACAAGCTTCACACACAGAGACTCAGAGACCTTAGAGTAATGTTAAAGTTGATGTTGGAAGCAGGAAAAGTGCGAGGGTATGGTTCTGAGGAGACTCTGGCAAGGGTCATATTGTGATGGTCAAAATATTTAATTAGAGAATCTCCAAAACACAAGTTTTGAGAAAAAGACAAGCTGAGGGGTGTTGCAGTGTGATGTTCTAGCTGAGGTTCTGCTGAGGAACCTTGGCTCCTGGAATTTATGTGTTATAAAGCCCTTTATTTATTAGCACATACCAAATATAGTGTGGTTGTCTTTGTCTGTCTATTCTGTGAAGTTTCTCAGCAGCTGGTTGCTGGAAATATGTGGTGATAAATGTGCTGCAATCTTCCTGATGAAATAAACATTTACAATGAAATGGTTATAATGTTAGAATGGTGTAGCAGTATTGTTATGATGATTTATTGGCCTGAGCTCTGCCTCCGTTTGGTGCACTGTATTGGAGCATGCCGTGGGTGTGTGTTAGTGTGTGTCAGTGATTAGGAAGGGGAAGATGACTTCCTGGCATGTTGTTTACTAATAAAATCTCCGGCTAGTGTTCGGATGGAGCCGGGGCTTCTTCCTGATGAGTCTGGCATTTATACTTCATTAGGAGAACACTCAGCGCCACTGAACTTCTAATTACTCGCTATTGGGCTTTGCCAACAAGCATGACCCAGACCCAGCCTTTAACACTGAACTGATAACGCCACCTTTTAAGGTGTAGTGTATCAGAAAGAGCCACGGAAACACAATTAGTGTCTCCATTCAACCAGTTTTAGACATTGCTTGTTCTATGTGAATTGCACATGAGCTTTTGCTTATCTGCACAATGCCAAGAGTAGGCTAGAGGGGTATGAAATCTCCTTGTGACGCAGTTAGAAAAACTGTCTCTGTGGTGGTACCCTCAAGGGTGCGTATTATGTATCTTTAGGTAGGGAACACCGTTGTACCTTATTCTACTATAATTATTATATAATTAATTTCTATAATGAAAGATTACAAATATTCTCCTCTCCTTCTGGAGAAGAAATTGTACCTTTAGGGAAAACAACTGGATTTTAACATCACTGTAGTACCTTTAAAAGTACATTTACCTTTAGTGACCAATAAGGTACCTGCACCGTATTGATTGTCCAGAGAATTTAAAGTGTTGGTGCTCAACCCAAGTTATGACTTGGAGTGGTGTACTCTAACTTCAATAAGAGTTGCATTGACAGGACTTCACTAATGTTCTTGTTGCTGGACACCTTTAATTTTACACAGGAATGTGTCAGTTTCCATGGTAAAACCTTGCCAAAAAAACTGGGTCTACCAGTTTGTTCTTGCTTTTCTACCAGCTCAGTCATACTGGTCTAGATGGTCAAAGTAATTACACTAGACTTTCAGCTAACTCAAGCTGGTTACACTCATTACTAGTTGTATAATATTGCTCATAATGGTCACACCTGTATCGGTACCAGCTTGGAAATTTGAGACTTGCTTCTGCTGCTGATGGTACACCAGCTATTTTCTTCAAACTGTCAGAGAAACAGGTGTTGTTTAAAAAATTTTACATAATTCTCCATATTTTTTCTCCCAAGTCATTAAAGAATCTGCTACAGCTCTGGTCACCCTCTAACATTTCCTTGGTGTTTAAACAAATATGTTGTTTCTCCACACTTTTTTTCTTTAAAAATTAATTTGAAAAAATATTTCCTGGTGTTCCGTATGTTTCAACTTTTCTCAAAACATGGACCAGTAGGAATAAGTTAAAATTAAAACTTATGACATAATGTGGGTGCATGTAATGAGGAGCCATAATGTCCTTCATCACATTTTTATTTATATTATATTTTATTAAAGAAACATGTGAACAAAATAAATAACACATGACAAAAAGTAAAAGAAACATATTTAACTGAACTAAAAATAAGCAAGTATATATGCAGATAGACAAATATACCCCAAGCCCATATACACACATACAATACAATCACAGACTAAACCTACAAATCAAGAAAACAGGACCGAGAACAAACACAGACACACACAAGTAAAAGAAAGAGGCTAAGAATCTAATAAGGAAATAAAATAGACACAGAGAAGCAAACATTGAAAAACAACAGAAACTAACAGGACTAAGACCATGAAGAGACAATGACCAAGATAAACTCTGAAAATGACAGACAAAACTAAAAATGACTTATATATTAACTAAGAAAATGAGGGACACCTGTGAGGTTCAGTCACATGACTCAGAAAGAGGGTGTGGCAAGAGATCAGAGGAGACACATGAATTGTCTATGCATAAATAACAATACAAATCACACCAGGAGAGAAAGCTCAGGACAGAGACAAATGCTGCATCCGAAATCACTTACTTGAACAGTATGCATTGAATTGGATCCAGTGTGCACTGTTCTTTCAGTGTGTGAGTGTGCAGTATCCACACAAACCTTGGATGCACTACATCTACCATCATACCAATGTCCTTTGACCTATGAAATCACGCTACCAACAGTCCCACTAGTCACTAAAAGCGAAACTTTGTGAAATGTATCGGTGTTCTTTCCCACATGGATTCTGACTCACACTGAGACGGCATCATGCAGTAGCTTGGAGAAGACGCACTATGAGGAATTTATTTATTCTTACGTTAAAACAACAAGCAAAATGGGTTTGTTGTTTTCTGCAGAGTTATTCATAATGTTATTTAATGTTATGCAAAATCATAATTTTTCATACTTCCATAATTGTAAAAATCTGGCTGCCCTCTCCACCATTTTTCTTCCTAAGATCTGCAGCTCCAGTGGAATCATGCACTCTCAGAAAAACAGGTACGGTAGCGGTACAATGTTGGTCACTAATGTACAAACTCTGTAAATGCACGTTTTAAAAGTACAGCAGTGTTTAAAATCCAGTTTTGTTTCTTAAAGGTACATTGCATTCTCTCCTCTTCAGAAGGAGAGATACATGTTTGTAATCTTTCAGTACAGAACTATAAAAAACATAATTAAAGTCCTGGCGTATGAAATCAACACAATTTAAAAATCTATAATTATAAAAATATAAGGTACAATTATGTTCCCTAATTAAATGTATTAATATGTACCCTTGAGGGTATCACCACATAGACAGCAGAAGGTACCAACCACAGTGACAGGGATAGGACAGTGTGCTGGGGTTGCAGACTTAAAAATGTATCCAGATGAAATATGTCATCCGGGGACTTTTCATGTACTGCTTGACGAATACTACGTATACAGACACCCTAGTCATGCAAAACCCTTTATATAAAATTATCACTGTTTTCTGTTCTATATGGGTAAAAAACTAATTGTCTTATTCTGGTATGTTAGGCTTTCTCTCTCTCTCTCTCTCTCTCTCTCTGATGACAGAGCAAAGATATCTGGATTTTTTTAAACAACGGTGAGAACACCAAACTTTGAAAAACACGAACTGAGGTAAGTATATTGCTCCATTCCTGCTCCATGATTATTTTTATTTATTTATTTTTTTGTTTTGTGTTAAGTTCTGTTCTTCTAACAGTGACTATTTCTTATAGAGTCCTATAGCTAATGATTAGAAACCCATCACCGGAGCAGCTCAGAACTCATATCATGCACTGATTGCAAAACAAATTAGTTCTAATTTCCGAAAACTTTGATTCCGAACTTTGGAAGAGTGAAGTGTTTCTTTGAGTGCACGGCAGGAGAGTGGCGAGCTTTTGCATCAGTGCCATGTTTTTAAAGTTAATTTCCTCAGATCTACATATGTTTATTTCCTGGGAAAAAAAAAACAGCCTCATGGTGCGTGAGGTTTAGAGGAGCACGCTGCAGGAAAGTGAAAGAGAAATCACGAGCTGTCTAATTTTAAGCGTGAAATCAGAGGCTCTGTGCCTGCGGTGATCTGCAGGCTTCACAGAGCCCTGAAGAATTTCAACATTCCAGCTGTCTAATTAGCATTGCTCAGATTTGCCAAAGCTAACTAGATGGCATAGCAAACATGCATATATATATATATATATATATATATATATATATATATTTGTGGTGCGAGGGGGTGTGGGGTCCCCTGGGTAAAGTGTTTACCAGAGCCTTTATGTGGAATCTATTTCGCATATCTTTAATACATTAGACATTAGCGGAAGTATTAGACTTATTCAGTGGGCGGAGTATCTAAAATCAGTTCTCGAGGAAAATAATGACTAAGGCCCCGTCCACATGGATCTGTATATTTTTCAGAAACAGTGATTTTCCTCTCTTTGTTTTTGAAAATATTTTCAGTCCAGGCGAATATAAAAACGGCTGCATTATCAAGCCAGTCCAGTAGGGGGCTATAGTACCTCTTAAAGACAAGCATCAACACACCAGCACGCATGAAATGAACACAGTGGTTTAATTCTAAATCAACCAGTCCTCCATCTGTAGTGCACTATGCAAGTCAATACATTTCTGAATCTATATCTTAATAGTGCATATTTTACTTTTTTAATTTTCCAAGCGTGTGCAAAAGTCTCAGTCCACAGTGACCAAATATGCCATTTTCCTGTGGACAGGAGGCCAAAATGCAGTCCAAAACCTTTAAAAATAACAGATTCATATGGACTGGGCCTTAGGTAAACGTACCTTCCCAAAAAAAGGATACATAGTTGCTTTGATATGGAGCACTGAGTAGCACCCCCTTGTGGAACACATCCTAAATGTAAGCTAGTGCTTGAGGGACAAGCCGATTCCAAGACGTTCTTTGCATCTAAACAGCTTGAGGACAAAGATGAAAGTTGCAGCTTACGAAAATGCTTTAGAGTTTCTTTAGAGCCTTTTGTGATCAGGGGATAATCTCAGAACATCCACCTCCTCTATCAGCACCAAAACTGATGTGTGAATGTATCTGTTCTCTTTGTCACAGAAAGGAAAAAATATATTTAAAGGAACAGTCTTCAATTTGGGTTCACAAGTTCTTAATCTGTTTCTGTGATTTACAAATCATTCACTGGCTTTCTTTCAATTGTGATCATGATTCCTTCATGTATTCCCACAGTTTACAAGTCATTAAATCACATGTCACAAATCATTCACTTATTTGCTTTAAAATCAAGTGTAAGGTTCATTTTCATAGTGAGCACAATTTCTTAATTCATTCCCACAATAAACAAACCATGTTCTTGTTTTAATGTGAATGAGAACATGCCTTTACTGTCATTGCACTGCAATAAAATTTGAAAACAGTAAACTGAAACAGTAAACACACACACACACACACAAACAACCAATCATATATATATATATATATATATATATATATATATATATATATATATATGTGTGTGTGTGTGAGAGTATTGGAGGCACTGCAGAGACATCCATTCATTCCGTGGGGACTTACATTTAACTTTGTCATAAGTGCTAATAGCTTCACACTAATCCTAACCCCAACCTTAAAACATGTCTTTACTTCAAAATGCAATGATTTACACTGAGGGCTCTAGCTAGTGTCCCCACAAGGAATACAATTCCCTACAATGTTAGTGTACACATGTCCCCACAGTGTGATGTATACTTCTGGCACACACACACAGCTGCAGTGGTGGACAGCCATCCCAGCTTTCAAAATATACATAGCTCAGTTTCCACTCTGCTGAGCCCTGACTTTTAGGACTGAGTAAAAATTTAATCGTTTTATTATTAATCTCTGAGCACAATTAATACAATTTTAAATCACCATCCAAAGGTATTTTATTTTCCAACTTCAGTAAATGTACTGTAGCAAGTTTCTTGACATGATTAAGGCTTAGGCTTTAAATATTAGCAGTGCTCAGCTAATTAAATAAGCAACACAGCTATTATCATGCTAATATCACTTCAGATAGGGAGCATTAGAGTGGCTTAATGCTCTTGACTTCTTCAGTTAGATATAAATAAAGAAATAAATGATTAAATGCTACAGCGCTTTGTTCTACACATGTCCACGGCCAAGTGTAATCCTCTTAGATCTGGCGGACCAAAAAAAGGCCGAGCTCGTGTGAATCCCTGGAGCCGAGGGTCTGCTAAAGTATTATTGAACTTCACAAGCTCACATTAGATTAAAGCCAGCAAAGCGGCCTCGTCCCAATTAGCCACTTCAGCACCCTATCTTTTCTACTGATGCCCGGAACATGCTACTGATTCTCCCAGGTCAAAGGGTCGAATTACAAGCTCAAACCAATTTCAACCCATGAATACTGACCCATGGGGCCAGATTTGTCTTCTGGCTTTTTCACTCAAAATCTACAGTATATGCTTTTAAAAGGATCACAGCCACTATATCTAGTCTATTATTGCTCAATTTCAGATTGTTGTATGAACATTATATAATTTTCAACTAAATCCCAGACAAATCCACTTGTTTAAAGTGATGTTTGACTGCAGAGAATGAATTATTTGTTTTACAATAAGTTAAAAGATTCTTCTGTCCTTATGCTCCAGTGTCTTTATTTCTGTCACTGTCTCTGCTTCTAAATATATAAATGTATATGAAATGAAGCAAGGGGCGCCACGGCGGTGCAGCAGTTAGTGTCACAGTCGCACAGCTCCAGGGACCTGGAGGTTGTGGGTTTGAGTGGCGCTCCGGGTGACAATCTGTGAGGAGTGTGGTGTGTTCTCTCTGTGTCTGCGTGGGTTTCCTCCAGGTGACTGTCTGTGAGGAGTGTGGTGTGTTCTCCCTGTATCTGCGTTGGTAGGTGGATTGGAGACTCAAAAGTGTCCGTCGGTGTGAGTGAGTGAGTGTGTGTGTGTTGCCCTGTGAAGGACTGGCGCCCCCTCCAGGGTGTATTCCTGCCTTGAGTCTAATGATTCCAGGTAGGCTCTGGACCCACCGTTACCCTGAACTTTAATAAATGTAATATATTTAATATAAATGTAAATTTAATATATTACAAGTTTTTGACATTTTAAGCATTCTGTATATGTGTTTGGTTTCTATTTACACTAATAAACTGCTGTGTTCAACATTGTTTTCACTGATGCTATGGAAATTGCCTGTCACAATGCATTCTGGGTAAGTTCTGCTTCTGAAGTGGACATCAGTGTTGACTCGTTTCCTTGACCCTCCGAGGGCAACCTACCACACGTCACTTCAGTACATATAGAAACGGACCAGCCCTTAAGATTGGTGTCTTGTATTCCCACAACGGAAATTGGCGAGCTGAGGTGGTTGAGGGTAAAGTAAAAACCCAAAAAAGAACTGGAACACAGGGTTTGTGTAAGACATTCCTGCAGCTCCAGACTTTTGGAGCTTAGATTAAGGATTATGGTTATTGTTAGGAACAGGGTTAAAACTGATTTTTCAAGCTGGGTGGCCATCAGGAGGTCACAAATTCATCTACAAATAACAAACTATATTTCTTGAATGTTTATAGTGAGAATAGTCTTTTAAGCAAACATATGAATTCAGTGAGATCAGTCTGTTTACTCCTGTTCTGTTCTGCCTTATTCTCCTCTGTTGTTACGCTCTCTTTCACCCGATGTGCCTGCGTGTTTATTTAAATCCTGCATATTTTCTGTTTCTTTGTTCAGCATTTGCTCATGTATACCCTGTCTCTATTGTGTTTCCCTGCTGCTTTTCCTCACTTTGTTTTGTCCTAATTATTGTTTTATTAGTCTCTTTGTTAGCCTTTGGCTTTGTGAACTGGTAATATTCCAACATCAGTCTCATATTGAGAAATATTAAAGACTATGTTTTAAGAAGCAGGTGTTTTTACCACCATAAAGTAGCAAAAAAAAAAAAAAAAATAAAAAATAATAATAATAATAATAAAAAATATATATTAAGAAGAATTATTTAATATTAAAAAATAATCTTTTAAGGGAATGACTGATTGCACTTTTAAAACTAATACAATTTTCTAGAAAATAAAAAAGTTGAATAATCTTGTAATACTCTCACAAGAATCTCCTAATGAGAAATATTAGACACACAGACAAGGTTTAAGATGATTACAGCATAGGGAGACACTACTCAGACACATCAGCCTTTTAAGGTTTTTATTAAGTTACAAGTTTATAAAATTCCACACGTATGCACCAAACAGATTGTATTTTGTTCCTCCACATGCACAGTATACAAGACAAAAACGCTTGCTTTCCAATATGAAAATGGCAATGCTGTCTGCAAGTCATCTCACAGAGATTATGCATCGAATACATCAGTATTAAAACTCACGGCCAGGTCTTGTTAAAAAAAAGAAAAGAAAAAAAAGAAAAAAAAAGAAGAAATAAAATAATAATTATAAATAAATAAAATAAAACAAACAAACAAACAAAAAACACATTGTTAGGTTTTCTAGTCTGGCCCAATTGAAAAATATACTCACTATTTACATCTGGAAAAAAAGAGAAAACACATCAATCACTGCTGAAGGTTACTGATATTAAACCTAGCTGTGTTTAGAGAACACAGTTGTTTAAAGGTTCAGCAGAACGTCCAGTTTAGTTAAGACAATCCAGGGACGTATGTTTACCAAACACCAAAATAAGAGAGAATATGAACCCTCTGATGTGTCCTGATACTTATTCTGTATCGATGATGTTGGTTTACAGAATTTGAGAGCCATGTCACACAAAAGTAATATGTAAGACACCATATTTCCAAACATTCCATAGACACCCAAAAGAATTCAGGTGCACAGCTTGCATAATCACCACTGAAAAGCATGTAACAGATAGGATCAGCTGAACATGAGTCTAAGGTTATCACGCTCAATGCCAAGTGTTGGCCAGAGGGGTACAGAGACTCCAGCACTGGGCTGTGGAAAAGTGGACGTGGAAGTTAAATGAGGGATAGTTCTTCAGCATCTTTGGGATGAGTTGGAGTGATGTTTGTGATCCAGAACTAATCGTCCAACATCAGTACCTCACTAATTCTCTTGTGTGGGCCATCAAATCCTCACAGCAGTGCAAATCCAACACATACTGCCATGCAAAATAGGCTGTTACTGCAGCAACTAGGGATCAACCTCCCAGTTAATGCCCTCCATTTTAGAGGAAGTGTCCACAAACCTTTGGACAAGGCAGGTGTCCATTTAGTTACTGTAACTTTAAGTGAAATATGTTGGAAAATACATGGTACACATATGTAAAAGATAAATGCCAGTTTTCAGAAAAGTATGTCAATAAAGCTGTCTCCTAATTATTAACAACCTTCACATTCAATGTAAACAAATAAGAAAACTGCCAGAAAGAAAACAAACGTGTGCCTATTTCCAATTCTTTGTCTAATAAATCATAGAAAGACTCATATTCATACTTCACCGTCGCATGCATAATGTGTCCAGACAGCCTTTTACTCTGCAAATGGAGTGCCATCATTCACTTAAATGAACACATTAGCATCGAGGCCAGCCTTTCTCCAGCTTTTCTTCAAGGGCCCTCACCACCTGAGACAGTTTTCTTCTGAACTAAAGCCTAGCCGAGATTTCTGAGGGGCAGGAGGGTTGCAAGGACGTCCACCACTGTCCAGGAGCTCTGGCATCAGTCAATCAACAGCCTGCATTGTGACAGCCTCAATAATAGGGCACAGAAAATCAATATCTCATTGACTGGGCCGCTGCAGCCTAATCAAGGAGCTCCAGACACCCAGCAGAGTGAGAAAGAGAGGGAGGGGAGGGAGCGGTCAGATCACAGCTCTTTCTGACCGAGCACTGCTCACATGCTCTCGGCCACTGAGACAAGGTCTGAGTCACCTTGCATCTTCTCTTTGTGCTCGCTCGGGACATTTTAAAAAACACACCATATGGCAATGAACCGGGAACCAGCAAAGCGTGACAAGGCTCAAAGGCATGGGTCTTTAAAGAATGACCAGTACGTTCTTGATTCAGATTCAACACATATAGCTTGTTTTTAACCCCTCAGTGTCACTGCTGAAGGACTAGAGGACGACCGACACACACTGTGCAGCGACAGATGATCCTCTGACTTTATATCTACAAGGTGGACCAACAAGGTAGGAGTGTCTAACAGGGTGGACAGTGAGCTAACACAGTGTTTAAAAACTCCAGCTGCCACTGCTGTGTCTGATCCACTGGTGCCAGAACAACACACGTTCAGAGAACGAGAATGATCCGCCAGCCAAATCATACCTGCTCTGTGGTGGTCCTGAGTCCTCATTTCAGGGAACATTTTGGACATATCTCTAGAAATGTCTACTTTCTCATTTTACCCAACGTAGGTGTTCACTTCTCTCTCAGAATGATCATCCAGTAGGGATCGGACCGACTCGGCTGGTCTCCTTCCACAGTAAACACACCTACAACGTATACAGCACTCTTTAGGCTCTTATCTTGTTCCTGCCACCTCAGATAACCTTGTATCATGAAGCAAATCAAGGTGTAGACTTTATTTGCTCCATCTCTGGCTTTGTGAGGCTTTCAGCTTCCTGTCAAATGCCTTAAAAGGTGCTATAAAATTTTAAGCATGAAGCCAATCTCCCGTGCATTTGAAGTGCTCCACGTCTTGCCACTTAGTCAGCTCCAATCTCTGTGAGTTTATTCACCGGTTTACGGTGTACGCAGCTGACAAGAACCTGCTGATGTTTCCCACTCCTGCGAGAAGGCACTAGTTATATTCAAAGCTTTTATACAGTGCTGAGTTTAACAGCTCTGTGTGTGTGTGTGTGTGTGTGTGTGTGTTAACCCGCCTCTAAGTAGCCTTAGAACGGGTGCTTCCAGAAGCAAAAACATACACTGTTTAAAAGACAGGTGCTGTACAGGAACATATTTCTCCACTTAATGTCCAGCAACAGACCGGTTTCAGTCGCAGTGAGACTTCACATGAGTCTTGTATTCATAAAATATTATAATTATATTCAACGTAATTTGCTGCAGTGACAGTTGCCATTCTTCTAGAAAAGTTTTGCCTTATAAACATTGCTGTGAGGATTTGATGGCAGCCATAAACACATTGGTGCAGTCAGGTACAGGATCAGAAATGTCAGTCCACATTTTCATTGTTCCACAACCCAGTGCTTGGGGGCTTTATACCCTTGTAGCCTCTGTTTGGCACTAATTATAAGCCTGCACATGTGCCGCTGCTTCAGTTGCTCAAATCAGAAGAAGAAGCTAGATATTTTAGACAAGTAGTGTTCAGATTATAAATGTATTGTGAACACAGGACTCCCCAAAGGTCACTTCTCTGAGGGGAAATGTATGCATTTTTATGTTTTCACAGCCTGATTTTTATTTTAAAAGAGAAAAACAGAAGAAGCCTGGAATCAAGGAGATGAAAAAACAAAACCTCCAGCAAATTAAAGTACTGTGATAAAGGATTATGGGACAATTCTGTTCCCGACTCAAAGCTACTGAAGCTTTTCGATACTGTCTAACAAATTCAGGCCATACACACAAAGAAAAGGAGCAGCACTGATATTTTTATAACATGAGTATGTTGTACACACAGTCACAAAATACTCTTAGAAGTGTCTGGTCTGTTGTTATTTCGTGATCGCAATGAGAGCCCTGTCCACTGGTAGCACTGTTTCACTAAATCCAAGATTTGCATGTGACCAAGCAACAAATCAAGTTGAGTGTTTCTTTACGCATATGAGTTACGATTCAGGATGCAACAAATTGCAATAACAGGTTCGGACACCTCCTCAGACCAATCACAGACACGCACGTTCACCCTCAACAGACAAACCTGGGGAACCATGAGCAAACGGTCACCTTCTAGTGTGAACTGAACTTTAGACTAGGTTTAGGGTTAGTGTTAAGGTTTGCGTTAGAGACATGTTTATGGATAATTTCACGTTTAAGGTTAGGGTTAAACGCAATTTATGCTTCTGTATAGACATGAGCCTTACGCTGTTCCCTGATGCACACCTCTCCATAAATGTAACTACATGTCGCAGCAACACAGGCCACGACAAATATGATTGGTTCGCAGATGCAGGATCAGGTTGAATTGAGGAAGTCCAGAAATATGAACTCATCTTCTCCCGAATACAGAGACTGAAGACAGAAGTAAATTCATGATGAGAGATTTCCTCAGACTCTGAGAACAAATTAGTTTTATATTCTCATAAAAATTCTCATTACAGTAACATGCTTCCATAATATATGGAAGATATTTGAGATTCAGCCCTAGTGTTGGTTGTGGCGGTGTAAATGCAGGGCGATGCAGACACCCACACAGAAGAAAACACTCACAATGGTGTAGGGCACTGGCGCAGGCTACGCCATAAACCCTGCATTGATTCAACGCAGAAGCATAAATCTGCTGTTAGGGTTATATTAAAGTTATATTAGGATTGGTTTTGAGTTTAGGGTTAGGTTTAGACTTAGGTTAGGAGCTGAGTTTTCACACTTGGTATGTGACACAATGTATGTATGGAGATGCTGTTTTGGTCAAACATGTCCTAATTCACCTTGAGACCAGGTCAAACATTGAGGACAGAAGCCCCGTGACGTCCTGTTACCTTGATTTCTGAGAGTGGGATGAGGGGGATGAGTCCCAAACCAGCTCTGCCCATTTACCACAGCGAGTGCAGCACACATCCTCTGGACACGCAAACCTTTAATTGTGCAGAATGCTGCACACTCAAGTCATTCATGATTTAACGAGAGCGAGGAAGGGAACAAAACACTATACCCCATCAAAGGGACCCAGAAGTGATTTCTCTTGCTCTGGAGCTGACAGTTTTGTTAGAGGCCTAATAGCGATCCACTCTGGAGTAATGGGAATGTGGGGGGAAGTCAGATAAAAGAGACAGAGCGAAGGTAATGGCACTGGTTTCTTAGCTGCTGTTGGGAGAAGCCCACTTACCAGGCTCTAGAACCTTCTACTCTAGTTCCTTGTCTTAAAGACAGGGAATAGGAACGTGTTTAAAGTGGAAAACTTCAATCGCCAGTGCTTCTGCATGGTACGGCAGATAAGTTAGAGCTGGAGACTCTAGATCAGGAGTAAAATGATGAGTTGGGAGCTCACTCAGAGTTTGTACATACGAATTGGTGTCACTTAAATATAGATTTGTGTTGTTTTTCTCTTTGATTTCTATAGTCTTACCCACTAAAAAGCCCACATTTCTAGCTCAACAGAACAAATCCACCGACGTGGATATTATAAATGTATAAGCTTCAAGCTTTTCAAAAGGAATCTCAACACAGAAGGAGCGAGAGAGTGAGAGAGAGCCTGAAAGATGGAGAGATAGGAATGTAAAAAAAAATGGATCTGATCACACTCAGCAGTAGTAAACAGGTCCCTACACTTGACCCTGAAGTCTGGGAACTGAACTGATTTAGAGGCTGTCCTTATGTCTATTTTTTATCCACTTTGGTATGCAAATGGGTTTAAGGCATTGATTGTTTTGGAGGACCAAATGCAAAGCAAAAAGGAACTTAATATGTGCACTCTCGCACTTCACAAGAAGCTGAAACTGAAAAAGAGGGAAGTAGGAATAGTCTGGTATGGGGTAGTAAATGAAAACCATCTTCTTGATGATCATTTGGTTATTTTTCCAGTCACAGCTTTTCCTTCTTGATGAGTCCTCTTGTATTTGATATTCCATTATTCCCAGGTATGACAGACACGATACAGGGCTGATCTCATCAAACCAAAACGAGATAGGAGAAACAGGGACATGGTCTGGGAATCTATACACTGCCTGTCAACAATACTGGAAAACCCAACATCTTTAGTACATTCTGCACCAGCACCTCCCTGATAGCAACATTGTTCTCACCCTAGTTTGGCCCACATCCACCATTTTCATTACCCCATATCCAACATGGACTGACAACACTTGGGTGGACAACCCCTGCTTGCCATGGAGGCCATAAACTTCAGTTCACTGTTTGGGGCACTTTCATCTTACATCCAGTTTGCCACGGCCAGTACAGCCATGTCTTTGCCAGATGAGTGCAAGATGTGTGCCGTGACGTGGGCCAAATAAGCATTTTTAAAATGTGGGACACTTTAGGTTCTGATGAAGTTTGCCAGGACCGACAGTGGGCCAGCACTGCAGCATCTCTGCCAGACGTGGCCCACATCTGCATGCTATTAGGACAGTGATGGTGCTTCCTTGGGAATAAAGCCAAGGCCTTTGTGTGAGATGTAAGCGCTCATCATTACTCCAATTTCTGAAACTCTTTTATGGCCACAGAGTTTCAGTATGTGCTTTTTAAAAAAGAGTAATAATATTCATCATTAAAAAAAAAACATACTAACAAACTTGCTGTTCATACCGAGGAAGACACTCTGATGAAGCTGAGAGCTGAAGCATAAATATATCTAAAGGACAAGCGCATAGCAGATTAATGGAAATAAAGCAAACAATTAAACCTAAGAGGTGCAGCAATCTAAGTCATAAGGCTATCACCAGCCATCCATGAATAGGAGTGCATGAGTAGGGCATAATGGCCATGCCTCTCTCTCATCACTCAGCATGAGACTAGCCAATGCAGAGGGACTTAATTACATAACAAAGTTGAGCAGTTGGTGTTCTCCTGCAAGCGTGTTGAGCTATCCAATGGTGTTGCAGTTTGTAAAGAAATTGTGGCTCCTAGCTTCATAGCGTTGTCTTATTGGGAGAGTCCTAACTAGTGGGGGGTGGTAATGAGTAAATTGGGGTTAACAAAAATTAAAATAAAATTCAAATTTAAATTTCCAAACAAAGTATGCCCACATTTTCACCAGGCAGTGCTTGTATGTATGAGAGAGAGAGAAAGAGAAAGAGAAAGAGAGAGAGAGAGAGAGAGAGAGAGAGAGAGAGAGAGAGAGAGAGAGAGAGAGAGAGAGAGAAGCCTGAGGCCGAGAGTCATCAGGAAGCAGTAAGGGCCACCAGTGCAGTAAAGATAACAGGAGACAGAGCGAGAGAGCCCGGTCTCTCCACTCCAGAGCCTCGCGCACCCATGCCTGAAAAAAAACAGACAAAAACAAAGCTTTTAGAGCCAGGACCTAAAAGCCTGGAGGAGAGAAAACAAAAACAACAGTACAACACAGAAACAACAGGACAAATAAGGAGCATTTACACAGTTTCTGAAAACACATTAAGAAAAGAATGAAGAATAAAGAGAAAGAAAGGGAAAGTAAAAAAAGCTCTGGCGAAGCTACTCTCTCTACGTCTACATTATTAACTACCTTCAACAGGGAGGACCATTAAAAGAACCCAGTCACGATGAGAATGGGAAGAGTCAGGAGAGAAAGAGAGAGGGAGAGAGAGAGAGAGAGAGAGAGAGAGAGAGAGAGAGAGAGAGAGAGAGAGAGAGATGGGTGAGTTGGAAATTAAAAGAGGGAAAAAATTGGAAGGGTAAGGAAAGATTGTTTCAGTTTCTTTCTGTTTAAAGTAGGGACAGTGCAAAGAGACAGAGAAAGAGAGAGAGAGAGAGAGAAGGAGAGAGAGAGAGAGAGAGAGAGAGAGAGAGAGATCGGGAAGAAGAGTGCTTCAGTTTCAGCTTGTTTAAAGTAGGTGCATTGGAGAAAGAGAGAGAAAGAGAGAGAGTGTGTGTGAGAGAGTGAGAGAGAAAGAGAGAGAGAGATGGTTCCGCTGTTTTATATGCCGCTTTGCTCGGCAGTCAACAAGGAATAATAAGCGGCTGACAGAGATGGATAGCGGTGAAAACGTGCATTTCTAAAAAGGTCGGATGCTCCGGCGCGGCTCGAGAAAAGGGGGAAGAGAAAAAAGAGAAGTCTATTATACACGGATGGAGGGAACGTGGCCAGGCCAAAATAAACGCGCTTGCCGGATGATTGAATCGCCATCAGAAGCCTATGAATGGTGGCAGAAACGGGGAATAAAAAGAAGGGGAAATGTGGGGGTGGAGGTGGGGGGGCAGGAGGAAGAGCTCACTGAGCTGGTGGATGTGGATGGGTGGGGTGGGGTGAGGGGAGCACTCACTGTGCTAGTGCATGTGGATGGGTGGGGTGGGGTGAGGGGAGCACTCACTGTGCTAGTGCATGTGGATGGGTGTAATGGTGGGTATAGGGTGAGGTGAGGGGAGTGCTCACTGTGCTAGTGCATGTGGATGGGTGGGGTGGGGTGAGGGGAGAGCTCACTGTGCTAGTGGATGTGAATGGGTGGGGTGGGGTAAGGGGAGCACTCACTGTGCTAGTGCATGTGGATGGGTGTAATGGTGGGTATAGGGTGAGGTGAGGGGAGTGCTCACTATGCTAGTGGATGTGGATGGGTGGGGTGGGGTGAGGGGAGAGCTCACTGTGCTAGTGGATGTGGATGGGTGGGGTGGGGTGAGGGGAGAGCTCACTGTGCTAGTGGATGTGGATGGGTGGGGTGGGGTGAGGGGAGTGCTCACTGTGCTAGTGGATGTGGATGGGTGGGGTGGGGTAAGGGGAGCACTCACTGTGCTAGTGCATGTGGATGGGTGTAATGGTGGGTGTAGGGTGAGGTGAGGGGAGTGCTCACTATGCTAGTGGATGTGGATGGGTGGGGTGGGGTGGGGTGAGGGGAGCGCTCACTGTGCTAGTGGATGTGGATGGGTGGGGTGGGGTGGGGTGAGGGGAGCGCTCACTGTGCTAGTGGATGTGGATGGGTGTAATGGTGGGTATAGGGTGGGGTGAGGGGAGCGCTCACTGTGCTAGTGGATGTGGATGGGTGTAATGGTGGGTATAAAGAAAAGCTCACTGAATTGGTGGATGTGGATGGGTGGGGTGAGGTCGGGTGAGGGGAGAGCTCACTGTGCTGCTGGATGTGGATGCACCCAACCAGGTGGGGGTATAAGGGAGCACTCACTGAGTTGGTGGATATGGATGGGTTCACTGCCTTCTCCCAGTCCTCCTTCACTCAGGCTCTTGATCTGAATGACATAGTTGTCGTTGGGAGAGAGGGTCAGCTCCACGGTGGTCTTGTTGGTGGTGATGGTGTACATGTCATTGTTGTGGTGTCGTCTGTACAGCACCTGGAGGGCAAATGTTATAATGCAGCACTGGAAGATTTATTGCAGACATGGGCAAATATAGCACACTGGAACCCACCAACACACACACAGTGAAACAAGACCATTTATTCAGTTTTGTTGGCTTCTAAACTTTAGAAGTGCCCCTCCCCTTTGTCTGAGTCTGTCCAATCACTGAGGTTAAACGCAGCAAAAAAACACAACAAACACAGAGAAAAAGAGAACAGAGCAGAAAGAGAACTGAGCAAAACTGGCTAAAAACCAGAGCTTCTGCTCCTCGCTCCTCAGTGCTGTGCGCTCAGGGTCGGGGTGAAGGAACAAGGAACAGATGCTGAAAGCAGCCATTCTAAACAGGGATGTTTAGACCGGGGGAGAATAAGTCCCCTTTATGCCAAGCTTAACAGAAAACAAGGACACTTACGACATATCCAGTGACCTCAGACTCTGTGTCCAGAGCAATGACCGGATCCCACTGCAGTGTGAGCTGAGAACCAATCAGACTCCACTCCACGTTCTGAGGGGGCTGCCCTGGCGCTGTGAAAAGAGGCAAGTTTATTTATATAGTATTTTTATACACTGCAGACATTCAAAGTGCTTTACAAATGAGAAAATTCAAAGATAATTCAAAATAAAGTTTAATAGTACGTAGGAGAACAGAAATAAAACATCAGTGGACACAGGACGCTCTAGATGTAATATTTTTGGTCAGTGGATTATTCTCAGTCCAGCAGTAACACTGCGGGGTTTTAAAACTCCAGCAGCACTGCTGTGTCTGATCCACTCGTACTACCACCATCACGTCAGTGTCACTGCAGTGAATGAAAATGCATACTGCTTTTTTATGGTCAGAGGAGCTAATAAAGTGGACAGAGTGCAGAAACAAGGAGGTGGCTTTAATGTTATGACTGCTCTGTGTATAATAATATGTTATTGGTTGTCTCTGTGGAAAACTGGGGCCCAATGAAACAGCCTTATGGACCAACTCTGGAAGTCCATCATTTTAGCCAGCTCTAAGGGTCTAAGGGTTACGTGTTACTGTGTTGATTTTCACAATTAAGACTCAGTTACAGTGTAAACACTTCTTGGAATTGTCCAGATCCAGCTCTGACCACTCCTCACAGGATACTCACGTGGTTTCTTGGTAGTCGCATTAATGGGCAGAGATTGCGGGCCTGTCCCAGCAGTGTTGAAAGCACACACAGCTAGAAAATATAGAGTGTTGCCCTCCAGGCCGCTAACGTTGGCAGCTGTGGAGTTTCCACTGATTCTCACTCGACCCACGGTGTCCGGCTTTGTGTCGTCTACCCAGTAAACCACCTGGACAAACAGGGACAGGGACAGGACATGACCATTTGGGTTTTCCTCCCAATACACACCAGGTAACTCCTAAGGTAATGCACATTAATGTGTGTGTGTGTGTGTGTGTGTGTGTGTATCATGAATATATCACATTGCGTGAACCAAAACCTGTTTACAACTCATATTGTGGGGACATGTCTTCCTTGTGGGTGCAGCTAGTTTAAGGTAAGTGTTAAGTTTAGAGTAAATCTAGCCTCTGTAACAGACACTGGGAACACAAGTAGGTGATTGCATTCTGATTGAGTCTCTGCATATCTGTGTATACACTCTTCTGTGTATCATTTTGTACTGGCTCTGGTACTGGTCTGACGTGAATCAAAACTGCCCCTTCTACAAATCAAGCCAAAACAGCAGACTTGTGCAGTCCTTTTGAGTGTCAGTCAAATTTCTGGCAATTCTTGGCAACGTTAGGTGAAGAAAGGTACTAGACACTCCCTAAAGAATGTAGTAATGTGAGACTAGGCTTAAGCTAGTAGTACTTATGAAAAACGTTAATGGAAAAACTCACACAAAATGTATGGTTGTTATAATGTCCCCACATTTCACAGATACAAGATTGTGTGTGTGTGTGTTTTCTCTCCCACAAACAGGTTAAATGAAATTAAAATACTTATTTTCTAATTTTAATAATAAGAATTATAAAATACAATTATTAATTAATAATATATTATGGCATGTTTATCTCAGTGGAGGGGTGGGGTTAGAGAGGGGTTGAACATATTCTCATATGCAAAAAGGGGCACTGCAGAAAGAAAATAAATTGGAAACAATTGACCTCTGTTTAATTTTTTTCCTGACTACAATTAATCTACTTATTCTTATTCTGACATGTTACTATTTCAGGAAATGCCAAAGTCAAAGCCACAGAATAAAACTTTGTAATCTGTAGACCACCAGAGACAGTCCTGAAATAGGTCTTCACTCTGTTTTTGATGTATGCTGTTCATTGGTTTCTGGGCCTAATGGATGTTAAAGTATCTGGGCGTATTGAAGTGAATCAATAGCAGAACAGCTCAGTTCACATGGCACCATTCTAATTACATTAAATCACCTCAACACCGCCAATAATCAACTGAATTATCATTGACACCATTTCCTGCAGCGTGTGGCTGATTGAACACGTTATCGTACATCGACGGATGCTGAGACTGTGGTTTCCTGGAGAAACGTGGCCTAATTGATTTTCCCAAGGATATGAAATTTCACTTAACACTTAGCTAAGAAATCTTCTTTAAAAGGAAATGAAATAATCAATTATTAACCCTCGGGTGGGGCATAATATCAGTGTTTGGGTATTATGTGTCAGAAGAGTTAAGTCAATGAATAATTAGACAATAATGAGATTGGCCCAAGGGACTTCACTCCTAAATTATTACCTTACTTCTTTATTCACTGGGGCTTTTTTGGGGATGTTATGAGACTATATATGTAACATGCCGCGAGTGCGGTATTTAATCATGATCTAATGGCTCTTCTGCTTACTCCCTGAGCTGCTATGATCAATATCGCAGACATCTAAGTGTTCCTTTACGGTACATTACATGTTTGTCGTTGTGAGACAGTGAGAAGAATGTGAGAAAACACTGTGACACAGTCGTCACTAGGGAGAAAGTCTGGAGGAAAAGAATTTCATTAAACAGTGTCAGTATCTAAGCTTCTGAACGTGAAATGTCCAAGAGTAGTCATTCTGGTAACACTTCCTAGGAATCCTTTATAAGCATTTATATAAATAAGGTGTCATATGGAATATCTAATACTTAATGATGCCTGTATGGTTGTGTTTAATGGTGTGCTAATAAGATTAAAGCATTTTCTGTATAACATGTAATTATAGTTTAAATGTGAACCATTTTTCTGTGCTTGGTCATTTTATGGTAACTGTTTTGCAGTTTTAAAAATTAAAACAATTTAGTCAACTAAATTTTGCCTAAATATGAATTAGTTTAAAAAAGTTAGGTGAGAAGAATTTATTGGTTACTGCATTCATTCCATCAGGAAAAAAAGAGAGGATAATACTGTATCCAAAATATGTTTGAGTTTTAAAGATAGTGATCTCAACGTTAGCGATCATGAATTTTATTCCATTTTTAAGGATAATAATGGTGAATTGTGAGAATTGCTTGATTACGAATGGTGTCAAATGCAAAAAGAACTTTTTAAACAAATTGGAGTAACTAAACAAACTCTTTCCAATAATTTCTACAAAATGGGGACATTTCAAAAAGAAGGAAAGTGGGTGCCACATGAATTGAGGCAGAAGAATAAGTATGACCCTGTTGTGAAGTGTTTGAATCTGTACGATAAAACAACAGGGACAGTCTATTCTGTGGAAATAACTTGGCTGGTGAAAAGTGGATTTATTACGACAATCCCAAATGAAAACTCATGGGGGAGATCCTGGGGACGTGAATGGGAAATGAAGGGTGTGCTGTATTTTTAACTTTTAAAACTGGGTGTAATGTTTAAGCACTACAAATCATAGCTGTTGCGAATGAACCACAAAATCAGTCGCTAAGTTGGAGCAGGAAACGTTACTGACGCCTGTTGTGAAGTTCTGGACCCATTGTATGGTCCAGACATAACCCCTTCCCACTATCATTAATTGCTCTGATTGATGTAAAGAGCTGTGTCTGATGTTCACTTTTGAAGAAGTGCAAAAAAAATGGTTGACTTCACAGTGTTAAAAGACAAAACTTTCCTCACTGCAAGAATTCGTAAATTGCCTGAAGGATGACTTAAGGTGGTACACAACAACTGAGAGTCGTTTCACGATTAAACATTTAATTTTCAAAACACTTTATAACTTATTTGTGCACTTCATAAACTTTACATCACTTTACATAGACTTCACAGGACATGATTGTATGACTTTCTAATGTCCAATTTTGTACTGCATTAAAACGTATTGCCATTTGGACACTGAATAACAAGGTGCTACAACAAGATTAATTAGCAATGCTCTGTGGATATACAAAATATACTGTGTGCTCTGACTATGAATTTATATGCTCTTGCTTGTATGTCTCACGCATGTAAATGTAACTTTTGTATGTTCATATATGACAGAAAAAATAGTGATATTCACAACAATTCTATGCTACCTGCTGGTAGTTACTAGTTTTACTGGTGGTAGTATAGACTGGTAGTTATTTTACAGTAACTAAGTTCTCCTCCACTAGTGGCACTCTTTCACTAAATCCACAGAAACTGTTAAGAACCTGAAGAAGAATCAAAGAAACAGTGCAGTAAACTGTTGTGGTAATTGTTATGGTTAGGGTTATGATTATGGTTAGGGTCAGCACAAGGGTTAGGGCTGATTTGCTTTGTAATCATCAGAAAGTCATGTGTACATCCATGGAATGTAAACTATTATTCATAAACATTGTGTGAATCCTGGGAATGGTCCTTCAGCTGAATATGTACGTATATATTCACATTGAAATCAGGATTAATATATGCCACATAGAGCTAAATAAATGCAATCAATCTTTATCTGGATTTATCTGAGCTGTTAGCACTGTAAGTGGACAACATAAAAAAAAAATCATACTAAATCTGAGGATTTCTGAACCTCTCCCACGTTTCCTTTAGTTTAATCCTGCATTATCTGGACCCTAGTTCCTGCTTGTTCCAAGCCTACCACACTGGCTCTTCTTCAAGTACTTGTTCTCAGTTTCCTCACCCAGGTCAGTATTTCTGTGGTAATTCTTGTGGATCTTTTTCTTTTCTGGAAAAGTTGCAGCGTAGGAGAAATGCACTGGAAACATGGAACTTTAGTTCAGAAGCTGCCAGACATCTCTTTTATCACTGAACACTTTGGTCTTTACAGGCTCCTTATTAAAAGCAAACTTCTTAAAGCTCAAAGAGGAACAACTTTAGCCCAAACTCACTCGTCTGAACTGATTAGGTAACATTTACTATGAACCCTATACTCAGAAAGGCTGTATTAATGTTTTATAAGGCATTATGACATACAGAAGCCCTTAAAATGCCTGGCATAATGCCTGCTTAGTAGCAGTCTTTCATAACACCCCACTTTAATGATATTATAATGCATTATGAAACCTGTTATTAAGACGGCAAAAAATATTTTGAATATGTTTTTAAACAGGGTATATATATATCATATAAAATATTGTTCATTCATTTATGAAATATTATAAACGCAGGGATTATAGAAAAATTGCTAGGGAGTTTCTGTATTTTATTATTCATTTTACATTTTTTTAATATATATTTTAAAATAATATTATCCAAGAAAGCTTTTAAACTAAGATAATTCAAACTGAATATCTCCAATTCACTCAAAATGTGAAAAATCTTGGATATATAATAGATTTAAATAATTTCCCAGTCCTAAAAATATCCAAATGTTAAAACTCTGGTTTTCAAACACACATAACTGACAATATTCACAATTCTAAATCACATTTTACAGATAGATGGGTGTTTACTGTAAGGGTTTAATGTACAGTTTCCCTAACCGTGAAGTCTGTTCTGTCTGTCACCCAGCAGAACTCACCAAACAACAGCAAACATATCCATACCTTTCTACGCCCAGTTTGTCACCCCAAAAGCACCTTATATTCTCTCCAGCTTAAATGGCTGTTGCCATGGCGATGTGGGCAATTTTTCTTTTTTTTTTGTGCTTTTTGCCATGGGGCAGGGGTGACAGAGAAGAAAAGAGTGCCTGGGCAAGAAAACACTCTCTTTTGCCTCTTTAAAAGCCTAGCCTGGAGCATTTTCATCTCCCTGCTAAAAGCCAGGGACGTTTAAAAACCAGCGATAGAAGACAAACGATGCCATTTCGGTGAATTTTTCAAGGTCATGTGGAGAGCTAGGTCTGTGTGGATGACAGAGAACTGGTTAAAACCAGAGAGGGAGAGAGAGAGAGGGAAGGAAGACAGGAGCTAGTTTAGATCTGGATGCTGCCACTTCAATTCATAGCCAAAGAAGAAAAAGCACAAGTGCTGCACTCCTTTTCAGCACGTTGCTCTGTCAGGCTTTGTTTTCATTCCCACTACATTTCAGTGGGGTGTAAAACCAACCATCAGCCTCTGTCAGAGATTAATTCTAATTTAATGAGTGAGATTTCATTAAAAAAATACAATTCCAATATGGACACTGTGAAACAAGGAAATCACTCATATTTCTGGGTTAAAATGAGCCAGATTTTAGTTAGAAGTAGGATTAAGGCTGATTCTTACTGCTGGGTATGCATCAGGAATTAATATTTGAACTATATCTGGTTCACATTATATGAATCATGGGGAATGTCGGTATGTGTGAACCCTGAGGGCACCCTGACATTGGTGGACAGGTTCATAGCCACCGAGCATGCTGGGAGCTCCTTCATGTGCTCCACAGCCCCTCCCACACACTATGCCGCCACATTGTGAAATATTTCACATCATAGTATTGAACACTGATAAAATATTCCTATGTATATTCTATCACTACACAGCTGAATGTGTCATACCTGGCAGATAATTATTCTTAGTTTCATCATGATTTGGAGAAAGTAAAATTATTATGGTGATATGAGCTGCAAATATAATAAAATATTTTCACTGGATAAAATATAAAGCCCTAAAAAGGTCTTACAGACTGAAGTAAAACAACTGTTTCTGAAGTTTAAACAAATGTAAAGTTAATTTTTGTTCACTTGGTGAAATTGGATTGGTTTCTTCAAAGAACTGTTTGGGTTGGATAAAAATAATTAAACCTTTGGTAACTACATGAGCTATGAGCAGCCATTCATAACTGTATTCTGGGGTTGTTTTGGGGATTTAATATTGTTGTGTTGGAGGTGTTGTGTGGACTTGGTGTGTAGCGAGATGTTGTGTTGTATCAGGGTTCACTGTTCAGAAAAAGTCTTTGGATGTGTGGTTCCCCTGCATTTCTCTACACGGCAATCCCAAATTGCTGCTTGTTCACTTGCTCCTTTCCATGTAGTGCCCTTGTAAGGGCACTTCAATAAATGCTGCTTGTGCAGTAGTGACTTGTAAAGTCTTGTTTCCTGCTCCTGGTGGCGTATACACAGTTATATATATAGAAACAGTATATAGATCAGAATTAAGATGTTTTTACTTAACCCATAAGAGCCCAAATTCAGTTCACCATTAAGCCAAATGAAGGGAAAACAGACCAATGAAACAAGATGGAACATATATTTTTTTTTCACATCACAACAATCATTTTGTGAAATGTGTTTGAATGTTTTGTTCCTGAAATGGGATCAAAGCAGGTTGTATGTGACATAGAAAAGGTTACTAAAAGTTGTAACACGCCCTTTAAATACAAAAATATACTTTGAAAGGAATACTTTCTATGGTCTCAATGTCCTAACGAAGCACACCATCATTCTGTAAACGAGGACACATGAACACAAATTCACAACCTGTCATGTTCCAGGACATTTAGTAAATGTCACTTAGGGACATCATGATTTAAAGTGAAGGAAAAAACTGTGTAGAAACACAAATGTCACCAGGGGCTCTTTTGAGCTACTAAGACATAATTTTTTTGCAGTGTACCATTAAGAGTCCTTGGGCTAAAGTCCTACAGTTTGCCAACATGTATAACAGAATTAAAACTAAGTCAATCTGTATCAAGGCCACAAATATAATCTTAAAAAACTTCAAGTCAAGCTCTGTTCTGATTGCTTAAGAGTCATACCTCATATCCAAGGACCCTCTCAGGGCTGGAGTGGACAGGGTCCCAGTGGACCTGGATGTCGGATGCGGACAGGCTCCTGGCCGTCACTCTCTCTGTCGCTACGCTCGGCACTGAGGAGGTGGGAGAGAGAGAGAGAGAGAGAGAGAGAGAGAGAGAGAGAGAGAGAGAGAGAGAGGGAGAGAGAAAGAGAGGCTCTGGATCTTTTAATTCAGCAACTTCACAGGCACAAAAAGGCAGAAGTGGATTAAGGGCTGAGAATAAGAGCCCTCTCCTCACCTGAGAGAAACCCCTCTACTTCATTTTAATGGGATCTGTGACTGGCAGGGAGGAGGACAATCTGCTGGGCAAATTCAATTAACACTGTAGCTCTCAGATAGGCCCGTAAGTGTCCAGCAGGATTTGCTGTAATCTATTGCAGTAATAACTAATATCGGGTTGACATTGACGGTGCAGGTGCTAGTGTGTGTGTGTGTGTGTGTGTGTGTGTGCATGTGTGTTGAGTAGAGAGGGTGGATATGAGGGGTTTCCGCTGTCTGAATCAACTTATTTCATCATTACTATTCAAGGTCAGTTCTGTGTGTAAGGCATAGTGAATAATGTGTGTGTTTGTGTGTGTGTGTGTGTGTGCACATTTGTGTATGGAAGAAGTGCCAGACCTTGAAGTATTTGTCTGAAGCTGACAGGACCCGACTGCTCACATCAAGTATCCACGTCATTGTCCGAATCTGTGTCAGGCATTGTTTTTTTTCCCCCTCAAATAATTTAGTCTTCAGTTCATTCATTCATTCATTCATTCATTCATTCATTCAATGTCTGTAAGGGCTTATCCAGTACAGTGTTGTGGAGGGTCCTGAGCTTACTCTGAATCACTGGGTGCATGGCGGGAACACACCCTGGAGGGGGCACTAGTCCTTTGCAGGTCGACACACACTCTCACATTCACTCACACACTCGCACCTATGGACACAGTAGCTCATCCACCAATGTGTGATTTTGGACCATGGGAGGAAACCGTAGCACCCAGAGGAAACCCAAGGGGGAGAACACACCAAATACTCATCCGGAGTGGGGCTCGAACCCAAAACACAGTGTGTGTGCATCTGTATGATCTGTGTGTGTAAATGAATAAGTGGGTTACATTGTCAACAGATGTGAGTGCGTAAGTGATTGGGTGAGTGTGTAAAATTGGCCAAAGGTGTATGTGTGTGACTGGGTGAGAGAGTGATTTCCTGTGATGGATTGGGTTTCTGTCTGTGTTTTGGTCCTTCCTTGTGGCTAATAACCAAATGTTACAGAGCATGAATTAATAAATCTTGTATTAATATTGATTTAAAATAAATTATTTTGATATTCATAGTATTGGCAAAAGTATTTGCTCATCTGCCTTCACACGTATATAAATTGAGTGACATCCCGTTCTTAATTCATAGGTTTAAAAAAAAAAAATTGGTAGCCCACCCTTTGCAGCTATAACAGCTCTATTCATATCTTCTAGTAAGGCTTTTTCACAAGGTTTAACTGTGTTTATGAGAATTTTTGACCATTCTTCCAAAAGTGCTTTTATATGGTCAGACACTGATGTTGGACGAGAAAGTCTGGCTCACAGTCAATAATTCATCCCAAAGTTGTTGAGGACAGGACTCTTCCACACCACACCTTGCTTTGTGCACTGGTGCACAGTCATGTTGAAACAGTAATGGGCCATCCCCAAACTGTTTCAACAAAGCTGGGAGCATGCAATTGTCCACAATATCTTGGTATGCCGAAGCATTAACAGTTCTTTTCACTGGAACTAAAAGAAAAAAATACTGGTAAAATTCATACAAGTAATTTCACTTGTGTAAAAAAAATGCACAACTTATTTTCACCCAGGTTATCAACAAAAACGTAATTTTATCAGGGGGTAATTCCCCAAGGATTTTAAAATTAGCCAAATAACTTTGGTTGGAAAGATATCCACTGTGGAAAATCAGCCCAGGAGTGTCTAAAGCTGGGGTGTGTACATGATGCAGGCAGATGCTAACCTTCTTCTGCTGAGAACACAGTGGCGATGGAGCTGAAGGGCCCCTCTCCTCGTTTGTTAAATGCTCCCACTTTGACTTCGAAGGGAGAGAATGGTGGGAGTGTGTCGTTGTGGAACACGTATCTGGCAACGCTGGGGGCAGAGATGACCGCTCGGGTCCAGGTGACGGAGCCCACAGGCCTGAAGGCGATGATGTAGCCGAATCCCTCTCCGTTTTGCAGCTCCTCAGGGACGGGCTGAGAGCGGAACACAAAACTATAGTGATATTAAAACACATCGAGACCAGCACACCCCTCGCCCCACACTGAAACACAACACTCGCTCACATTACATTACACACCACTTTTACCATACTTGTTTTTCATTCATTCATTATCTGTAACCGCTTATCCAATTCAGGGTCGCGGTGGGTCCATAGCCTACCTGGAATCATTGGGCGCAAGGCGGGAATACACCCTGGAGGGGGCGCCAGTCCTTCATAGGGCAACACAGACACACACACATTCACACACATTCACTCACACACTCACACCTACGGACACTTTTGAGTCGCCAATCCACCTGCAACGTGTGTTTTTGGACTGTGGGAGGAAACCGGAGCACCCGGAGGAAACCCACGCGGACACGGGGAGAACACACCAACTCCTCACAGACAGTCACCCAGAGCGGGAATCGAGGCCCCTGGAGCTGTGTGACTACAACACTACCTGCTGCGCCACCATGCCGCCCATACTTGTTTTTCATTCATTCATTTTCTGTAACTGCTTCATTCTGATCAGGGTTCCTGTGTGTCTGGATCCTACCCAGAATCAATGAGTGCAAGATGGGTACACACAAAGATAGGGTGCAAGACAGGAGTACGTCACAGGGTATCACACACTCACCATGTCACTTATACACTTACACACGCCTGTCGACAATTTCAAACATTCACTCACAAAGTCACACCTTTGGACAGTTTCACACCAGTCACTCACTCACACTTGTTGACAGTTTCATACCCTCATCCAGTCACGTGTTCATGATTGTGTACAATTTCACACATTCACTCAGTCACTCACACCTGTGGACAATTTCACACACTCACCCAGTCGCTCACACCTGTGGACAATTTCACACACTCACCCAGTCACTCACACCTGTGGAATATTTCACACACTCACTCAGTCACTCACACCTGTGGACAGTTTCACACACTCACCCAGTCGCTCACACCTGTGGACAATTTCACACACTCACCCAGTCGCTCACACCTGTGGACAATTTCACACACTCACCCAGTCGCTCACACCTGTGGACAATTTCACACACTCACCCAGTCGCTCACACCTGTGGACAATTTCAAACACTCACCCAGTCGCTCACACCTGTGGACAATTTCTCACACTCACCCAGTCACTCACACCTGTGATATATTTCACACACTCACTCCGTCACTCACACCTGTGGACAATTTCACACACTCACCCAGTCGCTCACACCTGTGGACAATTTCACACACTCACCCAGTCACTCACATCTGTGGACAATTTATCACACTCACTCAGTCACTCACACCTGTGGACAATTTCACACACTCACCCAGTGGCTCACATCTGTGGACAATTTCACACGCTCACCCAGTCGCTCACACCTGTGGACAATTTCACACACTCACCCAGTGGCTCACATCTGTGGAAAATTTCACACGCTCACCCATTCACTCACACCTGTGGACAATTTCACACACTCACCCAGTCGCTCACACCTGTGGACAATTTCAAACACTCACCCAGTCGCTCACACCTGTGGACAATTTCATACACTAACCCAGTCACTCACACCTGTGGACAATTTCACACACTGACCCAGTCACTCACACCTGTGGACAATTTCATACACTCACCCAGTCACTCACACCTGTGGACAATTTCACACACTCACCCAGTCGCTCACACCTGTGGACAATTTCACACACTCACCCAGTCACTCACACCTGTGGACAATTTCAAACACTCACCCAGTCGCTCACACCTGTGGACAATTTCTCACACTCACCCAGTCACTCACACCTGTGATATATTTCACACACTCACTCCGTCACTCACACCTGTGGACAATTTCACACACTCACCCAGTCGCTCACACCTGTGGACAATTTCACACACTCACCCAGTCACTCACATCTGTGGACAATTTATCACACTCACTCAGTCACTCACACCTGTGGACAATTTCACACACTCACCCAGTGGCTCACATCTGTGGACAATTTCACACGCTCACCCAGTCGCTCACACCTGTGGACAATTTCACACACTCACCCAGTGGCTCACATCTGTGGACAATTTCACACGCTCACCCATTCACTCACACCTGTGGACAATTTCACACACTCACCCAGTCGCTCACACCTGTGGACAATTTCAAACACTCACCCAGTCGCTCACACCTGTGGACAATTTCATACACTAACCCAGTCACTCACACCTGTGGACAATTTCACACACTGACCCAGTCACTCACACCTGTGGACAATTTCATACACTCACCCAGTCACTCACACCTGTGGACAATTTCTCACACTCACCCAGTAACTCACACCCGTGGACAATTTCACACACTGACCCAGTCACTCACACCTGTGGACAATTTCAAACACTCACCCAGTCGCTCACACCTGTGGACAATTTCATACACTCACCCAGTCGCTCACTCCTGTGGACAATTTTTCACACTCACCCAGTCACTCACACCTGTTGACAATTTCTCACACTAACCCAGTCACTCACACCTGTGGACAATTTCACATACTCACCCAGTCATTCACACCAATGGACAATTTCACACATTCACCCAGTCACTCACACCTGTGGACAATTTCACACACTCACCCAGTCGCTCACACCTGTGGACAATTTCATACACTAACCCAGTCACTCACACCTGTGGACAATTTCTAACACTCACCCAGTCACTCACACCTGTGGACAATTTCACATACTCACCCAGTCACTCACACCTGTGGACAATTTCATACACTGACCCAGTCACTCACACCTGTGGACAATTTCACACACTCATCCAGTCACTCACATCTGTGGACAATTTCACACACTGATCCCAGTCACTCACACCTGTGGACAATTTCACACACTCACTCAGTCACTCACACCTGTGGACAATTTCACACGCTCACTCAGTCACTCACGCCTGTGGACAATTTCTCACACTCACCCAGTCGCTCACACCTGTGGACAATTTCATACACTAACCCAGTCACTCACACCTGTGGACAATTTCACACACTCACCCAGTCGCTCACACCTGTGGACAATTTCATACACTAACCCAGTCACTCACACCTGTGGACAATTTCTAACACTCACCCAGTCACTCACACCTGTGGACAATTTCACATACTCACCCAGTCACTCACACCTGTGGACAATTTCATACACTGACCCAGTCACTCACACCTGTGGACAATTTCACACACTCATCCAGTCACTCACATCTGTGGACAATTTCACACACTGATCCCAGTCACTCACACCTGTGGACAATTTCACACACTCACTCAGTCACTCACACCTGTGGACAATTTCACACGCTCACTCAGTCACTCACGCCTGTGGACAATTTCTCACACTCACCCAGTCGCTCACACCTGTGGACAATTTCTCACACTCACCCAGTCGCTCACACCTGTGGACAATTTCAAACACTCACCCAGTCGCTCACACCTGTGGACAATTTCATACACTAACCCAGTCACTCACACCTGTGGACAATTTCACACACTCACCCAGTCACTCACACCTGTGGACAATTTCACACACTGACCCAGTCACTCACACCTGTGGACAATTTCATACACTCACCCAGTCACTCACACCTGTGGACAATTTCTCACACTCACCCAGTAACTCACACCCGTGGACAATTTCACACACTGACCCAGTCACTCACACCTGTGGACAATTTCAAACACTCACCCAGTCGCTCACACCTGTGGACAATTTCATACACTCACCCAGTCGCTCACTCCTGTGGACAATTTCTCACACTCACCCAGTCACTCACACCTGTTGACAATTTCTCACACTAACCCAGTCACTCACACCTGTGGACAATTTCACATACTCACCCAGTCATTCACACCAATGGACAATTTCACACATTCACCCAGTCACTCACACCTGTGGACAATTTCAAACACTCACCCAGTCACTCACACCTGTGGACAATTTCACATACTCACCCAGTCACTCACACCTGTGGACAATTTCATACACTAACCCAGTCACTCACACCTGTGGACAATTTCACACACTCACCCAGTCACTCACACCTGTGGACAATTTCTCACACTCACCCAGTCACTCACACCTGTGGACAATTTCTCACACTCACCCAGTAACTCACACCCGTGGACAATTTCACACACTGACCCAGTCACTCACACCTGTGGACAATTTCATACACTCACCCAGTCGCTCACTCCTGTGGACAATTTCTCACACTCACCCAGTCACTCACACCTGTGGACAATTTCTCACACTCACCCAGTAACTCACACCCGTGGACAATTTCACACACTGACCCAGTCACTCACACCTGTGGACAATTTCAAACACTCACCCAGTCGCTCACACCTGTGGACAATTTCATACACTCACCCAGTCGCTCACTCCTGTGGACAATTTCTCACACTCACCCAGTCACTCACACCTGTTGACAATTTCTCACACTAACCCAGTCACTCACACCTGTTGACAATTTCACATACTCACCCAGTCATTCACACCAATGGACAATTTCACACATTCACCCAGTCACTCACACCTGTGGACAAGTTCACACATTCACACAGTCACTTGAACATTGACATTTGTTGAAAATTCCACACTCACACAATCATTCACACACACACACACACACACACACACACACACACCTATGGACAGTTTCACATATTCACCCAGTTACATATTCACCCCTGTGACCAGTTTCACGCAGAAAGGCCTTTGAGGCATCCATCTTCCTCTCAGTGATTGCAGTGTACAGACGGCATATGTCGGTCTGCATTTTCCTCCATCAGCTCCAATATAATTGTGCTGTAATTGTGTTACACATAAAAGTTTTATATTTGCAATTAAGCCTGTGGTTGTAAGGTTCTTTTGGAGTTGCCCTCAGGCTGAAAGCATTATGCCAGCCTTTTTCCCCCATGCCCTGCAGTAATGAAACAGAGGGCTTTTCTCGCTCCTGAGAAAACCCCCTTTTCCCTTTCCCTCTGCAGCCATTTAACCTCAGCCAGACTTCAAAGGAACCTTCCGGTCCTGAGATGAATCCTGTTTGAAGTGGAGGAAATGGAGCTCAAAATGGTGCTCGTAAAAATGCGAGAGCCCAAAGAGCAACACTCTAAAATAATAACAATAATAATAATGATAATAATAATAAAAATAAAAATAAAAATAAATGGGCTTCACTTAATTCCACACAATTGAGCAAGGGGTGTGTGAGTGAGTGTGTGTAAGAGTGTGTGACGGGCGGAAAGGAAGATAAAATCTGACAAACGACTTACCTCCCACGTTATCACCAACTCTGACTTGGTACCACCCCCTCCTCCTACATCCGTGGGGGCTGTATCGGGAACTGTGAATCAGAATTGGAATTAGAATCCAAATCAGAATGTGTATCCAAAGGTGAATTGGAATCAGAATCACTGATATTTGCCATGTCACATCAATACAAGGCATTAGTCAAGATGAGTGAGTGCAAACATCTATGAAAATGACACAATACAAGTACACAAAATGTTTGCAGAATTCAAGACATTCTGGAGTAACCACTTAATACATTTAATAAATAAAAAATATAAGAGATAAACACACTGGTCACTCTAACGGTCTGAGCATACTTCTTTCGGAGACAATGTTTGCCTGACTTCGGCGAACAATATGATGTAATTTAGGAGAACACAAACAACATACATTGTGAGAAGGGTTTCGCTCGTGATGTTGTGGACACTGAAGCTGGGTGAATGCCACATGACAAAGCTTTTCATTGCTTTGTACAAAAGAGGACTGTCACAACACAAACATGGAGAGTAGAGGAGGGTATGCGACAGGCAAAACCAAACCGCAGAAAGTATGCTACCTTGCAAAGCTTGCAAAGGTGCTCTCAGTTCACTCAGCCCTCACAAATTTCATTTAGAGAGAAGTATGCTCAGGACTTAACACAGCAGCATCTGTGCCTTGGGAGATAGTAGGTAGTTCCCATTCTGGGTTCTGTGCAGAACCTGACCCCAATGAACTGCTTCTGGAGGCTCCTCTTGGAGGTCACCAGTGACTGTTCTGTCAGAATTGTCTTGTTGAAAAATAATATTTTGTCATTCCTCTATAAAAGTCACCTTGATGAATAATTTCTGTATTATTCTCCTGTACTCCACATCCTTTCTGTATCATTCTCCTGTACTCTGGATCCTTTATGTATCATTCTCCTGTACTCTGGATCCTTTCTGTATCATTCTCCTGTACTCCGCATCCTTTCTGTATCATTCTCCTGTACTCTGGATCCTTTATGTATCATTCTCCTGCACTCTGGATCCTTTCTGTATCATTCTCCTGTACTCCACATTCTTTCTGTATCATTCTCCTGTACTCTGAATCCTTTCTGTATCATTCTCCTGTACTCCACATCCTTTCTGTATCATTCTCCTGTACTCCACATCCTTTCTGTATCATTCTCCTGTACTCTGGATCCTTTCTGTATCATTCTCCTGTACTCCACATCCTTTCTGTATCATTCTCCTGTACTCCACATCCTTTCTGTATCATTCTCCTGTACTCTGAATCCTTTCTGTATCATTCACCTGTACTCTAAATCCTTTCTGCATCATTCTCCTGTACTCCACATCCTTTCTGTATCATTCTCCTGTACTCTGGATCCTTTCTGTAATGACCTATTCAATACTTATTAGTAGTACCATTAAGGTCTTAAAGATTTGCCATTGTGGGCTTGCTATATAGATGTTTGCTGACTTTGAAAGTGTGAAAATGTGTATTAGTGGGGTCTCGGGCCCTAGTGCAATGCGATGAGGGAGATTTACAGCTCCATTTTTCCAGCCCTGAGTGAAAAAAGGGAAAATCAAATGAGCGGAGAGAGATGAGTGCAGGCTTCAAGACGGTCCAAACCTGCTTCCATTCTCACGGATGACACTCGGAACAACGACGGTGAGATTGAATTGTCAAACGCTCCACGTGCGTGAGTAAAGGTTTGTCTTGGGAAATGTGGGTGTGTGAAGAGCAGTGTGTTCTCCTCTGATGGAGGGAGGCAGAGCCCAGCATTTTATGTTCACAACTCTGGGGGAAATGATCCATCATGTTTAATCTGTTGCATCAACTTCTGTTTGTGTGTGTGTGTGTGTGTGGAGGTAGGGGGAGGTGGGACTTTACATACTGTACCATTTAATATCCTGAATCTAAACAGATCTAAAAGCTTTCTTAAATTCAGACGTCATTTGCATACACAATTTACAATCCTTCTGTGTAATACGCTTAGAAATAAAAACACCAAGTGGGCAAAATGTCTTCAAGTCCAAAAATATATCCTTTGCTCTTTTCAAAACAGACAATAATAGCACAGGGCTATGAACTCTTTCCATTAAAGAGAACGAGGACACAGGTTCACCGCCTCGCTCAGGAGATGAAACAGGATAAGCATTTTCCCACAATGCTCAGTTGCCTGTAATTTAGTTTGAGCTGCTTTTGAAAAGGCTACAAATATGATAATACCTATGTATGAATCCATTTTCAATACTATTTTTGTATTCAATCTATAAGTTTAAAAGCCCACATTTCAGAAATTGATAATAATAAAAAAATGATTATATTAGAAAAGTACACCTGGTGCCTCCTGAAGCCTTTTTAAGATCATGTTCAGACTGCCAGCCAAAATCCAATGTTTGGCAAATCTAGATTGTATCCAGATTGATTTTTGATAGTCTGGACAGCAAAAGAACACATATTCTTCACAAATCAGATCCAAACCATATTTAGTGGTGATTTGAAGTGTAATTCCAACTGAATTTTTACAGATGTGTCTCAGTCTGGACTCTCAGGCGGCCCAAAGAGTGAGATATCATCTTGTCTTTTGTATCACTCACCACAGAGCCCAGGTGCCTCGTAAACTTGGCAAGCCAACAAAGGTCTTGAGGACTACGTTTTGCAGATGGTACATTGCGTAAGACACCACACCTCTTGCTACACAGTGAAGCCCAAAGCACATTAATTTGGCAATGATGGCAGTCTCCTGCGTCAGTGAGTTTGTCTGACATGAGACAAGGATTCTGAAGAATTAACAACTTGAGTGACCGATTGTGCGGCTACATTGTGCGCTTCCATCTCTCTGATTTCCACATCTGAAATCCAAGTCACCTGTGTAGCTACATACTGACAGTCGTTACTGCAGCCAACCGTGGTCTGATCTGACGCAGATAACAGAGGAGACAGTGGTCTTAAAGCGGATGTAAAAAATAATTACTTCTTCAGTGCATGCACATGATTTTGAGGACATGTTGGCCACCAGCTCACACACTGAGAAACAAATCCACCCTGTCAGAATATTTTGTGAGCCGCAGTTAGAAAACATGGGAAACAAGCCATTTTGATGCTCCCTCAATTCTGACGTCAAGTGCAGACAGTTCAGGATGGTCCAGCCCCCTCGTCTGAGCCTCTCCAATCACAGCGTTGGACCCGTGTTTATGTGCGAGCGCAAAGACGAGGTTAAATTCAGCAAAACAGACACAGCAAGCATAGAGAAATAAGAGCACAGAGTAGGAAATGAGAAAAAAAGAACTGAGAAGAAAGATAACTGAGCAAAAACAGCTAAAAAAACAGAGCTTCTGCTCCCCGCTCCTCACTGCTGTGCGCTCGGGGTCGGGTGAACAATTAGCAGCTCGTTATCATTTAAAGGAACAGGTGCTGAAACGACACTGACTCTCAGACACACGGAGGGAATAACCAACACAATGGCATACAACATAAAATGGTGGAAACGTAATCAACATAATCAACAGTAAAACAACATATTACATGTTTAAGTATATTTAGCACCTTTAAATAAATGAGAGAAAATGGGATTCAGTGTGAGAGAGAGAGAGAGAGAGAGAGAGAGAGAGAGAGAGAGAGAGAGAATGTGGAAATCATGCATAATTCCATATGCATCTCTCTCCGTCTCACCTTTCTCCCACACATATAGCTTTCTCTCTCATAAATATATACAGTACATACACACACACACACACACACACACACACACACACATATATGTAACACTCACTTGCGTCTTCTGTCCTGGTCTTTGCAGAGGGTGGGCTGGGCTCCCCCATCCCCACACTGTTACTGGCCACCACCCTGAACTCATACTCCACCCAGGCGTTCAGGTCCACCACTGTGGCCGTCAGAGTGTTGCCGTTGATCATCTCAGGAACTGGACAGAAAAAAGGAATGTGGGAAAATATGGAGATGACATGTGTTCAGTCACTCCCCACCCCTCTAAAGAACAGCCTCTAAAGAGTATTGTGTCCCAAAGCCAAGGCTGCAGCCCAGACGCCGTGCATCCCTCAGCCGTTATGTCATAGCTCTAAGACAAAGTTCACTCCGAATGCTTTGGTGTGGAGAGAGTTGGCTAGTATCCAACTTATCCGACACAAATGTCACAACACTGCCTGGTTTGACCATTTCACTTAATAGACCTGTTGGCTCCTCCAGTGGACAGCCTGATAAGGACCTATCCTTCCTTGGCTTTGAAGAACAACCTGTGTCTCTGAATGGTAATGTCTTACCTGTGTCCAGTGCCTGCCAGCCCACAGTGAAGGGCGTCCTGGCCTGGACGCTGTAGCCTGTGATGGGGCTGCCATTGTCTCGGCCAGGGCTCCAGGACAGCTGTGCCGTGCTGTCTGTAACTTCCTCCACCAGCACCGTGTCTGGGGGTCCTGGTGGACCTATGTACACACACACACACACCTACATGTTAATACAGTGGGATACACGGAGTCATTTTTCTCCATTGATTCTTCGTCATGTTATAAAACCATCAATGTCCTCAGTGTCCTGGGGAGCAGTTGGGGGTTAGATGTGTTGCTCAAGAACAATTTAGCATTCAACCATGGACGTTGAGGGAGGTCAATGTGCTGTTCCTGATTTTCCTGTCGATCCTGGGGACTGAACAGATGACATTTGGGCCCTGAGGCTACTTCTCACCTCTTAAGGCCATGGCTGCCTTTCATGGTATAATCCCAAATTATGATCTAGTTCTTTATTTGGAGTTTGTACAACATTTACTCGGTTAATCCCTAGAACGTGGGACTGTTAAAAAAAAAAAAAAAAAAAAAAAAAAAAAAAAAAAAAGTACTAAGCAAAGCTTAAATGCTGCTAATTAGATGCTAATGGTTTTAGAAAATTAAACATACAGCTTATGTGCCACTATTCTGACTGCTTTTGCTGGCTATGGCTTGTTTTTCTCTCATTTTATCTACAAATTGAAGGCTTATTTTGCACACACACACACACACACACACACACACACAATTCAGATGAGGCCTGATCAGAGTCTATAAATATTCCAATCAATCAGAACTGGCATCAGCTTATCTGAACCTCACCTGGAGCTTATTCTCATGATTGAGGGGCAGAAATGAGAGAGGCTCTCCCTGTGAATGTAAATGTGTGTGGATTCCTCAGCGCTCGCTGTTAAATGATGGGCTTTTCTGCTCTAGATATCTTAGTTCTGCGCCAGTTGGATTTTTTTCCCCTGTTCTCAGACTGTGCTGCATTCTGGGACAGTGTGCTGCTCAGCTGATGTGTAAATGAGCCAATTAAAGACACTCTCCATGACAAACAGCCCCACTCTTAAACACCTGGGACGACTATCATAATGTGTAATGGGCATGAATACCAATGTGAATCTTTAGAAAAAAAAAGCAGCTCTGGTGATGTACAGTGGAAAACAGCTCCAGTGACACGTTTATTCCTGTCAACACGGCAAAACGGGCCTTTACTAAAATATTCACAGGCACTGACACTTTCTATAGTGTGTGACATTTTATATATGTGTAGCACTACATGTCTAACACTACTTACATTTGTGAGTGTGTGTGTGTGTGTACGTGAGTCAGTCTTCACACAGCTGACACTAACAAGGTGCAAAAAAGAGTATCTTATGTGTGACACTAGTGTGACAATCCTGTATTCAAGTGTATAACAACAACAGTCTAACTCTATTTGTGTTTACTGTCATGGAAAATATATCATTTTAATGTAGTACATGAACCTCGCTAATGCCTCAAAACATACCAAGTCCATGCATGGACAGTAAGCTGCTAACAACAGTTCCTTCTGAATGTATAGTTTCAGTGATGTCACAAAAATCTCAGCATTTACATTCACTCGTTCTACCCACCTCACAGCAATGTAGCCCCACCCACTCATATTGACATTATAAAAGGGTGTCAATCCAGGGTTTCCAATCAGAACAGAGCTCATTTACATACACCTAGTCACCTAGTATAATTCTTAGGCTTAAAAAAGTGATGGTATGTGTTAATGTGAAAATAAATTGACATTAGAAATTGATATATCACAAGCAATGCAGCTTTCCCACCTTTCACAATCAAGACTGCGTCCACGGACAAGTTCTCCACTTCCGTGTCGATGATACAGACATACTTCCCTCCGTGGTGAAGCTGGATGTTTCGGATCATCAGATCTCCAGAGTTCCTCTGTGGGAAATACAGAGTAAAAAAACAAAAACAGCATAGTTCATTACAATCTCTAACATCATGATTCATTACTCATCTGCAACTTGACCAGAGCATCTATGGATAAGTGTGTAGCACTCTGATGCCTAATGGAATTTAAAGCAACTCTGAGACTTCTATCCAGAGCATAGATAGATTCACATCATGGTTTTAACTTTGAAAATAATTTTTATTTTTTTAATTTTTATTATTTTAATAACATTTGCCTTATATATTTTATAACTGCTTTCATTCATTCAATTGTTTCTTAGTTTGTTCATTCATTCATTCATTCATTCATTCTTCTGATTATGGTTGTATTCGATCTAATCTAGAGTCTACCCAGAATTACTGGGCAAGTGCTAAAGCATACTCTGGACAATGTGTTTGTCCATCACAGGGCATCACACAGTTAGTCACTCACTCACACCTGTGGACAGTTTCACACACTCACCCAGTCACTCACACATTCACACCTGTGGACAGTTTCACACACTCACCCAGTCACTGACACACTCACCCAGTCACTCACACACTCACACCTGTGGCCAGTTTCACACACTCACCCAGTCACTCACACACTCACACCTGCGGATAGTTTCACACACTCACCCAGTCACTCACACATTCACACCTATGGACAGTTTCACACACTCACCCAGTCACTCACACATTCACACCTGTGGACAGTTTCACACACTCACCCAGTCACTCACACATTCACACCTGTGGACAGTTTCACACACTCACCCAGTCACTCACACCTGTGGACAGTTTCACACACTCACCCAGTCGCTCACACACTCACACCTGTGGATAGTTTCACACACTCACCCAGTCACTCACAAACTCATACCTGTGGACAGTTTCACACACTCACCGAGTCACTCACACACTCACCCAGTCACTCACACCTGTGGACTGTTTCACACACTCACCCAGTCACTAACATACACACCTGTGGACTGTTTCACACACTCACCCAGTCACTCACACACTCACACCTGTGGACTGTTTCACACACACTCACCCAGTCACTCACACATTCACACCTGTGGACAGTTTCACACACTCACACACTCACCCAGTCACTCACATATGTGGACAGTTTCAAACACTCACCCAGTCACTCACATACTCACACCTGCGGACAGTTTCACACACTCATCCAGTCACTCACACACTCACACCTGTGGACAGTCACACCTGTGGACATATAGCCAGTCCATCCACTAGCATGTGTGTTTGGACTGTGAGCATTTCTGAACTGGAGCTGATCTTTGGTTGCCATGGTTTCACTGAAGACAAGTGCTATGCCTCAGTAGCGAAGATAAAGCATGTAGCACCCTGCTCGATTCCCATTGGTAACTGCTGAATCGATTTGCTCCTAATTTGCATAAAATTAATTTTATTTTCTGCCAACTTCATGCTGCCAGTGTTCATACTGCCTCGTGTCACTGGAAATTGCCTTTGAAAATTAAGGACATCTGGCTGTTTTGTCTCTGCATGGAGCTCCCTGTGTGAATGCAGTGTTAGGCCACTGGGCCCCCTGGGAGCCCCCAACTAACAGCGTTGAAGACTGAAATCTCATCTTGAAGACTGCTTTTGTTAATCGTTTTGTCTATTTTTCAAAACATTGTCACTTGTACTTGATAGAGAGCCCAGCCTTGTAGCTCTGGTACAAAAGCAAACCAAGACCCAAAACCTGTCTCACCTCCTTAGCTACATTTAGAGGAAAAGGGTGTACCTCTCAATTTTAGGCAAACTGATACGTCAACCAAAGGCATCTTGTCAGTCACATGGTCCGAGGGTCTATCTTTGACCTTGTGAACAATGCTCTGACAGTGGAGAATGAAAAGGAATTGTGACATGTGACCAGAACTGTTCAAATCTCATCAAGGTCTTCAGGTCTCCGTGTCCTCAGAGATACCAACAATCCCTGGTTAAAGCGGTCTGCCATCCCCAGCGGGAAAAAACAGACCTTGGCGATGACTAGCCCCCAGGCTAAGCTCCTATCCAGCTCTCCCAGACACACACAACAGCCTGCTAAAACAAACACATTCTGGCTAATTGGCATGACACTAATTATTCTGTAATTACATAAGCAGGAGGGGGAGGGGTGAAGCAGTGAGATGCACATAACAAGAGCTAATATTGTTCTAAATAAATAAATAAAGAGTGAGTGCCAACTCCATTGGGAATAATAAACTCTTAGTACAAGGGAGGCACAAGTCGGTAGATGTCATTATCTGAAAGCATCTTTCATCACAGCAGCATGAAATGTAAAAACAGCTGCTGATTTCACAGGAATACAGATAAAATCGACAGCTTCAACACAGTCTGACTGATATTGACATTATAGTCCACCTCTTCTGTGAAACAGCAAAACAAACATCTCAATTTAAGAGAAGAATCAAACAAGGAAACACACGCATATATCACAGAGATAATGCATATGGAATTCAGCCATGTCTGAACAAATGAGTAGTTGTCTTAAACCTTTTGTAGAGAAAACATTTTATGGGTTTTGATATATTTTGGAGCTACTGGGAAGATTTGGAGTGCCAGTGATAATGTGATTATTTTAGGGCTGAATGCAATGAAGAGTGTAAAAGCAAGAGTGTAAATCCTTCCCAGATAAAAAGAAGATATTATTGCAGCAAGAAAGTTAAAAAGAAATCCAAAGTAATATGCTTTATTTCAGAGTAAATAAGTGTCTATAAATGTTAAAAGTGTCACAGGGGGACCTCTGGTCTGCTCCCAGGAACTCTCTTGAAAGGGATTCCTCTGGTGAGAGAAACTCCAAAGGTGGAGTGGGAGGCCTTGCCCTTAAGACTGGAAGTGCCTCTCACCCTACGGAGCCTGAACATGAGGTGGCATGTGAACAGAGTGTGCTCAGTTGGTAGAGCATTCATCTGCAAAAGTGGACAGACTCAGACTCTGGCGAGTTAATGGTTGTTTCTTGAGATTGTGTATTTGGGTTTTGCCAGGTGTGAGGCACTCCATCACTTGGGACCCCTGTTTGTCCAGGTCAGAGTTTCCCTGGCCAGAGGTGTCCCTTTCAAAGTTCAGGGGTTTTGCAATCAGATCAGTGGTCTTCCTTTGAAAAATGGTTTGAATTATTGGTAGTGCATCTCTGATAGATCATAAGTCATTCATAGGTCCTCAGACATTTAGCTTCTAGTTAGTCATTAACTGCAAATAAAATGAAGATTCCAAAGGTTATCCTTTTGATCCTTCTTCACATCATAAAACAGCCATCATACTGACACCTGCATGTATCAGAGACTTTATACTTACTGTAATTTCAACATGGCTACCTCTGAGGGGTTCAATTCTACAGAGCATATACTGGTTAATTTATGGCATACAAAGCTCATATGAACTACAATTCATGGAACATATAAAAGTAATTTATAATAAAAAGATCCCAACATGACAGCACATGTGCCCTGACACTGATATTACTAATAATAATGTGTCGCTTGCAGTTAAGACTTACGACTTAAGAAGTGTTTAAACGTCATAGCCAAACAACAAAGTCTCACAATGATACTGATGCAAATCCCCACTCTTAGGAATCTACTTTGGCACTAACAGCTCCCACTTTCGAAATATTTTTAGCCTGCAAAACATGAGTGAGTGAGGGAGTGAGTGAGGGAGTCAGTTACAAATCTATTCCATATAAATACCTTGTGGCCTCTGTATACATCAAGGATTCTCTTAAACCCAAACATCTATAAAAAAAAAAAAAAACATTTAGACTAATTTCTTTTTTGCTTTTTTTTCTCATCAGCTATTGTGCTTAACTAGTTCTTTGCACAGTGTATACTGTGTTATTGTGTTGCTCCAGTGTAGACCAGAGTGGGATGGGCCTCCATAAGCATTTTCTATGGTTTTTCTGGGTTCAGTGGGTCTTCCTCTTGTTCTAAAGTGAAGTGTTTCCTGCCACTGTCCCCTCAATGACCCCTCACTTCAGGCAAGGACCAGGAATTCTGTAAAGTTGTTTTCAGACATCTCCAGTCATAAAAATTACTCTATAAATAACATTGAATTGAACTGAAATTGAATAGGAACTGCTGTAACACTATGTCCAGTGGGCTTGCAAAAGGAAAGAGAGAAAAAAAGAATGCAATATGAGGCCACGACTCTAAACCTCATATTCCGCTCCCCTGAAGTCGCTGTCAACTCACTGCTCCACACTTTCCTGAGCTGAAATGTGTGGAGCGATGATTCACTCAAGGGCAATCTAGGTTACCAACACACAAGTCACAGAACATTTCCTCGAGTTACTTCAGGACAACCCCGAATCCTAGCCCACATATCATCCCTGCACCAAGGCTTCGTTGGTCCGTAGGTCGAGAAGTGGGCTGGAACCACTGCTGCCAAGCAGGGGACACTTCCTTGGCTCTGACAAGTCACCGTCCCAGACAAAAGGCATCCGTCTCAGAGGACGTCCACCAGCTGGCAGGGAGAAAACCACAGTGACAGAAACACCAGATCTGACAGTCGTGTGGGGAGGCCGGGTGCTGTTTAATTATGCTAATGTATTCATCCCAAGTAGCAAAGGTGGCTAGCAGTAATCTCCACAAAGGGGAGGCCATGAAAAAGCAGCCTCTCATTACATCTAGAGTCGGGATATGTTGCTGTCATCAGTAGAGAGGGGAGTGACCTTGTATTATTGGAGGGGAGGGTTAAAAACAATGACAATCTTATAATAACTAGTGTTTATTCTGAAATGAAAGGTTTAGATGAAGAGTTTGTCCTCATTTTGCTGCAGAAACAGACAGATTTATCCTATCTTCTTGAAAGGATTTATAATTCTGTAAAGATCATTGCGGTGTGGATTTGACTACATTCAGCATTCAGAAAAAAAAAAAAAAAAAAAAAAAAAAAAAAAATATATATATATATATATATATATATATATATATATATATATATATATATATATATATATATATATAAATATTGAGGTCCACTATTTTCAGATAAAACTTAAGGTAAACAGAGATGTAGGATGCAGCCACACAGCTAATGTTAGCATTCCCAGTGCAAAGCGTGGGATAAAGAACTGCAAAGGCCCGAGCACTGAGCTGTGGAGCTCCATCTAATGCCACTGGAATTGTTTTGTTGATTTAGTTGAGCATTGATATTGAGACCTTGGGGTTGAATGCAATCAAGTATTCACAGCAACAGTGTAATATCACAGGGGTGAAATCTGTAAAGTCATTCAACTGAGACAGAATCACAGATTGACTTTGTGAATCCACACCTTGGGTTGTATACACTGATAGATCACTGGATTAGGAACAAATGGCCAATAATGGGTTGGTCCAAATTTTGCATTAATTAGAGCACACAGACGTCAGGGAAAAGACTCCGCAAGTGGCACACATCCGCCATACACAACTCGACACATTCCCACTGCAGCAGCACCATTATTTGGTGGACAATTTACAGGTGAGTGGGAGGGCATTGTACAGCCTGTTCCAGCATTTTCCAAACAAATTCATGGGGTTGCAGTCAGGTGGTTTTGGGGGCCAAGGCAATGTGGAGAATTCATTTTCATGCTCCTTCAATCATTCCAGCATTGTCCTGTTGACAAACCGAAGAATATTCCCCCTTTACTATAACACCACCAGCAGTCTGTATCACCCTTAGGTTGCAACCTGAAGATGCAGCTTATTTAAATTTCCACCAGATCTAGACACTTGCATTAGCGTGAATCAACAGGATACAGGACTCGTGACTTCCAACCACCGTGTTCCATGTGACCAAGGTCTATTGATGCTTTACTTTGTTGCATAATACCAATCCCGATGTACGACATGTATCAGATAAAACACATGAGGCTGGTCGTGACCTTTAGCTTAATGTTGGTTGATGGTCCTTCAATATTGGTACAACCAAGAAACCATGGTACAAGAACTTCTCACAAACTTCACAGCTGTTGCTGAAACACTGGCACGACAACTTCAGGCTCCAACTATCTATCCACGGTCAAAGTCGATCAAGTCATTTACCCATAACTGCTAAATGTTGCCTTATGCTGTGCAGTGGAATTTATATAAAAGCAGATTGTGATGTGCTTTAGCTGTGATCATATGACACCTGCCATGTGTTCCTAATCCAGTGATCATTCAGGGTATCAGCACAATCTCTGCCAAATGTATATTCTTCTATTAACCACTCAGTTGCACTCTCATTCATTTGTCCACAGACATCCTGGGTTAACTTTAAAAATGCATAAATTGGGAATACAAAGCTTGATTCTTCATCTCATGTGGGTTGCACTTTATTATAATTTTTACATTTTTCCATAAACAACACAAATATCATTTGCTACTTGCTGTGCTTTGCCCCCCGCTAGCTCATATTAATGAGTTGTCCCAGTTGGACCATTTCTTCCATGTGAATCCCAACACTGTGTCCTGAATTCCGTTGGTGTTCATAATTGGGAATTCATAACTTTTGCTCGGACCTTGGGTAAATATTCACTTTCTTCTGACATTGGTTTCTATTCCCTTGTTTCAATAATTTGCCAGAGACAAGCAGAGAACAAATGACTGAGTCCTACATGGTGAAAAACAAGGGGAATGCATTTGACAATAGCCCAGTGTCTTATCTGGCAACTCAAGGCAGGATTTCAAATCATGGTTTGACTTGTGCCAGCCTTGCCCTTGGTTCATGCCAGCAAGCTCATTATGAAATTATTTCAGGGCTCTGGCTACATAAATAGGTATGCAAATTCAATTACAGCAAAGACTGACGATAAGGAATGTTCCCCCTTGAGGTGCAAAAATGAGATGTTGGGAGGAAGAAAAACAGAGGGAAAAAACACGCATGGTTTTAATTGATGCAGCCCCTTTTCACTTCCACTGTAACACACATAGTGTTCTCTGATTCGTTCCCTGTCAATGTAGGTCATATACGTAGTGACCCAGAACCAGTGAATGGAAATCAGCTTTTTCAGTAACGCCATGTATGAAATAACAAGGCTCTTAAACGTGAAGGCGTCTGGCCGTGTCAAACTGAGTGAATGTTAAAGTTGAATTCCAATGATATTTCAATATTTCCACATAGTTTAGGCTTTGAAAGCGCTATAACGTTCAGAATGGTTAGATGAGAAATAGTTCACTGTAGAGAAACCTAAAAACACTTTACAGTGTAACCTGGTGTCACAAGGTCAACAAAATACTAGAAAACACTAGAAATAAACAAAATAAAAAAGGAAAAATATCAGAGATTTTCAGAGCCTTGTTAGAACACCCCTATTGAGGGGAATGTGTTAAAAAATACATAAAAAAACAACCAGAGCTTTAATAAATAATTGCTAGAAGGTATAAACGACAGAATCAGGAGCATCAGAGCTGAAGCGATAGCAGAACTGACATCCCAAGGGCCACGGAATGGAGAGGAGGCTGGAAAAAGCCTGGAACCCAATGTTTGTTTTGATCTCCGATTTGCAGCTTTTAGGCAATTACAGTCCTCGATAAACTAATATTGGCAGAAGAGATGGAAACAAACAGAGCTTCCCAACCATAAAAAATCATCTGGGAGACGAGCAAGACTCGATATCCACACAGTTCACCATGCACTGCTTAAACATGACTAATCAAGGACGCAGGAACCATTATTCACTCATGGTTTCTCTCAGTGAAATTAACTTTGATGTCAAAACTGCACAGAAACAAAGACAATAATTTATCAGAAGTACGGGTGACTAGGCTCCTTCATGAGGTCAGGCGACCTTAGCTTGCTAATGGTTCCAGATGATAGAGTGGATGTAATACAACTGAAACCAGTACAGGAGGTCACTTGTGCCCCTGACATTTCGAACAAGGTGGAGTATCTGGACACAGGGTGAAACAACATGGCTCGGTCTGGCAAAAACCAATACAATGCCTCACTTACCCCCCCAACCCTCTCGAAGTGATCAGAGTCCTGCTGGAAGTCGACGAGCTGGCCATTGAAGGCCCAGGAGAAGGTCACACCCAAGGCTGGGTCCAGGGCCACCTGGCAGGGCAGCACGATGCTCTCCCCCACAATGATCTCCAGATTGCTTGGACCCTGCATGATCCTGGTGGGCTCTGGACACAACAACCACACAGAACTATCAGTTTGATTCAGCTCAGAACAACACAGGGTAAGATTCCACTTATGGTCCTACTAACTATGACTTTCTGTACAGCTGCCCCCCAAATTACAAGTTACTATATGAATATTTCCCAAACTACGACTTACTGTGCAATATCCTCATACACTACAACTTACTATACAGCTCTCTCGTGGACTACAACTTACTGTACAACTACCTCCCACACTACTACACTAAAATTTACTGTACAAATATCTTTTATTTTTAAATATTTCCATCTTGAATTTCCCTCTGGGATCAATAAAGTATCTATCTATCTTTCCTCAAACTACAACTTACAATACAAAAACCTTCATTACACACTATTAACCATTCAGTCATTTCATTTTCATTCATTTCATTTAATTTATTCTTCATTCATTTCATTATTGGTTTTTGAGTAATTATATCCTTGATGCGAACACAAAACCTAGTATCTCCATTTATACCATAATTAATTTCACCAGTTGCTCTTTACAGAAAGGAAACATTTCATAAAGGAACAGAATAATCTGGAATATTATCTGTTTTCCATGGACTTACATTGTCAGTAAGTTTGTCAGTGATATTCATCTAAATGCTTTGGTTCATTGGTGAAGGCCACTGAAAGTGGATGTAGATACACAGTCGCTCTGAAAGTGAAATGACAGTTTTAAAGCCCTGTGAAGTGATTTATCCTCGGTGCCAATGAATTGGAATGAAGCAAATGTTCTATCAAAAGGAGGAATGGAAAGTTTGAAAAGAGAAGGAATGGGGGGATGAGGCCAACTTTCACTCTATGGTGCCCAATCCAGTGGAGACCAACGGCAACAGCAAATCAAGAGGCGCCTAAATCTGGCAAAGCTGCAGTAGAGGCTGAATTTCTAAAACGTGAACCACTGTACACTTGTGAAAAGGTTAAGCGTCTGCTGTAAGCTGCAGCCACTGTCAGTGAGAGAAAAGGACTGTTAAGTGGGAATTAATCAGGGGGATGGGGTTGGGGGGTGCATGGAGCTGAATGAGGGGGATGCAGTGGTGTGTGGACGTCTTCTGAGGGAAAGGTCAGTCTAATTAAATTACACCAGATTAAAGGGGTCAGCTCCTGGCGCAAACCAAAAAAGCTAATGACAAAAATAAATAAATAAATAAGATAGAGGACTCTCTCTCTCTCTCTCTCTCTCTCTCTCACACACACACACACACACACACACAAACAAACACACACACACACACAGACAGACTTTCTCCTTATTTTAACACAACAAATGCACCAATTAAACAGACATCCTACTTAACGGGGAAACAGAAACCGAAAGGAATGTAGATCCATCACATGCTTTAATGAGAAAACAGCAATATAACAGTTAAGAGTGGTTGGTAATAGGCAAACTAATCTTCTCTGACATTAAACAGTGTGATTACAGCACTATTAGCCAAAGATGAGGATGTAGGGAGGACAGAGGAATGTATAGGAATTTTACTGAGTTGCCTCATAAACCTGAGTGAGGAGTTGTGGCTTTAAAGACAGGACATTTCTCAGAGGAGTCTGTGTGTTTAGAACATGTGAAAATTGGAGATTAATCACAATGCAGTACATTGAGAATGAATGGGTTTTAAAAATCACGTTGTTGGATGAAATTTTGCATCCCTCAGTTTTCTGTTTTATCATTCCATCCTAAAATGACTGTCCTTCATTAGGCATGAGTGATAGGATCCAATATGTAATTGCCTGAAGAACAGTGGAACTGTGTTCTCTGTACTGAACCAATCACCAGTGTCGGTACGTGACCTCATTACTCTTTACATTCTTAAATGCAATAAAATCTGCACAGCAATCTTCCACTTACTAGTGCAAAGTCATCCCAGGAGAGTAGAAGCTGTTACTGTTTAAATGTGTGTGGCAACAATTTCTGATTCAATAGAAGTATGTGAAATGTAGGCCATCCCTTATCATCAACACTCACACTTCTACTGAGTGTTACACAGAAAAATAAACACAGGCTCGGACTACTTCAAAAGAGAGAGCCCACCATGTCCGTGCATGCATTAAAATGGATACCGGAGCTGTTTGGCGCCATGAGATTAACAACAACAGCGGAAACTTAAACTCCAAACAAGAAAGAGATTTCCTCACATTCTCTGCAGCTCCTTATTAATATATATATATAGTTCTCATTAATATAGTGTGTCCTTAATGTACCTATAATGCCTAATTAATATCTCTGTAGTTCTACCTTAAAATATCTGTAATGCCTCTATAATATCACTGTAGTTCTATATTAATATATCTGCAATGCCTCCTTAAGATCTTTGTAGTTCTACTTTAATATATAATGCCTCCTTAATATCTCTGTAGTTCTACATTAAAATATCTGCAATGCCTACTTAATATCTCTGTAGTTCTACCTTAATATTAACAGTGCTGTAGTAAGGGAGTGATACTGATGACTGACCGGTGATCAATAGTTGTCCAGTCGCACTCGCGCTGCCGAACTGATTCTTGGCGATACAAGTGTAAGTGCCTCCGTCTCTTTTCGTCACATTGGAAATCTTCAGCGTTCCATTAGGAAAGAGAGAAAACCTGGAGGAGTCAAATAGAATCAACTACACAACTCTCTCCTGAACACCAGCCTAAATACAGCAGCAGGCAAAAGTTTGAACACAATTATTTTTCTTTCAAGAGCCGGTACCCTACACTCTTCTCACGTTTGATAGTTTTCTCTTAAGTCTCTTTTACCACATACAGTCTATTCCACACCAAAACACTGTATCTTCATTTTTCATCTTAATTTGAAAACATTAAGAACTCTTGATTTTGAATAAAATTGAATCATTATGTACAGACCAAAGAAACAAGATCTTTCTTAAACATCTAGAAGTTAAAAAGCAGCTATTTTAACAACTCTTTAAGATAAATACAAAATGAGCTTGGTTCAGACTTACTTTGTATCTTATTTGATTAGCCTTGTATCTTATTAACAAACCACTCTTTATACTCTCAGCATGTTGGGGTGGAGCCAGGGTGGAAATGGGCCAGAATGCACTGGATGACTGGTCCAAGAGTAAATGCTGAGATGAAACAGGGTTCAGGCTCAGAACTCAAATGTTATATATTATTCTGATAAGAAAGACTATATAGTTGTTTTCCTCTGTTTTAAAGTGAGTGTGAAGTAGAGTATCTGTTAATCCATCTCTATTTACTCCACAGCCTGTTCAGCCTATCGGACGCGGGATTACAGAGGGGACCCCATTAGTCTTCATGGTACAGACTCATAGCCTGGTGTGTGTTAAGGATAAAGCAGCAGCAATGTCAAAGTAGGTAAATGCTGATGTTAATTATAGCAGTGATTCAGTTCTTATATCAGTTCTGTGAATTGGTATTTTGAAATATTTTAAGTTTATTTTTTAAATCTCATTAAAAAGCAGTGACTGTCTTACTGGAATCTTCTGTTCCACTTTAAACATGCTGGCGTTTTAGATCTGCCAAATGTACCATTCCTGTTCTCCACAGAAATAGCATTAAACTAACTGAAATATGCCAAAAAAAAGAAAAGAAAAACAGGCAGGTGGAGCCAAAACTGGTGATATCACATACTCAGGGAGGGTGCCTGAGCAAGCTAAGGTTTCTCTTAGGCCCGTCCACATGGATTCATTCATTTTTAAAAACTTAGGTATTCCTATACTATATATATATATTATATATTATAGGAATACCTATATATTATATATATTTTTCATATGTGGGAATCAGAAATCTAGTGATTGAGGAGTGAGGAGCTGTTTGAATTTCAGCCAAAGACAGGCATTCTGTGTGGCAACAGTGTTTTCAAAAACCTCAGTTTTCCTTCGCCGTCAAGAGAATAGTAACAACGTTTTCAAAAATCTCAAGTTTGGAGAGTGTTTTTGGAAACCTCCGTTTTCAGTGACTTAAAACGGCATTTTCTTTTTTCAAAATTCTTTACCGTTCATTCTTCTGGAGCATGTCATTGCCTCTCTTCCATACGCTGATGGCTCGTGGTGAAGCTTGTGGTCTACAGTCGAGAGTGACCTCGGTGCCAGCGCGGGCCTTCAAGATGCTCTTCAGTGGATTCTGAGAGAAACTGGGCGGTGAGGCTGATATATATATATATATATATATATATATATATATATAGAGAGAGAGAGAGAGAGAGAGAGAGAGAGACTTCAACATGTACACTTGCAGAAGTTTTATAATGAAAAGAGATTCAGTGTGAACATGAGCTGGAGTGAAAGTCATGGTAAAGTTGACCTGATAATTAATCTGAGTAAAGCCCATTTCACACTTAAAACCCAAGACATAACTAAGTTAATTTTACTTGTAATGTTCAGACTTCTTCATTCACACATTGTAATTTGGAAATGGAAAAATTGGACTTTTAAACATAAACAAACAGAAACCCATCACTGAGAGGAACTAACAGAATCAGAGTATAATTAGTGAGACAAAACAATGAAACATGAAAGCAGACAGATACAGAGGAAATGCAGGGAATATATACACAGTGAAAAACACGAGGAACAGCTGAGAAAAGTACTAAAGCTATGTAATGAAATACAAACAAGTGACAGACATAACAAGAGGCAGAGACAAGTGACAAAACATAAACATGACACAAAGACATATGGAGGAAGAGACACAGAACCGCAAGGGAGGGGAACACAAACAAGGAGAAATGCAGACATAACAGACAACACAAAATACATGGAGAAAACAGACAGACGTGACAGACATGCAGCTTTTAAACAGGATTTTACCAGGGTTTGCACCATGGAAAGCCAACTAAACAAGAGATGACATCCTCAGCATGAACATCCAACCGCTACTTCACAATGTAGGCATATACACAAACAGATTTTGGTAGTTTATCTGTAGAATCTTGTACAAAAACCACCCTGATGTAGTCACACCTGGAACTCCACTATTAAAAACCTCTTTTGTTCAGTTCAATTGTCACTGAAACTCAGCTTCTCCGTGTGTAATCCTGAAGTTGCTCCATTTCCCGGGAATAATTTGGCTTCTTGTGCTGGTAATTTCCCTGTTATTATAGTGTATCTCATGTAGATATTTTCCTGGTTATTATACTGTCTCTCCTTTCCAGGAATTCAGCTCAGGCTTGTGTTCACACTGAACCACTTACCATTTCATTACTTCCTATTTAACATAGGAAAAAAAAGTGTATGTGTTAAAGCACAGTACTTGGGAAAAAAAAAAACGTGAGGACTGATGTGTGAACAGTAGCTCAGAATTGACGTCTGCATTCACAAAGGACTCCCGGGTCCCTTCACAATATCTTGCGATGTGGGACAAAATGAATCTTAAGGTAACCAATCCAGTGAGTGCAGGAGCTGGATAACGTATACATTTAGAAAATAAATAAATAAATAAATAAATAAATAAATAAATAATAATAAAAAAAAAATATATATATATATAGATAGATAATCTTAGGGCAGACCGTATATAATCATTAGGAGTGTAATAAACAAATTATAAATATTTGCAAAGCAACCAATCCGATGAACACCACATGCCGCATTGTGTGTTATTCTGCTAAAGAAATGGTGAAACATTTAGCCTTTGAGGGGAAAATAAAATCTCACAGCATTTCATTCGGTGAACTTTATTTTATAGGCTACATATTTTTTAAATATACTGCTTTATTAATAAAGATATGTGAAATTGTACTTTTCTGCAGCAATGAATATCTTACTGAGGTTCTATATTTTAATTCTAGCTTTGTGACTATTAAAAATAATCAGTCTGCTTAAAAATAACATTTGTTTTATGTCCACTAGCTGTATTATTTCAGAAGAAAAGTATGCGGGACTGCGGGCGAGACCAGGCTGAAATGTCTACATTGCAGGCAGAAGCAGGCGGGAGCAGGAGGAATTCTAGTGGTAGCAGTCGGAAGCATGATTTTAAAAAAATATCGTTTACACACAAGCTTCTACCTCAGAATGCATCAGGAAATACTGCAATGTCTAAATTGCGGCTGTTATCGGACACTTTATTATGAAATGAGTTTAAATGTTGAGTTGCTTTAGTTCATTCTAGACAGACAATGCAAATGTAACGCAGCATAGTTGGCAAAGCAAATCATTCATGAGACATTTTGTTTTACAGTCAGGTTTTCAGTTTACAGGCAGAAAGCCAGAAAGGAAGGAGCTGTCACAGATTGTTCTGAGGACGTCAGCTTCTGTTTACTGTTATTTATAATCCAAACATTATGGTAAGGACCAAAGTCAGAACCTGACTTGGTAAATGTGTCTCTGTAATGCTTTGGGTTTTAGGAGTAAGTCTAGAGAGATCTAGACAGTTATTGCCACTTTGACAGAAACACTGTGAGCAACGGTGAGCAACTTTCTCACAGCCTCCAGCAAAAACGAAACACTGAGCCTTTAAGGAAAATCTCAGAGATTTAAGACCTTAAGGAACGGCGCCGAGGCGGATCTTTGTGGTCTGAAGCTGTTGACCGGGCTCTCTGGTGTCAGTCATCTCCGCAGTATGTGATGTAGGAGGTGTTCAGTTACATACGGAGCCACAAGGGATGGAGCCTTGATCAATATGTCACCATTTACATGCATAACGTCCAGACAGAACACAATTATAGCGAGAGGCTTGTCAAGTCCAAACGCCAAAGCCAATATGAAGCAGAAACTGCCGACTGAAAGGAGACACTGTGAGGTGGATCCTGTCACACCGCGGCTCACTGTGACATTTTGTAGGATTGAAGATATGATTTGGATTTGGGTGAAGCTTGAAGCCGGGAGGCAACAGGATAAAAATGGCCTGCTTGAGAGATAAAGGAGTAGCCTGGTAGAAAAAAAAATATAAAGTCCATGACCAAAGGCTTGTAGACACCTGCTTGTCCAGTGTTATCTTCTGAAATGAAAGGTATCATTAGAGATTTAACAGCCTTTCTTCTGGAAGACTTCAAGAACAGATCTTGGAACATTGCTGTGAAAATTTGATGTCGTTCAGTCACAAAACATTTAGTGAGATCAGGTATGGATGCTTGGATCTGGATCACAAACACCACTCCAACTCATCCCAAAGGCATTAGATGGAGCTCCAATTTTTCTACAGAACACAGTTCCCCTGCTCCACAGCCCAAAGTGACTGTTTATTTCTCACTTGGCACTGGTCATTGGACGACCATGCAGTGGACAATAGCTGAAAACAGGGCGCCAGATTAACGCTGTCCATCGTGTCAGAGCCAATAAAAAATAACACACGGGACAAGACAAAAGCTCTTTTGGGTCTCTTTCGGGATGAAAATGTTGTGTGAGGTAAAACTTGGTCTCTGTAAAAGACGTCGTTGTAGTTGGTGTACCCTCATGTCAATCAGTGACGGTTAAATCAGTTTACAAGTTAGTCAGTAAACTTCTTGCTCAGTGCTCCGCCCTCTTTGATTCTCATGGCAATGGTAACCAGGGAAACTGCGCCCACACTGCTAACTGCAACAGTATTTTAGGGCCACTTGTTAAAAATATGACACCAGATTCGGAGATTAATTAATTATTTATCATAATATTAAGTTAATGTAAATTCACTGGACGTTGATTTTTACAGTAGAGTGTGTATGAGGTGCCAGTGAAACGGCAAATCTTTAAAATAATTGGATTTTAAAACATTATAAACATTATAACAAATTGTTTACTGAAATTTAATCACAAAAAAACCCGACCAGTTAAAAGAAAGGGTTATAAAAGACACAAAGGCCAATATTGCAGAGGAAAAACTCAAAACCCCAGTGCAGCCCTAAAAACCTTGGTTACTGATCCACAGGGAGCAATGGGCATGTGTTTCATTGTAGGAATCTGGTAAGTCCACTGATTTTATTCTCAAATTATCACAACTTTTTATCTCAAAATATTTTGTATTAATTCTGAAATGTTTACTACTTTAATCTCAGCATTTTACAACATTATTTTCATTGTCCTGCATTGTACACTTTCACAAAAACTGTCACAGTAGTGGAACCCTCAATGGTACATATTCAGTACTGTTAATTAGAGAACTAAACTGTACCAAATTCAACATAATTGTAGATTTTAAATGTGTGTTGTGTTTTAAATTCATGTTTCATCTCCAGGACTTATTTTACACAGTTCCATAAAGAACCATTACAAATGTTCCCCTCTCCTTCTGGAGAAGACAATGTAATGTACCTTTAGGGAACACAAATGAACGTTAACACAACTCTGCTGTACATTTACACTGCTTCTACATAGAGTGACATTCATGTTACTCTACCATAGCATTTTGGGGGGACACCAACATCTCAGTGATATGTGAAAGTTTCCTACATGGAAGAGCTTCCAAGTGGCAGCAGGATCATGTTTATCCTCTGCAATGGTTTCCCAGGACTGTCTCAGTCAGATCTAGCTTTTGACTTTGATACAAATATTATAATCACTTGCATATATCATCATTACCATCAAACACACAAAGTTTCGTTCAGTTTCAACAACTCCTTTTTAGGGGCGGGCCTTATTTGTTTTGTATATTCTTGCTGTTTCCAGACAGCTCCCAACAGAACTGTGAAAGTAAAGTGAAAGGCTCTGAGACTCTGCGAGTTTCCTTATCAGGTTAAAAGTTGGAGCACTGAAAGGAAAAAGAACATCTCTTACCCAGAACCATCAGTTCAGCGCTGGCATAAACGATACCATGCTTGTTCTCTGCCACACACTGATACATCCCTCCATCAGATAGAGTGAGAGAAGAGATGGTGAGGGCTCCGTTCTCTATCAGCACTCGACTCTGTGTACAACAGAAAGACAGATAAACACATAACACACATCACGACACACATTGCTCAGCCATAATATTAAAGCCATATCCTGTTTAAACACTCACTGTCCATTTTATCAGCTCCACAGACCACACAGGTGCACTTTGCAGTTCTACAATTACAGACTGTAGTTTATGCGCCACTCTGCAAACTTAGTTTGCCTCCTTTCACTTTCAATTATCAGGACCCCTGCATTAAAGAGCAGAGGAACCACATGCGGACTACAGCCTGTAATTGTAGAAGTACAAAATGCTCCAATGTGGTCAGTGGGGCTGATAAAATTGACAGTGCGTGTAGATACAAAGAGGTAGCTTTAATGTTATGGTTGGTGTGTATGTTTGATGACATATTTGTTTTGTACTGCACAACAGCAGTAAACCAAACAAGCAAACCTACAGAAATATATGATTGGGTTATTATTTTCCCAACATGTCCTTTGACCAGTGTCCAGAGACAGTTACATGACCAGTCATTTGGGGAGAACAAACATACAGAGATTGAGAGATTCTTTTTTCAATTATCGCTCTGCTGTAAAGTGTGTAATGTGGTATGGATCCTTATGCTGCAGCCAGAGGGGGGGGGGGGCGGGTTGGGTCAATGTTGGATTTAGGGGGTGGGAAAAGGAGGGGGGGGTGGCAAAAAATGCTGACCTTCCTGCTTCCAGAAAAGCATTGTTGACAATAGGTGCAATGCGCTAATACACAATTCATTGGCTTCGAAAAAATGGAAAGAGAGAGAGAGAGAGAGAGAGAGAGAGAGAGAGAGAGAGAGAGAGAGAGAGAGAGAGAGAGAGAGAGAGAGAGAGAGAGAGAGAGGGGTCATTCATTTTTGATTGGTCTGAATACAGGCCATAGCTAATGCATCCCTGCCTTGCTGTGTTGCCTTGTTATGGCTCAGTTAGCCTCAAAAACCTAAGCTCAAAAAGTTCTGATTATTCTGTGGGACAGCAGGAGCTCAGTGCTGTAAAACACAACCATAAAACACATCACACACAACCTGCAGCTTTCATTTATTTCCTGCAGATTTCAGTGTAAAACCAGCCACTGCTTAATAGCTGCATTTTAGAGTTAAAGACTGGCAACCCACTCACTGCTGCCTCAGCCGAAGCCGAAAAACCTGAAAGGTCTGAATGATGTGAATGTTATCAGTCACAGCAAACACGGGCATTTACCCAAAAGAAGTACACAAATATCATTCAAGCTAAAGATGCACCAGAGAGAACATTCTTCACAGATGACGAACTTCAAGAAACTCAGCCAAAAACCTAAATCGAAACTCAATTAATAATAACATACTTTATGAAATAAAAATACCAAATTTACTATAAAGTCCAAGACAATGAATTCCTTTTATGAAAAGCTGAATTAAAGCCGCTTACTAACTTAATTTCCATGTAAAAGGTGAATCAATATATATCTTGCATCAATTTTATCTTGGTGTTTGATTCATACATTCAAATCCACTTTAAAAGATGCAGCAGTTGTATTCTTTTACCGTTGTAACATATTCTGTACCACATTAAAATGATGCAAGAGTTCTTATCTGGAACTTTCATTCAAATCTTATATTCCACCTTGAACTCAACAGCAGATACATTCGTACTTTTAGTCATTTTTTTCATTACACCTTAACTTCACTGGTATAGTCGATACGTGCGAGTATTTAAGGTGAAATGGAAAGTTGTCGATAAACAGACTATTTTTGACCATAACCTAAAATATGAGGCCACAGAGACTGCAGTGCACAGCTAATGTGATAAGAACTTAATAATTTCATGTGTTATGTAAAATGTTTCAAATAATAAAAATAGGGCTGAGTGTGTCCAATTGTTTGACCAGTAAAGTGTGCACCCACCAACCCTGATTGAGTAGATGCATTTTTAAATGAAGTCTCCGTTATGAGCTGTTATTGACTCAGTGTTATCAAGAAGGTTTTTGTGAAAAATGGACATAAATACAGACGCAGTTTGCTGAGTGACCCCTGCACTGGACTGGGTGGGAGACCAGCTGGATTCAGCTCTAAAAGCCTGTTCTTCTAAAGGCTTTGTATTTCTCGCTCTTTTACTGTCAGTGTGACTCATTTCTGCTCGTTGCTTTCTCACAATTATTATTGATCCGTTTTTAACTCGGCTTGTGAGAACATCTCCAGTGTCCAGCCAGCTGCTCCCACTGACCTTGAGCTTGGGTCACAAGAGTAGAGCTTTACTGTACCTCTGGCATGAGTGGTTCTCCGTTCTTCAGCCAGCTGTAGGAGGGCTTGGGCTTCCCACTCGCCTTACACTCCCAGAACAGGTTCTCCTCGATGGACAGGGCCGTGTCTGTCATCGTCTGCAGCCAGTGAGGTTTGGCTGAAAAGAGATTAGTGTGGAAACACACACATTTTTAATGTGTTTTCAATAAATAAATCCAACTGGAGATAACAGTTTTTGTTCTGACCGTGATTATTCATAGAGTTATGAGGAACGTTAGAAAGCTTGAATAATGACATTTCAATTTCATTGTACTGTACCATTAAAGCATAATTCCCAGGGCTGTCAATTTAAACACTGTTAATCACATTTGTCTCATTTGAACAAGTATAAAGGTGAAGAAAGATGTCTTTTCCTTTAGGAAATTGTCATTCCACTAGAGGCATTATGAGTAGGCAAAATAAGCTTCATCAACATTCAGTCATACATTTTCTGTAACTGCTTCATCCTCTTCAGATTTGCGAAGAGTCCAGAGCCTACTTGAAATCACTGGGCACAAGACGGGAACACACCCTGGAGCACCAGTCCATCACAAGACATCACACAATCAATCAGTCACTTACACTAGCGGTGGGCGATATGACGCTAAAATAATATCACGATATTTCAGGGTATTTTGGCAATGACGATATTCCAAACCCTGAAATATACTTTTATTATTTACAAGAACACACTATTGCAACAAAATATGCGTTATCCTATATTAGTTATATTAAATTAAGTTTTATTTTAGTACTTATTTTGTAAACTGTAACTTACCAATATTCTGACATCGTATAAGATACAAATGTTGCATATACATCAACCCAACAACTAAAGTGAAGAAAATTGAGTGTGTGCATATAAACAACAAACGGAAAACAATTATACAAAAATTACCTTAAAGCTTCACTGTAAATAACAAAACAGATACAGAATAGTTGCTATGCTGAGTTAATGTGGTCTGTCTGTTCAACTCTCCTCATGGGGTTTTTGATTTTCCTCATATTCTTTTTCTATTATTCGTCTCATATTCCTCATACGCACTTGTGTGCTTCTGCTTAAGGTGATGAAACAGATTAGTTGTGTTTCCTTATTTTTTGTTACAGGCATCTTTCATATCTTACAATTACAGTGGTTTGTTGTACATCTGATATTCTGTAACCAAACCTCCTCCACACAGCTGACATCACTCCCCTATTGGAGCTAATTTGTCTATCACAGAGCAACATTGTTGATGTGCATAAATGAATCATGTATGGAATTTACACCATATTACTCAAGTCAGAATATCACAATTATCACAATATTGTTTTTTTTTTATTATTATTTTAAATACTATAGCGATCTTATTGTGAACAATAAGATATGACACAGCCCTAACTCAGACACTCACACATATGAACACTTTTGTACAACCAATCCACCTACAAAGACATGAAAGCCTAATCACCCAGAAGAAAACCACAGCCCAAAACACAAGGAGATCATCGCACACTCCTCACAGACAGTGACCCGAGGCCAGGTTTGAACCCACAACACCATGACCCTGGAGCTGTCTGACAGTGACATTACCTGTTGTGCCACCGTAGTGCCCCTTTCAATATTCGACATCATTCTCATCACATAAACGTGTCATACACACAATGACCGTCGTCAAAATTGGGTATGGTCAAATTCAGTTGTAAAATGAGGCTGTTTGGATATGCATCAATTTCATCTTTTTTTAAAACTTGACAATCAATCTCCCTTCTGCTTCAACTATGTGTCCGTTTGAATTTAATACTTTAATAATTTGAAGCAATTTTTTTTTGATTTGCATTAAATACAACATTCATGATGTTAATAAAAAAACACTTAATAAAATAAAATTTATCTGGTTGTTTCCCCACCATTTGCTGCTCTCCGGTCTGGTTGCGCTAGAAGCCAGGCTAATGTATTTACACAGCCCCAGTGTCAGTAAATGGGTAAGAAAACAAACTGCTTCTGTCCGGTATGCAAGGCTTTCTCTAACTCTGCTCAAGGAAGGCATCTGGGGTATTTTGGACAATGAAGAGAACTCTTGATGAAAAGCACAGACTGAGATTCCTGGGGTGGGTATTATTGACTTTTATTTTGCTGTGTCAGATCATTTAAGATAGAAAGTGCTACAAAACGGAATAACTTGCATTACAAATGGGTTTCTGTGGTAATTCAAACAGTGAATTAAAAACCTATGGACAAGTTACACTTTAGCCGCATACAAACAACAGCCGTTTTTGTATTTGAAACACTCACTTTGATTGATTGATTGATTGATTGGTAATCCACTGTCCTCTTACTTCTCATCCCCTGGTGATACCCACCCTGCGAATTGTGTGGTTTAAGAGCTGTGCGGTCTTATTTCTATGTGGTAAATTACTTTTTGAATTCTCTGGTCAATAAAGAGCATCTTTGGCCTCTCTCTCTCTCTCTCTACCTCTCTCTCTCTCTCTATCTCTCTGTCCAGTGTAGTGTGCTGAAGCTGTATTTGAATGAGAGGATTATAATCACAGATTTAATCAGAGATACATACAGCACGAGAGCAGCTGGGCTACACTGCAGTGCTGTGGACTGTTAGAAGGGTCAATCTAGAAATGTGTCATCTCCGACAGAACTACAAATTACTGATCATTACTAATTTATTATAAATTATTATTTAATTGTGAAGTGAAGTGCAGCACATTTACATATGATTTACATTCTGGAGAGTGAGGTTTGAATCAGAACACCCATCTTTACCAACACATAGAAACAACAAGCACAATGTGTATGGTTAAAGGGAGAAATTGCCACGAGAGACTTACCTTTCTGCTTCCACTAGCCCAGATCCACCACTTACACTCTGTGAAACTCCAAAACTAGGGATTCACTTGGTGAGGAACAACACTCCAACCTGGAGGGACAGGGTAGCCATGCCCTTAAGAGAGGGTATAATCCTCCCACCCTGCAGAACCTGGGTTCCCCAGGTTCCTCAGAGTACAAGGAGTGTACCTTGGCTTAAGGGCAAGGCCCTTCTCCTCCAGGCAGGGTTTAAAGTAGTCTTAAAGTATAGACAATGCTAGGGTATGCACTAAAAGGTTAGAATCCAAATATCGGGCTGAAAGTTATGAAAAATAATAACAAAATACACTACACCTTTGTCATAACTGTGACCTCTGAGGATTAATATGAAGTCAATACACCAGAGACTGTAAATTAATATTGACCCTGTGATGAAATGTGTGAATTCATTTCCAAATTTCCACTTCCCCCAGTGTAAGCCTCTTCCACTCTGCACATCGCTCATTTCAGCTGAAACCTGGGAACTATTAATAACCAGCAAATCTGGCGATTCAGGCGATTGAGTCTGGCTCTTGCTGCGAGAGATGCATCTGAATAAAAACCCTTCACCAGAAACAAGGACTTCATCCAGGTGGGTTCTTTCTTCTTCCCACAATGCCTTGCCATTCTCTCTCCCCGAATGCATAATACACAGAAGGGTGGGATCAGAGTGAAAAAGATAGCCAACAAAGTCTGTTCCTTTCAGGGGAATAAATCGGGTATAAATCGGACTGAAAAGAGACCCCCATAACTCCCCAGCCCTCTGAGATTGTGACAATTCTATCACACCCAAGGCATGCTCTCCGCGCTCATCGCAAATAAATCCTCTGACCTCGTTCCGCGGCTTATTATCCTCTCGCCTGCCAGACTCCCCCCAATGCCTGTGTACCAAGTGTGAGTTCAATTAATGCTGTGGTATAATTGCATTTTCAAAAATAATCTCCTATTACGGAGAAGAGCCAGATTCCCTTATGAAACCAAGCTGCTATTTGCACAGCCCGAGTTCGGGAGAAAAGTGGAACTAGCTGAGAAATGAAAAACGGAATGGATGGATGGAAAGTTACGTTGCTGTATCTCTGTGCGCAGAAGTACGACAGTCGTATGGTTAATGAGGACGAGAAGAGACCCACTCAACTGTAAATCAGAGGTAAAACCGAAACTCAATGAAAGAGATCTGACAGCTGCCACCAGCACACACACACATTCATTAAATCATTCAGAAATGACCAGCTCCTTTGGTTAATTACCACTATTTATCAAGTCTTAGGTCTTCTCTGTGTCTACATGAGTTTTTCTGGGTGTCCAAACACACACGTTGGAGGAATTTTACTTAGTGAGTGACTGGGTGAGTGTAAGAAACTCTCCAAAGGTATGTGTAGATGTGTGGGTCCGAATGACTGTTTGTGTGTGTGAAAGTGCCCACAGGTTTGAGTGTGTGAGTGTCTGGGTGAGTGTAACTAACTGTCCATGTGTGTGTGTGTGTGTGTGTGTGTGTGTGTGTGTGTGTGTGTGATGCCTTGCAGTGGACTACAGATGAACTACTGACTGAATGGTTGAATGTTCTACCATGTTCTTCACCACCAGGAACATGAGTCCCCCCAACAGTGAGGAGAAAGAACAGAGCAGTCTAGTTCAGTGTTCACAGTCTTGCCATCCCAGGCCTTCCTGCAGTGAGCTATGGCAATATGTAGATGTGCAAATGTTGCCATGGTGATAGCATCCACAAATACTGATGATAAGATTAGTTTTGTCAGCCTCTTTCATTTGCAGAACTATTAACTAAGCACTTTTACATGTGACGGCTTTCTGAGCATTCCCAGCCCACCCCCGTGGCCCCTAAAGCTGTGACCCTGTGCTGTGTACGTCAGACGCCCTCAGCCAATCAAGGCTAACGCTATATCCCAACTTCCCGAAGGACATTTAATTTGATGTCAATGTGACATCATGTGTGTCAGGTGATGCTTCAGCACCTCTTGACCAGGAAACTCCGCTGACACACATGGTTTGACGTGACCTCGCTTTGAGTTACAGCTCAAACCACACAGCGAGGAGATCAGACCAGTGCATCGTAATGAAAACGGACGCATGTCATAACAAGCTCAGCACTGGACGAGTGAGGAACAAGTGACCAAACACTTTGTAACAGGAGAGTGAAAGTTTCTGCCTTCCAGTCTCCAAAGATCACACGCTTGCCCCAAACCATGCTGAGTTAACCCACTCCGTCCCATGAATCCCAAATGACTTTGCTTCAGACACTTGATTAGATTCCATTAAAAGCCCTAAAACAAATTAAATTCTTGTTCAAGAGCTGAATCAGCTTATCAATTAGATCCAATTACACAGGAAAAACAAACCGGGCAAGCAGTGACCACACTGCAGACGGATATCATGAGTGACAATGCATTTTCTTGCCAGACCAAAACATACTAGTAATGATTTGTTTATATTTGTTTATACATGTTTATATTTCCTGTAAGAACAAAAGCGATGAGGTGGAATACCTCATTATAATATCAAAGGAATTGGAAGTTGACAATAAATTGACAACAATACAGGAGAGGGAAAAATATATTTTCCTATGTACTGTAAAGAGATTATATTCCATGTCATTTTTTACATAATTCCCATTGGTCTGCTGTTTATGAATTTTACACACAATGTAAAGACCACCTGGAGTGTGTAAAATGAAGATTCATGAGTTATACGCACCCAGAATTAAACATTCTCAGACTCCACAGTTTCCACACTATCTCATTTTTAAAAATAGAGAATCAAGAGATCAGAATATTCAAAATCACAGGATTGTGGAATTCACAATCCAAAGTTTAGAAAGGGACGTCTATGTTTGTGGCGAAAAGTTGTTCTCTGGTTTGTTAACGTTCAGATTTGACAGAAACTCATTTGTTTAGTTTTATAGCACTTTCCATCTGTGTTTACTTTTAATGTAGTTAGCGTTCTCCCGAATTTAGAGTCAGTTCATTCTACAGAAAATACAAGTCAATATTACCCACATACGGAGCAGGAATAAAGCAATATCCTCATTGTTGCTCATGCTTTTCAATATTTGGCCGTCTCTTCCTTGTCTAAAATCATCCAAAATTCTGCTTCTCTGCCATAAGCAGAGAGAAAGAGAATGCGTAGGTTACAGAGACCGTTGGTTTCATTACCCATTTACAGACACTGGGGCTTAGTAAACACATTAGATTTGTTTCAAGCACGCAAACGGGCGGTAGAGCAGTAAATAGTCAGGAAGTATCCTCAGAATGTCTTTTAAAAATGTGTTTTTTTTTTTTTATTAAAATCGTGAATGCCGCCTGTTAAGGAGAATCCAGAATCAAAACTTCCAAGAATTTCAAATAAAGAATTTCCACAAGCAAAAGTACTGGAGATCCAAAACAAAAAGTTTGAGCAATCTAGATTCCATAATTCTAGGAATTCAGAATAGAGAATTCTAGGAATCCAAAAATGAGGGTTCTATAAATCTATAATCAAGAGAATTCAGAATGAAGGATTGTACGAATCCAGAATCACAAGTGCTACGTATCCAGAATCAAGATTTGTTCGAATACAAGTCATTTGGAGGAGCTGCGTTGAGTCAAAGGAACTGACTCGCTAAAAAGAGCAGGTGTCTTATTCAACTCTGTAAATTACTCTACACCTTTGGCTTATGAAAATGAATGTCTACAGGTTGGAATGAAATTTGAAACTTCCTGCACCGCCACTAGCAGCACATTCACCAGGAAGAATGGCCAACATATTTGCCTGTGTCTGAAACACATTCCTGAAACTAGACATGTAAAACTAACAGTGCTGGGAAAGGCAGGCATGCCACATGCAGGAGACCTTTAGTCTCGTCAAAGAAGACTTTACCATGAAAAGAGAGGCGTCCTCTCGCCGCATTCTTCCCTCGACTGTTCTCCGCCACACACTCATACGTCCCTGTGTCCTCCTGCTGGAACCGGGGTATCTCCAGGATGGCATTGGCGTTCCTTAGCTTGATCTTACTGGGAAATGGCACATCATTGGTTCTTCTCCAGCTGATCCTAGGAACTGGACTGTACACGGGAGGAAAGAGTAGGGTTAGCAGTTATCTAGACAACAGTTAGCAGCTACCTAGAACCCAATTTACATTTATTCTAATCCATGTGCTATCTAGAATGCATGTTGTTAATTTAAAACAATCATATCCTTCTAGAACCTTTCTAGAACCATGCATGTCTAAGCACTTGTGTAGTTAGAAAACATTTTTTGTAAACAGTGACAAGTCACTTTCTCAAGCTCATGTAGAACCTTTGTAAATCTAGAACCCATGAGCTTCTAGGAACCTTCTCCAACAGCTCACAGATAGGTCTTCAGAAATGAATGAGTGTGTAGTCTGTTTGTGTAAGGGACAGGGCGATGTGCAGCAGGATCTATTCAGCTACAAGAGGTTCTTTTTACTGACTGCGGCTGCATTAAGAGGTTCTAGTGTGAACGTATCTTATTCACACTCCAGTCTGGTGTGATATTGCTACTTCGCTTTTTCTCCAGGACTGTAATCTCCGCTTCTTTGGCAAAAAAGAGCTTTTCAGCGCAGTAAATGAGGCCTCTCCTCCTCGGCTTCTTGAAAGGCGCATCCGGCCCCTTTTCCACGCTGTGTGAGGAGTAAATCTTTTTGGGTTATTGCCCTGTGAAAAGCCCACCATTACGGTAAGGAGCCTCCTGTATAAAAATTCACCATTGCAGATGGCTAATCGCATTTGAGAGGGCACCTAAAGGAATCATCTTGACTTTCATGTCTCCCACAGCAGTGAATCCAAACGGAATAAAGCTGTGTGATGTTGGAGGGAAGGGTGTGAACTCCACATCAACATTACTGCAAAAATACAATTAAAATGGTAAATACCTGGCACCAAAACTTCCCATCATTTTTCCAATTAATTACAGCAGCTGGCCACATTTATGGCATTAAAAGCATAAAAACGTGTGATCATCAGTATGTTTCAGTGTACAGAGTGACTATATACTGTGGTTTCATGCCATTTAAATATGTAGCTCACATTACATAATTTTTAAATTATGAATTTACTCAAATTTTTATAGTTTACTTAACCTTTTTTAATATTTAACCATATCATCGGTGTCCAAAGAAAAACATGTCTCCAAAACTTTACAGAATAAGGAAAAAACTTTCTTAACTTCAATCGAGGTCAATGTAAACATATTTTATTCAGAGTAATTCTTTCTACTTTCTACAGTAATATTTCCACTGGTCCATTCATCATGAAGCTTTCCCACAGTGTGACAGACAGCTGCTGTGTTCAAATGATGTGGTAAACTAAACATCAACAAAAAAGGAGATATAGTAATACCTTGACTTATGAGTTTAATTAGTTCTGTGACCGAGCTCGTAACTCAATTTGCCCATATATCAAATTAAATTTCCCCACTGAAATGAATTGAATTCTAATCCGCTCCAGTCCCCCCCCAAAAAACACACCATTCTTTTATGTATTTTTAAATAAGAAAAATATTCTTATGCATAACAAATAATGTATAAAATATAATAATACATAATAAAAGAGAATGTAAAGAAATAAACTATTCTAAGTTCTATTCAGTGTATTTACATTGAAGATCAGACAAAGAAGCTGAGGTGGAGGAGATTGTCGGAGAAGGTTGGGGGAGTTTTCTTTTCATGCTCTAGCGCTTAATTTAACTTACTGGCTACACACTTAATGCCACAATGCTACAAAAAACAGCGATATGACAGAGATGCATGGCAAGAAGATAACCAAGTGAACTGAACGTTCGCTGGACTGCCTAGTGCCGGGAGGCGTAAACACGCTCGCTCGTGGCTCAGATCTCGGCTCACATCACAAGGCAAAATATCAACCGACCGACGGCTCATATGTCGGAAAATGCGTAAGTTGAATCACTTGTAAATCAAGCTTTCACTGTATATGCTTTTGAAAAAGAGACGATACATACAACATATCATATTTAACATTTCGGTTAAAACATCGGCATGTCCCACACCCTAATAAACCTGGTAACAAACTTTAGAATTCCACCTTAAGATTCCACCTTAATTAACCAAAGTAAACCCTTAGCACCTACAGTAAAGTCACTTATAATTCGAATATTCAGAAGATAATTGTCACCATAACATTAAAGTGAAAACATCACACATATCTTGTATTTCTTTAGTTTTGTGTCATAAACATAAACTAGCAGCTAGTGTTAGCACAAACCCACTAGCTCTTGTAAGGGTGAACGTCTCCATAACAACGGTGTAAAACGAACAGAGATAAAACATATATCTTTAGCTCTGGATGTGTAACTACATCTGAAAATATTTCTTTATTAAAATCAGGCATGTTGTGGAGGATAAAAGCATGTGAAAAATTATTATATAGCATTTTAGAAAGGAATTAGTGTTTACTCTGAATCTTACCCACATTTTAATTAATAAATCACAGATTATATTTAAATGAATTATGATAAAATTATTGTAATATGGTTATTCATGGCATGTTGATGTAATAAATGGCTTAAATTCTGGCTTAAACCATGAATGTATTTAAAAATACAATTTTGATATTATGTTGGAACTTTATCTTTTCACTATTTTGACAGATTTTTTTTTTTTTTTTTTAATGTAGTGAACTGAAAACGAAGCCACTCTTTGGCAGCATCAAATGAATCTGAAAGGGTGAGAAAGCACAGGCTTTGTCTGAGAAAAGTTTCACTTCATATTTATAAACGATGGCTAATAGAACATAGCTGGAGCTCAACACACTTGAAGGAGAATACAAACGGTCCAGTTCTGTTATGATATACCTAACAATAACTGAGTAATAAATCAATAAACTGATTTATACGGTTGGACTTGGGTTACATTACGTTGGGTTTATATACATTTGCCTGTGAAGTCAAAAAAGGAGCAAGTAATAATCTACATTTTTGTGGAGGAATGTGTCAGGAGATGCAAACTCACACACACACACACACACACACACACACACACACACACACACAAAGACTCACTTTCCCAATGCAAAGCATTCCAGTTTCACAGAGGATCCTTTGGCAGCTGGAACAGTGTCTGGGAAATGAACTTCTATTTTGGGCTCGTACTCCCCCATCGCTCCTGTGATGGGCAAGACAAGCATGTTTTTCATCAATGATTTACACACATATGCACTCTCTACTCCTGTATACAGGCAAAACAACAAGACGACAATCACAAAAGTAGCGCCTAGGAAGATCCAAAAAAAATACAGAGAAAGCCCCATGAAAGATTTAAAGCATTCCCTCTGTAAAACCAGTATCCATCTCAAATGGAAATGTGGCCTCTTAGTGGCATTGTGTAAGCTACAGGTTAGCTTTCTTTAAAGGCAACAGTTCAGCCTTCAAAGTAGCTGGCATTTAGCCACAGCATCTCTCCAACAGCCTTTGAAAAAAGAGAGACCTTTCTTAAAAAGCCATCTCCCTTCAAATCTGAGATGGTATCCCATTTAGAGCAGGTCGCTGTGGGTAAAGCTGTTTCTCACCGTCGTTTCTCAGCACCAGAGGAGTGGGGGAGCTCAACACTCTCTCCTTGGTGATGCTGTTGTTGACCACACACGTGTAGTTGCCCACGTCAGACGGCTCCACTTTGGCGATGTAAAGGTTCCCAGTCTCCTGGGACACGAATCGCCTGCTGTCCTGCTGCACGAAGTACGGAAACTCGTTGAAGACCCAGGCAAACGTGAGCTCTGGAACAAGACGGAGGTGGATGGTCAGTCGCTAAGCCTCTCATGTCTGCAGCTATGAAAGGTTTGACTACTGCTGGTCAATGACATATTTTTTATTGATTTTCTAGGTAAAAACAGAGAGCATATCCTCAACAGGGAACACATTTACATGGAGACATCAATTTCTATTTCTCTCCTGAATCTGCTAGACAGAAAAAATGTGAGGAAGTGTGATCTCTGTAGAAATCCTAAACGAAACATTGTAAGTACATTTGAAGAAGAAGAAATATTTTGCTACACAGCCCTAACATTTTATTTGGTACTTTGGTGGATAAGAATATGTCTGAAAGTTGTTTCAGACTCACAACTTTATAATGCAGTTCAGGCTGTTAGATTTGGGAAAAGTTCTGTTGGATAAAACCCTCCCAAGTTTTGGGAGATAATCCCAAAACTTGAAGCTGTAAATCCAGTTCACTCAGACAGACAGGACGTCTGTGGGAATGGCATATCAGATCTGATTGGTCCTCTAATATAATTAACAAATGATAAATCATTATTCATTCATTCATTTATTCATTATCTGTAAGTGCTTATCCAGTTCAGGGTCGCGGTGAGTCCAGAGCCTGCCTGGAATCATTGGGTGCAAGGCGGGAATACACCCTGGAGGCGTGTACTTTGATTACTTTCTTTATATATGTATTTATATATACACAAGATTGCACCTTTTTCATATATTCTACTTATAATAATATTCCACTTCTCCATTTTATAATCAGTGATTTTGTTGGCTGCCAGTATATAAAATAAATAAATAATACACATTTAAAAATAAATAAATAAATAAATGCTACATTTTCTGTTATTAACCACTATTGGTTACATTGTCATTTGCTAAGACTGAAGCTTTTAATAATGGGTATCCAAATCAAAACACATGATTTATTTTTATATTAGTCTTGTCGGTCAAACGATGCAAACACAACAATAAAATTAAATGCTGATACTCTGTGTTTTTTTAGAGGGAGATACGTGTGTATTGTAATATGCACGACAAACCAGCCAGAGGTTCTTTTTACTTTATAATATCTCTGTGTACTTTTGATGATTGTGTTAATTAGAATCTCTTAATTTGCAGAGTAAAATTTCAGGGAGAGCTTTAGCATCTTTTTTTAATTGAGAAAACTACATCACATCTCTCTCTCTCTCTCTCTCTCTCTCTCTCTCTCTCTCTCTCTCTCTCTCATTCTCTCTCTCTCTCTGTCTGTCTTTCTTTCTCTCTCTCTGTGTGTGTGTTTGTGTGTGACAGGGAGAGAGAGAGAGAGAGAGAGTGTGCTGGAAGGGTAAAAGGCAGAACTAGTTATTAGATTTAATCCTGGGAAAGTTTTATTTTATTATTATTATTAAAAATGTATAAATGCACCTTAAGACCTGGCTGACTGTAGCCAGTTTCCCCAAGCTAGGTTTATCTCTGACTAAAGAGAATTTCTTACTTTCTTACTTACATCTATTAGTCTCAGTTGTTTTTCACTATTGTTTTATGCAATTACTCCGCAAATTATAAGTGGTTATGAGAGTTAGAGCAGAAGTGTACAACTGCAGTCCCCTCTTACTGCTGTTCTGGAGTAAACCTGAAGGAACACACACACACACACAAACATACACACAGTGACTGTATCATCCCACTCTCGCTTTCGCCTTGGGCTCCCATCTCCTCAAAGGTAAGCAGTGGGGCAGGGAGATGGGGGGATGAGGGGACGGTAAACAGAGCTGCTCAAGCTTCACAAGGCACCGGGAAAGAGAGCGAAACAAACTGGATTAAAAGCGCCTCACTGCCACTCTCATGACACATGCCCTGTCCGGCTCAGCACTGTGGGGACGAGAGCCCTGGACTGGCCTCCTTCATGCCTGGATAAACCACCCCTCTCACACACACACACACGTCCTCCTCCCCCTCGCTGGAAGAGACAGAGGCGGTAAGAACTCTGAGGCCTGCCATGCTGCATTAGAGTGTCATCCACAGGAGAAGAGTGGATGGAGGGGGGTGAAAAGGGGACAAAAAAAAAAGAACAAAAACAGAACAGGGAACTGTAGCACTGTGGAAAAGTCTTCATCCAGTCATCAACTGTTAAACTCTATCACATCCCAGAAGAAACTTTCAGTGGACCCCTCTTTACAGTAAAGGCCCTTTAGCCAAAATGGGGTGGATGCCCCCAGCCCCTCAAAATTGCCCTGTCCAATGCTTTCAGTGCATAGCCCAAAGCTATGTACATCGTTATTTTTGCACTGGAAAGTTTTCTTTTGGCTCTGAATGTAAATTAGCGATAAGACGTGCAACTAAGCATTCTCTATTGCATTTTAAACATGATAAACGTGCGATCGATTGCTCGCTCGGAGCAGGGAATGCGTTGTGCTGAGAAATATATTGCTTTCCGATTGGGTTGAGACTCCAATTCGGGGAGTGTATTTCCATTTGCCCGCAGATCTGAGACTAATTGAAAACAAAATGATTCAAATGAAACAATAAATGGGGGCCAGGCAGGTGAGCAGGGCCAGGACTTCGTTTGCAGAAATCCATTCCAATGAGCTTCTTTAAGAGCTCCATGGCATTTCAACACAATTGCGCTGGGAAAATAATTAGACTGGCTCGCAAATACTTTGTAGAGCAATGACAAAAACTGACCATCCGTGCAGTGGTTTAAAACAATGTAATTAGTGAATTCAGCTCCTTTAAGTTGCGCCAGTCGCGGACACAGATGTTCAGTTTGGCAAACAGTGTGTGTATAATCTCCTCAGAAACATGTAAAACAAAATGGGACAGCCTGGAGCAGCTGCACATGTGCATGAGAACATCACGCTAATGCCAAGTGCTGAATGCAATCAAATATTCACAGCAATTTTCCAAAATATAGTGTAAATCCTTCTCAGAGGAGCAAAGAATGGTCAGATTCCTCTGAATTCCCTTAATTCCAAAGTAAGGTTTAAATGAGCAGCCATTCAGCGGTCAAAAGTCCATCCAACGTGGTTTGTCTCATTGACGTGATTAATCCGCAGCCTTCCACAGAGTGAAACATGTCTCTGAGCTGGGGTTCATGTCCTCTAACTAGAGAAAAGATTAATCACAGATTAATTATCTCCGTAAATCCTAATTGCCAGCGTATGAAACGAATCCCACGTCTTCTTTTTCCTGACGCCTCATCTGTCGCCGTAATTGTTGCGATCTCAAAATGAAATGAATGCTTCCTACAGTGGGTTCTTCCTTTCCACTCGGCTCCTGGGTAATTACCAGTGTCTGAGTAACGGTGGCAGTATCTGGATTTCGTCAGCAGGAGAGAGGGGCTCTGGACAGGTTAAATCAGGACAGCCAGGACGTATGGGGCATATGTTTTTACTTTCGTAAATAATGTATTTTTTTTAACAACAATTTACTGAGCACCTGCTACAATTTGGTTCTTTTTTGTGGATACAGATGAACATATTTACAGCCTATAAATAGCTAACAAATAAAATAAATGACTGTCTGTTAGGAGTTTGGTGTGTTCTCCCTGTGTCTCTGTGGGTTTCCTTCCACAGTCCAAAAACACACGTTGGTAGGTGGATTGGTGACTCAAAAGTTTCCGTAGGTGTGAGTGAAAGTGTGAGTGTGTGTCACCCGGTGAAGGACTGGCGCCCCCTCCAGGGTGTGTTCCCGCCTTGTGCCCAGTGATTCTGGATAGGCTCTGGACCCACCCCGACCCTGAACTGGATAAGCGCTTACAGATAATGAATGAATGAATGAATGACCATTTACTCACAACATAGTTTAACCCTGTTTTACATCTTTACATACATTTAAATAAACACCTAAAGAAAGAAAGTTGTTGTAAATCTCAACTTGATGTCAAATATGTGTGTGTGTGTGTGTGTGTATGCACACTCAGTGCCATGGATGCTTTAAGTGTGAAAAACACGTTTCATTACAGTGACAAATAAATGCATGTTTATGTTTTTTTTATTTATGATCTGATACTGAAAGTGTAGGGTTTACCCACTTCAATTAAACACTACACTTACGTTTACGACACTGCACCCACAGTTTTAGACTCCGCCGATTCTACACTCTCACTACACCAATAGTTTTCAGTATAAATCTAATCTAATCAGTTTTTATTTTCACACGTCAAAACGTGAGCACATGAAAAGCTTAGGTGTGTAGTGTACGGTAGAAGTACATTATTGATCCCTAAAGGTACAAACAATGTAAATGTACCTTTAAAGATACAGCAGTGGTGTTAAAGTCCAGTTGTGTCCCCTAAAAGTACAGTACATTCTCTTCTCCAGGAGGAGAGGGGAATATCTGTAATATTTTTTCATAGAAAATAATAATAATGATAAAAAAAGAAATAATAATTATAATACTAGTTCTGGAGATGGAGATGGGGCGCATGAAATCAACACAACTTTCCACAAGTAATATAGAATATGGCACAGTTAAGTTCTCTAACTAATAATACTGAATATGTAACCACAGTGATAGCAAAAGGTGCCACAACAGCGACCATTTTCCTGTGAGTGTATAAACACACAATAATTTACACTATACAAACATTATTGCACTGAAAATTATACAGATACTGTTGGAAACTATGAATGTGTAGATGTGGGTTTCCTCCAGGTGCTCCGGTTTCCTCCCACAGTCCAAAAACACACGTTGGTAGGTGGATTGGCGACTCGAAAGTGTCCGTAGGTGTGAGTGTGTGTTGCCCTGTGAAGGACTGGCGCCCCCTCCAGGGTGTATCCCCCGCCTTGCGCCCAATGATTCCAGGCAGGCTCTTGACCCACCGCGACCCTGAACTGGATAAGCGCTTAGAGATAATGAATGAATGAATTTTATATCAGGCTCATACTCATTATTATATCTCTCATAGTTGTTGGTAATACAGTGGATCCTAGAGATATGAGTTTAATTCGTTCCAGACCTGAGCTCGTAAGTTAATCTACTCGTATCTCGAACGAATTTTCCCCATATAAAATAAAATAAATCCAATTAATTGGTTCTAACCCTATATAAAGTCCCAAAGTTACCCTAAATGTTAACAAAGACATGTTATGAATTAATAAATGTACATGAAACACGTATACATAAACAACAAAATAAATAATGAAATGAGAAATGCAGAAAAGATATCAATGAAATGTATGTAAAGCAATGGTAAATGTACAGAATATTACCTGGGTGGCTGACGACTGCGGCTAACCGAGTGCGGGTGAGGAGGAGGGAGCGAGGGGGAGGGAGGACGAGTGGACTGCACACAACTTAGGCTACTCCGATCGAACATGCGGGCACGTTCAATTACACGAGTCCCATTCTCGTGCATATTAATTATCTCCTGCTTCGTTTCGATGGATATCATCCTCGTCTTCGTATCAGTTGACTTTGCATTTACGTTAATTTTCTTGGGACCCATGATGCACAAGAATAGTTCCGATTAAAATCACTAAACTCGCTCGCTACAACACTCACACTACCGAGACGAGCCTTTGTTAAGCGCTGTGATACGTGCGAATGGTCGAGATCATGGTGTACACACTCTGCTGTTTTTGTCCAAGTAGTGGCTGAGGCAACTTGTCCCCATTTTCCCGCGCTGGCAATTATGGTTCCTATTCCGAGTGAGAACGGAAAGATCCGATTTCGCACGATCATCGTCGATAGGTTTCAGCTATTAAGCTCGACTCGTAACTCGAATTGTCGCTCGTAAAACGAACAGAAATTTCGCTCTCGACGCTGCTCGTATCTTGAATTACTCGTATGTAGAGTAGCTCGTATCTCGAGGTTCCACTGTATTTGTGTTAGTTTGTTTTCCAGAATAAAAGTCTCTGTGAATGTAAAATCTGTTTGAGGAGATTATAAATGAGTTCTATCCTGTACAGGACAGTAATCTGAGTGGTCCGATGGTGGACTAGCAGTGGTCTACAGTCCAGCCTTTTTATGCCAGTCAACAGATATATGCTCGCTGTCTGGGAAGGTGAGTTAAGAGAAAAGTCTTGGTGGGTGCAGTGTTTTGATTCCAGTTAGTACAGTAAGTACCATAAGGAGGAGGGGCACTGATGCATGTTTATTGTTCTTTCTGTTATTTTAGGAACTAATTGTGAAATTGATATAAAACTGCTATACACTCAGTCTTCATACAGTGTGGAGACATGACGTGCCACCCCAGAAACACATCCTAAATATCAATCTGACATCAAACATGATAAATTCAGCCTTTATGCCTTATGTAGAAGTCATGTTGCTTTATGAAAATGATTTCTAACACTGTAAACCTATAACCAAACACGGCCTTACCTCCAGAATGCATAGGGGTCCCACACAACAATACGACACCTTGTCCTTCCCTCACGTTCACTGCACTTCTGGGTTGAGTTTTGAAGTTTTCTAGATCTTTAAAACAGTAAACATACATAGACATTAGATACTACAATAGTGGGATGTTAACTCTTAAATTTGTTGCTGACAAAGCATTTCAACGGCAGCAGAGGTGAAAGCGATAATATCAGACTGCAGGAGCCAGGTGGACTTCTTTAGATCCAGTGAGTCAGCCTCTTTCTGACAGCTGATTGCGGCTTCTGGAATGCGAAATGGACTTGGGCATATGGTGGGTGTGTCCGACTGCAGCAAGATTGGCTCTTGAGGGAAAGCAGAGGGTGAGATGGAGGGATGGAGAATGGAGGGAAAGAGAAAACACCAGCCGCTATTCCACTACAGCAGTGAGAGAGAGACCAGAATTATGAACAAAAAAGCTCTAATCTTCACACTCTGCAGGAATCGCCCTCCTTATTAATGAGACTCCACACTGTTCACCACCTTCAAATTATCAAGAGCAGAGAGTGTGTGTGAGAGAGAGAGAGAGAGAGAGAGAGAGAAAGAGAAGAGTTTTAAATATTTTGAAAATGTTCAACACATTTTAATCATGGCATCTTGAGATTTGTTGTTGTTTTTATTGTTTAGTTTGTTTATTTTTTGTTTTCCCTCGCCAAATTGAGCGCAACTCATCTTCATGATATGACGGGATAACTTTCTCTTTGTTATCATCTTTCCTTGAAGGAACACTAGATATAATTTGCTATTTTTGCTCCTCAATCTCAATCATTGAGCATCTCAATGATTGTGAAGCTGTAATTTCAAGGTACTGTGTGTCGGAGTCCAAAGAAATGAAATGGCATGATCTACTGCAGCTGCACAAGAGGCTAAACTCAATATGCCCAATACTAATCATGAGAACATATAAAACATTCCATGGATGACACAGAACTCCTGTGTAAATAAGTCACTGAGGTGTAAACAAAGTCATTCAGGGTGTTTAGAGAGGAAATGTTCTGCTCTAGCAAAACTTTTCAGCTCTAATATTTTTATAGTGATGGTGATATTAACCAGGAGTCATGGCATCTACAACAAACCCAGTAAACAAGGAACATCCCTGGACATTCAAAATAGGTCTAAAAGTAGTCTGTCCATCAAGGACATAATTTAAACGTCAACGGACATCCAAAATCCATCTTAATAAGTTAGTTAAGTGGTGACCAATCGATAACGTCAGTGGACGTCCAAAGCGCGTTTTATACAAGTCATTTATTTCAGGACAAATTAATAACGTCGATGGACGTCCAAAATACGTCTAACATTATACAATATATAACAATAATTACGTTATTACAACGTTGAATCAACAGCTAAATGTTTACTGGGAAAGCATAGCATAGTATTTACCCTCAACATCCAGCAGTGAATCTTCACTTGTTTCCTCAGACTTCTCTGTTGGGAATAAGACTTAAAAATTGGGTTCTCGACCAGCAGCGTGAGGATGGAAGGAGGATATAGAGAACATTTGGTTTCTACTGCCACCACTTTACATAAACCTCACTCAGGAATAAAGCTTTTCCATTTAAACACCTCATAAAACCACTGTCCAATCATTTTAATATTTCTGAATGTTATCTCTGTGTGTTTGATGAATGCTGTCAGAAGTTACACAGAGAGATTGACACAGGTGTTTTTTTTTTGTTTTTTTATTGATTGATTGAGTTATCCACAGTTCTCCTCTGTTGTACTTTAGTGTTATAGTTAATGTGAAGCAGCAGGAGGAGGTCAGTGATTCTGTGGGAGGGTAAAAGCAGGTGCAGAGCCCATTTGGGCTAAGACAGCATCCTTGCATGACCAAGTATGGTGCTGTATGTGAGACAAGGCCAAGATCTTGTACAGGATGCATAGGGACAGGGCTGGATCAGGACAACATCAGGGAGAGGGCATCTCGAAGCATGAGAGGGACAGGAGAAAGGAAATCAGACAAGCAGGGGTGGAGAATTACCCTGCAAGAAGCATCCTAGAGCCAGGGAAAGCAACAAAAAATAGTGACTTGTATGAGAGATTCAAAGTAATGATAATATATGAAACCAGCTATGACTCCAGTAGAGGAGAAGTAACCTGAAAATGGGAGATTAAACACAAACCTGTGTGAATAGGTAGGTTTCAGTTGAGGAGTCGAGGTCTACCAATTGTAATTGACAAACCCTCAGAAATATGAGGTGTGTATGTGGGAGTGTGTATTCTACATATCACAGACTCCAGTTTCTTCGCTGTACGCTTCTCAGCATTTGTCTGCTACAGAGGAGTCCACACCTCTAACTGGGCTAAAGTTTATTTCAATGAGGTTCTCGCTAGTGTTACCGCCCCGCTACTGACATCATGTGGTTTGCGTTGCTATGGGCATTCCCCATCATTCTGTGATTTGACCCGCCCTCGCCATTCAAAGTAGCATCAGTCAGGGATTTGTGGAGATTTTAAATACTATAAAACTGATTTACTGTTTAAATACAGAAAATAGCATCATCCCTTCCTTGCTCATCCCTTTCAGAAAAGGAGTGGGAAGTGGCCGTAAAGTCTTGCTTACAGATTGAATAATGGAGAAACATTTATGGAAGTACCATACTCACAAACCCCAGGATTTACACATTTTTAGTGTATTGTTTATTACAGACATGCCCCCTGCCCTGTAGTTGTGAAGCTAGGTGAGGAATCTGTTACTGACTGGAAATCATTGTGTTCTATATAAGTGACGTTGTTAGCAACAGCAGCCAATGCTTGCCAGCTTTGCACCCTCCAGCAAACAGCCAAGCCTGGATCTCTCCAAGACAAACACAAGAAAGTCAATGTGACCGATAAGACAAATTGGACAGGAGGTGTGGCAGCGGCAGAGTAAGAAAACAGCAGGATTAGTTTGAGGGTGGTGGAGGGACTCGGCTTGGCTCGGAGTAATGAGAGATTCCTGCTGAAAGAAAGAGAGACGTCCCAGACCGGAACGGAGGAGAAAAGAGGGAAGCTAGTCACCGAGGCTGAGGTTAAGGCTCCGGGGCTGATTAATGAGTTCTCGGCCTGGAATCTATACACACGGCCCCTGCTCTCAGGGCTTTCTAGAGAGGCCAGGCACCTCCACAGTGGCGGCGCAAGTCTGGGCGCCTGGTAATGAAGGACATTAATATCAGTCCAGATACAGAGGTCAAGCAGGTGGAGAGCAGGAGCTTGCAGGGTTTCTATCTGTGTTCCTTCTATTGATTCAGTCGTGACGTTATGAAGTGGGCGTCGAAATGAGCACATTCAGCTTTTCCTGTCTAGCTAAAGCCATCTGCGGCCTATAATGATGCAAGCTGAAAGCTCAAAATGAGACGTTCTGAGTGCAGTCCTCGTTAATTAATGCCCAAATCAAATTGCAGGCTAAGCACATTAGCTTTTCGCTAAACAGGGCACACGTAAGAAGAGATCAGACACTTTAACGGGGCCAATCCGTTCTGAGTCGTCCAAAATAACAGGGTCTAGCCTTAATGGCAGGTAATGAAAGCTGGCACCAATAGCACCCTTATTAAAAACAGCCACTCCCCTTCAGCCACCCAATGATCAATAAGGGAAATAAATGTCAAGCAGCTCCTTTTAACCAATCCCCTGAAGTGAGATTCATTATCCAACCCATGAGGATAGTGGCAGCCTGTCTCCTAAGGGGGAGAGTGGGTTGCTCTCTTCGGCCAAAGAGACGATCAATATTGAGGCGTCATGACGTGGAGAAAGAGAGAAAGAGAGAGGGTGCAAAACTACAAGACCTTGCCCTCTCTCTCTTCTACAGGAAAAGGCCTTCAGCAAGGACACAGTGAGGACAAGGTGAGGTGTTAGCCATGCAGCTAGCTCATGAGCTCAGGAGGTTAAGAGCAGATACGAGTAGAAGCTGCTCCAATGAGTCAAGTATGGAAAATTGCTTTGAATCATTTGATTTATCGTCCATTTGAGGTGAAGTGCTGTTGAAACTGACTTCCAGAGGAAAGGTAACTGGAACTGAAAGATCATGGACCAAAGTATTGGGACACTTATGTGTTACATCTACAGAAGCTTTTATGAGGTCCCTTTCTAAATACGTAGGCAATGATATGGAATTGGAGATATGAAGTCCTTCTTTGCTATGAAGTCTTCCATACTTTTGGGAAGCCTTTCTACAAGATTTTGCCATGTGAGTTTGTTGTGAATTTACATCCAAAACAGCATTTGTGAAATCAGACACTGATGTTGGACTCTCAATCACCATGTTAGTCCATGCCAAACATGTTCCATGAGGCTGAGGTCAGGGCTCTGTAAGGGCCAGTCAGTTTCTTTCACTTCTTACAACTGCTTTATGAACCTTAATTTGTGCACAGGGGCACAGTCATGCTGGAATACAAAAGGGCATTCCCCATAACTGTCCCCACACACTTAGAAGTATATAATTGTCTTGAATATCTTGGTATGCAGAAGCTGGATGAAACTTAGGGACCTGGAAATAAGGGACCTTGGCCAACCCTGAAAAACAACTCTATCCCTCATTATCTCTCAACCACCAAACTTTATATGAGGGAACAATGCAGTCAGGCAGACAATATTTTCATGGTATTCACCAAACCCAGACTCATCCATCAGAGAGATGCATGATTCATCACTGCACAGAACACAGTTCCACTGCTCCAGAGTCTAGTAGCAGTGTGCTTTACCCCACTCCATCACACACTGTACTTGGTAAAGTAAAACCATGCCATGGAGCTCACAGCCTTTATACACTATGTCCCCCCTCACTCGGACACCCCTGCTCTGTAACTCTGTTACATAATGTGCTACTTTGTGGCTGAGCTGCTGTGGTTCCTAGATCCACTTTCCAATAATATCATTCACAGCTGATTGTGCAACATCTAGGATGGAAGAAATTTCATAAACTCATTGGTTGAAATGGTGGCCTCCTATCAGAGTCTCACATTCAAATACAATGTGCTCTTAAGAAAGACCCATTCCTTCACAAAAGCTTGTGAAAGCAGATGTGTGTGTGTGTGTGTGTGGACTTTTCCCTTTCGGCTTCAGTGGTTTCTGAACGTCCCTGGGTGGTGCGGCCTAAAGTTGTGGGGAAACACCACCGCTGGAAGATGGCAGCACTAGTCTATTGATTGTTAAAAGATTCTGTTAAAGCTGGCAACACACTGACTAATGGGAATCGATGATGGAGTCCGGAGCCAATCAAATGCTGCTCCGCCCTTCTGAGAATCTTGCATCTGACATCCAGCTCGATTCTGCTTTCTTTCCCTGAGAAATCTCATTTGCTGCTTCATAATCCCCAAAGCCACAAGAGAGCCATGAGAAACAACCAGAAAATCTTCCTCAACTCGAAACTACAGACGAACACCCACACATATGTCTAACATACACTACACCCATGCGTCCCTAAAACGAGTACGGAATGGTTATAATATTCTCCCGGCCCTTGGCTTGGCAATGTGCCTGTTCTGACATCACTGACCTAAATAATCAGGAAATTTAAATAATAATATAATGTTATAATGTAATAATAATGATGATGATGTTGAAACAAGCCTGGTGTCGAAAATTATTTCAACAAAGGCAGACTTCAAAGGTTTACTACTCATTTCATCTTCTGTAAAAACTTTATCCACATCAGGGTCACCATAGTGTTCAGAGCCCACCCATAATAACTGGGTGTAAGGCAGAAGCACACCCAGAACAGGCTGCCAGTCCATCAAAAGGCATCACACTCACCCAGTCACCTACACATGGTTTCTATCAGCAACACAGTAAAAAAATCAGTAATTCCACATCAAACTATTTGCAATGACTTTGTGTACATCGAAAACCAGTGGAATTTCACTTTAACAATTTTGAGGCCATTAGTGTGATGGATTGGCTGCAAACTGAAGGCCGTAGGCTTTATTTTTTAGCTCCAGTAGCCTCCTAGCTGCATTAGAAAACTAAAGGAGAAGCACATTTGGCTTAAGGGGGAATTGAGTGCGTTTATTTCTTTCCCGAACTGTCACTTTAACAAGGCCTTGCTGAGTTGAAGCGAGTGTTCAAGGGCAGGATCTGAGCTGCTGCTCTGCACTGAATACAAGGCTGAGATGGGGAAATATTAAACCCATTAAACTCACAGGCGAACTGCAGACTGGCTCTCTGGCTGAGGATGGTTCCTTGGGGGTTGGAGGCAGAGCATTGGTAGAGCCCCACGTCCTGGTCCCGCTCCAGTCCTGTAATGATCAGGTTCCCTCCAGAAACACGACGCCTCTCGTCACCGCGCAGATCAATGAGCGTCCCGTTCAGAGACCATCTGCAAGAGACGCAAACACAATCAGTTCCCTTCGTCTCACGAGAGTCTCGCTGGCTGGCATTCATCACCCACATCGATCCCACCAGCCCACAGTCATTACACCGGCACAACAAAGAACCAATCAAAGCTCACGCATTACACTCCATGTCTGTTCTTTACCAGTCCATGATAGGATTTACATAAAAGTAAGACCTGATGAGGGAAGCATATGAATCAGCATCTGTAATGAACGGTAATGATTTTAGCAACGGAACTGGAATAACCTGCTCAGTGCTCCACACTGTTTTTATTCATACTGAGTTAGTAATACATTTCACTCCAGTATTCATTCACTGATTTATTCATTCATTCATACGTTAATCTAATGAAACTGCCTCATCCTGAAAACCAGACCACCACATGACATCACAGACACACACACACACCTGTGGATGATTTAACACATTCACCCAGTCAAGTCTCACACTCACACCTGAGCACAGTCACTTGCACACTCGCACCTTTGGACATCACCAAATTGCAACTACAATATCATTTAAGGTGGAAGGTCACCTCTAGTCAGTTGTTTCTCCCGTCCCTAGAAGCTGTCGCTACATTTAACAGCAGCAAATGTTTTCGGTCAGCTGACTCTGCATCTGTTTCCTATTAGCGAGGTTTTGGTAGTGAGAAGTCAAATTTGAATGTGGCAAGTGTTTAGAGTAGCATCTGTTTTACATTTACCACTTTATTTTTACATGTTTCTCAGAGAAGCATAAGGACCCGAGAGGTCTGAGTGCAGGTAAAGCAAGTTACAACACTGAAAATGAGGGAGACCTTCACAAAAAGGAAAAAGAAATCAGATGATCTATCTTTTCATCGATGTCTGCTTGTTAAATGATTATGGCGTATCGTGATTGTACAGAGCCTATTGAAAACAGAGAGAGTGTTTTTTGGTCAGAAAATAAGGGATGGGAATAATGTGGAGCTCTGATGTCACAAAAAAAAGAACCACAGTCAGACCCAGAGATGATTAGTTCTGGATCTTAAACATCATTCTCACTCATCCCAAACACACTGGATTGTGCTTTGTCTCTCCAGAGGACACAGTTGCACTGCTTCACAGCACAATGGGGCAGCTGTGGACTAATGGTTAGAAAGACAGGCTTGGGACTGTAAGGTCATCAGTTCTATGCCCACAAGTGGGGCTCTGTCAAATTGTGCTACCATTCTGTATATTTATAGGCACAGTCACCTAAATAAAACAAAAGGTAGAATATGTTGCTAGGCTTTGATAGAATAATAGGTAGGATATATTTATAGCCTAAATCTTTGTATGAGGATAAAGAAAGAAAGGTAATTATATCAAAAAAAAGATAGGGGAAAATTTAATCATACTTTTAATATGAAAGCTGTAAAGCAAATAATAACTATAAGCTGATATGCATGAGAGAAAAATTTAGTTAGTTAGATAACTAAGAGAAAAAAAGATATAAAAAATTATGGGTCTGAGCATGTGCCAAACCACTCAGTAGCAGATAACGATAGGTAGCACAATTCATAAAAAACACAGACTGGAAAATTGGGGGCAAGGGAGTGAAGGAACAGAACTGTCTTCTCAATCAGTATCTGATTCCAGGGATCAAATACCAGATCTGCCCAGTGGAAAAGCAAAAGAGCCGAGCTGAGTCGAGTCGAGTCGTATAGGTTCCATAGAGTGGAAAAGTGCCATAAGGCTGAAGACGCTGGGGATGGCCAATCTGTGTGTGTGTGTGTGTGTGTGTGTGTGTGTGTGTGTGTGTTCACTGTCTCAGATGGGAAAAATGCAGAGGAAAAACTTAAATTTCCAGCATGTTTATCAGTGCTGGAAAGATGTACGATTTTGTATTGTAACCTTAGGCTCATGTGCAGCAGCTGATTGTCCAGAGTTGTCTTTTTTCAATCCATGCATTTCTATCCACACTGTATAAGTTGTGTATACTACTGATTATTTACACTTACAATGGAAGATGAAGTCACCAATAATAAAGGGCGTCTACAGATTATTGGACAGTACTGATAACAAAGGGTGTAGAAGAAGAAAAAGGTATCAGTGCATCTTTAATGGCAAACACCATCCTCCTATGTGCTAGAACACTAAAGGTAACAGCATAGCATTAGCAGGGTAGTGGGGGGAAGGGTGGGGTTTAGATGTCGAGAGAACATAGCGGTGTTTCTAATTTGCATGATCATGCATATTCATGCTTCTTTGCAATCTTTATGAGGGTAGAGGTGTCGAGATGCTCTGAGGCCATTTCAGTCATTTCGTTGGCATAAAAATAATATGTAGAAGTGTTTAACAAATGAAATATTCAACGTGGATTATATTTTAATGGCTTGAAATGGCAGCCTTAGGGGTTGGGGTTCAGGGTGTCATAATAAAAGTGCGAGATATATGTACAGAGTATAATTTTACATGGTGGTATGCATTTTTGTGTTACAGTTATTTCAACTTTTAGAAACTTTCCTGAGCACCTGTGCAATACCTGACTATAATACAACAGAAGATGACCAGTATTCTCAACTGTGAAGAAAACCACCTAAAAATATGGCCCGGGAGGTAAGAAACAATCTCCAGAGCAGATGCTGTGTGACAGACCCCATTTGCAGGACCCTGCACAGCGAGGGTACACTGGGAAATGCACACTCAGGAATAGCATGGTGCTACAGCAATTAGCTAATAACCTATTTGATAAAAACTACTGTTGCACAATTACTAAATCTCTGCACAAAAGATTAAGAAGCACTAGCCACTCTCAGGAATACATTGTAAAACACAAATCTCTTCAGATTTTTTAAAATCATAGTCTCAATCAGGTGTGATGAAAAATGCAACCCAGCACTACACATACTAACACACCACCAACACTTTAATGTCACCACTGACCACTAAAATACCGCATAAAACATGTCTAGTAGAGTAGGCAGAGCTACATATGAACTACAGTCTGTTTTTTGTACACCTACAAAGTGCACATATATGGTCAGTGGAAATAGACATTGAACACAGAAACATGTATTGGCTGATGGATAATCACTTGCTTGATTTACAAAGAAATATTGAGGTTCACAGTATCACATTTATAAAACTTATAAAACTAGTAACTCTTAATGACATCCTCACAAGTTGCCATTTGTTTCCTATGGGTGTGTTTTTGTTGTAGCCCATTTTTATTTTCCCTCTGGTTCTGCCAAAGTTGGCAGTAGTTTTTGGCTACAACAAAATGTGAAACTTAACTCTCTGATTACAGCCAGACGTGTGTGTTTGTGAGGTTTGTGAGTCTATGCTTTAGGCTGCTCTAACCTCCGAATGTTAAAATTGCAGGAACGTCTCCAAAACCATCATGAGGCCTGAAAAAGAACTGAAAGCCAATCAGTGTCTTGAGAAAGACAATTTGTTATAAAGTGACGCTGATTGATTTTGACACGCGTCAGGCTGCGTTTATAACAAAACAGGCTTTCTGATTGAAGGTGTGAATGTATTTTCTCTGTAGACAGCGGCAGGCTGTCAGAAGGCTCTGATGGCTGATGAAGAGGGTACACATCCATCATACGTCTTGCTGTCTGGTGCTATGCGCCATTTCAATCACTGCCATCAAACACGACGCATGCTGACCAGTGAGCACTGACTTTGATTTGACTTCTGATTTGGCTTGATCTTTCATGCAGCTAAGCTTCATTGGTCCAGTTCTGATTAAAAAAAAAAAAAAACATGTAAAACTAATGATGCAACTGGGGAGTTTTGGGTATCATCAGTCCAGGCGTGTGTCAGTACGGCTGGTCAGAATGTTCAAATGCTAGACATAAATCCTCCAGTGCAAGAAAAGATATTGTTGAATCACCGGGAAGGCGCTTGTATAAAGAAACCGCTCAAAAAGCACAGTGGGTGCTAATAATCCCTCTCCTTAGAATTCAAGAAAAGACAAGATGGGTTATTAGTGTGAGTCTGCTAGTGTTACAGCTCCGAGAACGTGTGAAATGCTGATTTTAGAGGAGGAGAGTAAAAGGAAAGAAGGCGGGATAAAAATCAATATTATTCCTCTGCCATGGAAATCTAATGAGAGGGGAAGACTGTGCTCCTTTCGAATAAAAAACAGCGATGACTGTCCCCAGACTCTGAGCCAACAGACTACAAAAGCATCTCTGCAGCTGTCTCTCATGCGATTCTCACCTCATTATTATTTCATTTTCCGCAGCACGGCTCTGAGCTAATCTGACTTCTTTAATCACCGTTTGAGAGACAGATGTTCCATTCGCTTTAATTGACACAGAGACGTGTGTCCCAGAACTTACCTCTGAACTCACACAAGTGCTTAAAACAACTGTCTTTCTGCTCCATTTACACACACTATAGACCTCTCAGAACATCTTGGACTTTAATGGTACACAGTTTTGTTTTTAACACTTAAAGGTATTTGTAAATGATTAATTAAACTAGGTATTTGTAAATTAATACATAGTTTGTCAAACAACATCAAAAGTGTATACAAAAGTATCAGATGGATATATTTATCTCATCACAGCTCTTTTCTCTTTGCTGGAGAGGATCTCACAGCATTTACAAACACAGGAGCTCAGTGCCTCTTCACATCAGGTGGTGTACAGGATCCCACTGTGTTTCTTAATGAACAGTAAAAATACTATTAGTTTCTAAAGGAAACTGGTTAACATGTTAGCCTCCTCTTGAGACTGAATCTGTGTGAATTTCCATACATGGACTGTATATACGTTTTAGTGAAATATTTGTGTAATTACGTTTATGATTTGTTTCAGCATGTAAGAGACTTACAAGCACAAGTCACATATACCTTTATCCATTCTTTTAAACATTTTGCATGGCAAATATACTCATCACGCTGACCCTGTGGTCTGAGAGTGTAACATATTTTTAGAAGATAATACTGACTGTGTATACCTTAATACTTGTCTTAAATGTGAATAAAGTGGTTTTCCTTGTGCAAAAATATGAGATGATTCATGAAGTTTCCACATCACAGTGAAACCGAGGCTGAATCACAAATGTCCCACATTGGTAGCAAGGCTTTACATTAAAAACATTGCTGTGAGGATTTGATGGCATTCAGTCATCAGAGCATTAGTGAGTTCAGGTACAGACTTTGGATGATTAGTATCAAAAACACCACATCAACTCATCCCAAACTATTGGATGGTGAGGACACAATGTTGGGGGGCATTTACACTCCACTAGCCCACACTTAGCTTTTAGGATATTCAACTTAGTCTTTTGCGACTGTTTTTAGCACCTCATTTTAATGGTAATAGCTTTGTGAGTAAAGCTATATGGCTGTGTAAGTAATGTGTGCACATTAGAGGACTCACATTCCCCTTTTCACTGATTGCAAGAGAGGTCCACAAACATTTTTTTGTATACCAAATTAACCATGAGAGGTCAGATTGGACTGCCTTTTTTAACCTGAACCAAAGATACACGCATTGATCTCTGGGTGGGATTTGTCCAACTTCAGTGGAAGGAAAATGAACTTCTGGCTAAAACGTTGATGCTCCAGTGATGTTGCTGCACCATTACATTTCTGTCTACATCTGGCGGAGAAGGAACCATCTATCCAATGTTACATTGCGAGAAGTGGCGACTGTTTTCTAACTGCACTCTGTTCCCAGGGCCTAACTGTGACCATGTTTAACTGAGTGTCCACTGTGATATATTCCCAATATCTCACCGTGTCTCGCTCCCGTTGGCTCGGAGATAGAGGAGCTGTGTGCGGATGAGAGAGGAGAGAGGACGAGCAGTGGAGCTTCACTGAGAGTAATGGAGGAGGACAGGAAGCAGACTGAGCTGATAGGAGACTTGTTTCCGCACTGAGAAAAGCCCAGTAACACCTCCAATGAAATCTGTGTTTATAAGGCATTCACAGTGGCATCCATAAGCCTTTATAATGCAAAAGGCATAAGCTTAAACTGTTATGTGTATGTTGTTATGACTACATGACTCACACTACAACATATAATGCCATTATAAAAGCTATGTAATAAGCACCCATCATTCATAACATTACAATGACCTCCTTGTGTCTACACTCACTGTCCATTTTCTCAGCTCCACTGACTATACAATAGCCCTTTGTATTTTTACAATTACACACTGTAGTGAATCAGTTGCTCTGCATACTTTGAACACGCCCTTTTACCCTGTTCTTTAATACTCAACAAATGCAGAGCAAAATGTGGCCTAGAGTGGGCAACTGTATGCACCTGTATGGTCAGTGGAGCTGATAAAATATACATGAGAGTAGAAACAAGGAAGTTATTTTAAAGCAGCATGTTTAATGAGTTGTAAACACTTAACCGACACTATGCCGGACATATTGAAATGCATGCTATGTGATAGCTATGACTGCATTTATAAAACCTTATGAGTACAGGATCCATAGGGATTGCTACCAAACCCTCAGGAGAAACGTGCTAGCAAAGACTTACACACAAATCCACACACACACGCAGATGGACACCCACAGTTGTTGCCCAGCAGTTATATGAGGAAACAATGAACAGACACAATGCTCCTTCCTTCATTCCTCCTTTCATTTCTGCCGTGGAGCTGAAAGAGCAAAGGTGACGCAGCTTTGGTAATGGAGCCTGTAGGAGGCGACTTAATGAAGCTATTTTCAGGTAATGAGCAGCGTGCCGAGAGCTGACTGACGTAACCATGTACAAGGTTTTATGTGCAAGTCGTTTACTCTGAGATTCATGCCATTTAACTTCAGCATCATTAAAATCTAATAGCTATAAAGGCTAGTTCAATGCTTTATCCACTAGTTGGCGCTGTGGGCAGTGGTCGACTTCACAAAGACAGCAGCTAGATTTCTATAAACATATTGTTATCAAATTTGGTCCAAGAGTTAATCAGGAATGCTAGGAATCCCTAACATAACTCTGAGACATGAAGCCAACCCCTGCTAACACATCATCATTGGGGCTCAACACACTTGGAGGAGAACACTAAATGTTCAGCTCCATTTTGTTATTCATTAGCTAAGGGGTGCCCACATTATTCAGTATCATGCTCAGTGGTGGGGTAGAGGTACAGCTGAGGATCAAGCTAACATCAGACAGTTATGGAACTCAGAAAGACTAACAGTCCTAGGTGTTTGTAAAATATTATATATATGATGTTTATGGGATTGAAATATAGTCATCATCAGATTTACAAGTGTATGATTTTTTTTGTTTTGTAAGCGATTAATTCTGAAAAGGTTAATGGAGCCTGGACATTGGAGCCTACCCAGAATCCTTGGGTGGGATCATAGAAACACACCCCAGAGAAGGCATCACACACACACACACACACACAGCTGTGTATAATTTTACACACTCACTCAGTCACTCACACACACACACACACCATTTCACACACTCACCCAGTATCTCACACACACACACACACAAACACACACACACACACACACACACACACTCCTGTGGACCATTTCACACACTCACTCATTCACTTGCACAACCTCACCTGCGCAGTTTCACACAATCACATCTGTGAAATGTATCACACATTCACTCAGTCAGACACACAGCATTGGTACAGCCCCTGTCCACCTCTGCTTGCATTTCCAAACTGTTCTGTGGTATACGCCTGCACTAATTAGCTCAAAGAAAGCAACTGCATGCACAAAACATGAGGCTACTGCCCGCAAACAAAAAAAAATAATGTGTTGTACAAGACAGCACCAATTATCTCCCCAAAAAATACCCTGCAAAGTGTCTGTGAGGAGGGCAACCTATGCTCCAAGATCAGAGCATAACAGGGCTAATGAGACCAGTGCAAACACACCTCCGTCTCCGAGCATGTGTGTGTTTGTGTGTGTGCGCGTCTGTGTGTGTTATCTTTGCATTTTAAAGAGCTCAGCTCTCTCAGCCATCTCTCTGATGATTTACTGATCCACAGTCCAGAACTCCACACGGCTCTGACGCTCCACACAGCAGTTCCCTGGTTTTGAGGGTAAAAGCTGAAGCCCAGCTGTGTTAAAGAGATCAGACGCACCCTATTTTTCCCCTTTTACCTAAATATAGTCAGGCAACTGAGACACTCTGCCCACAGTTCCAATATATATATATATATATATATATATATATATATATATATAGACAGAGAGGTATACATGTGACTATTTTATTGCAGGTCTTACACAGATGATCACGAGTCACTTCAATTGAGTCTGAGTAAAGTCATGCATCACTGGCATAAAAATTCAAGTCAATTCTCCACTGACAGTGATGCGAGTCTGCATCAAGTTATGAGTCACTGGGTTACAAACCCAAGCTGATTCTCTAGTAATAATGTAGTGAGGCAAGTTACAAGTTAAGAGGATGCAAGTCTAAGCTGATTCTCTAGTGAGGGCAAGTAAATCTGAGTCAAGTGACAAATTTATGGGACAAAATTCTACACCATGTGTCACTGGAATACAAATTCAGGTTGATTCTTCAGTAAGAGTGAAGTGAGTCTGAGTAAAATCCTGAGACACTGGAATGTGAATCCAAGCAAACTCTCTAGTGACGGCAAGTGAGTCTGATTCAAGTCATGCGTCACTGGATTGCAAATCTGAGTCAAGCCAATGGAATCTGGACTGATTCGCTGGTGACAGCAAGTGAGTCCGAGTCAAGTGATGAGATTTTGTGATGTGAATCTGAGTCATGAGTCACTGGCATTCAAATTTGAGTCGATTCACTAGGAACAATGGCGTGGGTCTGAGCCGGATCATGAGTCTGGCACACACCTGTGGCACACAAAGAGTGACTCAGCGCAGTAAACAGAAGTCTGAGTCACTAGTCAGTCAATTAGAGAATGAGACAGCGACTGGAGTCCACATCTCTGTTTACTAATGAGCTCCTGAAATTAAGTGTTGACTGATGCTGGAGGTTTGTGAACTTTAACAGAACAACATTCTCCACTATAAACATTAGCATATTAATGCATTGTGAAACAAATCACCGATACATTGTAAATGGGAGCAGAACAGATATATTCCACACCACTTTGGCCCTGTTTCTGCAAACTTTTCCTGGTGATATGAACTCACTGACCAATCACTGCTCGGTCTGCTGTTGGCATAGCAACAGCCAAGCAGACCCTGTGTCCCAGTGTCCCAGCAACTAGACGTTTTTGACAAAGGTCAGAATCATCAGTTTCCCCATTGTGTTACCGTCTCCTAAAGCAGCACAAATGAGTCTTAAACTGGAACCAGACATCTGACTTATACGTGAACTTTCTCAAAAATTGCAGCTATTTAACTCTGTGGTGTTTGTGGTGTCTGAAGGACCCATACTCTGCATTTATTCATTCATTCATTTTCTGTGAACGCTTCATCCTGTTCAGGGTCTACCCAAACCCAGGGGGAAATAAGGCAATAGCTCACCCTGGACAAAGCGTCAGTCCATTTCATGATATCACACATCAGGACAATTTCACACACTCACCCAGTCACTGACACACCTACACCTGGGGACAGTTTCACACATTCACCCAGTCACTCACACCTGTGGACAATTGCACACACTCACCCAGTCACTCACACCTATGGACAATTTCACACATTCACTCAGTCACTCACACCTGTGGACAATTTCACACATTCACTCAGTCACTCACACCTGTGGACAATTTAACACACTCACCCAGTCACTCACAACTGTGGACAATTTCACACATTCACCCAGTCACTCACAACTGTGGACAATTTAACACACTCACCCAGTCACTCACACCTGTGGACAATTTCACACATTCACCCAGTCACTCACAACTGTGGACAATTTCACACGCTCACCCAGTCACTCACACCTGTGGACAATTTCACACACTCACACCAGTGGATAATTTAACACACTCACACCTGTGGATAATTTAACACACTCACACCTGAGGACAGTAAAGTCCTGCATCGTGACTGGTTTGTTAGTAAACAGATTGGAATTTTTTAATCATTTTGAGTCTCTTATTCAAACCACCACAGACAGCATGTGGACAGGGGCCACCTCTGGCAAAGATACAGAACTGCTGTCCCACTTTCGGTCCTGGCAAACTGCAAACGTGGCTCACACACCAAAAATGCTAATTTGGCCAGACATCACAAAACATCTGGCACACGTCTGGCAAAGATGTGGCTGTGCTGTTTCTGGCAAACTGGATGTGAGGTGAAAGTGGCCCAAACAGTGACTTCTGGCAACACGTGGAGCTAGTGAGGTGCCTATACGTCCTCCCTGTGGCAAGTAGGCCAATGAAAATGGGAGATGTGGGCTGAACCTGGGAGAGAATAGTTTTCTACCTGCGCCTTTAGGTTAGAAATGGCCTTGAAGCTCAAAGGTGTGAGCTTGAATACTGTTTGTGATTTCTCACACTGTATGTGTGCTCTCTAAAGCACAGAGAAATACCACGGCTACAATATGGTCATAGTGTACATAAAAAGAAGCAGATACCAGATTTTTCTATACTAGGACAAGGGATATAGTGTGTAATGAGGAGACAAAAGGCAGTGTTTGAGCCAGTTTATAGAAGAAGAGGATGATCAAGAGGCCAGGAGTTACCAAAGTGGCAGATACTTCTCTTTTTACAGGGAATGCTTTCCAGGATCTTTTATGGCCTCAGACAATCATCTGAAGGAGAGTGTCATTTAGTCAGTACAGTGCCTTTGTCACTTCACCCAGACATTGGGATCTACACAGATTTTAGGGACAGCTCCCCCTGTTGGCCCCATCAACACCACTTCTAGCAGCTACCAAAGCTTTCCTAGAGGAGGACTCCTGTTCCAGTACTGGCCCAAACCTACTTAACTTCACTGAATTTGCATGTCCTGGGGTTCACGCTCAACAGCTACTAGCAATTTTAAACTTTATGCCGAACTATCATTTATAAGAAAAGACTATATACTGCATTTCACTGCAGACAGATCTTTAATGGAGTCATCTCCCACACAGTTGTTCAAAGTCCATCTATCATGAAACGCTGATGTGTTCAAATGAGGTAGAAAAATGAAAACAGGAGCAAATGGAGATGCATGGTTTTCCTTAGACAGTAGTGATAATATCACAGATCAGTTCTGCTGCTCTGCTCCACTTCTCTCTTTTCTCTTTCCACATTATCTTCACACTTTTATCACCACACAGCCACATGCAAGTTGCAGCAGATCCGTGGAAGGGAATATGACTCTCGTGTTTCAGGCTGCTCTACCGTTTGGCCAGGAATGCTTGGTAACGGCTTGGTCTCAATGAACTCTGGCTGACCTTCAGGGTTGCATCAATTTTGCAAGAGCTGCGCCCTCAACGTCCTTCTCCTCCTGCTCAGCAGCCACTGTCAGAGGCCCCAGCCAAACTGCCTCCCTGTGTCCCCTGGAAGGGTTCACTCTATGGGCTAACAATTACTGCTGAACAATATACTTGTCTGTGCTGGAATATCCATATGGATGTCATACAAGGATTGACTACAACAAATTTGGTATTCCAGACTGGGTATGAAATATGATATGATTGTAAAAACAAGATATTAAAGCCTCATTAAGGACAAAGGAGAGAACTGAGATAGACATTTGCATCTATGTCTTATAGCTCAATAACAGCTATGGGAAACCGTTGGTCAGTGCTCCTGAGTAACCCAGGCTAACCATTCAGATGTGATAATGAGCTTCTGTAACACTGGGACTGACCAGTGCCACTGCAGATGGTGATGACTCAGACATCTATAGAAAGTTGTCTCGACAGACGACGTGGATGTGGAGTTTGTGCTAGTTTGCCATGGCAACACTAAGAGCAGTCGCTCTGTTAGTTCTGGTTCTAGCTAACACCAGCTAGTATATTTTGTGTAGGTACAGCCACCTTTTATTTTTTATTATGTCCTAAACAGAATGCTCTCACTTGGTCTCACTGCAGTGACACTGATGTGGTGGTTGTGTGAGTGGATCAGACACAGCAGTGCTACTGGAGTTTTTAAACCCTGTGTCTACTCTCTATCCACTCGTTGGTCCACCTTGTAGATGTAAAGTCAGAGACAGTAGCTTATCTGTTGCTGCACAGTGTGTGTCGGTCTGGTTTAAACCCTGGGGAATTGGACCAATATCGCATAGCACTACGGACAATCTACATAGTATCAGCAGGAGAAAGAGAACAGCTGATCTCAACCAGAAAGCAGAGACGAGTGATAGAGATCCTTCAGTTAGATAGCCACAGTTCATCCCTAACTGCTGTTCAGTCAGTGAAAAATACAGTTATGAACTCACATGAAGAAATTAAGAGTAATTCTGATCATTCTTGACAAACTGTCCACAGAATCCTTATCAAATTATATACGCAAAAAAAAAAACACCTCCAGTTTTCTTGCCCAGAGGCACTGTCTTATTTACCCCTCAAACCCTTATTCATCCTATTAGAGCTGGGTTCCTCGCTACAAAAGAGCATAAACTGTTCCAAGTTTCTTGAAGCAGCCTTTGTGAAGAGATGTGAGGAGCGCCAAAAACACTCGTCTTTGACTCAACACAGCTCTGTGAGAACGTGAGAGAGAGAGAGAGAGAGAGAGAGAGAGAGAGTAAGAGAAGCCTGGCTCAGTGCATGTAATTCCCTGAGCTTTACCCAGGGCCTCGCTGGAATGGGACCAAACCCTGAAACAAGTCCCACAGCAAAAAGTAACACTATCTTCTTCAGGGAGATTTGTCTCTGGCTGCAGTTGGACAGAGACAATGTCCCTGAGTCAACACCAGCCACCTCCCCTGCTCTGTGGGCGGAGTTGAGTACCAGGGAGAGACGGATGTGGGAGGTTTCACCTGCTGGACCATGTGCCGCTCCATTTTGCCAGACCTCGGAGGGAAATTTTAACACTCAGAAGTTGCTTGTTGATGCCTCAGGAGTCACTTTCAACTACCAAGGCGTAACAAACAACATTTGTGCATTGATTAATTATTTTTTTTATTAGGGGTTCAAATGAGTTAGAATATAGAAAATAGAAAGAATATTTGTGTATAATACAATTGTAATTAGAAATCCAAACACTGCCCCTCTCTTTTCGCGTTAAAATGGAATTATATTTTGGTGGCATTAATGGTATTAATTTTGGCATTAAAAATGACAATTATCATATATATATATATATATATATATATATATATATATATATATATATATAAAACACACCATAGTCATGATTGCTATCGGGATACAATATTATTCCCAAGAATAGTTCTATCCCATGCTTTTGCAGCGCTTTCTCCTAATGGAACCCAATGAATGCTGCAACCACCAAAATCTTCTCACTTGTCATTTTCAGACTATTTTAAGTTTCAGATTATGTTTTGTTGAATAAAATGAATATAGTTGTTGTTAACACTAAACAACAATTCCCATAAATAATAAAGGTGTTTGAATTTTAAATTACACTGACATTTTACCAAAAATAAATAATAACAATAATAAAATAAATAAATAAATATATTTGTAAACCTAATACATTTTCAATAATTTGCAACTCACAATATGAAGAATCACATTGCTCTGAAGTCCCTAAATAGACCTGTTTATGCTCCATAGAGTGGGTAGTAGAGTTTAGTGTAGAGTCTCTACCGCCAGACCACAAGGTGTCAATTTAGTGGCAGTTTTATGACACCAAAAAGATCATTGGAGAAAGTGATTTGTATTTAATAATGAAGAAACAGCATCAGACAAAAAGCAACATGAGACACTTCTGTCCAGAAACAGATGATAGTACTCACAGCTTCAGAACTGAAGATGTTCTGAGCCCAGTGTGGAACTTTACAGAAGTGTCCACATTGTGAGGAGAAAATCTTCAACATGTCTCCGTTTGATCTCATCAATGTCTAGGAGAAATGTTAAAGATATTTTAAAGTAACACTAAGTTTTGGTATTTAGACCTGGGCTCCCTGGAGTAGCAAGAACAGAGGCTGAAGTGGAGCATCTCATTGATTTTGAAGCTGTAATTTTAAAGTAAATATACCACCTACTGTTCTTTTAAACAGATCTTCTCCATGAGTTTTCTGGACAGCGGAGAGGGATTCTGCTGGCATACACAATTTCTCAAAAATGCAGCAGATCTGGTTAAACATTATCGAACAATCTCTTTCTTTTTTCCCCTGACATCATCCTAATGATTGTTTAAGAAGTGGGAATTGTATATTTCTTCATGTCAATGTCATCGGTGGAACGCTACAGTAGGTGCAAGGCTTTTCACTGAAGGAAGATTAATGGTCTTGAAGTGGAAATAAAAAAAAAAGAAGGATCTTTCAAATATTTGCTGACTTCAAAGTGAGCCGTGCCATGACATATTTCCCCCATTTCCTCCTCCTTTTATCTGGCTTTTAACTTTCAAATCAGTCCCAGCTCCAACTGATTCAGCAGCAGCGATGAGCTATCAGTGTTGACACTGCAGTTTGTAATTTCACAACACAGAGAAGCCAAGCACAGATTTATCATGCTCCGTGTACAAGACCAGTGGAAACGACAGGGTGTGTCAGAGTTTTGCGGTCTGATTTCTTACAGCATTTGAGAACACAAGCTGCCCTTTACATTTACAATTAAAACGAATGGTGCAACAGCCGTCTAAGCTTTGGCCCTATCCTTAGCGATGGCTCAGCCTTCCAAGGCTGGGAATCCTAAGAGAGCACAATTGGCCTCACTCTCTCTGGGTGGGTGGGATGACCCATCCCTCCCCTTATCACACAGCACCGTGCCAGCCAGCTCTATTGTTAAAGGCCCGGGCAGTCTGTGCAACACTTATAAGCAATATAGAAATATATCATGACTCAGAAATATCATAATTTTTGTGGACTTTAAGTTTCCTACATCATTTGAAAACAGCAAATGTCCTAAACATAGTGTAAAAATGTAATGAAGAATGGACCAATAGAAATGCTGCAAAATTACTTGGAATACCACTGACTTCCATTGAAAATTAAAAGATATTTTCCTTCGCCTTTGAAATGAATATTTTAGAGATACACGTTTTTATTAGTGCCTTTAAAAACAACAGAAACAATCCAAGACAAATTGGAATAATCAGTTTTGCTACATGCTCCTCCTCCATGAGCTCTCCCTACAGTTGCAAAGTGTAATCCACTTTTACAACAATGTCCTGAAATCAAGGTGGGGGAAGCGAGTGCTTTCCTACCCTCCTCTAAAAAGTACATAGTGTCATTTCTGCAGTGCTGACCCTGTAATAGCAACAACAGAGGCTCTGTTCTCCGTATCACAGGGTAGGTAAGCATCACAATGCTTTTGAAGCTTTCATTTTAAGGTACAAACGTTACCTACTGTTGCTTTAAATGTGAATATAAATATAAATTAATAAAGTCTAGCTCCTTTAACATTCATTAAAAGGTTAACGTTTCCCCTTATAATAGCAATATGTGAAATTCTCAGGTATATTTCACAGTAACCAGGTCTCTGCGTCTGGAGCTGGCTGTCGTATGTGTTTGATACGCACAAGTGGCTGCATCCTATTTCATCTCAGTGTTTACCAAAGTCTTCATAAATAAACCAGGAGCTGAGCGTTTTAATTAGAGTGCAAAATCCGAGCCATTTCCTCTGTTTGAAGAGCGGCGGTGAGGCTTGGGCTTGTTTTCCTTTGTTTTCGCTCGGTGCCTGTTAGTGTAATGCTTTAGATTCACTCTGAAAGCCCCTCATTTTGCACAGAGAGTATAATCATGTGCCCCTCGCTTGAGCTGAGCTTGTGTTCTCGGGAGAAGAGTGGGGAGTGTATGCGTTTAATGGAATGTCACTCGCAAGGTTGTCTCCTCCTCTTCCCCCCAACCTTTTCCTCAGCAGTCTCCCAGACCCAACCCCCCCCCCCCCCTCCACCACCACCACCATCACCACACAAACCTCCCCGAAGCTCATGCTGGAGGATTTGCATGATGCTGACCCAAGCTCTGAAACACAATCCCCTACTGAGGCAGCAGCCAGCTGCTATTTCCAGGCCAGACATCCCTCCGGGGACAAGTCCGGCACGATATCTTGGAATCTTGAGCACAAATAAGTCATTTAGATCCTTCCTATATTCCAAGCCATTTCTTCTTGCGCTTTCCCCCTGCATTGAAAGTGTACATTACTCTCAGGGTGAGGCTAATACATCAGGCTTCACTAATACCCCAAGCTGGCGCTGAGACCCTAGAAAATAATGAGCCTATACCGGCAGCATCCACTCCTGTATTGAACGTGCCACTTCTATAATATTCAGATTAAGTCGTTTAGCGTGCCAGGTCGATGCACTATGAAAAAATCATAATAAAACCAGAAGATCTTGGCATTCAGAACGCTCAGTAAGTGGGTCAGAGACTAGAAGCTGCAGGGAAGAAGTGCCCCATATGACGGTATGTTACCACATCTCTACAGCGGTAAAAATGGTGGGACAAACAAATCACCACTCAGCCTGGAAAATCAATAGGAATCAGCACTATTAGTCTTCCATTCGATCTCCCAGAGGAAGCACTGCCAAAACCAAAGCACTCAACTCTATCACACAAGCACCAAGCAGTCACAAATGGTCTCTAGCAGAATGGACATGGAGTGAGGCTTACTTTCTGGTAAGGTATTAAATGATTAATAATATACTGTACATGTCTGTTTATAGTCAATTATTGATATCTGATTGCTAGAACTTTGTATTATATATATAAATAACATACAATAAAGTAACATAATACATTTTCTCACGTTACTGTAATTGAGTAGTTTACTTGTACTTTTTTAAGTACATCTGTAATTTAAGTTACTTTGCATTTATTTATTTTGCATAAAGTATTGTGCTTCACTACATTTTAAATCATAGCAGTGACTGAGTAAAAGTGTAACTAAAGATGCAAAAAAAAATTGCACATGGAAACTACCAGCGAATAATGGGCTGGAGAACAATCTACCACTAAAATCACACAAAATATGGTGACGGACAAGTCCGTTACTGCTGCAGATCCAGCTGAGTGCAAAACCCCATTGAATTCTCAGTTGCTCTGGAAAAAAATGGACCCCTGGCCATATTTAAGGGACCACTTCAGCTTCAGGTGCATGAAAGGACATGTCTTTATACTGCAGTGTGAGCTGTGTTTGCCAAGAGAGAATTAGCAGTTTATAAAAACCAAACATCAAACCTGTGCATGTAGAGCATGTACACGTACATTAAATAATACTTGTACCATTGCAATGGCAGTTAAAAATAATTTTAATATTTTAGTAAGAGGCTCAAATTAGCACACACAGTGTGTATTGGTTGGTACTGAACTGTTACCTCTTTGTAAACACCTTTGAGTTATGAATGGTCTGAAATAGCCTTCTTTTTTTTTTTTTTTTTTTTTTTTTGAGATAGTCGTTTACCTGTACTGAGGAGAAGGGACTCCAGACGCCTCACAGGTGAGCACAGTCTCCTGACTCGAGGAGTGGATCGGGAGGATCAGGTCGGTGGGCTCTGCTCTCCATCTTGGACCGTGGAAAAGTGTATCTTCTGCATGAGCTGAAAATGACAAACAAAATTAATTTGTTAATAGCGTCAAATGTTCTCATCACACAAAACAAACCTAGCCCACTCTGGTGTGAGCACGACACCCTGTGAAACACTGATTTTTAACCCGCAGGAAAGTATAACCAAGCTTTCTCCCATGGACTGGGCTCAGGGTCCAGTTGAACCACTAGAGAGAGGCACTGAATCACCTCTGTCAACAGATTATTTTCAGTGCAGAGTCTCTCTGAGGTTTTTCACCTTTTTAGTGTTGACACAAGGATGTGTGACCTTAACCTACTGTTAAAGACAGTGACAGGAGCAGAAGAGCTGCAGCCAGAGTCCTCACAGAGACAGGCTCCCATACTAGTGAACATTCCGTGTTAGAGTTATGGACCATAACATTAAAATATAGCACTCATTTATTCCAAAGTGTAGCAAATTTTATGGTTCATTGTGCTTTATTCATTCAGCAATAATTTAATAACGGAACTTCATTTCTATTTGCCATGATGTATGGCCAATTAAGCGTCTGCTTAGAATACCAGTCAAACGTTTGGAGTTCCTTGTCACATAACACTAATAATGTATATTTTATCTTCTGCCAGATTTACATGCAATAAGATTACACACGCACACCTTTTAAGCATTATACTATCCAATGTGTGCATTGCATCTACTCGTGCTTTAGTATGAACATCTTGGTTTGTAAGTGTTGGGCATCCTAACTGTAACTGTGTCTGTAACTTAACAGTGGAGTTAGTGTTTTCCTCCAAGCGTGTTTAGTTCAAAATATGTTGTATTAGCAGCAGATCTAAAAGAAGTGGCTGCTTTCCCATGCTTTGAGGAAACATATTTGACAATGCCTGAAAATGTGCAGTAAAAAGATGACTGTAGTCTACTACTATTTTCACTATCATTGTTATCCCTCACATATCATCATCATCTGATTTCACTGACCAATAAATACATTCTGGATATGCACTTAAACAGCTAAAAACAGCTTCTGCACCAAAGCTCTTTCTCTAAAACTTATTAAATACTAATTCATGCCCCCCCCCCCCCCCCAATAATAATGATAATAATAATAAAAACTTGCTTGAACATTTGTTTTTTAGGTTACTAAGTTAAATCATGCCTATGTTGTTACGAAATAGTTAATTCCCTGGATTAGTCTCTTTCCTTATGGTGAGATTTATTTATACTGACATACTCCTCAGTTGTGGACTTGTGCCCTGAAGTGCAGTGTAGAACTGAAGCCGAGAAGCAACACAATACGGCTTGTTGCATAAAACATCTAAAGGCTAAAGTTTTCCCATAAGAAGCCCGTAAGGGATGCTTAAGGCCTTCTTTTAGGGCCGTGATCAAAATAAAGCCCGAAATCATGGCCCATGGCAGATGTACTTTTAGTATTTGCTTGCTTGGTAGTTTATACATGTGACTACACACAGAGGCCGAGTCTGAGTAGACACAGTTGGCTTTTTTCAGCTGTACCTGAGAATAAAGAGGTCAGCTTGGACATTTTTACCAGCAGCATCCCACAGGACCCTGCGTTGGGGACCTCAGGCAAGGATCAAACCTGTGTGGCAGCATCATTATGTCATAATTTCCATCCTTTTTGTTCTGTTATGTCCTATTTGTCCTGATATGTTCTGTGTTTCCTCATTTCTTCTGTGTTTTTTGGGTTCTACGTGTCATGCCATGTCCTCGTGTTGCTTCCATTAAGTCTTTGTCACGTGTCTCTGATCGCTGTCCAGGTGTTGTGTTCCCTAGGGTTTTTAAGCATGGCTCCTGTGTTTGTCAGTGATTGTGGTTGTTTATTTGTGTGACACATCACCTCAGGCTTTTTTTTGCGTTCTCTCATTTATTTCTATAGTCTTTTTTTTTTTTTTTTTTTTTTTTGCATTCAACACTCATTAAATACACCTTTGTATATGTATCCAGCATCAGTGTCCTTCATCCGCCTCCACTTATGCCTTAAACACAACCTGTTGCGTCACAGTGCCATCCCAGAGTTTATAGAATTTCACATAATGGCTAAAAACAGTACACTTTAATATCACTAATGTGTTACATATACATATTTGTCAGCAGGGGCTAGGACTGCAACATTTTCAAAGTTGGGAAGTTTACTGTGGGAATTAACAGGTAATTAATGGGAATAAAATGGGAATATTCAAAGCTAACGGTGAGAAACTTACATATAGTTGGTAAAATATATACTGAAGCATAATTTTGGCTAAAATAATTAGATATGATATGAAGAGTTGAATAGCAAAGCTGCTCCTCAATCCCAGGCCCATGGCACATTACACACTGAAGGGCTATTGGGACCACAACCTCTGCATTCACTGTTCATTCCTCCATCACATGTACAGTATATGTCCAGATGATTTCTAAAAACCTGACACTCTGAAAACACCCATTTGGACCAAAGGACTATCTAAAGTCAGGTAAGTGTTGATGAGGTTCATATTTTTATTGACAGTAATAGCATTGAAACATTTAAGCAAATATTAAATCAAGGGGTAATTTCACAGTTGCTTGCTGTGTGCTAAATCAGAAAAGTTTTATGAGCAATTTCATGTAAGAGACTAGTTTACCTGGCTAGCAAGATGTCAGCTTACCAAGGCTAGCTACATATATTTCTTTGTCTCAATGGGTTTCTGTAACCAAGAATTTGCTAGTACGGACCACACCCCTAGAGGCTGAAACAGGGAGGTGAATTCAGAAGTCTTGGGGAGGAGTTCAGTGTGGCTTATGAATGTGTATGAAGCCGGACCCCCATTGGATAAATTAATATGAGAAAAGGGTGGAGATGGGGTGGAGGTGGGAGCAAGTTTTTTAAAACAGGAGGCTCGGTGGGTTTGATAATGGCCGAACACAGCTCTGAATGTGGGGATCAACAGGAATGACCCAGCGCGGAGGAGCGAGCTGACGTAGTGAAGCAGTCGTATGTTATTACATAACTTCAATTAATACTTAGAAATTATTTATTTAACATTTTGAAGACCATTATATTTAGTGATTGTACACTTTGTCATTTTATTTAACAGAACAATGCCACATGCATCAAATATGACATCAAAGGTGTCATAGCTTTTATTTGTATTTTTATGCATTTGTGACTGCTGTTGACAAATAAATAATAATAATAATAATAATAATAATAGTGCCTTTAAATTAATCAATATTTCCTATTACTTCCAAAAAACACCCATAAATTCCTAAAGTTCACAAAATTTCCATGGAACTAAAGTTCCTACGGAAAGTTACCAGTAGTTTCCTGGAAATTTTATCAGACATTTTCCACACCTTTGCAACCCTAGCAGGGGCAGGTAAAAACATGATGCTCTGTCTACATCAGTCAGACTCTTGCTTCATGCAGACTGTTGGGAAGCAGAGGCAGGGCCTGGCTCTGAAAGCTGCATCTGCCCTATAGCTGATCCTGGAGGGGTGCTGGTGATGCTGATGCAACTCACACTAAACAAGGACAAATAATTAATCGCTCACACGAAGATTTGTGACATGAAGGTTTGTAAGTGAATATGTATATTAGAAAACATCGTTGTTGTCCAATTTAAAACATGTATTTCAACCTTTTTGGATGATTAGTTTACTACATCATTGGAACACAAAAGCTGTCCTTCACACTGTGTGAAAATTTCACTATAAATGGACCAATAGAAATGCTCCAAAATTGCTTGGAATAAAAACTTTTCACATTGATGTCCACTGAAAGCTAAGAAGGTGTTTTCCTTCTCCTGTAAAGTTACTATTTTGGGAGATATATGTTTTTAATTGGACAGTGACAAAATGTTAGATATACACCCCTTTGTTTTGTTTCACTGTGAGTGAGTGACTGAGTGAGTGAGTGCATAAAAAATTTGAGACAATATATGAGATTTACCACCGTGACCCTGAAATGGAGAAGCGGAAAAGAAAATGATGATGATGATGATGATATGAGATTTATCACCCCTTGTGTGTTTCCTAAGAGTGAGTGATTGAGCAAAAGATTGAGTGAGTGATTAAGTGGGTGACTGAGTGATTAGTTATGTAAGTAAATATGCGGGAGTATGGGAGTTGTGACTGAGTGACTGAGCAAGTTAGTTGAGTGTGTGAGTGAGTTGAGTGAGTGGAGAACTGAGTATAAGAATCATTTACAAGTTTCCTGAAGTGATTTGCATCTAAAATTCAAAGCAGTAGGTTACCAGTGACATTAGTTTATTAGAATCACACAGGGTAAAGGGTGATATGGTGAGAGCCCATCAGATCTCTCCCTCTCATTTCCTTTAAGAGGAGAATGGGTACTGGCATTGTGTTACAATCTTTATTGAAAACAGATTCACCTCACAGATCACCTCACGACATCAATATTTATATAAGGCTCTCAAATATATGTCTTATGTAACTTACAGCATGTGTTTCCTGTCTCGGCTGTGTGTGGGATGTTCTGTTTGTGGGTGTTCATTCAAGTCTGTGAGTTCTTGCAGACTATTTTTTTAACTCACTAATTCCTCGATATATAATTACATAACATTAACACAAACAATGCTACTGCTAATAATAATAAAAATGCTATTATTACTGATACCAACAATGATCATTTTTAACACGCTAATTACATACTGGTGCAGCAGGTAGTCAGTCACACAGCTTCATGGACCTTGTGGTTGTGGGTTGAAGTCCCACTCCGGGTGACTGTCTGTGAGGAGTGTGGTGTGTTCTCCCTGTGTCCGCGTGGGTTTCCTCCGGGTGACTGTCTGTGAGGAGTGTGGTGTGTTCTCCCTGTATCTGCGTGGGTTTCCTCCAGGTGACTGTCTGTGAGGAGTGTGGTGTGTTCTCCCTGTGTCCGCGTGGGTTTCCTCCGGGTGACTGTCTGTGAGGAGGGTGGTGTGTTCTCCCTGTATCTGCGTGGGTTTCCTCCAGGTGACTGTCTGTGAGGAGTGTGGTGTGTTCTCCCTGTGTCCGCGTGGGTTTCCTCCGGGTGACTGTCTGTGAGGAGTGTGGTGTGTTCTCCCTGTGTCTGCGTGGGTTTCCTCCGGGTGACTGTGAGGAGTGTGGTGTGTTCTCCCCGTGTCCGCATGGGTTTCCTCCGGGTGACTGTGAGGAGTGTGGTGTGTTCTCCCCGTGTCCGCGTGGGTTTCCTCCGGGTGCTCCGGTTTCCTCCCACGCTCCAAAAACACACATTGGTAGGTGGTGTAGCAGATCAGAAGTGTGAGTGTGTGACCGAATGTGTGTGTGTGTGTGTGTGTGTGTGTGTGTTTGTCGCCCTGTGAAAGACTGGTGACTCCTCCAGGGTGTGTTCCCAAGTAGGCTCCAGACCCACCTGAACTAAGTGATTACAGACATCAATGATTGAATTAATGAATGAATTAATGAATAGTGGCATACTTATTTAAATGTGTTCAAAGTTTTACTCTAAAATTGTCTAAATCACTTGAGACAGAAACAATGTAGAAAGAAGGGTGTTTAAAAATATATCAAATGTTACAAAAGGCTTTTATTCTAGAATAATTTATAATTTATATATTCAGCTGTAAATAATTGAGTTTAAATACAAAATCTTAAAAAATATCTATCTTTTAATCTTTTTCATGAACAGCTGACCTCTGCCAGCCTGGTGTCAAGGTATTTTTTTCATGAGATTAGATCATTCATGGGATTAACATGATGGGTATGAAATATAGTTCATCTTTCACAGGTTATATAATAATGGCCGCCCAGTGTATCCTAACATTAACACTAGCCCAAACCCAGACTCAGATTAAACCTCTGTGTTCAGTACATCAGTTCCCTTGGTCTGGACCAAAAAATAAAATGAAACATTGCTACATTTTAGTCCTGGTTTGGTTCGAGTTTAGACTGACACATTTACAATCAAATGAATGAGCAGTATTTTTCTTCTGTAAATCCACAGTTTCTAAAGCTGCAGAACTTGAGAACCAAGGAACTGGGCATTGAGAGAAGAGCTGTACCAACAGTCCCCTTGAGCAACCAGGACATTACTACCTTGCTCAACAGCATGAAGGGAAACTCTGGAGCCTGCGGCCCTGCAGGGTGTTTGCAAGAATGCATGAATTGCTGCATTTTATAGATAATGAACGGAACATCCTTAGCCTGTGACGCTGAGTTATGTAAGGACATGCTTAGTGAAGTATTAGCTCAGCAGATTTTCTTTCTGACGAACGGAGGGAGGATTCGGGGACCCGTGAGTCTTTAGCACCACAGTAGGAGCTGGGAGAATATCATTCTGAGCTGTTTGTAGAAATCAAGGGATCTGGAAATGTTTGATATCGTAGTGTGCAGATCACCTCTGCCGCACTTCCGAGGCATGACATCCACTGACGGGACTTTGTTTCTCAAACCTTATCTTCCAACTCACTTGTCAAGCTCCACCTGTGAGCCATGTTCGCTTCAGCACTCTCTCCCTGCAGAGATTCCCAATCCCTTTCACTGGTTTGGTCATTTTTTTTCTCACATCGCTGACATAACTTCTACGGCAGTTTATCTCTTATGTGATCATATAACAGTCTGATTGGACTGGCTGTATATTACGTGTCTACCCTTTTTTTCGATAACCATTACAGTGACTAAAGTCAGCTATTTTAAATAGGACATACTCTCCCACTTTCCCACAAGTGAACACATTGCTGTGTCTTAATGAAATATCTGTGATCTGCTTTGGTCAAAACACCACAATGATCAAACCTCACAGCAGTGTTCTCCCCACCTACCTAAACAAATTTGTTCAGAAAAGCCGTATTTAGCACCTGTTCCTTTAACTGATAAGGAGTCGCTCGCTGTTCACCCCGACTCAGTACTATTTCTTCTCCGTTCTCATTTCTCTGTTTTTACACAGTACTCTTTCTCTGTGCTCATCGTGTCTGTTTTGCTACATTAAACCACTCTCAGCATGGGTCTAGCACTGTGATTGGGCAGACTCAGGTGAGGGGGCGGGGCGATTCTAAACTCTCTACATTCCACATAAAAAGCAATTGAATATAAGAATGACTCATGTTGTTACACATTTTCAGATGTAGGCAGCCCACAAGAAAACAGGGTGGTCTTGTATCACACAAAGTTATGTACATATGCAATAAACAAGAGAGCTGTTCTATAATATGTCCTCTTTAATTTGCACCCATATTCAGTTGTGGACACAGAGCTAGCATAATCTCCACGAAAGACCATGCAATATAATGGGACAATTTAAAGTAGCTGTATATGGAAAAACTGTATTAGGGCGGAACACACACACTTAAGCTAAGGCCTTTTGGGTCACTTTTAGCTCACATCCATCTTGCAGTCACCAGCAGAGTGACAGCTTTGCCAGAGGTGCGTCTTTTTTATGCTGTGTGTCCAAATTAACATTTTTAATATGTGGGCCACTTTTGGTTTACATACAATTTGCCATGACCAGCAGTGGGTCAGCACATGCAGCTCACATCCGCATGCAATTTGCGTTGGACTCTGGAGCCATGCATCTGTGTTCTCTGCAGTGATAAATTCCTACCTACATCACACTAACATCACAGATATACATCAGTGCCTGCAGTTGTTACAGTGCAAAAGAGTAAAACACTGTAAACTAAAAAGTTTAAATGCTGTTTCTGTAACAGTGACATGCATTTATTTTCAGGACAAAATAAATAATTCACTAAATCACTAGACAAACTTAAATATCCTCACAGACTTAAAAGCCTGCTTTGTAATCTTGGCTTTATTAATTGTTTTATTCATTTAACATTTTGTCACTGTTAAATACACAAGGCATTATGAGTGGTGCAAATGGCCAAGGCCAGGGAGGAGCTGGGACTAATGAGGGAGCTCCAAGTACATTTAGCTTCTCCCACTTTTCTGTGATTTTCAGCACTTATTTGAGTTTTTTTTTTTCCAAATTGTGTTGTGGCAGATGTATTTTTTTGTATTTGTGTGTGTCTGTGTGGCATGAGTGGGGTTGGTTTTGATTTGTGTTGTTCAAGGAAGCACTTTCTGAAACTTGTCACACAGCAAGTCCTCTCTTTCACTGCCATGTTGCCAGACAGAGAAGCAAAGTTGTGCTCATGACTTACTAAGTGGTGCTCACGAGATTTTTCCTTAAAAATAAATTCTCACCATGTCCCTTCAGGGGCTCCGTACAAAACCATCTTTTTTTGTTTGTTTTTTACTGTTAATTCTATTATTTCTGTGTATAATTTTTCACAGTAATGTACTAAAAACAAAGCACTTTTTTTACAGTGTGCATTCAATCATGTTTTCATGGTTGAATGCCATTGACATTGTATAAAATCTATTGTTAAGCCTTCTTTTAGTTCAAGGCTTGACCCATTGATATCTACACAAGCTTTAGGGGGAACTTCTGATTTGTAAATAATTGCCATCTCTCTCTTTCAAATACTAGCTAACATGTTAGTGTACTGTATTAATGTTCTCCTCCAAATGTGTCCAGCTCCAACAGCATTGCTATAGTAGCAACCTAAATAGTTACAGTAGAGCTATCAGTCTCTGAGAAAGTAGGTGCTACCCTTCCTGCTTGGCAGCATAGAGAGTGCATTCACTTAATTCACACTGGGTCTCTAAAATCCTGTTCACCGTCCTAAACACTGTAGAAGGGTGTCTGACACTTCATCACAATAAAATGCCCATTTGATTCACAAAGGATTCAACCTTTGCTTTCAAGCCGTGAACTCAGCTGGCGTCTAAATAAAGAGGGAATGAAATTCACTGTTAATCCCATGAGTGCAGAAGGGCGTACAGAGGCGGAGATTCCTAGGGAGACACAGACGCTGCTCCATCCCAAAGTTCCAGATAATCATCTCTGACATGTCCCCAGTCCACAGATAGGGCCCGAGTCCCAGGAGAGCCCAGGGAGCCGGGATGTGAAAGGCCCCAGAACGAATGGGTGAAGGGCAGAGATGGAGAAAAAGTGCTTTTCTAATCAGTTTCAAAGCTCTTGTTCAAAGCTGGAGCCAGAGCCAAGGATCTAAATCATGCAAGAAAGAAGCCCTGTGAGCACAGCCACTCTCTAAAAGGCTACAGCGCTCTGATAGTCGCCCCACAGTCCTGATATTTACTTTGTTCTCTGAGAAAAAAAAATGTGTGAGTTTGGAGTCTAATTATAGCTAAAGCTGATAATGTCCAAATTAATGCTAAAATAAGCCACGTTAAAGCCTTTAAAACATAAAGTAAGTGATAATGACTGGTGGAGCTTTTTACATTTCTGTGCCCATTTCCTTTCTCAGTTTAGGCTCAATCCAGATCTATATCCTTTCAGACCCATAGTGTCGAGCTGTCCATACAAAGAATGGATGGATACAAACAGCAGATCTGAGCTTGATTTATCGTATCATTCAAACAAAGACATTATTATTGCTGTTTATTTATACACCACAGTTGTTAGAAATCCCAATTTCCCTTTTTCACATTTTGTCTTTTCTCATCTTTATGCAAGTGAATTCTTTCATATATATTATCTCCAGAGAAAGATCTCCTCAAATACAAATAAGTTTGTACTTCGTATCCATAACAATGAATGAACTGTGCTCTGAGTTTTCCACAGCAAAATCTGTAAATAATATTTGCAGAGACAGCATTATTCCCCTCAGTTCAAACACATTCTGCTGTAGGAGTAAATCTAGTCACGGCACCTCGTCATTTAGAACGCCCTCTCAGCCTCGTCACCGGTGCTATATATCCACACGTGTAGATTACAGTTCAATTCTCTTCCCTCAATTACAGTAAACACGGCGTTACGTGACGGAGCATGTGCATTTAACCTGAGAGGAAAATGAAAAACAACAAGAGAGACGCGAAGGAAACAAATGCTGTTTTGAATAAAACCATGAGGAAGAGGCTTTACCTGCAAGAGAGCCCATGATTGATAGCAGCAGTAGCCGTTTCCATAGTAACGTCATCTTCAGTTGCCAAGGGCGAATATGACTCTCATCCAATTGCTTGTGAATGGAACAATTTTTCCCTTGAATGCAAGATGGATAATCTGTGGGAAAGAAAAGTAATTACAGAAATAATTAAAATGAGACATTTTGGCCTAAATATGACAAGCATTTTCTGTCTTTTTTGCTTTAAACAGGACAGGTTCTCTCCCTTCTCCACTAGTGAACAGAGTTCTGGGTGATAATGGAATATCTGTGATCTACTTCAGTCAAAATACCACAGAGATCAAACCCCAGAGCAGCAGTCTCCCCCTGTCTAAACAGCCCTGTTCCTTTAAATGATAATGAGCCACTCGCGAAGAGCAGATACTCTTGTTTCTAGCCGTTTTCACTCAGTTCTCTTTCACATGAGTGCAGCACTGTGATTGGAGAGAGTCAGATGAGTGGGTGGGGCAACTCTAAAGTCTCTGAAACTGAGGAAGTGAAGCAGAATCAGAATGACTCGTTTTATCCCATGTTTTCTGACTTAGGCAGTCTATAGAAAACTGATGGTGTGGTCTTGTTTCACAGTGTGTGAGTTGAAAGGTGTTCCAGACACAGACATAATGTACACATACACTGAACAGGGGATTTTTTTAGACTATGCCCTCTATTAACAAATCTATGATTTAGCCTTTTGTTAAAGAAGTGATTGCTCCACTCTGGAGACTCATCTATAACAGTATGGATCCAAAAAGATAGAGAGATGTGAAATATCAGGTTCTCCTAGTTTTCGAAACAGATAATCTAGAACATTGGAGAGACTTAAAGCTCATTGCTCTGGGGTTTGAAAGACTACATAGCGAGAGTGAGAGAGCTGCGGCTGTAATAGCGAGATGACATTTTGATTATGAGCCATAGAAAAGAGCTGGAGCCTTGTTCTTTAAAGTGCTCTGTAATTGGAACCCCCTTAACCTCAGCCTCTTAGAGAATACACAGCGCTCAGATTGCCAGGTTAAGGGGCTCAGCATCGGCTGAATTATTCTCTGCTTGTCGAGCTCCCCATGAAAAAACAAACACAAATTTACAGTCTCTCGAAAATCAGGTAGATTTGCATCAGCTGACCTCGAAAGCTTTCCCTTCACCTTTTAATAGATGAGGTCTGTGTAAACATTGCCTCTTTGCTACTGTGCGCTGTGCTGTTGAGTCTAGTTACCGTATTTTTTCTTGGGCATTTGCTTACAGCTAGACTGTATGTCCAGACATGTCACACCCCTCAAAATGAGCCAACTCAATTATCGTAAAATGCCAGCTTCTATCATCGCCAAAGAAACACATAAAATGAAGAGGTGTTCTGAAGCAGCAGCACATGAGCCTGTGGTAAATATGCCCAAGCTAAGTGTATGCTAGAGGGGCTTGGAGCCCCCATGTAAATCCATACAACATGACCATACATCCCCTTATCCCCAGACATGTCCTCTTGTTGGGACCAAGATTACTCAATCACCAAAAATGTCTAGAACTTGGATTTTACAACAGGTTTTCCCAGTCTGTCCCAATTCTTGCCCTAAGGTGATTATTAAAAGACTCATTTAGGCTTTTAAATATGAACATGCCAGAAAGTGTTGTTTGGAGCAATGGCATAGAAGAACCACTTTTAAAAGCTTGATTCTTTTTAAACTATTTAAAATGCATTTTAGGTGGCACAGTGGCGCAGAAGGTAGTGTCACACAGCTCCGGGGACCTGGAGGTTGTGGGTTTAATTCCCGCTCCTGGTGACTGTTTGTGAGGAGTTTAGTGTGTTCTCCTTGTGTCTGTGTGGGTTTCCTCCAGGTGACTGTCTGTGAGTAATGTGGTGTGTTCTCCCTGTGTCTGCGTGGGTTTCCTCCGGGTGACTGTCTGTGAGTAATGTGGTGTGTTCTCCCTGTGTCTGCGTGGGTTTCCTCCGGGTGACTGTCTGTGAGGAGTGTGGTGTGTTCTCCCTGTGTCTGCGTGGGTTTCCTCCGGGTGACTGTCTGTGAGTAATGTGGTGTGTTCTCCCTGTGTCTGCGTGGGTTTCCTCCGGGTGACTGTCTGTGAGGAGTGTGGTGTGTTCTCCCTGTGTCTGCGTGGGTTTCCTCCGGGTGACTGTCTGTGAGTAATGTGGTGTGTTCTCCCTGTGTCTGCGTGGGTTTCCTCCGGATGACTGTCTGTGAGTAATGTGGTGTGTTCTCCCTGTGTCTGCATGGGTTTCCTCCGGGTGACTGTCTGTGAGGAGTGTGGTGTGTTCTCCCTGCGTCTGCGTGTGTTTCCTCCGGGTGACTGTCTGTGAAGAATTTAGTGTGTTCTCCTTGTGTCTGTGTGGGTTTCCTCTGGGTGACTGTCTGTGAGGAGTGTGGTGTGTTCTCCCTGTGTCTGCGTGGGTTTCCTCCGGGTAACTGTCTGTGAGGAGTGTGGTGTGTTCTCCCTGTGTCTGCGTGGGTTTCCTCCAGGTGACTGTCTGTGAGGAGTGTGGTGTGTTCTCCCTGTGTCTGCATGGGTTTCCTCTGGGTGACTGTCTGTGAGGAGTGTGGTGTGTTCTCCCTGTGTCTGTGTGGGTTTTCTCTGGGTGACTGTCTGTGAGGAGTGTAGCGTGTTCTCCCTGTGTCTGCGTGGGTTTCCTCCGGGTGCTCCGGTTTCCTCCCACGGTCCAAAAACCCACATTGGTAGTTTGATGGATGACTCAAAAGTGTCCGTAGGTGTGAGTGAATTTGTGAGTGTGTGTCACCCTAAAGGGTGTGTTCCCGCCTTGCGCCCAGTGATTCCGGCCCCACCGCAACCCTGAACGTTATAAATAGTTTCAGACAATGAATGAATGAATGAAATACATTTCAGGTTCTTTAGAGAACAAACAATGCACAAGTGGCTTTATTTTACAATGTCTACTTTCCATTTTGGCATCTTTATTATTATTTTGTTTTTTGTTTTTTTTTAAAAAGACGTTTTTCCTTTTTTTTTTTTTTTTCTTTTTTCTGCCATGCCAAGGCTGCCTGGTTTAGATTGCCAAGCGTGCCATTTGGGAGCCATGAGAAAATGTTGCCTGAAAAACAGAACCCTTCTCCACTTGTATCCCATTTTTCTTTTGGATGCCAATAACTGTCTCCGCTCCAGAACAGAGCAAATGCAAAACCTTTTCGCTGCATTCAGCCTAGCAAACAAGCCTGTCTTCTCTGAGCATGCGATGAATAGTCCCAGTGCAGTTAAAGATGTCACCCCTGAGGTACAGAATTATTTGTACACACAGTCTGTTCCTGGGCTTTGGCTCAAGCCAAGATTTCTCTTGCCTTCCACAAGCTGTGGCTCCTAACCCCCAGAAATAGAGATCTGGAGCAAGGATGAGCGGGTTGGTTTGGTTAGGGCTTGTATAATCTCCGGGCGAAGGCCTTGGCTCAGCATGATGATGCTGCTGTGAATAATCGCTGGGAGTCTGCTGCGACTGGAGGACAGAGGGGGGTCTGCATGGAGACTTAAGTTTGGTGGGATGCAGCCTCTTACTGGCCTTCCTGTCAGTAGAGATTACACAGCTCCACTTTCAACCAAATGCAGAAATGAGAGAATTAAAGGCCCTGATACTGCGAATGCTGATGATGTCATTTGGTGGCATATTTTAATTTGAGCTGGAATCTCCACTCCATCAGGGAACTGGGTGCCAATTTTGAGAACTTGACCTACACTCCGACTAAATCAAACTGGGCAATATGTAAAAAAATCTCAGATCCAATCATCCTACTAGTTCAGAATATTTATTAGACATTAATTATACAGCTACAAAATAAAATAAACAGCACATGGTCATTAGAAATGATCATTTTCCCCCTCATATGAACAGGGCACACTTTTCTGCTCTGGGGGGATTTTCCTCCTCAACCAGGGGTCTATAAACACCTGAAAATCCATGATGCATTTCTCACCTGACATTAATATCTTCTATAAATTCAAAAAATATAATTATATGTACAAACGTAAGAAAATGTCAGAGTACAAATATAAAAAGTTAATAAACATATATATTTTTTGCAAACCCACCCCCCGCATCTACTGTGATTGTGAAGGTGCCAGAAAGCGTTGTTCTAAAAAGAACCTGTTGGTCTAAAAAGAACTTATACAAATTTTCTAAACACTGTATAATCACACAGTAAAGGTGGAATATTATGTAAAAAATAAAAAGTCTGTCCAATCACACTGCTGGACCCGCATATATGTGAAAGTTCAAAGATGAGGTTAAACACAGCAAAACAGACAAAATGAGAGCAGAGAAATAAGGGCACTGAGTTAAATCAGAGAAAATGAACATGGAGAAGAAAGAGAACTGAGCAAAAACAGCTAAAACTAGAGCTTCTGCTCCTCGCTGCTGTGCGCTCAGGTTGGGGTGAAAAGTGAGAGGCTCATTATTATTTAAAGCAACAGGTGCTAAATGAAGCCATTCTGAAGAGGGCTCTAAGACCCAGAACTTTTACCTTGTGAAAAAAGGGAGACAGTATTTTCCTCTGAACACACACAGTGGTATTGTATTCACAGTTACAGAGGGATCACTGTAGTACCACATCTGTAAGTATATTTTGTACTGCCTTTAGTTTGCTCTCATTAAATTACACGTAATGTTTTAATTATTAAACATAATACAAACAATAGTATAAACTGTCCCCTCCAGGGTGTATTCCCGCCTTGCACCCGATGATTCCAGGTAGGCTCTGGACCCCCCGTAACCCTAAATTGGATAAGGGGTTACAGATAATGGATGGATGGATGGATAGTATAAAATGAAGTTGGTGCATAGCTGTTTATGTAAGTTATACAGTGGGAATCCATCTTTAACAGTAAATACATAAGCAATTACACATTGTTGTTGTGTACCATAATCAAGTGTGTCTTTGTAGTGACATGGTAAAAATAGATTCACTCATCTGCTCATGCTACCACAGACCCAGCCCCCTGAACTCAGATCAAATCCTGCAACTCAGAAAACAACGGGGCATCTGCTGGCAGGAAACTCCAAACTGGTGGAAGTGTGTAGCCTTGCCCTTAAGCGAGGGAATGCCTCACCCCTGTGGAAATTGAACCCCAGCTCCTGAGAGACAACCATCGACTCACCAGAGGCCGTGTGCAAATGAGTTTGCACAGTTGGTAGAGCACAGGTTCCCTCTTTTTCGACTACCAGGAGCTATTCGGATTTCACGGGCTGAACCAGTGGCAGTTCAAGCTAACCTGTGGTATCCATCCACGCATGGATTTTATAAGGAAGAGTTGTACAAAGGGTTCTTTGGAGAACTTTCCAAAGCCTGGTTCTTTATTTCAGGTACATTTGAGAAAGAAAAAAAAAGTTTCTTCTACGCTGTCTATATTCCAGTTTGGGCGGGCGCAGTCCTCGGCTGGTGGTGATGTCATTCAGTGGGATTTTTTAAATGCGAGCTGTAGTTTCCACTCCGTCAGAGAACTGTTCGGGTCTATATTCCACGAGTACATTTCGGAGCAGAATGGAAACGATAATGAGCTGACAAAACAGCAAAGTGTGGCCTCCTGTTCCTAACTGTCTGTGGCAGAATCTAAAAGGGCCCAGCCCTCGCCAAACGCACCGGCGTGCATTGTAATTACAAGCAATCTCTCATGTGTCCCCATAAGGACAGTGTGCTATTATTATCCATTGAGTGTGAGGAGCAGAACGATAAGCTCAAGATTGCGCTGCCAGACGTAATGAGGTGCTGCTGCCTCACCTCCACAATAGCGGTGTATAATGAAATCCACTGACCGCTCCTATTACAGTGCCAAATGAGGAGGATTCCTGCTCTTGTTTTGGCACATGCTTCAAGCAAAGGAACCAAGAGTTAATTTAGTTTTTTTGGTATTTTCATTGATGTTCGTTACATATACACAATATTTACACAATACATTTATAACTGAAATCCACAGAGAGTCAAGTCCCCAATATAAAATTACATAATATTTTTATATAATCCATGCACACCCTCCTGTACACTGTATAATTTCTAGAAAAAAAAAATTTTTATATTGTGCTGTTTAATGAGCAATGACCAAAAAACCCCACAGCAGTGTTATCTCCTTGCCAAAACAGCCCTGTTAGGAGCAGTCAGTTCCAGCGCTTGTTCCTTTAAATGATAATGAGCCGCTTGCTGTTCACCCCGACCCTGAGTGCACAGCAGTGAGGAACAAGCAGCAGAAGTTCTGTTTTTTAACCATTTTCCACCTGTTTCTCTTTCTTCACTGTTCTTGTTTTCTTTGATTTTACTCAGAGCTCTTATTTTGTTGTGCCTCTATTACTCAGTTTAACTTCATCTCTGCGCTCTCACATAAACATGGGTCCAGTGCTGTGATTGGACAGACTCAGATGAGGAGGCAAGGCAGCTCTAAAGTCTTTGCACTCTTTGAAAGATGCAGCAGGCAGCTCATAGAAAAAATACTGTGCGGTCTTGCTTCACAATGTGTGGGTTGCTGGGATCCAGATCCTCACATTAATGCATGCGTGCACTGGAGAAGTGAATATTGTTTCTTTTTTTTCCCCAGTAATATGTCTCCAGTAAATCATGCTGAAATAAATAATTAATTTTAAAATGGCAAAACAAAATGGAGATACTAGGTTTTGTACCAGCTGTAATACGCTACGTTTTGCTAATTATAATCTAATTATGGTTTCTTTGTCATGAAACACAGCTTGTGTGTGAAGTACTGATACTATCCATGATATGCTCAGGAAAGCAAATTGTGACGAAGTGTGATATAATTCATCACAATAAATAGCATCATGTTACTCCACTATAGAACACGTTGTGTGCATAATGTGATATTAATGCAACATAATCACATAAAGCCAGCCAAGATATGAAGGGTTTTATATGCTTGTCACTTGCTGTCAGTTAATGAAGCAGATGCTTGAGCATTAGTGGCCCATGCCTATGTTTCAAAACACCCTTCAAAATCTACAAAGTGGAGACTAAAGCGAACCCTCCAGACGTTCTTATCTGTAGTGTGCGGCCATCCTCTCCAATGTTCTGGTCAAAGTTGCCTTTCCACTGGATAGGACTTGACAGATTCGCCTGTTTGTGTGTAAATGGTACTTTACGCTCTAATACTCCCAGTGATAAACGCATGGACTCATGGGACGAAAAGGGTGGAGATAAATTGCTTGGTAGTAATGGTGAGCGCTCAACACTAAAAGCCCACTACAATGGTTGCGATGGATTTCATGCTCTCACAATGGGTTCCATGTTCTTGTCAGCTGTATTGCTTCATGATGCAGTGAAGCCGCTTTGTAATCCCTGTTTAAGTAATCAATCGTCCATCGTACTCTGTGGATGACCAATTGATCATGGCAAACACTTGGGGACCTCAAGAGAAGACATGACCATACACAGCTCCCCAAAGGTGATAAACCGAAACCGGTACAATCAGGCTGTCAGAGAATAAAAAAAAAAATATATATATATATATATATATATATATATATCTTGGTACAGAGAAATGATGCCACATTATGCATCCCAAAAGTATCAATCAACACTGAGACTCACATCTTCCTCAAACAACAAAGACATCTGATATCAATTATTAATGCCTCTGCAGACAGCGCAGGTTTCACAACTGAACAAAGATGCAATAGTAATCGTTTTTTGATAGCACCTTTTGTTAAAAAAATATATCTTACACGTAAACACATCAAATTCAATCTTGGAAATGTACACACCTGCATTCAAGGACGTGTTCCAAAGCCTATAGTGTTATTAAGGCACTACAAATCATCTAAAGCACCCAGCAAATAATAAACAATTATTATTTTCATCAAAGTCTTCATCCAGTGTTCCATTAAATCCCTAAAAGCTCCTCTCTGTTTAGAGTTACAAATGTAAACTTTACTTGAAAAAATTGAAAGATAATGCCTTGTCTAAGTGGCTTAGACATAACTCAACACCTTTGGAGCATCTGTAGCCTAAGGGTAAGAGAAGTGGACTAAGGACTAGACGTTTCTGGTTTGATCTCCACAGCTGACAAGACAATTGGGGGCAGGGGAGTTATGGAACACTGCTGTCCTCCTCCTTCAACAATACCACCCATCCCTGCAGTGTGCACCAAATATAATTGGCATTCATAAAGTGTATTAAATATATTTGTGGATGTTTGTGCCAAGTTATGTCAACCCGGCAATCAAAAAGTTGATTGAATATATGTAAACCTAACCCTCCCTCCCCTAAATAACATTAAATTAGATACTAAACCCTAAACCAAACCCTAGCCCTAACACTAAACGTACGTGTAAACCTAACTCTAAATGGTTTACACAACAACATTTTGTTCTTGCCTCACTCTAACGCCTAACACCTAATCCTAAACCTAAACTTACTCCTAACTCTAAACCTAAACTTAACCCTAAGTCTGTAACACTCTCAGAACTTTTTTTTTTTTTTTTTTTTAAATCATACAGATTTTGGATGGATTTAGTAAGCAGCAACACCAGTGTGTGGGGGCATGCTTAGCAATCATAAAATAACATGTAAATGAATCACAATGTACAAGTATTATAAATATCTGGACTGAATAGTTTTAGAAATGTTTTAGTCCAGAAACTCACTCTCTCTACCCACCCCTTCACCACTGGCATGGAAGAATTAGGATTGGTTTCTTCAGTTTGTGATGTAGGAAACACTGGCTCTCTGAATCCTTATTTTCAAGAGTCAAGAGAGTTTTATTATGTACAGGACATACTATGTACAGGACATACAAAGGAATGAAATTATGTTACTCTCCTCTCCAAGATGCAGTAACATTTAACAAAAAAATAGACTAAATTCAACTAAGCTAAGTATATAAATATATGAAAGTGAACAAACAGAAGACAAGTGCAGGACATACGATACCAGCAGCTCACTGATAGACATACATGAGACAATGGGACACTGACTGAAGACAATAACCTGATTTGGAGGTAGGATAAAGGATGTACAAGGCCAAAGGTACAATGGATTTTGGAGACCTTCTTTGTAAATTCGTAGTCGCAAAGTGAAAATGCTCAGTCCCAGCACTAAGCGTTTATTTAACTCAAGATAATCACCACCACATGGCCATGTTAAGAAGTTTAAACTCTTCTGGAGGTGGTTTTTTATCACATTCAAATAAAATATACATTAGAGGTATATTAGTTCAGCTGAGCCAGATGGCAGTTCAAATACCAGAATCTTTTTCTGTTTGCATAATAGAAGACTAGACAAAAAAAAAAAAAATGATGGACTAATATTTAAGTGTAATGTCTACATTGTGTTTAAACGGCACTAATATATATATATATATATATATATATATATATATATATATATATATATATATATATATATATATATATATATATATTCCTAGGCTTAAAACAGACAGCGAGTATATATAGGTCCACTGGCATAAAAAGGCTGTCACACCACTGACTGTAGACCACTGCTGGTCCACCATCCGACCACTCAGATTACAATCAGATGTACAGGATAGAACTAATTTATAATCTCCTCAAACAGATTTTACATTCACAGAGACTTTTATTCTGGAAAACACACTAATACAAATATTACCAACCACTATGAGAGATATAATAATGAGTATAAGCCTGATATAAAATGATTATGGACTCTGTGCTGGATTAAAATGATTTACTAATCTTATTTATAAAGAATAACAAAGCAAACCCAATGAAGGAAAAAAATGTAAATTGGACCGTGAATGGAAAAGTGCTAAAATGGCAATTTGTCTAAAATTCTGTTTAATCAGCTGTGGTCCTCCCAGAAAACGCTGTGTAAAACACTAGTGGACATCCAACTTTGCCCTCAGTGGGTCAACAGTGGTCTGCCCTCTCCTTGCTATCAGTGCAGTCCTAGACTTGTATGGGAAACCACCCCATCATACAATAACTTAGGAATTAGTTTCTGAAAGTAAGTGCGTTGTGCATTGTGAAAATAACCTTGTGAAGGAAGTAATGTGAGAAATAGCACAACATTTATGCTAACTAAGCTAACAATTATATCTGAGGTTAGTTAAATGAAAATTATTTTCCCCGAAAAACCGACATGCCAGCAAAGAGTCCCAATGAACATCCAGCTTCGCACCGATAAGCTCTGGTTTTACTTTATCTGAAGAGGCAGTCTCCATTTCTCTGACACATAATCTGACACAAACACTTCCCAGTCTTCCTCAGCTCATTTTAATTATTAAAATAGAATAATGTTCATAAAAATTATAATGTAATCCAGTGTTTGTGCTTTATTTCACTGCAACAAAAACAGAATAAAACCTACAAGCTGGGAGCTCTGTGAATACATTTGCACAAGAACAATATTTAGCCACAGATAAAAATACAATTGACCCACATATCAGTGTCAGCGGCACAGTGAAGTATGTGATGGCTATGGAATTCAGACACTAGCATTTCTTAAGACATTTGTACAAACAGCAGCTGGTTATTTTAAAGTAATTGTATCATTTTCACATTCTATTTTAATTAAAAATGGGGATTGCATAGTTTTTTGACCAAATGTGCACAGTCTGGTCTAAAGAATTTTTACACATCTGTCTAAAGGACTATTCAAAGGAAATATGTACATTGTGTACTAAATATATTTCACCATTCTTAAGCATGTGGATGAAATTTCATAAAATATGCTGCATCTAGGGTGGCACGGTGGCGCAGCAGGTAGTGTCACAGTCACACAGCTCCAGGGGCCTGGAGGTTGTGGGTTCAATTCCCGCTCCGGGTGACTGTCTGGGAGGAGTGTGGTGTGTTCCTCCCTGTGTCTGCGTGGGTTTCCTCCAGGTGCTCCGGTTTCCTCCCACAGTCCAAAAACACACATTGGTAGGTGGATTGGCGACTCAAAAGTGTCTGTAGGTATGAGTGTGTGTGTTGTCCTTCCAGGGTGTATTCCTGCCTTGCACCCAGTGATTCCAGGTAGGCTCTGGACACACCGTAACCCTAAATTGGAGAAGATCCTGTGTCATTGCTACTCTGGGCTCAGCACTGCAGAAACTGCACTATGTACATATTGGAGGAGGTAGCAAAACCCCTCCCCCCTTCAACTAATTTGTATACATTTTTTAAAAATGTAGTATTTGGTTATATTGTCCGATATATGCTTAAAATATATTGAACAGATGTTTACATATGATTGACATTTCATACAGTTATTATATGAAAAAACTAAGTAATTGTAAAGGATTTTTATGCTACATTGCATGGATAATAAAATGTTGGTAAACTAAGTAGATCAAATCTCCGATCCTGCATTTAAGAAATGATTATCTATACCTATATGACTTACATCAGACATCAGCCTCCCATTGTCATATCGCTGCATCCCTATATCCTGCAGCATGCAGCACACACACGCTCCACCTGCCAACACAGAATGTGTCCAGGGCTTGTCATTGTCACTGATAGGCTGCTCAGCCTTGGACGGTGGCACAGAGAACCCCAGTAGCAGGAAAATATTTGCATTCCCTCGACTGCCATATGGAACGTGTGCGTACGAGGGCACTCGGCATCACAGCGAATCTGATTTGCATGCATTTGACACTTCACTATCCTGAAGAGCATATATTCCTTAACGGAAATAAGCAACCAATTGTGCACCGCTATAACAGCCTCCACTGTGCAAAGGAGGAGATGATGCAAAAGTTCAAAAGGAGTGTGTGCACATCTTGACAGAGTCTGGTACAGGAGCAAGAGACAAAAACCAAGCACAGGGAAAACAAAGAGCATCCTCACACAGAGCTTGAAGTGCATTATTTATTAAGGCATTAATGCTGTAAAATTTCAACCTTCATCAAGCAAAAAGGTCCATGTGAAATCAGCTTGGAAGGACTCACATCACAACATCAGTAGAATGACCAGAGCCATAGATGATTACAAAGTGCACATATAGGATAAGTCTGATACAAGTTAAACCTAATGCAAACTAGAAAACAGTAAGTAATGCATTGTCCAAATGGAGTGTAAGTAACATTCAATTGTGCATATTTTTTCCCCCACAATATAATGAAAAAGGGATGAGTTACTACACCTTATGGACTATCACTATGCGATCAGCATCCCTCACATGATTTGGACTGCACATGGTTAGAAGTGAGTGAATGGAAATAAGAGAATTAGAGATGTGAGCTGGATTAAATGAATTGTTAGAAATAAACCTTGTTATGGAACCCAAAAGCACTGCTTTGTATTTTATGTTCTCTCTCTCTCTCTCTCTCTTACACACACACACACACACACAGACACACGCACACACACACACACAATGTCAAAAGTGAATAGGAAACAAGAAAATAACCCAGCACTACATACAATCAGGCACCATGAAATATGAAATAAGGCTAAACACCAAAACTAGAGAAATAAACAAAGCTGACAAAAATCTATAAAACTTAACTAAGGGAAGGAAAAAGGACACAAGACCAGAGAGAATCATAAAACAGAGACTAGAAATTAGAGTAATAATGAGAACAAAGGCAGGATAAAAAAAATCTAGAATCTACAACTTACACAAACCAGAAGGACAGAAACAAATAAGCACTAGGAATGAAAAGCTAAAACTGAAGCCTAGACTGAAACAAGCAGCAGCTGATAGAGGAGACAAGTAATATCTAGTGATGGATCGTACTGTGCCGAGGCTTCAGAGCATGTGTCAAGAAATACACAAAGTCTTTCATGAAGCGCACATCGAGGCTGGCCTCTTTAAAGGCGTCACTGATGACGTCTGAAGCCTCAGTGGTTCAGGAAGTGGTTGGTGTGTTTGTGTAATTTACAAACCTATATGAAACTCGATGTGTATGCAAAATTTCCTCAGTATTCATAAGTACAATCCCTGTCCCATCTTTGGAAAACACTACAACAGTTCTAACATCTCATGTCCTATTGGATTTGTTTAAGTTTTTTGACCTCTGTTCCCATTACCAACACATCAAACACAGATTAGATGGGTAGATGCAAAGGATGCAAAGGAACCAGCAAATATGAGAACAACATAGAGAGCTACAAAAAAAAAAAAAAATCAATATCCAAGATATGAACCTGAAGATAAAAGGGCCACAAGACCATAACCAATAAAAAACAACACACAAACCTTGAATCACAAAACACAAATAACTGACAAAGACTGAGACCAGGAACAGGACTTACAAAGCTTTGCACAGGGTCACCAATCTTATCCACAAAAGGCCGGAGTGGCTGCAGGTTTTCATTCCAACCAAACAGAAGCCTGTATAACCGTTTAGAGAAGGAGTAGATCAGACAAGTAGAATCAGGTGTGCTCCTGCTTAATTGGAATGACAACCTGCAGCCACACTGGCCCTTTATGGGTAAGGTTTGTGACCAATGGCTTAACAAATAAGGAACATCTGTGAAAGTCACAAGAGGAGAAAGGGCGTGGCTAGTAAAGGAACACCAGGGAGAGTTAATATATGATATTGCTATCTCAATATTTCAAGATACTATGAGATGTCAAAATATTGAGATAGTAATCAAAATAGTAATAAAAAGTCAAGTTATTTTGCAGCATTTCTATTGGTCCATTCATCTTGAAAATTGCACACAATGTCAGCAAAATCTTCTGTGTAAATAATGGATTCAACCGAAAATCTAAAATATAAATGTAAATATATGTACTACTTATATGTACTTGTTCACACACACTCATCTACTGTTACTTTTAACAGGTACCTATGAATGACAGCTACACCATTTTCAGATGTTTTTTTTTTTTTGTTAGTTTCTGTTTGCAATACTTCATCTTTCAAATTTACCCTCAAATCAGAAAAAGTAGAATACACACTGTGCTAACTTTTGAATATCTTCTTGCTCCGTCAGCCGGACACACCACAGCTGTTTGATCATTACACAAATCCCCAGAGTCTCTTTCTCTTCCTCCTAGACAGTTTATTGTACCTCTTATGTTCCCTTTATACTTCATCGCCTTTTTCATGTCACTTTAAACCAGTCAACAATTCATCTCTAATGAAGCATTTTGATTCTCAGAGGGGAGTCAAGTTAGATTGATTAAGAAGTGAAATCTAAATAAGACTACCTGCCATTGGTTTAGTCCTAATCTGAGAAACGGCAGCAGAGGTTGTCTCAGTTTAGGAGGAGCTAAAATAAAGCTTTTTAGCTATATGACTGTACGTCTTCCTCTGGATCAGATTCATCTGAAGAAATGCACAGCCAGGTTTTATACCAACCAGGGTACCATTGTCTGTATAGCCCCTTTATCACATGCACAGTAACCCAGACATGTTCCGGACTTTACCTGAAGTAGCTGCATGTGTGAAAGTGAACGCCTGCAACATTTGTCAGATTTTTAATGGACTTTATACTGCTTGCTCGCTAGTAAAAGCTCCAGGTAAAGTCACAATGAGTGCATGTGTGAACAGAGCCGCAAAGGTCCCGGAGTATCTCCCGCAAGCACTGTCCAGTACCAAAAAGCATGTGGAACATTTCCCACTTTGGGAACAACTCTGGCACTAAAAATCTGCATGTGTGAAAGGACCACTTTTCTGGACCTGATGCACTAGAGTTTATCTGAAGTTCATATGTCAAAGAGACTTATTTAGCAGCTCATTCTCATTGTTGTTGTTTACAAGCAGTCCTTCAGAAACTTCACTATTTTTGGTTTGTAATATTTTGCTAACTATTTAATCCCTATGATCTCATTGGAGTATTCTGCATGTAAGTGTTTGAGATCTTTTTTTTTTTTTTAATTCTGACACTTACTCTTATTAAAAAGCTCACCAAGTTAAATTTCTGTCTCTTTCAACTCCTCCTCTGTTACCTCAAGCTGTGCAGAGGCTTCTGGTTTAATGACCATTAGAGGTTTAATGACCAGTGCCATCAAATCAAAAGAACACACCAACAGGGACAAAACTCTGAGCTCTCTAATCTAAGAGCAGGAGCTTTTTGTGAAAGAGAAAATGACCCTGTGTCACTTTGATTTTAAGCATCAAAGCTTTGACTTTTTGAGAATATTTCATTCTTTATCTCATGCTGATACTCCGAAATCTGTTGGTGCAGATAATTTAGAGCCACATCAGCTAGAGGACATATTCTCAGATTTTTAATCTAGTTCTAGATTCTGGACTAATTCCTAAAGTATGTAAAGCTGCTAAATTCATAAATATGGGGTCATTAGTGCCTGAAATAGTAATCGATCAACTTCAAAATTCTGAGGCCTAACAAATGTGTTAGAATCATTCATAAATGATCAGCTATGATGCATTTTAGTTTACTCCGCTGGATTTTAAAACCATACCTGCCTAGTTATATAATAATTACGTGTTTCTCCTTAATGTAAGCTCCACAAATTTGAGGGGGGTTTTACAGGGTGACCATATATTGGTCTTCAAAAAGAGCACAGTGTGGAAACACAGACACCCATCATCGTTAGGATGTTGTGGCTGGGGGATTTCAAGTACACTAATTTGTAAGTCGGTGACAATGTATGACACAAAACAAAACATGCTTTTACATTACGTTTTTTATTTTATTTTATTTTACATTTAAACATTTTTAAAAGTATAATATGTATAAATCCACATAGAGAACGTGTTGACTAGAAACACCTAAGTCAATGTGAAATCTTGTGCAAATGTGAAAATGTCAGCAAGATGTATTTTTCACATCCCAAAAAGAAGTCATGTTTGGGAAAAGAGGACTATGGTCAGCCTATTTTATACCCTTCCAGCCCACACTTAGCATTAGACATGGAGAATATAAGCTCATGTGCAGCCGTTCCAGAGTGTTTGCTGTATTTTTCTCTGGAGATTGCCCAAACTGTCATTGTCACAGGTGTCTACAAACCTTTGGACACACCGTGGATTTACACTTAAGCTAATGTTAACTAGGTGCACATACATAAAAATACACTTGCATATAAGAAGACGAGTCTTCATCTACAAACAATGTTGTACAGGTTAGCTCTAGTGTTAGCGCATCTGAAGAGGTAGCCTCTGGTGTTCTTACATGAAATCCCACCAATCTCCCCTTGCAGTTTTTGAATATTAATGCTACCATATGGCACATGCTCATGTGAGGGCACTCTGCATCACAGTGTATCTAATCTGCATGCCTTTGACACTCGACCACCTTAATGAGCCTATACTGCTTAATAATAATATGCAACACATAGTGCACTGGGCATCTTAATGAACCTGTATTCTAAAACAGAAATAAGTCTGACATGGTGTTATGAATATGGGCAGAGTTCAGAGTTCATCAGACCAATAGAGAAAATGACTCAGCATTAATTTTATTTCAGACATCAAAGCTTTGTTCAAAACAAACTTCAAAACCAGAGGAACCTGAGGTCATTAGCCAGTCATTGCTTTGTTTTTTTGTTTTTTATCTCAGTCCTAAGGGTCAGACCATCTGTAATGAGGTTTTAAAGAATCACCTCATCTCTCTGTATCTGTATTCTCAAACCGCACTCATTCAATCCTCGGCAAACGGCACAAAGCAGACTGTGTCCAAGATTGGAAAAGATCTTCAGATGGTCAGACGTTGAACACCATTAACTGGCAGGCAAATTATCAGCTATTTACGTCGCTAAACTGAGAGAAAAGCCGAATCTCCGGCAAACAGCAACAGATTGCGCTCTCTTTGCCAAGAGCCTTGGACAAAAGGCGGTATACAATCACTGCAACAGTATCGCTTTCATCACTCTTCTGATTTTTTCTTTTGTCCTGCACTGAGCCCAAGAAAACGCTCGTAAAAAGTCTGGAATAAAAGCAGAGGAGCAGCAGACGTCCTCGTCTTGGACGAGAGGACAAGAGGACGAGAGGATGCCTGTGATCAAACTGCATTCCCCACGTACACCAACCTCTTATCACTCCAGCAGTGTTTTTTTTTTCTTCTTCTTTTTTCTCTGCTTTCTTGCCCTTTCTATTCTTTTCTCCACACAGGGCTCCACAAAAGCAGAGCGCAGAATGAGAGAGATTCCTCGAGGCTTAGAGCCTGCTCTTTTTTTTCTTTTCGGTGCACACAAAATGTTTGGGTGAATCCCAGAGATAAGTGACAGGGCCAGGGGAGTAAGTGCTCTTAACAGAGAGGGGAGTGATCTGTTTCTCAACCCCATCATCACCACTACCCCACATCCCACAGTCCTCCAAACCAGCCTCCTCCCCCAAGAGAGAGAGAGGGAGCAAGGGAAAGAGAGAGAATGAGAGAGAACAAGAGAGCTATAGAGAGAAAGAGGAACAGAGAGTAGATGCCCATTACTGCTGGAAAATATATATAGTGTGTTAATCGTTACTGCCAGTGATGCAAAAATTATCCGACTCATTTTGTTGTCTGCAAATATGTGCCTCCAGTGAATTTTCAATATTAGACCCATATATCCTACACTGATATTTGAGAATGTATTTATTGTATAAGCAGAATGTTTAGTTGATGACATTATCAGCAGATATATACTAATTAATAATTAACTAACTAATTAATAGTATTAAATATAACCTTCAAGTAAATATGGCAAAGATGTAATAAAAACTCGGTTCTCTTTCTTCTCCATTCTCGTTTTCTAAGTTTTTTCTCAGTGCTCTTATTTCTCTGTGCTCGTTGTGTCTGTTTTGCATTTAACCTTATGCTCCCTCATAAACATGTGTCCAGTAATGTGATTGGACAGACATAGACAAGGGGGCGGGGCAATTCCTAAATGCGTGTCATCTATATAAGACACAACACAAATCAACTAATCTTCCATGACAGTCTCATGGCAGAATGCAAATTTTATTAGAAAAGGATTGCCAATATTGCACGATAACGGCATGCAGCTCTTCTGGTATTACTCCGCAAAATACATGTAACCTAGCAACAACACCCGACTGCGTGGGATGCCTAGCCTTTTTTTAATGGTTTCTGTTCATGCACCTTCTTTTGAACAAAATAAAGAGCTATGGTGCAGTGGACCGATTCTCTGCTTTCTGATGTGTATTGTAATTGTAATAAAATATAGGAAAATGTTATATGTGTGGTTTCTGTGATTGTTTCCAACTCAAAGTGCGTCTTTTCCTCCTTCTTTATCTGAAAATCTAAAAATAAATGGTGATAACAAGCTATGGTATAATTGCAATAATCCGCTGGAGGTGTGTGCTATAATATGAAATATTGCCGCTGATGTAACTGATCTTTAGGACTCAGCTTGTGGCCTCGTGCCAATGACCACAGCACACCACTGCCAATATCTCACGTTACAGAGTGTATTATTGCTTAAATGTACAGCCTTCTCTGCAGAATAGAAGCCCTTACTGCAGCAAAATGGGACAAACTCTATCACCCCCTCCATTGTTGTTGTTCTGGAAGCAGTCTAATTGTAGTATGTAGTTTCATCTATCACGCACCTCTAACACAGAGATAGACAAGAAAACCAGAAACAAGAAAGACACATAAAGCAGGTATAAATAACTTCTTAGAGAGATTGACAAGTGACAGATTAATGCCTTTAATCATGTAATCAGACGCACTATTCACGCAGCCTTGGTGCTGGAGGGGCGAGATGAAAAGGATGAGGGTCTGCAGGAGCCCCAGAGGAGAAGGGTTCAGCACTGGATGGGTGAGTTTTTAAACTGAATTCTGCACGCTACTGTTTCCCCATCCTTCTCACCTCTAATTTGACTGTGCTTGTTAGCTACAAAATGAGATGAGCCAAGCATCCCAGATGCACCTATAAATAAACATGAACACAAGAGACGGAGCCGTTCCCTGCTGAATAGCGCATGATGGGAGATGTGTGCTGTGTACAGAGCTAAACATTCCAGAGGCATCTTGCAACCCACCAACCCTCCCCTCCATCTCTCTCTCTCTCTCCCTTTGTTTCTCACTCACTCACTTTCATTCTCCCGTTTTTGAGTGTGTCTGGCTGAAACTCTCTCTCTCGCTCTGTGTCTTTTTTCTTTTACTTTACACCCCCCTCTCTCCCTGTCTTTCTTTCTTTTTATTTTTTGCTTTGCTCTCCTATCTCTCTGTTTCTCCCTCACTGTCTCACTATTTCGCTCTAAATCACTTCTTGCTTTCTAAGTATTTCTGCTTGTCACTCCATCCCACTCTTTCTTTCTTTGTATCTACCTTGCTTTCTCTCCATATTCCACTCTTTTTTTACTCCTCTCTCTCTGTCTCTCATTCACCATTCACTCTCCTTCCCTTTGTTTCTCACTCACTCTATTTCACTCTTTCAGTTTCTTCTCGGTGTCTGGCTGGAATTCTCTCTCTCTCTCTCTCTCTCTCTCTCTCTCTCTCTCTCTCTCTCTCTCCCCTTTCTGTTTCACTCACATCCATTGTGTTCTTTTTTTCTTTCTCCTCTCTCTCCCTTTCTCCCTGGAGCTGGAGTTCAGAGATACCAGGAGGCTGACAGTATTGATCCATCCTCTACGCCGGTATGAAGGTCTAAATCAGATTAAACAAAGCCAGGCTGGTCATATCTTTGACAAGGGTCACACCACAAAGTTTAGGAAGAAAAAAAAAAATAGAAAGAAAGAAAAAAGACAGCAGAGCCGACATGGGACATTGTATGATATCTATCCCCTCCACTACATTTCTGGCCATTCTTCTCCATCCAGGACTTTCCTCTGTCCTCCCTCCTCCCTCTCCTCCTCCTGCCTCTCTTTCCTCGCTCTGTCTCCCTTCTCATTTCCCTCTGCCCTGAGGGTGCGCTAAAACAGGAGCATTATAACACAGTTACGACGCGGACGTCCAGAGAGGCCTCTGGAGGAACTGAGGGGCTAATGAACTACGGGCAGCACCTGTCCAGACTTATTTTTAATGCCTTTTCTTCACACATACCTGGAAATGTGTGGCAAGTTGGAGTAAATATGAAGAAAGAGTGATGCCCGAGCCCTGAATTAACTTAATAGCAGTGAAAAGAGCTCAGACTTTAACGCCCGGAGGTCAGTAGGAAGCTAACTGTAGAGTTGATGATCAGAATGAGCCCAGACTTTAACCTGAATCGCTGCAATACACCTGCACTTGGCTCTAGATAATTAAAATGAGCCTGATGATAGCCCAAGATCACGAACATAATCCCAGGCTTCATCTCTGGATGACTTAAACGAGCCTGACTATGACTACAAAGCCCAAATAAGCCCTGACCTCAGCCTTCAGCCAATGGACAACCGACCAAAGCCTACACTTCACCCTTGAATCTGTAATGAGCCTTAATCTAGCCATGGGTGACCAAGAGTAGCCCAAAGCCCAGATGAGTGGAATAAGTCCAAGGAAATCTGCACCTCAGCCCTGGATCTGAAATGAGCTGGATCTTAGCACTAGCTGCTTCATATAAGCCAAGAGTTCATCCCGGAAGTGTGGAATAAGTCGGACTAAAGCCCTAGTTCAATGAAATAAGGCCTGACCTGGATAGCGGATATAAGCCCAGGCCTAGATAACTGAAATAAGCTTGGATTCCTTCCCTGGACATTGAAATAAGGCTGGACGTCATCCCTGGATACATTAAATAAGCCTGGCCTTCATTTCCGGATGACTAGAATAAGACTGGATGTCATCCGTGGGTCTGAATTGAGCAGGGGTTTCATCCCTGGGTAATATAAATAATGCGGACGTCATCTCTGTATATCTAACCCGACTCTAGGACTGAATAACCAAAATCAGCCCAGGTTTTACCCGTGATGTCTAAAATGAGCCTGACCGCTGGGAGACCTGAATTCCCCCATGGCTCAGTCTGACTGACCAGAATTAACCCGGACTTTAGCTCCAGATGACTGAAACGAGTGTCTGCATGACGACTAAATGTGTCCTGCCTCAGGGCTCCTGATTCAGCCCCTCTACCAGAGCATTAAAGTGGGGCAGTGAGGCATGAGAGGTGCTGCCTGGTGCCCTCACTTCCCAAAACCAGGCTCTAAAGCATTTATGCTCCAGATGGAAGCAGATGCGAATGGCTGAACTGTTCGGTCTATTCCTAAATATCACAAATCAGATAACAGCTGCCAATGAGGGAACAGAATTACTCACATTTATCTGTATAGGAACTATTCATCTGGATGATATTAATTACAATGCAGCACCATTTCCTGTACACATAAAGCCCTCAAAAAAAAAAAAAAGTAGACTACAGGCATGCGGAGGATTCAGCGACTATGGAAGCAGGTATCTCATATTAATGAGATCTTATCTCCTCAAAATCATTCATGTCTTTCTATTCCCGATTATTGATTACCTATCATCATTATCATAATTAAGACATAGTACCTTTTAATTGTATTTTTTACCCCAGAAAAACTAGGTTCAAGCTTGTGATTATGACTTGGTATCTCATAATTACGACATGATGCTACCTCAAAATTTTAAGGTCCTACTTACTACTGGAAAATACTGATGTTCACTCATATAATCTCATAATTATGACTATTATCTCAGCATATTTTATTATAAAATATATATAACAAAGTTATAATAAGCCTTAACTCATAACAGACTTATTACCTCATAGGTTTCACTTACTATCTAAAAACATTCAGGTCCGTTTACATAATTATGACCTGATATGTCGTGATCAAGTGCTCACAGCTCATCATTTTGTCTTACAATCTAAAAATATTGAAGTCCCATCTCATAATTATGAATTGCTATGAATTAATCTCTCAACATTATTAATATCTGAAACAACTGAGGTCCTGTTTTATAATTAATATTTTCCATCACATATTTAAGCCGTGTCCCTGAAGTGGATTAAGTGGAAAAGAAGATGATGATGATCACAAATTAATGACATGCTATTTTTTAAATGTTGAAGTCCTCACTTATGACTTATTAACTCATAATTGTGATTAACTTCAAATATTGATGCGCTGTCTCACAATTGTTTTTCTGAAACAAAATAATGGCCTCGTCTTTTCACATTACTTTGACAAGAAGTAAATATTAGAGGACACTACATCGATATTATGAGACAGCACCTTAATATTACAAAACAGCAGCTCATAATTATGCAATGCTATGTGTGAATGACAGTACTCTCCAAGGTACTGAATCTGGTCATCACGAGAAGGTAAGAGTGTGAGGAGATGCTAATCCTAATCCCATTTATTGAAACTTTCTCATCATTATGGCTTACCTCATGCCTGTATATGCACAGAGTTTTCAGCTTCCAGAAACTGATATGTTTCCACACCAAGCCACATCTCACCCTGAGTAAACCATCCATACCTCGGCCCCTCACCCCGAGCAGATCCACACTGGAGCTCCAGCCTGCCTCATTAGCAGCAGGACCCGGGGTCAGGGCAGTAAACTCGGACAGTGCTCCACTGCAGTGCACGAGTACAGAGATACAGCTCCGATGCTCTGATGCAACTTACCCAGGTTTATCAGCGGCGTCCACAGTCCTTCGCCTACGTTCTCTTCCTCTTCATCAATTAGGCGCGAGGACTCTCCCTCTTTATTAATAATAGTGTTTTTTTATTGTATTCTACCAACTCCACTTTAGGGCAGGAACGGAGCTCTGTTGCTGAGGTTCTCGCTCTTCTTCACCTCCTCTACCATCTCTCCACTCTCTCTCTCCTCCTCTTTCTCTCTCTGAGCCTCGAGGACGCGCCTGGAGCCAAGATCCCGCGCCACGCGGAGATCCGAGCCCTAAACACAATCGCAAAAAAAAATCCCTCTCCGCGAGCTCCGTGTTCAGGGAAAAGTCCAGGGATCACGCCGCGCTCTCAGTGCTTCGGAGCCGGGGAGAGAGCAGCAGGACGCACCGTGCCTCGGAGTAGAGCGAACTGGAGGGTAGTGCGCCCTCCTTCTCACTCTCTCTCTCTCTCTATCTCCCACTCTCTCTCGATCTATCTCCCTCCCTACCTCCCTCTTTCTCTGTTTGTGTGGGTACTCTCTCTCGCTCTCTCTCTCTCTCTCTGTCACACACAGCGAGAGAGAGAGAGAGAGAGAGAGAACTGTAGTTGACATGCCTCTTTGAATTGGTAACTTTAGAGGAAAGTGTAAAACACGCCTTTACGTTTAAATCAATGCAATTCCATGTGGTCCTCTTGGATTTTGAAGCATGTTCACTGGTCAGTTCACCACGGAATGTTAATAGTGTTAAGGGAGTTACTTGTGGTCACTATAACTATGTGGTCATAATATATAACTATATATATATGATAGGAGTTGGTGGTTTGGACAGAGAGAGAGAGAGAGAGAGAGAGAGAGAGAGAGAGAGACCCGTAGGCGATACAGACACATGTCACACGACGCCAGTGAGCTGAAGGTCTGTTCTTCTCCAGCTGGTTAGCATGGAGGTGTTTATTCCCCGTTTTCAGCCTATATTCCCCCCCCCCATAGGGAGCAGGTGAGTCTAGGTCAGAATGTGGCTAAAGCAGGGGTCACTGATTTATCACTGTGCTGGTGGTCTGTATCTCATTAAAAGGAGCAGGACGACCTGACCTCTACCCTGTGCTACCCGTGGAGCTATGGGGCTCGTTCCTTTTCTCAGACGTCCTCACTGACGGGTGTAAATCAGACTTCGGCACACATGCAGTGAAGGGACTGATCCGTTGCAGGCTGCCCAGCTGGCAAAACAGCACCCCCTACTGTTCACACTGAGCACTGCCCTAAATAAAGCCATCGGTACTTAAACTGCCATTTCAATCCCATCCTTCCACAAGAACATAATCACATGGCCTGGGCTTTAAAGGGCCCGTATTTAGTGTGCGGACATTGCTGATAGCTTGCAAATGAATATATAATAACTACATTCCCTTTTTTGGTGTCAGAGAAACCAATGCATTGTTGCACCTCCACCGACTCAGCCAACACTTTTAACTCCATAGTTACAGAGCAGCCAGTCAGAACAGAGATCATTTACATATATAGAAGTAAATAGCACAGTGGAAAAATGGTCCTATACAACAGAACTGAATGACTGCAGGACATAACACTACACTGGCATTATGGTGGGGGTGTAGACAGGGCAGTGCATAAAAAAAGGTAAGATATAGGCCCTTTAATGAAGGCCCACTGTGGTGTCTGATCCCCTCATACCAGCGCAACACACACTAACACACATCAGTGCTTCACTGAGAATGGTCCTCCACCCATTGGTCTTGTGTGAAAGTATGCGGAGCAACAAATTGACTACAATCTAATTGCAGAACTACAAAGTGCTGCATCCACCTAGACCAGGGGTCGGCAACCTTTACCACTCAAAGAGCCATTTGGACCCGTTTCACACTGTAAAGAAAACACTGGGAGCCACAAAATCCTTTTGAAATTTTAAATGAAATAACACTCCGCCATACAGGGTTTTTTGCCTTTGTGCTATGTATAAACAAACTATACTGTGTTACATTTATGAAATCAACGAACAACTGCAGAGAAAATGAAATAACATTTCTGCATGCAACAAAACATTTTTAACTCAGAAAAAAAGATGTTGGGTTGACGGTTAAGTAAAATACTCAATGTCTATTTGAGTCCTTGTAGTAATGAAAAAAAAACGCAGAACTTAAATTGTCCACTGGCAGCAAACAAAAATGCTGTCCTCTCTCTGCGTGCCGTCATTATTTTACTGGCGCCGTGCAGTCAGCGGTCAAAAAGTACAAGAAACCGCACACTGGCCGGTGTCGCACATTGGAAGTTGTGACATGTATTAAGAGCGACAAAATATTTTAAATATTAAAATATTTTAGATGTTAAAAGATCGCCATAATCTTCATAGAATTACATTTTGAAAATGAATGAACTAAAATAAAATACACTTTAATTAAATACTCAGTAATTATTTTCAAAAGCTGAGCTGCATCAGAGGGATCAAAGAGCCGTAGGTTGCCGACCCCTGACCTAGACATATGTCAGCAGTCAATAGGTGACAGAAAACTCACAACACATCAGCTGAGCGGCACCTCAGCCATGACGGAGGGGGACAGTGCGGTTCCTTCACTCCCACCACTCCCCATTGTCCTGACCATCGAGGGAATCGAACCAACAACCTTTCAGTCTTAAGCCCTCTTCTCTAACCACAGTCAGGAGGTCAGAAATGACCACAGTGGAAGATTTAGCTGGACGTCAATGTCCCACCCTGACTCTTTTTCAGGAAATGGCTCTGGATCGTTTATGACCTCAGAGAGTCAAGGCATGGTACACTGTCTGTTCAGACAGAATCACATTGCCACAGATCGGATATGGATCAGATTTCAGTACCACATTTGAAAGTGGCCCAAATCTGATTTTAAAAAGTCTAATTAAATTATTGGTGCACACAGACACACAAATGACACTTTGTCACAAGAAACAAACTGGATTTAAGTCAGTTTTACCTGCTGTGTGAACGTAGCTATTAAGATTATAATGTACTTAACGCACTGAGAGGTTCTGTTGCATCCTATATATAGACATTTGGTGTACAAATACAGGTCAGAATGACTTTTATGATTGGTCCAGAACTATTGAAGATTAGGTCAAGCCTTGGACTCCACATATACAGAAGATGGAGGCTACTTTTAATGTGAGTATGGTTGAATATACAAATGTAATATTTCCTTCTCATTTGCAATATGTGTCTCCATTTTCCATTTATTGCAGAATTGATTGTAGCCATTTTGTGCTCCACTGCTGGTGAGTTACACCACTTTCTACTGTGATGCAACATGGACCTAATACTCCTTCCACTTCACTCCCTAGACCATTTTTAACACTGGCCAAGTAATTAGCAACCCCACAATATCTGCTTAGATGTGTTTCACTACTAAACCTAAAGCAGGACAAGACGCACCATTAAAAAAAGGGAGCAGCAAGCGCAAGAGTTTGTAAAATCTGCAAAAAATGCATTCACAGGGAGGATGGGAAGGCCTCAGGGGCTGGGCCTCTCTTTGACCTCATGTCAAAACATGGTGTACTCTCCAAGAAACAGGCCAAGAGATGGTGCACACACCGGAAAAAAAAAGAGCAAAAAGGGGCCTGAAAAGTGTGTGCTGAATAATTCCTTGTATTTGGCAGCCCTAGCTCTGTGTCCTGAGGAACTCTCCGATTCCATAGTCCGGGGAAGCAATCATTTTCCAGGTCATCGCCATGTCAGCGGCTCCTTGAAACAACACAGAGACCACGGTGCACTTCGATAGTCGACGTAATCAAATGTTCAAATTAGCTGGAGGCTAACTCTTCCAATGCTTCTCCTAAACAAAGCAAGATAATGTAAGACCTAAAAACACGTACAGACAGATAATAATATGAAGTCTGCATGGGGAAGGGATAAAAAGCTTTCAGCTGGGTTTGGATGGTGACATCAATTGAATATCATCACTGTCGCCACAAAGTCTTATCTCTATTTCAGTCGTTGTTGAGGGTTTGACATTTGGAGATCTCCATGACCATCTGCTCACCCAACATTTCTTCTGAAGTGAAGTTTTAGTTCCCCTTTAAAGTTGTGACAGCTTATACTTTTTTGGGAATGTTTAACACCCGACATTGGACCATTTCTGCCATTTCTGTGCGGAATTAGAATTAGAATTAGAATCACTTTGTTGGCCACTGTGCTGCACACAGAGGAATTGGTTCTCTGCATTTAACCCAATCTGTGCAGTGAAACACACATTTACACACACACTAGTGAACACTAGGGCTTAGTGAGCACACATGCTCACCCGGTGAGCAGTTAGGGGTTAGGTGCCTTGCTCAAGGGCACTTCAGTCATGACCTGCCCGCTCTGGGGATCGTTCTGGATCACAAACACCCTCTCACTCATCATCATGTGGATGGAGCTCCACAGTCCATACAGATGCAGTGGGGAATGTAGGCATAGCCGTCATGAGTAGCCACACATGGCGATGATGGAAAATAAATAAATAAAACATCAATAAATTAAATGTTTTTGATCACTGTAACTGTAAGAAAAAATGCTGATACACTGTAAAATATGTCTGTGAATTTTGTGGTGGAAAACTGTAACATCATGACAGTAAATGACTGTAAACTCTAAAAAGGTTGAAAACTCTGTAACAGTGAAATACCGTAAATACTTACATCAGCCAAAATACACATTTTTACATCTCTTTACTAAAAATACATTATTTCACTGTTAAACAGACAAACTAGAAGGGGTGGTACAAGTTCCCAAGGACTGGGAGGAGCTGAGACTCATTAGGGAGCTCCCAGCATGCTTTGCTTCTCAATATTTTCTGTGATTTTGAGAGTTTCTTTGGTTTTTTCTGTCTTTGAGACTTACTGATTTTGGGTTGCATCGGGGTGATCACTGTGTGTGTTTGTGTTTCTGTGCATATTATGTCGAGACATGTGTTGGTCAGGAAAGTTCACCATCAGCCTGTGTTCCGCGTGTGGCTCCCAGACCCCGAACATTTCTTTAGTCCTTTCAGCAATATCTCCTTTTAAGGGCTGAGTACATGATGCAGTTTGGCTGTATCTAAATATGGCTATATCTCAGTCTCCTTTCTCTAATTTGTCACACAATTTACATGTTAATTTTATAGCAAAACAATGTTTCTTTGTTATTTTTATGTAAATACCATGTTTACAGTGTATATCTGTTTTTTTAACAGAAATGTACTGTAAACAAAACAGTCCTTAAAATTTATGATTGCCAAAAACGTGACCGTATATTTTACGGTGAAATTCTGGCAACCACAGCTGCCAGTATTTTACCGTAAATTTTACAGATTTTTTTTTTTTACAGTGTAGTTTTAGAAGAGCATCAGAGCATCAGTCAAATAGCACATGTGTAACATTAAAGCACTAAGAGAATTAGTAAAAGCAGGCAGGGACATTAAAACACACACCAAATAAACCACAATTCACTCACAATGCAGTGAAATTGTTGCATTATTTTTATTTTTTTTGGGGGGGGCATGGGTTAAAATGTGGGTTTGCTCTGGGTATCCCTCAAGCGTGAACCACCCCTGCATAGAGGGGCCTTATACTCATCTAGCCAAATCCTGGCTTTGAGCTGAGTGCAACCAGTGCCCCTAGTGGCCTGTGCCCTTGGTGCCAATAAAATTATAGAATAATGTAGTGTATTTGTTTTTGTTTTTTTTCTTATTAGAACATATATGGCCTCTCGCCTTTGGACTACCTTCTAATTCCCTACAATTACCTGGTGTTTAGAGATTTTTTCAATCTATGTTACTGCTTAAACATGTGGCCCTTAAGTGTAATGTAATTGGCTTTCTTGTTACTTACTATCATTTTCTCTCAGATAATTGCCTACAACTTTTATAGTCTGTACCTGACTCTTACCTAACTTCAGGTACTGTAGAAGAAAGCCTGGCCAATTAAAGCAATTATAACTTATTCCCAGCCTTTCAAACATCACACACATGTGTGCAGTTGTGTGAAAATGCATACTTGCAGCATCCTTGTTCTTGACCTCACATATTTATACCTCACCCTACCTGAGGTAGCTCTCAGAACAACGTTTTATCTGCCGTTGCAGAGAGAGGAGAAGAGAAAAATGGCATCAAACAGAATTTGATCCTCTTATTCGGTGGGTATCCTGCTGGGGTTTTGGAACTTCAAAAGCAAGGCAGGTGAAGAGCCTTGCGGTTCATCTCCATCTTCAGGAGGTCAAGATGAATCCAAGGGCGTCCCGCTACAACCGTTACTTCTGCTTCCCATGCAGCTCTGGCTTCCAGACGTTCTTCTCCAGGTCCGTTCAGAGACAAATGTGTGGTAATCAGTTTCCAGGCGTTTCTCTCCATTGTGGCCCCCTCACTCTCTGGAGATGACTCTTATTCTGAGCTGCCTACATCCTGAGAAATATCCATCTCACTCCAGGCTGAATGACGTCTTTATAGCGATACGGCTGTGTATTTCAAAGCTGTTCATTTTCCAGCACCGCAATGCATTCGTTACACAAGTGGTAATTCCGACGCCCTCGATCTTGTCAAAGTGTCTCCATGCGTGCTTTGTGTGGGTTTCGGTTTGAGTGACGTTTAGTCCAAAGCGCTTCAATACACGCTTAGCTTCAGCCCAAAATAGTTTCTTTGAGCCACGTTCTTCAGACTGATGTGGGATTAGTTTTCTCTGGTCATAGAACTCCAGTTCTTTAGGCATACAAGGAAAAGCTGGAGCCGTTTCTTCTACTCAAATACACTAGATGTTCAACAGTCTGTGAACATCCCTTATTAGTGACTTGGGCTTCTTTAAGATTCACCTACTGTGGACAAAGGCATGCGATTCTGCAGACAGTCTTGTATAGGATAATCCCTATAGAAAAGTAAATACTGCAGCAGAGGAGGGAGTTAGCCGCATTGTTCTTGGATTTGATTTGCGTCATATAGTTCTTACTTTTGTTCTTTGAGCTGTACATATGCATTCTCATTATCATATATGATTTAACTAAGATGGCGTGTATGCATATTACAGTCATATGGTTGAATAAGTGATGTCTCATACTATGGATTACCACAGCTGCTCAGGGTGCTACTTAGCCATGGCAGCCAACTGAGGGACCCTCAATTCACTGCCACATCTTGGCACTACTTGGCAGCTAGCTACCTGCTCTCTCTACTGCTGTCTGCCATGCTTGCTGAGCCCATTTTCAAAGCAGCTACTTTGCAATGTTGTTGCATGCTAGCTGTCTGCTAACACAACGTCTTCTTCAATGTGCCCGTCGACAGAGGGAGTCTATTTTTACTGCCACTAATCAACCCTCCTTTGTGGCTAGCTGCCTGCTATCACTGTTATTATCAGCCTTCATAAACTACCAAATGAGGCCATCTGTATTCATTGATGCTGCTTGGTGGCTAGCTGCCTGCTATCAGTGCTGCTATCTGTAGCGCCAGCAGACTGAGGGATCTTGGAGCCTGTTTTCATCGCAGCGGTTTAGCACTACCCAACAGCTAACTACCTGCTTTCAATACAGCTATTGTGCTGTTCTGCATACCCTGTACTGTTGTACTTTTTCGGTTGTTTAAGTTTTGGTGCTCTTAGTTCTGTGTACTACTATTGTACGCAATGTGTGTTCTTGAAAAGTACTAACTGGTATTATACACAAAATGAAATATAAAAATAAAATAGTTCATTAGAGCTTCACATGGGACCCAGCCCACTTTTTGTTATCTATCATTGAAAACCTAAAAACTAAGGTTACTCTGGTTAGCAACACTCACATTATGGTCTGATGTTGTAGATATATAAAGAATTATAACTTTCTATAGTTATCTTTTTTATATCTTTAAATTTATTATAGAAGTATTAGTAATATAGTGTTCCTATATGATTTTCTATGTGAGTAGTTATATTGTCAATACAAATAAAACCATTTGTGTTAAATATCAACCAATGATATCAGTCAAACAATCTATCAGACAGTCATTACTTTTAAGGCATTGTCAGCTTGACTCACTTCCTAATGCTCTACCTCTCTGAAGTCTCCAGCCCTTAACTAACTAAACAGATGATGTTAATCAAGATCTTCAGGGGCTTCTACATATTAGAAGAAGGGGTGTTGCCAGTCAGTTCATCAGAAAAGGGATTGTGGGAAAGTGTATCATTACCAAAATGACTCCTGCAATCAATAAAGGCAAGATTCCGAGGCCTTTGTGAAAGTAATTATAGATATTTGTAAATGGCTTGAAAGAGTAGACGCTGGTATTTTTCTTCAGCAGACAAACATCTTCATGGCAGTGAATGTGGAGTCACTGAGCGGTGATGAACCCTGAGTGAACTCACATAGGGGTGCAGTTCTTTATGTTTGTAATACTGTAATTAAGTGGGTCTTTAAATAATGTATTCAGAAGGAAAATATTAAGACACAGTAAACACACAGAACGTCCTATTTATGACATTTTAGTTTCACTTAATGCGGGTTATTATGCAAAAGCATATTCAAAGACTATAGTTCTTTTGTTGCTCTGCATACTTCAGAAACCACATTCACTCTATTCTTCGAGGCTCAGGACCACCTCCGGACCGCCACAGAGCAGGTATGAATTGGTGGTGGATCATTCTCAGCGCTGCAGTGACACTGACGTGGTGGTGGTGTGTTAGTGTGTGTTGTGCTGGTGTGAGTGGATCAGACACAGCAGTGCTACTGGAGTTTTTAAACCCTGTGTCCACTCTCTGTCCACTCTGTGAGACACTCCTCCCTCGTTGGTCCACCTTGTAGATGTAAAGTCAGAGACAGTAGCCCATCTGTCGCTGCACAGTGTGTGTCGGTCGTCCTCTAGTCCTTCATCAGTGACACAGGACGCTGTCGGCTGGATGTGTTTGGTCGCTGGAATGTTCTCAATCCAGCAGTGACACTAAGGGATCTACAAACTCCAGTAGCACCGCTGTGTCTGATCCACATATACCAGCACAACTTACACCAATTCAGGAGGTAATTTCAAAATGGTGGATGTTCACAACTCAGCTGGCGAATCAACTGAGTGCTAAATATTTCACTGTGATTTTTTGGCACTGTACGCTTTGACCCACACGAGCCAAACATGTTGAGAGCAACACACACACACACACACACACACACACACACACACACACACACACACATGCCAGGAACCAACACGTATCAACACAAACACACAGAGGAGATGCAAATGCCCCCACCCCCCTCCCTCACGGCTGGGCTGCGTTACGGTTGACTGGATGTCTCGTCTTTCAGGGGTTTCTCATTGGGAGGCTTTCTCTCAGCCCACTGGTGCTAATTAAAAAGAGAAAGATCTTCCTGGCAAAGCCCTGACCTGCTACACTGCATTCTCACCAATTAGCCGCTCTCTCCCAGAGTCACTTTCTCCCAGCTTTTCCAGGCAGTGACTTTTCGGAGAGAGTTGATGTGAGGTCTACTGCTGATGCGAATGCTGCTAATGCTGTGAACGCAGGGTCTGGATGACTCCCCCTGTGACAAGCCGAGTGAAGATCAAGTGTTTCTTAACTTACTCCTCACTGTTTAGTCGCCTGCCGCCGGTTTTAAGGCAATGTGCAAGCTGTCAGATGAGTAATAACTTTTTCCGCCGGTTGCCATGAAACGTCTTCATCTCTACGGCTTGCTGCACTAAATGAAGTCTTCGCGTTTGCCTTTGCTCAGGGACGGATTCATAAATCCTCTTCCCCTGGGCAAGAATCTCTGCAGGGATTCATCCCCAAGACACAGAAAGGGAAGCACACACTTTACCTGCTTGATTTCCGACTTTATGTTTATAGACATTCCAGATTAAAGTGAATTAATCTAGTTTAAGACAGACCCATGGTGGATGCAGATGCTCAGCTGCACACACAGAAATTCTATAATCTCTGTTGAGAAGTATGCATTAAAGTATGCATTACACAGCAGTGGCACATGAGCCTAAGTTCACCCGGCTTCATTCTAAGCATCAGCAATAGCTGCTCCACGAGCCAAAACACCAAGGCTCTGAATAAAATGGTTTGAAAAATTGATATATTGTGATCTTTCAATTCTTCCTCTGGAGAAAATGGCAAATATGCATTTGGATTGTTTCATTCTGTATGTTTTCTGTGTCCAATGTCCAATAATATGATCAGATTTTTTATTACTCAAAAAGTGTTTGGTTGTTTTTAATTGATAAATCACTTTTTGGCAACATGTTGTGTACAGCGGGTGGATCTCCAGCCAACCACCCAGAAGAGTGAAGATGTATTTACTACTTTACCACCTGCTATATACAACCTTCTGATGAGCACCCGAACACAGCATTAGTAACAAAGAAATCTGCAATGCCTCCTGCTCCACATTCAGCTCATGTAGTGAGCTATGATGTTTACTACAGAAGTATGAGTGTATTGTTGGAGAATTTAGTGCCCTCAAATCATGTTCAAATTTGATTTTAGGATTTGGACACTCTGAGAAACACTTAGACACACTTAGTACTGCTCTAAAATGTAATAGGGAGCCATTTTGTACACAGCCCAAGAGAACCCTAAGGCTCATTATATTAAAAGTCAAAGTTTAATTAGACTCACCTCTAACCATCACTTTAAAACATAACATTTTCAGTTAAAAATTAAAAATAATAATACTATTAGAATTACAAGAAGGGGCGGCACGGTGGCGCAGCAGGTAGTGTCGCAGTCACACAGCTCCAGGGGCCTGGAGGTTGTGGGTTCGATTCCCGCTCCGGGTGACTGTCTGTGAGGAGTTGGTGTGTTCTCCCCGTGTCCGCGTGGGTTTCCTCCGGGTGCTCCGGTTTCCTCCCACAGTCCAAAAACACACGTTGCAGGTGGATTGGCGACTCGAAAGTGTCCGTAGGTGTGAGTGTGTGAGTGAATGTGTGTGTGTCTGTGTTGCCCTGTGAAGGACTGGCGCCCCCTCCAGGGTGTATTCCCGCCTTGCGCCCGATGATTCCAGGTAGGCTCTGGACACCCCGCGACCCTAAATTGGATAAGCGGTTACAGATAATGGATGGATGAATTACAAGAAAATGCGGTTTACATCCATGTGCCTTGTTTCTAATTTCATTTGCCTCATTTACAAAATGCTCTAAAAAAGTGATACTTGATAGGTAGTTTTGCTTATCAATCAAACTGATGATGGCACGGAAATCTGACTAGTTGGTGATACATGGTGGGACTGAACACTTTGTCGACGCAATGCTAAGGTGTGTTCACAGTGTGTGTGTGTGTGTGTGTGTGTGTATATATATCATCGCTGTCCAATAAAAACATGCATCTCTATTTTTGTTGATTTTTAGTTTACTACATCATTTGAAAACAGCAGCTGTCTTTCACACTGTGAGACACTTTACATTCACTTCCATTAAAAGTTAAGAAGGATTTTTCCTTCACCTGTTAAGTTGCTATTTTGGGAAATACATATTTTAAATTGGAGAGTAACGATAAATTGATTCTGCTGTGTTGTGGTAAAGTTGTTTTGTTGTTTCACACAGTGATTTGAGTTTGGTCTGTAGATGTAATGTAATGCTGAGACCGGCTACTGTTTTAACTCTCTATTTAGCTTCATAGGATCATTTGGACAAAGCAGTTTCACTTTGTCTGGTAGCAAAAATATGTTTATACTCAAAATATCACCCCCCTCCTACCTGACAATTACATTCACCCATTTGTTAATTGTACTCTGGCACAGGCCATAGGGGACTGACCAACTAATTGTATTGCCTGTTTTCCCCTCCACATATCAAAATAATTTTGGACAGATGACGTGGACCTGGACAGAACTATATAGGTGGCATCCCCAGCATTGGCGTATGGAGAAATGGAACTGCAATCTCCGGAGTCACTGAGCTATAGATATGGAATACGTTGAAGTGGAGGTTGTGATCCACAACAAATCATCTAACAACACTAGCTGACCATCTATTCTTGTGACTAAATGATCCTCACAGAAATGTTCCAATGTCAAATGGAAGACCTTCCCAGAAAAGCAGAGGCTGTCACTGCATTAAATGCAAACTAAAATGTTGGTAATACCAAAACAAATATAATAAAACATCAGGAGAGCTAATGCTATCATGGTGAAATGCATCAGATCTTCACAGGAATATTCCAAAACCTGCTCTGAATACTTCTCAGAAGAGCTGTTTCTGCAGCAAATGTTTGTCTATGTAGTTTGTCCATGGCCCCCAGGCACACACCCAGGTGGTGATCCCTGCACTTGGATAGAAGAAAGTAAACATATGGTTACAGTAACAAGATCTTTAAGCTCTCAAGTTTTGCATAAAAGAAGTCCATCTTATTTCCCTTTGAAAGTCAGAGCTGTCGATATGTCGTCTGCTTCTCTGAGCTGCTCAAGTTTTCCATTGTCTGAAAATGAGGATGATTCTTGGGTAGAGAGAAGACTCCTCTTCTTGACTGAGCGCAGATAACTTTCCACAACAGTTACTTAATGCTCTGAGCTACTTTTCAACCCAGAGCTTCCCTCCACATCTGCAGATAAAACGGCCTTTGAATTGAACATGAAAAGTGTAGATAGAAATATATGTCTTTAAGTTCTTCCGCACTGAGAACTGCAACTGCATACTCTAGCTACAGTGCAGTACTCCCTGGCTTTTATGGATCCATAGTGCATTGTCAATTTGAAGAGGACACTAAATCTGGTCATAAATGGTTTCTTCAAATGTTCCCAGATTGATGGACAGGACAGGATTGATGCTTGGGTACACAGGAAAGATTTTCAAAAACATGTAAATGCATAGTCTGAAGATTTCCCGCACAGGTCAGTACCAGATCGGCTTTGATTTCATGACACTTGCTTATTTATAGTGTGTCTAACATAGTCCAGGATGCTTCCTTCCTCAAGGGGCTCCTTAAATCTAGTTCATGTCCCCAGAGAGCCCCACTAGCCTGTGTCTGACAGCCAAAGGGTCACTATTTATACCCACAGTGACGAACAGCATGTGTACACACCAAAGCAACACAGAAATGGGGAGCTTGTGTTGACTTAATGATATAATCTGAACTGCTTTCCTTTGTAAAGTGTCAAGGACAAAGTGGTGAGCCATGATAAATTCATTGCCTTGGCAAATAGCAAGAGACTATTAGTGTTGCACAATTGGTTTTAGTGCTGGGCACCCTGAATTTTATTTGTCCTTAATTGTGCTATCAAAATTCTTTCTACAATTAGAAAATTATTACACAACAAATCAGATCTTTCAGGGTTCAAATAAGAGTTCATGTTCCATCAACTAATTTTAAATTAAGAAACCCTAGACTAGGGCGGCACGGTGGCGCACACAGCTCCAGGGGCCTGGAGGTTGTGGGTTCAATTCCCGCTCCGGGTGACTGTCTGTGAGGAGCTGGTGTGTTCTCTCTGTGTCTGCGTGGGTTTCCTCCGGGTGCTCCGATTTCCTCCCACAGTCCAAAAACACACGATGCAGGTGGATTGGCGACTCAAAAGTGTCCGTAGGTGTGAGTGTGTGTGTGTCTGTGTTGCCCTGTGAAGGACTGGCGTCCCCTCCAGGGTGTATTGCCGCCTTGCGCCCAATGATTCCAGGTAGGCTCTGGACCCACCGCGACTCTGAATTGGATAAGCGGTTACAGATAATGAATGAATGATTGAATGAACCCTAGACTAATCGATAAAGTCAACAATCAAGAGCTATGTTATCAAGCCACCACTGGCACATTCATTCATTCATTGTCTGTAACCCTTATCTAGTTCAGGGTCACGGTATGTCCAGCTCCTACCCGGAATCACTGTACGCAAGGAAACATGCCCTGGAGGGGGCGCCAGTCCTTCACAGGGCAACACATACTCACACCTAAGGACATTTTTTAGTCACCAATCCACCTACCAACGTGCTCTTTTGGACCATGGGAGGAAACCCACGCACAGTGATAACACAACACACTCCTCACAGTCACCCAGCGTGGGAATCGAACCCCCAACCTCCAGGTCCCTGGAGCTGTGTGACAGTGAAACTACATGCTGCGCAACCATGCCGCCCACCATTGGCACAGCTGAAATTAATTAATTTTATTTAGTAGATGACCAAGGACACATTATAATCAACACTGCACCAAACCATTCCATTAAACACTCAATCATACAAATACGCACAGTGCACTCTCAATTAGGAACGACTGTCAACCTGGAGGACTGCATAAGGCACTAGGTATTCACCCAGGGTAGAGTGCCAATCCCAATCTGGGTATACACACATTCACTCATTTACTCAAACACATACAGACATTTATTCACACACACACACTCATTCACTCACACTAGGACAGTTATTTGAGAAGCCAGGTTTTTTTTTTTTGGACGGTGCGGAGACTCCTCCAGAGTCTTTTTAGCAGCTGTTTTTAGCAGGTTTTCTTGAATCTTGATAATGTGTGTGTTTGTGTGTGTGTGTGTTCTAGAAAATGTATTGTGGGTGAAAAGTGGTCAGTACTGCGACTGAGCATTTTCACTCTGATACTGAGATTTCTTTGAAATTTAAAATGCATTACAAATAAAATATATTATTATTAATGTTATTATTATAATAATAATAATAATTATTATTATTATTATTATTACTGCAGTGTTTCAAACATTGAGAGAGCCAGGATTTCTTACATCACACACTAAAAAACATCAACTTTTGAGGTGGGGTTTAAAGGTTAAAGGCAAGGAGGAGGGGCAGTTGGAGATAAGCACATACTGAATGTATATGAAGGCAAAGACTATATATAAACCAAGTTTGACAGCATCAGGAGATGTTTTCCTTTGAAATAAGATTTTCATCTTTAACTCTGAAAACAGGGAAGATATCAAGGGTTTAATTGATGACCCGAGGGGGATTTTAATTTACCTCCTCAGCCCCAGTTTGCTTTCATTCAGAAGCTCCCCATCGTTTAAGATGGAATGGGATGTTTGAGTAAAAAGCCGACTGTAGCTTTTCGGTTGATGAAGTTTAAGTTGTCTGTTTTTATCGACTTGAGGTAAGACTAGCTCTCTGTAACACTGGAGAGGATACTTTCCTTTTTTTTCAGATTGAAATCATGACAAAAATGAAAGGCATGAGTTTATCTTAGCATATTTTTTGCTAATGGCTCAAAGTATGCAAGTTAATACCAGTAGGTCAGAGGAAAAACAGCATAGAATCCAGGCTGATCTAAGCTGGTTTATGTTGGTTTGGTGCTGGTTTAGCTGCTCACCCAGACAACATATGCACAACTGCTATCTGGTTCATTTGGCTTTTTCTAGCAGTGAATACTGAAACAATAGCTTGTGGACAGTGTTACGATAATGTTGCTTAACCACAGAGAGACATAAAGCCCAAAGCGGCTTTTGAGAAAGACGGCAAGTGTAAACAAAACATGTCTTTTCATACTTCAGACAAAAGCAGGGAGAAGCATCTCTTAGCTACTGCATCCAGAGAGCTAGCACACACTGCTAGCAACAACAAGAGCTTCACAAGAGCGTACTGAGAACACACGATTGAAAACACAAGACTTCTCAGCAGAACATGAAAAGATGAAACTCTCGGCTGACTGTGTCTGTGTTCTGTGTTCATTCGCCCTCAACTCTCTCTTGAATGCGTCCCGACTAGTCTTGAAAAACAGGGGGAGCACAGGAAGCCTGATCTCTCTATCCATTACACCTCCCCCATGCTGACACCTCTAATTACAGCCCACGTCTGCTTTCTTTTTGATATGTCTTCCACAGCAGGGAAGGATCCTTCTCTGGGAAACCTGCCCCATGCTGTTTGACTCTTTTTACACATGCCTGAGTATGAACTCACACACCCTAACAGAAGTATTCAGCTCTATACCTATATGTAACAGCCCAAAATATTTAGCGGATTTCCTAGTGGTTTCCCTCCCTCATCCTCACTTCCACTCCTCATCCTCAAAGGCCTTGAACAGGGTTTCACACACAGTTGGCCCTAGACTACAAGATGCAGGACTCTTCGAGCCAAGAGAGGAATAATAAACAGACCCTAGAGAGCCAGTAATGGCCCTGTGACATAAACAATCAAGACAATTATCGACAATATACATGCAAACTCAAAGGACACCATTAATGTCAGGCTTAGCTGTATTCACTTCAGGTAGGATTCAGATTTCATTTTTATTTTCCTCACAGCCGGCCTCTCTTCTTGGAACAGAATTTGAAATACATGTACTTTGCTCCAGTTTTCTCCCCACTTCACTCTTACTCCCTTGGGGTACTTTTCTAACATATTTGGTATGGACTGATTAAACTTGTACTTTAGTTAACTTCATTCAGATAGGTTTGAATAATCCACCCAATTCAGGTCTGTCACAAATCAAACTGCAGTGTAAAACCAGGCAAATGATGAAGATAAAATATCCCACAAACTCTGGTTGGGTTAGTTCTAGTATCCACAGGGCTAGATGATAACTATATATAAGTTATCATTTATAAATACACAGATTTCTTTGGCAGTGTTTGAAGACATTGATTGATGAATAAATAAGACTTTAAACTTAAAATTTGACAGCTGACAGTGATGACAGCTCACATTGTTTTCAGCAGCTGCATTATGATCAGAAATCTGGAGGTTTATTTGACTACTGCTTGATAGTGGTCAAGTGCAAGAACATTTGTCTTGGACTACACTAAATGACCTGGTTTATTTTTAGACAGGCTTATAATGAAAGGTGTTCAGAATGATACCTACAATATTAAAGATATTCCACCACTAGGTGAAATAGAGCCTCAAATGGAGGTTAGCCCGCCAAAATGGAGTGAGGTTCAAGATGTGGTGCATCATACAAAGGCAGGTTCTACTCCAGGGCCTAATGGTATGCCATATCAGGTGTACAGATGCACCTAAGATCTTGTGGAGTTTTTGTGGAGGTTGATGGTTTGAAAGATATGGATCATTCCAAAAGACTGTAGAAGAGCAGGTGGTATCCTTATCCCTAAGGAGAAAGGTGCTGTGGGTATAGAACAGTTTCAGCCTATAAGTATTCTTAATGTGAAGGATAATATTTTCTTTAGTGTTAGACTTGCTGCTTATTTGAAAGCAAATAAATACTAAGATACGTCAATACAAAAGTCAGGGGTTTCTGGCTTTACAGGATATTTGGAACATAGCAGCATGATCTGGCATCAGATTCAGACAGCAAAGAAAGAGGGTAGAGATCTACATGTCATTTTCCAAGATCTAGCGAATGCATTTGGCTCAGTGCCACATAAACTTAAACTACTTTTGAATTTTTCAGGTGCCAGACAAGGTTACTAGGCTTGTTAAAACATATTTTGAGGATATTCAGCTTTGATTTTGTACACAGGAATTTGTTACGTCATGGCAGCTGTTAAAAATAGGTATAATGGCTGGATGTACGATTTCACCATTAGCGTTTACAGTGGCAATCTAGGTAGTAATCAGGGCCTCAAAGTGGGTTGTAGGCGGGGAGAGGTTGCATGATGGTACTTGTCTTCCACCAATCAGATGACATGATGACCCTAACTACGACTGTGCCTTGGGACACTGTTGCTGGGGAAGTTAAATGATAATCTAAAGTTGGCTAGGCAGAAAATTAAACGGAGCAAGTTTAGAACTCTGTCGATTGTCAAAGAAAAGCTTTGGATTGAAGGAGAAATGATTCCTACAGTACTGGAGAGACCAGTGAAGAGTTTAGGTAGATTGTACAGTGCAGCACTAAATGATACTGACTAAGTTGTGGGAATAAAGGCTGAATTGGTGAAGGCTATTAATAGCATTGATAGATCATGTCTGTGGTGTCTGCAGTTTACTGCCTCATTTTAGATGACCATTGACAGTTTATGACATTTCAATCACAGAATTAGAGAGGATGGAAAGGGTTATAAGAAAGCTAAAAGTAAGTGGCTAGGGGTGCCATGGTGTTTAAATAGTGTGGCATGATATGGGAAAGGGGTGCTGGAATTACCACTCACAATTTTAGTTGAGGAATTTAAATGTGCAAAGGTGAAAGGTGAAATTATTTTTCAGGATCAAAGGATGCAGTGGTTAAAGCAGCAGCACGAGTCACAAAAGCAGGAAGGAAGTGGAACCCACGAGTGGCAGTGCAGGTAGCCAGGAGCTCATTAGAGCTAAGGCATGTGATTGGCCAAGTGCAATGCAGAAGAGTGGGCGTTGGGTCAGGTGATTCCTGGAAAGATTTTAGTAAGACCGCAACACCAGAGAGAAAGCAAATGATGACTAGATGTATTCACTTTTAGGAAGAGGAGGCACAGTGCGCAACAACACTGTCATAGGCAAAAATTGTGGGCAATGTATAGCCCCAGTCACCAGGGAGGCCAGTGTGGATTTACGGTTGTTGATGCTTAAGGGCAAGTTAGTACTGTAAAGCTGGCGTGGAGGGGGGTGGGTCTGGGACGCCAGACTTCACTGTTGAGCCTTCTGGAGGTATTGTGGGCTTAATTCAGCGAAACACTGATGAGGGGAGGTGCCTACCTGATGACCCCTGTGAAGTGGGAGTGATGCAGTGGGTGGTTTGGGTGCTCATGTAATAGGCTCAGTGAGTAACTGTAGATGTCTTAAGGGCAGCTGATTGCTGATCAGACCATAAATGGACACAGCAACCTTAGTGTGTATCTGTAGGATTGGAACAATAGAAATCGTGTGACTGCTGGTAGGAAGAGGGTGGGTTCGGACATATGTGAAGCTCTAATGGATTGACATAGGATATTTTACATATGTATATGATGTGTATGTTGTGTATGATTATAATAATACCAAAAAAGAACAGAACAAATCAATGCACATGTTTTTCTAATATTGTTTTTCCCAATAAAATTGTATCGCTTGCTATTTTCACACTTAATTATATTTTAATTTAATAATTAGAATAAGATGACAATTGATTTTGACAATTATATTTAATCCTATGCATCAGTTACCATAAAATTAGAAAGGAGCATGAAAATGTTTGAATTCTGAATTACAATTATATGTCACACACACACACACAAACATTTAAAATGTATTTGTTGTAATATTATCTCTGAGCAGAAACATTCAGAGTTAACACAGATTTCTCTCCAAAAGCTAATTATTCTGTAATTATTCTGGCTACTGAATATTAGCCTGTCTGTGTCCTAACAATGTTGTGACTTATTGCTGCCTTTGAGGGGTCTCTCATGAGACGGCATGACCAGCAAATCTTCAAGGTTGCTGCCTTCTTTTTCAGTCAAACCCAGAAAAGGGTTAAGAACCACTGCAGTGAGTGGTGTTTAATTAATGAATTAGTTGGATCAGTTTTGGATCAGGAAACCAATAAACTTTTAAGGGCAGTGGGACTAGGACTGAGAGAGAGTGCTCTACATAATGGAAAAAATCTATATCCATTAGTCCTGAGCGTCCCAGAACTACATGTCCAGACCGAGACGGATTTCGTTTTAAATACTGTGTGCACTTAGTTTAGATGCAAAGACAAGGTCACATTACAAACATGATCCCATGTGCTGTACATTCATATTTCTCTCATTGTGAAAATTAAATATAACATGCAAAACATCAGCTGCCAATGGTAATACAAGCCCTGCAACAATGGCTCACATATCAGCTTCATCTGCTTTTTGCCTCTTATTCCAAGAAGTATAAAGTACAGTGACATTGCACTGATGCATCATCCATGAGCGAGAGAGTACTGACAAAATACAATAAAATAAATACATATAATAAATAAATAAATATTTGGCTATATAAATGTATGTGGCATAATGTGTGGGTCCAAAAATAAATATATACTAAAAGGAGCTGCCTTGATATTTGTAACATTTCTACACTGTGTCTCATTATGAGCAGTAGTTAATTTAGTTAATAATTAACTCAGCTCCTGTCCACTGGTGGTGACATCACACAGGAGACAATCCTGCAGTTTCTGACCATTTCGACCTAAGAGTTAGACCCAGTGTGGGATTAGATTTAAGATTATAGTTAGTTTAGGTATTAGATTTAGGGTTAGGGTTAGAATTAAGGTTAAGGCTATTTTTCCATTTACATCAATTTGTTCTGTTCTTTAGGATAAAATCTGAATGCGATTGTGATTATTATTTTGTAATATCAATTGCCATTGTTATTATTATGCAACAACTATAAAATGACTTCCAGGTAGGCTCTGGACCCACCGTGACACTGAACTGGATAAAGCGTTTACAGAAAATGAATGAATTAATTAATTAATATAAAATGACTTAAGAGTGGGAGAATGATTGAATTTTGAATTACACTTATACTTTACACAAAAAAATCCCACTAATTTAGTTTTAAACACTTTAGATCTTATTTGTACACTTAATATTCAGATATGTATAAATTCACCTTGAAAACAAGCTATTGCTTAAGACCTGCTTCTTTATCAAAACTGTGTGTGTCACGTAAATAACATTTAAACCTCTCATGTTTAAGAGAGAAGAGAAAAGCTAGCTCCACTCTCTGTGTGTGTTCATTATTCCTTCCACTGAGGCAGGGACAACTCTGTGGGTCTGAAAGAGCTGGAGAGAAACTTGCTCCTGACTCGCTCTGGACACTGATCAGGATGAAACCATTACAGAAGATGAATGAATGGTTGAGTAATATTTATAAACACATTACTGTGTACGTTTATGTCACCAGACCCTGAACTATGAAGGTCATGAACTTAACGGCTGATTTGACTGGAAATGAAAGAAACGAAACTGTGGTCTCTGACTTCTGCCCACTGCTTTAGATGTGATCCAAAGGAAAGTGTGGAGCCTCCCTCTTTCTGCTCAGTGCTGTCAGTGCTGAAACCTTCTCGTCTCTGGAGGCTGTCAGTGGCATTACAGCCCTTCTGCAGTGAGGGAGCTTTTTTCCCCCTTCTCTGTTTTCTTCCAGGAGCCGGGGCTCAGACTCTTGCCTATTTATTTAAACGCCATCAATATTTTATTTTGCGAACGTGTTGCCGGAGATCACACGGGCACTCACAAAGGGACCCTGGGCTGAATATGCAAGGCTCTGATAAATATTTCAAGCTCTCCATTGCGCCAGCATCCCCACTGGCTCGCCGCGTGCCTTCCAGCTGATCTGGGCAAGAATTAAACATGTTTGCTTGCAGTATTTATTCTGTTTTAGAGAAGAAATCAGGCAGGACATTGCAGGGGTGGGTTGCTGGAGACAGCTGAGTGCCACAGGCCTTATTTACGCTCGATAATGGGGAAATTATTAAGAAACACACACACACACAAAGAGAGGGAGAGAGTCAGCCTCCTGCTGCCTCACTTAATAACATGTAATCCCCCTTTCACACCCATAATCTCTTCACTCCAGCTCAGCACCTCAACTCCCCTCATTTCACATTCTACCCAGATACCCCATTAACCCTTTCAGCCCCTCACTGGAAAACCTGAGGCTATTTCACAGCACTACTCCCACTCCCTCAGGAACACTCAACACATCTGTGGACACAGAATAATAACATAACAGTCAAAGCTAAGTGTTATTTTTGTTGTTGTTATATGCGTTCACAAATGTCTTGACTTCTCTTGGATGAGTGACAGATGAGGCATGGTGGCGCTGCATGTGGTGGCGCTGTCACATAACTCTATAGTCTCTAGTCCTGGGTTCAGTTCTCGCCTCGGGTCACTGTCTATGAGGGGTGTGGTGTGTTCCCCCTTTGTCTCTGTGGGTTTCTTCCACGTGCTCCCGTTTCTTCCCACAGTCCAAACACACATTTGTGGGATGATTAGCTGTGAAACTGACTGCAGGAGTGAGTGTGTGAATACTCTCAGCCACAGACGCTCCACCCATAAGTTGACGGAGAGTCACATACATTCAGAGTGTTACTGTCAGGATTCTGCAAGCTCTATGCATCCTTCAACATCTCATGCCAAAATAGTATTGGCCCTTTTGCATGTCAGTCAAACAACATTTTCCTGCAGTATAGGCGGTTCCCCACATTGCAGGTTTGATTCGGGTGGTGGATCATTCTCAGAGCTGCAGTGACACTGACGTGGTGGTGGTGTGTTAGTGTGTGTTGTCCTGGTGCGAGTGGATCAGACACAGCATGTGTGCTGGAGTTTTAAAACACTGTCCACTCTGTGAGACACGCCTACCTTCTTGCTCCACCTTGTAGATGTAAAGTCAGAGACAGTAGCTCATCTGCTGCTACACAGTTTGTGTTGGTCGTCCTCTGTGTGGAACACTGAGGGGTTTAAAAACTCCAGCAGTCACTGCTGCGTCTGGTCCAGTTTCCTACAGTCAGGAGAATTGGTGAAAGTGGGTGGGGGTCCAGAGGAATCTGCATGTGCGCCAAGTGCAGGGAGCTGGTTTGGGCTGAACAGAGGAGCTCTTTTCCCTCGCACATCAGCATACATCAATAAAAGAGATGAGCTCCCGGGAGAGCAGAGATCCTGCCCACTACGTTTATGAGAGAAGGAATGAGTAGAGGAGTGGATGGATAAGTGGAGAGAGAGAGAGAGAGAGAGATAGAGAGAGAGAGGGAGGGGAGTCCCTCAGGCACAAAGAGCAAGAGTCCTCAGCAGTAACAACACAATCAATCAGCTCTCGCGCCTCTCACACTTCGCTTCAGTGTCTCCACCACATCTCCATACACTCCTTACTGATGTCAGAGAAATGTACAAACACACACACACACACACACACACAGTCTTCTTTACACACAGTCTTCTTTACACACAGCACTGTCCACTCTACACACAGCACTATTCACTATATATGATATTACATTTTCCTTTAATGTAGATATTAGAATAGATAGAAGTGTTATTTTATTATGTGAAAACTAGTCAGTGTTTTTGTTATTCCTTATACTTCATTGAAAATTATTTTATTATTAATAATATAATGAGTAAAATATTACAAATCAACAAATTTCAGGAAATTTCCAATACTTTTAAGTAACTCTCTGAGCAGCGGCTCCCCTCAGGGCTGTGATCTGAGCCCACTGAAAACCACACTGTGAAGTTTGCAGATGTACAACAGTTGTGGGCCTTATCCAGGATGACAATGACCTGGACTACAGATATGAGGTGAACCATCTGGTTGATTGGTGGGAAACAAACAACCTGGTCCTGAATGTCAAGAACAATTGATCATTGTTGACATTGTTGACAGGAGGAGCCAACCATACACAGGTCCTCATCAAGGACACAGCAGTGGAAATAGTCAGCAAAACCAAAACCAAGTTCCTGGGGGTTCAGACAACACACACTTTGACTTGGTCCGATCACACTGAAAAGAGCTCCACAGCGCATGCACTTCCTGAGACAGATGAGCAGAACTCCCCACCCCTCCCCCACTCGCTCCTCACCACCTTGTACAGAGGCACTGTGAAGAGCATACTGACCAGTTGCATCTCTGTCTGGGTTCGAGACTTCAATGCTTTGAAAGTCCCTGCAGGTGGTGAGGACAGCAGAAAAAATTAATGGTGGTTAGGGAACTGGGCTTCTAACTGGAAGATTTCTGGTTCGGTCCCCAGAGCTGGCAGGTCATGACTGAAGTGCCCTTGAGCAAGTCACTTAACCCCCAACTGCTCCCTGTGCAGTGGCTAGGGCTGCCCACCGCTCCGGGCATGTGTGCTCACTGCACCCTAGTGTTCACTGTAGTGTGTGTGTAAATGTGTGTTTCACTGCACGGATTGAGTTAAATGCATAAAAATGCGTAAAATGAGTGTGTGAGTGCAGTGGCCAGTAAAGTGATCTACTTTGATCTAATGCAACATACTTTTGTTCTAATGCATACTGCATGGTATAGAATTGAATGACAATAAAGTCAGTCTATGTCTATATCTATATGTCTAACTAAATCAGATCAAACAGACAAACGAGTGAATACTTTTAGAATCTCCTTACAACAAACTCAGAATGAGAATTAGACACAGTCTAGACACAGTCACTAGATTTAAGATGGTTTCATTTAATCAGCAATTAATGCTATTATTATTACTATTTTTTTAATTATATATATATATATATATATATATATATATATATTTTTTTTTTTTGTGGAGGTGAGAATCTGAAACCTCAGCTTGGGTGAAGGCGACGTAACACAGGTTGATGGGACTCTGAAATATGAATGAAGATTCATAATCATTAATATTTCATAGTGTAGTATGAAGCCATTAGCTTCAAGAGTCATCTTAGAATGGAAATATCCACAGTATGATCTAAAGTGACACTGCATGCAATCAGAAGGTTCTCAGTTGTCCAGTGATGTCACTCAGCCAGAGTAATGACCACAGTGAGATGGCATCATCTGAGTGAAAGCATGCAGGGCACTTAGTGTGTCATTTTTGGCCTTAATTAAGTCGCTTAGTGGGGTTTGCCTCTGTATTTTTTGCTATATAAAGCTAGCATATATTCAATTCAGTCAAAAGCCTTATGCAAACAAGACCAAATTTCCCAGGCACTCATCAGTGCCATCCTGATTAGCCTTGTCACAGCTTATCTCTGTTGTTTGCAGTGTAACAACTGTTTCAGTGAGAATATCACAGGCTGAATTATCTGTTTCCTCCAAACTCCTGTAGAATCTTGTAGTCCTGAAGGAATACAAGATTCTATTTTTCTTTCTTTTTTAACCAATTATTTAACCTTTTTCCTCCAGGTTGGTGTCACCATGAATTGGAAAAAAGGGTGTTTGACCAATGTTTCTCATTGTATTAATTCCCCAGGAAGGTGACAGAGACCTTTCCAAGTCACAAAACAAATCACATATTTGGAGAAATAGTGATAAATCACATAGTTAACTGTGAACTGTACATTGCTCATATTTTAATATAAAGTGTATGGCCTACACCTGTTCAGCCAATTTTTCTTCTGAAATGAAAGCATTAATAAATAACAGCTTATGTTCCTCTCATACACTGTAAACCTGGATACATTAGCAGAACTTTAAAAAATTAAGGCAATCAGTTGCCTTAATATTTTTAAGTTTATATAACCAAATGTCAGAAGCATGCATTTTGACTCTGCTCAATTAAACTCAGAAAGGACATACTTTTGAAGATATATGATTTATTAAATTGAGTGCAACCTTTTGATATATCTTTATAGTTAGAACCACTCAATCCAGTTTATTACATGGGACATTAGGTTTAAAAGTGTAGTAATAGCTTCAGACTAGATGTTAGAACATTTTGGTTAGCATTTGCTTGTATTCTATCATGAAGCCATTAGTGAGATCATGTACTGATGTTGGAAGATATGTTCTAGTCCTCCAACCCATCCGAAAGAGCTCCATCATTCCAGAAAATGTAATTCCCCCAATGCTGTGGGCTTACTACCCCTCTGACACTTGGCATTGGGCATTGTGACCTTATTTACATGTGTAGGAGCTCCAGAGCATCCCCTTTTTTTCAATGGTCTTTAAACAAACAGTTGAAATTTGTATCCACAGTAGGACACTTTATAGTATTTGAACTCACTCTTTGTCTACAAATGTTTGGACTTGTAGTGCATAAAGCCCCCAGTGAGAAAGGTCTGTCCAGCCATCTATGAACAATAATGACCATGAAAAGATGGCATCATTGGAATAAAAGCCACCAACCCGCTTAGTGTGTGCCACTTTGGGCTTAATTAAGCTCCCTTACAGTCCTGCTCCCTGTGTGGTGGTCAATAGTGTGTGAAGGATGCCCCCTGCAACAGTGTTCACGCATGGGAGAGCTAGCAAAGAGCTGCATAGCCTTTAGCGTACTGACAGCTAGCGGCCGCCCTCTCTCACTCGCCCACCCCTGTTGTAAGGGAAAGAGATCACCGACAGCAATAATATCTCATATTTTATTTGATATATATCAGCAAATTAAATCATCTTAAATATAGTAAGTATCTCTAATATTTCGCATTGTGGGATAATAATAATAATACTAGAAGATTTTGTGCCTGTTTTATGTGATTGTCAGGAAAAAACAGCATTTTGGAGGATTTTACACAGAGAATAGAAGTCCAACCATTGAAAAGCATGATCCAAGATGAGTGTATTTAACTCCTCCCTCAATGTGTGACACTATGGTTCACCCGTGCAGAACTAATTATACTGTTCATATGTGCAATAACAATAATAATGTAATTCACTTTTTCTTAATTATGTGTGCAATAATATGAACTGCTTTCTACAGTATATTCCATGTTCATTATCACAACCACTGCCACTGTATTTCACTGTATTTTTAAGAATTGACATATGTACATATTGCAAATTTGTACACATTTTTATTTAAAACTATTATTAGTGTTCTTTAACATAAAAGGTTGCAACTGTAATAACTGCAATTTCTCTCTGAGATCAATACGGTATTTCTGATTCTGATTGCTCGATATGAATAATATTAAATTATTTTTTGCTGTAAATGGAACGGACTAAATTCAGTACAGCGCCAACTACATGAAAGTAAACATAGACTGAAAGTGCTGCAAAACTAAACAACATATGACTTTCTGTGGTAACTCCAACAGTGAATAAAAACGTACAGGCCTTATCAAATTCAGACACGTAAAAACAATGGTCATTTTTGTTTATCTCAATGATACGGTTCCACCTTAAAAGTCACAGAGCTTCTGAACATAACCAAACCAGAGAACAGGGATTACCCATAATCTTAGACACTGCCTTTAAGCAGTGTATAGGTCTTATTCTGCGGGCAGACACTGATAAGTTTCAGAAATTATGATCGAACCAAGCAAAATGTGCCAAATCCACTGCTCATGTGATGTTGCTTACAGTTAATCAGCGATGTCATGATCTTTTCTTTGTATATTCTTCTTTTGTAGCAATCTCTAGAAAGATACAGAATTGTCCCGAGTTTGGACAGTTGTTCCCTGTTGAACCAATACAGGACGAAATTTGTTTCATAATTTTGAGGTTAGAGCATTAAAGACAGATGAATTGTACTGTATTTAACTTAGTAAAAAAAGCTAGATGTTACAGTGTAATACCAGGATGAATAGATGATATCAGTTTGTCTATGTATCCTTACCTCCCCACCCCCCCAACTGGTTTTACTGCAGACTTAGCCCCCCTTAGCCCTCATTCATAAATCTGTAGCAATATCTCTACCAAAATACAACTCACCTGTAAGTGGAGTGATACATGTAGGGTTAATAGCTCCAGTGATTTTATACTCAGAACTCTGTTTTGAGTATAAAAAGGGAATGTCTGTTTTCCAATCAAATCACTTGGTTTAAAAATATTGTTACTGTCGCTAATACAATATTCTTGAACTGATGCGTTTCTGACATGCTACGACCAGTGGACTTTTTGGACATGACAAACAAGTCAGGACTGAGGGAAAGTACTGTAACCTATGATCTCCTTTGCATATGGCGACAGACATTCCAGCTAATCTATGAGTAGCAACTCTACATAGACACGGAAATCACATTCTGTTTACACTTCCAAACGCGAATGAGATCCGTCTCTGACCACCTCCAAATGAGTAATCCAATCTTTATCTCATCACAGTGTCTCTTGAGTGTGTTTACACCTGCCATTTCATGCAGAAATGTGAAATCTGAATGTAATCCGATGAAATACAATGCACGTTAATGTCAAGTGTGAACAGGTCCTTGCACATGCCGTCTAGATTTAAGACGTTGTCAGTACATAATATATCAGCTTCATTTTTTACAGTTTAGAGCTACAGAGCAAACAGAGGTGACTGTCACAGCCAGAAAGTGAGTGAAAAACGAGGGTAAAGGATGTAAACACAGTGCAACCTTGTTTCCCAGACACAAATTGGGCTTAATGTGTGGAAAAGTGTCTCTAAAAATGGGTTTGCTATGGTCTAGAAACATATTAGAGCTCCGAACTAATGTGCTGAAAATCTGATGTAAAAGACACACTCAGATTACACTGCAGCACACAGTACTGGGGCTACATTTCAAAACCTGATTCCAGCCTCACCATTGAGGAGGGATTTCACTGGACTTTCTCTAGCATTAAGATGAAAACAAAGTCATTCTGAGTGGTTTGGCTGTAGAGAAATTTTAGACTTGTATTTCTGAACAGTGGTGGTGAATGGAACCAGACATATGCATTCATACATCACAGATACCAGCATTTTATCTCACATCCATCACTGAACGTCACGTGTGCTTCTGAGTTTAAAAAAGGAATATTGATGATGGTAAAATACCTGGAATCTTAGTCCACCTTGTAGATGTAAAGTCAGAGCTCATCTGTTGCTGCACAGTGTGTGTCGGTCGTCGTCTAGTCCTTCATCAGTGACACAGGACGCTGTCGGCTGGATGTTTTTGGTCGGTGGACTGTTTTCAGTCCAGACACTGAGGGGTTTTAAAGCTCCAGCAGCACTGCTGTGTCTGATCCACTCTACACCAGCACAACACACACTAACACACCACCACCACCACGTCAGTGTCACTGAAGTGCTGAGAATGATCCACCACCACATCACACCTGCTCTATGGGGGTCCTGTCGGGGTAACATCGGTCCACATATATAAGCAGTGCTCAGTGCTTGTCTGGAGACATTTGGAAGGCTACTGCTCATATAGAGTCACAGGAGTTTGCTTTAGTATTCTGCCCTCACCTGGTAAAGGCAGATGCTTCAGAGGAGCTGGTTCCCAAGGCCCTCACCTGCTCTGTAAGCAGATAGAGCAGCAGATTCAGAGGAAAAGTCGGGGCATGACTGAGATCTGATCATCAGCTCATACACAGAGCAGCAGACCTCAGGGATGTCATCATCACCTCCACCAACCTCTGAAAAAAACACCAACTGCTGCAGCAATTTACTGCAGCATTATCTGTACCCTACTCTCTGTCAATCTCTCTCTCTCTCTCCCTCACACACACACACACACACACACACACACATTCTTGTAGAAGCGTTATCTGGGGACTACGAGCTGGATCCTACATTGTGGGGACGCGCATTTCTAAAGGCTTTAGGAACAAATGAAACACAGATTCATGTTTCAACTGATCCTGGAACAGCAGCTGTCACTTTAAAATAAAGAAAATACATTAATAAAGCAATGTGACATTTTCCGACATTCTGGGGACTGTTTCTGGTATTCCAAACATGTGAGGACCAGCACACACACACACTGACACTTCCCAGTATTTTGTACAATGTAAGTACTTGTGAACAATCTGGGGACAAATTTTACTAACAACTGGTTTGCAGCCACAATGCATATTTATAAGAAAAGACAAATGATGTTGTCATATGAATAACACATTTATTCATTTCCATTTAAACTTTTTTTTTTTGCCATTTGCCCATGCCGTATTTTGTACAAATCATTAATAAATACCTTAAAATTTTCAAAAGCATCTACAAGGTGTACAACCACCTCAACACTTTAAGCTGCCAAGGCCCCAATAAGTATAAAAAAATTAAAAGAAAACAACCATTTTATGAAACACTCACTCCCAACGTTTAAATGGTTCTTTTAAACTGAAGAAATATGGTGACGTTTCTTCAGACTGATGAAGAATGTGCTGTATATGGCTCTTTATAGCACCAAAAGTGTTATAACATACAAAACATTCTCAGTCAATCTGAAGAAAATAACAATTTTATTGTTCATGGGTCTTTACAGAGCCACTGTAAAACTGTAAAAATAAAAAACCCTAAAGACGACATCAGCCAACTTTTCAATGAAATCAAATATTGTTTTTTTCCTATAGGAACTTTATAAATGAATTAACAAAACAAAACAAAAATGCATTTTAATGCAGTAAATGGCTTTTTATTCTGGTTTACATCTTCCTTTTAAGAGTAGTAATTCTGTTTTTGACAAAAAATTTCACAGCCAACCAATCTGTCTTTCAACAATAGGATTCACGCTATAGGTTCTGCTTTTATACAGGCCTCACAATGTTGTTTTCCTGGCACTGTGCAAGTTTTGATGAACCTGTTCAGATGTTTTTCAACAGCTTTCACCTCATTGGTCTCCCATTTCCTTTTCTTAACCACCTTGACACCTGAATAAATGCAGGACAACATCAGTCAAAACATACAATGTTTTTCCATTTCATAACAGCTTGCCATAATGTTTATCAGACTATACCTTTGGGAACTAATGTGATACTAGTTGGTTCTGATGCTGGTGTTGCTGTTTGGTTCTGATGCTGATTGGTTTCCTGGGCTTGCTTTGTAGATGTTTCTATGTCCAGTTCTGCTCCAATCTAGTTAAACACAAATTAAATGCATCAAACTAAAAGAATAAGTGGCAAAGAACATCCAATAATAGTAATAATGATAATGACAAGAAAAAAGTGTTTACTGAAGAAAAAGAAAAAAGACTGAAAGATAAAAAATAAAAATAAATATTGGTGGCTGCTGGGGCTGTCAATCACTGATCACCCTTCATCACGACCAGCTCAGTAAGAGATACCAATCAAGGACAGGGCTGAACTGTAACATGCTGCAGAGCATAACTATTTTTTTTTTAATATGTCACAAAAATAACAGGGCTTAGTTACTGCTAGCAAGCCATACAATTACATATGTCAGCTGAAAACCATCCAACGCAGCTACAAAGTCGATCGATCATTCCATTTTTATCCAAAAGTTGTGGTTTTGCTACGGGGTTCCTAAGATATTTCTAGATACTTGTTTTTACACCAGTTCAACTGTGCACAAAAAGGTAATGGTAAATCACTTCTTTATTCTACCAAGAACATGCCCAATATTAAAAACATGTTGCCATACAATAATCAAGAGGAACACTAATTCTGAAACTATTTTAAGGCTAAACACACCAATCAAAGTAATTATTTTTAATAAAATTCTTATATTCTTATATCCTATGCCAATACTGTTAGAGTACATTGTACATTGTGGGGACTTGACATTTACTAAATAAAAAACACATGAAATATAATAGTTTCATACCATTTTGCAGAAAGTAGACTCTTGCAGTGATTGTTGGATGCCATGGTAATAGTCTCCAGAGGCACAATCTGGCTCCAGACCTTTACTGTCTGTTGTCATTCCACTTTTTGTCACCTGAAATGGGCACAACAGTCACTAACATGTCCGATATTAAAAGCATGTTGCCATACAATAAACAAGAGAAACACTAATAAGTGGTAGAAACTATTTTAAGGCTAAACACACCAATTTAACTATTTATTTTTTTAATAAACCTCATTCTTTTTTAACAGCTGCTTTGTGGGGACTTGAATGAAATCCTATGCCAATACTGTTAGAGTACATTGTACATTGTGGGGACTTGACGTTTACTAAATACAAAACACCTGAAATATAATAGTTTCATACCATTTTGCAGAAAGTAGAGTCTTGAAGTGTATGTTGGGTGCCATGGTGATTGTCTCCAGAGGCACAATCTGGCTCCAGACCTTTGCTGTCTGCTGTCGTTCCACTTTTTGTCACCTGAAATGGGCACAACAGTCACTAACATGTCCGATATTAAAAGCATGTTGCCATACAATTAACAAGAGAAACACTAATAAGTAGTAGAAACTATTTTAAGGCTAAACACACCAATCAAACTAATTATTTTTAATAAAATCCTTATATTCTTATATCCTATGCCAATACTGTTAGAGTACATTGTGGGGACTTGACGTTTACTAAATAAAAAACACATGAAATATAATAGTTTCATACCATTTTGCAGAAAGTAGACTCTTGCAGTGATTGTTGGGTGCCATGGTGATAGTCTCCAGAGGCACAATCTGGCTCCAGACCTTTACTGTCTGTTGTCATTCCACTTTTTGTCACCTGAAATGGGCACAACAGTCACTAACATGTCCGATATTAAAAGCATGTTGCCATACAATAAACAAGAGAAACACTAATAAGTGGTAGAAACTATTTTAAGGCTAAACACACCAATTGAACTATTTATTTTTTTAATAAACCTCATTCTTTTTTAACAGCTGCTTTGTGGGGACTTGAATGAAATCCTATGCCAATACTGTTAGAGTACATTGTACATTGTGGGGACTTGACGTTTACTAAATAAAAAACACATGAAATATAATAGTTTCATACCATTTTGCAGAAAGTAGACTCTTGAAGTGTATGTTGGGTGCCATGGTGATTGTCTCCAGAGGCACAATCTGGCTCCAGACCTTTGCTGTCTGCTGTCGTTCCACTTTTTGTCACCTGAAATGGGCACAACAGTCACTAACATGTCCGATATTAAAAACATGTTGCCATACAATAAACAAGAGGAACACTAATAAGTGGTAGAAACTATTTTAAGGCTAAACACACCAATCAAACTAATTATTTTTAATAAACTTCTTATATTCTTATATCCTATGCCAATACTGTTAGAGTACATTGTACATTGTGGGGACTTGACGTTTACTAAATAAAAAACACATGAAATATAATAGTTTCATACCATTTTGCAGAAAGTAGACTCTTGCAGTGATTGTTGGGTGCCATGGTGATAGTCTCCAGAGGCACAATCTGGCTCCAGACCTTTACTGTCTGTTGTCATTCCACTTTTTGTCACCTGAAATGGGCACAACAGTCACTAACATGTCCGATATTAAAAGCATGTTGCCATACAATAAACAAGAGAAACACTAATAAGTGGTAGAAACTATTTTAAGGCTAAACACACCAATTTAACTATTTATTTTTTTAATAAACCTCATTCTTTTTTAACAGCTGCTTTGTGGGGACTTGAATGAAATCCTATGCCAATACTGTTAGAGTACATTGTACATTGTGGGGACTTGACGTTTACTAAATACAAAACACCTGAAATATAATAGTTTCATACCATTTTGCAGAAAGTAGAGTCTTGAAGTGTATGTTGGGTGCCATGGTGATTGTCTCCAGAGGCACAATCTGGCTCCAGACCTTTGCTGTCTGCTGTCGTTCCACTTTTTGTCACCTGAAATGGGCACAACAGTCACTAACATGTCCGATATTAAAAGCATGTTGCCATACAATAAACAAGAGAAACACTAATAAGTAGTAGAAACTATTTTAAGGTTAAACACACCAATCAAACTAATTATTTTTAATAAAATCCTTATATTCTTATATCCTATGCCAATACTGTTAGAGTACATTGTACATTGTGGGGACTTGACGTTAACTAAATAAAAAACACATGAAATATAATAGTTTCATACCATTTTGCAGAAAGTAGACTCTTGAAGTGTATGTTGGGTGCCATGGTGATTGTCTCCAGAGGCACAATCTGGCTCCAGACCTTTGCTGTCTGCTGTCGTTCCACTTTTTGTCACCTGAAATGGGCATAACAGTCACTAACAAGCCCGATATTAAAAACATGTTGCCATACAATAAACAAGAGGAACACTAATAAGTGGTAGAAACTATTTTAAGGCTAAACACACCAATTTAACTATTTATTTTTTTAATAAACCTCATTCTTTTTTAACAGCTGCTTTGTGGGGACTTGAATGAAATCCTATGCCAATACTGTTAGAGTACATTGTACATTGTGGGGACTTGACGTTTACTAAATACAAAACACCTGAAATATAATAGTTTCATACCATTTTGCAGAAAGTAGAGTCTTGAAGTGTATGTTGGGTGCCATGGTGATTGTCTCCAGAGGCACAATCTGGCTCCAGACCTTTGCTGTCTGCTGTCGTTCCACTTTTTGTCACCTGAAATGGGCACAACAGTCACTAACATGTCCGATATTAAAAGCATGTTGCCATACAATAAACAAGAGAAACACTAATAAGTAGTAGAAACTATTTTAAGGTTAAACACACCAATCAAACTAATTATTTTTAATAAAATCCTTATATTCTTATATCCTATGCCAATACTGTTAGAGTACATTGTACATTGTGGGGACTTGACGTTAACTAAATAAAAAACACATGAAATATAATAGTTTCATACCATTTTGCAGAAAGTAGACTCTTGCAGTGATTGTTGGGTGCCATGGTGATTGTCTCCAGAGGCACAATCTGGCTCCAGACCTTTACTGTCTGTTGTCATTCCACTTTTTGTCACCTGAAATGGGCACAACAGTCACTAACATGTCCGATATTAAAAACATGTTGCCATATAATAAACAAGAGGAATACTAATAAGTGGTAGAATCCATTTTAAGGCTAAACACACCAATCAAACTATTTATTTTTAATAAAACTCTTATATTTTTAAATAGGCACTGTGTGGGACTTTGTGTAAACCATTCATTTGAAAAGACATTGTGGGGACTCAGTGGGGGAGCTGCACCATTTGCCGAATGAAATCCTTTGCCAATACTGTTACAGTACGTTGTGGGGACTTGACGTTTACTATGTAAAAAACACCTGAAATATAATAGTTTCATACCATTTTGCAGAAAGCAGACTCTTGCAGTGATTGTTGGGTGCCATGGTGATTGTCTCCAGAGGCACAATCTGGCTCCAGACCTTTACTGTCTGTTGTCATTCCACTTTTTGTCACCTGAAATGGGCACAACAGTCACTAACATGTCCGATATTAAAAACATGTTGCCATATAATAAACAAGAGGAACACCCATAAGTGGTAGAAACTATTTTAAGGCTAAACACACCAATCAAACTATTTATTTTTAATAAAACTCTTATATTTTTAAATAGGCACTGTGTGGGGACTTTGTGTAAACCATTCATTTGAAAAGACGTTGTGGGGACTCAGTGGGGGAGGTGCACCACTTGCTGAATGAAATCCTATGCCAATACTGTTACAGTACGTTGTGGGGACTTGACGTTTACTATCTAAAAAAACACCTGAAATATAGTTTCATACTATTTTGCAGAAAGTAGACTCTTGCTGTGATTGTTGGGTGCCATGGTGATTGTCTCCAGAGGCACAATCTGGCTCCAGACCTTTGACGTCCACTGTCATTCCACTTTTTGTTACCTGAAATGGGTACAACAGTCACTAACATGTCCGATATTAAAAGCATGTTGCCATACAATAAACAAGAGAAACACTAACAAGTGGTAGAAACTATTTTAAGGCTAAACACACCAATCAAACTATTTATTTTTAATAAAACTCTTATATTTTTAAATAGGCACTGTGTGGGACTTTGTGTAAACCATTCATTTGAAAAGACATTGTGGGGACTCAGTGGGGGAGGTGCACCACTTGCCGAATGAAATCCTTTGCCAATACTGTTACAGTACATTGTGGGGACTTGACGTTTACTATGTAAAAAACACCTGAAATATAATAGTTTTATACCATTTTGCAGAAAGCAGACTCTTGCAGTGATTGTTGGGTGCCATGGTGATTGTCTCCAGAGGCACAATCTGGTTCTAGACCTTTACTGTCCGCTGTCGTTCCACTTTTTTTCACCTGAAATGGGCACAACAGTCACTAACACGCCAGAATGTTGCCGTACCATAAATAAGAGAAACACTGATTAATGGCAGAAAATACTTTTATCATCTCCACTTAACATATAGCAGCAATTTGTAGTTCTACATTTCTAGAATTTAGTCAATCTGATTCTCTGCATACTTTATCATGTTCTTCAATGGTCAGGACCACCACAGAGCAGGTATGATTTGGGCAGTGGATTTTTATCAGCACTACATTTACACTGATGTGGTTGTGGTGGTGTGTTAGGGCGTGTTGTGCTGGTTTAAGTAGATTACACACTCACACACACTGATATTGTGGTGATAGTATAAACGCAGCGCTAGTAATGATTCACCACCCTAATAATACCTGATCTGTGGCTGTACAATGGGTGTCCTGACCACTGAAAAACAGGGTAAAGGGTGGTCAACAAAGTATGCAAGGAATCAGATGGACTAAATTCTGGATCTGTAGAACTTCAAGGTGCTCCTCTATGGTATGTGGAGCTCATAAAATAGACACGTTTAGAAGCAAGTAGGTGGTTTTAATGTTAAGGCTTATCAGGGTGTGTAAAGCAAGTGTAAGACACAGCACTGTATACTGGTGTATATCCCAACTGATGTACATGAGTTCAGAAATCACACCTAGTGTTATACATTTCCTATACTGGTGGAGTACATACACATAGCATTTACAGTGTGTAAGCTGCATGAACAAAAGTCGTTTTCCTTACTTGAATCTCAGAACCAGATCTGTGCTGTGAATGTTTGGTGAAATGCTGATCAACTTCAGAGGCAGTTTCTGACTCCAGGTGACTACTGCCTGCTTCCGGTCCACTTTCTGACACCTAAAATGATAACATCAGCCACTATTAAACTTATAAGGTAGAAGGGTACCAGTTATTATCAGCTACCATTGGAAATCAAGTGGATGACTAAAGAGGTAGTTAGTTGTTTTTAATTTATCTATCGGCTTCTGGTCAGTTGCCTTGGTTTTGAGAAGGACTGTGTGTTTATATATAAGAAAGAACTACAGTGGCTTTATCTCATTTGGAAACTGAGTTTGAGGATATCGCAGAGCTGTCAAATCACACTTGTGAAAGTGTTTTTTTTTTAATAATTTGACAGTTTAGTTTGAGAATTTGAGCTGCAAGAGAAAAGTAAAATGTATGACTGATAAAATGGGTAGAAAAACATTAGGCAGAAGTCAAAGGTGTATAAAACATTTGTATAAGGATTTTATACATGTAACATTTGAGTAGCTTCCATCAGGCAAATGGTATCTAATGCCAAGAGACACCAGGAATATTTAAAAGAGGTCACCTTTACTGAAATGCAGTGGAAATTATCATTTCTTTGTAAATAGGTTTTATAATCGCTTGTATACTACACTACAGTTAATAGTTTGTTGTGAGTGTGTGTGTGTTGTTGTTGTTGTTGTAGGTGTATATACATTGTCAAAGTTTTGTCACAAGTGACCAAAGATGAATTTCCACATTCTTACTTTACTCCTCCAGGGACAATCACCATCTCCATAGTTATATGTAATCTCCACTCCAGATGTGATGTCTCTTAAAGCAAAAAGACACAACCGGGGCCTTCCTTCCAAAATGATTCTCTTCATTTTGCAGTTGGGGTTAATATGGTCTTCCAAGAATGCCATCATCTCTTGCAGCATCGATACTGAATTTGAACAAACAGAAGACAGATAATTTGTGACAAAATATATTATTTTAGCTGTAGATAGTTTTAGTTGAGATTGTTCTAGAATTCAAACCTAATCAAACCAAACATTACATTCTGAGGTGAGGTACACGACATTTTGTTAAATAGAAATACTACTGAACTAAATAATGACTACAAAGTACAGTATATGTACATGTTTTCTGTAACCCCTGCCAGGAAAAACAGCAGAGACAGGCATGGATGCACATGTTGTGTGTGCTGGTCAACAGAAATGGATGTTGATAAACTGATGACCATGCTGAGCTCTCCACTTAACCCAGTACCAGCCCAGCATTAACCGGCATAGAGCAACATAGATCAGCTTAGACCAGTATGAAATATGCACTGGTTTGTAGAAAGAAGGCCTGGATTTTTAAGAAGGTAAATGTATTTTTCCCCTAAGCATTTTTTTTCCATTTTCTGCCTGAAATTACATACAAACATCTTTAGGCTTTCTCCTCAGGCAGAGAAACTAGAGTCAATTTTATGAAAAGCCTTAAAAAATGTAAAATAAAACATTTAAAGGTATTGAAATTAATCTGCAGTGGTCAATATCTGATAAAAAAAATGAGAAAATGTAAAAAATAAAAAGGTAAACACACTCCTAAATTTCATTTTATAATCTAGATATCAGTGACTTCAAACTGAAGAGTTAATGTCCAACAGTTTGAAGTTATTCAAGCTGGAGTAGACAGTGAACCGGGGCCTGGCCAAGTGTCTCCAAACACTACAACCTCTCCATAAAGATAATGATTCATTTTATTGCAGAAAAAAAATAAAAATAAATTATATATATATATATATATTCAAGTCATATATATAATCTAGACTTAATGGCAACATTTACAATGTTTTTCTTTACAAACTAGACTCCTGCAGCTCTCCAAGTGCCCTTTTACCCTGAACAAACAGGAGAAGGGTTTATTCTTGTTGTATTTTATTCTGATATTTACTCGTTTCTAACGCAGAACAGTGTCCCTTCAAAGGCCAGGCGTTTTGGAGGAGGGAGCTTCACTCTGGTTCGCTGTGACTCCCTCACACCCCTCCGTGTGTTTAAATCGCCTCAGCGGGGGAAAGGCAGCCAGTGAAAGACCTCTAATCTCTGAAAACATGTTTATTGTCTTGATTGTTTTTTGTTGTGATTGTTGTGGCCAAATAAAACCGTCGGAGTCGTCTCTCGCGGTGCAGGCCGCTGAAACACGGGCCTATGTTTGTCCCGCCTCCTTGGTTACGCGTCGTCATGACTCTGCCCCTGATTGGTCTGCAGACTTGATTGACGTGTCGCTGGAAAGCTAAGAGCCTATGCCACACGACCATAAGAGTTCCTTAAGGGAGACCCACGGGGATAATGTTTAATTATTTAAAAATATGCTGTACCGTGTTTTTAAACTGTGTTTTTTAAACTCACACAAACACGAGGATCACAAACACACGGACTGACGGAAAGGCACGAGGTAAGCGCTGGTGTGATTTGTTTTTGTGTGAATCACTTCTGGGCTCATGACGCAGGAGTTTAATTTTTTTAAAAGAAAGAGAGAGACACCGTGTTTGGAATAACACTCTTTCAGTTTTAACTCATATCCACACTTTCACTGTCACTAATCTGTTCATAACTCTCCTGGCGAGGTGTATTTCGATCAAAATATTCGTTTTCCGAGAGAAATTAAAATTAAAACGGCATCATTAATGAAAAGCTGGGACTTTAATCTTTAACGTGACACTGTGTCTGTCTTAGACCTGTAACAGATATAAACACAGCCTCACACCTGAACAGATAAAGAAAAGCCTGTGTACTCACGTCCAGATGAAGTCAAACATAACTCCTCTCAGGGCGCTGCGGTGAACGCTCCGTCTCCTCCGGCCTTCCTCCGGGGGTCAGCTCTCCTCTGTTCTCCAGCACCAAGCTTCCTTTAGTGAAGTCCGACACCGCGAACACTCCTCCGCCTTATTTACGAACCACAGACCGCACTAAACTCACCGGCTTTCCAAAATCAAAGTTTAATCCGAGTTAAACTGCCGTTATATTCGCTCACCTTTAAATGAATCGATGTATTTAACCTCGAGCCCCGCTTCGTCGCGACCCGCGGTGACGTGAAAAACGGCGTTCAAAATAACAAACGATTCACTGAATATTCACTGGTTCCACCAACTCTTAACACACCTCTTTGAAAAGTGCATTAAAGGTTCATAAACAGCTTAGCATTAGCAAAACAAACGGACTGGAGACCGTTAAATGCCTCATCAGGGCTGCGTTAACCACGGGGAACTAGATAAATGCTCAGAATAGAGCGCCGCTTAGACTCAAACGCTAAATTGACAGTAGTTTACGCTCCACTTTTTTATTTAATAAAAGCGCTGAGTGATATAAGACTTAAACATTTAGTTTCAAGGCAAAACTCACAGGTTCTGTGCTTGTTGACTAACTCCTCTTGTGACTGCGTATAATGAAGCCTTTCTTAACGAGCTACCTCATTGGCCCGTTTCAACCAATCAGAAGTCAGGATTTCTGTACCACGTGATCAAGTGTGCTAACGGCCCCAACAGCAAAACCTATGTCAACAGGGGGCGTGCACACACACTGAGCACTTGCTCCCTATACACTCGCACACTTTTGTCAGGGCTATGACCATCTTGGGGACTATTGAGATTTTGAAGGGGCGGGTACAGTTCGACAAAATAGACACGCTGCAATGGTTAACTTTGTGGGGACTCGATTTTAGGTCCCCACGATGACACAGGTCCCCACTTTATTGGTGTGTATTCAGGTCAATGTCCCCATATTATAAGGTTTACAAACACACACACACACATGCTGTCTCCCTCTGGAGATTTTAAACCTCTCTGTGTCACTGCTGGCCTGAAAATAGTCCACCAACAAAAAATATCCAGCCAACAGCATCCTGTGTTCACTGATGAAGGATTAGAGGACGTCCAACAGACTGGATGGTGAGTGGACACAGATTTTAAAAACTCCAGCAGCAACTGCTGTGTCTGATCCACTCGCACCAGCACAACACATAGTAACATTCACTACAGCACTGAGAATTTCTCTCTCTCTCTCTCTCTCTCTCTCTCTCTCTCTCTCTCTCTCTCTCAGCATTGTAGGTAGTGGAGGAGGGCTTGGTGGTGAGAGTCAGGAGCTAGGAGTTAGGAGACTGCGTACTTGAACCTTTTTTTCTCTTTCGTTTTTCTGATCTATAAGAACTATTCAGCCTATATTTTTGCTGAGTTGACTCTGTCCAGGAGGTACGCCGTTAAGGCGTCTGCTGGAGGAGACTGCTTCTACCTGGCTTTCATGCATGGTTGAAAATGTATTCCCGACCCTTTTGTGACTGTGGAGGTATATTTAATGGCTGTTAGTGAAGAAGTTTGAGCTCAGAAGATATCTGTTTCCAGAATGAACAAAGCTATCGTAATTTCCCTGTCAACAGTGCAGATGTTAAATGATTTAACTGAGAAAGTCCTCGTTATTAAGATGAATTTGTACTGGCTTTGGCTTTATCCAGTCCATCCAGAAGAGTTGTGCTGTCTAATGTTTTGCCTGTGATTTCTAATGATCTGCTGGAAACAATGTTGGAGTGAAATGGCAAATTGATTGGATCAATAAAAATGATCCCTCTCGGTTGTAAAAGCATTTAGTTTAGACATGTCATGTCTTTTAGACACCAAGTGTCTATGATCTTGAACTCGCAGCATGATGCACTAAATGTCTCAGTGAACCTGACTGTAGACGGTAAGCACTGCACTATTATTATCAGCACTGAAACATTGCAGTGTCTTAAGTGTGGTGGACACGGTCACACTACACAGGCCTGTCTGCTAACTAAGAACCTAGCACTGAGCGCACGGCTTCGTCTCCCCAAGCACACAAGTGCGAGGCTGGACACGCTTGAGGAGCCGGGGTGGAGTATACTGTGCCGGTCTGCAGCACAGGGGACACAGGAGGGTGTTACCCATGGGGGAGGACTGGAGCCGAGTCAGTGCGGTATACACCCTGCCGAACAGGATTATGAGGACACGGAGTGTGTGGTAGATGATTCTGATGGGACAGACTCTCAGGCTTCAGTGGAGTTCAGTTTCAGTACAGGACTAAACTCTTCTCACGTAAACAAATCGGTCAGTTTTTAAACACCACTAAAGGCCAATGCAAACCGAGTATTGAATTCAGTCATGGATCCAACACTAGTGCAGGTGTGGCTATCCGACTCACAGCTGAGCTTCAGTAGTTGAATGCTGTTATGGTTGAGATCATTGCAGGGAGGCTGCTGAGGCTGGATGTAGACATCAGAGGGTTTTCTTTTACTTTATTCAATGTGTACGCTCCAAATGTAGGTGCAGACCACATGCCTTTTTGTGAAGGACTCAGTGAGGCTATTAAATCTTGTTCCCAAGAGAGAATTGTTGTCCTAGCAGGGGATTTTAACTGCACTTTAAATCCTGATATAGATAAGAATCATGGAGGACCACACCCATGTTCAGCAGCTACCCTTAAGGCTGTGATTGACTATAATGACTTAGTTGATGTTTGGAGGGAGGCTTTTCCAACAGTCAGACAATATACAGGGGTTAGATAATGAAACTGAAACACCTGTCATTTTAGTGTGGGAGGTTTCATGGCTAAATTGAAGCAGCCTGGTGGCCAATCTTCATTTACTGCTCATTGCACCAGAAAGACCATGTGCATCCAATGGTTCAAACATTGTGTCCTGAAGGCGGTGCCGTGTATCAGAACGACAATGCACCAATACACACAGCAAGACTGGTGAAAGATTGGTTTGATGAACATGAAAGTGAAGTTGAACATCTCCCATGGCCTGCACAGTCACCAGATCTAAATATTATTGAGCCACTTTGGGGTGTTTTGGAGGAACGATTAAGGAAACGTTTTCCTCCACCAGCTTCACATAGTGACCTGACCACTATCCTGCAAGAAGAATGGCTTAAAATCCCTCTGACCACTGTGCAGGACTTGTATATGTCATTCTCGAGATGAATAGACGCTGCATTGGCCGCAAAAGGAGGCCCTACACCATACTAATAAATTATTGTGGTCTAAAACCAGGTGTTTCAGTTTCATTGTCCAACCCCTGTACATGGTTAAAAACAACAGTAGGTAGGATATATTCTTCCTTTCCCACTGTCCGACCATCATCTTGTTTCTATCACTGTATGCTGTACATCTACAACAGAACCTCTATCTTACTGCCACTTTAACAGTAGACTAGTGCAAGACCACCTCTCTGTGTGCTCCTTCACTCTTTTCTAGGAAGCATGGAGAGAGAAAAAGTCAGTTTAAGTCTCTTGGCAAACCACAAATTAAATGTTTTTGCCAAAAATATACTGCTGACATCACAAGTTTGTTAAAGGACAAAATGTAACTTCTTGAAGAAGAAATTCTGAAATCCATCTGTGATGCAGTGTGTCCTTGTGAAGCTGGTAATGCTGAAAACCTTGACAGTAAAAGGTGTTGCTGAGAGACCTGATAGAGGAGAGAGAACATGGAGCCCTGGTGCGAGCCTGGTTCACAAGACTCAACCATGTGGACGTCCCAACTTCTTTTTCCTTTAGCCTAGAATACAAGACTGGAGAGGGGAAAAAGCCTTTAACTGCTTACGGCTACCAGACGGGAGAGAGACCGTGAATAAGCAGGAAATAATGAGACATGCTCTGCGCTTACTATCAGGACTTCTATGGTGCTGAAACATGTCACCAGGCAGCAATGGACTGGCTGCTGCATGACCTGCCTCACTTATCGGATCAGCACAGAACTGACTTGGAACACCTATTGACCTTTGAAGAACTTACTGCCTCTGCACATGAGCAGTCCGAGGGCAGAGCCCCTGGACTAAACAGCTTAACTGCAGAGTTTTATAAGACGTTCTGGCCTCTGATTGGACCAGACTTATACACTGTTTTCCTAGAATGTATGGATTTGGGTCTCCTTCCACTCAGCTGTCGAAGGGCAGTGGTGACCTCCTAGTGAAATTGACTATAAAATATTAACCCTTAGATTAACCCTTATTGTCTAATCTTTCTTTTAATCAAGTGCAATGTATACGTTCCATTGCTATTCTTTTACTCAAGTGAGGGTAGCAAAAGTTAGGGATGTGGTTGATTTGGCTGTAGATCAATGACAATCAGCTGTCAAAAGCAAAACTATAGTGTGTATAAATTCTGGACACATGGTGAATTCTCTACTGAATACAGTAAAAGCCTCACTTCTATAGTCTTTATTGTCCTTTAAAAATGTTGCCTTGTCTGGCAGCCCCACCTGCCTGTGCTTTCCAGATTTAAGTATCACACCAAATGTTTTTTGCGGACAGAGACTACGGGAGGGGAGATCTTCTATCTGCTGAAGGCTTCCAGAACATAGTCTTCTCTAGTGCCTTGTGTTCAAATCAGACTGCATTACTGCATTACAGGTGAAGAGCCCACCTCTCAGTCCCTGATGAACTGAAGCCTTCGTGGAGGCCCTTATACAAAGCCCATCTGCCTAAACACTCTGGAGACCTCCAATGGAGGATTCTACATTGTGAAGAACCTACCAACTCATATGTGTCAAAAATGACCCCAACTGTGTCAGTTCTCTGTATGTTTTGTCAGAATCCTGATACAGTGTTTCATGCTTTCTCTGATTGTACCAGGCTAGTCTGTACTAGACTGTACTTCTGAGCAGTCATCAGTGGGACGGGTCTTATCTTCACACAGGTTCTGTTTCTTTTTAACATGCTAAATGTGCTTTTGTGAACTTCTTACTGGGTCAAGCAAATATAGCTATTTGGAAGTCATTCAGGTTAAGGTCAAAAGGGAAGGATAGTGATGTATTAAAATGTTGAAGGCTTTGGTGGAGTCTCAGGTACGAGTTGAGCTTTTGTTCTGTCGGTACGTTAAATGCTTTTGAGTTCGAGAAGAAATGGTGCATTGATGGGGGTTGGGTGTCTTTGAATGATGGTGTATTGTCTTTTTCCTGGTGATTTCAGTTTGACGGGCTAGCAATCCATGTCTTATACGTTTAATAAGATGTAAAACCTTCTCGGCTTAACTGCTGATTTTAATAAAGGGCTTTTAAATCTCTCTCTCTCTCTCTCTCTCTCTCTCTCTCTCTCTCTCTCTCTCTCTCCATCACTCCCTCCTACAGTTCTACTATCACACTCCATTTTGAGCCTCTTTCCTCTCCTCCTCTGTGGTGGCGAGTGCTCGGGGGAGGGTGTGAGAAACATGTGGACGCTTAAGTGGAAGAATTGGAGCCGTTTTAAAGCAATCAATAAATAACCAATAAATAAGCAAATAAACCACACAAATAGAATGCCCTGCTGCTGTAGGAGCTGGAACACTGTGTTTTGATTCAGGAGATTGTCAGAATCTTATGTGGTTTGTCTCTGCTGGTCAGCCTTGGTCGGCCGTGTTGTGCGCTGAACACTCGCAGCATGAAACGTTGAAGCGTCTGAACCCAGCACCCGGAGGAAGAAGCCTCTCTCTGACAGTGAGTCTTTTCTGCCTCTCTCCCTTTTCTACGCCTTGTGAAGATTTGTTGTTGGACGAGAGCAGTGTGTGTTTGCCCAGAGGGGACGATGCAGTAATGTGCTTCTCATTCCTCTCACTTTTAAATGATATCCACCTACACCCATCTCTCTCTCTCTCTCTCTCTCTCTCTCTCTCTCTCTCTTTCTAAATCTGTCTCTCTCTAACTCTCTCTCACACACACACTAACCCTCTCCCTCTCTCTAACTCTCTCTCATATTCTGTCTATCTCTCTATTTCTCTAACTCTCTCTCTCTCTCTCTCTCTCTCTCTCTCTCTCTCTCTCTCTCTCTCTCTCCCACACACAAACACACACAAACACACACACACACCCTTCCCTGCTCTCTCTCTAACTCTCTCTCTCTCTCACTCTCTCTCTCACATTCTTTGTCTGTCTGTCTCTCTTTCTCTCTATCTCTTATTATTTTCTTTATTTCTTACTTTATTTCTTTGTCTTCTCTCTCTATTCCACTTTTTTTTACCTACCTCTCTCTTTCACACTTTCTTTGTTTCTTTCTCCTTTCTCTTGCCTCTCTCTCTCTCTCTCTCTCTCTCTCTCTCTCTCTCTCTCTCTCTATCTATCTCCTCACTCCTGCTTTATTCCATGTTCTCTTTGGTTTAGGTGTAAACTCAGTGCATTTATTACCAGTGTGTGAACAAATATTGCTTCTTTTGCCCTGAATTCAAACTTTTATTTGCATTTTTAATTCAAAGCTTTCATTTGATTTGAATAAAGGACTTAAAGTGCTGCTTGGCACAGGAGGCGTTTATACAATGTGTGAAGTGAGTGTGAGTCTGTCTAGAGGAAAACAAGATCAAGGCCTTAATCTCTGTCTGACTCATTTCTGTTCAAAGCCATGATTCAGAAGGAAAGCAGCGGTTAATAATAATAAAAAAGCCAGCTCTGTTTTACCATTGCCCCCTTTCTACTCAGACTGCTTCATCTTGGTTTATTTCACAGGGGGATTTTAAAAGTCAAGCAAAGCAATAAAAGGTATTGAAATGAGTGAGAAATCAATTAAAGAAATTGATTGTACATTCACATTTCTAATCTGTATTTATATGAGTTAAACATGCTCTGTCTTACCTGGGTGTACCTCGAATGTCCAGTGACCATAGGAGACAGATCTGGACTCTGGGCAGTATCTACAAAGCCATGTTCCTGTACCATGTGAAGAATGAGGCCTGGTATTGTCTTGCTGAAATAACCATGGACTTCCCAGGAAGATTTTGCCATGACAGCAGCATAGGTCTCTCTAATATTCCAATATACAGTTCCACATCAGTGATTCCTTCAAATACATGCAAATCACCCCTACTGTGGGCACTGATGCACCCCCCGTATGATGTTGGTTTTTGTACTTGTGAGTGATAACTGTCTGGATCTGTCCATTTCCCAAAGAACTTACCATAGCACGCATTTCCTATGTCTTTCAGACCATCAGACATTAGCTGGAGCCCAGAGATTCCTGCACCATTTGAGCATAGAGTTGTTGTATGGATTTCTCCTTGTGTAATGAGGTTTCAGAATGCATATTTTTTATTGATACAGTGTCAGACTGTGTTATGTCACAACAGATATTTGAAGTACTTTCAAGCTCAAGGCTAGAGTTATCATAGTAGAATGATGGTTTCCCATGCAATGCCATCTGAGAGCTCAAAGGTCATGTGCATTGCCCAAAGACTGAGCCTCTGGTAGATGCTTTTTTTATACCTTTCATATTTTCCTGCTTAGAGTGGAAAGATCCAAAGCAGTGAAAATTAGATATTCTATAAACTCTTCACTATTTTTTGTCCATCCAGTTCTAAAAGCATTTATGTTAACAAAATACAACTTATGATGATGCTGATGTCACTTAAATAAAGATTCCAGAGATTTAACACTTCATAGTTTTTGTGATAAAAAACTAAAAAAAAAACAAATAAAAAAAAAAAAACATTTTAAATATTTACTGGAAACATTTTGGTTTGTAAATGTACTCTGGTACTAGGATCAATCTTGGCTTGGGAAACCAGATGATTATCCTTTGAAAAATGGTCTGGGAAAATATTCCTAAAAATATTCTCTGACAAAAGGTAAACAAATTCACGTCAAGTGCTCATCAGTGTCCAGGACTAGGTTTGAACCCTATCTGAGAAACTGCCCAAACTCAACTGTGTTGTTTTTCAGTTTCCTTAGTCTGTTTGTGAACTGCATGTGGAATCCACACCATTTAAACAACCAAACCCACGGCGGAGGTTTTATCAGCGAGAGAAGGTTGTGAACTGGCCTTTGATAAATTTGCAGCGTCTCGCCGGAGCAGGAAAGTGTTTTCACGGTATTCGGAGGGCGGAAAGTTTTCTCCTAAAACACTTAACGCAACTTCCAAACGCCCACTCGGACGCTTTAAAAGGAACCCTGCTCTCAGAGCACGGCTTTAGTTGAAGCAGAAACCTGCAACCAAAGCAAATTAGTAAGGCAAAGTCTTTCCGTGCTCCAACTTCAGCGACTCCGTGCTTTTAAACACACAGGAAGCAGTTCCCAAAGCAGCTATACAATATTGATCACCCGGGGGACGGGCGGAACACTTTAAAAGCGAGAGAAAAGGCGCGCTTGTGAATATTTGCTGATAGATGCAGAGCTGAAATATAAGTAATGAGGTCAGCGGTGGGATACTCTCAGATTGGTTGTTTATGTTGATATTTATTATGAATGGACATGACTGGAACATTTCAGTGTCGCTGCTCTCTCCATTTACTTCATGGCAAACACTGTTTACTGTGTACACTGGTCACTGCAAGGGTCCACTTTCCTTGTGCATGGTAAACCTTCCTCCAACATTTCTTATGAAATCAAAGGTAGCCAAGGGTATGGGGAAGTAATTAGAGCTTTCTCTCAGAGGCACTTGAGCTGTGGATGTTGAAGGAGGAGACAGTGCTGTTCCTTCACTCTCCCGCAGACAGAGGGGTGAAGGTTTGACCTTCTATAGCAAGACCACTTGTGTTGCCTTCTCTAACCTTTAGGCCACAGCTGTCCCATTCCATGATTGCCTCCTCCACAGATGCCCCCCTCTAAGGCTGCCCCAGCCACAGCTGCCTGTGTTATGCAATTCATTTTCAGAATTAACAGTAGACATTTTGGCGGGTACGTGTGTGAAGCCAGACCTGTCCTCCAGTGCCAGAGTGACTCATCTGCAGCACAGCATTGTCCTTTGTACATTTTGTGTTAAATCATCGGTGCCAATTCCGGGAGTGTTCCAGGGCCGAAAGTTCCTGTTTGTTCTTGAGAGGATGTAAATGGAGTCCCTGGCTCATCTTCTTTTTTGCCCTGGACATCAGAGTAAACTCCCTTGCCATCAGTGTAAATAATGAGGAAGGGGACCTTCATCCCTCTGTTGCAATTAGTCTGATGGTTTCGCGCTCTAATTCGGCTTAGTGCCGGCAGACCGGGAGAGATTCTTTAATAAAGGTCAGGCCAGTTTGGTCCCCAGATACAGCACTCGCTAAATCCCTTTGATGACAAAGGCTGAGTAACGTTGTCTGTTTCTCAGCGACTTGTCCCTACATCAGTTCTGTAGCAACAGGGAAGATGGAAAGAATCTGCTAGTCCCATGCTATATAACAGGGCTCTAATAACTGTGTAATTAATCATTAACAATACATGAATTACGGCATTATTACTAATGACATTTTCATGATTACAGACGTAATCATTTTCATGATTACAGACGTTTCTTCATGTTATTACACAAGCAATAAATACAAGCTATTTGTCTTTGCATTATTAAAAGTATGAGCATATTTTTATATACTCACACAGTGACTGGGTGAGTGTGTGAAACTGCCCACAGGTGTATTCTATTCATAAAGTGATGTGCATATGCTGTGTGTCACTCAATGATCTGAGTCAGTCCTGCCGAACATGAATCAGACCTCCAGAAGTCTGTGGGGAGGATTTAACCTTTAGAGCGTGTCTCCACTGCATCAAGAATCAAAGCCCAAAGGACAAACAAACAATGTACGTGAGTCCAACAAAATAGGAAACCACAGCCATTGGTTCCAGCAGAGAACAAGACTCTCTTCCAGTGTTTGGAGGAACGTTCTGGGCCGAGATCACTGGCTTGTGTAATCCTGTATAGAGACAAAGGGGCTGTCTTCAGTGCTTCACTGATGCCTGGCTCGCCGTAAGCCTCTTGTAGTTACAATTTCAGGACAAAACCGGGGGATTTCACCGAGCACTTGGAACGAGGGGCTTTCGTTGTCATTATGGGGCCTGTGTGAGCGGGGGCTGGGGATTATGTTGCTCCGCTGGCTAAATAACAGCACTGTGAAATATCTCTGATTGGGCTTCTGTAATGACAGGTTCTTAAGCTCTTCAGAAGTAAAGAGTTCTTTGGAGAAATGCAACAGAAGTTTAGAGAATCTCCACATCATCTGAAGATTTTGTAGGAATTCAGTGGGAAAGATAAGATGTGACACATAATCGCTCTGTAAGGTTCTCCAGAAAACACAGAGAATCATGAATAAATGAAGAAAACCAATATAGATTAAATATTAACGTGAATATTCAAAAGACTTTTATCATCATTGTAAAACATACAACAGAATTTGTACACATATACACTCAGAGAGTGGCAGGCAGTCATTCCAGCACCCGGGGATAGCCTTGCTCAAGTTTAACTCAGCTGTGAATGTTGAGGGAGGAGGTAGCACTGCTTCTTCATTCCAACACCCCCAATTTCCTGCCAATCAAGGGGCTTTAATGGACAACCTTCCGGTCCCAAACCCACCTCTCTAACCATTAGGTCATGACTATCACCTACCACATAAAACATGGAGCCAGCAGTGCACGTTTGGCAGACTCTCTCACCCAGAGCAACCTGCCATTTTAACGATGTTATAGTCAAAGGGGAAAGGAGAGCATAAGGAATCTTGCCCAAGGATGCTTAATAGTGCAATATATGTCTTTAACTTCTCATTTTAACAGGCAGATATCGCCTCACGCTGGATAAAACAGGAACCTGGGCACTGGTGCGCACCCTATTTAGCCTCTGAGTGCCATACCCCTAGAAAATATTTCCAGAGCAGCAAAAATACAAAAGTGGAAGATTTACTGAAGCGGTTACTTGGTGAAGATGTTAAAAGTTGTCTGGACTTCTCCTGTGAGTGTTATCAAAATAATAAAATAATAAAATAAAATAAAATAAAATAAAATCAATAAAAATGTGTGAGTGTAAGCCACCCCCTTGAGGGTGTATTCCTACATAACGCCTAGTGACTCCGGGTAGGCTTCAGACCCACTGCAACCCTGAACTGATGTGGCTACAGACAATGAATGAATGAAAGAATGAATGAAGGAATGAATAAAATCAATGAAAATAGGCAGACCACACAGGCTGATAAAAAGAGTAGTTGTAATGGTAGCTGCGGGTACTAGTATAAGGTTTATTCATTAATTCATTCATTGTTTGTAACCCTTATACACTTCTGGGTTGCGGTGGTTCCGGTGCCTATATGGAATCACTGGATGCAAGATGGGAATACACCCTGGAGGGGGCACCAGTCTTTCACAGGGCAACACACACCCACACACTCACTCACACACTAACACCTAGGAACACATTTGAGTCGACAATCCACCTACCAACGTGTGTTTTTGGAGCGTGAGAGGAAACCGGAGCACCCGGAGGAAACCCACACAGACACAGGGAGAACACACCACACTCCTCACAGACAGTCACCCGGAGGAAACCCACGCAGACACAGGGAGAACACACTACACTCCTCACAGACAGTCACCCAGACTTGAGCGGGAGCAGGACTTGAACTCACAACCTCCAGGTCCCTGGAGCTGTGTGACTGCGACACTACCTGCTGCCTACCTTACTTTTATATTAATATAATATAACATAATTTGAGAAATAGAATTTCATTCATGATCAATTGACAACTCAGTATAATTCAGGGACTAGAAACTCAGATACCCTCTAGATTTTCATTGCCGTCTGGATGCACAGAGGAGGCATGTTAATTTTTAATTACAGGCATCCCCCTGAAAATCTAATCAAATTCAAAGGGGCTTTAGACAACAATAAGACAACACCAACCTCTGTCTCCTCTTGAGTTGTAGTGGAGCTTCACTGAGAGAACCCACTCTGCAGCAGAACTACAGACAGAACTCAACCACTTCCGACAAAAACACTGCCTTCAGACTGTGGGGAAGACTCTGCTCAAAACAAACTTATCCCCAAAGGCAGAATACAGATACCGCTATCGCTGCTCGTACCATGTGTTTTTCTACCACTGTGGATCCTCACAAATTGAATTGAAAAAAAAAAAAAAAAAAACATATACAGAAAACCTATCAACACTGCATATATGAGTCCACTTTACTCCACTTGCCAAAGTTCTCACATCTGGATTGCTTGCCGTTTCAGCTCAGAGGTTTTGTGGAATATGATCCACCACTTGAACCCAGTCCTGAAGCTGTGGTATAGAGCAATGTCACTCAGGACCGAACCAGTCTGTAAAGGCGTTAGTCTGGATCCCCTCCAAACCAGCAGAGGTCACTCTCAACTGATTACTAATTTATACCTTGCCTATTGCACATGTCCCTTGTCTTCCACCATTTTATTTAACGCTTTCTGAAGTCTTGTTTGACTGTGGTCACAAATGTACGTTGCCTGGTGGTGCAGGTATCCCAGATAGCAGACACATTTGGGCAACATCTGTGTCACTTTTGGGACTTATGGCTCAGCTATGTCATTGACAAGTGTAGTGTTGGCCGGATGTGGGCCAAATATCATGAGCCAGGCTTGACTTGGGTTACAGCACATGTTTTGTGGGCCAGATGTGTGCTAAATGTCAGTATTTGCCACATATATGGTGGAGCTGTGGCTGAGTTGAGACCAAAATTCAGGTCCAAACGTGGGTCACAAGAGAGCTGTAGATGCATCACATTTCAGCCAAAGAGTCATTGCTGATAAGTGTCACTACCACAAAGCTGCAGGGTCTTGATGTCCTGGGTTGAAACCTCACCTCAGGTTATCGTTTGTGTTCTCCCAGTGTTTGTATTGGTTCCCTCCAGTTGCTCGGGTTTCCTCCCACAGTTTAAACTCTAATGCAGGCAGGTGCAAAGTGTCCTCGTGTGTGTGTGTGTGACTGGGTGAGCGTGTGATGGACTGGTGTCCTACCCAGGGTGTGTTCCTGCCTTTTGACCCTGAATATGATGACATGGATACAGACAATGAATTAATGAATTAATGTATTCTTGTTCTGCTTTCTAATTTGTAAAGTCTAGCTGGGGTTAAGGTGTGTGTGGCGTTTGTGTTTAGCTCACTGTGTTGGCTTGTTTTTTTTTTTTTAAACCAAGCTCACAGTCGTCCCGAAATGAACCTGCACCTGAGTCCTAATCATGTTTCTGGAGCTTATCCTGGGAGTAATCAGAGCTGATCAAACCTGTATCATTACAATCCAAGAATACACCACCACAACAACTCTGGAGAGCACGTTCCCCGCCCTTAAATAAATAAATAAGAAGGCACATCGTGAGCACAGGAAGGTGGCTGAATTGGGCTGAATTTCAAGCAATTTGGAAGAGAAACAAAGTTTCAAGAAAGCTTCTGAACTCCAGCGTTAGATTTCTGAACAAGCGCGGAGAAGAGCGGCTGGCGGACTTCAATACGAATCACAGCTGCGCCTGACTGACAATCACAGGCCCGATGTAGAGCAAATAAATAAATAAAGCCCTGCTCAATTTCGCTGTTCTTCTATCAGGATCAATATCACACATTCCTCATTAATGTGAAAGCAGGGCGCTCGGCGGCTCATTGTGAGAGCTGTGGGGTGACCAGCACGTATATAATTACCCACCACTGACAGAATAGCGCTCCCTTTCTCTTTCTCTCGACCTGGCAACACAGGGCTTTTGATGAGATCTTGAATTGCTTCCTCGCCTTGTTTGTTCCACTGCTGCTGGTCCCTCGCTTGAGCTCGGCTCAGCATGGGTGAAAAAAAAGAAAAAAACAACACCTGCTTCTCTTATATAATCCCAACGCTGTGGCAATTTGGCAGAGCTTCACTGGACGCATTTAAAGGTCCATTTCTGCATCTGAGGTGCACATTACGCTCTGCCATTTTGGAAATGTTTATAATTTATTTGTAAACCCTTTTTATGTATTTTCAGCATTACACTGTTTTACAGCACAAGTAGGAGTTTCTTTGATTTTGAAGCTGGCAATTTTATAAGGACCACTACATTTTAGGTCAACTTCACAGGGGTCCAATTACGAGCCATACCAGTGCAGTTTCACTGTTTTATGTTTCCATGTACAGTTTGTGGTAACAATCCCCTGCTATCCAGGAACTGACAAATGGGGAAGAGGGTGGACGATAAACTGCAACAACAAGCAAAAAGATCTCCAAGGATTTGTACCTAATTGATTAAAAGCAGCACCTGAAATATTCAGTTTCTTGAGTTTTATCATCAATAACCGAGCTCCTGTTCACTGCTGGTGCTGTTTCTATAAATCTGTCAGTTGTGAACATGGAGAATCACAGAAACAGTTGTGTAAATTGACAGTGTACATAACAGGGAAACCTGGGCTCAATCGTGTCACTTCCTGATCAGTTTCTTGTGCAACAAATACCAGGAAAGTGAGAGACGGCGCATGACAAGAATCTCCGGTGTGCCGCTCAAACAACCGTACTGTGCTGATAAAGCCCCACCTTTCCACAAACTCTTGCCCAGAATAGAGATGTGTTTGCTTTCTAAATTTAGTGAGAGCCTGCTGCGCTCAGCTTGGCATTAGATATAACCGTTACTGGAAAATAGTTTTGTTGTGGTCATAAACTGTCTGTATAATATTCATTCTGAAACCCTATAATTATATGTGATAATGTAATCTACACTTTAAATCATAAATTATAATTCTCCTCATATAATTCTGGCTTATTAATGCAACAGTGTTTTCTTCATTCTCACTCCATTTAGCAACTTTCTTATATTGTTTACTTGAGCCAGACATTGACTGTCCTCTTTTAAATATAAATAGTGAGAATGATTATTTGAAACAAGCATTAAACTAATGATATTGAGATGAAAATTATATTTTAAAAAATAGTAGGATCAGATGGACTTTGATGCTTGAATATCACACACAAAGATTACAAGTCATTAAAATTGATAAGAAATATGACAACTTACATGAATTTGTTTCGCTCTTGCCCTGTCTTGTGCTTCCCTGCTTTGTTTTCTGAAGTCTGCTTCCCTGCTCCTTTAGCACGTCTCTGTTTTGTTTTCTTCCCGCCTCCACCTTTGCCCCACCTTAGACCAACCTTGTAATCAGTGTCTCCAGCTGTGTCTCCTTTCTTGCCCTGCCCTCTCGTTATCTCTCCCATGTGTTCCTTGTCTGTGCTTCTGGGTGTTTATAGCCCTTTGGTTTAAGTGTCCCTTGTCTGTTCTTGTAGATGTGTGATTCAGGGCTTTGTGTGTGTGTTTAAACCACTTCACAGCTGTTTCCTGTTAGTTCCAGTTCAGTTTAGTACTAGTTTATGTTTTTGTGTCCTATTTGTTTTCAAACTGTGCTTTGTTTTGTTTCTAGTTTTGTTATTTTTCTTAATAAAGTTTTCCTTGCGTCTACGTCCGCCTCCTCGTATTTCCCATCTGTGACAGAATTCATGAAATGAACAGCAGCACACGTCAGTCACATAAGTGGAGAGCTGCTCTCGAATGATCTTCTCATAGAGGAAGGCAAATCCCTGGGGCGTCGTCTGTAAACTGCTGTGGGATTGTTGTTACACAGGAGACAAAACTGCAACACAGAATATATGAATCCTAGGAATGGTCTTTAGTCAGAAAATTCACATTAAGACCATGCAGACACTGTGTGGAAACCTCACTCAGTGGTCACTTGAATAGAAACACCCCCCTTGTACACTAAATATTATGGGTTAAAATTATTAAACTAAATTTGTTTAATTATATCATTGTATGTATCTATATGTTAAAAATAAATACATATTATTTAGGATCAAAAAGCCAGTAATATAAAGGAATTCCACAGTTTTTTTTTTTTTTTTTTTTTCAAATTAAGAATAAGAACAGTTTCTTATTCACAGGGAATAATGGCCATGTGCTTAGACTGTAGGAGTCTGGTAAAGCAGTGCCTTATACGCAACATATTATTTTAAATGATCTTCATATAACTATGAATTTAATATCTAGGTATCAAAATTTTAGTTTCAAAATGGAAAATAATAATATAATATTTTTTAACAAGATGCCACTACATATTTGATACTGTAATACTTTCCAGCGTCCCTGCAAACAACCAGCCCATTTCTCCTATATGAGATAATGTTCTTGTTTTTGGGCCATGGAAGTTGTCACCCTAGTTCTGCTGCAGTAACAGCTTGTGCACACTTGAATAGGCTTTACTCTAGATGTTTGAACATAGCTGTGAGTACTGCACTGTATTCAGCCACAGCACATTCCTGAGGTCAAGTACCAGGCGTTAGATGATTAGCTCTAGCACTCCAACAAAAAAGTGGTTAGAGCTCTATCACTCCAGAGAATCTCGTTCCACCGTTCCACAGCTCAATGCTGGGGTGGTGTATATACCCCATTAGCCACTGCTTGGCACTGGACACAACCTTAGTCTCATGTTCCGCTGACCCGGGGCAATGCTATTATACAACCAGACATGAAGTGTGTTTTTACTCACTGGCCACTTTCTTAGAAACACCCACCTTACAGGCCCACTATACAGACGTATAAACTGTAGAAACTAGAGGGCGGTAACACCTTGTGCATGGTGTGTGGTGATTGAATTAGTCTTGGCTGGAGTCTTCTTTGTAATCAGAATTTAAAATGCTGTTTAAAGACGTGGAGATTAGCCGCGGCTAAGCGTTTGCATCGTGGGTATTGTTCCTGGCTCAGTGCGGGAGGAAGACCAAGGCTTTGGATTGATTAATGGTTACGAGCTGATCGATCGGCTTAGCTGGAAGTGCAAGGTCAGGGGTTTTTCAGTCTAATGGGCAGGGCTTTGACATGCTTGGATAGGCTGGACGTCCGCTGAATAGATTAAAGATAAATAATTTGTTAATTTGGAGTACGTATTCAAGGCTGTGAGTGTGTGTTACACATTCACATTGTGGGGACTTGTCTTCTTGTGGAGACCTCCAGCTGGTCTAAACAATTTAATAATTACATTTTAATGTGAAGATATATTTTAAGGCCGGGGTTAGGGTCAAGATCAGTGTTAGAGTTGGGGATAAGCTAATCATACTTATGGAAATGCAAATAGTAAATCTCCACAAAATGAAAGCAAGTCTATGCTATGTCCCCAAAAATCACATATACACCAGTATATGTGGGTTTGTGTGTGTGTGCATAGACAAGCTTGCTAGCAATTCTGCGTCTGCCTGTGTGTGTTTGTAAGCCCAAAAATAGAAGTCCTTGTTTTTTTTTTTTTTTCATGATTCATCCACTCAGGCAGGCCACACATCATTAAGTCCCACACAATGGACCCAATCTTCTATTTCCATAAGCTTTTTTATTCATCTTCCTTTCTTAAAAGCCTCACCCCTGTGTGGTCAGATAACCAAGGGAAGCGAAGGCCATCCACCATTGGAATTAAAAACAAGATTATAGCAGCAGAGCACATGAAAGGAAGGACGCCAGCCTCTTCTCATATGCAGAACGGGCATCCGTGGGCATCCTCATTTTGATTAGAGCAGTGGACGGCTCAGGGGCTTGGACGGCTGACGTGTTGGAGGTAAAGCCTTCACGCAGAATTATTGCGTCTGAATATTTACAGGATCTGGAGGAGTATCAGAACTCTGCTGGATGTGATTATTTGTGCAGTGTTAGGGGTTTATATTTACGGGCAGATGACCAAAGACTGAACCAATAACAGGTTCCACACTCAATATTCCACTGTCTATACACAAGCACTTTGTAGTTCTACAATTACAGTTTTTTGTTTTCTCTTTTCTCTTACACTGATGAGTCTTTGCACTATTATTGCTATTATTTGAACTTCAGGTAGATGCTCACTGCACTTTGTTTCCTTGTACTTTTACTGAGCAATGACAATAAAATTGGGGCGGCACGGCGGCGCAGCAGGTAGTGTCGCAGTCACACAGCTCCAGGGGCCTGGAGGTTGTGGGTTCAATTCCCGCTCCGGGTAACTGTCTGTGAAGAGTTGGTGTGTTCTCCCCGTGTCCGCGTGGGTTTCCTCCGGGTGCTCCGGTTTCCTCCCACAGTCCAAAAACACACGTTGCAGGTGGATTGGCGACTCAAAAGTGTCCATAAGTGTGAGTGTGTGAGTGAATGTGTCTGTGTTGTCCTGTGAAGGACTGGCGTCCCCTCCAGGGTGTATTCCCGCCTTTCGCCCAATGATTCCAGGTAGGCTCTGGACCCCCCGCAACCCTAAATTGCATAAGCGGTTACAGATAATGGATGGATGGATGGATGGATGGATGACAATAAAATTAAATATATCTAACTATCTAATTGTTCCTCTACACACTTTGCTAGCCCCCAGTCCCCCTGTTCTTCGATGTTATGACATGGTGGTGGTGTTTTAAGAACTTGAGCAGCACTGCGGTGTCTGATCCACTCGTAGCACACCAACGCCACCACGTCAGTGTTACTGCAGCACTGCAAACGTTCCACCACCCAAATCAGAACCTGCTCTGCGTTGGTCCTGTGAGGGTCTTGGCTATTGAATAACAGGGAGAAATGGGGCAACAAAGTCTAACACAGTGGATCAGGCACAGCAGTGCTGCTAGAATTTTTAAAAACTGTTGATGAAATACGCATACTTTAAAGATACCATATATTTGTAGGGAAAAAATGTTGATTGAGCAGGTTTCCACAGCATAGCTCTAGAGGAATCTTAAGGAAACTTTAGAGGAATGTGAAAATATTTCTGCAAATTTAGAAAACACGCTGGAAAGTCATGGATTTTTAGCTGAAAAAAATGGCACTGAGATGGGGGCATGACTGTGGTGTGAAGCTGAAGAAGGTAAGAGTCGAAATGTGGGCTTGAATTCCTTCATGCATTAAAGAGACAATGTTGTCGCAGGCCTTCGTGAGTGTAAACAGGAGCGCTATAAAAAGATTTAACACAAACAAGCTTCCATTGTAGCAGTGTGTCCCAGTCCCTGTCTGCTTGATGGTTCTTGTAATTCCTTTGGCTTTGAAATCCCTCGTTCATTCATGAAGAGCTGGGTAATGAGATGATGAGTTGAGTCAGGTGTGTTGGAGTGGGGGGAAACATCAAACGGCTCATCCGAGTGTGAGGGAAACATCCCATTGTGCGTTTGAGTGTTTCGTCCAGTCCCTGCGACAAGCATTGGACAGTACTGGCCTACAGATCATTCACATGACCCCTGCACTGATGCAAGTGGAGCTTGGTGTGGAAAAGTCGGGATAGTTGATTTCCACTGGGTAAGAAATATGTCTTGCTTCTCATTCGCAAGTTCCACCTTAAATGGGTCAGTTTATGAGTCTTTATTCACCAGCCGCTGGTATGAACTTTCTGTTCCACCTTAAATAGGTAACTATTCCAGGCTGAAGAGGCTTTTGAAACATAACCCTTTACCTCACTGTTCCTCACACCCACACACCACAGAGTTCACTGAACAAGAAGTTACATCCCATGTGTTTGTGTAATTTTCTATTCCGTACTAATTTTCTATTCCGACACTACTAAATGTTACATCTCGTTTGCTGTTCACTTCCTGCAGCAGTAAAGGTTTGATCTTTTGATACAGACAGAAACACCTCCAGCTGAGGGAGAGCAGCGGTGTTTCTGTCTGTCTCAAACAAATCATCCGTTTTAACAGTCTAACCTCTAAAATACAGAACAGAGCATGTCCTGTATCAGGTGAGTACTGAAACACACCTTTACATGATGATTCTATATGCAGGCTCATTAGAGAGGGCTGAAGAACATTTAGGAGGGGCGATAGACCCTGTAAAATAGGTCTAATAATGCAGTTCCATGCCCTTTTATGGGGTTAGTGGGCATATACTTATGCTAATTAGGAGCAATGTGAAGGCGTATTTCATTTAAGAGGACATTGGGATTTGTTATTATAAGTACACTGCTGTAAACGATTTTAATACATCATCAATGTGATGCAGAACTTTGTTTAGGATCTTTCTCAAGAACCGATGTAAGAGAAGTCTTAGGAAGTTAATGATGAATGTGGCCCATTGTGACCTTAACTTTAAGAAAATGGTGGAAACCCATTTAAAGCAACACTAGGTAGTATTTTTACCTTACAATTATATTTTCAACATCACTGTGATGCTCCAGTGAGCTGTAATAGAGGAAATATCGATTTAGTCATTGCTACTCTGGCGCCAGCATTGCAGAAACTGCACTGTGTAACTTTTGGAGGATGGTAGAAAACACCCCCTCCCCCCACTTCCTTGGTTTCAGGACAGTGTTGTAAAAGTGAATTACACTCTACAACTCTAGGGGCAGCCCAGGAGTAAAATACCTAAATCTGACCTAGATTGTGTTTCCTGCCAAATCTCTCAGGGGGCACACTTGATAAAATAAATGCTAAGGTGACTTGTTAATTAGACAAATTACGAGCTAGCCATCTAGACAACTGGCACATTGCACTGTACAAATTAATCAGGAATCTAACTTGACGTGTCATCTAATGTTGAAGGGTTTTATTTCTGTGGTCACCTCATGTAGAAATATCACCAGTCACCGATAGATTCATATAGCATTCTCTTTATATACACACTGTACAGTATTTGTGGAGAGCTTTATTCAGGAGTTCATTATAAAGTCTATTTTAATAAAGTTACTTTGCCTCTACAGCGAATCAACATTCAGCTGTGGTCATTAACAAATAAATTGCCATTAAGCCACCCTCAGAGATATTGTGAAGAGAGACCAGCTTTATCACTTCTCACATAAAATTCAATCATTTTTTCATTGTTCAGTCTTAAAAGATATTTTATTTTAGGTGCATGAGTTCCAGAATAAAGAGTGTTGTGAAGTGTACGAAAGTCGTACTGAAGCAGATCATCAGCTGCTCTCTCTACACAGCTCTGGCTGCTCTAGGTATCCATACAGGGTTGTGCCCAAAATTAATCAGTGCCCTATTCACTACATAGTGAGCAATGTAGGGAATAGAGTAGGGGGTCATTTGGAACATGCATCATCTTATATATGATGGGAGTATGTTTTGGCGAGTCCTCCCGGAGCCCATTGAGAATGAACTGAAGGCTCTGCAGCTCGGAAAAAAGAGCCTTAACATGAGAGTTTATGAGAAGAGTCAGGGGCAATTTTCTTGAAATTGTCCAAAAAAGAGGCAGAACTGTACGGAAACAAAACCTAACACTGATTAGACTATGATATCTAGCCCGCCTAAAACAAACAGTCTAGCAGAGCTTGGTTAATACAGAGCCATGATTATTTTTTTTACTATAGTAGAATGAAAAAAAAAAATTCTCCCTTTTCCTTTTGTTGGTGTATCGCCCCATTGCCTTAAGGAACAAACTGTCCCTGAACTGCACTGACCTGTTTACTGTCCTTCTTGTGGAACCATTTAAACCATGTAAAGGTACTAGAAGCAGTAGCAACAGCAGAAGTACTCAGAGGTGTGTAGAGGGCCATAAACCCTTCAACAAAAGTACTGTTACTTGAGCAAAATAATGAATGCAGCAAGAGTTAAAATACATTCCTAAAAGAACAGCTTGAGTTCCAGTACAAAAATGACAGCTCAAAAACCTCCTTTGGTACAGAGTGAGTGCGCTGTGGTCAGCAGACCACTCTGAACACTTAATCTGGATCATTCCGGTCTAAAATATAAAGCTAAACCTCCAAAGTCAATGGCGCGACACAAGTAACTCAATATAAATGTTAATGTAACTTTAATGTGCTGTAGTTGTATTTGAAACAGCCGCAGTGCTAGTAGGGATGTTTACACTATTTAGGGGACAAAACAAGTGACTGCAAGTGAAAGCGAGTGACCGAACAAGAGAGTAGCAGGGTGGAGAGGCTTGAGGAGTAGTCATGCTTTAATGGGCTGGGTGTATTAACAATAAAGACCTTATCTCTGGGCTGAAATGAAAGTGAAGGGCCATGCATAATGCAGTGGCGAGAGGCGTCCGGCAGCTGTTGAACATCACCCAGGACACAGAGAAGTGGCACCAAATTAATATGAAATATGCCTTCCATTATGAATGAGGGCCAGGTGCACCTCGTTAAAACTGGGCCCGCTGTCAGGAACATGGAGAGAGCATGCACACACACACACACACACACACACAAACACACCACATAAATAGCTTGTTTTCAGAAGTGTGCCATCACACCCCGGTTGTGAGCCACTGGTGACAGACGCTGCATCTGGATAGAAAACACTGAGCAGTCTCTCTCTCTCTCTCTCTCTCTCTCTCTCTCTCTCTCTGTGTGTGTGTGTGTGTGTGTGTGTCTGCTGTTCAAAGTTCCTCAGACCTCATGGTCTCCTCTCTGGGGACAGTGCTGTTGGTGCAGAGTAATGCTTTTTCTTCTCTCTTTCTTCTTCACCACATCTCTTCTTCTCTCTGATTTGTTTGCCTTGACCAGCAGGATTTGATCCGTCCTCCCAGCTGGTCTTCAGCCCCAGGAAAAGAAGCTCCATCTGCTCCCCAGGCAGAATCTATAGCCCAAGTCTTTGTCCAGAAACAGAACCAGAATCATTTTTAGGGCCACATCATTTTTTCTTTTCAGAAAAGAAAAAGAGAAGATATAAAAATACTAATAAATACAAGGAATTCATGAAGCACAGTTCAGTTCTTAATATTTATAGTGAATAATTTTAAATAAGAGTCTAAATAAGAAGGGAAACACTACAAACTTGAGATGGAGACCACAGAACCAGTTACAGAGGATCATTCTGAAATACTGGAAATCACCTGAGTTTAAAGAATGGTTTAAGTTTAGACAGGAACTACTCCTTATGAAATTATGTTCCCTATATCTGAGCAAGGACTGACTCGCAAAGCATATCTAAACTTGTGACATCAGATAAAGTCACAACTTAAGATGAGATAAGATAGGGCTTTAATAATGGAACTGTAGAAATTCCTTCTGACATCCATTTTACTGCCTTGAAACTAAATGGAGCCCAGGACATACAGCAAAAATGGGGCAGGGTTTGTCCACTCAACTGCCACGGCTCAAGTGCTTTGAGCAAGGTGCCTCCAACAGCTCCTGAGGTGCCAACGTGGCGGCCCTCCACTCCAGGTGTGTGTGCTCACTGCCTAGAAGGTATTCAATACAGAGTCCAAGCTGTAAGATAGTGTATGTATCTTAGGGGTATCAAATTTAATATAGTTATAATTTGAAGACTGAGACCAGCATTATGTCCAACATTCAGGGTCTGTCTGTGGCTAGGATTGTGTCAAATGTCAATGACATTTTATGACAACACCAGTAAGGCTAAAACATACATACAATTTACGCTACCTTCTAGATGACGTCTTTTTCAGAGACACGCAGCATATTGCAGAAAGACAAGGTAAAGGCATTCATACATTACTTAGGCATGGCTGTAGAAAAACACTGTGGGGGCTGGACTGGCGGGCATGTGTGTGTGTATGTGTGTGTGCGTGTGTGTGTGTGTGTGTGTGTGTGTGTGTGTGTGTGTGTGATTATTGTAGCTGCTGAGGAAAAGATTAGTACTTTAAAATGTATTTAATTCCCTGTCTATGTATTGCCCTGTGCTTTTATTGTTTATGAATTTAATATGTACTCTCCACTGTTGTCTATTTGAAGTTAGTGCAATGTGTGTAAGAAATGTGTGTAACATTTCTGAATCTAGATAAAGTGTCCAGGTATTGATCATGAACCTTCCTGGTTAATACTGCTTGTGTGGAAAGAAAATTTTACAAGTGGTATTTAGGTGTTTTTGCCTCGTCCAGGCCTGGTGATCTCTGGCCTGATCTGGAGATACCAGAATGACCTGCAACTGGCCCCAAGCCATGAGCTTCTATTGGGAGCCAAGGCCAAAAATATCCCTCCAATTCATCATGGAGAACGCCAGCTGGGCACAAATGTTGTGTGTGTGTGTGTGTGTGTGTATGTGTGCACTGCCTCAGTGCTGGTTATTTCTCACTGACCGAAGGTGGGCCTTTCACAAGTGAAAGTGGAAATGCATTATTTAACTCTTCTCCTGCAGAAAGTGACAAGCCCAGTCACACACAGATCCCAAACACACACACACACACACACACACACACACATATATATATGTGCTGGAGTTTTTAAACCCCTCAGCGATGTAGGAGGGTCTAACAGAGTAGACAGTGAGTGGACAAAGGGTTTAAAAACTCCAGTGCCACACACACAACACAGTGTGTAATTGCAGAACAGCAAAGTGAGCCTGTATGGTCAGTGAGGCTGACAAAATGGAGGATGAGTGTAGAAACAAGGAGGTTTCAATGTTATGGCAGATCAATGCATCTAATATTTCTCATGTGAAATCTGGCTGATACCGAAGAGATTTAAATGATTTCACTTGCTGAGGTATGATTTGTTGCAGTGTAAGTGAGGGAAGCTCTCTCTCAGAACGCAATAACATGTCCATGAATGTGAGGAATGAGTACGCTAACAAAAAAAGGCAGTAGGATTGTGGTGTTGTAGCTGGTTGATACAGATTTAGAAGGGTGTGATGAGTGGAGTTGTAAGATTGTGGTTTTATTGCATTTTAAGCAGGGGTTCTCAACTCCAGGGGAAAGGACCCACTTGCCCCAGATACTTTCATATCTTCTGCAGCTCTAACACACCTGATTCAGGCCACGAAGGGCTTTGGTAATTAGCTTCTGAGCTACGTCTAACATCAGGTGTGCTATCTCAGGGAAATATGAAAAATATATATGAAACTGTGCTCCGTGTAGGGTCCTGCAGGGCTTCAGCTGAGAACTCCCTGCTCGAGAAAGATAAAGCCATTAGACCCCAGAGTAGTTTCATCCTCCGTGGTGTGGAGGAGTTAAACAGATTTTTTTTCACTTCTCTCTGTCCATCAGGACAGCTGGGAACCACCTTAAATGGACTTTTCCTGATAAAACCCACTCCACACTGTTTTCCCCCCCATCCAGACACCTCCTAGTCTGTCCTGAAATGGCAGTTTGACCGCAGCCCATTCGGGGATCTGGAGCTTAACCCACAATCTGTAATCGAACAACCCAAACGTGAGCACACAAAGATGTAAATAAATAGAGCAAAATAAAGAGCACTGAGTAAAAACAGAGAAAACAAGAACAGAGAAGAAAGAGAACATTCTCCTCGCTCCCCACTGCTGTGCGCTTGGGATCAGGGTGAACAGCGAGCAGCTCATTATCATGTAAAGGTGCTGTTTGAACAGGGAAAGAACACTGCTATGGGGTTTAACGCAGGTCATGTCCGGTTTGTCAGTTAATCATCCACAAATATAGTTCGTACACATTTGATAGTGAGAGTTGGAGGGTTGAAGGGAGTCCTGGGATTGGTATACGTTGAGACCAACCTCTGTCAGTCGCTCGCGCACACACTCATGTTTAGCAGGCTATAAATCTCCACACGAGGGTGCTGTTTGCATCCATCTTATTTATTTTATTTATGTTCATGTTGTTGTTGTTGTTGTTGTTTTTAAGGCCTGGACCTATTGTTTTAAAAACATACACACTTTTGTCCAATAAATAAAAACAAAAAACAAAAAATTATACAATGTGTAATAAACTATACACGTTATAAGCACTGGGTAATAATCAGGAAATCAGTTTCTAGAAAAGTCTTAAGTGGCCTTGCTTTCCTTGGGTGGGAGGGTTCCCTTCACCCACCCAATCACACAAGCACAGGCAGTGAGCTGATGTAGCAGATCTGGGCAGCTGACAATCTCATCCAGTGTGTTAAACTGTACAGTGAGGCTGCATTAGGTACAGTCTGAAAAGATCCAGTTGTTAGCGTCACACACTCGGAGGAAGCATGTTGTCCTCACTTTCTCAGGCACCTGTCATTGTCCATGACGTGAAGCATCATTACCCTTGGTAAGTTTTGTGAAGCTATTAAGGACCATTCGGATGACTGGATGCTTTGGTAAGGCTCTTGAGGACTATTACTCAACACTGCAGTGATGTTAAATGAGAGCATCCAGGCAGCTGTGTGTGTGTCTGAGCCCCAGGAGTTTCAGAGCTCAGAGCTGGTGGAGAGTGTAAATGAGCCTTGGGCTGGCCCTCACAGAGCTCCTCTCGTCTACCTGCAGTGACTAAGCCCATAAGCAGGTGAGCGCCGGGATGCGAGAATGTGTCCACTTATATCCAGAGAGGTTTAAAGCAGAAAACACATCTGTTTACAACACAACTTTGAGGGAAAAGACACGAGGCAATGAAAGTGGCACCTGAAATTGGTGTATGAGGAGCATACAGGAGATGGGCAAAATAATGGAAACATCTACCAACACATTAATATGACATATTAATAATTAGTTTGATTTTACTGTACATAATTGTTAATGTTTTTATTATTATAATTATTATTACACAGTCACTACTTTCTCATTAAATTTATTTTGTATAAAATACTTAGTTAACTACTTTAATTCCTGGTGACTTAAAATAAACATGCACAAATGGTAATGAGATAAAACAGAGCACAGAGCCAAGCCTTGAGCCACATTCACTGAGGAGGGGTTGAGGCCACATGCCTTTCTTTGCTCTGCTGTGGCCCTGAGTAACTATTGTAAAGAGCTCAGGTGAGAACATCTGGCAAATCTGTACTGATAGGTATAAAGGGCCAGGGAGAGTTTGGGAGAGAGAAAGAACGAGGTACAAAACAAGGAGGGAGAGAAAAATAAAGACTTTGCTTCTGTTAATACGGATGGCCAAATCACTCCTGCCCTGATCTCCTCCTCTTCCCTGGGTGTGAAACATCTTACCACATGGTAGTTCCTAAATCTAAGGCCTGAGTTGGATGAACACAAACTGTATGAAAACACTCAGTTTGACACACGTAGTGTGATGCAGGGTTTAGACTTTGCACATGGCACACAGCTTCTACAGACAGACCCGAAAGCTGCTTGGTTCGGAACAATATCCAGTGCACTGGAGTAAACAATGTGAAAAACTACAGCACTGAAGTGAAAACCAAGAGATTATAAACACTGCCGAAGACCCTGTCCCCACATTGTTTAATAAACGACAATTTAAAGTTGACCATATTATGTACTTTGCTATTTACGCTTAGCTCCACGGTGCTGGGGTTCTGGGTTCATCTTCTGGGTTCACTTCCTGTGAGGAGGGTGGTGTGTTCTCTCAGTGTCTGTGTGGGTTTCCTCCAAAGAAACCAAAAGCACACATTGGTAAGGTGGGTTGGCTGTGTGACATTGTCCATAGGTGTGTGTGTGTGTGTGTATGTGTGTGTGTGAAACTGCCAACAAGTGTTAGAGTGACAGTGACAGTGAGTTAACACATATGTCCTTTTTTCCCGTTTAGCTGCAGATAGTGTGTGTGTGTGTGTGTGTGTGTGTGTGTGTGTGTGTGTGTGTGTGTGTGAGAGAGAGAGACCTGTGAAACTGACATCTGCTCAGGCTACAAGACACACAACCAACACAATGTGGAGATCCATCTGCTCACGTCATCCCTGGTATTGAGAATAGGTTTCAGGACTCTTTCTCCACCTGGTTGTGACTAAGATCATTTTTACCTTAAAACCTACCTCAGCTCTTATTGCTCTGCCGTTGGAACAGCCCGGTGCAGTGGGATATTGGGCCATTCTTTAATAAGACACAGATGAAGGGGGTGTTCCCTCGGAGGGAGACGGCGGAATGTGTCTGACACCAGGCTGATGACACTAATCTTAAATTTGTTTAGGGAGTAGTGTGTGTGTGTAAAATGGGCTCATATTCTCCGACCATTACACTTCCTTGCAAAGTAATCACCTGTTTAATAGCTCCCACTGGCTTTAATGACCATGCTAAAATATTCATCCTTTATCTTTCTCCACTTGTAAAAGCATGCAGATTAGGGAAATGGATGAAAGACATCAGGCTGTATTACACGCTCTAATTGCTCAGGGATTCAGATCTGTGCTTATCATAACAAGGGATTTGATAGCACTTTATATACGTAACGTTTGTCTATAAGCCAACTATATATTTTTTTATCTAAATAACTAACTAATCCTGGGCAAATGAAGAGATTAAATATGAATCACTCATTAATATATGAAGTCTTTTATCATATGTACTTACTACCTACTTTTAAAGAGGACATACTCTCACCCGTTTCCAAGAGTGAACACTTAATGTCTGTGACCTGCTTTGGTCAAAACACCACAAGGATCAAACCCCACAGCGGTGTTGTCCCCGTGTTTAAACAGCCATCTTCAGAACGCCCGCTTTCAGCGCCTTTGAATGATAATGAGCTGTTCGCTGTTCACCCCGAGCCGAGTGCACAGCAGTGAAGAGCGAGGAGCAGAAGCTCTGGTTTTTAGCCATTTTTACTCAGTGCTCTTATTTCTCCACGCCTTTTGTGTCTGTTTTGTTGCATTTAGCCTCATCTTTGCACTCTCACATAAACATGGGTCCAGCGCTGTGATCGGGCTCAGGTGAAGGGGCGGGGCAATTCGAAAGTCTCTGCACTTTAGGTTGCACTTTAGGTTGCACTCTAAAGTCTCTGTTTCCTGATTTAGGCGGCAAACAGAAAACCGACTGTGGGGTCTTGTTTCACAGTTTGTGGGTTGGTGGGTCGAGAATGTCTCCATGCACAGCACACGTTTTTCATAATGTATAAACTTTATGTGCCTTTCACTATGGCACACATGAAAAGCCTGTACTCACAGTCTCCGACTGGGAATACAGTGGGATGTAGGCTTTTATTCATGTGGCTGTTATTATAAAATTTAACGGCTTGTTTAAAGATTTACTTGCCACCTACTGTTCGATTCAGAAGTGTACATAAACCTTTTACCAGAGATTTACTGGTTTAGCGACTGCATGTAAACAAAGCCACTGACCAGTGACAATTCTGCAGCGGATCTGCGCTTTAACCTCAGGCACATAACACTTTCTGACTGAGATCTTCAAACAACTGGAGCATCAATAAGCTCCCCAACCCCCTGCCAAACCTTGGATTCTCTCCCATATTCTCTTTGTGTTCTCCACTCTCAGACCTCAGTGGTCTGGAAATGACGGACTCCCAGACTTTACAAAGTTCCAGAAAAGCTGCAGTAAGCCCCCTGCTGCCAGGACACATCAGAAAGTGTCACATTAATGATGGGGTGTTACGACTGGGAGAGTGTAGCTGGAGACTTTAGTGCAGTCCACACAGAGACAATATTATTAAAACAATGAGGTGAATTTCTTTGTTATATTTGTTGTTTTTGGGGAAAAAGAAATAGAATCACCTGAGTCAGAGCTTTCAGGTAAAGTGACTGTCTGTGAGGAGTGTGGTGTGTTCTCCCTGTGTCTTGTGGGTTTCCTCCAGGTAACTGTCTGTGAGGAGTGTGGTGTGTTCTCCCTGTGTCTGTGTGGGTTTCCTCCGGGTGACTGTCTGTGAGGAGTGTGGTGTGTTCTCCCTGTGTCTGTGTGGGTTTCCTCCAGGTAACTGTGAGGAGTGTGGAGTGTTCTCCCTGTGTCTGCGTGGGTTTCCTCCGGGTGACTGTCTGTGAGGAGTGTGGTGTATTCTCCCTGTGTCTGCGTGGGTGTCCTCCGGGTGACTGTCTGTGAGTAGTGTGGTGTGTTCTCCCTGTGTCTGCGTCGGTGTCCTCCGGGTGACTGTCTGTGAGGAGTGTGGTGTGTTCTCCCTGTGTCTGCGTGGGTTTCCTCCGGGTGACTGTCTGTGAGGAGTGTGGTGTATTCTCCCTGTGTCTGCGTCGGTGTCCTCCGGGTGACTGTCTGTGAGGAGTGTGGTGTGTTCTCCCTGTGTCTGCGTGGGTTTCCTCCAGGTGACTGTCTGTTAGGAGTGTGGTGTGTTCTCCCTGTGTCTGCATGGGTTTCCTCCGGGTGACTGTATGTGAACAGTGTGGTGTGTTCTCCCTGTGTCTGCGTGGGTTTCCTCCGGGTGACTGTCTGTGAGGAGTGTGGTGTGTTCTCCCTGTGTCTGCGTGGGTTTCCTCCGGGTGACTGTCTGTGAGGAGTGTGGTGTGTTCTCCCTGTGTCTGCATGGGTTTCCTCTGGGTGACTGTCTGTGAGGAGTGTGGTGTGTTCTCCCTGTGTCTGCGTGGGTTTCCTCAGGGTGCTCTGGTTTCCTCCAACGGTCCAAAAACACATGTCGGTAGTTTGATTGGTGACTCAAAAGTGTCCATAGGTGTGAGTGATTGTGTGAGTGTGTGTTGCCCTGTGAAGGACAGGCGCCCCCTCCAGGGTGTGTTCTCGGCTTGCACCCAATTATTCCAACGCGAACCTGAACTGTATAAGCTATTTCAGATAATTAATGAATCTGAGGTTTTTTGTGTTTTTTTTTTTTGGTGTATAATTTATTATACTTTATTATAGTTTATTATAATGAATGATAATCTAGTGTTTGGGTTTGAGCACTAAATTCTTTGGAGCTCTCCTGATTAAATATTCAGTGAAGGATTTCTAGGATATCTAGAAAATGAGAATAAAATAAAATAAAATAAATATAATGTTGGGATCTTGCCTGTGTTTCATAATGTCTCATGTGCTCAGAGCTAACATCTAAAGGTTGCATTGAAAGCCTACTCCAGTTGAAAGCTAATGGCCTTCACATCCTTCTGAGGACCATTCATTAAAGCCGTGTAGCGTAGTGTAGTGTTGTTTTCATTGACCCAGTCCCTGTCATTTCAGAATGTAAAGACCACCTATACAGGGCTTTCAAAATCACTGACTATTCTGTAGTGAAGGGTCTATGTTAGCACATGATGGTTCCTCAGGGAGGGTTACAAAGGGAAGGGAAGGAAGTAGGTTGTTATTTCTGCGTCATTAGCAGAGGAACTATTCCTGTGAGGTCTTTATACAGCAGGAGTAACACTTAGACATCTTTATGAATACTGGACTGTTTGGAAGTGTTTTACAAAATGTTGGCTTTGAGTGTGTGAGTGACTGGGTGAGTGTGTGAAATTCTCCACAGGTTTGAGTGTCTGGGTGTGTGTGTGTGGTGCTCTCTCCAGGGTGTGTTCTTGCCTTGCACACAGTGATTCTGGATAGGATCCGGACCCACTGTGACACCAATCAGGATGAAGCAATTACAGATAATTAATTCATTCATGGCGGCACGGTAGCGCAGCAGGTAGGTGTCACAGTTACACAGCTCCATTGAGCTGGAGGTTGTGGGTTCGATTCCCGCTCCTGGGGGAAGGTCTGTGAGTAGTGTGGTGTGTTCTCCCTGTGTCTGCGTGGGTTTCCTCCGGGTGACTGTCTGTGAGGAGTGTGGTGTGTTCTCCCTGTGTCTGTGTGGGTTTCCTCTGGGTGACTGTCTGTGAGGAGTGTGGTGTGTTCTCCCTGTGTCTGCATGGGTTTCCTCCAGGTTACTGTCTGTGAGGAGTGTGGTGTGTTCTCCCTGTGTCTGCGTGGGTTTCCTCCTAGTGACTCTCTGTGAGGAGTGTGGTGTGTTCTCCCTGTGTCTGCGTGGGTTTCCTCCAGGTGATGGTCTGTGAAGAGTGTGGTGTGTTCTCCCTGTGTCTGCGTGGGTTTCCTCCGGGTGACTGTCTGTGAGGAGTGTGGTGTGTTCTCCCTGTGTCTGCGTGGGTTTCCTCCGGGTGACTGTCTGTGAGGAGTGTGGTGTGTTCTCCCTGTGTCTGCGTGGGTTTCTTCCTGGTGACTCTCTGTGAGGAGTGTGGTGTGTTCTCCCTGTGTCTGCGTGGGTTTCTTCCTGGTGACTCTCTGTGAGGAGTGTGGTGTGTTCTCCCTGTGTCTGCGTGGGTTTCCTCCAGGTGATGGTCTGTGAGGAGTGTGGTGTGTTCTCCCTGTGTCTGCGTGGGTTTCCTCCGGGTGACTGTCTGTGAGGAGTGTGGTGTGTTCTCCCTGTGTCTGCATGGGTTTCCTCCGGGTGACTGTCTGTGAGGAGTGTGGTGTGTTCTCCCTGTGTCTGCGTGGGTTTCCTCTGGGTGACTGTCTGTGAGGAGTGTGGTGTGTTCTCCCTTTGTCTGCGTGGGTTTCCTCTGGGTGACTGTCTGTGAGGAGTGTGGTGTGTTCTCCCTGTGTCTGTGTGGGTTTCCTCTGGGTGACTGTCTGTGAGGAGTGTGGTGTGTTCTCCCTGTGTCTGCGTGGGTTTCCTCTGGGTGACTGTCTGTGAGGAGTGTGGTGTGTTCTTCCTGTGTCTGTGTGGGTTTCCTCCGGGTGACTGTCTGTGAGGAGTGTGGTGTGTTCTCCCTGTGTCTGCGTGGGTTTCCTCCGGGTGACTGTCTGTGAGGAGTGTGGTGTGTTCTCCCTGTGTCTGCGTGGGTTTCCTCCGGGTTCCCCACAAGGTCCAAAAGCACACACTGGTAGGTGGATTGGAGACTCAAAAGTGTTTGTAGGTGTGAGTGTGTGTGAGTGAATGTGTGAGTGTGTGTGTTGTCCTGTGAAGGACTGTCGCCGCCTCCAGGTATTCCAGGTTGGCTCTGGACATTCTGAATGAATGAACAATTAATTCATATTTAATGCTTAACAAAATGCAATTTGACATCATGTTGTGCAAGTAATCTGACCTCTTTTCTGTAAGGTTTTATATGTGTTATATATCATCTTTTACAATAATCAGATTTCTAAAAACCTTGTGGATGCATAATTCACAGAAGCATTCACAGAAAAATACCAGGCGGAACAGCATAGTCAGATTCGTTCCGATGTTATTCCTGAAAATGAAATAAATAAAAGGATAAGGGAATAATGTTAAGGCACTGGAACTTGTCCTGAAGCAGTGCACACTGATAATTAGCTCTCAGTGCAGTCACTCAGCACCTGGTCCCAGCGCAAAGGGAACATCATTGTTGCTTCTCATCTTTTTTTTTTTTTTTTTTTTTTTTTTCCAGTGCTTCACTGGTTGAGAAGGAGCCTAAAATAGGTTGTTCCTTCAGGTGGACAGGAGATGGGCTTAGTGCCAGCAAACTGGGAACAGAAGAGCTCCATGGCCCCTTGATGAAGATAGCATCTACAGAACCATTGCTTTACTCTGGAGGACATGTCCTCACGCTGGCGTTTGTCCAGCTGGAATGAGGTGTGTTAAGACAATGTAAACATTCTCAATTTTACAATGGTTACATAATAATGTAACCATGGATACCGATGTCCTTGCCTCTCATGGTCATAACACACAATATGTCTTTTAAACGAAAGACCAACAATGTGAAACCTATTTGTGGCAGTGAACACACACACACACACACTTAAAAGAAATTATGCCGCAGAATATCCCTTTTCCACCAGTCAGGATTCCTGGCAGCTTGCGTTCCCCAGCAAACCAGCTGCCAGAGTTTCTACCTGTTTTGATAGGAACTAAGGATATCTCATCAGCGCTGTAGATATAGGGACAGAGTCAGGGCAGAGTCATGGTTTGTCCATTGTTTACAGCAGGGTCAGGTCAGAGTGAGATATAATACATGTGTTGGTGAGTCATCTGCTGAGGTGTTAACAGAGGAGGATAATAGCCAAAGGACTTCATGTTGTGGTGAACACCCCCCCACCCCCCCCCCCCCCCCCCCCCCCTCAGAAAACACACAGATGGAGTATGTTCCTGTTTTATTTATTAGTATGTATTTATATAACAAGCTCTAAATGACATGCCCAACTTCATTGTGTAATAGCTCTTTATTTGAGGCTCTGAGTTCTTTCTAGAGTTTCTTTAGCTCCACACACCCACAGTGACCTTCCGGTTCACGCTGAATAAACTCATCTTCGGTTCCAGCTGGGAACAAACTTTTCTGATTACTGTATTAGTTTATGTTGATGGAAAAAAATGTTTCCACTTTTAGTTTGCGAATTGGAACCATTCCGGTTCCACACTGGAGAATAAGGGCTAACAGACACTCAGACAAGTAAAAGAACCGGGAGAAAACAGCTAAAAACCAGAGCTTCTGCTCCTAACTCCTCACTGCTTTGCTCTTGAGGCAATTTGAACAGCGAGTGGCTCATTATCATTTAAAGGAACAGGAGCTGAAACTGTCCATTCGGGAACACTGCTGTGGGCTTTGATCTTTATGGTATTTTGACCAAAGCAGGTCAGATGTTTTGTTAAGACCCAGAAGTGTGTTCCCTTGTGGAAAAGGAGCAGCATATGTCCTCTTTAATATGATGATATGCTTATTCGGTTCATTCTGCTATTGTACGGTTAGTATTACCAAAAGCAATCAGTGTCTGCAATGCACCAGTGCCCCCTCTGCGTCCAAACATGTCAGAATTAAAAGTTGAGAACCTCTCTTCAACTCAGATCAAGTAATTGTGACCCAGTTCCCCCGACAGTAGCTGAAATCTCAGCTGAAAGATTGGGGGCACGGGCCTCCTCTGACGTCTCCATCTGTTCCTCAGGAAGCGCCTGGTCCTCCCCTGCCTCAGCACCTGTGCGAAAATGTTATTGTTATGACAATTTGCTCTTTGATTACGTGGGCGATGGGACGGCAACAGTGCCACACTTGTGCTCGCCTCTGGTGCCAGTGGCATCTGCTCGGGCACCGCAGTGCTGCGGATCACCCAGACTGCCTCCATCCATCTGCTCACATGCTCCCTGTATCTCTCTCTCTCTCTCTCTCTCTCTCTCTCTCTCTCTCTCTCTCTCTCTCACTTTCTCTCTCTCTCCTTGTATATGCCCTCTCAAATGCTCACACCCACACTGCCCCACACTTTCAAACCTCAACTCATCTTTATTCACATCAGACATCTCTCTCTCTCTCTCTCTCTCTCTCTCTCTCTCTCTCTCTCTCTCCCACATACCTCTCATATATATATATATATATATATATATATATATATATATATATATATATATAAATATGTGTGTGTGTGTGTGTGTGTGTGTGTGTGTGTGCGTGTGTGTGTGTGCGTGTGTGTGTGTGTGTGTTTGTATGTTTCCTCTGCCACACTTTTCATTAAGCTGTCATTCCCCTCTCCCCACTGCTAAATAACTGCAGGTTAATGAGTATTTAGACCTATGAAATGGTGGTTGGGATCCAGGGTTGCCTGGTGATATGCAGATGCCATGGGCGTGTTCCCCCATGGCCTTTCTAGACTTACAGCTGGCGGTAAACTAAAAAAAAATCCTGGAGGGGGACAGAAGGAGGGGGAGGCCATAAAACAGGAAAGAAAAGCATCAGCAGCAACAACTAGCACAAATAAATAAATAAATAAATAAATAAACGGAGGTAACAAAGTTGCAGAGGCAAGTTTTGGCAGCGCCGGACTGTGGAGATAATTAATGTCAAAACAGCGCGGCGGAACGGCAGGACTGTGGCTGTGACAGAGCTTCAGAGGGCCTCAGGAGCTGCAGGAGAGACACATTCCAGCAGAATGCACCAGCAAGCCCCTGCCACTGGCCCTCTAATGAGGAGAGCGACTGTCAACGGCCACCTCCCCTGCTCTCCGGCTGAGCCCTTCTCCCCTGGCCCTCTCCCTTTATCCCTCTCTCACTCTCTCTATTTCTCTCTCTCTCTCTCTCTCTCTCTCTCTCTCTCTCTCTCTCTCTCTCTCTCTCTCTCCACAGTCCCCCTCCAGCATCCCCCAGGGCTCTGCCTGGCCCTTTCACACTGACTGACCGCACAGATTAATCAACACAGGCCCTTCTGCCGCTCTGCCTTAAAACAAAGCCCATCCCTGACCAGCCCTCCCTCAAATCATGCTTTCTATAATTGGAGCTTCTGCTGTTCTGATGTTCTGGCGAGGGGGCTGAAAGAGAGGGAGGGACGCAGCTCAGACGTTACCGTTAGAAGCAGAGTTGTGGATGCAGCGGTTTCAGGTTTCGCTCATGTATTTACTTATTTATTTATTTATCCCCAAGGCCTTGTGGGAGAGCACGCAGCACTGGTAATACTAAAGAGCTCCGTGTCAAACAGGCATCGTGTAAAAATGCTGCCGAGCGTAGAAACTGTTGCCTGAGAAAGAAAGGAAAGGAGGTGGCTGGGCATTTTGCTAACACCATCATTGTAAGTCCGTCTCATAGGGGTCTAACCTCAGAACGAACAGCAAAACACAGACTAGCTCTGTTTACGTGTAAGGAGTTCCACTGAGCCAGAAACAGGCACTCGAATCCGAGACTCAATTTGCACTTAGAGAAACAATCATTGTTGAGTCGTAATGAAATACATTCAACAGCGTTACGTGTTTAGATTAAAAAACATAAGAAACTTTATCCTGATACAGTTTACAGTGTAAATAGACAGCATTTAAAATACAGTTTTATTGAACTGAATGGATTATCTAGATTATTTAGTCCATAAGGCATTTATCTTTCTGCCAATGTTTATTCACTCTCAAATTAAATTACAGCAATCCTTCATTACCTTGAAGCCCTTGAAATAAAGCATGCTGTATGTTTGCAGGTAGTTAGTTAGTGCCCGCTCACCTGAGGTCAGGGAAATTCAAACAGTAATTCAGCAAGGAAAAAGAGATGGTAACATTGTGCAGTGCCAGCTGCTAACTCGCTTTCAGTGTCCAAAGACTCCTCTTCCAGACCAAGGTTTTTTCTTGTTTTATGGTCTGGCTAAAGTCATCTGCAGCTTACCTTTAATTGACTGGGTTTGTTTATGTCTAAATCAACCATCCACATGATGAACTGAAGACCCCTGAAGCTGAAGAAGTGGAAAGTAAGCTCTTGAATGCACAGAGAATTTAGTTAGGTTGCTAGACACTGGGGGTTCAGCTGTGATGGTTTAGTCAATTCATGTCTGTTTTAAAGACAAACAACAGAACAAAAGTCATACTAGACAGATTTTCATATTAAACCCTGTTCCATAGTCTGCTGACTATGTTTTTATTAGTAAAAATAGTTCTATACAATAACTAAAATAATGTATTTGAATATGTCATGTGCAATGTAACATAGATAACAAAAAAGCTCTGACTACCGCAGTAGCAAGTTCATCTGCTGGAGCTGTGCCTTTTGTCATTACTTTTGGTCACTACCTTCACACAGTATATGAGCAAGTGAACAGCTACATCCAAAGTCTTCAGCATGAAAATAAACCTTACGGAATCATCAGGCATCTCCAGATACACCCAGAGAGGTCAATCACTTGACAATGTGAACAAGAAGCTGGACAGGGAACTTGACCCAGCTAATATTCCACTGCGTGTTACATCAACTCTACTGGACTTTACTCTCTGGTGGGTCCCCGGTCCCTGGTGTGTTCTCAACTATCTCAGCTCCCCACCCCCCACTGAAATATTGTCAGTTATGTCTCAAAACCCCATGTCTAATAGGAAATGGCTTTGGAAACCATAACTACAATGGCAGTAACATTAAATGTAGTTTACTCATTGTGTATTTACATGTTGTTGTTGTTGTTGTTGTTATTGTTTGGGACTGAACCCATCTCTGTTCATCAGTTCAGACAGATCAGTAAAGTTTTTTAATCCTTGTTGCACCGTCCAGCTCTTGCTGACGTTTGAACCTTTTCAAAAGACCACAGTGTAATTATACTGCCGTTGTGAGTAAGATAAAACCAAATGTGATCTTTGCAAAAGCCAGAGATATTACAAATGGAGAGTTTGGGCTGGACATCTACATTTCATCATGATTCATCAAGTTTCTCTGGCGAATCAGAGCTCTGCTGTGTTTACAGGTTACCTTTTAGTCCCTACTAACCTTGGAACCATAAACGAGTACACAGCAAATTCACCAGTGTTAAATTAACACTTTTAGTGATTTAACGCTGTTAAATTTGCTGTGTATGTAATAAAAAACATTCTAGACACAAGGTAAAAAATTTACCTAATGTAAAGATATAAAGCAGAGTCGAATAACTGAACGCAGTGGAAAATTGCCACTAGCAAGTTGTCATTCCAATGAGGGCCACAGTCAGATTACAGATTTATTTTTTACCACATGACAATGCAGTTTTGTTAGGTTATTATCACTACCACTAGGTCTAAGGGGCTAGATGGATGTGTTAACGAAAAGAAAATATCATTTCCTATGTGAAGCACTGAAGTGTTATGGGCAGAACAGATGGCATTCATGCATTTCAACCATAAGACACTTGAGACTCAAGTTGGACTTGTGATGAAAGGCTTGAGACTTGACATGGACTTGAAAAAGAAAAGGACTTGTGAGCATATCTTGACTTCATTCCAACTGTAGATGAAGACTTCTCTGTTTGTGCACACTCTACTCAACTCTCTGCTGGAAATGACCATTTACCTGCAAACTATAAGTTTTCAGATCCAAAAGCACATGCCTGCATAGAGAACCATTTTACACAGTGTTGACCATGACATCAACAATATAAAAATAAATAGGGATAAGCATTTAGCCTTGTTACAGTCAGTAGTTACACAGTGATGCAGTTTATTCCTTCATTCATTCATTGTCTGCGACCGCAGACACACTCACACCTGTGGACATTTTGAGCCACCAATCCACCTACCAACGTGTGCTTTTGGACAATGGGAGTAAACTGGAGCAACCAGAGGAAACCCACACAGACACAGGGAGAACACACCGCACTCCACACAGATAGTCACCCGGAGGAAACCCATGTAGACAGAGGGAGAACACACCACACTCCTCACAGACAGTCACACAGAGGAAACCCACGCAAACACAGGGAGAACACACCACACTCCTCACAGACAGTCACCCGGAGGAAACCCACACAGACACAGGGAGAACACACCACACTCCTCACAGACAGTCACCCAGAGGAAACACATGCGGACACAGGGAGAACACACCACACTCCTCACAGACAGTCACCCGGAGGAAACCCACGCAGACACAGGGAGAACACACCACACTCCTCACAGACAGTCACCCAGAGGAAATACATGCGGACACAGGGAGAACACACCACACTCCTCACAGACAGTCGCCTGGAGGAAACCCACGCAGACACAGGGAGAACACACCACACTCCTCACAGACAGTTGCCCGGAGGAAATCCACGCAGACACAGGGAGAACATACCACACTCCTCACAGACAGTCACCTGGAGGAAACACATGCGGACACAGGGAGAACACACCACACTCCTCACAGACAGTCACCCGGAGGAAACCCACACAGACACAGGGAGAACACACCACACTCCTCACAGACAGTCACCCGGAGGAAACCCACACAGACACAGGGAGAACACACCACACTCCTCACAGACAGTCGCCCGGAGGAAACCCATGCAGACACAGGGAGAACACACCACACTCCTCACAGACAGTCGCCCAGAGGAAACCCACGCAGACACAGGGAGAACACACCACACTCCTCACAGACAGTCGCCCAGAGGAAACCCACGCAGACACAGGGAGAACACACCACACTCCTCACAGACAGTCACCCAGAGTGGGACTCAAACCCACAGCCCCAGGACCCTGGAAATGTGTGACAGCGACACTACCTGTTGCACCACCGTGCCACTAATGCAGCTCCAAATTGCACAGGTGGGTTAAATCACATTTTACTCAGGATGAGAGCAAACAGCTCATTGGCTGGACATGATTAGGACGAAAAGATGAAAAAAGCCTGTCGACATTTACTGCTGTGCTCAGATTGGCTGGATTGAAATGTCTCTATCAACCCTATGTAATGCACTGTGTAGGGAATGAAATAATCATTCCTGCATTCATGTAATATGTCCTATGTTGAATTATTCATTCATGATCTGTAAGCGCTTATCCAGTTCAGGGTCGAGGTGGGTCCAGAGCCTACCTGCAATCATTGGGCGCAAGGCAGGAATACACCCTGGAGGGGGCGCCAGTCCTTCACAGGGCAACACACACACACACTCACACACTTTTGAGTTGCCAATCCACCTACCAACGTGTGTTTTTTGACTGTGGGAGGAATCCGGAGCACCCGGAGGAAACCCACGCGGACACGGGGAGAACACACCAACTCCTCACAGACAGTCACCCAGAGCGGGAACCAAACCCACAACCTCCTTGAGCTGTGTGACTGCGACACTACCTGCTGCGCCACCGTGCCACCCATGTTGAGCTAGTGCCCATACATAGAGTCTTTCCTCAATTTGATAATTTGTGGCACTGCCGGTGCTGGTGTACAGGCAAAATGATGCATGCAATTTGATCTGACCATTCATATTCAAGTTACCTGCCCATGAATCCGACATGTATCCGATTTAGGAGTACATATGAAACTGACTTATATCTGATTTGAAAGATCCACTTTGATGTGTTCACACTGACCTGAAAGATGAATGAATCATTGTTGCATTAAGGCAAAAAAAAAAAAAAAAAAAGATGTGCATTTTAGCTTTGGACTTCAGCATAAAGACTAAAGACATATTTGTCATTTGCAACTCATTGGCTTGTACCTATTTCTGAAATGAAGTGACCAGGCCTTTACTTTATTGCTTGAAAATTATTGGAAGCAAAGCAGCCAACTGCACCGTGGCACATTTTCTTGTCATTACTCTCCCTTAACGCATGACTTCCCCGGCCACTTACGGCCGACGCGCTTTGAAAAAGTAATCACATCATTATGATTGCCTCGTGTAGCGACTGTATGGCCATTGCACAAGTGATGGATCTCCTGTTTGCTTTATTTGTAAACACTTCTCACCTCTTAGGCCAAAGACACATATTTCATTTCTGAGTGTCTTTTGTGGCTTCATGAATAAATTGGATCGCTCATCTTGGGATTTGGTGTACACATATTAATAATATAAGGAGCCGCAACAGCACGGCGAATCTGAGAGGGCCAGCCAGAGTTTCTCATGTATCCTCAGCAGAAGTGCACTCTGGGATCATGTCCCATGTGTGCGTGGGGCTCCAGCCAAGTTCTGCACATTGTTAGCAGATGGCGCTGGGCATGAGATGGAGCTGGCACCAGTGTGTGGCATCGCAATGCACTTGTGCGAGTTGCCATAGGATCAAACACAGCTAGCCGCCTCCTCTTTATTCCCAACCAAAAGCAGCGGGGACACGTTAGTGGATGTGACATCACCCGGTGCTTATCTGAGGCTGAGCTAGCCTAGAGTGTTTAGATACAGTGGGCTGGGAGGGTCCTAGTGTACATAAACCCATTGATTTGGGGCCAGTTCTGCATTTCATCTGGTCAAAACATACCTAGTAGCAAGTGCTGGTAGTAGAAAACATAATGCAATTGTCAGAAATTAGCACTACTTTGTTTCTCCTGTTCGAGGTGGATCAGACACGGCAGTGCTGCTGGAGCTTAAACCCTGTGTCCACTCTGTTAGAAGGGTTTAAATACTCTAGCAGCATTACTGTGTCTGATCCACTTGTACCAGCACAACTCACACTAACACACCACCACAATGTCAGTGTCACTGCCGCACTGAGAATGATCAGCCACCAAAATCATACCTGCTGTTTGGGGGTCCTGTGGAGGTCCTGACAATTGAAGAGCAAAGTGAAATTGGGTTAGCAAAGTATGCAGAGCAATAGATGGAATACAGTCTGTAATTGTAGAACTACAAAATGAACTTGGAGCTGATAAACTCCAAAAAAAAAGTATGTGTATATACATGGTACTAATATTAACTATCAACTGCAGTATCTCTGCATAATAAATTGTGTATAAAATATTATTCATTAATCACGTAAGTAAGAATACACACACACACACACACAGAGAGAGAGAGAGAGAGAGAGAGAGAGAGAGAGAGAGAGAAGGAAACATTATCTTTCTACTGGGTACACTACTGCGTAAGTGATTAATATTGTATAGACAATGTATTATGCAGAGATACTACAATCGGTATTAGTGCCATACAAAATAAGCCTCTAAAGCCTAAAATAAATATATAAACATAAAATAAATTGTGTTTTTGATTTTGTCTAAGCAACAGGGAGTGAATAGTATGGTTACCCTCACTAATTATGAAAAGCTGTGGCAAGTGTATTGGAGTTTATTACATGATGTAGTAGATATGTAGTAAATAATGAAGTCATCTGCAAGGAAAAGCCTTATTAGGTCCATTTGCATCGGAGGGAATATTTTATAAACGAGACGCTACATACCGCTGAGGCTGTGACCCATTAAGAACAGGATCCTTGCTCAAGGGCACAAAAAAATGTCCCTCTCGGGGCCAAACACTCGACAATTAAAGCAGGAGGCCAATACTTCACACCACCCCATGCTGGCGCAGTCGAATCGGCCCTTAATCATAACCAGAGGACTAAATTTACAGCGACTCTATGGCAGGGAGCGCTACAGTCAAAGAGACTTGAAAGTCAAGAGGGGCTCGGCTTGTAAATGAGCCGGACCTGTTTTTACGGCCTGGAAAATGGAGGATAATGTAGGATTTGCCATACGTCCGAACAATTGTGGACATGAACTCACCCAGCAATTCTTCTGAAATGAAGGGCATTTATCAGGAGTGTGTTTCCCCTGTTTGCTGCAGCGTGATGGAGTGGGACATCACTGTGAGGATTTGATTGCATTGAACAACATAAATATCACGAGCATATGATTAGTTCCAGACCCCAAACACCACTTCAACACATCCCCCAGGTACTGAATCACAGAGAATGGAGGATCTACTTCACAGCTCAGGGCTGGAGGGCTTTATACCTCGCATCAGGCTTAGTTCTCCATCAGGCTCATGGTCAGCTGCTCCAGAGACACCCCATTTCATTTCAAACTATTACAAAGAGGTCATACAAGCTGAGACGTTATAGTGAAAAAAACAGCACTGTGTCCACCCTCAACACCCATGGCTGAAGTCAAGACACCTAAACTCTTATTGCTCCACGGGTACTTGAAAGTGTGGTGTGTGTGTGTGTGTGTGTGTGTGTGTGTGTGTGTTGGGTTAATGCTGTAATGACACTAAAAGCACATTTAAAACCATGTTTAATTAACCAATAACAGATTTGGGTCATTTTCATATGTGGCCTTTGAGGAGATACGTAACCAGTTCCTGGGCATGCGACATGAATGTGAACGGTCAGACTGACTTTTGTGCATCTTTAAACATGCACACATTCTCTTAGTACTGTGTCTCAAACAGCTCTGCGCCTCCTACATAGTGAACTGTGAGGTGATGAAATCACGGCTTCTGGATTCAGGAGCTGTGCAGGTGATAGCTGAATAGAAATGGACTTGTGTTAGACACATTGCTCAGTACTTGGGGTGTAGAAACATATATTTAAGGATCTACACTAGGATCATGCACTACACAGGGCTTAGGGACCCATTTGGGACAGAGCCAAATAAATGAATACAGTTGTTATTAATGGAGATAATACATTGTTTCTTCTATTTTAGTAATAGATTAGTGTAATATATTTTGCTTTCTGTGCTAGTAATACTTATTTATTTATATATATATATATATATATATATATATATATATATATACATATATATATATATATATATATATATATATATATATATATATTAGAGCTAGTCACTCTATAGAGCTATGTACCAGCCCCTACCTCTGCACAACCCCAGTTACAGTCTCAGACACATTAAGAAGGGAACAGTTCTACAAATTAACTCTTGATGAATCCACAGCTGTTCACTGAAAACTGTTCCAGGTGACGACCTCATGAAGCCAACTGACAGAACGGAGAGAGTGAGCAAAGCTGTCATCAAAGCAACAGGGGGCTACTGTGAAGAGTCTAAAGTATAAAACACATTCTGGTTTGTTTAACACTTGTGAGTTCCTTCATAGTTTTAATGTGTAGAAAATAATAAAAAAAAAAAACATTGAATGATGTGTCCAAACTTATGACTGGTGCGGTACAAGTGATCTATCTATCTATCTATCTATCTATCTATCTTAGTTATAGCTCAGTTATATTTATAAATGTGAACCCTGAGGAAACAAATGCAGGGATTAATGAGGCTGGTCATAAGAACATAGCCTTTATGTGTTACATTTGTTGTTTTATTGAATTTTTTATGGTGTAAAGTTTGTGATTGTGATTGTTTTTGCTGTGTTGTTTCATGAGTGTTCTGCCTGTGACTACATGGGTTTCCTCTGGGTGCTCCAGTTTCCTCCCACTGTTCAAAACAACCCGCTGGTAGGTGGATTGACTACACAAAATATGTCCACACACTGTCAGCAAATCTCTCACTGGTGGAACACTCGAGGGAACTTGTTATGTACCTTCTGTTAGGGAACATTATTGTTACATGTTGTTTAAAGATAAAATGTAGATTTTAAAAGTTGTGTTGATTTAATACACCCACACGTGTGATACACCTCCAGGACTTTTATTGTTTTTTTTTTTTCTTTACACACTTCTAAAATGAAAGATCATTTTAAAAGCAGACATCCACCTCTTGTGAAACATTCAAATGTATGGAACACAAGTGGACTTTAACACCACTGTTGTACCTTTAAAGGTACAGTGACAATAATGTACCTCACACCTTTTACACTGAGAGTGCAGGTGTGAGTGTGTGATGTCTTGTGATGGACTGGTGCTCAGTCCAGGGTGTGTTCTCACCTTGTGCCCCGTGATTTCGGGTCGGCTCTAGACCCACCGCGACACAGAACTTCATAAGCTTTTACAGACAATGAATGAATGAAGGTTTTTTTTTTTTTTATGCGGAAACAGAAGTTATATGTTACATAGATCTCCATCAATCCCTGTGTGTTCAGCTTGTGTTTGTGACCCCTGTGTATTTTGTGAACATTTCGTTAAAGCTGCTAGTGTTTCATTGGTTCATTGTCATTAATGTACTTTATGGTGTGATGATAGTAGTGACTCATGTTCATAGCGATTCCTGTTCGTTAAGCTGAGTGAGGGACAAAACAAAAACTTCAGGACAAAGATTATATTTACCAGAGAACAGCTGCAAACAATGCAGTAAATGCAGAAGTAAACTGTACAAAAGATCACTATATAATAAACACTACAGCCATTAAACACTGGACAGTAGCGAGTAGACAGACAAGAGTGGGTAATGGGGTGAAGAAAATAAACCCACGCTTTGTCTCCAGAAGAAATGACTGTTGTAAGTGCTCTATTATCACAGCACTCTGATATTAAAGCAAGTCGTATTGTTCTCTCCAAAGAACAACAAAGCATTCATTCATTTCTATTTCCATTTTTCTAACTCACTCAAAAAGAGCATCTGTCCTTTTGATCATGAATGGCCCAGTAGAGATGCTCCAAATAACCTGCAATGAACATCTTCTCATGAATGCATCTAAAAGCTCCTCATGGAAAGTAATCACATGACTGAGTTATGACTATGTTCCCTGACTCCTGTGGTGCTTTATTATAGTTTTAGTGAATGATACTGATGTTGAATGCTTTGTGTTTGTTTGTTATTCCTAATTTTCACTCACATGCTCAAACCTGTGGGAGAAGACCGGAGCCCCCGGAGGAAACCCACACAGACACAGGGAGAAAACACCACAGTCCTCACAGACAGTCACCTGGAGGATACCCACGCAGACACAGGGAGAACACACCACACTCCTCACAGACAGTCACCCGGAGGAAACCCATGCAGACACAGGGAGAAAACACCACACTCTTCACAGACAGTCACCCGGAGGAAACCCACGCAGACACAGGGAGAACACACCACACTCTTCACAGACAGTCACCCGGAGGAAACCCATGCAGACACAGGGAGAAAACACCACACTCCTCACAGACAGTCACCAGGAGGAAACCCACGCAGACACAGGGAGAACACACCAACTCCTCACAGACAGTCACCCGGAGGAAACCCACGCAGACACAGGGAGAACACACCAACTCCTCACAGACAGTCACCCGGAGGAAACCCACGCAGACACATGGAGAACACACCACACTCCTCACAGACAGTCACCCGGAGGAAACCCACACAGACACATGGAGAACACACCACACTCCTCACAGACAGTCACCCGGAGGAAACCCACGCAGACACAGGGAGAACACACCAACTCCTCACAGACAGTCACCCGGAGGAAACCCACGCAGACACATGGAGAACACACCACACTCCTCACAGGACCTGACGTGGGAACCCAGGACCCCCAGATCCTGGAGCTGTGTGGCAGCGACACCACCTGCAGCACACCCTCCCCAAATAAATAATTTATTCTGAAATTGTGAAAAAATGAAAAGAGCTGATGTACACTGTTCACTGGAACATATTATTTGTGCCCAGTTTTTATGTGAGTTATATTTATTCCATTATCTTTGTCTATTTTAATGAGGAGTTCTGTCTTCATACCTGGACCTTTGCTTGAGATTCACAGTCTGAACAACAGTGCTTAACACCTTTGAGAAATCATGACTGTTATTTTAATGCTTCGCAGGTGGAAACCAATCAAATCCAATTATTTGAATAAACGGAACCCAGAGTCCGTGTTAAGGCCCTGTTTTTCTGTGTAAATGTGCAGCTTCAGAGCACAGGGGTCCAGATACCTACGCAAACAACTTTCAAATAATCTCAGCAGACAGAGATTTAAGCTTGGGAAATGTTGCACTGAAGCATTTAAATTCACAGAAAAGTAGAGACTGGAAGAAGTGTAGATGTCACGAGTAATAAACTAAGAAAAAGTGCATAACTTCCATTAGATGTGAATCTTTATTTAGGGTTTTGTATCAGTGCAGGGGACTGTTGTCAGACGTTCATTGCACACACAGCACTGATTTAACGGCAAACAATGTCCATATTTTCTGTTATTACAGGATTTTCATGCTCTGTATTAGAAACACACTCTGCTACATTTTAGAAATCAGTGACTGTACATGTAGCATGTTTGAAAGTGGCTGCCTGGATCCCACCTCAGATAAGAGATCACATTGTTCTGATCTATATTTGTCTGTTCATTCATTTGTTCATTCATCTTGGGTAGCCACTTCATCTTGATCAGTGTCGCAGTGGGTCCGGATCATAACTGGAATCATTGGCTCAAGGCAGAGACACACCCTGAACAGAGCACCAGTCCATCACAGGATATCATTCACTCACTGACTCACTCACTCACTCACTCACTCACTAAATCACTCACCCATTCACACCTGCGGACAATTCCACTTGTCTCTAAAGTGAACACATTTATGGGTCGTAATAACCTCTGTGACCTGCTTTGGTCAAAATACCACAAGGATCATACCCCACTGTTTAGAACGGCCGGTTTGGGCACTTGTTTCTATAAATGACAATGAGCCGCTCGCTGTCCACTCCCTCCTCGAGTGAGGAGTGAGGAGCAGAAGCTCTGGTTTTTGGCCGTTTTTGCTCTTTTTTCTTCTTCTTCGTTCTCATTTTCTGTTTTTACTCAGTGCATATTTCTCCACGCATATCAGTTTTACTGCATTTAACCTTGTCTCTTACATAAACATGAATCCAGTGCTGTGATTGGACAGGCTCAGAAGAGGAGGCGGGGCAAGTATAGTCATTGTTTTCATTTGACATCACAATGGGAGTAGAATCAGAACTGCTCGTTTTATCCCATGATTTCAGACGGACTGGTTCTACTCCCATTGTGATGTCAAAGGCAAAGACTTAGTCTTAGTCTTGTTTGTGGGTTGGTAGATGCTCCAGATCCCCAACGTAATGTCAACATGCACAGGACATGTTTTTCCCCCCTTCTTTAAATTAATCTCTGTTTGTTACAAGATTCAAATCTCTATTGAATAAGATACTGTTGAATATAAAACAGTAATGATTCCAGTACTTAGACGTTTTCTGAACTTTTTAATGAAAATATGGATCAATAGATGGATTAATAGATGAATCAATAACTATTTTATGTTGCTCTTACTGTAGCTTCTCTGTAGTCTGCAACTCACTGAATCTTTCAACCAACAGAGGGCGCCTCAGACCAGACAAAATAATTACACACGGGGTTTCATAGAGAATTTGAACAGAAAACACAAACCTATTCATATGGAATTATTATTATTATTTCACCTGTTATTACATGCTTTCTTCATTATATAAGCACCGTGTTATTATAGGCTTCATTATATAAGGATTATTATAAACATATTCATTATAAAAACTCAGTAGTAAGAAGCAGTGAAAATATATGTTTCTCTCACTGTATCAGAAGCAGCCAGCAGAGGGCAACCCAAATCAACTTAAAAAATTCAGCATGTTGTATAACGATTTGTATTAAGTTTGGTGCAGTGTGCACACACTTCACATTAGTTATAAAACACAGCTGAACAGTAACAGCACATTCAGACAGTTTAAGAGTTTGAACCATTTATCAGATGTGGTAAATCACAGTGAGCACAGACAGGCCAAGGCCAATCAGACCTCACTCTAATTAGTCCATAAAAGGACATTATTCTTGCTCTAGTTTACATAGAAATCTACTATTCTTTCAAACAACCATCGATTTATTTATATATTTTTTTTCTGCAACCAGAAGGGGGTTATATATTTTAAAAATGTTGTCTTAAAAACGTGCAATGAAATCTTCATGGAAGGATTCATACCTTTCATTCCAAACGTGATGCATCTAATGTAGGTCCCCAATGCTGTTATAACTGAACAAACAAACAAACAGAACAATTTGAAAATAAGAAAACAGATATTGGTGAAAATCTGAATATCGTGATGAAGCTGTATAAAATAAATATATTTGTTTGTTTATATCAGTTCTCTAAAAGTTAAAAACACCTTCCAGTGTTAATCCAGTGCTTTGCCTTGTTGGCATGTCCATGTGGTGACGCTACAAGACGTATCATAAGTGAAATAAGTGGTCAATGCTGTGGCTGATGCAGCATCTCAAACACAGTGATTCAGACAGCCATGGCTTCTTACATCACACACTCGAGAAGCCAACTCATTGCACATTCAGTCACCTTCACAAAGTGTAGAGCTGCAAGTTTCTCATGTCTATATTATTCATTCATTCATTCATTGTCTGTAGCCCTTATCCAGTTCAGGGTCACAGTGGGTCCGGAGCCTACCTGTAATCACTGGGTGCAAGGCAGGAATGCACCCTAGAAGGTGCACCAGTCTTTCACAGGCCAACACACATTCACACACTCACTTACACCTACGGCCACTTTTCTGAGTCACCAATCCACCTACCAACGTGTGTTTTTATTATTAGCACCCAGAGGAAACCCACACAGACACAGGGAGAACACACCACACTCCTCACAGACAGTCACCCGGAGGAAACCCACGCAGACACAGGGAGAACACATCACACTCCTCACAGACAGTCACACGGAGGAAACCCAAGCAGACACAGAGAGAACACACCAAACTCCTCACAGACAGTCACCTGGAGGAAACCCATGCAGACACAGGAAGAATACACCACACTCCTCACAGACAGTCACATAGAGGAAACCCACGCAGACACAGGGAGAACACACCACACTCCTCACAGACAGTCACCTAGAGGAAACCCACGCAGACACAGGGAGAACACACCACACTCCTCACAGACAGTCACCCGGAAGAAACCCACGCAGACACAGGGAGAATACACCACACTCCTCACAGACACCCAGAGCAGGACTAGAACCCACAACCTGCTGTGCCACTGTGCCTCCCCATGTCTTTATTATTCATTCATTCATTATCTGTAACCGCTTATCCAGTTCAGGGTCGCGGTATGTCTTTATCATTCTTTATTTAATTATATTCTTTACTCTACATATATATTATTATTATTTCTTGTTTTCCTCTTTAGCTTCCACTGTCTATATCAGTGTTTAAGATCAGGGGATGGTATCTACACCTGCATGCACAAGATTAGGCACCTCCTCAGTCAAATGACATGTTTCCTTGACTTTCTATGTGAAAATATGTGAACACACTCAGGGATGACAAGGCAAGTCCAAACGTTGCACAAGAATGAAGTAACTACCTAACTCTCAACACCTTACAGTGAAATGTACAGCTCTATAAAGATGACCTGTGTGACTATAGGCTGCTGAAGCTGCCTGTTTGTAGTCAGCCCATATCATGGCCATAGTAGGAACTGTAGTCTGGTTTTCGCAAGGAAAAAACACACACACTTACATAGGGGCGGGGCACGGTGGCACAGCAGGTAGTGTCGCTATCACACAGCTCCAGGGTCCTGGAGGTTGGTAGGTGGATTGGTGACTCAAAACATGTCCGTAGGTGTGTGAGTGAATGTGTGCGTGTGTGTCACCCTGCGAATAACTGGCGCCACCCCCAGGGTGTGTTCCTGCCTTGCACCCAGTGATTCCGGGTAGGCTCCAGACCCACTGAACTGGATAATGGATAAATGAATGAAAAAAGCGTACATTATGATGCAATTCGTAATGTACAAAGTTCTCCTCTAAATGTCAGCAGATCTGTGAATTACATTTGGAAGCAAGATTCCGACTGTTGCTTTGTGAAATTTAAGAGTGCAACCTCACCAAATTTCCCCAAACGAACCAGCAGGATCTATCCAATGTGGTAGATGATGCAGGTTGCCGTTGTTAAAAGGTTAAAAAAAGGTCAGGTATTTGTACTCAGCGCTGGCTTTGTAAATGGGAAAAAAACAAAGTGTCTCAGTCTGAACCGGCTCAGACTTTCACTCTGTGCATCACTGGCTGAGAAACAGCATCTGTAGGTGTTAAAAAAAAAAAAAAAAAAAGGGCGAGGGGGGTTCTGCTATTTTGGCTTCTCACTCAAACATAACGTTCCACCAAAGATACATATCTGAGTGAACACAGAGGATGGAGGAGTTTGTTTTACTGTGAGAACTGAAGTACTCCAGAATCATCTCTGTTGCCTTTAAAGCATCACAAGGTAATATTTCCACCTTAAAATTACAACTTCAAAATCATTGTGAAAATTCACTGAACTGCCATTGCTACTCTGGGCACATCGCTGCAGAAACAACACTATGTAACTTTTGGAGGAAAGTAGGACGTTTAAGTGTATGGCTGTGATATTGTAGAGCATTTTAATTTGATTGTAATCAAATATACACAGCTCACAGAATGGTGCACTTATGTAGAAGTCTATATTTGGAGGCCATTCTGACCTTACATGAAACCAAACATTAATTTACACCTCATCTGGATCAAATATTCATACCAGATGATCACATAAACGTTACATTTTGAAACCGCAGATAAATTATGCTCATACATTTAGCCTGGAGGATGTAGCCTCGCTGCTAATTTGTGCACCATCACTTTACCGGCTTAGAATAGACAGACCTCTTTGTAGCTTTAAAAATATAACCGTAATGAATTAATTAGGGTCCATTAACTCTTACAATCTCCTTCCTAATTCCACAGACAACAACATGGTACTTAACAAGGCCAGTCACACACACGCACACACACACACACACACACACACACACAGAGAGATAGAGAGAGTGAGAGGATGCTCCAGAGCTCCTGTAAGATGTTCATTATACAGTCTAGACTTCCCTGTCTCATATATACACACAAACACACACACACACACACACACACACACACACCCTAACCAGACAGAGGCCTGATTAGCTGGAAACCTGACTGGTGTCTGGTGAGTGACAGTGTCAGGGAGCGAGGGTCTTGTCTCCCAGATGACATCATCAAAGCGCTGTTTTATTTGTGTTGATGAGGAGGAAACGCAGGGTCTCCAGCTCCAGGGGTGGTGCGATGATGTCATTAAATCTGTCTCCACTGCCGCCAGCTGAGAATTAACTCTACCTCAAAAAGGATTACTTTATATACGGCAGATTATTACTTACAAATATAGCTATGGATCAAATTTCCATTTTTGGGCACATTTAACCCTATAGTGACTGTGAATTACACCTACAATCCAGTCCTTTAGTGGTGTGAAATTCTATAGTGGGGTATTTACAAAAAATCCAATCCTACAGTGTTGTATTCACTATAAAGGCATCCTACTGCAGCAGAAAATCTCTGAGTGATGAATCCAAACCAAAAGTACTCCAAAGTACACTGATGTATAGACTGGTGTAGATTATAAAATCCCGTATAAACTAATCTAATTCTAAATTTGGTTTGAACAGACTCCTAAACTCAGCTTTATTTAAACTACACGTGGGAATTGCTGGCAGATGGAGGTCCCAATGCTGATATGAGTACAGTGCAGAGACTGGAACTGGATCCACCACATTACAGAGAAATATAGCACTCGTTTCTTTAGGGTCACAGACATTGTAAAACGAATAAAATTCAGGCATTAGGTCTGCAGCCCCACAGGGGCCTCGCTGAGGTCATAAGGTGGCCTTTCTCCACCAGAGCCTAGTGGACAGCAGTGAATCAACATTATCCTGAACTCAGTAGCTTATATACAGTGGTTGTTCAGTTACAAAAGTGTGAAAACTGTAACACCCTTCAACAATCTCTGTGCTAATTTGTGTAAATTATCACTAATAGTGATAAGCCTGGTGAATTTGAGTGTATGACTGTAATCCTGTAATGAGTTCAGTCTTATAGCAGTAATGTCTAGGCCATGACGTCCATCTTTAATGCTGTAATCTGTTGGAGTGTGTAGATTATGCCCTGTCCAGGATGTTCCAGGTAGGCTCTGAACCTGCTGCTACCCGAATAAAGATGAAACGTTTACCTGTGAATGAATGAAGATATAAATTATGAGCTCTTTAAAAACTTTACACAACTCAAAGTAACCTATTTACAGGTGACATAGTTTTTTTAGGTTGATACATAGATATCAGTAAAATGATGAAATCAGGACTGGATCTATGACAATTGATAATTTTGTCACAATTATTCAGCGTTGTATTAAAGTAAACATATTTTCCAAAAGTGAAGACAGTTCTGGGTTTTAATAAAACGTCTGTGGAGATTAGGCGCCTGTTCCTTTAAGTGATAATGAGCCACACACAGCTCATCTCAGAGCATGCAGCAATGTCCAGTGAGGCACACGAAAGATCTTGCTTTAACATCTCCTTTTTCCTTGATCTTCTATTTTCTCCAATCTTGTGTCTGTTATAAACCTGTTGTTTTGATCCCACAAACGCACAGGTCCAGCGCTGTGATTGGAGCGACCCAGATGAGGGGGCGGGACCATGTGTGTATGTGTGTGGGTGGGTGTGTCTTTTAACATCAAACATCATTCTCAAGAAGAGTCTGCACTGAGAGTGCCACAATATGAAATCTCATATTCTACATACATTACGAATGCTCTCCTGAGCTGTGCGTGACCATGTGTTTACAGTGTTTTGCTCTGAATAGTATCTCAAAGTCGCAGAGAGTGCACGGCCCATGCATGCACTGCTGCAAATGCAACAAGATGCAGGCAGATTTCATGCGACACTGGCTGCCTTTGTGAAGGTTTTTGCAGACGTCTTGGAGCAGGGGCCACTTTTGTCCAGCTCTGACAGATTTATCAGTCGGCCTTTTGTGGGGGCCTTTCTGTCCCCGCCCTCTTTTTTTTTCCGACTTCTGCATCCAGACAGGAAACAAACACATGTGGCCCATCGAGATTATCCGCCGGCCGAGATGTACAATGGGTCGCATTTAGGCGCTTGGAAAAGGGAGCCCCGAGTCTCAGAAGCGCTTTGGGCCAACAGCCCGATTGTTCAGCGCAGAGTCAAAGAAAGAAACCTATGAATTTGTTTAAGGCAAGTGCCTGGATCTAAAATAAAGGGCGAGAATGCATTCATTCTCCCTGGCCTAATGATATGCGATTGGATAGTTAATGAACTTCCTGCGTGCCACATAGCTCCCGTCGCCATGGCAACCGCTGGCCGCTGCAGAGCAGTTGAGGCAATAGCCAGGTTGGGGGGAGGAAAAGAAAATGAACACAGAGAACATCCTTTCTGTTCTTCGTCCACAGACCTCCAAGTGCGATTGTTCCTTCATTTATATTCACTATGAGGAAGTCTGGATCCTGACTTATCCCTCCGATAACCACTAAGCCCAGCGCATGGTCTGATGGATAGTCAATGATGTAAGTGTATTGTACCTAAAACTAAATGCTTGGAGAATATTTCTGGGATAAAATAAATAGATAAATAATAAATAAACAAAAACGGGATGCTGTGGAGCAGCTGCATATGAGACTAAGCTTAATATATCCAGTTCTAAGTATGCAGAAAAAAAGGGGTAAACAGTGATGGAGATCTACTCCTCTGGAAAGGCTTTACTCCAAGTAATGGGACATTTCTGTGAGGATTTGATGGTAGTCGAACTTAGTGATGTTTCACATCTAAAAAAGAAGGTTTAAATGTAGAGATTATATTTCGTGGACAGATATGAAAAGTATGACAGTCTGTAATTACGTGGACTTGACCCTTGTCTGATAGGATGCTGGACAGAATTGTGCAAGAGTGTTCCTCAATGGTAGAAGTGGCACATCTTTGCGTCATGTGTTCCAAAGGGAGGCACACAAAGGAACGGGGAAAATCACACCGAAATGGCAGGCACATCTGATCTTCTGAGTGAGCCGAGATACACTGAGGGCCATTGTGTGGACTGTGGAGAGACAGAGAGAGAGAGAGAGAGAGAGAGAGAGAGAGAGAGAGAGAGAGACAGACAGACAGAGGGTGGGTCAACTGTTACAGGAAACTCTGTGTCAGTCAATAGAGGCCATTGAGATCATGCATCTGACTAATAGTGTTTCCTGTAAAGATGCACTGATGAAGTGCTTGCTGAATCATGTAATGACCAATCAGGTTTGGGATCGGAAACACTGTCCTGTTACACTGTGTGTCTAACAATTTGTAGACACTTTAAAAGTAATGGACAATAATTCAGCATAAATATATAGCACAATATAAATGTTTTCAATAACAATGGTTTTTAATAAATTGAAACCCATTTTCAATATTTCAATATACATTATTTACAGCATATGTCACAGACTGACAGTCGTTGCAGAGCGCTGTCATCATTTAACTTGACTGTGATGTCATGTTTCTTGTTTATTGTGGGTAGTTTTCTGTGACTTTTATGTTGTTTATATCGATATTGCAAATATATCATATGGACTGAAATGTAGAAATATATTGTGATATACATTTTTACCATATCCTCCAGCCTTATATGATTATAATCTTGTATGTATTTGCACAAGCCCTTTGACAAACTACCATCTGCTATTTTAACTTGCTCTTTGGTTGATATCTGCCTGACAGAACTATAAAACTCATTCAAATAGTGCTTAAGTTATGTATAAAATATAGAATAAAAGTCACTAACACAAATTAACAAGGGCGGCACAGTGGCGCAGCAGGTAGTGTCGCAGTCACACAGCTCCAGGGACCTGGAGGTTGTGGGTTCGATTCCCGCTCCGGGTGACTGTCTGTAAGGAGTTGGTGTGTTCTTCCCGTGTCCGCGTGGGTTTCCTCTGGGTGCTCCGGTTTCCTCCCACAGTCCAAAAACACACGTTGCAGGTGGATTGGTGACTCGAAAGTGTCCGTAGGTGTGAGTGAATGTGTCTGTGTTGCCCTGTGAAGGACTGGCATCCCCTCCAGGGTGTATTCCCGCCTTGCGCCCAATGATTCCAGGTAGGCTCTGGACCCCCCGCGACCCTAAATTGGATAAGCGGTTACAGATAATGGATGGATGGACAAATTAACAACAGACCATGGCAAAATAGACACTAATACAAATGAAGCAGTAACACAATATATATATGATAACGATATAATATTATAAGTTATAGTACTTCTAAACTAAACTTATACTTCACTAAGCATATACATACATTTAAACTGAATTAGAAGAGTGGCAAAACTAACATGACTAGTACGCTCAGTATACATGAAGTGTATATTAATATCATTTAAATGACATATACGTGTATAGATTTAATGCAAATTCATTCATTCATTGTCAGTAAGCTCTTATCCGGTTCAGGGTCATGGTAGGTCCAGAGCCTACCTGGAATCATTGGGCGCAAGATGGGAATACACCCTGAAGGGCAACACACACACACTCACACCTACAAAGACTTCTGAGTCGCCAATACACCTACCAATGTGTGTTTTTGGACTGTGGGAGGAAACCCACGTGGACACAGGGAGAACACACCACACTCCTCACAGACAGTCACCCGGAGGAAACCCACACAGACACAGGGAGAACACACCACACTCCTCACAGACAGTCACCCGGAGGAAACCCACACAGACACAGGGAGAACACACCACACTCCTCACAGACAGTCACCCGGAGGAAACCCACACAGACACAGGGAGAACACACCACACTCCTCACAGACAGTCACCCGGAGGAAACCCACACAGACACAGGGAGAACACACCACAATCCTCACAGACAGTCACCCGGAGGAAACCCACACGGACACGGGGAGAACACACCACACTCCTCACAGACAGTCACCCGGAGGAAACCCACACAGACACAGGGAGAACACACCACACTCCTCACAGACAGTCACCCGGAGGAAACCCACACAGACACAGGAAGAACACACCACACTCCTCACAGACAGTCACCCGGAGTAAACCCACACAGACACAGGGAGAACACACCACAATCCTCACAGACAGTCACCCGGAGGAAACCCACACGGACACGGGGAGAACACACCACACTCCTCACAGACAGTCACCCGGAGGAAACCCACACGGACACGGGGAGAACACACCACACTCCTCACCCGGAGGTTTTTCACAAGGGAAGGTCAGGAATCTTGGTGTCATTTTGAACTGTACACTGTAATTTAATGGCCACATTAAACACAGAACCCATACACAAATCCATCTAAAGACATCTGGGATGGTTGTGTCCTTATCTCTCTCTCTCTGTAGCTGAGACGCTCACACATGTTTTTATTAAATCTAGACAGCACTACTGTAACACATTACTTACTCATTCTAGACTCTGAGACTTATCACCCCAACACTCAGATATCTTCACTGCTTCCCAGGGCAGCTCTGTGCAAAACACTTCCTCTGATTTTCAAATCCTTACATCAGCTGGCAACTTGAAGTGACATTTTGTTATATGTTCTTCGCTGAAATTCTGTATAATTAGGTACCTTGAAAGCAACTTATAAATAATAATTTATTATTATTATTATTATTATCATTATTATTATTATTATTACTAGTAATAGTAGTAGTAGTAATACAATAGTAGTAGTAGTAGAAGTAGTAGTAGTATGAAATAGTAGTAGAAGTGGTAGTTTGTAGTTGTAGCAACATTACTAGTAGTAGTAGTAGTAGCTGATGTTGTAGTTAATAGTAGTAGTAGTAGTAGTAGTAGTGATAGTAATATTAGTAGTAGGAGTCATAGTAGTAATGAATTCTAGATTTTAAGTTGCACCCACTGTGGACACAGATATCAACTGCACACCAGTGGCTTGTATAATCTCCAAAGTAAAGTGTAGCTGAACATGAGCTGCACATTTAAGCTCACCATGCTCAGTGCAAAATGGCTAAAAAATTGGCTAGAGGGGTATAACTCTGGGTGGTGAAACATTATTTAAAACGTTTGTGATTAATCAAATTGTGATGGTGTTTGTGAACTAATCATCCAACATGAGGACCTGACATCATTAAGGTTCTCATGGATGAATGATATCCAATTCACACAGCAGTGGTCCAGTGTCTAGATTAAATGGGATAAGCTCCTAAATCATTCCCTTCATTTCAAAAGAAATGCTGGATGATCAGGAGGCCATAAGCAATGCAAATGTAAAGGGACATAAGATAAGGGTCTGTATTTTTGTTCCTAGGCTCCCCCTACAGTTGCAGAGTGCAATTCATGTTTTGAACCCCTCTGCCCTGAATTTAAGAGGGAGGGGAAGTAGGAGGCTGGCAGGTTTCCTATCCTCCTCAAAAAATTACATAGTGCTGTATTAAGCCCAGAGCAGCAATGAGGCAGGTTCTATTCTCCTTATAGTAGCTCATTTAGAAGCTATAATTGTAAGGTTAAAATACTACCGACTGTTCCTTTAAGATCTGTTCAATCTCCACCAAGCTCAATATCAGCGCAACCAGTACCTTGTCATATCTCCACCGTCCGGATCCATGCTGCTGTGCTGGCAAATGTCCAGATACTCCAGATGTAATGGCTCAGCGATACGCCCTGACACGTCATTTAAAAAGCCATTAAAATAATTTCAGTTTGACTTGTCACTGCATAAATGTCACAGCGCTGGAATGAGATATAGCAGCGAGAGCCAGAGGCCGTGTTTGATGGCTGTCTGTCAGCAGGAGCAAATGACTCCACCGAGCCGGAGCTGGGATGTCTTAATGACCGTGGGCCACTCTGGAAAGGTGCGAAGGCAGGGTCAGAACCAGGGCCTGTCAGTCAGCTCAGAAGTGGGGACGAGTATTTGATGTCTGTGTTTCTGAATAAGCAGCAATTATACCCCTCCAGTCCACACTTGGCATTGATGATGCTTATATTTTAACTGGATTCATGCTTCTATAGAATCCCCTATTTCTAACTATAGTGATTATTGTTTACAAGCAATTGGGTAGTTCCTTTTGATGCCTGTGCTTAAAATGGCTGCACTTTAAAGGAACACTAGGTATTATTTTCACCTTAAAAATTACAGCTTCAAAATAATTGTGATGATTCACTGTCCTTATAGAGTCTCTGTTAATGCTACTCTGGGCACAACACTGCGGAAACTGCACTATGTATGTTTTGGAGGGGGGTAGCAAAGCAATATTCATAAACCAAAACTTGTAGAGTTGTGTGGGTCCCAGGTTTACAGCAAATCGTTTTCTTGGAATTATGCTTTCCTTGGCTTTCTCAACTCATCTCTCTCTTTATCTCACTCTACCATGCTAACTCCCCACCCCTCTCAACCTCCCTCCCTCTTTTACCCCTTAGCAACCAAAAACAGATCGTTTTCTTGAACGAAAACATGGAGGGCAAGCATACCCCAGATCATTCCTATCGATTTTCATCATTTCTACCTGTTTAATTAGCTCGGCGGCTTAAATTGTAAGTGTGGCCCCTGGACTACATGAATCGATCATGTGTGCACACTCTCTAAATCATTCGCTCCTGCTTCTTCTCCCCTGAGCCCAGTGTTTGGCTTGTTACTAAACATGGAGCGGTTATGTGGCAGGTCAAGCGAGCGTTTGACTGAAATGTGACAAAATCCAATCTTGGATTCCTCAGGGGAGAGCGATTCTATCACCACATCTTGGGAAACCTCTGGGATTTTGGGGCCAAGCCGCGAAAACATAATCTGAGGGACTAGCACTAGTGCATCTACAACACGCCTGAGGGATCGTATTGAATTCCTGAAGAACAGCACGAGGAACATCTGTCTGAATCCATTGTGAAATATTATTACTGATTTATTATTGAGTAGAAGTACATTCACCCCAACAACGAGGCTCAATGTATGAGATTAGTCTAGATAGTCGTCCCCTTTAGAAGCGGCCAGGCTCCATTGTGCTCCACTCAGATGGGGCAGAGAGACGACGAGTGAACCAGGCCATGAGAGAACAGTCAATTATTTGCATGATCACACCATCATTGTGTGGCAGTCATCCATTGAGAAATGCAATTATGTTATGTTAAATTCTCACAGCGGAGCTCCTCCACGGACAGCACCCTCAACATCTCTCTCCTGTGTACTCTCCAGAGACACGTTATCCCATTACACTCAAAAGGTACAGTCTACATTACATGCAGATAATAGCAATAAACCCACTAGGACAGTATTGGATTTACAACTTCATGCAGAGGTGTGGGGTTAATGTCAACAAACCCGCACTGAACCATATTTACAGAGCCATATTGTGTTTCAAAAAATAAGGTCGTGTTAGAAAAGTTTGAGCAATGAGGACTTTGTGACAGTTTTTAGTCAAAACATAACACACAAAATTGTGTAATAGTCTGTAAACTCAACTGATACATACTTTTACACTGTTGTTTAATAAGTGAGTTAAATAAAATATATTAAAATAAAATATGCTGTTTTTCTATTCTCAGACATTAGCCTTATCTAGTCAAACTGGCAGCTAACATCATCCAAAACTTGATACTTTTCTACTGATTTAGCTTAATTCCACACTCTTCTGAGAATTAAAAAATCTGCTAATGTTGTACAGTGCTCACTGAATAAAGGAAAAAATTCAGAATTTCAGTGTCTATAAATGTCTCTGTAGTGTAACTGTATGTTGGAGTAAACAGCTTTAGCTGTTTTTAGTCTTTAAGTATTTCAGTGTTAAATGGCAGAAATAAAGAGTTATTTCCTCTTAACTAACAACCTCTATGTTGTTATTGTTAAAAGCTCAGGGCCGTACTCTGACAGTAATAAAGCTATTCTGACTTTTTTTCACCCCCCTTCTGTCTGTAACAAAATTTCAAACAAAATGTCACACATTCACTTAGTCACTCACATCTGTGGACAATTTCACACAACCAATTTACCTACCAACATGTGCACTTGGACTTTGGGAGGGGAGCCGGAGTACACCCCACACTCCTCACAGACAGTGAACCTAGGAGAAGACAGAACCCAAGACCCCAGGACCCTGGAACTGTGCAGCAGTGACACAACCTGCAGCGCCACCCCGCTGCCAGTACATACAATTAGAAATAAACCAATTGAAAAGTATTACAGAACATTTTGAAGGTTCTGTCTGAGCTACTCTCACAGTTAAACAGCTAATCACACTCCCCACATTAGACTACACTTCTCTGCTACTTACACTATCATTAATCACCAGCTGGACTCAAAACACCAAGAAACACCTTTGTTATACATACATACTTCATCAAAACCAGTGAGGAAACATTCCTTGTGTTTACAGCGACCTGTTTGAGAGGCATTCCCATCATGCCTTTCTCCAGGCCATCATTAGAAGCAAAGCAGAGTGTTCTAACCAGAGTGGGATGATTTCTCCAGGGACTGAGCATCTTCCCCTCATAAGGCTATGGAAAAAAAAAAAAAAACGCATTCCCTCTGACACCTACTGACATTAATTGTCGAGCAGACTCCAGTTATGGCCCTGATCTCTCAGTGATGTGTTCCTTCAGCCTGACACATGCACCTTCTGTGATATTTGCTCTCTTCCCATTGGCAAAACATTAATTCTTGGATCGCCCAGTGGGAGGATTACAGAGAGGCAGGGAATATAGCCGTGATATAGCCGATCACACAAAGATCCTGGTGTTAGATAGAAATGGCATTAAGCGGTGTGGTGGCGAAAGATAGAGCTGTGTGTCATGGTGAGATGACGTGGACAGAGACCTTCATTTAAATTTCTGTAAGAGCCAAACTGTCTCTGGTCTCCTGGAAGGATTAAAATGAGACATCAGTTCAGCTCTATTCGTGGCTTTCAGACTCAATTTGATACTGGACACGTTAGGTGTTTTGCTGAAGGCACGTTTCTACATCAACACGTCAACTATGAGAACTGACTGCTCTCATACATCTAAATAATCCCAGTACTTGATTTGTGTTATTGTTATGAGATAATTAATGTTATTCCGTACATCATGGAATGGTGTAAATATTGTGATTATCATTAAATATGTTACTAAGCTTATACACTATTAGGTTGCAATCCATTACTATACGCAGTAAACCCACACCTGTATTCGGAATGAGGTAAAGCATCTGAAAACATCTGGAGGACTATGGCTGTGAGGACCTTAATGCAACAGAGCCTTCAGCATATACTTTGTTTATTTAGGTGTGTCCTACTCTGTTTATCAGAATTAGAATCACTTTAGCCCTGTGAAGGACTGGTGCCCCCTCCAGGGTGTATTCCTGCCTTGCGCCCAATGATTCCAGGTAGGCTCTGGACCCACCGCGAGCCTGAATTGGATAAGGGTTACAGATAATGAATGAATGAATGAGAATCACTTTATTGGCCACTGCGCTGCACACAGAGGAATTTGTTCTCTGCATTTAACCCAATCCATGCAGTGAAACACACATTTATACACACTAGCAAACACTAGGGGGCAGCGAGTACACATGCCCGGAGCGGTGGGTAGGCTAGGAGTTTAAGTGCCTTGCTCAAGGGCACTTCAGTCATGACCTGATGGCTCTGAGGATCGAACCAGTAACATTCCCATAACATACCAGTAACAAGCCCAGTTCTCTAACCACCAGGCCATAGTTGCCCCATGCTTCATCTTCTTGCATAATGTTGGTGCAGCGAGCACAGATTAAAAGCAAAACAATAAGTTAATCTTTGCTAATAAGGAAAATATTTAATTAATTTTAGAAATCTCCAGAAAGCCTGAGACCTAGTGACAAACACTGACTAAAGTGTCTGAGACTAAGGCAGATTTTTATGCTTTTTTTATTTTTGGACTCACAACTTAAACCAGACACCACCTGGAGAGGGAAAAGAATCAATAGAGCAGAAGATTTACAATATTAAGGTCATGGTTTTGTTACATATCTTTAATAATATGTAGGTGTATATTACACACGAACACAGATATGTTTTTGTATTTTAAATGTATTATTTATGTCATTTTAAAATTTAAGCAAAAACAACATTTTTTGGTTCAAGTCAGGAATTGTTTTAGGTGTCCACAGCTACAGTCAATTGTCCTAAGAGCACTGTGTGTATTTGTGTGACTGTGTGTGTGTGTGTGTGTTTTCCCTCACTTTGTATCTCCAGGCAATATAAGATTTGACGACTTCACCCTGGGGACCAGCAGGCTTTCAACCTCATGAGTGAGAGAAAGAGAGAGAGAGAGAGAGAGAGAGAGAGAGAGAGAGAGAGAGAGGGAGAGAGAGAGATGAAGAGAGAGAGAGAGAGAGAGAGAGAGAGAGAGAGAGAGAGAGAGAGAGAGAGAGGGAGAGGGAGAGAGAGAGAGAGAGAGAGAGAGAGAGGGAAAGAGATGGTGGGGAGAGATAGAGAGAGAGAGAGAGAGAGAGAGAGAGAGAGAGAGGTTGGAGTGTAAGAAGTGAGAGGAGGCTGACGGAAAGAGAGCGAGAAAGAGAGAGAGAGAGAGATGAAAGGCAGAGCGAAAGAGAGGGAGCGGTGTTCCAGACCACTGCTATTCTATTAGTCTTCTTCAAGCCCACTTCTAAAGGCACCTAATGGTAGATGACACACAACACAATAATCCTATTGTACTGTGGCGGTGCATAAGCTGATATTAAAGGCAGCAGGCTGTTGGATCTCTTATCATTTCCTACCTTCAGATCAACTTATGAATGATTCAAACCTACCTCCTCTTTGTGCAGGGGAATAAATACAGCGTTACACTGGAGTACACCAGGAGTGAGTGGTGTTTCAATGTAGAAGCACTGTAGATATCACACTGTATACCTTTCAGTATATCAAACCCATATCGGAACAGAATACTGCTTTTAACTTGAATATACACATTGTTGTTTGTGTTTTATAACACTTAAGAATAACTCTTTAAACTGTGCAAACATTTTATTACACTGCAATGATAGAAATGCTTTAAAATGACCTGAAATAACCTGGATCCAGGTTTGTATTTTGTTACATTCTATACATTTGATCCAATCAGTTCTGCTTTCACACGGTGGTTTAGTGAACGGATCAAAACACTCTACTACATCCTGTCGTCATCTCGTACACTTTACGCTGGTTTGTAGAGGGCCATGTGTTTGAATAAACAGACTCATTTCTACTATGTTCTACTGGTGACTCAAAGGTGTCCGTAGGTGTGAGTGTGTGAGTGAATGTGTGAGTGAATGCGTTGCCCTGTGAAGGACTGGCGCCCCCTCCAGGGTGTATTCCTGCCTTGCGCCCAATGATTCCAGGTAGGTTCTGGACCCACCGCGACCCTGAACTGGATAAGGGTTACAGATAATGAATGAATGAATAATCACAATGATTGTGAAGCTGTCAAATATATACTCCCTCGTCTTCCTCTAATGGTCATGTTCAGAGTGTGATCTAAAACATTTTTGATATAAGGCGAAACATTTCCCAAAACAGACTCTGCACTATTTTACAGCCATCTCTTCGCTTAGACGTTTACAGCGGTGGAGCAGTAATAAACCTCTTACACGGAGCTTAGAGAAGTGGAGGGTAAATAAAATGCTGTATTTATGTTGTAGATAAGACGATGCCTGATCACCACATCCACTGTAAACAAATCTGAATTGGCATGTTCCTCTACATTCAACCCTTTCATGTCAATGGTGGAGCTCTTAATTTTATGAAGTGCTATTACTCCCTCTCGTATAAAACAATTTTAGTGTTGATTTATTGAATTACTCTGTGATTATACTGTGAGCAGTAGTAGAGTAGATGGTATCACTGGTGGTGTTACTGTTAACCACCTCAGGCTGATATTCATCTTCACAGTCTGGTGTTCTTCTGGTGTGTTTCATATGAAAGTGCACACTCGGCCGGGTGTAGAGTCAGCAAGCAGAAAACAGGCTGCATTTTTACTTCCACATCATTTATTCTCATTATGCAGCCCTCAGGATATCAGTGGATGGATCTCTGCCCTGTGGAGATAGGAGAGAGAGAGAGAGAGAGAGAGAGAGAGAGAGAGAGAGAGGAAATGGAGGGCCAGAAGGCATTATTCTATTGAAGCTGGACTGCTGAACTTTGACACTGCAGACAGAGTTAGTTACTATTTGCTAAAGGAAGACTGATGCCATTGGTTCATTCCTGCACTTTCTGCTTCCATAGCATAATGAGCTTGGGTCTGGAATGCTTTAAAAGGCTTTTAAAGGAGGCATTGTTAGAGGAGAAAACGCCCCCAAAGTGTTCTGGTGTCTAAAGATTGTGTGTATTATGGCCAAAATATTTCAGCCACCTATTTTTGTCCAACATTTCTTCTGAAAATGAGGGCGTTTGTCCACTCTTTACTGTACTCACAGAAAATGCACAGCCTCTACTGCTCTCTGAGAGCTTTACACTACATGCCGGAACATTCCTGTGAGGATCTGGTTGTAGGATCAGTGCTGTCCAAATAAAAACAGGTATCTCCAAATTTGTTGATTTTTAGTTTACTGCATTATTTGAACACAGCTGCTGTCCATCACACTGTGTGAACCATCCATGATGAATCAACCAATAGAAATGCTCCATAATTATCTGGAATAAACTCTTTTTATATTGGAATCCACTGAATGTTAAGAAGGTTTTTTCCTGCTCCTGAAAAGTTACGATTTTGAAGACATGTTTTTCTTTGGACAGTGGTGATATCTGAGATGAAGTACTGCTTGAATAGTTTTTTGACCCCAGGTCCCCCTCAATCTCACCCCAGTGATATCTGATAAAGCTCCAACACTCCACAGAATGCAGTTCCACTACTGGAGGGCTCTATAACCCAGGCTCATGTGCAGCTGCTTCAGAGGATCCAATTCTGTTGGCAATTCTAGGACTCTGTGAGGAGTGTGGTGTGTTCTCCCTGTGTCTGCGTGGGTTTCCTCCGGGTGACTGTCTGTGAGGAGTGTGGTGTGTTCTCTCTGTGTCTGCGTGGGTTTCCTCCGGTTGACTGTAAGTGAGGAGTGTGGTGTGTTCTCTCTGTGTCTGCGTGGGTTTCCTCCGGTTGACTGTCTGTGAGGAGTGTGGTGTGTTCTCTCTGTGTCTGCGTGGGTTTCCTCCGGGTGACTGTCTGTGAGGAGTGTGGTGTGTTCTCCCTGTGTCTACGTGGGTTTCCTCCGGGTGACTGTCTGTGAGGAGTGTGGTGTGTTCTCCCTGTTCCTGCGTGGGTTTCCTCCGGGTGACTGTCTGTGAGGAGTGTGGTGTGTTCTCTCTGTGTCTGTGTGGGTTTCTTCCGGGTGACTGTCTGTGAGGAGTGTGGTGTGTTCTCCCTGTGTCTGTGTGGATTTCCTCCAGGTGACTGTCTGAGAGGAGTGTGGTGTGTTCTCCCTGTGTCTGTGTGGATTTCCTCCAGGTGACTGTCTGTGAGGAGTGTGGTGTGTTCTCCCTGTGTCTGCGTGGGTTTCCTCCGGGTGACTGTCTGTGAGGAGTGTGGTGTGTTCTCCCTGTGTCTGAGTGGGTTTCCTCCAGGTGACTGTCTGTGAGGAGTGTGGTGTGTTCTCCCTGTGTCTGTGTGGGTTTCCTCCAGGTTACTGTCTGTGAGAAGTGTGGTGTGTTCTCCCTGTGTCTGCATGGGTTTCCTCCGCGTGACTGTCTGTGAGGAGTGTGGTGTGTTCTCCCTGTGTCTGCGTGGGTTTCCTCCGGGAGCTCTGGTTTCCTTCCCCTTCCAATAACACACGTTGGTAGGTGGATTGGCGACTCAAAAGTGTCCATAGCTGTGTGTGTGTTGCCCTACAAGGGACCTCCAGGGTGTGTTCCCCCCTTGCGCCCAGTCATTCTGGGTAATCTCCGGACCAGAGCTCTGGATTTTAGACGTTATTTACTCTTTCTTTTCTGTTCTAGTTTTCTCTTTTTTACTCAATGCTTTCTACACCTTTTGTGTGTTTTGCTGCATTTGACCTCATTGACAATTGTGTGTTTTTTAATAGTATCACCCCTTTAAGAATGCAGCTGTAACTCTGTCAGAAATCATTTGCGTACAACCATTTTAAGTGTGCTCTCCAAACAAAAACACTCCTTAATTCATAGTCATTGTGGTGTAGTAGAGTCTATTTACAAACTGCATTCGTAATGAGCCAACAGAAAGACCTTATATCGTCATTAAAGTCTTAACTGAAGCTATCAGTAAGTGTATGAAATGGGTTCAGTTTTCTGGCTGCAGCCTCACACTTCCCCCAGAGCTTAAAAACAACCTGAGAGATTGCGTTAGGTTATACAGTGTACGTATGGCCTTAGTGAGATCCTGTTATCTCCACTCGTCCAGCTGTGACGTCTCACATATAGCTGGACAACCCCCTCCTCACTTCTCTCCCATCACGTGTCTATCTGCTTGCTGGTTTCACAGTGGGTTGGGGGTAGACATCATTCTCCTCGGCTCTGGAGTGGAGCCTGGTGTGTGACAGGTGTCCTCAGGCTGCCAATAAATCAATTCAGATTTGAGAGTTCCTTTTGAAAAGTAGGTAGCTTCATAAAAAGCTCCAATTACGATTCGGCGGCTGGCAAATGTCATCTGGTAAGCCCCCTCAATAAGATTAAATTGGCCCAAATTAGATTAGCCTTGATTATCTCTGCTCGTGTGCTGTTATGGTCATATGAGAAGGACCCATGGAATGAGTTGGAGGGTGACTCACTCGCCTTGGCTCTTAGATGTGTCCCCTGCTGGACTGAAAGGAGGGGTTTGTAATTTACAAAGTAATGAGAGGAGATTTCTGCCCATTTTAATGATGAATGATAAAAAATATTTACACTTACATAGTATTTTTCTAGACGCCCAAAAATGCTCTTTGGGACATTACAGACTTGCCTCACACACCACAACAATGGACGATGCAATGGCAGCGATGGTCTCACCACACATCAGCTGTCAGATAGAGAGGAGATGAGAGGGAATGGCTGAACTGGTTTATTGACGATGTGAAAGATCAGGAGGCCAGAACTGACCACAGGGGCAGATTTAGCTGGACACTGGGGTCACACCCTGACTCTTTTTCCAGAAAACATCCAGTGATTTTTACAACCTCAGAGAATCTGGTCCTTGGCTGTAGACCACTGGGACTGCGCCCCCTGTTGGCCCCACTTACTCCTCCTTTTCCAACACCTCCCAAGCTTGTCTAGAAAGCCTCACATCCAAATAGTGACCAAATGAACTACAATGGATTTACATGTTGCATATTTAGGTAAAGGAATACTACGTCATATTTTTAGCTTACAATTACAGCTTCAAAATCACTGTGATGCTCCACCAACCTCTAATAGTGAAATTAGATCCCATGATGTTGTTTTTCTGGGTTTCACACTGCAGAAACTGCACTATGTACATGTACATCCCCACTGATTTCAGTACAGTTCTGTAAAATGAATCAAACTAGCAGGAGCCCCAGGAAGAAGAAAAAATAAATCGTACCCAGTGTTCCTTAAATGGTACACTTATTTATGGTACAATATTTATGCACCATAAAGATCTAGAAGAACCACTCTGGTTCCATTAAGAACATATTTAACAGGATGTGTCATATTTGCAAGTGACTTTGACACGCCATCACACATCAGAGAACAGTGTATAACTTGTATAATGGGAGCCCTTAAACTGGTAAACAGCTCTTCACATTTTATGCACAAATGTTTGAAGACCATTTAAAAAGAGCAAATTCAGTTACTTTGAAATTCAGTTAATTTCAACCTAAAACAAGATGCTCCGGAGTAGTCACACATGAGGCTACTTCATGGTCTCTATTTTAAGGGTATAAACCCATCAACACTGACCTGTAGAAATGTGGAGCTGTATTGTTTGGAGTAAAATAGAATCCCATCCAATTAATTTGGGATGAGTTGTTGTTGCTGTGATCCAGAGCTAATCATCCAACATCAGCACCTCACTATCACCTCATGGCTGAGTGCCATCATATCCACATAGAAATGCTTCAAACTCTAGTTTAGAACCCTTTTTTCCTTAAGATTATAAGTCAATACTGGGTCAAAATGCCTAAAATTACTCCATATTTCAGAAGAGCTTTTGGTTGAACAGGTGCAAGCAAGGTTCTCCACAACCCTTTGAGGCAGCATTGCTGTAGAAGTGTGTTTAAAAACCATTAAACATCATTAGTATATTCACTGCTGGAGCATGTGGAGTTTGTCTAGTTGTTAAATTACAGTATACGTGCATTCATCTGAAAAGCATTAGACTAATGAGAAACTACAGCAGTCCTTTGCCAAACTGCTGCACAAATGGGTCAAAAAGCAGTGAAATTTATGAAGGAATGCAGCTGCGGATCCTTTTAAAAGACCCATACAGACAAAGTGTTCACGCCTGCTTGTGGGCCATTACCATGATAATACTCAGCGTAACCAAACGTGAAGGTTGAAAGGTTAGCGTTCTCCTAGATCCCTCTCCCCTCAGGCGGAGAGAAGCAGCGCTGCTGTCTGAGGTGCTGAAAAGCAGCAAGAACCATAAACAGCCATATACTGTTACCACAGGCGATCCTACAGCCGTATACTAATGTCAGAATCAAAATATCAAACACCAGTGAAGCCTGCCCCACAGCAAATTGGATCATCTTCAGGCTGGGGTCCAGTAGCAGGACTGTAAATAAATTCCTGTAAGAAATTGGAAATATTTCTGGCAGCTAGGATTTCCACAATAATACTGTTAAATTACAGCAACCAGTTGTTCCTTTTATGTTACAAGCACATATATAACAGGGAGAATATCAGTATGCATATGTAGTGTACATATCAGCAATATTTACTGATGGTAAAACACAGGTAACATGGTAAATAATAAAGTGAAAATGTAAAGGATGTCAAATCACAAATTCATTATTCATCTTCTGTACCCACTTTATTATGATCAGGGTCCAGAGTCTACATCATCAGAACACACCCTGGACCAGTACATCACAGGACGTCACACACTCACCCAGTCACTCACACCTGTAGACATCTTCACACACTCACCCAGTCACTCACACCTGTAAACAACTTCACACATTCACCCAGTCACGCACACCTGTAGACAACTTCACACATTCACCCAGTCACTCACACCTGTAGACATCTTCACACACTCACCCAGTCACTCACACCTGTGGACATCTTCACACACTCACCCAGTCACTCACCCCTGTGGACAGTTTCACCTAGTAACTCAGTCACTCACTCACATACACCTGTAGACATCTTCACACACTCACCCAGTCACGCACACCTGTAAACAACTTCACACATTCACCCAGTCACTCACACCTGTAGACATGTTCACACACTCACCCAGTCACGCACACCTGTAAACAACTTCACACATTCACCCAGTCACTCACACCTGTAGACATCTTCACACACTCACCCAGTCACTCACACCTGTGGACATCTTCACACACTCACCCAGTCACTCACCCCTGTGGACAGTTTCACCTAGTAACTCAGTCACTCACTCACATACACCTGTAGACATCTTCACACACTCACCCAGTCACGCACACCTGTAAACAACTTCACACATTCACCCAGTCACTCACACCTGTAGACATGTTCACACACTCACCCAGTCACGCACACCTGTAAACAACTTCACACATTCACCTAGTCACTCACACCTGTAGACATCTTCACACACTCACCCAGTCACTCACACCTGTGGACATCTTCACACACTCACCCAGTCACTCACCCCTGTGGACAGTTTCACCTAGTAACTCAGTCACTCACTCACATACACCTGTAGACATCTTCACACACTCACCCAGTCACGCACACCTGTAAACAACTTCACACATTCACCCAGTCACTCACACCTGTAGACATCTTCACACACTCACCCAGTCACTCACACCTGTGGACAGTTTCACCTAATAACTCAGTCACTCACTCACATACACCTGTAGACATCGTCACACACTCACCCAGTCACTCACACCTGTAAACAACTTCACACATTCACCCAGTCACTCACACCTGTAGACATCTTCACACACTCACCCAGTCACGCACACCTGTAAACAACTTCACACATTCACCCAGTCACTCACACCTGTAGACATCTTTACACACTCACCCAGTCACTCACACCTGTGGACAGTTTCACCTAATAACTCAGTCACTCACTCACATACACCTGTAGACATCTTCACACACTCACCCAGTCACTCACACCTGTAGACATCTTCACACACTCACCCAGTCACTCACCCCTGTGGACAGTTTCACCTAGTAACTCAGTCACTCACTCACATACACCTGTAGACAATTTTACACACTTATCCAATCCCTCTCTCACACACACATACACGCACACCCTTGTGGAAAATTTCACACACTCACAACTGCATACATTTTCACACAGCTTATCCACCTAAAAACAAGTGATTGTGGGATGTGGGAGGAAGTCAGAGCACCTGGAGGAAACCCACACAGACACAGGGAGAACACACTGGACTCCCAACAGACACAGGGAGACACCCTGAGACCCTGGAGCAGGTCACAATTAACACTTCTTTTAGCACAATGCTCAAAATCTGTCTGTTCCCAAAATTTCATAAATAAATGATATTTTCTATAAACATGAGTATAAACTCAATTTCTTCTCACGTTCGACCGCAAAACTTCTTAAATGCATATTCCCACGAGTGTTTCTCGTGGGTGAACGCCATCACACCCTCACAAAGATGTTCCAACATCTAATAAAAACCTTTCGCGTGAAAGTCGAAGCAGCCAAGACCTTTCATTTCAAAACAAATTCCTGAATAAATTGTTGATTGAAAACTGTTGCCACTGTTGAGAATATAATCACAGCACAGCGCAGAACGACGAGGCACAGAAGCAACAACGCTAACGCTAATAGAAACTAGTTGTACACGAAGTCAATTCTAATTTTCTGATGAAATAAGGTCTATCGACCCCACCCCTCCCTGCACACCCCCAGCTCGGTGGTCCCTACTCTCCGTGATGCCGTTGGTGTTGAGCGATGGTGCCGTCACTGGGGGTGTGTGTTAACATTGTGCTGAAGTTGTGGAGGGGCTTCTCGGTTGCCATGGATTTCTAAAAGCTATTGACGGCGCTGGGCTCTCTTTCAGCCACGAGGAAACCCACCACTTTCCTGCGTCTTTCTTGGTTTGTCTTTTGCTTTTTTATTTGAGTGAAAACAGAGGGTCGTGAGATAACCGCTTTCTCGAGCACATCACCGCCGCTGCACGCGCTTCCCGCCACTGAACTGCTGCTAACGGTAAAATACCTGCGGTTTTATACAGACGCTTATCCGTGACTTTCTTCTAGGAGAATTCTTTAAAACCTCACTTGATGTTGTCTGGTAAAAAACGCGTTTTCGTTCGTTTCAGTGAGTGATGTCTCAAAAAGTAGTCTAGTGTGAAGGGTTCTGCGGTGAGGAGTAGTTTTTGCTTTTGCTGAGGTATTTCTGAGGGGATGTTCATTTTCTGGGGCATATCTGGTATATTGATTCATACTTTCTTTGGTGTTTCAGAGGTAATCTCTTGTTCTGGGGTATTGTCGGATGTTTTCTCTGTTTTCAGAAGGATTTCTCAATTACTAACCCCCATTTCCTGAGGTGTCTCAGAGGTAATCTCTGTGTTCTCATGTATTAATATCTATTTTCTGAGGTATTAATATATTGTGAAGTATTACTGGGGTACAGATCTCTATTTTCTTTGAGGTTTTAAACACTTTTCTGAGGCATTATTGTCTGTTTTCTTGGGTATTAAACTATCTTCAGTGATATTTCTGAGTTATGATCTGAGGCATTTCTGAGGTAATGACCTTATCATCTGATATTATAGAAAATACTAATTGTACTTTCTGAGGGATTTTTTCAGCTGTTATCTATTATCTGAGGTATTCACTGTGGTCACTTCTGTGATAGTAATAAGTCTAGTCTGAATCCATAAATTCAATGTAGATTTTGCCATAAAACCACCCGTCTGATTTCATATAGAATCTTTCAGTGAAGGGTTCGTGTATATAAGGTTTTATTTAGCTGTGAAAGTACAAAGTTACAGAGTTTTTTCACCCTTTTCTCATCTCATCTTAAGCAGTGAATGCAATCAAGCTTGGCAATTAGCTTAATTTCTCCTTCAGTCTCCTTCATGCAGTCTGATTTAATCAGTGTTAAACAAAATTCATGTTAAATCATATGAAGATTACTTTAAGGCTTTTCTTCCCGTAGACAGATTTCTTTACACAATTTACAAATGTAACTGAAAGACAACATACTTTATGAACTGGCTGTATTCAGCTCAAGAACACTGAATGGAGCATTGGTTCATTCAGTGCATTCATCAGAGCTGATGAAAACCAGCACAAATGCCTGATACTGCATGAAGTATGTTGTTTTTGTGTTAGTTATTTTTTACAGTGCATCTTTTCATTGCAGAATATGCTTCTTTTTTCAATCTGCAAATATCCCTGGTATCCCTAAAAGAGCCGGCTTTGATTGTGCTTTCAGAATACAGTAGTCACCTTCAAAAGTCTGTCCTTGAATGGCCTTTGACAGAGACAAACCTCCAGGGCACGCTTCTCCGGATGCTGGGTCTTTTCCTTGAGCCCTTGTTCTCTTTGGATTTGGGGCATTGGGCAAGAGGAAAGTCTATTTTCTATCTCAAACATCTTTGTACACCACCAGGGCAGGGATTTAAATGAACTGGGAATATGGTTCAGATTACAGGGATGAATTATCTGTATTTTGTCTATGTTTGAGTTTTAAAGGCACCAGTCAAAATACAAATTGACATTTTTGGGGGATGTATTAGATTACCTGATTATGGTATTTCTCCTTAAAAAAAAAAGTCAGAATCTTTGGAAGGTCCACAGTCAATGTTCATTTATTAGCTGTTTAAAAATCAATGTAAATACGCTCATTTGACAGACAAACTGCTTTTTCCCCCCAAGTGCTGAAGATGCTGGTAAAGCCTTAGCAGACCAATAAATCAATGTGATGAGCCAGTTATTTTCCTTAGCCTTATTGAACAGTTTGTAAAGACAACCAAACTAAATAGCCTTTTCAGTAGTCAACATATTCCCAAATGATGGGCTTAGCATCTCTTGTACTGGTCTTCTGTGCATTTTGTGGCATGGCATTAAAATTCATATGAAAAACTGTAATATTTAAATTTTTACAAACATCATCTTGCATATTATTTTAGAAATGTTTTGTTGTCTATATTTATTCTTTTTGAGATAGAAATTGTGGGAGCAGCAGTGAAAATACTGAGAATTTCAATTATTTGTTCAAACGTTAAGTACATTTTTCATGAAATAGATTAACAGAAAAATGACTACAACCAAAACCAATGAGACAGTTATCTAAAATGTAGAATTTCAGAATTTTTCCCATGTGCTTTTTCAAGATCTGCTCTACTTTTTAGCTCTTGTAACAGAAAACATGTTACTGAATACATTTAAGACATTCATTATTAAGCCATCACATCAAGGTCTTCCTCCCAACTCTAAGCAGCGTTAACATTAAAGCTTCAGTTTCAGTTGATGACACCCATTTCCATTGGACATATGTGGAGAAACTTGATCACTGTGGCTTTAGTCAAAATGATACAACATTAAATTAGCTGAGAGAGAGATTGTGTCACGGCAGCAAGATGAGTTACGCCAATTTAATGACAACAATTAAAGTCGCATTAGAGTCAGCAGGCAGGCTACTGTCAGACGGTGGTGCATTGAGATTTTATAATTGAATTGGGCTGGATGAAGCTGCAGATGATCGGTTTTACTCACTGGATCTGAGAGTAGAAAATAGGGAGCGACTTCTGAGTCACACTGGATGGATGGGGATGTAAACATAGACCAGATTTCCTGTGTTAAAGCAGATGTCTTTTGACATTCCAATGTAATATTCAATGAGAACAAGATGACAAAGGCTTAAAAATAATCCGTTATTCCACAGGCACAGGGATGATGATCAAGATCTCTCTGTGTTGAACACAATTCCTTCGGCAAAGAAGAAAACTGGGTTAATCACAAGTTGCCGCAGACGTCTTTCACCTTTCTGGGGAATTGGACCTAACCTCTGTTTTATTTTTAGTCGTCCCCTCTATGCACATTAATGGCTCAATTACTAAGCCACCCTCCAGACTAGTTTTTTCAGATGTAGCTCGCACACAGCTGTGACATTATTTAGGTTACATTTGTCATAGTAGTTGTGATTCATGCGGAAAAATAAGACAATATCTGCCCAGACGCCTTCTAATAGCAGAGTGGTTTCTGCTACTTGAAGTTTCACCCTCAGCAAGTGCTCAGCTGTGCACACACAGCGGGTATAAGCTACAAGGGAAAGCATTGCTAATAGGGTTGCACAGAATATCATTTCAGGGTTGTCACTGGAGTGTTCACATGTGCAGCATTCCCAGCTCAAGTATCCCAAATAAAACACATCATGCTAAAATATTTTGGCTGCTTGACACAAAAGGGAAAATCACATGTTTCTCATTGTCCGCGACTGATCTATAAGTGAAGTCTGTCTAAGGGAATATTTAAAGGATCTGTAGACAATTCTGTTCTTGCAGGAAACCAAAGCTTCCCACTCACATTTGTTTTCATTAAGGAGTGAATGCATTCTTTATGGTGGATCAGTTTTTTTTGTTTGTTTGTTTGTTTTTTTTTTTTTTTTAGTAAGACGCTAACTGTAGCTTCACTGTGGTTGAAGTTTAATGTCTGTAAAGTTTTATTTACTGTTTGATTTGCCACAGATAGTGTGTTCTTACTCGACCTGTTTATTTTTGTAGCACATTCATTGTGTGTTTACTGTGTTAGCATTCTTCTGAATTTGGAGTCAGTTCCTCCTAGGGTTGAGCGGTATAACGTTAATATAAAAGTATCTCAAAATGAGGGCAGTATTTCAAAATTACGAGGCGTGTGTGGTGTGTAAAATGTTCTGTTCTGTGTCTTTGAGTACAAGGCCAGCGTTTATTTATGTGCATTTAAGAGAGCCACAGGGAGGGGGCGCTGTGGGAACTCACTGACTGCTGATGTCACACACTGAAAATGGGACGGGAAAAAAACACAAGCCCAGTAGCCCACCACTGTGTGAGTTTAGTGCTGAGTTTGTGTTAAAAGAGAGAGAAGTAAAGCTGAAAACAAAAAAAAAGTACTTGGAAAACATTTCACTCGACTTTATCTTTTATAAAAACGTGTGATTTGAGCTGGGGTTTGCTGGAAAACCATCTGCTGTGGAGTTCTAAACCGCAAATGCCTGTTAGCCGACCAAGTGTGCTTCCAAACATTGGAGCAGGAATAGAGCAACATCCTCAGCTCTTGAGGCTTTTCAACGTTCTGAGGTCTCTCCACCCTCCAAACGCCTGCGGATGCCATTTTCAGACCGTGCTTGAGCAGGCAACGGAGGGAAAGAGCTCCTAGGCCGGTTTGGACCAAGACATTTTGTTTCCCATTTACAGAGCCAGGACTGTGTAAAAACACCTGGCTTTTTCCTAGCAATAAACAGACAGGAGAGGTAACAAATAGTGAGTAAACAAAATGGTGAACATCAGGCTCTAAGTTTCATTAGATGACTATTTGAAGATTATTACATGAACACAATGGTGTCGTGGTGAGTCAAGCAGTGTATTAATGTCCCTAATGTACCCTAATGTTTTCTGCACTGATGGAGCTCCATTTCCAATACATTTGGGACATCCTGGAGTGGTGTTTCTGATCCTAAACTAGTCATCCAACTTCAGTGCCTGACCACAGTGATGTGCATGAGGCTGAAAGCTCCCAGCAATGTTCCAACATCGAGTGTGTTGATTCTCCTAGAAGCATATGGCTACACTACATGTTGTTAGTCCAGTGTGTAGTCCAGCTCAGTGGCTGTGCTGAACCGGACTCCCTCACGACCCGAATGAATGATTCTGTGTCAAGCCGTGCCTATTGAGGCCACCAGGGGCCTGTGGAGAAAATTAGGGCAAATTCTTCTCGGCATCCCCCACTAATGAAACTCAGTAATTGGACAAACTGCAGTTGCACCGCTCTGTGGGCAAATGTCCGAGAGCTCATTCATTGGGGAGAGTTTACAGCAGCTTACGCTCCACACAGTACACCACACTGCATCCATTCATTATGTATGACCTTAAAGGGCTCTTACCACAGTGGGATTCACTTTTGTGAAAGAAGAGTTTGAGTAGTAACTAAAATGTTTACTCAGCTCCATGTGCCTAAATCAAGTTTTGATTGGTTTGTACGTAGGTATATTTGTGAGGAATAACACTTTTATTTTGAATGTTTATTTGTGAATAAGTAGCCTACTTTTTCTCATTTAGGTTTTCGTCATTAAAGTCACGCAGTAATGTGTGTTTTTATTTTAATTAATCTGTACTGCTTCCAAATGAGTACAAATGTATTCATTCATTCATTTATTCATTGTCTGTAACCCTTATCCAGTTCAGAGTCACGGTGGGTCTGGAGCCTACCCTGAATCACTGGGTGCAAGGCGGGAACACACCCTGGGCGCCAGTCTTTCACAGGGCGACACACACTCACACATTCCCTCACACACTCAAACCTACTGAGTCGTAGCTACCAACATGTGTTTTTGGACTATGGGAGGAAACCGGAGCACCAGGAGGTAACCCATGCAGACACAGAGAAAACACAACAAACTTCACAGACAGTTGCTTTAAAGCACCTTTTCATGACAAATGTTGTGCTTGTGTAAAATTGGAAGTCCCCAGTAAAATCAATACCTATATAAGGTTGGACGTATGACTGGATTTAAGAAAAATTACTTTGTTTTGTGTAGTAATATGAACCACATCTGTGATAATTTCTTTGTCATTAATTCATTCATTTTCTGAAATACTTCATCCTGTTCTGGGTGGCAGCGTTTCTGAAGACTAGGAATCACTAGGTGCAGGGCAGGAACAAACCCTAAACAGGGCACCAGTCCATCACGGCATATTGATACACCCATCTCTGGATGTAGTGTGTAAGTACAGTTAACCTGTAAAACTACCTATGATCACTCCCATCCATTTCTCTGTGCTCCGTGTTAAAACGATAAAGGACTGATACAATACATATGATATTCTATGTGCTTTCAAACTATTCTGACAACAATTAATAATTTAATTCATGAATTATATAATGTTCATCTAATGACTGACAAAGAAGTAGTTTAGACTTCAGATTAGTTCAGCCAAAGTGCAAATGAAGCAGGTCTTATACATTAGCAATAAAAAAAGTAGATGGAGCATTGCATAATCTCCACAAAACCAACAAATGTGTCTCTCTCAATGTGTCAGTGAATGTACAAGACATATTTTCATCCAGATCCTTGTACAAGGCTGCAGTTTTCTCTGACAATGAGAGTTTCAGCCAGAGTTAGACATGCTTCTCTGCAAGACTAAAGAGACCTGAAGGTTTGTTGTGCAGTTAATTTCCAAAGCATGTTATTCATAGCTACAGACGATTTGAGCCTGCTATAAACTGTGCGCCAAAGCCTAGCATTGCCATTAACGTTATTATGATGGACTCAGTTCATTAGCGAACTTAACTTTAAGTCACTTACAGGTTTTTTTTTTAAATAGCTCCACCTTCGTTTTTGCTGCCATCCTCACTCACTTTTGATATAATTAGATGTATCCATATTTATTTATAATTTCACAGGGTGGCACGGTGGTGCAGCAGGTAGGTGTCGCAGTCACACAGCTCCAGGGACCTGGAAGTTGTGGGTTCTAGTCCCGCTCTGTCTGTGAGGAGTGTGGTGTGTTCTTCCTGTGTCTGCGTGGGTTTCCTCCGGGTGACTGTCTGTGAGGAGTGTGGTGTGTTCTTCCTGTGTCTGCGTGGGTTTCCTCCGGGTGACTGTCTGTGAGGAGTGTGGTGTGTTCTTCCTGTGTCTGCGTGGGTTTCCTCCGGGTGACTGTCTGTGAGGAGTGTGGTGTGTTCTTCCTGTGTCTGCGTGGGTTTCCTCCAGGTGACTGACTGTGAGGAGTGTGGTGTGTTCTCTCTGTGTCTGCGTGGGTTTCCTCCGGGTGACTGTCTGTGAGGAGTGTGGTGTGTTCTCCCTGTGTCTGCGTGGGTTTCCTCCGGGTGACTGTCTGTGAGGAGTGTGGTGTGTTCTCCCTGTGTCTGTGTGGGTTTCCTCCGGGTGACTGTCTGTGAGGAGTGTGGTGTGTTCTCTCTGTGTCTGCGTGGGTTTCTTCCGGGTGCTCCGGTTTCCTCCCACGCTCCAAAAACACATGTTGGTTGTTGGATTGGTGACTCAAAAGTGTCTGTAGGTGTGTTCCAGGCTTGCGCCCTGTCATTCCGGGTAGCCTCCCGACCTACCGTGACCCTGAACTGGATAAGCGCTTACAGACAGTGAATGATTGAATAAATGAATATAATTTCACACACTGCACTGCATCCAGTTAAACAGGACTAATCATTATCAAACTGTAAGTAAAACAAACAGTTTTCATTCCATTCTGTCAATAAATATAATATGTTCAGAAAAACACGTGGCAGATTGTGATTAATTAGGTTCCTTCACAAGGGCAATCAGAGTTAAACAACACACAAAACACAAAATACATGAAGCAGAAAAAGAGAAAAATCTTGAATACAGAAGCTTTAATCCAAAGCGATAACGTAATCCTAACCCTCTTACCACTACCTGCTTATCAGTGCTGAGTCTACGCAGACCTTGTCTGGCAAAACAATCGCATTCATTGGGCCTGAGCATCCACATGCTCCCTGATTATATTCATCGAGCTTTTTTCAATACTTTCACCCAATCATCACAGAGCAGAGATGAAATCTACAGTCAGCAGCAGTGCCTCTCATCTCCATATGCGACTCCAGACTCAGTCAGTCATACAAACTCACTTTGGAAGCACCTGCGCCCTCACCAAAATATGCCGCACAGCTTTTCCCTTTGCCAGGCAAAGCCTAATGTAAGCAGACAAAGTCTTCCGAGGCAGAATGACATTAACTGGAGGAGATGAGGGAGCGGCTCGGGATCAGAGGGAACAACACACACACAGGGCGAGGGAGTAATTCCTCTAAAGAAAGAAAGAGGCTGGGAAATGTCAGAAAATATCATGTTGCAGAGGAAAGTGAGACAATTTGCTGAGGACAAGCTCTTTTGACCTGACAGACGATAATAGCTTTCACCTGGAAACAATACAAAGTGTACCCTCTGGATTTAGAGTTTAGATTGAACTCCTGGACCTACATTGTTTTCAGTTGTAAATTTCTAGTGAATGCTTGTCCTTTTGTCTATAGACTTTGAAGCTTGGCTTCAGTTTGGAGGCAAACACACTCCCTGAGTAAAGAGATCCCGATGCCCAAGAAAACTGAGAGCGCATAAGCCGCGCTGAACATTTTAGTTTGTGTTGGGAATTGAAACATTGTTTGATGTAAAATGGTAGAGAAAAGTAGTTCCAATCTCTTTACACCAGGGGTCACAATATCTGCAACACAAATATAACCTTGCGTGTACATGCATTGAGTGTTTAAAATAAATGTTTGTAATGGCAAAATAGAGGTAGAGTTTTTCTTTGGATCGTTTGCATGTGACTCTTAAGTTTGATTGAACAAAAGAATACATAAATAAATTGGCAACAAATTGTACGCATTTTGTTAAAAAGACAAAAGGACATTTCAGATACCTGTAACATTCTTCTTATGTTTTGATTTAATATTATTTCTAGTTATTTTACATTCACTGTGAGCTCCCGTACACTAGGGGCGCTGTTCTGCTGTCATTTCTCAACTTTCAGAGCTTATAGTTAGTTTCAGGGTTGTGGTGGGTCCAGAGCCTACCTGGAATCGTTGGGCGCAAGGCAGGAATACACCCTGGAGGGGGCACCAGTCCTTCACAGGGCAACACACACACTCACACATTCACTCACACCTACCTATACAAATATAATTTAGTATACGTTTTACGAGTGCCAGTTCTATATAGTGCATATTGTACAAACCCTAAGAACAGCCTTTTAGCAAAAACATGTACAAATCAACCTGTAAATGAGCTTTATGTCAAAATATTTTCAAAAATCTATTGTGAAACATCGTTTCCGGCTTTAATGATTGTTTTTGTAATAACCTTAAGTGGAGGAGCTTTTAGAGGCATTTCCACATCTGGATCCTATCAGTACAGCTGTGTGCATTTCTAAGGTATGGTTTTTCTGGAATGTCACTCTGCAAACTACTCCAAATTACCCTTTATGGATTGGCCGCTAGTTACTTTTACAACCGCTAGGACTGAGTGTGTGAAATCAGTGTTGTAAATATTATGAATTCATGTTTCTCTCACATACATGGGTTCACATCTTTTTCCTGATTTCAGTGTTTTGATAAATGATGGTATTAACCCATTAAGGTCATGGAGCATATCTCTGGAGTCTAGGCTGATTTTATGGTTGGGTTTGTTGGCATTGATTCCTTTTCATTTAATGACACTGAAACGTTGAGAAACCAGTGGAATCCCCCTTTAAGCTTCATCCTGAGGTGCACATTCATATATATACAGCTTCCGCACTCCTGTTCTCTGCTCTGAAGCCTCTGTTCTTTGGCAGCCGTGTCCTCCAGAAGCCCTTTTTATTGCCAGCGTCTCATAGCTACATTGTGCGCGTTTGAAAAGCCTCCTTTGCTTTTTGGTTTCATCTCCGTGTCTGCCGTCGTCACTCATGGGTTCCTTTATGATTCAGAAAGAGGCTGACTTTAGGGAGAGGTTCCCATGTATGCGTGAGCGCACGTGAATGAGCTGCTATTCTGTCCATTCAGCACTGGGGAAGGGCAAGGAAGGTGAAATTTTATGTGATTACAGCACGCGATGTTTGCAGATTCCATTCATATCTTATTTTTAATGGATCATTGGAGCCACTGAACACATGGTGAAAAGCCATCTTACCCATCTTATCCAGAGCAATCATTTAAAATTGTATCCTTTTAGTTAATGATGGTCATTATGTGATTGTTGTATCAATGTTCAACCTATTACTAGACTTTTTTGGTGTTTGAGTGATTCTGTTTTAGTCAAAATGTCTTATTTCTTTGGCGGATCATATACATTTTCAAGAAATAGTCTTTGAAGCCAATTGAAAATCGCTTAAAACAACACAAAACATCTAAATATAGGCTAAATAATCTCAAAATGACAAATATTAGAAACACAGCCTAGATTTATGCTTTTTTCCCTTAACAAAATATAAATAATTTTTTTGCAGCGTGGTCACAGGCAGCGCCGCGCTGAGCCAATTAATCTGCACTACCACTGAAGGACAAACCTGAAAGTGAGGTCAATGTTATCACACATGCTCAGGGCTTCATTGCCCAGTCCACTCCAGAGGGGAGAATGGACGAGCTGTCTGTTCTGCCTCCTTCTGCCCCTATGGCAAAAACACACACAGGCCAGGCAATTACCATCCTGTTCTCTCAGTGTAAGGAAACGTGTGGTATTAGGAGCCGTGTGAAGTGGTGAACGCATGTGTTTGCTCATGAAAAAAGCCCTCTGGCTGTTGTGGGACTTTTCTGGTGTATTTCACAGAGGCAGGGGACATGGCTGTTGCTGTTCTTTTATGGCTTAGCAGTTCATTACTGAAACCTTTATGGTTCTGAAGTACCCTTGGGCTGATATTCCTGGCACTGTTATTATTGGACAGTAGGAGTGGGCAGAGTGGGTGGAACATACAGTATCACTAATGAAGAACACATTCACATACAGAATATACTTTATTGTCATTATAGCAATACAGGGCTGTACAGCTTTAACAAAACAGTGTGTCTACTTCTCCACTGCAGTGATTAAAAGAAAATTGATGAACAACAGTGAGAATGATAACAGACAAAACACACAATTACATTAATATTAGATATAGACTGTGTGTAAACTGAAGTGCAGATAGCAGAGCTTACCGTGGCCCTGGAAAACACATTAAAAATAACAAAACAAAGCAAAAAAGAAAAAAAACAAAAACAATAAAAATGTAAAAACGTGCACGAACATGAATACATTTTATGTAATTTTAAATTGTGATTTGAAAGCGTGCATTCGTATTTAAATGTAAATGCATTAATATATGGCGGCACGGTGGAGCAGCAGATCATGTTGCAGTCACATAGCTCCAGGGGCCTGGAGGTTGTGGGTTCGAGTCCCGCTCCAGGTGACTGTCTGTGAGGAGTGTGGTGTGTTCTCCCGGTGTCTGCGTGGGTTTCCTCCGGGTGACTGTCTGTGAGGAGTGTGGTGTGTTCTCCCTGTGTCTGCATGGGTTTTCTCCGGGTGACTGTCTGTGAGGAGTGTGGTGTGTTCTCTCTGTGTCTGCGTGGGTTTCCTCCAGGTGACTGTCGGTGAGGAGTGTGGTGTGTTCTCCCTGTGTCTGCGTGGGTTTCCTCCGGGTGACTGTCTGTGAGGAGTGTGGTGTGTTCTCCCTGTGTCTGCATGGGTTTTCTCCGGGTGACTGTCTGTGAGGAGTGTGGTGTGTTCTCTCTGTGTCTGCGTGGGTTTCCTCCGGGTGACTGTCTGTGAGGAGTGTGGTGTGTTCTCCCTGTGTCTGCATGGGTTTCCTCCAGGTGACTGTCTGTGAGGAGTGTGGTGTGTTCTCTCTGTGTCTGCGTGGGTTTCCTCCGGGTGACTGTCTGTGAGGAGTGTGGTGTGTTCTCCCTGTGTCTGCGTGGGTTTCCTCCGGGTGACTGTCTGTGAGGAGTGTGGTGTGTTCTTCCTGTGTCTGCGTGGGTTTCCTCCGGGTGACTGTCTGTGAGGAGTGTGGTGTGTTCTCTCTGTGTCTGCGTGGGTTTCCTCCGGGTGACTGTCTGTGAGGAGTGTGGTGTGTTCTCCCTGTGTCTGCGTGGGTTTCCTCCAGGTGACTGTCTGTGAGGAGTGTGGTGTGTTCTCCCTGTGTCTGCGTGGGTTTCCTCCGGGTGACTGTCTGTGAGGAGTGTGGTGTGTTCTCCCTGTGTCTGCGTGGGTTTCCTCCGGGTGACTGTCTGTGAGGAGTGTGGTGTGTTCTTCCTGTGTCTGCGTGGGTTTCCTCCGGGTGACTGTCTGTGAGGAGTGTGGTGTGTTCTCTCTGTGTCTGCGTGGGTTTCCTCCGGGTGACTGTCTGTGAGGAGTGTGGTGTGTTCTCTCTGTGTCTGCGTGGGTTTCCTCCAGGTGACTGTCTGTGAGGAGTGTGGTGTGTTCTCCCTGTGTCTGCGTGGGTTTCCTCCGGGTGACTGTTTGTGAGGAGTGTGGTGTGTTCTCCCTGTGTCTGCATGGGTTTCCTCTGGGTGACTGTCTGTGAGGAGTGTGGTGTGTTCTCCCTGTGTCTGTGTGGGTTTCCTCCGGGTGACTGTCTGTGAGGAGTGTGGTGTGTTCTCTCTGTGTCTGCGTGGGTTTCCTCCGGGTGACTGTCTGTGAGGAGTGTGGTGTGTTCTCCCTGTGTCTGTGTGGGTTTCCTCCTGTTTCCTCCCACGGTCTAAAAATACACGTTGGTAGGTAGATTGATGACTCAAAGTCTCCATAGGTGTGAGTGAATGTGTCGCCCTGTGAAGGACTGGTTCCCCCTCCAGGGTGTGTTCCTGCCATGATTCCAGGTAGCCTTCGGATCCACAGCGACCCTAAACTGGATAAGGGTATGCATTTCTAAATTCCTAGCCTTTTTCTCTGGTTCTGTTGTCTGTGGCATCCACCAAAGTGTCTAAAATTCCCCTTTAATTCCTTAAGCCACAGTCACACTGGGTCTTTGTCCAAAAATTCTTCTGTGTAATATTCCACGATTTGCTGCAAGAGACCAATTTCACATATGTGACTTCTAGATGAATACATTTTTCTTGCAAAGTTTATAAAATTGAACTTTGACAGTCACAGTGCCGCTGCTCTGGCTGTGAGCTCTGATGCTTGGCGTACTGTCTTTGCCCTGTCTGAGCAGTGCTGACTGGTTTCAAAGCAGGAGATATTACACAACCCTTTTAGTCTTGATTATAAACTACAACACAAGCTAGACACAGTAAAAATAAAACTAACAACACTCTTCTCTGAGCACTCCGTATTTTTGCTGTTGCTGCTAGATCACCAAGGCTCTTCAGCTGTGAAACTACTGAACCAAAATGGAGGGCAGTTTATAACACCAATCTCTGGACCCTCTTGCAGCCATGCCTGTGGTACTGCTCCATTTCGTCCACATCTGCAAGCATCCATAGATACAGAGGAAACGAGTGCAGGATACAGATAGATGGCTCCATTTTTACCCATGTATGGATTTAACGTTGAGAATAATTGGGCTGTTCCAGTACCTCTTTCTTGATGGTAATGGTTTTGTTCCAGTTGTGTACTACACACTACTAGTATACATGATATGCTATGTACACACCTTAAGAATGTGTGTTTGGCAGGATAATACAAAAATATTAACGTACTACACCAGATCTTACCAACAGGATGTGATGACCTTGTGCTACACTCTGTAGTGCACAGTGTATGTCAAAACATAATGGTTTCTGCACTAAAGTAGTGCATAGTATGTTACATTATAAAACCATGTATATAACATTCATCACCACAGAGAGCGCACCACTAACACCACACGATTTGGTTTGATCTGTAGTTATGACAGCTTGGAAAACGAAGTGGTTGTTGCAGAAGAATTGTAAAAGATGTTTTTTGAGGATCAAGGACATGGCTTTTCATGGTTGGGCACTGAAGGGTAGACCAGAGTGCTTTTATATTGCAATATTGAATTTTTTTTTAACAGTACTTTGTGTGGCTGTTAGGTTTTTGAAAATGGAGAAGAGGAAAACACCCATTTAAAATAATAATAATAATAATAATGAAAAAATCAAAAATCTAAATCTAGTCAACTGTATGTATATGGATTAACAGCATAACATATAAGGGAATATTTATCATGGTACTCTAAGGTGCCAAAGAAGCCATAAAACCTAGACATGATACTTATGTGACTTATGTAAACATTAAAAGATCATCCTGTTTAATCTCCTTAAAGACTCTGAATGTGTTTAGAGGCCTTTGTTTAATGGGGTGACATTGATTTCTAATGTGACGACTTGTAGCCAATCTAAAGCTGATCTAACAATGTCAGTAATGCAGTATTCATCCTGTTATTCCCCAACCCCCACAGCTCATGTCATATCCCAGTTTATGGAGGTTTTCTCTGCTGGTGAGCACTTTAAAGCGTAGGTATGTGGGGTACGATCCAGTGAAACAGGAGGAGCTTAGCTTCTGAGGTCGTGTCTGACACCTTCATATTTCACAGTGTGATATCTCAGCGGGAAGCCATGGCTTAGACCCCAAATATGTGCCGTGTAATGTGTGTGAAATGTTAAGGTGGGGGCTTGTGATACAGATATGTTTTTTGCAGAGTAGACTAGATTTGAATCATGAAGCTTGTGACATAGATACGATGTATGTATATGTACATGTGCCATAATTCATTGCACAGTTCCGTAGCTTGCAGCGAGATGAATATATGCATGAAAGACAAGAACCATAAAAGTGATGAATGGTTTAGACTGGTAATGGAACGGCAGCTTTGTCTCTTTACTCTCCCCCAATAAGACGATGTGTTTTTGGGGGAGAATATGGACAGAGCTGCAAGGAAAACCCCCCCAGAGACTGAGCGCGGAGAAGGAAAGGATGGGAGATGGGAGAGTAAAGAAAGGATGAAGCAGGATAGATGTGACAGCCATGGGGACCTGAAAGTTCAGAGCAGTGAAAAGGCTCATTGTGCTGGAGGGACGTGATATGAAACATGCAGGGGTTTCCCGCTCTCTTCGGCCTCTCTCTTTCTGTAAACAAGAATATACCATTCAGAAAAGCCCTTCACAACATTTAGAGCAGTGCTGGAGCCCTGGCGCACCCTTTAAAGGGGACTCCTACTGTTTGTACTCGGACGGTTCTTCGTAAGAGGGAGACAGAGTCATCAAGAGTGGTTTAATGTGAAGTTTTTCATTACAAGGGACCACATCCATTTAGATTACCATCGATAATGAACAGTGAACCTGCACAGGTCTCTGGATGTCACACAGTGTCTGATATGAAAGCACTGAATTGCAACCCTCATGAAAGGTGCTTCCACCTCACCTGCAGTGTGCATCACGCTTGCCCCTCAAACGTAAGTGGGCAGACCACCCTGCAGCTGTGGGAGGGCTCAGGAACTGCTAGCACTAGCCTTTGGCTCATATTGGAAGGATGTATGAAACAGACACATGGCAGCAAACTTTCTATGACCCTGCGTGTCTTCCACGGTGGATTCCATATTCCGTTGCGCATGCCTCTGTTCTCAACGCAGCAAAGAGTTTCGCATACCTTTGATTATAGTAGGCTTCAACACGCCTTGTTATGTTTCTTATATATATTTGTGAGAGCATCACATAAACACAAAACACTACTGTTTTAACAACCTTACTGTTAGCTTTAAGTACTGTAACACTGGGTAGTATTTTTACCTTAAAATTACAGCTTCAGAATCATTGTGATGCTACTCTGAACAGAAATACCAAATTTTACTTCAGCCCCTCTCACAAATGCACAGTAATCCAGAGCTGTTCTGGAGTTTAACCAGAGGAGCTCTGTGTGTGGAGTTTATCCCATTAGTGCCTTATTAAAATATCAGGGGAAAATCAGAGTGAACACGTGTGAATAGATTTGGTAATATTCCATTCAATCACGACGTATATCCTGCACAGGCCCCACCCCCACCCCATGCCTAAAGCATGCAGCACACGTCCGACACAGATAATCTCTGGCTGTGCACTGCATGCATGAAAACAGGGCTTCTAGGGACCTGCTACTCTGGAGTTCCTCTGGGGTTGATATGTGAAAGGGGCTTTAAGTGTGTGGGTGTTCTAACCTTTAGAGCAAAGAGTCAGGTTCATGTTTAGGTTTAAGCTTAAGGTTAGGATTGAATTAGGGTTAGGTTATGTTTTGTTGACCTGAGGTCAGTGGAGATGTTGTAGAGAATAAATTAGAGTCACACTTGAGAGGATGGATTTAATGGAAGACAGAGATCACTCCCACTCTCTCCCAATGTAAGTGGGAGCATACACTGATTATAGTGTTATCACCCTTAGTTGCTCCAAACAATCTTCCCCACAAGCATCAAGGTTATAGACCTGTGATAAACAGGCGGAGAAGAGACAAACAGCTCAGAAATGGTTCAGAGTGACCTCAAATTAAGTCTGATACAATTAATATGAACACCGCTTTCCAACAGTTTCAAAGCTGAGGTTTTAAGCTGGGAAGCTAGAAATGTATAAAATGCATTTTCATTGGGTGAAGTTCCCTGCACAGTGCACTGCACAGACCTTTAAGAATATATATATATATATATATATATATATATATATATATATATATAAGTTAAGGCCAAAACATCGTCAGAAACTGTCATAAAATATCATTTAGCCTCAGATTTACATTTTCTGAACGTCTGTTCTCACTGCGCTGCAACATCTGTCCTGATTACTCCACAGAGGAGCACTTTGCATCAAACCAGAATGACTTTGTTTATGCCTTGCTGATTTAATTATGCATACATTTTGTAATATTTCTTTCGTAAACAGGCCCTTCACCATTAGCTTTAAGCCAAATGTATCTACAGTGTGTTAAAAAAGAAAAGAAAACTGTCAGTTTAACTAATGGATCATGTGCTCGGGGCTGGTGCCCTGCTTTCTAATGAATGACAAATTCCTCTCTGTCACATTGCCATTGCATATCGTCAACAGACACCCAATAACTGCCTGTAAATGCAACACAAGCCCATCTGTAGGACAACCCAGGAAATAAATGGGTGCCAGGTGCTTCAACACAACTGCCCATGTGGGAGGACTATTTGGTTTCATGCTCTGCCTAATGCTTTTCTATCTCTTTCCTTTTGTTTTAGTGCAGAGCTATACCCTTAATATCCCCTCCCCAGTTTGGCTGCAGATATAATGCCTGTACATCACACAAAATGCAATGGCAGACCCACCCACAGTCGACCTCAATGGGGTTCATTATATTTGGTGTAGCCCCTATGGGTGCTATAAGGAGCCAGATTTGGATCCCTAGCGCTAACCTAGCAATGGTGGTGTAGCGCTAAGCATATGCAGCCTGTACTTCAGTGCTCTGAATTGCAAAAGCTTGTTTACAGGCTGAGCCATGCTTGGAGCCCGACACTGTTATCCAGTAATGGAGGATCAGTGTGCCCGATGATGAGCTTTGATTAGAATGAAAGAACATGGAGAGCATGCTAAGTGGCTGGTGACTAGGGCTAAATCAACAGAGGCATGCCGTTCACTTCCTAGCCCTCGAAGATGTAGTTCTGCAGCACTAGCTTTGGCACCTTGTGGAAACCTGTGCCTTCTGCCAGATTCAGAGGAGTGTGAATGCACTGGGTTGTTCCAAAGCCCAAGCGCAAAAAGAGAAAATCAAATTAGCCAGTCAATTTTTCACCCTAATAATCACATCCCCTTATATTTTACAAGTGCTCTCTGTGTCTTGTGGAGAACAGCCTTTGGAAAGTCCTCCACATATTTAATAGGGGTTGTGCAAGGATAACATGGCCTTTGTGCCCGTCCTTGGCAACTTCCTCCCCGAAACCAAGACTGAGGCCAAAGCACAGTGATAGTCCAGATCTTAATGTTCTCACCCTGCAGAAACAGCAACTGTTCTAGAGAAGGCTGCCAAAACCAGCCTGAACCGTCAACAATTAATCAGTGTTGTGTTTGGGGACTAAACCCCATGTTCATAATTACAGTTCTGACCCAGGAAACACCTGCAGAGGAGCAATAACCTCCTGACCTCATTATTTTCCTCACGATGGCCGTAAATGGAACCCAGACCCCAATTTGTTTCCTATCTCGACATTTATTTGGGATTTTTCTTTCTGTCTTGTTTCTTTCGGAACCCAAAAAAAAAGGCACATTGGTCTTGAGTTACTCTCTCAACATTTTCCAGCACAAAGCTTTCCCTTTCAGAGAACCGCTGAGGAGTAATTGTAGTGCTTTGTTTCTTCTAGGCTCTACATTCTCAACCCACTTAGAGATGAACCTTGGCCAGTTTCAGTTCTGAGAAAAGCTTTCCAAGTATGGATAGTACCGGCATACACAACAGAATTTATTGTTTGGCCACATTACAATGAATAAAGTTCAAAGCAACCTTTTGACAATTAAGTTGTAATGGTTTGAAAAAATATTTAGTCAAAAATTCTGATATCATTAAAGTTGTAATGTTTCAGGAAACAAAGACAGTTATTCTGATCAGCTACGTAAGTAAAACAAAAGCTCTAAACACTTTATTTTGACAAGTAATGTTATTTTTTTGTGTAGAGAGTTAAGTAAATTGTGTAATTAAATGTTTAACCCATTTATCTGAATTTATTTAACATCTGTTTCTGCAGAAGGAAACTTTATAGACTTTTTCCACCACAGTCCTTCGCAGGATGACACACATTCACTCACACACACTCACACCAATCCACCTACCAACATGTGTTTTTTGACCGTGGGAGGAAACCCACGCAGATACAGAGAGAACACACCACACTCCTCACAGACAGTCACCCGGAGGAAACCCACGCAGACACAGAAAGAACACACCACACTCCTCACAGACAGTCACCCGGAGGAAACCCACGCAGACACAGGGTGAACACACCACACTCCTCACAGACAGTCACCCGGAGGAAACCCACGCAGACACAGGGAGAACACACCACACTCCTCACAGACAGTCACCCGGAGGAAACCCACGCAGACACAGGGAGAACACACCACACTCCTCACAGACAGTCACCCGGAGGAAACCCACGCAGACACAGGGAGAACACACCACACTCCTCACAGACAGTCACCCGGAGGAAACCCACACAGACACAGGGAGAACACACCACACTCCTCACAGACAGTCACCTGGAGGAAACCCACACAGACACAGGGAGAACACACCACACTCCTCACAGACAGTCACCCGGAGGAAACCCACAAGGACAAGGGAGAATAGATCAAACCTGAGCGGGTCTCAAACCCACAACCTCCAGGTGTCAGAGACACTACCTGCTGCGCCACCGTGCTGCCTGTTTTTTGTTGTATTTCATTTTATTAAACAAGTGTCTCTAAAACACCATCTTTGACACGAGCTCAGTCAGAAAACACAACAAGTTTTCACCCCTGATTAACCAACCCATGGCTGGGTGGCAAATCCCTGTTCTTTTTTTTGATGCATTATTTCTGTCACAAATTGCCACACAATGGTGCATGACTGAAGGTAATCTCCACTGTGAATGATGGCTAATTGCATTAGCTAATCATTGGGAGGCAGGTTGCCTCACATGCTGCTGTAGAATGACTCAAATGGAGTTTACTGATGCAAGGTGACTGGCAATGACTGTTTAGCAGAGGGAAATCTGCAAAAGGCCTGGGCTCCTGACTGTAATGCCAAAATAATGGCTTTGTAATAGAAACATGAGCTAAAAATATGCTGTAGATATCAGCCAAAACAGGTGTGGTCACAGGCAAGTGACTCCTCTCGTGGCTGTATTTACTTTTCTGTTCAATCTTCCTCTTCTATTCAGATTTAAAGGCTTCCAGTCAAACCCAACACCAGTGCAATCCCCACCTCGTCTTTTCATGGTTTCATTTCATTTCAAGATACCCATCTTCCGAGTGGATTAAACTGGAAGGATAAACCAGGCCCTGATTAGATTGTTGTTTGTCCCTTGCCACTTTAATTTGTGAAAACATGCAACCCAAGATGTTCCCTTCATCTCTTTTTAAACCTGACCTGCTGAAAACTGCATTTGTGCCGTTTTTGCTGATTGCGCATTCCTCCGTCTGTGGTAAACCCAAGAGTAAAAGCAGTAAAGAGTTAAGGGGCAAACGCTTGCAGAGTGCTTCAGCATCACATTTTAAAAGCATATAATGGAAAGCTGTGGCTGCTTTGCGTCTTCACTGGCTGGAAATTAGGATTCTTTAGGCACGGGGAGAAATGTCATAAATTAATAATCAACTAGTGCCACAAAAACAAATGTAAGGAAATGATGGCTTGAGAAATAGCAGATTAACTTATTAACTCATTAGAAATTCAATTGTTTGCTTTTTAAATAATCTCCTCATGACAAATTCATAGGTCAGGACTAAATATGTGATTTGTTTTCTTTTGCTGTGGAGTGCATTTCTGTAGATTCAGATTCTCTAGTTGAATAAAATAAGCTAAGAGTGAATAAGGTCTATTTCTCTGGTGAATGTGTTACATCTGTGGCTAACAGCACTAAGCAGTTTAATAGAAAACTTTCATTCATTCATTATCTGTAACCCTTATCCAGTTCAGGGTCACGGTGGGTCCAGAGCCTACCTGGAATCATTAGGCACAAGGCGGGAATACACCCTGGAGGGGGCACCAGTCCTTCACAGAGCAACACACACACTCACACACTCACACCTATGGACACTTTTGAGTCTCCAATCCACCTACCAACGTGTGTTTTTGGACTGTGGGAGGAAACCGGAGCACCCGGAGGAAACCCACACAGACACAGAGAGAACACATCACACTCCTCACAGTCAGTCACCCGGAGGAAACCCACGCAGACACAGGGAGAACACACCACACTCCTCACAGACAGTCACCCGGAGCGAGAATCGAACCCACAACTTCCAGGTCCCTGGAGCTGTGTGACTGTGACAACCTGCTGCTACACCGTGCCGCCCTCAATAGAGAACTGATTTTTCTTTTCTTTGGGTTTAAACACCAACAACAAATACATCATATTTCTGAGATGATACATTGTATTAAAATTGGAAAAATGCATCAGCAGTTCATATCTACATCACATTTTACTCAGGAGAACAGCAAACTGCACATAGAGTGAATATGATCAGAGCACGGATGCAAAATAAAGCCTGCAGCTTTTACTGCTGAGATCCCCTGAATCTCCCTCCACCCTTTGTAGTGCATGGTGTAGGTAAAAAATAGCAATTCACACACTGAGGGCGAAATGTCAAATTATAAATCATTTTATATTCAGGCTTGATCTGGGATGCAGCCTCTCCTCCTTCACTGTTTTACGGTGCTGACGCTGGCTGAAAACCACAGCACTAGGCACATACCGACAGCAACCGATTAATGTCACTTTAGCCTGGTAAAAAAAGAAAAAGTAGCTGGCAAACAACATGAATACACAGTCATTTAGCACTTTATTCGCTCATGATTCGACATGCTAATGAGATTAAACCCTAGATTTTCACTGGAGGGGTCTTTAACAAGTTCCCCCAGGTGTACATCCTTATTATGAGATTGTGTCTGATTATCCATTGTGCAGGTTTTAGCAGTGCTACAGAAGAGCCACTTTAGTTTTCTACAGGACTGTGTTAGTAGAAGTGGTATAAATGTATAAATAATGCACTTTTAAGTTTTTTTTTTTTGAAAACCAAACTTTTCATTGACATGTCTTGTATTTTAAAGTGTATTCCTATAGTAAACTCAATAATCACGAGAGTGTGGGCTGCACTGGCTGCTTTAGAAGTTGCATCTGAGTGGGGAAAGCCTTTGATGATGCAGTGGTCAAGAAACGCAACCCTTCTAGACCACAGTCTGAAATGAACCCTGATGTGAAAGAGCAACCCTTTCTTCTTAAAAAGGAAATGAAAATGCATTAATGTCAGCTTGGTGCTCATGAATGCATCACTGTGAATATAAAATTACTGAGGTTTGATAAGAGATGTCGATCTTCGCTTGTGCCCGTCTCTGTGTTATCCCTTATTCTGAATGTTTTAAAGAGTCTGTCTGTCATTCTCAAGGCTGAATCTCGGTGAACGCTCACTGTAGCATGACTCACTCTGACGGTGGCAGCTAAATTGGTTTCAGCTCTTTGTCAGTTATTGTAGACTTTGACATGCAGAGGAGCGATGCTAACAAAACACTTGCTCAGCTTTCATTCCTTAATGTCGTTTGGACGTGTTGAAGGCGCTAGCTTTCCACCACATTAAGCGTTTGGGTGCTCAGATACAAACATGTGCTTTTGTTTTGTGCTAAACGCCTTTGACAGCGCAGAAGCAAGCGCTCTTTGGGTTTAGTCAACTTCACCCACCTTGTAATTTTCCAATCACAGCAATGGCACTGTTTGCTTTTCTCTGACTGTCAGTCCGACGGTGAAGTGCTTCAAAACTAGCAGTTCCCCTCTCATATTTCATTCAATTCACATTTATTTATAGTGCACCTTTTACATTTGTGTCACAAAGCAGGGGCCCTTGTCCCAAGTGAGTGCAGCCGATGCCACAGTGGGCATACTGAGTGCCACAGTAAGCCCCTTGAAAAAACCTGAGAAGTAGCGAATACGCGAAAGATGAGCCGCGAAGTAGTGAGGGATTACTGTAATGTCATGTTCTAATATTAACATATAAAAGAATAATATTTTACACTAAATTAAATGTAGCTTAATTTTCTTTTTAGTTGCCACCTTTTTCAGTGATGGATTGAGAATGATTTAGAAACGTAGACTGTACACAACAGGGAGTTTAATCATTTTTATATCAGTCTCTGATTGAAAGAGTGTGATTTTAAAATCTCGACCTGTAGATTTAATTCTCGCTTGTGTTATTAAACACAGTGTCTTAAAGGAACACTAAGTAAGATTTGGTAAGAGTTTTGCTCCTGGGCTCCCCCTACAGTTGCAGAGTGTAATTCATTTTTATAGCATTGTCCTGAAATCAAGGCGGAGGAAGGAGGGATCGAGAAGTAGGGGAGCGGTCTCATACCCTCCTCCAAAAGTATATAGTGCGTAGTGCCGTGCTGAGCCTGGAGTAGCAATCACAGAGGCTCTTTTCTCACTATTACAGGTCAGTGGATCATCACAGTGATTTGGAAGCTGTAATTTTAAAGTAAAAATTGTGGGGAAAGGCTGTTCTCTCTTGTTTGTTTACATCCATGTCTTTTAAGGTGGAACGGTGTGTTTGAGGAGAAGAACCACTGTTGTTTGTACGCAGCTGAAGTGTAACTTCTCTGTAGGTTTTTACTCACTGTTTGAATGACCAAGAAAACTAGTTTGTAACTCAAGTCGTTTGTAGAACTTTCGCTCTGCTTTTACGTTTATGCAGTTAGCCGTCTATGTGCACTCACTAAGGCTCACCCTGGAGAATCTGCACACGAGGCTAATGTCTCTGTGCCAGTGCTAATTGTCATCTAGAAGGTATAAAGCAGCTCAGTTTTCCCAGAGTAAAAATGTAATTGCTCATAGGTTGCTCTGTAATGGCTCCGGACACATGAGACAGTAGAGAGGTAAAAGAAATAAAGGAGAGTGCAGAGTTGGTTCATGTGGCAAATCTGAGCAGTTTGTGACTACTCTGAGATTTCCTGTAAAAATCAAGAGGAGACACATTTGAGCAGCATGAGATTTATGTTAAAGCCTCATTTGTGTCTCCATCTAATCTCATTGTTGTCTTGGAACAACTTTCCTTTCTCTGGCTTGGGCTGTTGAGAAGTAACTGCACTAATGCAATGAAATCCTCACAGAAATGTTCCAGATTCAAAAACCTTCCTAGAAAATAACAAGCCGTTACTGCGGCAAGCGGCGAACCATCTCTTTTATTAATATCACAGAATAAAGACTGGAGAGTGTATTTATAATATACTGTGAAATATGTGTTGAAGTATAATGCTATGCTAATGTTGTCCACCTCTAACACAGTAGCGTCTCTCCTGCCGTTATCTGGACCCTCCTCCACTCTGTAAATGTCACATGTCCTGGACGTTGTCAGCCTAAATTGCATGTTGCAGGTGTTCCTGCTCTGTTAAACCTGACCCTCACTGAGACGGAGGTAATTGGACGACAGGGCTGTCTCTCTCGCGAACGGACCGGACAAATAAGGCCTGCCCACAGCTCCACGCTTCCACAGATCGCTGGCTGTGATTGACAGGCAGGTCATATTTGATTCATCGCAGAGGGCTGAAGCACATTTTTCAGGACCTCCTGTGTTTGAGGTGGTTGGGGCTGTTCTTTATATTATTATTTTCCCATTGACTGCAGCTAAGCCGGTTACCATGGGCAACCTGCATCACATGGGACCCCTGATGGAACTATCAGAGTGTGAGGTGCCTTTGGCGTTTGCACAACACATTACACACACACACACAAATTGTTTTGCTGCCTGTGGTGTGTGTTATTGTTGAACATCAGCTTTTTAATCTCCACATCACCACTCGTCCAATACACCTGCATTGAAATTCAGGAGTGTATCCTCAGACACCCTCGCCCCCCACACACATTACACACCCTACACACACACACACACACACACATCTCTGCCCACCATGTAACAATGAGACCCCTGTGGTCAGGATGCCCTTGTTTCCTCTGTGATGTGGTCACCCGCTGTGCAGCAACCGAGGGGGTAAAGAAAGAGAAAAAGAAAGAGAGAAAGAGATGGAAATTGAAACAGAAAAGAAAGAGGGAGTGTATGTGAGAGTAATTGAGTGAAAGGGAGAAACAGTGGCCACTGAAAGGGATGAACAAAAAGAGAACTGGAGAGAGAGAGAGAGAGAGAGAGAGAGAGAAAGAGAGAGAGAGTTTAAAGCCCACACTCATGTTCTGTCCTGATGCTCCATGCCTAATGTCCTTACAGACAAACTGAGACTCCTTCAACAATGTCACTGTGTTTACAGCCTCTTCTCTCACAGGTAGCTGTGCTGTTTATTCCCAAAAATCTGGTTGGAAATGTGGTGCTAATCATCAGTGAGAATTACTCAGTTTAAATGTATTATCAATTTCTCAGGGCACCAACATATTGAAACCCCACCCCAGGTCTTTGATTAACCCCCAAAGCCTCCTCTTTCTTCATCACTATTGGTCTATTAAATAGTTAAAAATCTCACAAAATTATTTAAATATCCCCCAATGCCTTAAAAGTGGTTTAGATCTAGGGCTGCACCTTTATTGAGTATGTGCAGATGTATGAATATGCAAGTAGTCTCCGCCTCTATCTCCACTCACCCGTCTGTAAACACCCCACTATTTGAAAGACCTTACTTGTGATTTGATGGTATCTGTTCCTTAGGTTTGTGACATCAGAAGCCCTGGCTGTCAGAATCCGTGTTTATGAGCTGACTGCTGCTCAGGACACGACTCTTGGTGCCATTACAGGGACATGCTAACAAGGCTAAACACACTTTCTTTAGTGAAAGATCTACATGCTTTTCCACTAATGGGGTTGAGGTAAATTACCCTGTCCTGGTAAATGTACCACAGTGGTCACCGCCGGCCTCCTGAACATCCCCATCTCCTACCTCACTAACAGTCAATGTGTGGTCTTCAAATCCAAACGAAATCACACGGCGTTCCTAGTGTATCTGGCTTGTGCTGTCGGACATTAAAGTGGTTCAAGTGGTTCTTCAGTTTCTGTGTGAAACCGCTGCCATTGCTAAAGAGCTATTACAGAACACATTAAAGAATTTAAGAGGCAGAAAAATATATACAATCCCCTTTTCATTTCCCCCAGTCTCTTACCACCTGCAGTGTTATAGGCCACCAGAGCTCTGGATTTTGGAGCGCCAACTCATCCATTAACCCCCACATTCCTGTGGCTCTTTTATGCCAGGGCATGGAGGGCACTCACGCAAGCTCCTCTCCATTCACGTCCCAGTGTTCTGCATTCCTCTCACTGGAAATGGACATGCTTTGCTGCCTGAAACAGCCTTTGATTTGGGTTTTTGAACAGTAACACTGTTGTTTTTATTTCTTTTCTTGCTGGTAACCTTTAATCCCGGGGCTCCATCTTGGCCAGGCAAACTCAAGGCATGAGTCAATGAGGCCTAGGATCTGAGAGGAAGATTTCAGCTCATTGACGGCTCAGGGGACTCAGTAATGATTCTTCTTAAAATCCTTTAGAAAACACAGGAGACACTGGAGACATCGTCCCAGGTGAAAACAATAGCTATTCACAGCTGAAGAGATGAGAAGGTCCTTAATGCTGATGAGAAGTGGTTGAGTTCTGCATGGAGTTCTTTTGCAGTGAATGTGAGATTGCAGCCCAACATTTAGAGGAGAGACAGGTTTTTTTGGGCTCTTTTCCTCATGAGAAATATCTGAGCAGTCTCCTTTGTTTCATTCTGAACTCTCTCTCCGTGACTGGAATATTAAGGAGATCTCTGATTCATTTGCTTTATGGAATTTGCTTGCTTTTTTGACGTTAAAAATCAGAAACCCTAAAATAGCCTGGGTCTACAGTACCAGTCAAAGGTCTGGACACATCTCCTCATTAGTGATTGGTGGAGTAGAGCTAGTCACTGTATAGAACTGTGTACCAGCCCCTGCCTCTGCACAACAACAGTTACAGTCTCAGACACATTAAGAAAGGAGCGGTTCTACAAATTATCTCTCGAAGAGGCCACAGCTGTTCACTGAAAACTGTTCCAGGTGACGACCTCATGAAGCTGACTGAGAGAACGGAGAGAGTGTGTGAAGCTGTCATCAAAGCAACAGGGGGCTATTGTGAAGAGTCTAAAGTATAAAACACATTATGGTTTGTTTAACACTTCTCTGTTTACTACATAACTCCATATGTGTTCCTTCATAGTTTTAATGTCTTCCACATAGAAGATAATTAAAAAACAAAGAAAAACCACTGAATGAGAAGGTGTCTAAACTTTTGACTGGTGCTGTACATTCACAACATGTGGAAAATGGCCCAAAACAAAGGAAATCCTCCCTGAGTGGGCGTGTCCAGACATTTGACTGGTACTGTATATATATATATATATATTTTTTATTATTATTTTGATAATACAAAATCCATAATCTCGACTGTGAGAGAAGGACATCCCCATTGTGGCTGTAAAAATATGAGTAGCCCATAACTGCTAGAGTTACACCAAATAATCATCAACCATTGTCCGAACACTTATCAGTGTTGTGCCTCTGTGGGATGCAGAGGTGAAGCAACACAGTGCCATAAACAACCAAGAGAGCATCTACATCATAATGTCATACACAAGTCATTCAAACAGGCCTCGATATTCATTCCACCTTTTGGGTTTCTGTTCATATTGATGGAAATTCTACAAATGGTTCTAAAGTAGCTGAGCGAAGGGGAAGGGAATGCATCTTGATAAAATGTTGAATGTTGTTGAATAAAATAATTCTTCGTTAAGATAAAGCATGTTGTAATAAAACGGCGTGGGAAGGAATGTACACAGTCATGGCCTTGTGTGGCTTTCATAGATGTAGAAGTGGTGAGGTACATAAAGATTTCCATTTAAGAGTAGAGCATTGTAATCTGGAACTTCAAACTAACCCATCCACTGAACCTTAATAGAGACTTAAGGCTTCATTACGACCACACAGAAGGCTCTTGTCGCCATAATGACTTCTTTCATCCTCTCTGCCGTGTAAATAATAGAAAATGGATCGGTAGCCGCCCTGATGTCAGACGCTGCTGGGAGTGCGTTGGCATTGGCAGTGGAGTCACGTCAGACTTGCTTTTGTGCTCTGAAGTGTGGATGGCATAGTGGGAGCTAAAGCGGAGGTAGCCCTGAATGCTAACGCAAGCATTCCATCAGTCATGCTAAGCCGAGGAAAACTACTAGCACTTAACGGAGATGAAAAGGGGATTTGCCTGCCCCCTACACAAGCCGCGAGTGATTATTTTAGCAGTGCTTTGTTTCCCCTTGTGCATCCGTAAAGCACCTTTTCCAGCTTCCTATAGTGGAGAGTACAGCCTTTACCTGTCACTGTCCATGAAGGACAGCTGGAGAGCTCAGATACGCTGGGGATTCATAAAGGTGCGCGGCTGGAAGCGGATGATTGCACTACTCGCTCCCTGTAATAAACAATGCCCCTGTTCTTCTCTCATATTGACACATATTAAAGGGCAAACCTGCGCAGGAAATGGAATTGAAGTATGCAGCACAGATAGGGAGGGGTTCCAGCAGCTGGCAGGAAAGACGATCTTCATAGAAAAATGATAAAAAAAAATGAATGGAAGGGGAAAAGAAGGAGCGCATTTTGCATTTAGACAGCTGCACTATCATCCATCATCATCAGTCTCATTTCCGATGTGCACTCTCGAGTGTTTGTGCCCATAGAGATTTATTCCACAACTCAATACGAGCGTCCGCAAATCACCAAGCACCAGTTAATCAGGTAAAAGCAAAAAACTAGCTAATTAACAAGCTCAGTCAATACAGGCTAAACGGACATAGAGAAGACATCAAATACAGTGCAGCAGTCACTAACCGTGTGGTGCAAAGCCTGGACAGACATCGATAGGAACCCACAAGGGGTTGGTGGGATGCTAAAGGAAGTTGTACCTTTGGTAAATTGTAGTTATTCGTTATTGTTTTTAAGTTGTAGTGTTGCTAAAACACTGTCTTATCTCCAAGCTTTAATAAATGATTTCTATGTATGTGTGTTATGAAACTAATAATAAAATACTTATTGTTTACTTGGAAAGTATATATATTTTGCCTATTAAGGGCACACATTATGAAAATACCCCTCAACGTGTGAAACAAGACCAACCAGTATATTTTTGTGGGCTTCCCAAGTCTGAAAACATGGGATGAAATGAGCAGGTGTGATTCTGCTTGGCTTCAGACGTCAAATGCAGAGACTTTAGAATCGCCCCGCCCCATTTTCTGAGTCTGTCCAATTACAGCGCTGGACCTACATTTATGTGAAAATGCAAAAACAAGGTTAAACACAGCAAAACAGACACAATGACCACAGAAAAATCAGAGCACCGAGTAAAAACAGAGAAGAAAGAGAACTGAGTGAAAACGGCTAAAAAAGGAGTCCTCGCTCCACACTGCTGGGCTCTTGAGTTGGGGTGAACGGGGAGTTTAAAGGAACAGATGCCTAAACAGGCCGTTCAGACCAGGGGACAACGCTTCTATGTGGTTTGATTCTTGTGGTATTTTGACCAAAGCAGGTCATAGACGTTTCATTAAGACTCTGATATGTGCCCATTAGGAACCAAGTGTAGGAATGTTTAAGTGCTCTAATAACACTGTACAGCCCCTTTCCTAAGACCATGTGTTGAAAGAGACTGCAGCAGCCAATTCTATGGCTATGCTATGGGGACATTTTGCCATTTAGCCTCTTGCTGCATGCTAGAGGCTGACAGCACAATCAGCAACACTGGAAAGCCAGTGGGTGGGGGATGCTGCTACTGCTGCTGCAGGAGATTCACAAAGAGTAGCAACACCACACCCACCATCATTAAAAAAAACACCATTATGGACCAGAGGCCCAATGACTGGGAGATCAGTGTTTCTGCTGTGTCTGCAGTTTGTACAGGGCTCATGGGAGACCAGAAAGTACAGAGCCATGCATTATTGGCCATGGGACATTCGTGTGATATGGTTCCGGAATCTTCTACACTGGAACTGTACCTTATAGGTGCATATTTGGTGACTAAATGTCCAGTAAAATATACATGGGTCTTAACGTCCAGTCGTGAACCTTGCAAGATTTCACCTGCTGAGCTTTTTGAGACTCTAGAAAACCAACCTCAGAAGATGGTTGCCTATCCCTCTCCATCTAAACCAGGACTATCCACCTGGGCTTCATTTTAAGGCAAAGAAAGTGAACACTGGTGTTTACCGCTGGCTGTGTTAAGCGTTTAGAAAAAGGAGGAGGAGGAGCAGCTAGAGGAGCTTGTGTTTGAGATTGGGGGATGGGGGGGAAACCCATTTCTCTGTGTAATGGTGTACCATTCTCTCACACCCTTAATTACATTCTCGCATCCTCTTTCACCCCACCATTGACGACGGTTCCAGAATTAAAGATGCTCTGCCCAGCGACGTCATTAACGCGAGGGTGCAGCGTAGCACTATCTACATTCATCAAACTGTCGCTGGTGCTGCTGAAAACGCAGTAAGTCAATACAAGGCAGCGACAAAATGCATTAATCAACCATGTTTACCCAAATGTTTGCGTCTTAACAATGGCATTGTAGTTACCCCATGGCTCGGTTCTCACCAACAGCAGGTAAAAGAGGATATGGCTAAGGCTGAGATGGTTTGTTGAAGCGGATATCGATTTTTCAGAACCTAAATATTTGTTTGCTAGAAGCCAGTGGTAATTTCCCAATAGACCCTTTCAAGTCCAAAAACGATGCAGAACTAGGGGACCACAGTATGGGCGTTATATTATGGATATAATATTAAACTCAGTGTCACCAGAAATATCACTGTAATGGCTGAAATGAATGAATGAATATTAATCAGCCACATTTAGCGCATGTTTACCCAGATGTTTCTCCCTCACCCCCGGTATTTCTGTTACCACATTGTTATGAGTCTCTCCAGCAGCACTCTCAGTTGCACGCTGCTCAGTCTCCAGTGGCTTGTTGGGGTGTGTATAGATTTTTCAAAATCAAAACACGCCTCGTTTTGCTGGAAGCCGTCAGTCATTTCTCTCCAATTTTGGCCCCCACCCCCCTGCACCTTTGTTTCAAATGGACCCTGTCAAATCAATAACCATTTGATTTAACGCTTGCAGTTCCAGAGAGCACAAGAGAACTTTGCTGTATCCTGTACCTAGACACGTAATTGATTCTGACTCTGGTCAAAGCCCTTTTGTTCTACAGGGATAATCGATTGAAGCAGCACAGCCTCAGAGAGTAGATTCAATCAAACATTTAGAGAGATCTATTTAATTCACAGGTCTTTGAGAGTAGATTAGACACAGATTTAATATTGGGTTGTAGTTATGAAATTCTAAATACTTCACAGTAGCTCATTTCAGATGGAATTTATATTTGCATTATTATTTTTATGTTAAAAATTCAGTGTTGATGAATTCTGTAACCTTTTCATCCTTTACACGACATTAGTCAACACACTCATCCAAAACGGCACCAGCATGTGCACCCCCAGTGTCTGTAACCCTCACACGCTACAGCAATTCAGAATGTGAGTTATTGCACTGGAGAATGAAACTGGAGCACCCAAAGGACACCAATGCAGACACAGGGAGAACACACTACTTTCCGTACAGAGAGTGACCAAGGCAGGAGTGGAGCCCAGGTCTCCCCGGACCTATGAGGAACTGACACTGCCTACAGCGCCACTGTGCCACATACAGTTTGAAATAGTTCACTAGCCTGAACAGAAACACACAGTTTCACAGCTGAATGACCAAACACCACCTTAAATAATTAGTGCAAGCCAGGTGTACACTACTTGGTGACGCTGAAATCGACTACCACACTACTGCTACACTGCCAGGTTTTGCCCTTTGCCTCAAACCATTCAGCAGAGCATACAAAGGGCACCAGAGCACAACTAATGTATCATTTAAGGTGGACTGGAAAGATCTGTATCCTAGTATTTCTTTAAAAGAGCATCCTACATTCCTGTTTGAATTTGTTGGAGGATGAAGCCGATCTACAGATAGAATTCCAGGCCAATGATTGGGAAAATAAAATTAAGGGACTCCCTTTTAATGTATACAAAGACAGAATTGAGATAAAATGTTCTTTAGTAAGTTAAACCTTGTAGAGATGCTTGTGCAGCTTTGCGTCTCATTTGACTTTAACATATGTCATACATCATGTTTTGACCCATTCAGCCCTCCATACACTCTAGAAGACATTAATAATAATTAGCCTAGAGCTGCTAGGTGTCCAACTTGACACAAATCAATATTTTTTTCATTCCTCGGATCCAGTAGGAACTCTGCCATGCAGAACAAGGCCAGTCAAAAGGTGACGTGTGTTTTTAATGGTGTCCCAGCCCTTTGATCCATCACCAGCGGTTAGCTATGATCTTATTAAAGATGTAATGTGTTTCTATGGCTCCAGTGTGTGGAGGGCTCTGGCTTGTGTTCGCAGGAGGGGCACAGCTAATTTGTCTCCGTTTTTGCTCAGCATTATCTTGTCGTTTCTCCTGTTATTCCCCACTGCTGTATCCTCTGTTGTGGGCAGAGCTTTCCTGTGTAAAACTAATGCCCATAGATGATCCCTTTGTGTGTCCAGAGCTTGTTTTAAAGACCTGAGCCCAATTTGATGAACTGTTTCCAAGCACAAACTATGTCCAGGGTCCACAGATGTGACTTTGTGCCAGTTGACCACAGGCATAAGGTATTTCCACTGTCTTTCACTTGGGGTTAGTTTATACTGGGGTCATATTTAGTCTCAGAAACTGAAGGGAAGTCTCTGGGAAGATGGAACTTGTTTTGTGGGACAGACATTTCAAAAGTTTTGGAGAGCCACTGTTATATATTCACGGACCTTTCCACACGTCACAATAATGGACCACATTTGACAACGACTCAGAGCACAAAAATTGAAGCAGAAGATTCTTTGTACCTGATGCAGTGGCTTCTGAGGCAGAAGAGGAGCTTCAGAGAGCTACAACCGCGTCAGATGATTGAAGGACATATATCACTGACATAGAATATGAGACGTCCTCGGTGTCACAACAGGCGAGATAACTTCAATACTCAAGGAAAACATCACAGCGATGAATGTTGTCTCCACATTAAGTGGCACTGCAGTGGTGTCCTCTCAGTCTGGAGAATCCATGCATTGTGGGGCTTTTATCCTCAGTTACTGTGAAGGAAAGGTTGGGAATTCTGTAAACGTTCCTGATGAATCGAGTGAATCTTCACTGGTGATCGCTGAGGGAAGAAAAGGTTCGTCTGTTAAAATATCACAGCTTATGACAGGGATAGTCCAACAGGCTCGGATTAGATGTATTCAGTGTTAGAGTTCCAAGCTTTGAAACAGCATACATGTCCAGTAACATTCACATACGACTTTTTTTAAGGTGAGAAAAACAGTCAAAACCGTGGTCATATGGATGCAGTGAAATAAGATCTACAGGAAAAAGTCAAAGTCGTTTTACTCTTGAGTAATGATCGCGTGGTCGATGCCCATTTTAAATTCTCCCATGAGAAAGCTGAACACATCTGATGAGACCTGCGCTGTAATAGATTTACTTTCTTTTAATATTGGATATTCCATGTTTGTAGTTTATAGTTTTTGAAGAATAACGTCAGTGTTGCAGCTCTGAGAGTTTGCAGTGTATTTATACACTGAGTCATTGCCCTTTTCTCTTACACTTACTTACACTGATGCGCTTGATAGCTGTTCTGTTGCTTAGTAAATGCTTCTCATGCACTTTGTCAGACAGGCTCTATCTTGTCCATCAGTACATTTACCACTGATGCTGCCGCACATTATAGAAGTGTAACGGAGTAAAACCTTCCAACATTCCACTGTTCACGCATTGTTAGTGTAAATAGATTACATTGCACATGATATCTGATAACGTGATGGTTTGGAGTAGACAGACATGAGAAATGGTGAGTGACAAATTGCATTGTAACACACTGATTGCAGGTTTTTATAGTTGTACAGAGTGATTTAAAAGGTGGGATCTACATAATTGTACGATTTAATTATTGTAATGTTAATTTGAGGGCGGCCCAGTGTTACAGCATGTAGTGTCTCTGTCACAGCTCCAAGGACCTGGAGGTTGTGGGTTAAAGCTCTGGGTGACTGTCTGTGAGGAGTGTGGTGTGTTCTCTCTGTGTCTGCGTGGGTTTCCTCTGGGTGACTATCTGTGAGGAGTGTGGTGTGTTCTCTCTGTGTCTGCGTGGGTTTCCTCCGGGTGACTGTCTGTGAGGAGTGTGGTGTGTTCTCCCTGTGTCCGCATGGGTTTCTTCAGGGTGCTCCGGTATCCTCCCACGCTCCAAAAACACATGTTGGTTGGTGGATTGGCAACTGTGTGAGTGTCGCACTGTGAAGGACTGGCACTCCCTCCAGGGTGTGTTTCTGCCTTGCACCCAATTAATCCAGGAAGGCTCCGGACCCACCAGGACCCTGAACTAGATAAGCGATTACAGATTACAATGAATGAATTAATTTTGCTCTTTATGGAGTACATTTTAAGTTTTGTCAGTAAGAAAATCAATAAAACATTTAAGTATTCTCTCCCATGATAAGACTGGCACTATAGCTTTTTTTGTTGTATTTCTGTTGTCTCAAGCTCACAGGTGTGCTCCCATATCACCAACATGAGGACTTTTTTATTAGGACTAAATTGGCCAGCGTTACTCTGGCACAGCGGAGGACATTTATCCACTGCATTAATGTAGGGCTCATGTGTGTCTTGTTGAAAGTACCACTTCTGATTGGTGAGCATGTCTGGAGTAGGAAGTGCGCAGCATGAACACTTAACAATGTATAATATATCGCAGACTTTGCAATTTGTTAATTATATTGTTTCAAACAGTGATGTTGATTTATAATTGATTTATCATCCTTTTTTATTGTGGTGTTGAGTAATTATATCTTGATTTAAACAAATGGCCAGAAACCCAGCGTCCAAAATCCTCCATCCATGAGTAGTGGCAAACAGCACTTCACAGCTAATTTTTAGTGGTAAAAATGACTGAATGCTCATTTAAATTGCCTCCTCTTCAGAAGTGTAATAAATGTGTCATCATAAAGAGTTAGAAATATCTGTCAAACATATGTCCAGAACCTAAACATAAGCCAATACCCATGGCCTGTATCTTATCTGCAGATACAGATGACAATCCGATATCTACGTTTAACAACATCCACTTTCTAAAGGTGAAATGTGTGTGGCAGGACAGTCTCATATACGGTGGTTGGAGTTATAAATCTGTAAATCTGCTAGACCCCTGAATCACTCTTTAATCTGATTATCAGCAGGACAGTCCACAGCAAAAGGCCTATGCTGTCAGCAGCGGGGAAAAAAATGGAACGTGTCCAGAATTGAATGGATTAGGCCTCTTTTACAGGCTGCTGGAGCAGTGAATAACTAGTCCAGGGTCAGTGTGATCAATTTGCCCTCCCCTAGTGACCTCATTCTGAATGTAGTGGCCTCAGCTGAGTGTGATATGACTGATACTCGGCCGAATACAGCCCTGTGGCCCCACTGTGGGGAGAGGAGGGTTTAGACATTTTGAGTTCTGTCTTACTTTGACATACATTGTGTCCAAGATAAATTACGAGGCAATTATAAAGTGATGGGTATATCACTGCCACACAGCTCCAGGGTTCAATCCCCCATCGGGTCACTGTCAGTGGGGAGTGTGGCGTGTTCTCCCTGTGTCTGCGTGGGTATCCTCAATATGCTCTGGTTTCCACCCTCAGTCCAATGACAGGTGTGTGTGTGTGTGTGATAGACATGGCGAAATTATCCACAGGTGTGGGAGTGTTACTGGGTGAATCTGCATGATGTCTTGTAATGAACTGGACATGAATGGATGAATTTCCAGAAAGGTTTACCTACAGCTTCCATCATTTACGAGTGACTTGCTTCAGTTTCTGAAAAATATTCAACACACCTCCAGTCTGAGGAATATGTTGAATGTTTAAGCCAGATTCCCAAACTACATTCAAGTTGTTGTCAGGAGCCCAATGTTCTGTATTTTTGTTATTCTTTATTAGGCCTGCAACCATAAGTTGACACGGTCAATTATAAAAATGAGACAAGTCAGAATTTCATTGTCGGTGCATTGTTAATTTCCTTTGTGCAGAATCTCCTTTTAATCAAAGTGAATTACTTCATAGTGTCGAATATTCTTATGCCACATAACAATTCCAACGAACTGCACACCGATTTTCTCTGGAAACAGCAAACCACACTCACTGCTCTTAGCTGGTGGGTCAGAAGTGATTGACACCTCTGTAAACCAATAGCAGGGAGTCGGATGAAAACAAAGACTTGGGACCAGGCGAAAAACTTTAGAATAAACCTGTTAACAGGAAAAAAATAATAATAGAATATATTTATGTTTATTGACAGACTATTTTAAACATTTTGGGACATTTTCCTACATTTACAAAAGAAAAACTCCAGCATGCTGTAGAAATGTGGAGGTTTAAGTAGAGTTTTGTTTAATTTTTAATGAGAGACATCTCATGCAAATAGAATGTAACCAGAAATAAAAACTCGCCACCTGTTCCATTTTAAATGGTGCATCAGCTGGTCTTAAACTTTAAAAGACTAATAAATAAAGACTAATCAACAACCTGTTAATATAAAATAACACATTTACAAACAATGGCAACCATTTATTTTTTCCAATGTATCGTTCAAATATATCACATTTTCAATTACAGCAACTAACCGTCAAAAAAAAAAAAAAAAAAAAAAAAAAAAAAAAAACAGTTGAATTGTTTATGAAATGTTGATTAGTTTCAGCCCTTTTCTTAATACTGTCTCATTCAGCAAATTTACCTTGACGTTTCCACATTTAGGTGGATAGTCTTGTGCCTAACCTCAGACCATGACAGTATATTCAGTGGTGGCTTTGTTGACATGTACGCCTGACTGTGATTGGCTGGGGGTCGAGAGTGCGATATGTTGCCGGACTGACCAAACGCCCCGCTGAGTTTACACAGCATGGGTCTGGGGCTCTGCTCAATGGTGGCCTTTATCACTGCCAGCGGCAACAGAAGGGGATTTCTGCTCTGTTTGTTGCAAAGCTCTTAAAAGGAATTAGGATCAAATCCGTTAAGAGCTACAAAGTGACACCGCACATTTGTCTGGTGTGAAACTGGAAGTTTTTTGGATGCAGTGTGTACCGTAAATCATACTGAAGAAAGAAAAGCGACTGTAGGGCATGGAAACCTGCTCCTCTCCATTTTCTTTCTCTGGAAAGTCCATGTTACTTCTTGCAGATTTCTGATGGAGCTGATACTTCATGCCTCACTTACCTAGAGTCAGGGCCATGGTATCTCTCAAGAAGAGGTTCACGAGGCTGAGGTGTATATGAGAAGATTTTACCCTAAAAGTACAGCTTTCAAATTATTGTGATGCTTCACTGAACTACTTATAGTGAGAATAGAGCCTCTGTGATTCTGCAGAACCTGCACTGTGTCACTTTGGAGGAGGGTATCAACATGGGGTTAGGTTGCAGACACCTAGATTTCAAGAAATGAAATGCATGTACATATAACGTATAACATAAACTTGGATCTGCTCTGAAAACACGAACAAGGTTCAATTACGACCGACGATGAGGGAGTGGGAGGTTCAAGACTTGAAGAACCAGAAGATCCGTGATAGTGTCTGTCCCAGAGATTTACTTTAGATGAAGTCTGGACATCCCCTTGTCCTGTGATCAAGGCTACTGTACTCTGAAAGGAACCCTAAAGAACTGTGCTTATGAACAGATCATCTGACATGTGGTTCCGTTTCACCCCAGCTGGCTTTAGAGTGGGCCTCATCCTCAGAGCTGCCCTCGTAATGAGAAGTCTTTAGCTGCTCTGAAAGACCTGGCATTTGCATTCAGATAAACTCCCAGGAAGTGTGTTTGTGCACTCCGCTTGTTATTTCCCCGCTCATAATTTTAAGATAAAGCCCCCGTTTCCAAGACACCTCCAGCAACCTGCCAAATACCGCGGCTGACTGCTGAACTCAAAGCCAGAAAGCGAAGCTTCTGAAACTCATCGCGTCCTCACTTCTAGTTAAACAGCGGCAGAAAGAGACCGTTTAGAAGAGTTAACTCCTCAGCTCAGCTCTGCTAACTTTTAATATGAGCAAAACAGAGGGGACTATAAACCTCTCTGTTAATGGGGTCTTTCACGGAGGCGCAGGAAGACGAACAAGTGCTTTCTTTCAGTGCCGTCCAAAATGCAAATGTCCCTGGCCCTTTACACTTTTTTTTTTATTGGGGTTCCCATGTCACGATATGGTGGAGGGTGCCTCAGATGCGTGTGCCGTCGTCTCTGAGCTGTGGAAAACATGAATGTGACTCCAGGACAAAAAACTGAAGATGGATGGGTTTCCTGGAGCGGTGTGAGGTCTGCTGACATCCCTCCCTCGCTTTGACGATGACAGGCTTTCACACACATTACAGCTCGCCATGCTCATTTCAGCCTTTCAGTCACATTCCTGAGGAATTTACAAGAAACTGTGGAGAAATTCAAGGCATGGAGCTTAGTATCTCTGTAAACAGCTGTAGTCTAATGAGTTCTCAATGTCCCCAAGACGTCCAAGCAGCCAGAAGACGCACTGTGATTGGGTATCACTTGCCTAGTGATTTTAATATGTAGCCATTATGAAGAAGTAGCATTACGGGAGATTATAATACATAAATTACAATAAAGGTGGCCACTGACATTCTCCCAGCAAAAACAGTATGATTACTTAATTGTTTTTAAACTCACTGTCCATTCTCTCAGCTCCACTGACCATACAGGAGCACTTTGTAGTTCTACGAATACAGATATTACTGCATTGGTTGCTCTGCATATGTTTTACAATTTTCCACTGCATGGTACCTACTCTTCTCCACTCTACACTGCTTTTTATTTATTTATTTATTTGTTTATAGCTATTCCATTAAGTAAATTTGGTCCTGGGTTCTTCTTTAGTCGCTGTTCTCTTGTGGTTCAAATTGAGCCGATTAGGGACTAAACCGTGGCGTGTAAACCTTGCAGAGCGCTGAGACTCGTCACTCTACACCACGCAATGCAGACGTCCAGCACCAACTCTCCATCTGAAATATCTCCAGCTGCAGCAGAGATCATGTTTGTTTTTATCCGACTCACGACGGCAGCTCGTAAAATTATGCCATGGACTTTTGAAGAGGTTCAAACGCTCCTTGGATCGGTGGCCGGCGAAAGAATCCAGCGAGAGCTGGACGCTGCAATCTGTCTGAACTGATGACGGAGCTGTGTTCAATCCCAAACAACAATAACACGGTAAAACACTATGAATAAACAACACTTAACATTACCGCAGCCGCTGTTGTGTTTGCCAAAGTTTTGTTAAAGACTAGAGACTTTTTGCAAAGTCACTGACTACATTTCAGGGTGGAGCTGTTGTAGTAGAACACCAGATACAAAGGACCAAAAAGCGAGTAGAGTCAAGAAGTTTAGGTACCATGCAGTGGAAAAGCACCATTTGTTAGCCTCCTGTCACCCTGTTCTTAATGCTCAGAGTCCCCACAAAGTAGGTATGTTCTCGGTGGGGGGTCATTCTCATTCAGTGGTGTGTTAGTGTGTGTTGCACTGGTTCGAGTGTATCAGACACAGCCGGGAACACATTACATGTCCTTACAGTCATCTAGAGCTGAAGAAAATCCACAGGCTTGAGGCTGCTTTAACTCATGTGCACTATTAAACGACCGTTTACACTCTTTAAATCTTTCCTTTGAATAGGACATTTATCCTGTCTTTTAAAGTCTTAGAAGGTCACAGAACAGCGAGAAAGTCTGAACAGAGAGACTTAAACTGGTGTTTGTTGTTCTGACTCGAGGCGGTTCCTGGAGACGGAAATGAGACACAGGTAGCAGTTTGTCGCCGAGTTTCTGGTTGGCTCTGTAGTCAGGAGGAGCGCTGCCTTGCACACTAATGAGTCACAGCGGAGGGAAAGCCAAAGCAATTACAGCCTTATCTGAAGCTTCACGAGGCCAAGTCTGACTCTTCTGACTCTTCGGGATGAAATCCTCAGACTGAGTGGCTCACTTCTGTTGGCCCAGATTCAACCTTGCTCTTGCAGCTCTTCATAAAAATGAGCTTAGCAGGACTTCCTTTACCTTCAAAGAGCTAGATCCCAAGCAGAATCTAATTTCCTCCATTAGAAATGCTTGGCCAGCTCATTGATACGGGACATCAAAGCCCCTGAGTTATCGGGCCGCAGTAGCCACCCATCGCACAGGATCAGGAGTAGAATGTGTGTTAAAATATGATCAAATTTTCCCCTCAGCATGTCATCCCATTACAAATTAAACCTCCTTTTTTTTTGATTGTTGATGTTGAGATAACAATGCACACCACATGCTGTGTATAGTTTTCTTGCTCCAGTTGAGATAAACAGCGTTTTCCCCGACATGGGGAAATGAAAATCTGACATCACTCCCAGACACTCTTGGGTGGGGTGTCCCGTCGAATCCCCCGTCACGTTTCTTAAAAAGAGCAGGTCTCAGCAAGATTTGAAAGATCTTTGTGTTCTTCCTCTCAGCAGGAGGCTCAAATACAGTGTCTTAATATGTGAGAGACATTCGAGTAATGTTCTAAACATATTCCAAATATATTTAGACCTTTAAAAAAATAAAAGTCTTTTTCTCAATAAGGTGAAACACTGAAACCTCACTCGTAGCTTATTTGAATTTCCATGCGTTCCATCTAGGGACCTAACCTATTTTTTTTTGCTGTAACGTCTTCTCTTCTCGCACTTTGCCGAGCGCCTCCTGAGACTAAATGCACAAGTGTTGTTGGCACTTTTGCACTGTTTGATGTAGCATTTACAAAGCTCAAGTCAAAAAGCAAGCGGTAAGGGTGTGTCTAGCAGAGCTAACATTCTGGGCAACAGCTGCTCGGTACAAGCTTCACTGACCTCTAAGGCAGACAGTGACCCAGTGTGCTGTTTGAGTATCTGGGCACAAGCAAACAATCTGTTACACACACTTCGAGAGATCAGCTCTGTTTGTTTCATCACACAAGGTAAGTACATTTTCTGTGTTATTATATGAACATGGTGTACTATAGAGTGGAACATAACACACACAACACACACACACACTACAGCATGGGTTACGAGCCCGACTGTCTGCTATTCCTTTGTCTTGTTTCTTTCTTCTCATCTTTGAAGTCTTTTGTCAGGAGTACACAATGTGCACTCGCTAGTCAAACAGCAGCTAGCATGATTGCTCAGCTGTACACTGCCAATAGATAAGAGTGGAGTTAAACAAAAAGCACTGTCAAAATAAGAGCCACCCGTCTCTCAGGCGTTCGGGTGAGATGAAGTCCTGGGAGAAATTCTGAGCCCTGTCAGTGAAGAAATTTCACAACCACTTTGAGCCAAAGGAGTCAAAGGGGAGTTCATTTTAGACACACAAACACACACACACACACACACACACACACACACACACACAGTATTGCAAAATTTGATTTGAATAATCACTATCACATTTTACTTTCCAAAGAATGGAGCATTTAATAATGGATAATTCAGTGTTAAATAAAGTAATCAACAAATATAAAATCAACACAACAGAAATATATATTAGTGCTGTCAAACTTTAATACATTCTGGGATTTAACAAAATTTAATACATTTTCTCGTCTCTCTCTCTCTCTCTCTCTCTCTCTCTCTCTCTCACACACACACACACACACACATAGAGAGACCTCCTGTTTCACTTTTTTGATCCATGAGCTGCGCTGTAGCATTAATTTTCTCTATTAAAGCTTCTGCATCCGACGCTGAATCTCTCCCTGAAACTTCTATTCAGTAAATTGAAAGATTCTTCTGAGACGTTATAATAAAGTAAAATAAAGAGCAGTTTTCTCTGTCTGTTCCATGCATATCACACTACAAACTAAATACTAGCATTTTAAATGTATTGTTGTGATTACAATTTTTAATGGTAAAACAGCACTAATATAAATATAATCTCATTGTATTGGTCTTACATTGATTATTTTATTCATTCATTCATTCATTCATTCATTATCTGTAACCGCTTTTCCAGTTCTGGGTCGTGGTGTGTCCAGATTGTACCTGGTATCACTGCACGCCTTACAGATACTTATAGTGCCCGGGACAAAAGAAACATCAGCACATTGTTTAAGGCTAATTTCCGCAGGAAAGAAATGCCATTTCCACACATAGAAGGTCAGTGTTAATGATATGCGGACATAATGGCCAGTGCTGGCGCTAATGACATGATTAAGCAAACGTAAATCCAGTGAGATTAGAACGTCCTCAGGTCACACTTCAAAACTAGAGCAGCTAATCCTGGCTTGTTTTAGGACTGGCTTAGTGGACACATCCCAGCACTAGCGCGAGAGAGCTGGTGTCCTTTAGCTGAACCTCCACAAATCTCCGGAGCGCACCATTAACTTCCCTTCAGCATGCATGCTAACGATAGCCTCGCTAACTCCTTCTGCTCTATCACCCTTTAACCCTCTGACCATCATCCATTACAAGTGCCCAGCACTCTCTAATTCAATCCTCTCTCGCTCCAGCTGACATCATAGTTCAGGAGGCTAGCATCAAGGCCCTAGTGCTCTGTAATAATTAAAGTGTTAGCATCTGCTTTCTGACTCAACTCTGCCACTCTTGCTGAAGGTGAGGTATAAATAATGAAAATCATGTTGTGCCTAGAACGCAATACTTTGGCATGGAGTACATTGTAGGCGTCAAATTGTGGAACAGAGACAGAATAATCAGAGTCGATGCCTGTGGAAGTCTTTCGGTTGGTCGTGTTAATAATGAATAATGCACAGAACAAAGCTTTTCTAGTGGTGCTCTTTCAAATTAAGCATTCTTTGGATCATTGCAATTAGTTAATTTACATGTACCATACATGTCCAAACTGGAGCAGCAGCACATGTGCAAGATCGCAATCTCTTGAAGTGTGTTGGAGTGGTGTTTGTGATCCAGAACTAATCACCCAACGCCATCATTTGACCTCTGTTATACTCTTCAAATCCTCACAGAAATGTTCTAGCATTTAGTCCAAAACTGTCCCAAAAGAGCAGAGACTGTTAATGCACCAAAGAAGATCAAACTACCAATCAGTGCTCTTCTCTTCAGAAGACATTTTGGGTGAGCATGCACCCAGCAATGTCTAGTCCATGTTTTATCAGAAAGATTAATACACAACACCTCAGCTACTCTAAAGGTAGTCGGGTCCTCAAGAAGTGTTTGACATCTGTAAAGTGCTGCTGTAGATTTACACTTAGAATCTATAGTAAAAATGGGCAGTATTCACTTTTTGTTTTTCCATACTCTCGTAACATGTCAAAGTAGCAGCATGGTATCAATACAGCTTACTTTTAAATCAGTCTTTGGATAAATGTTAAAACGTCAATCAGACAACCCAGTGCAGCTAGTATTCTGACTGATTACTGAGCAAGTGACACATGTGCTGACGATAAAAAACTCAAGAGAGCAACTTGTGCTGGACAAACAGAAAGAATCAAATGAGACAGGAACTGTAGCTGGTCAGGTAGCTTTATATATGTGAGCTAAAATGCTAAACACCACAGCACAGACCTTGTTGCAAGCTGATGCTTAAATCACACATTTAGAGGACTTGAACACAAGTCGACTGCAGAGTTTTCAGGCACGCTTTGTCTTCCTTTTACCCAAAATTAAGTGTTAAAAGTCACATCTACGGTGGGCTAGTGAGCTAGTTTATTTTTCCCCACATGTTTTCCATATGTGACATCACTAGTCGGTGAGCTCCTACATCGCCCCCTGACTCTGGCTCTCTTAAATGCACATCAATAAGCTGTATTACAGTTATACAGCCCAACACCACACTGTAAAAAAATGTAAAACAAAAATGAAAAAAAAAAAACTGTCTTTTGAATGTTTTTACAATTTTATCCACAGAAGTTTACCCGTTAATAAATCTTTACACTTATATTGCGCCTTTCTAGACATCCAAGGACGCTCAAACCACACTGCTCAGAACACTCAATCCGCACACACACACTGGCGAGAAGCGGCAGCCAAATGCGCACAGCGTACTCTCAACCAGGAACGACTGTCCACCTGGAGGACTGCATCAGGCACTAGGATTTTGCAGACATGGGGAGAACATGGAAACTCCACCCAGAGGGGACTTGAACCCCAGATCCCAGTGCTGAGAGGCGATCGTGCTAGGCCACTAAGCCTAATGAATGAATTAATTATTGAAACCATGATGGCTTACATTCATAAAGGTGCTGCTTGACCTTTAGACGACTGGCATGAATGTTTGTTCAGTTTGTGCCACCACTGTGATCGCACACACAGAGGAGTTTGACCCCCACATTTATTCCACATGTGCAGTGAGAGGCGCACACGTATACACCCGCACACGGGGTGCAGTTGGGGATTAGGTGCCTTGCTCAAGGGCACTTCAGGCAAATCTGTGAGTAATTCAATATGCATCACCTTTTTCCACCTTGTCAGTGATTTTTAGGGAAAGTCCAGTGCAACATTTAGGGAAGGGTGTCTTTAATTCTGTCCATGTCATATACGTATGGAGCTATATTAGGGTCAAAATATTTTGTTCATTTGAAAAAGAAAATCTGAAACTGAAAGTTCAAATCTTGCAATTGAAGTTTGAAAAATACAACAATGCATTCAAAATTACAAAAAAAAGTGTAGGATGATTTTTTTCAATGTAAATAGAATTTTGATTCAATTATTTTATTATCTTTTTTCGGTCACAGATCTTATTTTCACTTTCAAATCCTTTTTTTTGGCTTGGGATCCTTGTTTTTTAGTTTCAGACTTCTGACACTTTTCTCGCGTGGGAAGCAGGACATCAGCGGAGAGGGGCGTGGTCTAACAACTGACAGCATAGCAATGAAGGCGGAGGAGCTTCCTCAGTGTTAACAATGAGAACTATCATTGAACACTCACATTATACGCAATATTCAGTGTAAAACATTGACTTTAGTGACAAAGTCCTTTATAGTGAGCTCTTTTAGAAAACATTCAGCACCAATCGCAGAAAAAGAGCTATAAACTCTGTCAGAGCGTAGTTCCACAGCCATATTTTAGTTTCCCAGCACGTTGCTAGCGATGACGTCCGCTCCGTCAGGACAAAGCTGCAGTGAGCCGGTAACACTTTTTTAAAAATTTGGAATGCATTGTATTTTTCAAAGTTCAATCTCAAGATTTGAACTTTCAGTTTCAGATTTTTTTTCAAATTAATAAAACTTTTGACCCTAATATAGCTCCATAATGTATGTAGACAAGTCAACATTTTTTGTTTATTATATTTGGACATGCTACATTATATATAGTTGGTATATATCCACTTATTTCTGAATATAATTTTTTTTATATGTATATATATATATATATACTAAACAATCACGTGTGCCAATGTTGGCCACAATTGTATGAGACAACTATATAAGCCAACTGTATGAGTCAGATCTTTACAATGCGTGGGCCATACATGAAATTCTTACTCATTTTACTGAGCTTTATCTGAATAGCTGATTAAACCTTTCTTTCTGAACTCTTTTTCTTGATTTTTATCTGATCTGTGGCCTGGTGGTCATGTAGACCTGTATGCTAGTCAGCTCTGCAAATGTATTTAGTGACACAATAAGCTGGAGGTCAGCCAAAAGTCAAGAAAAGCAGGTAAACAATTTTGTTTTTCAATATTTTTAAACCAGATTTGACTGAAGCCTACTACAATAACCGCTAACCCTTAAAACACTGCTATATCACATTCCTAAGCCAAAATCTGTTTTCTTATTGGTGTGAACACAACCAAAAACCAACATACCTTGATGACATCCCTTTGCTTGTAAGAATATTCTGAAAGTGTGGGAACAAGGTGAAGTGCATTCCTGATGACTGGGTTAAACTGGGTTATTTCTGACAAACCAGGGACAGAAATGTCAAAAAAAGGAGGGAGGGCTTGTGTTAAAATTGTATTTAAGTGTAGTTCCTAAAAAGATGTCAAAATACTAACCAAATTTCACAAGGTATCACTATTATATAGTCACCGAATTCCCCATTTACTGTTTACTGCTAACACGTTTCATTAACAATACACATTTAAAATCTCTTTAAAGGGGACATATACCTCTTTTTAAACAAGTTATATATATAGGTCTATGGGCTACAAAACATGTTCAGGAAATTCTTTGCACAAAATCACTCTCACATAAAGAGAAGGTGAATTGGCTTCTTTGTTAACTGTCCTGGTGTGTGAGTGAATGAGTGTGTATGTGAATGAATGTGTGTGTGCACAGATATGGATTGGCACTCTGTTCTGAGTTAAACCCTGGGGCCGGATGCAGTCCTCCAGGTGGATAGTCTTCCCTGGTAGAGGGTATGCTCTGCACATTAGCTTCCTGCTTCTCGCCAGTGTGTGTGTGTGTGTGTGTGTGTGGATTGAATGTTGAGTGTTTATTGTAAAGTTTCCTTGGGTTTCTAGAAAGGCGCTATATAAGTGTAACATTAAATATAAATAAATATTCTTGCAATTTATAACCTATTTTAAAGAAAAGTGTAACAAATTGCTGAACAGTTTGACATTATGGAAAAAGGGCAACTACATAATAGTGCATTGCATTGTGGGTAGTGTCCGCCATTTTAGAGGACAAACTCCATAGCAACAGAACAAAACAATGGACTGGGCGAAGAGCAAGTGTTTCCAGTATTTTGCACATTCCATGTAAAACAAAAGCCCAGTTTCAGCTTCTGACTGACAGACATGAGTGATTTGAACTTTGCTGCAAAAAGGGCAAAGTGGAAATGAGAAAAACAAACTGAGAACAACCCAGAAAAATACTCCTAAGCCCAGAAGGCATAAATAGAGAGAACACTTAATTAAAGGAAAATGACGAGGCACCGCGCCTCCTTCACCTACTGATAGAAGTGCAGAGAGCCGCTGAGACCTGCTTCAAGTTCCGCACTGTTTTCACCTATTATAGTCTATTAAAGCACATATTAAAGTGTTCTATCTTTTGTGGACAGATGTAAACAAGCTAATATAAGTTGTTTCCCGACTTGTTCCATAGTTCCATAGTTGTGTTTCCAAGCTGGAGACCTGAAAAGAATGCACTCCATTTGCAATACGCTTTCCACTTGAGTCATGAGGATGATTAAGGGAGTTAATAACACAGCAATCTTTCATCATTTCACAGAGTTCCACTGTGTTTTGGGATGGATAACGTACACAACACTGCAATGTTTTATCTATCCACTCTCCGTCGCTTGTCCTGTTTTCCCAAAATGTCTTGTGTTGCTCACAGCGGTTGATGTCACGTTCCCATTCTTTATTAAATGATTTGAATTTCCTAAACTTAAACCTACTAATATATGCCAAGAGCCACACATCCTTAGGTGAGTAAGTCTGTCTACAGCGACGTAGAGAAGGAGATTAAAAGTAAAGGTGCAGTCTGTAAACCCCTCTTTACAAAGATGAATGCACATTTAAGAGTTCAGTGGGACAAAACCCACATGTCTACAGAGATATGAAAAAAGTGATATGGCCAGATTACAGATTTTTTACCATCTGCTTAACAAGTAGATGACTGCGTGAGTTGCGTACCTCAAAAGAATGGTACAGACCTGACTGCATGATCCCTACATTTAAGGGATATGATGCTTCTGTTATATGGGGGCATTTTGGCACTTGTCCCTTTAGAGGAAAGGGTCAATGCAAGTCAGTTGTTCTGAGCAATCACTTTTAGCCTACGATGAAACATTTCTATTTTGATGGAAGCCGTCTCTTCCAGGATGAATGTCCCCCTAAATATACTAAATATACTAAGCAATTCTTACTCAAGGGCTCGCTTAAGGGCAAGGCTGCCAAAGAGTCCCTTTTCTGTTTCTGTGTTTCAGGGTGCCTCAGGGTGCAGGGGGAGGGGGGGTGGGGTGGACCTTGTAGCATAAGTAGACAAATGGTTCCCCATGACAAAAACGTTTTAAAACCTACTGCTCATACACACAAGTGTATGTACCGTTGTGTGTTTCTCTCTGTATCAGGATACAACAGGTGATTTAAGAGAGCAGCTGAAGTGCAAATTTTATTTTGTATTTAATCCAGACGTTCATATTTTATGTGAGTGCCTGGTTAAATATGATTTTTTTCCTGTTGGAGATCTTCCCAAGGCCTTCTCAAAAGATTCACTGTTTTTGAAAGAAAATTTCGACACCGCAACAAACACTCAGCCACGCTCTGTTTAAGAACGCAAAGAGAAATCTTTCCCCACATACTGCGTTTTTGATACGACTTTGACAAAGACGCCACTTTAAAAGCTCTATTCATTTGGCTCTCTAATGCCCTGGCTGCCTTTTCAAGCCTCTGGAAAGATAACTTTCAGAATCAGACCTACGTGTCCTCCACCAGAATGCTTTCAAGTGCCACATTGCTGTGCTTCAGACTTGAAAACGCCTCTTCAACCCACTGAGCTCGGAGTGTTTCCCTTTGTCTGAGTCTGAACAGGTTATCCAGGCTGTCCGGACTGTCAGAGTGGATAAATGTAGATGTGAATCTCTCTGTAGTCACTCAGTATTCAAAGAAACAAGCGTGGGATTCTGTACAGCGCTGTATTAGTCGTCCAATATCTGTGAATTCTGAAAGCTTTAAATGCGGTTGATTTGAGTTGTTGCACGATTGTTTGTAGTTGCACTCTCTTATTGTTTTATTAATAGACTTAATTCCAGATTTGTCAAATCCTGTTGCTTTTCCCACTTATTTTCCACTGATTTTTCTCTTCCTTAAGCAAACAGAGCCCACAGTATTTCCCATTGTCTGAGAGTAAACAGGTTATCCAGGCTGTCCAGACTGTCAGAGTGGGTAAATAAATGTAAATCCTCTGTATTCACACAACCATAAAAGAAGCAAGAGTGGAACTCTGCTCAAAGCTTTACTTGGCGTATTAATAAAAATGGTGATGTACTGAACATAAAGCTGCATAGAAAGATAAATAGAGCTGCATCTAAACCACATTTAAGACATTAATGTATTTTTATTCTGACAATAATCAGTTAGACACATGCTCTACCTCTACAACCCCCCACCCTCCGCCTCTCACCTGCAGCTGGAAAGTCCCACCCTGAAAAGTGATAGTATTTCTTCCATAAGTGTGTGATGTAAAAAGCCCTGGCTGCCCTGTGATGGAGTGGCGCCATGTTCAGGGTGTGTTTATGGCTTTTTCCAGTGATTCTGGGCAGGACTCAAATTTGACCCATAACGGGATAAAGACAAAATGATTACAGAGAACAAATAAATGAATGACTGTATGAATGAATATTCCCAGCGTGTTGTGTGTCCAATTCCAGTTTACATTCTTTTATTTTTTTTGCTTTTCCACATCTCAAACATTCAGTGATGTTGAGGTCCTGGCTCTGGGGACAGATCATCACTGTGAGAACACCAGCTAATATTACTCTGATTTGCAATTGTCCTTTTTTTGTGTCTATTTCCTTTTCTCAGTGAGGGCTTTTTCAGAGTTTTAGGTAGTAATTTTACCTTACAATTACAACTTCAAATTGCAAAAAGGGGAGGAAATGTTGCTATGGAAAATGTTGCAACTCTGGGCTCAACAGCTGACACTGCAATATGTCATTTTTGGATTAGTAAAAATGTGCTGTAAAATTGACTTTGTAGCTCTAGGGATAGACCAGGACATAAATACTAGCTCTTAACTAGTGTTCCTTTAAAGGCAATGCCAACACTTCTGGGGACCAACAACTCTATCTGGTTTGTTTACATTTAGTATCTCCATGCTTTTTAAAGGGAATGTCTACGATTGTGGGGAAATATGGATCTCTCTGGTTTGTTTATGTTCAGAAGCTCTGCATTTTTTAACGTGTAATGGTGCATTTGTGGGGGAAAAAAAATGTTTGTTTGTGCGTGGTTGAAGTTAAACGGGTCTGTAAGTTTTTATTCACCACAGAAACTCATTTCTAACTCTAGTTGTTTAGTTTTGTAGCATTTTCGCTCTGTGTTTACTTTCATGCAGTTAGACAACTCATACATTTAGAGTCAGTACAATCTACAGCATACATACTCAAAATTACCCACCTATGGAGCAGGAATAGAGCAACACTCTCATTCCAGTTTATGCTTTTCTACGTTTGGGGGTTTGTCTGTTGTCTAAAAATCTTCAGATGCAATTTCAGCGCTGTGAGCAGAGAAAGAAAGCCGAGATCCTTTGTTTTTTTTTACCCATGTAATGACTTTGTAAACTCATTAGTCTGGTATCTATTACAAACACTCTGGTATACTGGTATACTCTGGTAGTCTGGTATCTATTATAAACAGACTGGAAAAAAATAAATGGTGAGGAAACATCCCCCATTTTTATAAATGGTGTTTTGGATTAAAATCGTGGACAGTGACTTTAAGTGCTGTTTCTCATGGGAACAGTTTTGGGGAGAGACACCAGGAGTTGTGTGGTTGGTAGAAGTCCCAGTAGGAGTCATACAACATTGAAGAAACATGGGTTGAATTCCACAGGCAGTGAATTGTTGTCATGCAGTAAGAACACTCAGGGAAGATGTTTCACTTTGGTGAAGGGGGGACCAGCATGTGGACCATGAAACAGCAGGGCCTCGGGCTCTTAAAAGACGTAAGTAGACACTTACAAGATCATATGCTTGAATCTAGAGGTGGACATAAGGAAAGACCCTGGATCTTTTTGGCCCGTTGGTTTTAAAGCCTCCAGATGTGCGCTGCAGGTGCTGCAATGTAGTAGATCATTGACCCCTGGGGAAGTGTACACTGTAAAACAAGACCACTTCAGTTACCAGCAGTGTTTAGGAACACCTAGAGTTTCCTGGACCTGACTCAAATGTGGACAGCTATAAATGCCTTAAGGAGGATTTACATCAGGGCACAGACCCTGGACCCTGGTCCCACTGGATCTATATATCTCTGAACACACCCTTAAACATTTAATGCTTATGTTATTGATGTGTCTTGCTCAATTATATTACAGCACTCTTTACATTAGCTTTAGTATTAGCACAACAGCCAGGTGTCCCATTTTTTTCTGCACCCGTCCACATCTAACAAGCAACTGAGAACTGATGAGGCTCATTAAACAGCACCGGTGGTGTAGTTTAGCTTGAAGTAGTAAGAGTGGTGGGACTAGCTGCTACCACAGAGCTACATAATTAAAACCTCTTAGTTAGCTAGGCCCATATAAACACCTATGAACACAGCACTGTGCAAAAGACAAAGACCACACTCTTCTTCATGTTCTAGTCAAAACATCACTAACGGAGCAATCCGTAATACTGACAGCAAGTGTTTAAAATGGCTATTGCACTCTAAAATTTAAACCCGGGAGAGGGATATCTGCACTCCTCCCCCTCCCCTGACATAAAGCTTATATGTGTTGCCAGGTTGAGGACAACTAAACATACACAAAAGTGCAAGTTCAGGAATGTGCTTTAATTACTCTATTTACACACAAGTCGGCATTATTTCAGTAAAATACCTACGCCAGTGAAAGGCAAAATGTGAACGAGTTGCTGCCACGTTTCCTTCATATTTGCCTTTCCATTTCCACACAAGGCTGATGTTGTCTTCCTTATCGAGTTCTCCTTTCCATCCTAAATGTCATTTTAGTAGGCAATTGTTGTCTTCTTATTCGCAGTTTCTTAATTCAAACGTTTAGTTCCACCTTAAATGGTCAGTTTGCGAGGCTAATTTTATCATTATTCACCAGCTTTTTTGAAGTTTCTGTTGCACCTTAAATAGGTGTCTGTGAGGATGAGGATAGCTTTGAAACAACTCTTATCCTCACTTTTCTCCTTTCAAATACACAAACCACAGAGATTACACCTTTAATCCACACATACACATTTGTACTTTTACAGTTTTTCAGAAATTACTTATTGTTGACTTGTAATTAGTTGACTTTGAAGCTGTCCTGTATTCCTGCCTGGCTCTAGCGGTCGCCATCTTCTTAAATACATCAATATTCCTTCTTGTTTTCTTCTCTCTCTCTGCTCATGGAGTCTTAACATTATCATAATTCACTTGTCCTCTTCCATGGCTGCAGCACACTGTTTGTTTCCGCTATTGTGTGTCATACCAGGCAACCCAGGGTGTGGAAACTGTACTGGGGATTGGGCATTTGGCAGGATCACAGACCAAAACGCAAATAGAGATCCGCTTCCACTACTGGCTCCAGCACTGCTCTCAGAGATGCCAGGGCTTCCACTCAGCATGTTTCCTGTAATTCCTGATCACACACCCTGATCATTTTATTATAATTTAATATTATTTGTTAATATACTACAGATTGCTCCATTCAGTATCATGTCCTTAAAAGTCTTTAAAGAACGTATGCAGGCATTGCATGATGTTAAACACAAATGCACACAACTACATATACACAAATCAGCCACATGATTAAAACAATTGAACAGGGACGATCTGGTCACAGTGAAGTTCTTGAAGTTCATTTTGGAGGCAGCAGAAATGGTCAGCATAAGAATCAGAGACACTTTGACAAGGGCCAGATAATGGTGAGCACTGACCAAACTGTTGAGCGGCAACAGGGTATTGAGTGCTCAAGGCTAATTGATGCACAAGGGAGTGAAGGGGTCAGCTCGGGCACACTGCCCCCTGCACATAGACATCTGTTGTGACCCCTTTCTATCAAAGCAGTGTTAATTCTTTCAGCAGTGCGTGCTACAGTAGCTCTTCTGTGGGACTGGACCAGACGGTCTAGCCTCTTCTCCGCATGTACATTAATGAGCCTTGGTGCCACAAACTAAATAATTCACATGCAAAGTGTTCTAGAATTAGTTTTCTACTACAACAGCTTTTCCCCAGAAATGTAGCCCTCAGAAATGTAGCTGATGACAAAAGACTACGGCGTAATTTTACGAGCTGCCGTCGTGAGTCGGATAAAAACAAATGTGATCCCTGCTGCAGCTGGAGATTTTACAGATGGAGAGTTGGTGCTGGACGTCTGTGTTGCGTGGCGTAGAGTGACGACTCTCTCTGGACAATCAGCGCTCTGTAAGGTTTACACGCCACGGTTTAGTCCCTACTCGACTCGCTCTGAACCACGAGAGAACAGCCACTAAACAAGAACCCGCTTCCAGAACCAGGACCTGATTCATGTGGTGGAGAGTCAAGTAGACGTAGAGTCAAGACGAGTTAAGTAGATACCTTAGAGTGGAAAATCGTCAGATATCACAAAAAGTAATAAAACAGGAAGAAAGACCACATCAGTGATAAAATATAGTGTCTGTATGAACTCTGTTTTTAGGGCTTTGTAAGGACTTGTTTACAGTCTTGGTTATGAATGAGAGAGTGTTTTATTTCCAAGGCAAGTTTATTTCAAGATCAAATTTCATACACAAGAGCAGTGGAAAGTACTTTACATAAATTACTGCAAAATGGTAACAGTAGAAACGGTTCATAATTGGTTTTCACTGCTGATTAGTTTTTCTTTCAGAAATATTGAGAGTAATGACAAAAAACATATCACTGCATTACTGAATGGCTATGCAATGTTTTCTACGTGGTGTCCATTTGCAGTGCAGTCACCTGCTTATCCAGCATTTCCTCTGATGTAACAGGAATGTTCATCCCATTTTACCGGGGCATATTGCTTTACACTACATTTTGGAACATTTCAGTGTATATTCACTTATAAGAGCTTTGGTGAGGTCAGACATTGATGCTGGAAGATCACTCCAACTCATCCCAAATGTACTGCATGGACATCTCTCTGCTCTATAACTCAGTGAGGGATGGATTTATACCCCTCTAGCCCACACTTGGCATTAGGCATGGTGCACTTAGACTCATGTGTCGCTGCTAATGCTTCATTAGCAGAAGGTATATAAACTGTGCCCTTTTGACCATCTTAAGGTAGAGATGAGGCATTATAAGAGATGATGATATTTAGACACATAGGGCAGCCACCAATTCCTGATACTTCAGTTCATGATGAATGTGTTGGTATAGTGTGTCAGTGCCTCAGTATTTCAGAGCTGGAAGTCCTTGCGTTAAGGTGGAGCCATTGCAGGTAAAGTAATTAACTGACGCAATCAATCGCACAAAGCCGGCAGGGACATTTGCATAGTAATGCAATTCCCCAGTACACCTTATAAAACACCGCCTGCGGCGCCACTACCTGCCGTATTGTAATTAGCTGTGAGGAGGAAGAAATTGCAGCTTTCTGAGAACAATAAGAGCCCATCTTTCCCACAAGAAGGACCCTCGTGGTTAAAAGAACTGCACTTTAGTTTCGGTAAAAAAAAAAAAAAAAAACACGGGACGGCAGTGAGATTCATGAGTGTCAAATATAAGTGGAAATAGATTTTTTGATGTTTCCTTCAATGTGTTTGATTACCTGCGCCTGTGATAACAATTCATAAACTCCTGCTCGCTGCTGCGGGGGACGAGCAGTTGCTCCCGGAGTATTCCTGTGTTTCTCAAAACATTGACTCATCCGGAGGATGTTTATTCACTGCGCGTCCTCCTAGGAACTCATAGTCATCCACATTCTGAGTTCTTCTCGCAGCCGAGTGCGAGTGTGAGTAGAATGCCAATTCATACAAATATATACACACACACACACACACACTCTCTGGCTTTCCTCCTCCTCCATGTGTGGAGGACCTGAGGAAAGCGCTCAAGCGAAGCTGATCCCTGATGCATTTTCCACTGCTGGATTAAAAGTGTATTTTAGCAAAACATGCCCCTTAAATCTAGGTCTGACCTCCAGGCCTTGACTCCTTACAAGGCATTGGCTGGATGTCAGTGTCTCGGGCCTGGTGCGCAGCATTAGCCTGGGCTTTATCTGCTCATAACGAAGGGAGGATGAGAAGACGAGATATGGGCCTTTCTCAGAAACATTAATCTCACTCAGTGGGGATCTGATTGCGCTTGTTGCTGCCTCTAGTTTCAAATTAAAACTCATCATAATAAAAAATGCATCAGACGTCTGCATCTGTAGTTGTGTGTACTGAGGCTGGTTTGTTTAAGACACCGCTAGCTGTTGTTGGTAGGAATTAATTTTCTCTATGAACCTTTTAATCATGCCGTTTTTAGGAAAGAAGAAACCTGGTAATGGTTGTGTGTGTTTATATAGTCTTTACATTTACGACGTTTGACCGAGGCTCTGATCCTAATCAGCTTCCTGTGTAATGATGTTAGGGAGGTGACTAATATAGCGTCTTTTCAAGGGACTCACTGATCCAGCGGGAAACAGGGGCCCACTTCCGCCACTTGAAATAAACATGGTATATAATAAAAATGAATGACTGAGCTATTAAAGTAATAATTATGAGGTATTATACTCATGTGAACAAGTGTATGATACATTGAAGTCACAATAATTAGATATTAAATTTATAATTATGAGACATTGAAGTCATGATTGTCATACAAAAATCATAATAATGAGATATTGAAATCATAACCATGAGACATTAAAGTCATAATTATGAGATGTTAAGACAGATCTCTTGTTATTTAGTACTTAGCCATGCCATGTGACTTTATTATTAGATTTTATGAATGAAACAGAAAAAGGCAGTAACATGTCTGCCCTAAAACTTTTTAAAAGTTAAATTAACTTCTAGTAATAAGTTGACTACTTAAAGCATCCCAACTCACAGCTCACAGCCGGGATGGTGTCGTGGCTAATGTCACAGGAGGAATGACCTGCTCAAGAGAGGTACCCGGGTCAGAAGCGCACAAGGCAGTATTAGAGTTGTCCACCACACTTTACAATGCTCAGGTCAGAAACCACAGGGACAGTGATATCACTGCCACATTCACTGAGCACATGCCATTTCTCAGCACGTCTCCAGACTACAGCTGAGGTGGTAGAGGGCGTAGCACTGCTGCTTTAACCCAGAAGAGCTTTGTTTCTTCACTGAGGAAGGAGTCAGATGTCCTTTGAAGAGCCTTTTCTTGATGCCACATTACTCTTTTAGTGTTGGAAGAATAACAAAGCTGAAGGTAGCTTTATATTTACCACTTTATCATTTGTATTTATTTATCCATTTATTAATTTATTTATTTATTTCAATTTTCCTGTCCACATTAAATGGTGCAAATCTTAAATTATGTGACCTTGGCACAAAAATGGAACCACTGCGTTACATAAGGTGGAATGGAGAGAAGCTAGAAAATATATTTGGTGTTTATTTATTGCATTATTTATTGCAATGTTTACATCTGCATTTTGTCCTGAACTTCTGTTGTGTTTTGGCTTAAACTACAGCAGACCCAGGTTCAGATCCTCACTCAGGAGCTCAGAAATCCTTGGACCAGACCCCTGCTGCTGTATCAGCCTTCGCACTGTGCACTTTATCTGCACTTTGAGCTGTGCTTTATCTCATTAGGAAGGAGGAGGGGCTGGTCAGATATGGACGCTTCCCAGAAACATTAATCTCACTAGTTGTGGATCTGATTTAGATGCCGCTGAGGTGCTTGTCTGCGTTCTGGTTTGTTAGGATTTTTTTTTAGTTCTTTTTTCCTGCCTGGAGTGCTTTGTGATGGAGCCAATCCTCTGGCAGGTGGGGAAGATGGTGGTGATGATCCACACAGCACAACGCCTGAGGGGCCGCTCCATTAAATTACTATCGAACCACTTCAAATTTGAGTGAGCACATCTCTCTCTCTCTCTCTCTCTCTCTCTCTCTCCCCCCCCCTTCCTCCCCATGGTCTAAGCTCTGGAGCCCCCTCTCAGACAGCTCTGGGCTGTAAGTGTATGCGGAAGGTTGCAGTACTGTGTGGTTGCCATGCCCTCCACATTCGGATGCTTATTTTTTAATGAATTTGTCTCTGCGACTCTTTTTTGTTTGCCCTGCACTCTCAGCCTCTCGGCTGCCTTGTGTACACACTCGGAATCCCTCTGGGGTCTGGACCCTCAGCTTTGCTAAGGCTGACCCCTGAGGGAAACGGCTTATTGATTTCTGGGGTAACATGATTAAAAGGGGTTTTAACACGTCCCTTCATCTGAAAGTTGTCAAAGACACAAGTGACTGAGGCTGTGTTTTACGCCTTCTTCAGTTAGTATAGGGCTAAAAGATCAGATTTCCTCTTTGTGCTGCAATCAACAGTGTGTAAATCAGTAGCATTTTGAATTGTACTCTTTTTAAACGATATATTCTCAAATTATTTACAAATGAACCCAGTTCTGAGTCTTAATGAAACATCTGTGACCTGCTTTTGTCAAAACACCACAAGGAACAAACCTTGTTCAGAGCGGCCAATTTCAGCACCTGTTCCTTTAAATGATAATGAGCTGCTCGCTGTTCACCCCGACCCCGAGTGCACAGCAGCGAGAAGCGAGGAGCAGAATGTTTATGCTCTGGGTTTATGCTCGCTTCTCTTTCTTCTCCGTTCTCGTTTTCTCTGTTTTTACTCAGTGCTCTTATTTCTCAGCACTCATTGTGTCTGTTTGGCTGCATTTAAACTTGTCTTTGCAGTCTTATTAACACGGGTCTAGTGCTGATTGGACCGACTCAGACAATGGGGCGGGGCACTTTACTTCGTGCAGATCTAAATCTGAATGTCTAATTTTATTAATTGTTTTCTGAATTAGGCAGGCCAAAGAAAACTGACTGGTCGGTCTGGTTTAAAAGTGTGAGGGTTTGGTGGGCTCCAGATCCCCAAGTTAAGGTGCACATGCACTGAACTAATGTTCTTCATGATATGTCCATTTTAAGTGGTTTCATCTTATCTTAACATATTCAAGTTGAATAAAATCAATATCAACTATGCGGCTGTGGTGTTTGATCCTTGTGGTATGTTGACCAAAGCAGGTAACAGACACTTCTCTAAGACCCAGAACTGTGTTCCCTTGTGGATAAAAGGGGAATATGCCCTCTTAAATTTAGTTTGGAGTTTCTGTTGTGTTGCTTAAGCACTCATTTGTGTTTCTCAGAACTCTCACTTTCACACAATGGCCTTTAAATGTGGGCTGTGATGTCAGAGCCTGAGAGCAGTTGTGGTTCAGTAACAGAAACAGTAAGTTCACTGTAGCTCCTAAGATGAGTAAAGTCCTGTAGTTCATTGAGCTGATGGTGTCTTAATCAAAACTCAACTGAGTGTTTTCGGCGTCTGATTTGAATTCTGCAATTCGTAAACAGCACATTCGCTTGAGTTAGGTTTGAGGCTCCTGTGCTCATCTTGACTGACTACGGCTCAACCTTGGAGCGGAGCTGAGACAGGTTTGGAGGAGAAGTTCTCATTCAGCCACTGCGTGTATGTGTGTGTTTGTGTGTGTGTAGCAGGCTCTTGTTTGGACGTGGCCGACGGTAGGGTGGCTAATCAGGAAGACTGATCACATGATGCCTGTGCCATGATCTCAGGGAGCACCATCTGTGATCGAGTCTGCCAGGGGAAAAAAGAGAGAGAGTGAGGGAATAGAGAGAAACAAAGTGAAGGGGTAGAGAAAGAGAGAGGCAGGGATAGAGGAAACATGAGAGAGAGAGAGAGAGAGAGACATCACCCATCTCTTTCAGGATTACAGACCTCCCTATCATAAGCCAGAGAGCCTGATTTTCACCTCTGTGATTTAACACGCTTAACATTTCTCAAACCCGAGCAGACGACAGGCCTTTGGCGGTGGAAGTGAAGTGTACCAGGCGTGCAACAGCTATCTCTCTCCATGCATGAGCAGACTGTAAAAACCAACACTGGACGCTTTTGATCCAGCGCTAATTTGTGGCCTTTTTTGCAGCACTCACCTATAAACATGGGCCTGGAAGCAGTTTGGAGGCCATTAAAGTGTCACGGCTAATGGGCAAATGCAGATAAACACCTACAATTGCGACCTGGGTATTTCAGCAGGGGAGGCATATGGTGTTAGAGTTCATGAAGAGAGGCCATCAGATATCTGCCCATAATCTCCTGTGTGAAGGAGGTAAGCTGTACTTTGGAAGTCTTGAAGAAAGAAAGGCCTGCTGAATTAATGGGTTAAATTAATTTTGAATTAAGCCTCAACATTAATTACAGACTTAACATGTTTGTACTAGTTTAGTCTCAGCCACAGATGCTCAACCCACAGACAGAGAGTCTAATACTTTTAGGTTGTTCAGTTGCATTCTGATTGGTTCCCTGTACATCAACTCATATGCATTTTCATGTTTTGTACTGGCTCTGGTATTGGTCCAATGTGAAAGACTGCCTCCACACGTCATGCCAAAATAGCAGAGTTGTGATTGGTCCTTTTGCGTGTCAGACAGATGTTTTTTTTTTTTTTTTTCCTGTAGTGGTAGGCGGTTCTTGGCCACATTAGGTGGCGATTGATACCAATGTGATACTAGTACTAATCTACCAGTAGTGAAACCAACTTTACCTGCTTCTATTCTACCCAGAAAACCTCACAATGAAAGACAGGTGATGGCTATGGGGTCCCAGGTTACTACTAGGTGCCTATCAGATATGTGCTATGGTATTCCAGGTGGTCGCTACTGTGTTTACTCCACCTATGTCCTTTTATTGTGTTTTCTTGGGTCCTGAGGGGTATTCCAAAACAGGATATCTCTGTCCAATAGAAACAGCACATTCCCTATTGGCCTTTGGGCCTATGATCTCTGGCAAACCTGAGAAATCCTGCTTTGTGGAGCACTCCCCTGCTTCTCGTGCTCGGAGGTCCAGGGTTCAATCCTTGGCTCAGGTCACTGTCTGTGAGGAGTCACTGTGTCTGTGTGAGTTTTCTCTGGGTGCTCCAGTTTCCTCCCACAGCAGTCCGGAAACACAAGTTGGTAGGTGGATTCACTGTGCAAGTGAGTGAGTGACTGGGTGAATGTGTGGTGCTCTGTCCAGGGTGGGTTGAGTCCAATGATTCGGAGTAGACAAAAAAAAAGTAAAATAGCTTTAAATCTAAGAACAAGAACAGCCCATTTTAAACCTTCAGAAAAGCACAAACCCATCAAAAATGAAAGCAGTTATTACCCCTCTGACTTCAGTGCTGTTAAGTGTACATCGCCCTGGCTTTGCTCAAAGTCTGGAAGGTGCTCAGATGTCTAATCACTGTAGGCCGGATTAGTGCAGAGCCAGCAGGAGCCATTCTCTCTTGGTCTGCAGGAGCTGGCCTCGTCCTGCCGCTGACCCTTTACCTCCGCTACACTGCTCCTCATCCCTCGACCTCAATCACAGATCGGAGTCCGTCTCTAAAGCCGAGGGACAGATCGCTCAGGCTGAATTGGCCCAGGTGAGAACTCTGTGGCATGTCATTGAAGGGCACTGAGAGGATGTTTCCTGTCGGGGGGAACACCTGTGCTCCCCTGCCTCACATTTGGCTGCCAGAGATGTTGATTTTGGTGCCGATTTTCTACACCATTGGATTGGGCTGAAAGAGAAACTTGACACTGGCTCGGTTTTTATTTTATTGCTCAGACACAGTCGAGCTAGTAAACCGAGGCTCCATACTGAGTCACCAGCTCCTAATGATGTTTATCAAAGCTAAATTTATGTGGCATGTGTGTTTTTATGGGGTCACATACCAGTAGATTTCTTTCATATTAAGTATGGCACATTTCCTACCTTTCAAAATGAGATAATCCGTCATTTCTAGTAAATCTGATCAGAGACAGTGGTAAACAGTGTTACAGACCTACAGTACAGACCGAGACCTGGCTGATACAGCTGACATCTTTAACCTTGTTTTCATTCATTCATTCATTGTCTGTAACCCTTATCCAGTTCAGGGTCGCGGTGGGTCCAGAGCCTACCCAGAATTACTGGGCACAAGGCGGGAACACACCCTGGAGGCCAGTCCTTCACAGGGCAACACACACTCACACCTAAAGACACTTCTGAGTCACCAATCCACCTACCAATGTGTGTTTTTGGACCGTGAAAGGAAACTGGAGCACCTGGAGGAAACCCACGCAGACACAGGGAGAACACACCACACTCCTCACAGACAGTCACCCGGAGGAAACCCACACAGACACAGGGAGAACACACCACACTCCTCACAGACAGTCACCCGGAGGAAACCCACACAGACACAGGGAGAACACACCACACTCCTCACAGACAGTCACCTGGAGCGGGACTCGAACCCATAACCTCCAGGTCCCTGAAGCTTGCAACACAAGACACAGCTTGAGACTGCGACACACTACCTGCTGCACCACTGTGCCGCCCTAACCTTGTCTTAATAAATTAAAATTGTTTAAATTTGAGATGACACTGAGACCTTTTAAAAATTCAGCAGCACTGCTGTGTCTGATCCAGTCGTACCAGCGCAACACACACTAACACACCACCACCACCAAATCATACCTGCTCTATGGAGGTTCTGACCATTGAAGGATGGTGAAATAGGCGTAACAAAGTATGCAGAGCAACAGATGGACTACAGTCTGTAAACATAGAACTACAGAGTGCACCTGTATGGTTAGTGGAGCTGAGAGAATGGAGAATGAATGTAGATACAAGGGGGAAATGTAATATTTTGGCTGATGGGTGTAAAATGACCGGGTCTTGATTATTTTTCCTGACATTGGAAGATGAAGGCGTTGAACATTCACAACTGGGTGGGTGGTAAACAGTTGTTTTCTGATTATAGAACTACAGTAAATATTGGGCAATAGCCTGTGTACATGAGAATTGTGTTATTGACACCAGAATGACCATGTGGACATAATGCTACAGCTGTTGTTTACAGGGCTGTGAATCCCAGATCAAATGACTCTGACTGAGGCCTGCATCATAGCGAGAGAGAACTGGCCCACTGTGAACCGTAGAGAAGTGGGGGTTGGGGGTGGGGGATAGAGAGAGAGAGAGAAAGAGAGTGAGAGAGAAAGGGACAAAAGAGGAGAGGAGGGGAGGGAAGTTATCCCCTAGGCAGGATTCAGAACAATGTCAGGTTTGTTAGGCCCAGCCGAACTCTCGCTTTCTCTCTAAACTGTCAGGTTGCCCTTCTACCTTTCCCTTTCTCTGCTTCCCTCTCCTCTCATCGCTTCCCCTCACTCTCCTCCGTAAGTGCTTGTGCAAAGTTCATAAGGCTTCCCTCTGTTTGTCCGGCCCATAATGGCAGCCCCATCGTCCTCACACTTAAAGGGAGAGTGCTGGGCCCCGGATTTGGCCCCAGATTGGCGCAGCAGTGCTCTGAGTGTTCTCAGTGTCTGCTTTTGGCCATCTGCCCCCACTATCAAACGAGCCACAGTCTTCCTGCCAAAGCCTGTCCTCGTCCCTCCTCCAGGATGAGAACCGAGGTACAAGAGCATTGTGGCGCCGAGGATCAGACATCAATTAAGACTGGGTTATGTTATCGGTTAAATGAGGATTAGCACTTATCCAGATGTGTTGTGTTGTACTGGGCTGTTGGGGTTTTCCTTCTTAGGTTTGAGTCCTTCATTTATCAGGACTGGATTCTGACCTGTTTGAACTGGAAGGGGCACATTCTCGGAAAAGACGACATGCTTTTGAAAGTCACTCTGGTCAAGAGCGTCTGCAAAATGCTGTGAACGCAACTCTAAACAAACATCAGTGGCAACAAACCAGGAGCAATTCATCTGCGTAAACAACCTGTATATTTCCTCGATTTATTTTCATTCCCGAGCGTCTGCGAACAGGTTTTATTTACCCCAAACGTCTGTCAGATTCCGACAAGAGAGCAACGCTGCCCTTAAGTGATTAATTGCTTTGATCAGGAGCCGCCATCAAAGCATCTGTCAGCTCCGAAAGCAAAATTATTTGCCTGTAAAAATATAGAAGGATCAGTCACGCATGGAGTATTACTCAAGGCAATTAGCTGCACTTGCAGAGGGTGAAATTAATGGAACGTCCAAATGGCAAACACGCTAACACATTCGTTATAATTGAATTCTAATTAGGAGTGTTTACGATGGCTGTGAATTTAATGATATTCCTGGTAATCCATGGCTCCTCCTGTGATCGTATTTCACACAGAAAAGTGCAGGGTGTGACACTGTTTTTGATTGAAGGATGGGTTTAAGGATGATCCTGTTCATTAATCAGCACAGCCCAGGGTTACAGGTGCATTGTTCATCCATTCATTCAGCCTCTTTAACAACTTCATCCTGATAAGGGTCGCTGGGTGATCAGAGTCTACCCATAATCAGTGGGTGCTTGGAAGTAATACACCCTGGACAAGGTGAGACAGTCCATCACACATCACTCACCCATTCACTAGCACACTCACACTGTTGCTGCTGTTGCCATGAAAATGTGTTTATATTTTGACAAGAAGTACCTCAAGGTTAAAGAGTCACTTTATCTTCTGTTTATCAGGTTTTCAACAACTCCATGCTTTAGCCTTCACAAATGCCTTTTCATGAAAATGAAAGTGACAATTTTTACGAGTAGCATTTACGTCTGCATCTGCTGAGGTGTGTGTGTGTGTTTTGAAATTGAAATTGAATGTAGTGCAGGGTTTAGAGAAATATAAATGTGATGTGTGGTTTATGTGTAGTTTATGGGTTTGTTATTTTAGTTACAGTTATACTTATAGTTTTGATGATCAATGGGAGAGAGGTTCTGTGTTTTAAATCATTGTTTAAACTTGTTCTTTTTAGTGAGTTTCTATGGAGCAAAAGGGTGTTTAACATGAAAATGATTTGGCAGATATTTTCCTCCCATTTTTCCTTCATGGTGTTGGAATTCCAACCAAAATACCGTCTGCAGACATCTGCTTGTTGACACTGATTTCACTTGGAATAAATAAATGATGATTTCTTAGGATTTCTATTCCACTTTTCTCCAAACAATTCAAAGTGTTTTGCAGACACAAAATGAAGAATAACAAAAAATAAGGTTATAGAAAGTGTAGAAATGGTTACATCTCATATACTGCCACCCAGTGGCCTGGAGGATCAGAAATTCTGTACTAAACATATGTAAACATGGCTGTCCTCATTTGGCGGACCCACTCTATGGAGAAAAAACTGATTATCATGTGAGCTGCAAATTGAAATTTCAAATTTAAAAATAATAAATAATCACTTTCATAAGTATTTTTTAAGCTACTTTTTACTTGATAAAAATGACTGAGCGCTCCTCTAACAACCCGCATCAGCATAATCCAGCATGCCTTCTCTTACACCTCCCCCGGTCCCATTTCATTTTTTTTTTCTCATTCCCTCTTTTTGTTACTCCACCGGTTGTGCGCCCCACATCATACATCATCCAGATTCCGCTCCATCTCCCAGCCCCCCTTCAGTGTCACGGGAGAGGGCTAGGGGGGTTTCTGTTGGTTAGCAAGAGCTTGTTACTAGCGTTCCCTAGCCCTCCTCTGTGAGCCGAGTCTGCAGATTATGTGGGCTTCAGGGTCCAGGTCCCATCTGTCCAAAGCCGGACCACCACGTCCCACCAACTGGTGGCAATTAGTGGAGTGTAAGCAGCCGCTCGCTGGAAGACTGTTTGTAAACGAGCTGGAGAAATGGGCCACGGTGTTTTATAGTGCTCAGTTTTACAGAGAAGGCTATTAAACCATTAAACACAACTGGGCATGAGCTCACACTATTCACACTGACCCCAGCTGGAACCGTCCACTGTGTTAGTTCTGCACTAATTTACCACTTAACGTGGTCCCGGTCTTTCTCAGCTAAGGACGTTTAAGACTATTGTCCAATCACTTCATTAATGGTTTTGCAGTTCTCCTGCCAGGACTTCGGTACACATCACAGGACATCTACAGTACACTCTCAGAAAAAAGGTATGGTAGAGGTACAAACTGTGTAAATGTACCTTTAAAGGTACAACAGTGTTTAAGAGTCCAGTTTTGTTCCTTAAACGTACATTACATTCTCTTCTACAGAAGGAGAGATACATGTTTGTAATCTTTCATTATAGAACTGTGTCATATAAAAAAAAAGCATAATAAAAGTCCTGGAGATTAAATGGGGCATATGAAATCAACACAATTTAAAAATCTACAATTATAATAAAATAAGGTACAATTATATTCCTTAAATAACAGTACAAATATGTACTCTGACAGTATCATCTGCAAATGTTTTAGGCACCTTAGGAAATTAGATTTAAAAAGCTATTTATCTGAATAGTAACTGTTAATTTGCTCAAAACAAACAAACAAAAAAGGCTAATGTGTCTGCATGGGTTTCCTCCGGGTGACTGTCTGTGAGGAGTGTGGTGTATTCTCTCTGTGTCTGCGTGGGTTTCCTCCGGGTGACTGTCTGTGAGGAGTGTGGTGTGTTCTCCCTGTGTCTGCGTGGGTTTCCTCCGGGTGACTGTCTGTGAGGAGTTTGGTGTGTTCTCCCTGTATCTGTGTGGGTTGGTAGGTGGATTGGCAACGCAAAAGTGTCCATAGGTGTGAGTGTCACCCCCTCCAGGGTGTGTTCCTGCCTATATATCCGCTCTGTCTCCACCCTTTTCTTCTCTTGCGTTCACCTTTCCAACAGACGAGATCAGAAGGAACCTGGAGTTGTTTTACACACCCAGTGAAATTGATATGAAATATGAGCTTATGAAATAACGCCTGTGATCTCCTGATATTGAACTGTACTGGGGACTCTGAAGCTTCATAACACGTGGTGATGCAAACAACAGTCAGTGTTTTATAAAGATACAGCTTTCTTCTTCCTCTTCTGGAGGAGTAGGAGGTGATGGTGGAAGACTTTGCACTGTTTGTTGTTTACTTCTTATAAACTTCCCTGACCAACATTCCTTTACTGGTGCCTCTCTCTCTCTCTCTCTCTCTCTCTCTCTCTCTCTCTCTCTCTCTCTCTCTCTCTCTCTCTCTCTCTCTCTCTCTCTCTCTCCCCGCCTCGTGAAATGAATAGCCCTCAGATCAGGCTTTGTGCAGCGTGATTGTCACTCCTTTAATGAGTTCTTTGCCAGGCTAGAGGCTTTGGCAACATATGTCTCCCCTGTGCCTTCCATATGCAGCTCTGTGAACCAGCGACATACAGGCAGTTCCCTGGGTTCCCTGGGTCCCTCGCTCCGTCTCTCTCCTCCACACTCATCTCACTCTCTGCTCTCTCTTTCACACACAGTCCTATCTCTCCTACACACTACTTTCTTCCTCTCTTCTCCACACACTGTTTGCTCCTATCACTTCTACTCTCTCTCTCGCTCTCTCTCTCTCCCCCACTTCTCTCTCATTCACAATCCTCTCTCCCCTCTCCATACACACACTCCACTCTGTCTCATCTTCTACACTCCTCTCTCTCTCTCTCTCTCTCTCTCTCTCTCTCTCTCTCTCTCTCTCTCTCTCTCTCTCTCTCTCTCTCCTGTGGCTGTGCTCTGTGTGGTGGGGGAATGTTTATTCCGTCGGCTCGAGGGACGAGTGGAGAATGAAGCGAGGTTCTGTGAGTACTGGATCTTCTGTTTTGTGCTGGGGATTACAGTAGCGCTGGGAGTGTGTTGATTGTCCGCACGTGCGTTTGGGGCCGAGCCGCAGCAAGTTTGGGTGGTTAACCCTTTCAGCAGTAGACTGATTTTTAATGACCAAGCTTTAGAAACAGCAAGAGCCTGCTGTAAATGGATATTGTTGAAGATCTCAGAGAGCAGAGAGTTTCTGGAAAGTGCACGTGCTAAGTTTTCACCTGATACCACATCAGTTTGTAAGTATTTGTTAAGAGTAAAGAAATATTTTAGCATGAGGGTTGAAATTGATGGAAAGCTTATGTTGTCTTTATAAAGGTTTGTTTGTTTGTTGTTTGTTGTTTTTTTTTTTTGGTTGACATCAAGGCAAAGAGTCAGGAGCATATCTTTAATCTTGTTCTTATAATCCCTTACGTAAGTAACAGTGTCATTAATTACCTAACTAAGTAATTACAATTTAAATGGGGCTATAGGCATCTTTAGAAGGGTTCATTGGTACCAGAACTGGTTAATTATAAGTGACCAGTTAAATAAATATATTAAAACTATTTTTAATTATAAAACAAAAGCAAGTTAAACTATAGATGAACTTTGTAAAGTGTATAAGGTGCATTTGTACTTACATTTTGATAGTTGCCCGAGCTGGGAATCAAACCCCAGTCCTTCCACAGTGGGCAGTGTATGAACGTTGAGCACTGGAGCTAAGTACGATTGCATTAATCAGTGTAACTGATTACAGGCCAGAGTATGTTTACAGAATATACATTTACACCGCCAATCAGCTGCCCTGATATTAGAGAAGACATCTCCTATCAAGGCCAGAGGTGTATGTGTGTTTTCAGGAGAATCCTTCACCCTTTCACTCTGTTTTGTCCAAATAAGGACAGTTTTTGGGAAAAGAGCTCAGTGGCTCCCAGGTCCACATTAAATTTCTGTGCGTCTCTTTGACTGCGTGAGTGTGCTCTTCCTCTTTGGTCAGTGTAGTGTGTTATCGCAGGTGCATCGTGTTCTTTTTTACAAGTGTAATGAATCCTCTACAGTTTGATGGCTGCGTGTTTTGAGAAACCAGCCTGTGCTGCCGGACACGCAGGTTGTGTTTGGTTCAAAGACAGATTTAAAAAGACTAAGTGGTTCATGTAAACACTGATGAGGAAGCGCAGAACACTGTCTGTGACTTTCAAACAGAACGTCAGCAGGAGCGCGTCCAGAGCAGGAAGCTCATACATGTGTGAAGAGGAAGCGTTTATGAGTTACGTAAGTTTATGTGAGAGCACAAAGCCAAGGATAAACTGTGTGAAAGAGACTGAGAGTGGAGACATGAAAGAGCCAATCAGAAACGAGCTGAGAAATGAGTGAAGGGTGTTCTCTTCAGTGATGTGGCATCATTTAATACCTTTGGGATGAGTTGGAGTGGAGCCACCCGATGTCACTTATGGCTGACTACCATCAAACCCTCACAGAAGTGTTCCAACATTTCATCCAAAACCTTCCCAGAAGAGTAGATGCACTGAAACAAAGGGAGGGCAAGGAGCTAATGACACCTGCTGGTGTGCCCAAATTTTTGATGGCCTAATGCATCACTGTCACTTCAGCAGCCAATCACAGATCTGGAGGACTGGGGAATGAGAAATGACACTGGTCTGATCCCAGGTATGGGGCTGGTATCGGTGGGTGGGGCACCAGAGGGAGAAAGAAGTGAATGTGGTTTAATCTTGTAACAAATCTGTCCTGAAATAGTGCTCACTCACACTGTGTGCTGTGACATTGATATTGTACTGTGACGAGGGGAAGCAGAGTGTGTGGACTATACCCTGTGTTTAGACCCTCGTCGTAAGGGAAGTGATGAATTAGATTAAGGACATTTAAGGCTGTGGTAACTCAGGGCATGAGCAGGTGGTAACTCAGGTGGAAAGTTGTGACTGAGGCTGATCTGGATGATGAGACCCTAATGTTGGGACGGTAAACAAGTTCAATTACAAGTTGTTTATCACGGGTGTAACTTGTATGAGTGTTTGAAAGTGTGTGACAGGGTGAGTGTGTGAATCTGTCCACAGGTGTTTGTGGGTGTGAGTGACAGGGTAAGTGTCTGAAACTGTTAACTAGTGTGAGTGTCAGGGTGAATGTCTTAAACTGTTGACTGGTGTGAGTGTGAGTGACAGGATGAATATATGAAACTGTTGACAGGTGTGAATAAAAGGGTGAATGTGTAAAACTGTCGACTGTGTGAGTGATAGTGTGAGTGTGTCTGTGACAGGGTGAGTGTGTGAGTGACAGGGTTAAGGTGTGAACCTGTCCACAGGGGTGTGTGTGTGTGTGTGTCAGTGATAGGGTGAGGGGTGAGTGTGTGAAACTGTCTACAGGTGTGTGTGTGTGTGTGTGTGTGTTATTGATAGAGTGAGTGTGTGAGTGACAGGGTGAGGGTGTGAAACTGTCTACAGGTGTGTGTGTGTGTGTGTGTGTGTGTGTGTGTGTGAGAGAGAGTGACAGGGTGAGTGTGTGAGTGACAGGGTTAGGGTATGAACCTGTCCTCAGGGGTGTGTGTGTGTGTGTGTCAGTGATAGGGTGAGTGTGTGAGTGACAGGGTGAGGGTGTGAAACTGTCTACAGGTGTGTGTGTGTGTGTGAGTGACAGGGTGAGTGTGTGAGTGACAGGGTTAGGGTATGAACCTGTCTTCAGGGGGGGGGTGTGTGTGTGTCAGTGATAGGGTGAGTGTGTGAAACTGTCCACAGGTGTGAGTGTGTGAGTGACAGGGTGAGGGTGTGAAACTGTCTACAGGTGTGTGTGTGTGTGTGTGTGTGTGTGTGTGTGTGTGTGAGTGACAGGGTGAGTGTGTGAGTGACAGGGTTAGGGTATGAACCTGTCTTCAGGGGGGGGGGGTGTGTGTGTCAGTGATAGGGTGAGTGTGTGAAACTGTCCACAGGTGTGAGTGTGTGAGTGACAGGGTGAGGGTGTGAAACTGTCTACAGGTGTGTGTGTGTGTGTGTGTGTGTGTGTGTGTGTGAGTGACAGGGTTAGGGTATGAACCTGTCTTCAGGGGGGTGTGTGTGTGTCAGTGATAGGGTGAGTGTGTGAAACTGTCCACAGGTGTGAGTGTGTGAGTGACAGGGTGAGGGTGTGAAACTGTCTACAGGTGTGTGTGTGTGTGTATGTCAGTGACAGGGTGAGTGTGTGAGGAAAACATAAAGGTGTTTTCCCTGTGTGGAAGAGCAGTAGTAGGCAGGTGAGAGACTAATGAAAAGGAAGAGTGCTATTCTTCTCTCCCAGCTTCAGTCCAGAGCCCAGATTCCTGACGTCCGCGTCGGGAAATCAAAATTTCCTCTTAGGTGCCAGGAGTAAATTGGCTCTAGGCCTGACGGATGGGATCAGTCAGATCTAGGACACAGTTTCATTCCGTCTTTTCGGACTGTGGCTGAGTCTGATCCTTGGAGATTGCCACCATCCGTCAGACGCTCAGAAGGAACTTACAGAGAGTCCTGGCTGTGTCGGTTCCCACAGAACAACCCCACATCCTTCCCTTTGAGACTGCTCCCAACACCCCCTCCACACCGACTCCAGGCCACGCCGGTGCAGATCACAGCTGTAATATGATTACTGTCCCAGGCACGCGGCTCTCTTCAGCGGCCGAGACTTCAAAGACAGGGAGAATAGGGCACACGGACTGCGGAGGAAATCAGTGTCCACACACAGGCAAATCCCTTGCTCTTCATTTAAGGTACCTGCAGTTTTAAACATGCCCTTTCTCTCTCTTGGTCTCACTCCAGCACTCTCTGTCTCGCTCTTTTTTCTCGCGCCGTCTCTCACTTTCAACTCGACAGCACATCTGTGATTGCTGAGCCCTTGAACAATCTCTTTCATTCTTCGCTGCCTTTGCGTGTGACCTTAGCCATACAGGCAATTTATTATTTTCCCCCTTCCAATCTGTAATGCCACGGTTTTCCCAAGTCCGTAGACTTGAACAGTGTACAGTAAAGGCCTGCAGCGGTCCTGAACACACAGACATGCAGACCAGTCTCAAGGTGAACTTGTACAAAAACAAACAGGATTTGTAAATTGACTGCAAAATACGGCTGTCACTCGTAAAATCTGTAGTGTTTCTCTTTGTGGATGTTTGTGTAAGTTGCTGGGAACCCAGTGTGAAACATCATCCAAAACCTGCAGTGATTTGTGCTTATTAAATACTATCAACAACACCCAATTGTGCTTTTCCACTGCATGGGATCAGCTGGACTCGGCTTACTTTTAGTTCCGCCTTGAAATGGAGCCAGTGATGTCGCAAAACACTGCCTCTAACGGGAACCACTGGCTTTGAAAACCACAACAACACACAGACGGTAAAGTTAGATGCTGTTTACATGTTGTGTAATGTCGTGTTGTTTTTGTTTTTTGTTTGTTTCCTTGTTGCTTTCGCTGGAGATTTTTGTTTGTCACTACTCCAAGGAGTGTTTGGACCTCTTCAAAACACCACAGGGTAATGTTACGAGCTGCCGTTGTGAGTCAGATAAAACCAACTGGGAAAGCTGCTGTAACTATTTTACAAATGGTGAGTTTGTGCTGGAGCTCTGCATTTCAGGTCTCTCTGGCCAATCAGCACGCTGCAGGGTTTACACGACACAGGTTAGTACCTACTCAGCTCGGTCGGACTGAAAAAGTGCCTGGTTCCAGGGCCAGTGGAAAATCAAAGGAGCTGAGCCGAGTTAAGTCGAGTCGTGTAGGTTCCATGCAGTGCAAAAGTGCTACTAAACCTAACCCTAATCCTGAAACTAACCCTAACCCTAACAGTGAAGTCGACCAAAAACCTAACTGTAAGCGCCAAAAGGTAAAAACGGCAGTGTGTTGTGGAACAGTCTCAGTAATAGAATACCATGCTGTAGCTCTTCTTCAGGAGCATAGCCCAATTTTGAGTGTATTTAGAGAAACAGCGCCACCAGTGGACTGGAGCCTACTGAAGGAACTTAAAATAACAAGGAATCATTCAAGCGCTTATCCAGTTTAGGGTCGTTGTGGGTCCAGAGCCTACCTGGAATCATTGGGTGCAAGGCGGGAACACAGCCTAGAGGGGCACCAGTCCTTCACAGGGCAACACACACTCACACAGTCACACTTAGAGACACTTTTTGAGTCGCCAATCCAACTACCAACTTGTGTTTTTGGACTGTGGGAGGAAAACCAGGAGTTCTCATGAAGAAAAACGTGCAAATGTTAGGAATTTCCGGGCCGCTGTTTTAGTTAAATGTGTAAATGTTCAGAGATCTTGTTGACTTATGGATGACGTGTTTATGAAAAGCAAAACTGCACATTAGCGGCCTGCTGCTTCCTAATGCGCTCAGCGAGCACAGTTCAGAAAGATGAGCTGAGTCTCTGCCGAGAGACAGGTGGCTTGTTAAGAGATGAGGGATTATGGAAAAGGTTTATTGTTTTGCTTCGGGTACGTCGTTGTATGGCGGGATCGGCTTGGTCTCGTCTGCACTGAGCCTTTGAGGAGGGGAAAGCCTGACCCTTTCCCTGGAGAGCGCCCAAATCCATAAGATCAAGAGGGGCACGCTGCGGGTTCCTGATTTGGGAAAAGCCCTGGATTTGATGGGGCTTTTAAATTGTTTTGCTGGGGGCTAGGGACCCGTCCATCTCTGTCACCGGTCAGTGCTCTTCCACTGGGGTCATGGGGTCCTTCGTCTTGCCGTCACTGGGGAGCTGAGGTCAGGAACTGCTCTGTTCATTTATTGCGGCTCAGGATGTATCCGTCTCATCGCCCTCCTTCACTTTCTCTCTCTCTTGCGTCATCACCCACTCCATCTATCCCTCCCTCCATGTGCCCACCCCAATATACACCTTCATTCCTCTTCTTTTCTTTGTTCATCTGTGCGCAATCTCCACCGCCCACTCCCGCACAACTGCAGCCCTTCGCTCCAATCCTCTCCAGAACGGGTTCACGATCCACGCCCACACTGTCCCTTCCCTCCTCCATCTATATTCCATGTCTCTGAGCCTCTCCTTTATTATCCCTCCATTCGACAGGCTATATTTAACAGGTTTATGACCTGCTCCTAATATATTCATCTATTGATTACATACCTCATGGCTGCTCTCATGATTCCCACACAATAACTTCCTTCGCTGCTTCACCCACGCGTTTCTCCCCTCGCGAACCTCGTTCCTCCACACCAACTTTTTCCCAAAACCCATCCCTCGTTCATTGCCCATCCCCCTCTCTCACCCTTCTCCAGCCCCTCTCCGTGCCTGGGCTCTTGCAGTATTAATGGCTTGGTAATTGAAGCATTCCCTCTCCGGCAAGCTTGTAAAAAAGTGGCGTGAAATGGGGCCAAATTCTCAATTAGACGAGGTTATTATTTAATATCGCTCCCATTTCCTAATCTCATTATCCGGCCTTGTTTCTTGTTTTGCCCAGACTAGGAAGTTTTAATAATAGATGAGCCATGTGCCAGACGTGGTTTTACAGTCAGTCGCGTGTTTGTTTAAGTCCCACTTGTCGAGGGTCTGAGTGAAAGACAGTTCTCGAGCAAAGCATTGACTAGAACACGGCGAGCTCAGCAGGAGGCGGCAGGTTCTCCTACGGCACTACATTTGTTCCTCTGTAGAGGTTTTTAAAATTGATGAGAAGATGCTCCCTCCAAATCCGTGCTCGTGCCTGATCATGGACTGACGGCGGCTCATGAACAGATGCTTAAATTATTTTCAATTATTTTGAAACGTTGCCGCAATCCACCAAAGTCTGAAGAGCATGAAAACACATTAAGAAACGCAATCGTTCGAGACTCAAGCTCATCTGAAAATAAGAGGAAATAAACAAAACAAAGGAACAAAACTGGTTAAACAAAGACAAGCTTGAATGAATGAACACTAGAAAGTGACAGAGATTTGATTTGATAAATAGATCTTTAGTGTTATTAATCCCAGAGATGCCTTAATTACGCTGCTGAATCAGGTGCTTCATTCAGACTGTGGGGCTAGGAGCCTTTAAAGACCACTCTGTAGAACAGCCTAAGCCATTCTGACAAGAACAGGATTGAGCTAATCCCATTACCATCCCACCATCCCACACAGAAAAGCACAACTCCTCGTGGAGTCGACACGCACCTGAACACTGGACTGTGCCGAGCTGGAGCTGGGTGTTAGGGAGGTGTCTTCATAAAGTATGACACGTTAAGTTCTGAGAGAATATTTTAACCCATTGTGGATGTGTGTGTGAATATCTCCAGAAAGCATTAGCTGGGTGCTTGCAATGCAGGTCATTCATTCATTCATTCACCTTCTGTACCGCTTCATTATATTCAGAGTCATGGTTTGTCCAGAGCCTACTCAGAATCACTGAGCAATGCAAGAACACACTCCGGACAGGCACTGGTCCATCACAAGGCACCCAGTCACTCACACACTCACAGGAAATCAGATAATTTGAAGTAAACTTATGCAGAAACAGGGAGAACACACCAAACTTCTTGAAGACAGTGACCTGAGGTTATGTCTGAACCCACAACCCTAAGACCCCTGGAGCTCTGGAGCTGTGTGATATTTATGTATTCATATAAATAGTAAATCACCACTTAACTTCATATAAAGCCTTAGGTTTCATGTTAAAACATAATGTGTTAATAAGTTTATATATGACTGTGGTAACTGTGGAAGTGTCCTCTAAAGGCATTAATTTTTTTCACCACGGCATTGCCCTACCTCCACCATGCTTCACAGGTCAACAGTGTCCTCCCTATTCACAGTGCTGCTAACAGACTATATCTCTTCTTGTATATCGTCTCTGTCTGAATAAACATGTGTCTCTAAAATAGCAACTTCAAACCTTCTTAACTTTCAATGGAGGTCATTGTACAGTGAGCTCTTCCACATCTTTGTACAATGCACACTACTAGAGAATAGCAGTGGTGCTGAGTTTCCTCCATTTGTAAACCATCTTCCAGACTGTTGAGTGATGGAGGCCCAGGCTTTTAGAAACCCTTTGTATCACAGTATTCTGAGCTCACGGACGCTGTCTGAAATCTCTGTTGTGAAGAGCAGAAATCAGAATTAAGGGTTTGTAGGGGCATGTTAAAGCTGCACTGGAATTGATTACACTCCATTTGTCCTTTTCCAAGAGATCATTATTGTCCAGGCTAACGCACATGAAATCAGATTTCAGTTCAGTTCAGTTACATTTCTAAAGCACTTTTATAACTGGAGATTACACAAAGCAGCTTTACAAAATTCTGGGTCTGAGCCCCAACTACACAACACCAACCGTGGCATGAAAAACGCCCGTCAGCATGAGCAAGAAGCCTTTAAAGTAAACGAGTCTAAATGGAAACCCATCCTCCTCTGGTCCACGCCAGATCAAGAAACACAGGAAGGTACCACATCAGAATTAGACTACACTTATAAATGCTTTACAGTCTGGTTATTAATCTTATTAATTAGGTTGTTAATAATCATTTATAAAATGTAGATAGAACGCGCAAAAGTGGCCTGCTGTTTGCCAAATAGTGATCCCACATCCATCTACAGTTAAACCTCAGATCCCTGGAGACCGACCTTACTTTGTCTTCTCCATCAGTCGACATTAACCCTGTCAGCTCCAGCCTATATTTGTTATTATTTTATGTTTAACCCTTTAACAACCAAGTTTAATCAATTAACCTCTGAATGAAGACACCGATGATAATGTGGTGCACCTTAACATCTAAAATGACTAAATTCACATTCTCAAGTCTCTGCGTATCCTTTATGTTTTCAGTTCATTCTGACACTTTCACTTTTAGACGAATAAGAGGTCACTGTTTCCCTTTTTATCTCTGTTACAAATGAGTATTAATGACTTTTTAGGTGTTTACACCCTAATTAATAACCATGTAATAAACAGATATTTAAACCATTTATAAACCTTTATAATCATAGTCTTATTATACAAAGAGAGTAGTGTTTAAACAAAGCGCAGCGCAGTTGTTACTCTGTGGTGTGATGTTGAGACACTCTGACACATGCAGCAGACTCCACAAGGGATGGGAGACGTGTAGGTACTGTCTCAAAGCTGGAAGCTGGTTGGACATCAGGTGGATGAGGACACCCCAGTTCAGACAATCTTTCTTCAGCAACAGGTCCGACCGGTTTCAAACAGATAACACAAATAATACAAATATCGCAAAGCAGTTACCCTTAAGGATTCTGTTTTTCAAATAGAACCTGCAATAAGAAGAGTAGCGATATATGACTGTGGGTGTACCCTGGGTCCTCCTCACAGTTGCCCCTGCCTGCTTTATCTCTATGAGGAACCAGGGGGAATCCACTTGAAGATGTTAACTTTTATTACAATGTAGAAATACTGCGTCTAAATTTGCATTCCTAGAAACATATCATTCATCTGTGGAGGTTTTTGTGGAGAAGAGGTAGAATATGTCTCCTTTCTTCAAACAACCACAGTTACAGGTGATTTTGAAAGTGTCAGCTCTGTATTTAAACACACAGTGTGAATTAGTGCTATTTCAGGGCAGATTTGTTACAGCGTATAATTAGATTCCATTCTGTTTATTATCTTCGATTTCTCAGCCCAGATTTTGATCTAACGATGGGTTTTCAGATTGATGCCCTTTCCTCTCAGGAGTGTACACTTGTGTTAGGCGATATTTTAGTGGACATAATGATAAATTGCGCAGGACACTTGCACAGCATGGACGTAGGTTGATGAATAGTGAGATGAATTATAACAAGGCAGGCTGACTGATCAAAAGCCAGGTTCTGCTGAGCTGGCTCCTCCGATTGTGCTCCTGCTGGAAAGCGAACCTGGGATGTTCTTATGCAGAGTTTTGATGAAGAAGAATGGCATCGAGCGCCAGAGCAGCATTGTGGTGGTGAGGGAAGCTGGTTTGTCGTGGAGAGTGTTGGGTTTCCTGAGCCCACCTCCAGTGAGCTGAGCCTCTAAGCAGTCACAGTGTACCTCCCACTCGGTCACCTTAATTCCACTAACATCCCCCTCTCTCCTGATTTATAGTCCTCCACTGGGCTAAATGAGTCCTCACTGTGAGCAGGGGGAATGTGGGAAGGGTGGGGGAGCAACAGAGAGAGGAAGAGAGACAGAAATAGAGAGAGAGAGAGAGAGAGAGAGAGAGAGAAAGAGAGAGAGAGAGAGAGAGAGAGAGAGAGAGGAAGAGAAAAATAGATAACCAAACTACTAAACCATTGAGAGAGAAAAAGACGGAAAGAGAGAGCGAGCGAGAGACAGTTTGAGAAAGAGAAAGAGGTGACCGTGAGGAGTGAGAGTATGAGAAACACAGAGAAAAAGGAGAGAGAAACAGGGGAGAGTGTGAGAGAGAGAGAGAGAGAGAGGAAGAGAGGAACAGACAGAGATAGATGAGATAAAGGCCGGAAAGTGAGAAAGAAAAAGACAGAGAGAGAGAGAAGAAGAGAGCAACAGAGAGAGATAGATGAGATAAAGGGCGGAAAGTGAGAAAGAGAAAAAGACAGAGAGAGAGAGAGAGAGGAAGAGAAAACTAGACTAGAGAAAAATAGAAAGAGACTAAACAATTGAGAGAGAAAAAGATGGAAAGTGAGAGAGCGAGAGACAGTTTGAGAAAGAGAAAGAGGGGACTGTGAGGAGTGAGAGGATGAGAACAACAGAGAAAGAAGGAGAGAGAAACGGGAGAGAGAGGAAGAGAGCAACAGAGAGAGATAGACGAGATAAAGGCCGGAAAGTGAGAAAGAGAAAAAGAGAGAGAGAGGGAAAGTATACCATCCATGAGCTGAAAAGCTCCAGATTCTCCTTGCCCCAGATTCCCTCTCCCTCTCCTCCTCTTCTGGCCCCTGTCTTTAGTCTGCTGTGCCCAGGCCGTGCCAGGACTAGCGTGGGGTCAGAGGTCTCCCTGGCCTTCCCACGCTGGGCAGCTTTTAACCTCCTGCCAGCTTCAGCAGAGAGTGAGGGGATTAGGGAACAGCCTCAGGTCCTTAAGTAGGCTTTAGTCTTTTCTGAGCAAGAGGCTGTTTCTGGATCAGTTCTGCTGTTTAGAGCCTAAGAAGAACCATCAGTGAAGGAGGAGGCGGCTGATCCCAGACCTGGGCCCCTGGCTGTAGATAACTATGTACATTGTTCCACTCCTTGACTTCTACATATTGCAAAGGATGGGGTTCTGTTCCAGCTCAGGTAACATTGTCCCCTGCCAAAGCTGGGAATCAAACCCCTAGGTGCCACAGTGTGGAGATGCTGGTGGACGTTGGACTACTGCTTATTTCTGACTGTGGTTCGATTCTCAGCTCAGGCAGAAAAACCATCTTACAACAGTAAAAGTCCCTGGACTCTGTGGCATTCATAGAAACACAAGCTGCAACCGCAAACTGACGAAGCCTCTATCCCACGTCACTGGTCTAGCCCTGGGCTTTGGGAGGTATCCACAGCCAGATGGCCGTCCCTCATCCTGCTAGACGTCCATCAGTGAGGAGGGGAAGCCAAATTTCATGTGGCAAGTGTTAGACCATCATTAGATTAGAAAGACCCAGGACTGAAGGCCCCTCAGGTCAAAGCCGGACCACGTCCTGGACCAAGTTCATCAAACGCTCCCTTTAACTTTTCAAATGGTCCAACAGAGTCTAATCCAATCAGACTACCTTCTGACTCTAATCTGGCCACTACAACTAGCCACCATCTGTGTGTGTGTGTGTGTGTGTGTGTGTGTGTGTGTTTGTGTGTGTCAGAGAGAGAGAGAAGGAGAAGGAATGCTGGGAGGAAGTGTAAGTGCTGAAGGCAGTGGTTTGGGGTCAGAGGAAGCTGCTAGGGTCCATTGATGTTATAAGGGTGGGCTGCAGATCCCTGCCCCCTCTCCTTGTCTCTGAGACCCCCAGTGACATCACAGGCTCAGCTAGGGGTCATTAACTCAACAAAAGCCCCCAGACAGAGTTAATACCATTATCAAGAAATGCAGGGGTAGAGGCCCTCCCACCTTCTCTCTCTCTCTCTCTCTCTCTCTCTCTCTCTCTCTCTCTCTCACACACACACACACACACACACACACACACACACACACACACACACACAAGAGAAATGAAAGGAATCGACTCTTTTTCACACACTGGTCAATTATTCAATTTCTTCTCTGTGACCTGGCATTTGACCCCGTGTTTCATATTGGATTTGTTTACTGGAGGAGAGGAGAGATTAGAGGAAAGGAGAAGAGAGAAGGGGAGACTGAGGAGAGGAGACTAAGGAGACAAAAGAAGACTAAGGAGCGGAGAGGAAACTAAGACGAGAAGAGGAGACTAAGGAGAGGAGAGGAGAGGAGAGGTTAGAGGAAAAGAGGAGAGGAGACAAGTGGAGACTAAGGAGAGGAGAGGAGACTAAGGATAGGATAGGAGAGATAAGAGGAAACTAGAAGAGAGGAGGGGAGACTGAGGAGAGGAGAGGAGACTAAGGAGAGAAGAGGAGACTAAAGAGAGGAGAGGAGAGATTAGAGGAAATGACAAGAGAGGAGAGGAGACTGAGAGGAGAGATTAGAGGAAAAAAGAAGAGGGGAGAGGAGACTAAGGAGAGGAGAGGAGAGATTCGAGGAAAAGAGAGGAGTCTGAGGAGAGGAGAGGAGAGATTAGAGGAAAAGAGAGGAGACTGAGGAGAGGAGAGGAGAGATTAGAGGGAAAGAGAGGAGACTGAGGAGAGGAGAGGAGAGATTAGAGGAAAAGAGGAGACTGAGGAGAGGAGAGATTAGAGGAAAAGAGAGGAGTCTGAGGAGAGGAGAGGAGAGATTAGAGGAAAAGAGAGGAGACTGAGGAGAGGAGAGGAGACTAAGGAGAGGAGAAGAGAGGAAAGGAGAGGATACGAAAGAGAGGAGAGGAGAGGAGACTAAGGAGAGAAGAGGAGACTATGGAATGGAGAGGAGACTAAGGAGAGGAGAGGAGAGGAGACTGTGGAGAATAGAGGAGAAGAGACTAAGGAGAGGAGAGGAGAGGAGAGGAGAGGAGACTAAGGAGAGGAGAGGAGACTGAGAAGAGGAGATTAGCGGAAAAGGTAAGACAGGCGAGATTTGAGGAGGAGAATAGGAAAGTGGCAATAGAGGAGAGGAGAAGAGATTTTAAAAGAGGAGAAGAGCAGAGAAGTACAGAAGGAGCTGTCGGGGTTACAGTGGAGAAGCGGGGAGTGTGTGCGTGTGTGTGTGTGTGTGTATCTATCTCTGAGCACTCTGTCCCTTCACTGAAATAAAGGGTTAGAACCAGCAGAGACTCCTCCAGAAAGTCCCTGGTTTTGGATTTAATTAGGTACAACTAGTTTAGTTCATAATTCATTCATATTTATAACCTGTTCATATTCTGCACATTCATAACCTGTACATACATTTATTCACACCATACCCAAACAATTTACTGTACATCTGTAATATTTGTACATATTTATATTTTTATTTTTTTTACTACTAAGCACTTCTGGATGGATGCAAACTGCATTTCGTTGCTCTGTACTTGCGACATGTGCAATGACAATAAATTTGAATTCTGTTCTATTCTCTTCTATTAAAGCAGCCATTTCTCTTTTTGGGTGGAGGAGTGCAGGAGGGGAGGGGCGGGGTGGAGGAGGGGCGGGTGAGGGGTGGTGGGGTGGAGGTGGGGTAGGGGGTGGGGTGTCTATGTTGCATGTTTCAAAGCCCTTATGGAAGGATGATGTTTTGTGCTCAGTGAATTTTCTCAAGACTTTGACTCTCTCTCTCTCTCTCTCTCTCTCTCTCTCTCTCTCTGTCACTTTGACTAATGATCTTCATGTTGTCATCAGTGCTTCGTTTTGCTGTTGGATGTTTGACTAATTAGAGCCGAAGAGGATGTGATGTAATGAGCTGGGTCACAGTCTGAATGAAGGGAGCTAATGAACAGATGCCTCAGAGCAAAGACTCCGCAGATAACTATGAATGGATCTTAATTAGATCCAGAGGCTGAGATCACACTCATTCCTCACTCCACACTGCTGTGATCAGCCCTTCTCTGGTATCACTCACTCATGCAGTCACCCACTCACCCATTCAATTACACGCTCACTCATGCATTCACTCACTGACCCAGTGACATTCACACTCACTCACTCACTCACTCACTCAGTCACCCACTCACCCATTCAATTACACGCTCACTCATGCATTCACTCACTGACCCAGTGACTTTCACACTCACTCACTCAGTCACTCATTCAATTACACACTCACTCACTCAGTAACCCACTCACCCATTCAATTACACGCTCACTCATGCATTCACTCACTGACCTAGTGACTTTCACACTCACTCACTCACTCACCCATTCAATTACACACTCACTCATGCATTCACTCACTGACCTAGTGACTTTCACAATCACTCACTCAGTCACCCACTCACCTGTTCAATTACACACTCACTCATGCATTTACTCACCGACCTAGTGACTTTCACAATCACTCACTCACTCACTCAGTCACCCACTCACCCGTTCAATTACACATTCACTCATGCATTCACTCACTGACCCAGTGACTTTTACACTCACACAGTCATCCACTCACCTGTTCAATTACACACTCACTCATGCATTTACTCACCGACCTAGTGACTTTCACAATCACTCGCTCACTCAGTCACCCACTCACCCATTCAATTACACGCTCACTCATGCATTCACTCACTGACCTAGTGACTTTCACAATCACTCACTCACTCAGTCATCCATTCACCTGTTCAATTACACACTCACTCATGCATTTACTCACCGACCTAGTGACTTTCACAATCACTCACTCACTCAGTCACCCACTCACCCGTTCAATTACACACTCACTCATGCATTCACTCACTGACCCAGTGACTTTCACACTCACTCACTCACTCACTCAGTCACCCACTCACCCATTCAATTACACACTCACTCATGCATTCACTCACTGACCCAGTGACTTTCACAATCACTCACTCACACAGTCATCCACTCACCTGTTCAATTACACACTCACTCATGCATTTACTCACCGACCTAGTGACTTTCACAATCACTCACTCACTCAGTCACCCACTCACCCATTCAATTACACGCTCACTCATGCATTCACTCACTGACCTAGTGACTTTCACACTCACTCACTCACTCACTCACTCATTCACCCGTTCAATTACACACTCACTCATGCATTCACTCACTGACCCAGTGACTTTCACAATCACTCACTCACTCAGTCATCCATTCACCTGTTCAATTACACACTCACTCATGCATTTACTCACCGACCTAGTGACTTTCACAATCACTCACTCACTCAGTCACCCACTCACCCGTTCAATTACACACTCACTCATGCATTCACTCACTGACCCAGTGACTTTCACACTCACTCACTCACTCACTCAGTCACCCACTCACCCATTCAATTACACACTCACTCATGCATTCACTCACTGACCCAGTGACTTTCACAATCACTCACTCACTCAGTCATCCACTCAGCTGTTCAATTACACACTCACTCATGCATTTACTCACCGACCTAGTGACTTTCACAATCACTCACTCACTCACTCAGTCACCCACTCACCCGTTCAATTACACACTCACTCATGCATTCACTCACTGACCCAGTGACTTTCACACTCACTCACTCACTCAGTCACCCACTCACCCATTCAATTACACGCTTACACATGCATTCACTCACTGACTTAGTGACTTTCACAATCACTCACTCACTCACTCACTCACTCACTCACCTGTTCAATTACACACTCACTCATGCATATACTCACTGACCCAGTGACTTTCACACTCACTCAATCACTCAGTCACCCACTCACCTGTTCAATTACACACTCACTCATGCATTTACTCACCGACCTAGTGACTTTCACAATCACTCACTCACTCACTCAGTCACCCACTCACCCGTTCAATTACACACTCACTCATGCATTCACTCACTCACGCAGTCACACACTCACCTGTTCAATTACACATTCACTCACTCACTCATTCACTCATTGACCCATTCACTTTCACACTCACTTGCTCACTCAGTCACCCCCACACCCATTCAATTATACACTCACTCATGCATTCACTCACTGGCCCACTGACTTTCACACTCACTCACTCACTCACCCGTTCAATAACACTCACTTATGCATTCACTCACTGACCCAGTGAATTTTACACTCACTCCCAAAGACTCCCAATCTTTAAGTCACGCATGCATTCAGTCACAAACCCGCTGACTCATTCATCCAACCATTCACACACTCGCTGACTCACTGATCCACTCACCTAGTGACTTCACTCACTCAATCACTCAAATTCATCACTTTTATTTATTCACTCTCTCACAGAAATGTTCACAATGCTCACTCAGCCACACTCACTCACTCATTCAGTCACTCACTCACATGCTGTAGAATAACCACTTCATAGAGGTGGGGCGGTGTCTAAAATCAAGTCACAGATGAAGGGTGTGGTAAAAGGGTGGAGCACATCTGAGGCAAACGAAACAAGAATGAATCACCGAGACACGAGAGGAAACATAAAAAAAAGAAATAAGGGCAAAGTAGAGCAGCAAATCTTGGTGTAAAATGACGGAGCGCCTTGTAAATGTGAACCTGTTAAAATGCGTTTATATTATGTGGAGGTTTAAAAGGCTTTTGCACTCACAAATCTCCTCTAAAAACACGGTTCTCTAAAGAAACCTTTATATTAAAAAAGTAATAGCAGATATAAAGCATTCTAACCTCTGTTTATGTCTAGGCCAGGCCAGTAGACCGCATCACAGAGCTGTTCTGGACTGGAGAGGACTCCGGGCTTTGATCTGTCTCTAAAAGGAAATTTTCCGTTTTCTTGCTGGCTTTAAATCTTAGGCAAAGTAATAAATAGAGGTGAGTGTAGACTCGTAAACGTACAAAACTACAGCGGTATCAGCTCAAAAAAAAGACTTAAATGGGCCAAATTATGTAGAACTGACTTGTTCAGTGCATGTGCACATTAATGTGTGAATCAGTAGCCTTCCAACCCACACACTGTGAATCAAGGCCACCCAGTTCTTTTTCTGTGTGCTGCTTAAGTCAGAAAACCAAGTCTGAGTCTCACTGAGTCTGTCCAATCACAGGGCTGGGCAAAGACAAGGTTAAATGTAGCAAAACAGACACAATGAGCACGGAGAAATAACAAAGAAAATGAGAACATGGTAGAAAGGGGACTGAGCAAAAATGGCAAAAAAAAAACTGCTGTGCACTCGGGGTCGGGGTGAACAGCGAGCGGCTCATTATCATTTAAAGGAACAGGCGCTGAAAGTGGCCGTTCTGAACAGGGCTGTTTACACAGGGGGAGAGCGCTGCTGTGGGGGTTGATCCTTGTGGTATTTTGAAAAAGCAGGTCAAAGGTGTTTCATTAAGAACCAGAACTGTGTTCCCTTGTGGAAAGGGAGAATGTGTTCACTTTAAATACTGAGTAAACTGTAGGAGTTTAGTGGAAGGGAAGAAGCTACATTCTTAGCAGAGTCTCTGGTCAAATGTTAGACGTGTAGAGGTTTATAAAAAGGTTCAATGGAGAAGGAGCTTGTATGCTGCCTGTCTTCACTCAGGTCCTTGCTGTCTGTCAGATAAGGAAAGGTTAGCGAGAGCACTGAACCCTCGGTGCGCTTGAATTAATCCAGAGAAGGGAAAACACAAAGAAAGGACCTTTATATGAGGGAAAAATCTTGACATTTAGCCACGGCTCATTTCCACAGGAATGGGTACAGTAAGGATGTGTGTCTCCGCTTGAATATCCAGGCAGCTGGGTGTTGGAAGCGAGCCTTGTGCCATTATTCCCGCTATTGTATCCGGCTAATCAGAACCTGTCTCTGTTATTGTGCCATGAATCCGTAATACAGAATAATTTCAGCAACATCTGCTGTGCATTATCATAGCCGCGGGAGGCTGCCTGTTTATTTATTTTTATGGTTTTTTTTTTTTTTTTTTTTTTTTGTATTTTGCATTCTGAAATAATGGGAAATGTGTGCCTGCCACTCACGGCAACAGAAAATAAACAGAGACGCAACATCTATCTCCAGGGAGTGCGCAAACCAAAGCTTTAATATGGAGATTCCCCTCGTTTTGAGGAAAATAGGAGTGAACTGCTGATGCAGGTGTGCTCCGTTGATGCACAGTGTGTGTGTGTGTGTGTGTACAGGGCATGTAGGTGTGTATTACTGAGCACTTACTGTGAGCATATGGTGGAGGAAACTAGTTGAGAAAATGATAAACACCCAGGCATTGCTGTGCAAACTTCAGAGGCCATGCTTCCAGTCAAAACTGCCATTACACACTCACTATGTGTTATAATTTCATTAATGTTTCGTGTGCACACACCAGTCTTGTACCAGCCAGTCTTAGTATTAGTTGATGTTGGTTTGAGCAAGTAATTATTATGAAAATAAATAAATAAATAAATATATATATATATATATATGTATTTATTCATTTTCTTATTCTTCAGACTGCGAATGCTAGGCCTACATCCCCCCCATAAATCATGGACCCTGGTTACCTGCAGATTGACACTATATTGCAATATTGCAGTGACCAGAATGCCCCACAAGAGGGAGAGATTATAGATAAAGAGAATTATTGAATTTTCAATTAAAAAAATGAATATGGCTCTAAACTTAAGGAAAGATATACACATAAAGACTGTCAGATGAACCCCACTTAAAGTTTTCAGAGCTTCAAGAGTGTGGAGGGAAACCAGCTGCACACTCACAGCTGTTTGTGGCCATGCGTCAGTGTCAGAAGACAGTTCCTCACTATGGGTCTATTATGGGAAGCCCGTTCTTATAAAAAGGAAACAGATACAAAAGAAGAAAACTGGCTGACCACCCCAGAGCCCAGACCTCAGCGACCCTTAATGTTATAATGTATCATCAGAAGTAGAACATTAAATGCAACTTCTGAGACTGAACTTTTGAGGCATGGCTTCAGATGCCTTTGCAAAATGTGAATGGTTAATTGCTGTGATGAATGGCAAGGGAATACATTGGACAGGGTGGTCTCTGATTTGTGCACAGTGCTGCAAGTGTGTGTGCATGTGTGAGAGAGAGTGATTAAGGTGTGTTTCGCACCTACTGACTCTGAGCATCTGATGTGTGGGTGGTAACAGTGTGTGTGTGTGTCTCATACAGGTGACGAGTCCCTCATTACTCCTGGAGTGAGATGCACTGAGAGCTGGTTGACGCCAGTGTTTTCCTCCACTCTGCTTTGAGGGCGTGGCCAGTGATGCGGTTGCCGTGGAGACTGGGCGTGGCCCTCCTCTTGGGAGTGATTCTCAATGCCAGCTGTTGGCAGTTCACCAGTGCCCTGGACATCCCGCTGGAAGGTGAGTTAATGTTCAAACCCTGTTAAAGAATGTTTTATGCACTGAGAAGTGTAATCGATATTTTAATAATCATATAAACACCAATCAGCCAAAAGATTAAAATAACCTACTTGTTTCTACACTCACTGTCCATTCTCTCAGCTCCACTGACCACACAGGAGCACTTTGTAGTTCTACAATTACAGACTGTAGTTCAGCTGTTGCTCTGCATACTTTGTTAGCCCCATTTCACTCAGCACCCCCACAGAGCAGGTGTGATGTGGTGGTGGATCATTCTCAGCGCTGCAGTGACACTGACGTGGTGGTGGTGTGTTAGTGTGTGTTGTGCTGGTGTAGAGTGGATCAGACACAGCAGTGCTGCTGGAGTTTTTAAACCCCTCAGTGTCTGGACTGAGAACAGTCCACCGACCAAAAACATCCAGCTGACAGCGTCCTGTGTCACTGATGAAGGACTAGAGGACGACAGACACACACTGTGCAGCGACAGATGAGCTACTGTCTCTGACTTTACATCTACAAGGTGGACCAACGAGGGAGGAGTGTCTCACAGAGTGGACAGAGAGTGGACACAGGGTTTAAAACTCCAGCAGTGCTTAAAAATTCTGGAACACCCCACAAAACATTATGACTATCACAGTCTGGCCCTGTTCACTCACTCTTTAATATATGCCACACCCACCTCCACTCCCAGGGCAGGGGCCACTGGAACCAGATGACCAATGTTATTCTCTCCACTTGTCAGTGGTTTTAATCTTCTGGCTGAATGGTGTATACGGTTATGTTCTTAGTAAATATTTAATGTGTTAGTGTAGTAATGCAGTGACACCCAGATGTTCTGCTCTTCCAGAGTACACTAAACATCAAACATCTGTTTAAATATTAAATATATGTTTTATTAAAAACAATACCAATACGGTTCTGATAATACTGTGCTCCCCTGGTTACTATCTTCATTTCAGTGATAATATTTCATATGGACATTCAGACGCAGGATCAGTCGTATGTGCTTTAATCAGGTATCAGTTTTTGTACTGGTTTGTGTTCTGCTGTTGCCTTGGAAACCAGATGTGGGTACTTTTTTCCAACTGTTAAATTATTCACAGTAAATCTTTGGGGCCTCAATAATATCATCTATAGAGAGCAGTTCTGTTCCTGAGTTGCTCACTTCAGATTCTGTTTAAGTCGATCCTGCGCCAGTTTAATTATTTATCAGGGAGAGTCTGTGCCTGTTTTTCAGATGCCCTCTGGAGTCTTAACAAAACACTGCATGTTTATCTCTTTGTTTGTTTGTTTGTTTGTTCGTCTGCCTCCCTGCTGCCCCTGCTGGATGTTCTGTTCTAGTTTTAAGTCACATGAACCGTAAGTTTATAACTGTATATGTTTATGGTGCCCTGTGCAGATTTAACGACCACCACATTCTCCTTCTTAATCTCGCGGCTGTCTGGTCAGCTGATCGATCACATGACCCCATCCCACCAGGAGCATCACTCATTAGTTTCTGTAGAAAATGGCATCAGATTTGGAGAGTTACTCATTCCAGAAATTGATCAATCGCTCATCTACTGTGTGTGTGTGTAGTAGTTTATTGTGTTTCATTGTGCTTGGTTTTGTCATGATTGCAGTGTTTGTAGCTGCATTGTGGGGGGATAGATTGTAAATAATGTGCGCTATAAGTATTTTGAACTCCTAGATGCTTAAAATGAGCTTGATTTCACAAATGAACAATAGGTTGTAATGGCGCCCTGGGGTTTGTGAAATTTGATTTATTGGACTCTATTAGATAAGATATTTACCATTTTATCAAGACCAGCCATCAGAGGTATGTAGAGGATCCTCAATCTATACTCACATAACTATTGTTAAGTGACTTATGTATGAATGAATCTGCTTTTACAAAAAAAAAAAAAAAAAAAACCCTCAGCACAGAGTGTCTCCTAGAACCTCTTAGAACTTCCAGCATCCATCAGCAGAGGAACCAGTGTTAGACCAAAATCTCCTGTGGTGTGAAGTGGTTGATTGTAGAGAAACTCAAGCCACTTTTTCACATTCACATTAATCCAGGACTGTTCCGGAATTTACCCAGAGGAGCTGTATGTATGGATGCAAACACCTGCAATGTTTGTCCTGGACTTGGCAGACTTTGCCCTTCCAGCACTGTAACAAAATCTCTGGGTATATTCTGAGTGACAGTGTGTGTGAATGGAGGCGCTAATGTCCCGGAGTACCCTGCACATGCTGCACAATTTCCTCACCACACCTAAAGCAAGTGCTCAATTTCCCTCTGCAGTGTACCGTACAATGTCCCTAATGTATGTCCAAAATTATGTAGACACCCCTAAAATGTATTTAGTTACATTAATGTTGACTCAACCAATGTGTTTCAGCCCACTGCACATAAACAGTGTTTACTTCCCTCAGCGGCTATGGTCACCTCAACATTTCTGGCATCTAATTATCCCATTTTTATTGCAATTCTACTTATTTTTCTCTGGGAGAAGAGTTAAATAGGGAGTTGTTCTTGCTATGACTAATGATTTGGGGAGAAAACTGGGGAGATAATAAATAAATAAATAAATAAATAAATAAATAAATAAATAAAAAGATGTAGTTAGGAGGCACATATCTTTGCTGAGCTACTAGGGCTACCATTAAGGCTATAGTTTCAGTCTTCAGAAAGACTTTTGCTGATCATATGGCCATAGGTTTATGACATGCATTTGGCAAGCTCTTTATACCGTTTTTAGTGTATAACTGCCCTTAAAGAAAAACTAGGTAGTATTTTCCCCTTACAATTACAACTTAATAATCACTGTGACCCTCCACTGAGCTGTATTTCGGAGACTATAACCTCTGTGTTTGCTACTCAATGCTCAGCACTGCAGAAATTGGACTATGTAACATGTAGAGGAGGGTAGGACAACTGCCCTGGTCCCTCCCCCTCCCTTTTGATTTCAAAGACTGTGCTACGAAAGTGATTTACACTCTGCAACTCTAGAGGGAGCCTATGAGCAGAAATACTAAATCTTACCTAGTGTCCCTTTAAACCTCCACAGACAAATCCCAAAGGCAGGAATAATCTGTTCGTTAGAGTTAGTGCACACTCTCGTCCGTAATCACCAGCCGACTGTTTACTCCACCCCAGGCCGAGGTTCTGCTGTTGATTATGATTACAGTTCTGCTGATTATTTTTGTCCTCCAGTCCATTATTCTGTTTACCATTGTCCACAGCTTGTGGCGCTGATTTGACCCAAGGAGCTCTGAGAGCCGCTGATTGGGAATGAAGGACTAAGGTCACTCTAGGTCCCACGCATCATCATCTTCATCATTGTCATCAGCATCATAATCCAGAGACATTAATTACTGTGAGAGCAGCAAAGAGGAATTCCACCTTTCGAAATGTTAGTCTAATTTAAAGGTTGAGAAGTAAACAAGAGAAACTTATGGTGCTTTTCCACTGCATGGTCCCTACTTGGCTCGCCTCGACTCGTTTGCTTTTCCATTCGGCAAATCTGGTACCTGGTCCACGGAACCGGGTACTCTTACATTCTCTGCTTGCACCTGGTACAAAATTAGCAGAGTAGGTACTAAATGTGTCGTGTAAATTTGCAGAGTGATGATTGGCCAGAGAGACTTGTTTACACAGCAAAATGCAGACGTCCAGCACAAACTCACTAAAATAATATTTTATTTAATTTATCCACCTCACAACAAATGTGGGTTTTTTTAAGAGTTTCAAATGCATCAAAAGGCTGACGAAAAACTCCAGTGAGAGACAACGGTGCAACAATAAAAACTCAAAAAAACCCAAAACAACATGTGAATACACAACGAATAACAGCACCTAATGTTACTGCTGTCGTTGTTGTTGTTGTTTTCAAAGCCCATGGATCCCATTAGAGGCAGGGGTTTGTAGCATCACCGGCTACATTTTGTGGGGGGAGCTGTGGTAGTGGACAGACGATTAGGCTCAGGTTTCTTTAAAGTGGTGGTGAATGGAACCAGGCGTCTTGGAACATTGATGACGGTAAAATGCAGTTACACCGCGTGTCCAGAAATTTGTAGACACTCGTGACAAAGACAACTTGTAAAGTCTCTATAGGAAACCGTGCTTCAGAGCTTGTGCACATTAGCTTAAGGCCACCGGGTTAGATGTGAAGTATTGTCTAGAAGAGTAAAAACACCCCAAGATCAGGCTCAGGCACATTTGAACTCTGAAGAGATGGAGCTCAATCCAGTACCTCATCACCTCAGTAATGGTCTTGTGACTGAACGTCTCACCTGAAAAGCACCTGAGCAGGTCGTTTACACTGTTGTTTGGCCATGTAGTGTATTAGTGCTCAGACGTTATATTCATAATGTCACTGTCCAAAGAAAAATATCTCCCTCATAAATAGTAACTTTACAGAAGGAAATAAATAAAATGACTTTATTTATTTATTCCCATCCTGAGATTTTCAAAAAAGTAAAGTAAAAATCCACAAAAGTGGAGATTTTGGACAGCGATGATAACCATTTTATGTGACAGCTTTCTGTATTGGAGCTTTTAGAGGCAGTGAACTCCCAGACGTCTGGTTCCTATCACTCAAAACTGCTTTGTTTACGTCTGAATCCTTTACTTACGCCGAAATTGTGAGAAATCGGAAAAGGGTGGACTTCCCCTTTAAGGCGCCCGGGTCTGTGTATATCCATCTCCTTCTGCTGTGTAATGGTGAAGTAAGTGAATCTCCTGTGGTCTCTTTACCCAGTTGAACAGCTGCCCTCCATCACGGAGCAGTCTCCAGCCTCTCTCATCGCTTTCCCCTTTGATGAAAGCTTCACCGTGAAGTGTGAAGCTACAGGCAACCCTGAGCCAGAGTAAGCACCCACCCACCCTTCCACCCATCTCTCCCCAAACACACACACACACACCCAGGGCACACACATGTCTCATTAGATCTGACAAACGTGTCAGAAAATATCAACTGCATCTTCAGCATTTCAAAAGCATGTTTCAAAGCCTTTCCTGAGCAAATGATGTCATTTCAGATACAACCACCTTAATTTGGAGCCTCCTGTCTGCATACACCTCGCGGTCTGATGCACAGTTCAGTCAGTGTATTCAGCGCAAAGGGTTAATCTTATCTCCCTTATGAAGAAGAACTGAAATTATAAGATTCTATTCTTAAACTCAAGGATACTTTACTGATACAAACCAACAGCGAATGAAACATAAATTCCACACAGTTCCCCATTTGGGAGACTGAAGCCGGGTCAGCAGCTCCATTAGCAGTGCTGTGTCTGATCCACTCATGGCATCACCACACTACTGTTGCTGCAGCGCTGAGAACGATCCACCAGTCAAACCATTCCTGCTCTCTGGGGGTCCTGACCATCGAGGGACAAGGAGAAGCGGGGCTAGCAGTGTTTAAAATCGAATGATTTACTATCAATGAACAGGTTTTAACCCTTTTAGAAACTTTATAAAGATAATCTTATTCCAAAGTGGTACCATTGTGTTTTTCATTTTTTCATTGGGCAGATACTTACGAATTATGGCTTAAAGCAATGTAGTGTTTTATTTATTATTAGGATTATTTGTAAATAAACTAATACCATGTATTCATCTAATAATGAGATATATTAGATATCGTCACTGTCCAATTAAAACCATGTATCTGTGGATTCTGAGTTTACTGCATCACAGGAATGCAGCATGTCCTTCACACTGTGGTAAAACTTCATGATGAATGGACCAATAGAAATGCTCCAAAATGACATGGAATATATTTACATTTACCCCCCCCCCCCCCCCCCCAAACCTTCTTCTGTAAAGTTACTGTTTTGGGTGATACATGCTTTTAATTGGACAGCGACGATATATTGCTCCTATACCTTTTCCATCTCTAAAGTGTAGGAATTCTAAACAGTTGCTGTACTGTGACGCAAGGTACTAGCCCTTGTACAGAACCAGAGAGGATGTATAGCGCTGTGGCGTCTTTAAAGACAGATAAAGAAGCTTTACACACTGCAGATTTTCTTAAAGCCTGAGTTTCTCTGTTTCTATTTTCAGATTCAGGTGGACGAAGAATGGCCAGGACTTTGACCCTTACCAAGACCCGAGGTTGATAACCGAGGAAGACTTTGGGACATTCGTGATTCCCAATAATGGGAATCTCACGGAATTCCAGGGCATCTATCAGTGCTATGCCTCAAACAAGCTGGGAACAGCCATGTCGCAGGAAATCGAATTCATTGTTCCCAGTGAGTCACGTCCATTTCTTCCATTTCAGGATTCCATTACAGTTCTTTCAGTGTGATTTAAAGAAGGGGATCCGCTGAAATGGACGCTCTGTTCCTCAGGGAGTTGTGAAGGAGTGGAAGGGGGTGGGGGTAGGTTGTATTTGCCCGCCACGAAACCCCAGAGCATTGTTCTCTCTTCATCATGTTTGTGTGTGTGGACCTTGAGGACGGAGCCGGTGAAAAATGGAGAGACCGGTCTGTTCATCAAACTCCCAGATACATTCCTCACTGTGCTCTAAAAGCTACCTCATCAATCTCCCCTCGCTGGAACCAGGCCGTAGGGGGCAGCAGTGACAAAACTCGGCCACTTTTCAGTCACTCACAGCGGTTTGACGCGAGGTGGTGCAGCAGTAATGGCGTGTGTTATTACTGTGCTTTGGGATCAAGGCCGGGAAAGTGCTGTAAATCAAGTCTGCTTTATTTCGCTTGGGAAGAAGAACCAAGCTGCTTGCTGCCCCCTGCTGGCGAGGTGTAAAAGTACACTCACATGAAGCCACATATATATTGAGCATTTTGCATTTTGACTTCTTTTCCCCAGATGTTCCCAAGTTCCCAAAAGAGAAAATCGAGCCACTGCAGGTGGAAGAGGGTCAGCCGGTCATTCTCGAGTGCAATCCACCCAAAGGAATCCCTCCGCTGCAGATTTACTGGATGACCATCAGTGAGTCACAAACTTACAAATCAGTTTAATTCTAATAATGCGCCACTTTTCAGAGGAATAATTAAAGCAATGAAACTGCTTGCAAGTGCTTGCAAATGGCTAAAACAAGCAATAAGTGAATATCCATAGCATTGTTTAAGAGTTATAAAGCCTTTATTGTTGTACAGTGTAAGATTTACATAAATACACGCTTATGGAGTGAATTCTGTGTCAACATTTTTACTATTAATCCTAGAATCAAGAGCAGAAAGTATATATTGTGAATGCAAAACAGAAAAAAGTATAATTTTAAACTATTATTGGTTACTCTTTGCAGTGAGCTGATGCTGATTTTTGTCTTTACTTTCCTTGTTTTTGCTTTTTTGGATATCGCCAGCATTTCAAAGTTATAATTCTATTTCCTGCCGGCAGGTGTCGCAAATATCCGCTCGTTCTAATCCTCTGTTATTCAGTTACGCGCAAAATTTTAAACACACACTAAAACGGTTAGAAACTCATCAACTGTCCACAGCCTGACACAACTGAGCGAGCTGTGGGAAAGCTCATTCCGCCATGTTTGAAAAGGCTTGTGGGCGTGGCTAGGTCCCAGAAGCGGGTTCAGAGCACCCATCAGTGACCAATGGAACGCCTTCTTCTAAGACCCTCCCACATGTGAAACTGGCCTCAGAACTCAAGCAAAAAGTAAAATACCTGACCGAAAAGAAAGGAAAAAAAGAGAAAGCAAAATACAAACAAAAATCAGTATCAAATAACAACAAAAAGTAAAAAGGTAACCAAATATATTTTTAAAAATATACTTTTCATATTTTTTATTTCTGTTTTGGATACACAACATTATTTGGATACACAACACAAGATTTATTATTGCTTTTGTAAAACTTTTGACACAAAATTCACTCCACACACACTATCCACATAGTCTCAGTTGAAGGACAGTGCTTTATATTCAGTACATTGTCCCTGTCACAGCACCCAGGCATTGGGATTCTCATAGACCACAGGGAAAGTGCCCCCTGTTGGCCTCACCAGCACAATTCCAGCAGCAACCCAAGCTTTCCTAGGAGGTCTTTCATCCAAATACTGGAACAGATCTGCTCAGCTTCAGTGGATCTGCATGCTCTTTTATTCGGGTGCTATGGTTGCTGGGATTTTTATCTTCACAAGTGTTTTTTAATTATGTTAGTCTTAACAGAATTTATTCTTACACTATTGCTGAAGGTTTGAGGACGTTGCTTCTAATGAGATTCTCCTTCATAATGTGTAACGTCACTGCAGATTTACAGGGACCATTGTGCAGAATGCACTGTAACTGATCCATGACACGTCATATTTATTCATGCAGTGTTCGTATGTGTGTAACCATAGCCTCTGTACATTTGCTAGAATAATTCCATGACCCTGAAGTTTGTGCTCTGTGTGTCCTCCCCTCTCCAAAGGCCTACAGCACATAGAGCAGGACGAGAGAGTGTCTGTGGGTCTGAATGGAAACCTGTACTTCTCCAACGCTGTTCACACAGACAGCCGGAGGGACTACTGCTGCTTCGCCGCGTTCCCCCGGATACGGACCATCGTCCAGAAAACAGCCATGTCCGTCATCGTCACCAACAGTATGTCACATCTCGCCACGTTAGTGGTAACACTCATAGAGTGTGTGGTAAAACTCCTTTAATAGCAGTTCAAAACATTAGCTGACCTTTTTTTCATGATGAAACGCCAATAGAAAGGGTTCAGAAGTTTGCTCCATAAATTCTACCTCATTAATAATAATAAAGCACCTCCTTGTGTTTACACTCTCTGTCCCCGAACTGTAAGTGTGCACCAGGGGTCAGTGGAAAATCACATACACTTGATTTCTCACTATTATTTTAAAGTGACTACTGTGTAGATACAAGCTTAGATACAAGTCTTAGTCCGGACCAAACAAGAAAATGAAACAATTATACATTTTCCTCCTGGTTTGGTTCGAGTTCACACTGACACATTAAAAATTGACACAAAGTAAGTAAAAAACAGTGACATATGTTTGAATTTTTCAAGCCTGTCGTCAGAGTCGTATAATTTTATGTGCATTTCAGACGCCTGAGACCTGTTGTGTCCATTCTGTGTTTGATTGCTGTGTTTTTGAGCTTGTTGTTTTGCACTGCTCTGCATTAAAGCTGCAATCAGGGACTTTTAATTCAAACTCAGCTCTATTTAAAAGACAATGGCCCTTTTCCCAAAGCAGCTTTACAGAAATGTGTTTCCAAACTCTCAGACACGGGAAACACTGACAAGAAAAGACTCCCTGAAACCGAAAGGAAAAACCTGGAGTGGATCCTAGTCTCAAAAGGAGTGAAACAAGTAGCAAAACAAAGCAAAAACACCCACGAGAGTAATGACTTTAGAAGCAAAACCTTATCTTTACATTAAAAATGAAAAACACATTAACGTGTTTTAATGAGGAAAACAAAGTTTTCATTCATTCATTGTCTGTAAGCGCTAATCCAGTTCAGGGTCACGGTGGGTCCAGAGCCTACCTGGAATCATTGGGCGCAAGGCGGGAATACACCCTGGAGGGGGCGCCAGTCCTTCACAGGGCAACACACACACTCACAGTCACATCTGTGGACACTTTTGAGTCACCAATCCAACTACCAACGTGTGTTTTGGTGCGTGGGAGGAAACCGGAGCACCCAGAAGAAACCCACGCAGACACAGGGAGAACACACCACACTCTTCACAGACAGTCACCTGGAGGAAACCCACGCAGACACAGGGAGAACACACCACACTCCTCACAGACAGTCACCCGGAGGAAACCCACGCAGACACAGGGAGAACACACCACACTCTTCACAGACAGTCACCCGGAGGAAACCCACGCAGACACAGGGAGAACACACCACACTCCTCACAGACAGTCACCCGGAGGAAACCCACGCAGACACAGGGAGAACACACCACACTCTTCACAGACAGTCACCCGGAAGAAACCCACACAGACACAGGGAGAACACACCACACTCCTCACAGACAGTCACCTGGAGGAAACCCACACAGACACAGGGAGAACACACCACACTCCTCACAGACAGTCACCTGGAGGAAACCCACACAGACACAGGGAGAACACACCACACTCCTCACAGACAGTCACCCGGAGGAAACCCACGCAGACACAGGGAGAACACACCACACTCTTCACAGACAGTCACCCGGAAGAAACCCACACAGACACAGGGAGAACACACCACACTCCTCACAGACAGTCACCTGGAGGAAACCCACACAGACACAGGGAGAACACACCACACTGCTCAAAGACAGTCACCCGGAGCGGGACTTGAACCCACAACCTCCAGGATGCTGGAGCTGTGTGACTGTGACACCTACCTGCTGCTCCACCGTGACACCCACTGAGTTGTCAAACACTTTATAATACAAATACAAATAATATTAAAAATACACATTCCATTATTTCATTTCCAATAACACAGTGTTCATCCACAGTTTGGGCCAGTTTTCCAGGCCCAGATTAAGCCTAAGCCCGAGTAAAGACATCTAGAGGTGTAACAGACTGTTCCCAGTAGAGTTTAGTCCCAGATTTAAGCCATGTCTATGAAATAAACCCCTAGAGTGGTTTGTTTAAATATGTTTATAACCCAGATGATTCCTGGACGCACCATGACCCTGAACAGAACGAAATGGTTACTGAAGATGAATAAATGAATAGACAATAGCAAACAGGAAAGTGAGGTATCTGAAGTATTCAGAGGAAGATGCCACAGCTGGATTCAAATCCCTGACTGCACCTTTAATCACTGCAGCCAGGTGTTGCTGTATCTCATTTGTTGTTCGTTGCATGTTTTATTTTAAGTTTATTTTTTGTGCATCTATGTGTTTTCTGTCATTCCCCCCCCCCCCCATCTCTTCATTTCAGCCAAGTCAATGAGTGGCTCCGGCTATGGCGCTGGTGAGTGCTGCTACCCTGGAATTTTTTGAGAGACATGGCTATATACAATGTGGCCAAATGTTTGTGGACACCTGCTCATCCAAAAGCTGATAAATGGTAGCAGTAGGATGGTAGCATCTTCTGGGAAGACTTTACATTAGATTCGATTGCACAACACTCCAGCCCTTCCCAGATGTATTGGATGGAGTTCCACTGCTCCACAGCTCAATGGGTTAGGCCTGTGTATGTCACTAGCCCACACAAGGCTCGGAGAACGTATAGGCTCGTGTGTAGCTGATCCACATTTTCCTGTTTCATAATATTAATGTATATTAACGCAGGTGTGTTCATTTTAAACATAACCGCCACTAAACATAATTTGTGTCTACAAACATTTGGACATGTAGTGGTATTACAGTCTGAGGCATCTGTTAGACACACTGAAACTATTGTTGCTCTTTTATCCAGCGCCATATTGCAGCATTTGTGTTTAATAAAGACAAACTGATGAATCAACGCATGTGTTTGTGAGCAGAGGTTTAGTATAATCCTTCCTCATATGGTCTCCCTTATTTCTACTCAGCGAACGCCATTCTGGAGAGAAAACCCAGCCTCCTGTCGCCCCCTGGTGACCGGACCTACACACACTTGGTCAAAGGAGAGGAGCTGTTGCTGGAGTGCATCGGGGAAGGCTTGTGAGTAACAGTTCCTTTGGTGCTAGATATTCGTCAAGAGTACTAGACATTTAAGCTGTTTTATAATCCAGTTATAATCCAGTGTGTTACAGCACACACACACACATATTTACACATACATTTCTCTTTTTTTATTTTATTTTATTTTATTTTTTTGTCAGATTTGGTTGTATAACACAATTCAACTACACCACTAAATGAAACTACACTAGCCAGAGTACTAACACAGATCACCAAAAGACAAGCAAACCACAACAGCACCAAATCACAGGGTTAAATTAGAATCATTAAATTAAATTTAAGAAATTAAAACAGTTGCTGTAAATGACCTACACTGCACTAATCTGGCCCCACTGTCAGGGCTCTGCCAGCTGCATTCTGATTGGTATGGCATCCCAGACAGCGAGGATATATCGGTCCACTGGCATAAAAAAGTCTGGCACACCACTGACTGTAGACCACTGCTGGTCCACCATCGCACCACTCAGATTACTGTCCTGTACAGGATAGAACTCATTTATAATCTCCTCAGACAGATTTTACATTCACAGAGACTTTTATTCTGGAAAACAAACTAATACAAATATTACCAACAACTCTGAGAGATATAATAATGAGTATAAGCCTGATATAAAATGATTAAATGATAAAAATGTTGACAATGTGCTGGATTAAGATTATTTACTGATCTTATTTATAAAGAATAACAAAACAAACCTAATGAAGGGAAAAATGTAAATTGGACTGTGAATAGAAAAGTGCCAAAATGTGGCATTTTGTCTAAAATTCTGTTTAATCAGCAGTGGACACTTTGTAAAACACTAGTGGACCACCAACTTTGCCCTCAGTGGGTCAACAGTGGTCCACCGTCTCCTTGTTATCAGGGATTGCGTTCTGTGTATCGTTTTCTAAAGGCTCTGGTCCATCGTCAAGCCACCTTCTACACATTGTGATTGGTCCTTATGCGTGTCAGTCAAATTTATTTTCCTGCAGTAGTAGGCGGTTCTTGGATATGTTAATTGGCAAGACTAGCTGGAGATGGACTCTGTCAACATTAGCTGCAGCTAGCAGCAAAGTTAGCAGGCTGCTAGCCGCCAGTCAGCAGCAGTAAGGAAGTGCTCTCTCATTGGACACCAGCAGCACTGGAAGAAGGCTGCTAGAAACCTGCAACAACAGGCTATTTTTGGTCAACACTCCCAGCCGACAGAAGTGTGTACAGGCAGGCAGCTGTCAAAGAGAGATGAAAATGGGCTCTTATGGTCAGCAAGTTTAGCCGTTTGCACTGGTGATAGCAGGCAGCTAACTACCAAGCAGTGACAGAGAAACTAGGCCTCTTGCAGACATCAGCACAGAAGACAAACCCACTGCACTTGGACATTTTCAATGATAGTTACAATTTAAACTAAAACAACTGAACAAATAGAGAAACAAAACACAGGTGTTAAAACAGAGGGATGCTGGCATGCTCTCACCCAGAACTGACATCAGATATAAACAACAACAACAACAACAACAACAATAAACAACACAACACTGCCCTCGGGTACTTTGTTGTGGTATCAACATTATTTTATCCATCACATTTAGAGATACCATGGGGATACACAGCATTAAGCCTGACCTTCATTACTGCTCTGTCTTAGCTTTAAATAGATGAGGTCAGACAGGGCACTGTCCATTTACTCTCAGGTCCAGTCCAGTCCAGTCTGTCTCTCTTAATATCGCTATTCCTCTAAATGTCATGTGGAGATTAACTCTCTCCTGGTGTGAATAAGTCTCTCTCTCTCTCTCTCTCTCTCTCTTTTAGTCCGACTCCGAAGATTGAGTGGACAAAACTTGGTCAGAAACTTCCTGACCGCGCCGTGGTGGAGAATCATGGGAAGCTCCTGACCATAGAGGACGTGAACGAGGAGGACGAGGGGAGATACATGTGTAAAGCCAAGAATCCCCACGGGGAAGCAGTGCACTACTTCCATGTGACGGTGGAAGGTGAGATACAGCCTCATTTTAGCCAGAGGTTTTACTGTAAATACCCTGGACACTGTCAGGGCCAAAGCCTGTTCATCTTATATCGTATGTTGGTCATTTATGTGAGGATTTGATGGCATTCAGCCACATTAACGTTTGAGAAATTAGGTGCTAACATAAGATGATTAAGTCTGAATCACAAACACCACTCCAGGTCGTCCCAAGGTTATTGGATGGTGATTTTTCGCTTCAGAGAGCAGAGTTCTAGTTCTCCTCAGCTCAGTGCTGGCAGAGGTAATACCCCTTTTGTCAATTCTTCACCTTGGGCACCTAGACCTGAAACTCATGTGTGGTTGTTCCAGGGGTTCCCTTTCAATTTCAAGCTTTTCTGTGGAGATTATACAAACTCAGTGATTAAAAAACTAAACACGTATCCAAAATGCATGCCAGAAAATGGCCACTGACCTTTATACTTGTCATCATAATGTGCTTTAAATTACTCCACCTACACGATCATCAATGCTGTGCTGTGAAGGAGAAAATATAACTGACAAGTCACATTTGGAGAGGACCTGAGTCTCTGAAGTACTCTGATAATAACTACATTACCCTGACATTGTTAGGACACTCTCTTTATGCTAAGAAGTGTTTTAACACTAAGAAGCTGTGAATAAAAGCTGAAGAACAAGGTGAAATGTGTGAAGAATGATTCACAGAGATGTAGATGAATGTCAGAAACACTTAAAAAATTAAGATTTAATGAAGTATTAACAACTCAAAATAGGTGTGAGGGAGTGTGTGTGTGTGTGAACTAGGATAAGTGGTTACAGACAATGCAAAGGACGAGGAGACGGGATGCAGGTGAGAAGTGGGGTTTATTACGACAGCAAAGTAAAGCTTCAAAATCATCTTGCTGTAATAGGGAGAATAAAACCTCTGTGACTCTTTCTCCGAGCTCAGCACTGCAGAAATCGCACTATGTAACATTTGGAGAAGGGTAGGAAACCACCTCCCCTGCCTCGCCCTCCCTCCCCACTCTCCCCTGACTTCAGGACAGTGCTGTTAAAGTGAATTACACTCTGCAGCTGTAGGGGGAGCCCAGGAGTAAAAATAACCAAACTCACCTAGTGTTTCTTTAATGATCATCATTTTTCAAAAGTGTCAGAATCAAATCTCAAGGTGACCATCTCACCATTATCATTCATCATTTAATAACTTTTCTGTTTACTGATTTCTTCAGATATGGAAACTGCAGGGATAGAGGAGGATATTATAAAGCATGGAATGTGTAGGACTAGGTCTTTCAGGCACGGTCCTTCAATCAAACTTAATTTATTTAGTAACTCCACATAGATCCGTGCAATGAAGTTTTATATTAAGTATTAAAATTATATGTACGTGGGACTGAAGGGTTGACGTTAATTCTCGCTCTTTTTTGCAGAGCCCCCCAAATGGGAGACAGAACCTAAGAGCCAGTTGAATATGATCGGAGCTGATGTGGTCATCAAATGCTCAGCGTCCGGCAATCCAGCCCCGACAGTGACCTGGAGAGTGAACGGACGCCCCCTCAGTGGTAGGCCTCTCCCCTCCGACACCTCTGAACATCATCCAACTGTGAACCAATTGCTGGAGTAATAGGAGAGCATTAAGAGGAAGAGAGATCTCAACTTAAACAGGAAATAATAATATAATTCAGGAAAAAAAGATTTATACAGATGTGTTATGCCTCTCATGGTACTTTATTAACACAGCTCCTAAGGGACTCAGATGATGGTATATAAGACCGTGGTACACTAACTTTACCTACTGTATATATATACATTTGTTTCTTTTATATTACTCTCTGTTTATGCACTACTCGTTGTTTATACGCTGTTGCTTACTTGGGCCTAGGACCCAGAATTCTATAACGCTGTTATGCGATAACGCCATTTGAATGCCCAATGAATGCCCTTCATTTCAGAGGGAATGTGGGACAAATTGGCATCTACAGACTACAGTCAACATAATGTATGTAAGTAACATCAGGGCGAAACAGATTGGCTGTTTATTTATGGTATGAATGTGTGTGTGTTTCAGAGGTTCCAGCGAGTAACCGGAGAGTTCATGACGACACGATCTTCCTCCACAACGCCAGCCCCAGTGACAGCGCAGTTTACCAGTGTGAAGCTTCCAACCGCCACGGCACCATCCTGACCAATGCTAACATCATGATCATGAGTGAGTACACACTCCGAGACCACATGCTTCGCTAGACATGCGTTGTTTTCCCCAATCGATTTTTACAATCTAAAATCATTGCACGGTCTTCCCCAGCGGCTGCCAAACAATTACAATTCGATTTGAACTAAATTAAGATTTTAAAGCTACAATCACGAAGTGTAGATATAAGAAAACAGAGTAAAAACAGAGAAAACGTCTGGAAAACGAGGAGAATATAGAACAGGACACACTCCTTGATGTTCATCAATCCATAGAACACAGGGTCTCTGCTCCGTAACCTAATGCTGGCGAGGCTTATACCCCACTAGTCCGCTGTTGGCATTGGGCAGAGTGACCTCAGGCTCATGTAGAACTGCTCCAGCGCTTTTCTAAGGAGATTATACAAGCTGAACATTTCAGTTTAAGGCTGTGCCTTAAAGCAGCTGAATTCACTTGTTATAAAAGGTGTCAACAAACTACAAACTTTAGGACACACAGTATGCGAGGTTTACAGCACCTCCATATCTACCCTGACACATGTCAAAAGGTTCGCCTTTATCCCCCGAAGTGTGAACGGAAAGCAGGGGAAATCAGCACAATGTACAGCAGTGAAGAATGAGCGTCTGCTTCTTTGTGGCCATGGACCTGGACATAAGGAGAGCACTGATATGGCCAGTGAGGCCGGCTTGTATGTAGAGAGAGAGAATGTTTGGGGCTGTTCCGTTATGGGAAGGCCATACAGTCTCATCCCTCTGCTTCCTCCTGTGGAAATGAGGTTCTTTTATATGCTAACAAGTTCCTCCTTCCCTTTCCCCTTCCCATTCACACACAGTGAGCAAAGCATGTGTGGCTTTCATCTGAGCAGATAAAACAAGAGACTGTGCTCTATCTCGCTTCTCAAAAACAGGGGGAAGATAAAAAAAAAAAAAAAAAAAAACAGGGCTGTGTTTTCTCCCTATAGCCTGTATTCCAGCAGAATTCGAGTCACCTGGGGTATTCTCTCTTTGATACGGTGGGATGGGTGTATTGCAGGGTCAGGGGGTAGATTTTTGGTGCGAAATGATAACACTGAACCACAGGAAAACAATCAGAGTAGTGAGAAAAGAGAGAAAGGAGCCTGTAATATCAGCCACTGTCAGCTTTAACCCATTCCAATCTGCTCCTTGTGTGGCAGGAACAAGATTTACACCCTGTGTCCAAAGTTTGTGAAGCACAAAATGAAATGAGAGTGTCTGAATTAGCCACACAGGACCCTGAAGCTTCAAGCATCAACAGGAGTGATTTAAAACTTCCCAGCCTGGGGCTGTGGAGCAGTGGAACTGTGTTCTCTGGAGTGATGGGGCTCCATCCAATACATTTGGGACGAGATGGAGTGGGGTTTTGCGATCCACAGCTAACCATCCAGCAACAGCACTTCACCTCATTAATATCCTAATGGCTGAATGCTTTCAAATCCTCACCAAAATGTTCCAGCTTCCTGTTACAGCAGCCAAGAGGAGATGAATAAGAATAAAAAACACAGACACACACACTTGCCGTATGGCATACTATATTAGCAGATACACCAGCCATAACATTACAACCACCTCCTTGTTTCTGCCCTCCCTGACCAAACAGGAGCTGTTGCTCTGCATACTTTGTTACCTTTTCACTCTGATCTCCATTGGTCAGGACCCCCAAAAGACCCCCACAGTCAGGAATGATTTCCCTGCGCTGCAGTGACACTGACGTGATGGTGGTGTGTTTTACACAGTACAGGTTTATCACTGGTAAACAGAAACTTATCTGTAAGAGTGTAGTGAGGTTTACTGTGATTTGTCTTTGACCTTGCAATGTGATTGACAGGGATCCACTTCAGTGAGATGAAAACATGAAGATTAAGGTATCCCTGTAGTCCCTGAACTTGATGAACAAGTTTAGGCTCCATACAGTGGGTCAACCTCATGGGGGCATCTAATTTAAAACAGGTTCCTCACAGAATATCTGACACATCCAGGGCACTAGGTGTCAGTATAGTGTTTTGTTTTTTTTTCTTTTTTCGTAACATAAATGAGGTGGACTGGAGAAACAGGCTTCTTTCAGATGTAAGAGGTCTGTACACACTCAGAAAAAAAGGTACATAGCGGTGCATTATTTTTGCTAAATGTACAAACAGTGTACTGTACCTTTAACAGGTACAGCAGTGATGTTAAGGTCTTGTTGTGTTCCCTAAATGTACATTACATTCTCTTCCCCCAATGCCCTGTAGATGAAATGGGGAGAATATAATCAACACAAATTTAAAATCTACAATTATAATAGAATAAGTTTAATTAAAGGTACAGTATATATTCCCTCAAGGGTACCACCACAGTCACAGTTTTCCTGACAGTGTTAGAGAGAGTTGAAAGAAACAAACGTCAATGGTGTCAGTGGAGCTTCTAGCAAATGAGGATTAAGCTCGGTCATTTTTCAGCTCGCACAGCTCCTGGAGAGCAACTGTAGCATCTGGCTCTGAAACCTGCAGACGCTCCACACTTGTGAGGCATTGATGGTGCAGACACAGTTCAGACAGAAAACTACCTGGCATGCACCATACAGAGCCAGGCATGCGCAGCGCTGGGTTAAGTCTAAGCCTAATGATAGATTTCTCCTTTAAGTATTACTCTGAGTTTTTGACCCGTAACCTAGCAACAGCAACCAGCCATTTAAAAACTATATATTAGTATAAAAGAAAAACATGAATACATTTTGCTCTTTAATTCCCAGATTTGAGACCTTTCATACTGACGGAGGATGGGGTCCAGTACGCGGCGGTGGAGGGCAGAAGCGTGATGATGGACTGCAGAGTCTTCAGCTCTCCACCTTCAGCCATCAGCTGGTGAGTGGAGATCAGTTCGAGCTGATCTGAGACCAGTAGAGGGCAGTGCAGGGTCTCAGGGTCCAGTGCTCTTCTATGGAGGACAAAAAATAAATAAATATATGCACAAATCTAATATGAAATACATGTGTTTTGGTAAAAAAAAATACATAAGTAATTCTGCATATTTTTATTTCAGAATTTTCTTCAAATTAAATTAGATTTAATGTATACTTTTTTTATTATTATTTAGAATTATATTATCACATGTTGGTAGGTGGATTGGCGACTCACTTGTCCATAGGTGTGTGTGTGTGTGTGTGTGTCGCCCTGTGAAGGACTGGTGCCCCCTCCAGGGTGTGTTTCCACCTTGCACTCAGTGATTCCGGGTAGTCTCCGTATCCACCGCGGCCCTGAACTAGATAAGGGTTACAGACAATGAATGAATGTGTTTCTGTGTCCATTTGTTAATTGTGAGTGTGGTCCTAACAGGACTGGATAAAGATGTGTGAGAGGGTGTTCATTGACACCTAGAGGGAGGTCTTGGCAAGTGTCACTCAGTAAATGGCATCTGCCACTAAAGTAACACTATTTAATATGATGTTTACCAGTTTTTGGATCACTCACTTTGCCTTCGCCACACTAAAAGTGTATGTACTTTAGCATACACTTTATGGCCAAAGTTTTGCAGACGTCTGCTTGTCCCTCATAAGTTTAGATGTAATAGCAAATTTGCCAAAATTAGTCTAGTTTCTCTATTTTCTATAAATATTAAAACAAATAAACAATAATAAAGAAGTAGAAGCTGTTACTGCTGCAAAAGGAGGAACTAACTTCTCATAAATGCCTTTCATTTAATTTATTTGATTATACAGTGTTTTCCCTCCATATGTGACAGCACTAATGCTTTTTCAGGAGTAAGGTGGACAGTGCCCAGGCAGTGGAGGGGTCAAGGTTCAGCGTTCATGAGAATGGCTCTCTGGAGATCCACAGTGTGATGCAAGAGGACGACGGAGAGTACTCCTGCTTCACCCAAAACTCAGAGGGCAAATCCGCAATCAACGCTGTCCTGGAGGTCAAATGTGAGCGACGGTTGTGTCTGATGTTTGATCCTAATGATCTCGCTTTGCTTCTGTTAGAATCAAAACAAGTGACACCTCTTTTGAATGGCGCTAATTACTTGTTACTGTCTTTTATCTGCTCTGCGATGTGATGCCGAGGTTAGGGGGGGAGTATTATTTAGCTGCAGAAATCAGTGTCAGAGAATGTGTTTCTCTGCCAACATTAACCTTCCTCCTGTGTTAGCTGTTACCATCTCTTATATTAATGGGTCGGTTTTGACCCGTGTGTTAAATCAGCCATAAGACCCCCCTAAAAACATTTAATTATCAACCAATTTGTTTCTGACCTCTTGTTGACCTTGTTATTCGTTATTATCCATGAAAGGACTGGTTTTAATTGGTCATTGTTGCAGACTGTAAACTGGAGATGTACACTCTACAAAACACAAACTCTAAACTGACTGGGCCTTGCATGTCTGGACATGTCTGTCTTTCTTTGTTTGGTGAAACAGACAAAGATAGAAGCCCCCAACTGAAGCTTGAGTGGTTGTAGGAGGAGCCAGCTGTAGGCTGTTAGTGTACAGTGTGTTTATGAGTCCAGATTTGGCACTTGTTTTTGTTTTCTGATTTAAAATTATACCTGGGTTGAAACTGACCCTAACAACAGAAAAGCCATAATTTTAACAAGAGCATTTTATAATTTAGTAAAAAAAAGTTGTTGTTTTTTTTGTTTTTTTTTTTAAATAGAAGTTCATGACAAAGTCAAAAGATCTTGATGCAATAAACAAATTTATGGAGCACTTGTATGCATTCAAAACCTAAAAATGGGAGTATGGAGTAAAAACAGAGAAGAAAGAGAACAGAGTGAAAACAGCTAAAAACCAGAGCTCCTGCTCCTCGCTCCTCACTGCTGTGCGCTCGGGGTCGGGGTGAACAGCGAGCGGCTCATTATCATTTAAAGGAACAGGTGCTGAAAGCGGGCGTTCTGAACAGGGCTGTTTACACAGAGGGAGAACGAGGCTGTGGGGTTTGCGAAATATGATCTGAGAAAAAGTACAATCATTTTCCATTAGTTTTTTACTTTGAGTTGTTGATTTCTACCAAAGTATTAAACATCTGATCCTGTGTTTCAGCTCCTACCCGAATCCTGAACCCCCTGAAAGACCTGCGGATTCTGGTGGGGACCACAGCTTCGTTCTCCTGTGAGGCTGAAGTGGACGAGTCCTTCACCGAGGAATATGAGATCGTCTGGGAGAAAGATGGAGTCCCTCTCAATGACACTGAGAGCGTGAGGTGAGAGATCTTAGAGCTGCTGTGGTCATTAGTGTGGGCATTGTATGCTGTGGTCACTGTGTTGTTTTTCCTGATACTTTACAGGTACATAGTGGAGGACCAGTTTCTTCAGATTGTCAATGTGAGCTTCCAAGACCAGGGAGTTTATGTGTGTGTGGTCAGGAGTCCAGTGGATCAGGACTCTGCGGCGGCTCGGCTCACTGTTCTAGGTGAGACAGTGGAGTTAATGATGCTTTATACAGTGGGCACTCTAGTCTAAAGTTTGGGGACATATGACAATATGACAGGAATAGAATCATACTGTTGACCACATACAACAGTCCATACGAGCCTCGCAGACCCCTACAGCCAATCCGGATTAAGAAAATATCTGCTGATGGCTCCTCCCATAACTTCCAGCGGTTTGAAAAATGCAACCGATACAGATTGATACACACACCCAGAGGAAAACTTAATTGCTCATAGCTTGCTATGTAATGAAATGAGAGAAAAATGAGACATGAGATAGTAGGGATTAGTTCATCTGGAAAATCTGTGCAGTTTTTTGTGACTTTACTGAGATCTCCATTAAAACTCAAGAGGAGACATGTGAGAGTACTGGAGTACTTTGCCTCAGGAGACACATTTCAGCACTAGGAGACTTCTACTAAAGTCACCTTTGTTTTTCCTTCTGACCTCATTGTTGTTGAGGAGAAACTACCGAGAGTTAAGGAGGTGTCCTTTCTGTGTTAATGGAGTACAGGCCACATGTGGCAGTGGGAACCAGCAGCGCCCTCCACAGTTTACTTTCACTATGAGTTCTGTGTCTCGCTGATGGAGAAATAGGTGAGAACAGTGAAATTAATGAGGAATGATGATCCACCACTGGTTCAGAAGGGTGGGGTATCAATTTGCATTGGCTTATTTTTTTAGAGCCACTTCTGTACCCTATCCTTAGACCTCGATGATAGCCACAGTATCACATTTTGGGTGATGTTTTTTATAAATGAGGCATTCATTCATTTTCTCTAACTGCTGTATCAGGTTTGGGGTTGCAAATGAATCAATACAATTTGTGTTTTCTCAAAAAGATTATTTTCACTACTGCCATGTGGGATTTCTTGCGCCCCCTGCCCATAGATTGAAGTATTACTCCCATTTAAGTCACCATTAAGTCAGATGTGCCCTTGACATTGAAGTATTTGCTGTAGTTTTTCTTGCTGTCCTTGGAGAAAGCAGTGTGTTTGTGCCCTGGTCTCAGATGTGCCGGACGCCCCTGAGGGCGTGGTGCTGACCGAACACAGAGAGAGGACTGTAAAGCTGAAGTGGATCCCAGGAGACGACCATAACAGCACCATCACTGGTAAGTAGGGCTCCTGTAACACACCCACCACAGTATCTAACACACACACATACACATGACCTGGATCTCCTTATTAGCCACCCAGTATTTATCTCTGATGAACGGGCTCCTGTCATTGGAAAACATGTTGGTCAGTGGTCTTTTAGCACTATAGATGTCTGGGATATACTAAAAGAAACCTGTTATAATGTAATATATCTATGAGTTAATATATATATATATATTGTCCCCTCCTTACTCAGAGGTTCCCAGAACATGGACAATATAGTACAATGCCCACTGAGATTTGTTTACCACATTCATTTTTCTCATAGCGAAAAAAAAAAAAAACAGCTCATAATCCCTTATATTGCATAAGTCAGAAACTACTGGATAAAGTGCAGAGAAATAAGAGCACTGAATAAAAACAAAGAAAGAGATCAGAGCGAAAACTGCTAAAAACCTGCTCCTCGCTCCACACTGCTGTGCGCTCGGAGTCGGGGTGAACAGCAAGCGGCTCATTATCATTTAAAGGAACAGGCACTGAAACCGGACGTTCTGAATAAGGCTGTGTAGACAGGGGAAGAACACTGCTGTGGGGTTTGATCCTTGTGGTATTTTGAACAAAGCTGGTCACAGATATTTCATTAAGACCCAGAGCTGTGTTTGCTCGTGGAAAAAAGGGAGAATTTGTCCTGTTTTTAATAGGGTTACATTACATTCACTCTGTTTTTTGAAAGCTGTTGTTTTATTCGAGTGATTTCAGCTTCTATTTTATTGTCCACCTTTTGTCCAATCAGAATTCATCATTGAGTATGAGGAGAATCAGTGGCAGCCCGGCAGCTGGAAGGAGCTTCAGCGAGTGCCAGGGAACCATCACTCAGCTTTACTCAAACTCCACGGACACATGGACTACAGCTTCAGAGTCTCCGCCGTCAACGAGGTGGGCCGAGGACGCCCCAGTGAGGCCAGCGAGAGATACAGGACCCCGGCGTCAGGTACGTCATCCCCGCCTCATCCTTTAAAGAGGCAGGCAATCTTTTTACCTCCAAAAAGTAGTGATTATGTATCAATTTTATTGAATCTTTCTGAAGGTTTTCCATGCTACTCGCCTGAGATGAGGAATAACATTGCTCTATAGGCCCTGAATGAACCAGTTTATACCTATACATAGCTTAAGAACAGAACTAGAAATCTGCCACTAGGTGTCAGTCTAAGAGTTGTTTCATAATGTGAAGAATTACTGGAGAAATTGACTGATTGCAGCACTAATCTTTTCTTCAAAAGCACCGAGCTCTTCTCTCTCGCTGTGTTCCTCTCTCTCTCTCTCTCTCTCTCTCTCTCTCTCTCTCTCTCTCTCTTCCCTGAAGGTCTCTGTCTGTCTTTCACATAAAAACAAACATTCTCTCTCTCGTTTATCTCCTCTATCTTATTCACATACATGCTCTCTCTCTTTCTCTCTCTCTCTCTCTGTCTGTCTGATTCACTCTCTCTCTCTTTCTCTCTCTGTCTGTCTGATTCACTCTCTAACTCTCTCTTCCCCAACTCTCTCTCTCTCTCTGTCTGTCTGTCTGATTCACTCTCACTCTCTCTCTCTGTCTGTCTGATACACTCTCTAACTCTCTCTTCCCCAACTCTCTCTCTCTCTCTCTGTCTGTCTGTCTGATTCACTCTCACTCTCTGTCTGTCTGATTCACTCTCTAACTCTCTCTTCCCCACACTCTCTCTTTCTTTCTCTCTCTCTCTCTGTCTGTCTGATTCACTCTCTGTCTCTCTTCCCCAACTCTCTCTCTCTCTCTCTCTCTCTCTCTAACTCTCTCTTTCTCCTCTCTCACTCTCTCTCTCTCTCTCTGTCTGATTCACTCTCTAACTCTCTCTTCCCCAACACACGCTCTCCCTTTCTGTCTGTCTGATTCACTCTCTCTTCCCCAACTCTCTCTCTCTCTCTCTCTAACTCTCTCTTTCCCCTCTCTCACTCTCTCTCTCTCTCTCTCTTTCTCTTTCTCTCTCTCTCCCCTGCGCTAACAATTTCACCGCCGACAAAATCCATATTTCTGCTCTTTCCAAAGCGCCTGACAAGAACCCTGAAAATATCAAGATCGAAGGTCATTTGCCGCATGAAATGGATATCAACTGGGAGGTAGGAGCGCGCGCTGTGTTCTGAAAGTCTTTCGGGAGTTGCTAACTTTCAAAGAACTGTAGCCTTGGAGTCGGGGGGAGGTGGGGTGTGGAGTGGGTGGGGTGTGGGCAGATAAAAAAGGCCCTTTTCAAACAGAGGATATAGAATTCCATTTACTTCTCAAAGGCAGAGAGCAAACAAATGTTATCAATTTTTTAGCTCCAATTATCGATAAGAGTTTTCCTGCCGGAGGTTTACATATAAAGAGCGGCGTTATCGGGCCCATTGTACAGCGGGGAACTTTACAAAGGCCTTTGTGAAAGTGATCCAGGGATCCGCCATCATCCCAGAGCCTTTGATTAAAAAGTAAAAGGAGCAATAGGATGCGAGTAATAAATTCCGATTTGAAAAAGATGATTCGCTCCCATTCTCTGGGTTATTACCTGGCTCTCCGGCTGTGGTAATAGAACCGTGCTTCCTGGAGTTATGAGGTCTCTTATTATTAATAGCACGCTTTTACAGATAATTGTATCTCATTCAATCTCGCACTGCCGGCCCGTTGTCGGAGGGGCCGAGATTTTTCCTCCACATTTTGTCAGGCTCTTGTTAGCTGCTGTACCTGAGAATGGCTGAAAGCCAGCAGCGAAGTCGTATGAGGTGTGAAGAGGTTTTAAAGGGTCCAGGCTTGTTAGCCGCTGGCAGACAATGTGCTTCACCGCTTGAACACATCATTATTACAGCCACAATCTCTAAGAGATATCAGTTTAATGCTCAGTGTTCGTCCATGGCCCGACCCTGAGCGGCAGACCCCCAAAACCATGTGCTCAAGCTCTTCGTCTTCTTGATTTTGAAAGTGCTCTTTTAATAAGGTCAGAGATGGATGGAGTACAGGGGTCCGGTCCAGCTCAGAATACTCTACATGGCCAAAAATAGTTGAACGTCGGCTGCTTTAACCTTCAGCCATCGCTGACACTGATGGTCCATGAAGAAGCAGCTGCACATGAGCTTGAGGTCACCAGGCGTGATGCAGTGTTGGTTTGAGTGGTACAAAGCCCCCAGTTTTGGCCCCAATTACACACACACACAGCAGGCATCCACCTCAGCACCAAGGGAGAATTTGGGTGTTAGGTGCCCATGTGGTATCCCGATGCCTTGTGTGTGTGTGATGCTTCAGTCGTGGATGTTAAAGGAAGAGAAGACGCTGTTCCTTCTGTCCACCCTGCCACCGTTTTTTCCTGTTGATGCCTGGCAGGAAACTGACTCCTCCCTCAAAATCCACAGCTGATATGCTCTTGAGCAAGGCACCTAACCCCAAATGACCCTGGGTCTCTGATTCATAGAGCGAAGTGGACGACTCTTTAGAAGCGCTTTGTGGTCCAGTGGTTTAACCAATGGCTGGACAGCATCCTAAACCCTTGTCTGGGGCTTGTTATTCTATAGCAGTGAATGTGCTTCATTACAGCCACAGCCACATTCTCTCAGACATATCAATTAAACCGCTCCTCTTCTCAGGGGTCACCCTGGGTCCAGCCCTGAGAGCTCTAGCAGGGAAAACATGCGCTTAGAGACCCTTCTCTCTCTGACACCTATTTCAGGGATCTTTAACTCAGTTGATTGTTGCGGCTCGTGTATGATCATCTGCTGGGTTTGGAGTGTGTTGGAGCAAACATGTTTAGCATGGACTAAAGGAGTTTAAAAGCCCGCAGCGTTGGACTGTGGAGCAGTGGAACTCCATGCAGTAACCTGGATAACTTGGAGTGGGATTTTTTTAATCCAGAACTAATGGCTTTCATATGTTTTTGTGATTGAATGCCATCAAATCCACACAGCAGTGTTCCCACACCTTGTCTAAAGCCTTCCCATAAGAGTGGAGGTGGTTACTGCAGCAAACGAGGGGCAAAATACTTAAAAATACCCTTTATTTCAGAAGAAATTTTAGACAAATGTACTGTCTGTGTATTGTCTATATTCAGTAATAGCTCAAGGCATGTTTTATCCTGTTGTAGCCACTGCCCCCTATTGAACACAATGGGCCTGGGCTGGAGTATAAAGTGAGCTACCGGCGCCAGGGTGTGGAGGAGGCCTGGCAGGAGCACATGGTGAAGAGACACTCCTTTGTGGTGAAGAACACACCAACGTTCGTCCCTTATGAGGTGAAGATCCAGGCCAAGAACCACGCCGGCTGGGCCCCGGAGCCCAAAACAGTGGTTGCGTACTCTGGGGAGGACTGTAAGTACATTTATATAAATAATACACAGCTTCATATGAACACATGCTCATGCCATAGAGATCCCAACCCTTATGACTATTATTAATATTATTAGTTCTCTGCACATTGTGGTGATTTTCCTCGCTCTTAATTAAGGCTAATTAAGCTTGATTAAATGGCACAATGATGGTGCAGTCGCTCATTAAAACAAACAGCAGGATTTTTGCATGAAAGTAATTCTGATGCTCCATTGACCTGTAATAGTAAGAATAGAGCCTCTTACTACTGTGGGCTCACCACTGAAGAAACCGCACTATGTACTGCTTTATGCATTTGGAGGAGAGTAGGAACCCCCCTCCACCACCACCACCATAAAAATTCATTACACTCTGCAACTGTAGGGAGGCCAAAATCGTTCCTAAATCTGGACCTGCACCAGGCCAGAACCATCAGTAAACAATCAGTCAATCAATCACATTTTATTTATATAGCGTTTTTCACAACAGAAGGTTGTCACAAAGCTGCTTTACAGAGATCTGGGTCTAAGCCTCCTATGAGCAATCAGGGCAACAGTGGCAAGGAAAAACTCCCTCAGCACACGAGGAAGAAACCTTGGAAGGAACCAAATCTCATACGGGGAACCCATCCTCCTCGGGTCGACACCGGAGACACAACAGGGAGCACACAAACACTCTATACTGGGCTGTATATCTGCGCTACAAATAACAACCTAATGTATGGCAGTTTTCCACTGTATGGCACCTAATCTACTCATCCTGACTCTACTCAGCTTTCTTGCATTTCCATTAGGTAAATCAGGTCCTGGTTCTGGAAGCGGGTTCTTGTTTAGTGGCTGTTCTCTCGTGGTTCAGAGCGAGCCGAGTAGGGACTAAACCATGGCGTGTAAACTTTACAGAGCACTGATTGTCCAGAGAGAGTTGTCACTCTACGCCACGCAATGCAGACGACCAGCACCAACTCTCCATCTGTAAAATCTCCAGCTGCAGCAGAGATCACGTTTGTTTTTATCCGACTCATGACGGCAGCTTGTAAACTTACGCCGTGAAGAGGTTCAAACGCTCCTTGGATCGGTGGCCGACGAAAGAATCCAGCGAGAGAATCCAGACGCTGCAACAAGGAAGGAACAAACTCTACTATCTGTCTGAACTGATGACGGAGCTGTGTTCAGTCCCAAACAACAACAACAACATCACGCCAATACACCATGAGTAAACACCGCTTAACGTTACCGCCACCATTGTTGTGGTTTCCAAAGCTCGCTGTTCCCGTGAGAGACAGGGTTGGTGACGTCATCGTATACATTCCATGGGGGAGCTGTGGTAGTGGAAAACGGACCAGGGACCAGGGTCCAAACAGAGAGTAGAGTCCAGTAGAGTAGATACCATGCAGTGGAAAAGTGCCATTAATGTAACAGTCCAGTATCTAGTTTTAAGTTAAATAATTAAAAGTGGAGAGGACCTCATTTTAATTCTCGAATCTTGTTGTGAAGAGTGTGTTAGAGCAGGTAAATCACCACAGTGTCCAGGACAGTGGCCTACTTCAGGACCAGATTGGGAGCCACTGTGTTACCATGATGTATTTTTCCACTGCTTCTTGAATGGCTTTGTGTGTTCACCAAATGGAAAGGTGTAGAGAGAGAGAGAGAGAGAGAGAGAGAGACAGTCCGACTCTCCACCTTCTCATTTCGTGTTCCACTGCAAATAGGCAGCGCTCTGTAAACAGAGCCCCCTCCCCCATCCCAAAGTACATTACAAGTGTGAGAAGAATATCAACGGAATATCAACAAGCCTAGAGGCCAGTCACCCACTGATAAAATACTGTCTGCGCTTTACGCAATTATCCGCGCGCCAGGCCTGATGTGGCGATCCGTTTCGCCTTATTGAGGATATTAAATACTACACAGAGGGACCATTTCTCACGCTAAGGCTTTCTACCCCTCCGCAGATTGACAAATGAAATGCTAGCGTGGCTCTGAGCTATTTGCATTTTCAGCTCTAATTATTCTTCTTGCCTTCAGTTTTCTTTCGGAGTTGCCCTCCCGATGGTATCTCAGGTCACTTGTTCTGTGTGTAGTAGGATTAGTCTACATTTTCTCTCTCTCTCTCTCTCTCTCTCTCTCTCTCTCTCTCTCTCTCTCTCTCTCGCTCTCTATCTCTCTCTCTCTCTCACTCTCACTCTCTCTCTCTCTCACACTCTCTCTCGCTGTGTTTGCCTAGTTCGATGTCTCTGGTTGTTGTTGTTGTTGTTGTTGTTTTGTGTCGTACCAGACCCTAGTCTAGTCTTTCTGAAGGTAGTGAATGAGACTCCGTAGACTCTGAATAGTAAACAGTACATTTATACATAGAAGAAACTCTCCTGCTGTATTTAGAAAATGAAATGTGTTTATGGCTGGTAATAGAAGAGAAGAAAACAGAAATGATATTCTGTGACTCCACATAAGTATTTATTACCAGCAGTGCCACACACAGCACAATTACCCCACACGTCTGTTGCGGGCCTGGCTGTGTGAAGCTTTTCAGACATCATCATGACTCTTGAGCAGCTAATGTAGCTCCAGGAGGCTTATATAGGAGCTTTTGTTTTGATTTGTTGTGTGTGTGTGTGTGTGTGTGTGTGTGTGTAGTTCCCTCAGCAGCTCCAGAGGACGTGGAGGTGGAGGTGGTGAACAACACCATGGTGAAGGTCAGCTGGAGCCGCGTTCACAAAGACAAACTGCACGGTCATCTCGGAGGCTACAGGGTAAAACCCTCCCCCTCACTTGGCCCTGCTGCTTTCTTGCCCCTCATTTAAGGGTCTGCCACCCTGTGTGAGACCCCAGGTTTTGTTCTGTTTGTCTTCAGTGCCCCAGGCCCCTCTACATCACTCCACTCGACACATGGTTGCAGCCTCAGGCCCAGGGCCGATGTCCGTTTCTGTTTCTGACTATTTCCTGTCAGCTCTGCTCTTGTTTCTGCAGTGAGGGACATAGCAGTGTTATACAGCACTGTGCAACAGTCAGACCATGCTTTCTTTGCTTGGTTTCCAGAGGCAGCACCTATTTTATTATTAGCAGAATAGGATTAAACATATGATATTCAGATTAATAATAAAAATAATAAAACAAAATGGGACCCCTAACAACCGTGAAAGAGCTCCAATGGAAAAACAGCATTTAAAGCTTTGATTTTTCTCTTGCTTCAGGACTGGGGTTCACATTGATCTTAAGATAATATTAAGTTCATAAGAATGTTCTTAAATGCAAGTCTAGAAAAATCTTAAGTTTGCAATATTGTCTTTAGATGATCTTAATTATTGTCATTGGATTTTTCATAAGATTTTCATATTGATATTTGTAATTAAAGCCTTTTGGCATTTTACAGTTAATAAATGCCATGAGAAACATTTAAAAAATTGATTCAACCATTAGGGCGGCACTATCGCAGCCACACAGCTCCAGGGTCCTTGGGTTGTGGGTTTAAACACCACTCCAGGTGGCTGTCTGTGAAGAGGAGTCTGGGATGTGCTCTGGTTTCCTCCCACGCTCCATAAACACACGTTGGTAGGTAGATTGGTGACTCAAAAGTGTCTGTAGGTGTGAGTGTGTGTGTGTGAATGTGTGAGTGTGTTTCGCCCTGCGAGGAACTTGAACCCCCTTCAATGGTTCCGGGTTGGCTCCAGACCCACCGCGACCCTGAACTGGATAAGGGCTTACAGACAAAGAATGAATGAATTAGTGAATGAATCAACAATTATTACCAGCGTTCAGTTTAATCTGTGCAGCTGAGAGACAAATGGATGAAAAGGTTGTTCAAAAAATTGTTCAAAATTTAAGTAAACAAGATCTAGAAAAAACTGATTGAGGAAGTAAGTAAATTGACATTAATTTCCTTATGTTTAAACAGAATTTTAAAAACAGTCTTTGTTTCTATTAAATTAGGGATTAGTGGCAGTTATTGAGCCATTTAAATTCATCATTTCAGAGGTTTACCCCCGGATTCAGCTCTAAACAAGTGTGAGGCTTTCGTAGGGTTAGAAAATAGTTAAGAACTATAAAAATGCTGATCTTTCTTATAATGTTTCTTAAGAGAAAACTTCTTAAGAAGATTTTTGATGAAGAACTATCTTTTATCTTAAGTATGAAGTTAAGAAAAAAATCATTCATTCATTATCTGTTAGGGCTTACCCAGTTCAGGGTCGCAGTGGGTCCAGAGCCTACCTGGAATCACTGGACACAGGGCGGGAATACAACCTGGAGGGGGCGCCAGTCCTTCACAGGGCAACACACACACACACACACACACACATTCATCCACCTACCAACGTGTTTTTAGACTGTGGGAGGAAACCGGAGCACCCGGAGGAAACCCACGCGGACACTGGGAGAAAGATAAATCACATGTAACCATATTAAAAAGAAAAAACCTGACCACAAAAGCAGAGATTTTTACTAAAACAAGCACTACTCTGTCCTTCAGCGGAGGAGTGCGGAGAAGCAGCTCACTCAACAACAAAGCCACGTCCTTGAGAAATGAAAACTCTCACTGTTCTTCTCCAACAACATCTTTCCAAACTATCCCAACTAGAGGTCAGGCGCCGGTCTTGTGCCCGTACCTCTGTAGCGTACTCTGACGCCTCTGTTCATTACAGTGTTATAGTAAATGGACTTTTCTCTCTAGTTTTGTCAGCGAAAGCATAAAGAAATCTGTTTTAAAAGGTCCCCGTGTGTATTAGGCCTCGGGCGTAAAATAAATTCACGACTGATTGTGTCCATCCTTTCACCGTCCTGAACACTAGAAAAACACCATAGTATACATACGGAATAGAGTCAGATGCTCATATTCAATAGCGATGCTAGTGTCCTCCTCCAATGATGATCTGTATGCAGTAGACTCAGTGAGTCCTGAATGTAGCTTGTGCAAGGCCTCCACCCTCCCAGCTCACTCCCAGAGGGACACCGAGGCTTAGCCAGTGAAACTATTATTTAGGAATTCCTAATTTGAAGAAGGGAAATAAAGAATATCTATAGAAGCTCTCTGTTGCCATTGCAGGTGAACTGGTGGCGTCTACGCAGTCTGCTGGACTCGAGAAAATCTCACGGGGAAAAACACACACTGATGTTTACCGGGGACAGAACCCACACCCTGGTCCCAGGACTCCGACCCTTCTCCGAGTACAGCCTCATCGTCATGGCTTTTAACGGACGAGGAAACGGACCGGGGAGCCATGCAGTAAACTTCAAAACTCCAGAGGGAGGTAGGAGGCAATGTGTGTGTGTGTGTGTGTGTGTGTGTGTGTACATTTTTTACATTACATAATTAATAATTTTCTATGTCACAAAATGGTGTATATTTTAATATGCAGAAAGCAGTTTATAAAAACAAACTCCTGTAAATAGCAAAGAAACTGTGATGTAATAATCAAAAATTGAATTGATTATCATTAAATATATAATTGGTTATTTACAGTTGTGTGTAAACAATATATTCTATTCCTAAATATGTTTATTTGAAATAATAGAAATAATAGATAATATGTAAAGCAAATAAAATACAATCAGTTAAATGCTGTTAGTGCAAAGGTTATTGCTGGTTGAATGTTTGTGTTATTAGGATCAGTATTCTTTTATCTATGTATAGGGGACTGTAATAAACTCTCTCTCTCTTGTTCTTTCTCGTCTACAGTCCCAGATCAACCTGCTCTTTTCAGGGCCACAGTTATTCAGAAGCATGCAGTCACTCTCACTTGGTCACCTCCGCTGGAGGCAAATGGAGTCCTGACCGGATACGTCCTGCAATACCAGCTCGGTGAGTAATTCCCATCCCTGCCTTGTTCCCTCAGACATCCCTGTCTCATTCCCTCGTTCCTGCCTCATTCTCTCAGACGCTCCTGCCTCATTCTCTCAGACGTTCCTGCCTCATTCTCTCAGACGTTCTTGCCTCATTCTCTCAGACGCTCCTGCCTCATTCTCTCAGACGCTCCTGCCTCATTCTCTCAGATGTTCCTGCCTCATTCTCTCAGACGTTCCTGCCTCATTCCCTCAGAAGTTCCTGCCTCATTCTCTCAGACGTTGCTACCTCATTCTCTCAGACGTTCCTGCCTCATTCTCTCAGACGTTGCTGCCTCAGGCTCTCAGACGTTGCTGCCTCAGGCTCTCAGACGTTGCTGCCTCATTCTCTCTAATGTTCCTGCCTCATTCTCTCTAATGTTCTTGCCTCATTCTCTCAGATATACCTGCCTCATTCTCTCAGACATTGGTGCCTCATTCTCTCTAATGTTCCTGCCTCATTCTCTCAGACATTGGTGCCTCATTCTCTCTAATGTTCCTGCCTCATTCTCTCAGATATACCTGCCTCATTCTCTTAGATGCTCCTGCCTCATTCTCCCAGACGTTCCTGCCTCATTCTCTCAGACGTTCCTGCCTCATTCTCTCAGACGTTCTTGCCTCATTCTCTCAGACGCTCCTGCCTCATTCTCTCAGACGCTCCTGCCTCATTCTCTCAGACGTTCTTGCCTCATTCTCTCAGACGTTCCTGCCTCATTCTCTCAGACATTCCTGCCTCAGTCTCTCAGATGTTGCTGCCTCAGGCTCTCAGACGTTGCTGCCTCAGGCTCTCAAATGTTCCTGCCTCATTCTCTCAGATATACCTGCCTCATTCTCTCAGACATTGGTGCCTCAGTCTCTCTAATGTTCCTGCCACATTCTCCCAGACGGTCCTGTCTCATTCTCCCAGACATTCCTGTGTTTTTCCTCTCTATTCTTACCTCATTTTCTCTGAGATTCCTGCCTCTCACCACTAGGAGATATCATTGTGCTGTTTTTCTGATGCCGTCTGCACCCACGTCTGCTCTGTGGAGAGGGAGCCGTCTGCCCTGCGGTGTAAACAGAATGCAGACGGCAGGTTACAGCAGCGTTCTGCGTAATGTCAGTGATTACGTGAGGGATGTGTGGGGATAATCACAGAGGACGGGAGGGACAGTGAGAGAGAGACAATGGTGTGTACAGTGACGTGATGTCTGCAGATGCATTACTGTGTGTGAACATACGGTCACTGGAATAGTGCAGTGTTTGATCTTCAGGTGTCCAGTTTAATAATGTGGAAAAAAAACACACAAGGAGCATGAAAATGTACAGCAGCATCAGTGCAGAAAATACAGTTCCACTGCCTCACAGCCCAGAGCTGGGGGGTGTTATACCCCTCTAGCTGACACCTGGCATTGTGCAAAGTGGTGAATATTCAGCCCATTCAGTTCGCCAAGGCTTTTCTTGGACATTAAAGAGAATCTTAAATCAGATTAATTCACTAATTAATTATTAATTATTATCCTTAATTAATTAATCCCTAATTCGGTCTGGATAATTTTGGATAAAATCCCTAAGACATAATGCAGGAAACATGCAAATAAAAGGGTGTGTCCTGCACTTTGATTCTCAGTGTTAGAGAAATCATGCGTCCTGCAAATTCTAAACTAATTATAGCAGACTCATTCAGACCCATTTTTAAATAAATTAACCAATTAACAAAGCCCCTAAAAAGGCTTAACCAATTAACATCAGTAGTTAAAAAGCCATAAACAGACAATTAAACACCTTAAAAAGAGCCTGTTGATTAAAAGGTACACATTTTCCCCACTTTTGAAACATCTGTGACCTGCTTTGGTCACCACAAAACACCACAAGGATCAAACCCCACAGCAGTGTTCTCCCCTGTCTAAACAGCCCTGTTCAGAACCAAGTTTCAGCTCCTCTTCCTTTAAATGGTAATGAGCCGCTCACTCAGCCGTTTTCGCTCTGTTCTCTTTCTCATCTGTTCTGGTTTTCTCAGTTTTTACTCTGATTTGTCCCCTTTAAGAACTTAATATTTCACAACTAATTGAACAGCCTCAAAAAACCCTTACAGACAAGATCTGAATGCCAAACAAGAGAATGCTGCTAAAAATGAATACAGTCTGCTGGGATCCGCTTAAGCGTTATTAAAAATCCACCTGCTCTAACGGCTGCCTCATTGTTACTCGCGTTTGCATTTTAGGGTCAAACAGACCTTCCTCTCACCTCACGACCCTTCCCTCGCACAGATCTCCGGCCACAGCCGAGCAACCCCTGGCCTTCCCGTCCGAATAATTACGGTGCTGCTGCCTGGGAGGCTTGGTTAGCTAATTGTGTTTGACGGTGCAGCTGATGGCTGTGGCCAAGTGCCACGCTCCATATTAAAAGGAGGGACATTTTTATCAGGGCTCCCTCTTTGAAGTGGGCTTTTTGAAGTCCCCTGGAAGGAAGTGTGTATGAAATGTCTGGGATAATGCGTCCAGCTGTTCATGTGGCACACAGCAGTGGCGGCTGGAATGTGAAAACGTGAGGGCACAGATGTCCCGGGCTGAGCATCGCTGCTCACAGGCTCTCGCGCTCTACAAATTTCACGCTTGTTGAGTGACTCAGTGCGAATGCTCAGACGCAGTGTTTTAACAGGTTGTGAGAGAAGAGGCGAGACACACTGCACTCACTGTGTAAATGAATGAGTGGAATCCAGACTGGGAAACACCAGCAGGAACTGGTGCAAGAATCCAATTATTCTGATGATCTGATGTGCTGTCACTACTGAATTTATATTGTTTCAGTGGGAGCACAAATTTTAATGTTAAAAAAAAAAAAAAAAAAAAAAAAAAAAAAAAAAAAATGATAGCATTGGGCTAAGGCTGTGTTTTTGCTCAGATCAGATGTGGCTCTGTTGATGGTTCACATTCGTAAAGAAAAGTTGCCTGTATCTGTCTTTAATGTGAACAAATCTGTCTCTGAAAAGGCCCATGTGCTCACTTATTTGTGTTTCTGCACCTCGCCTCCATCGTGAATGACTTGTTCTATTAAAACTTGAAAAACAGACCCATTTGTGCATCTCATTTTGCTCTGGAGGACAGGAGACAGCTTGTACACAGTACATCATTAGGACGAGAAGCCAAAAAAAAGGCCAGCTGGCATTTACTGCTTCTTGGCGCAATCCCAAATGTCTCTCTTCACACAATGTAGTGCACAGTGTAGGTTTCTGGTATAAAACACTTAGTTTTTTTAATCTGTGAAGTGCACTATGTAGGGGTTTCTGAGATTTTGAGCTGAGGGGAGTAAACACCAGTCCCATGCATTGAAGGGACTGATGGTCATGTCACTGCTGTTGCGTCTCAATAATCTCTCTTATTACACAGCTGCCTACGCAGGCGGGGGGCCGCAAGGAACCTCAATAATAACTGAAACACTCTCAGAGTATACACACAACTCCCTGTTTTACTGAATGAGCAAAGACTTGGTCTAAAGCCGTGTTCTTCCCTGTCAATCGTGGAAGGGTGTTGCGCAACCGATGGTGATGATTCGGCTCTGAACAAAACACAGAAGGTTTGATGGCTACTCGAGCTGAGTGTGGTGCGTCGGAGCGGAGAAAGCACTAAAGCGTTCAGCGCTCGGATATTACTTCCACACATGAATGGACTACAGTATGTAGAGTGTTTGTCAAAAAGGAAAACATGCTTTATACCAGGTCTCTGAATAAAGACCCTCTGAAGCAGCTGCACATGAACCTAATACCATGTGTGTGTGTCATTGCGCTGTGGAGCAGTGGAACTGTGTTCTCTGAAAGGAGTTGTGAAAGGGTGAATGTATGAGATTGTCCATTTACATTCTTCTTTTGTTATCCCTTTCTTTGGGTTTTACTTTGTATTATTTTTACCTTTTGTCTTGCTTTTATTGTCTCATTTATCTTTATATTAACTGTATTATCTTTAGTCCCCTTTAAAGTGTATAATGTTTTGGGGGTCTTGTATTTTCCTTAGCCCTTGGATATGATAACAACACCACACCATCATCTGATTCAGCACAGGAAACAGGAAATGAATGAATGAAAGAAGCTGAATTCTCAAGAACATTTCTCTAGAGCACAAGTCCATCCTTTGTTTTGTTTTATTTTTTTGGGAAAAAGCCACTTACTCTCATGCTGACGAATCAAAACCCCACCGCTGACCACTGATAGAGCCTCAGCAACCTGCCCCTTTGGATAACCCTCAAATGGACCTGTTTAGTCAAGTGTAACTTTAGCATCTCCAGCATCAGCTCTGAGCAGGGAGAACGTCACTGAGAGTGTGTGAAAGCTCATTAGAAAGTTTCAGAGAGGTGAAAATCTCAGCGCGCCTTTCGCTTTTTCAAAATAAGATGTCAGCATTTGCACTTTTTTGTTGTTGTTGTGTTGTTGTTATCAGGGAGCAAAGGATATCTTTGTTGGTTTTTCAGGTTCAGGTTCATTTCCCGCTGTGTGTCACAGTTCCAACCGATCTCTAAACCAGCCCACCTGAAGGGCTTGGTGAACAGCAGATGAACGGGATCAGGTTTGGATAAGGATCTGAGGAAACATTACAAATACAGGACAGAGTTTTACAGGCCCAGGGAGGGATGCAGAAGCAAGGGTCCACACTTTATTTATTTAATCTTTATTCACAATAGCTGTCGCATGTTAGAAATTACATATTTACATCTGAAAAATAAAAGATAAGCATATATTATGTAGTAAAACAAACAGCTGGAAGTCATGTTTTTAAATTGTTATTATCTGCTTCCGTTTCGTTCAGGAGACTTGTGAAAGCTTGCAGTATTAGCCTCTCACTATCCACCATTGAGTGACGTGGAGGTCTGGGCTCTGGCGCGGTCAGTCAATTGTTCTGAGAGCTCCAGCTCAAAGCTTTATTTTATCTGAGACCTTTTTTTATTGTGGCCCTTTCTGATTCTCAGCAGCTACAGCATCTTTTATGTTTTAGAGTTTTCCACACTCCTCTACCATCACACTTCCACCTTGCTTCTCTTAATCAGGTGCTCAATCCCAATTTCAGTGGTCCCCTTGAACTCTGGAGCCAGCGTATAGTTCTGAGGGACATCAGCATCTTATGTTCTTCTTTTGACAGCTCCACATCCTTTCAGACCCTGAGCTTTGAGATGACAGCAGGGCTTGCATGATTTCTAAGCGTTCAGTTTTCCCTACATCTGCTCTGTGGGGGTCCTGACCATTGGGCGAAGTAGGACTAATAAAGTATACAGAGCAACAGATGGACTACAGTCTGTAAAAGTACCACAGAGTGCTCCTGTATGGTTATTTATTTATTTATTAATCTTCTCATGTGAAATTATGTGGACATTGTTATACCCCTTTAGCCCATGTTTTTCATCACGCACAATGATCTGAGGGTCACCTGCAGCTGCTCTTCGCACCCCATTTTATTGGCGATGTTAATATCTGTAAGAAATCACTTATTAGTTCAGGTTTCATTTGGACAAACTGTGTACCTCCTGAAATATTGTAATTACTTATTGGTCATTTTGACTGGAGGACGGTGTGTGGAGTTGTGCCCATCAGTACCCACTGTCTGCTGACCTTTTCTCCCTGTTCTTGTCCAGTTAACAACTCGGAGGATGTGGGTCTGCTCCTGTCCATAAACATCTCCAGCACTGAGAGAACTCAGGTCCTGCAGGATCTGGAGGCTGATAGTATCTACAGGTTTTACCTGCGTTGCTGCACACGAGTGGGCTGTGGTCCGGCCGCCAGCGAGGAGTGCACCACCGTCACAGAAACACGTGAGTGGACACCAAGACAAAAACCATGTCTTAGCAAGATAAACTTAAGATTATTTAAATCTAATCAAGATAGAATGTCTCATTCTGGGATTTTTCTATGTATATTTAGTGATTATTCAGCTTTTTTCTAGACAATACCCTTTGTAGAAGTGCTGTTTGAGATCGGGGAAACATGAAAGAAGAGTTAGTCTTTGCCTTTGTTAATAATATTCACTTCATAATGATTAATTAACTCTTTTATTTAATATAATGTCATCATTATCACCATCATCACTATTGCCATCATCATTATTATCACAATCAGCATCATCATCACTATCAAAATCACCATTATCATCATCACCATCATCAGTAACACCATCATCAATATCACCATCACCACTATCACTATCATCAATATCACCATCAACTTCAATATCATTATCACAATCTGCATCACCATCGTCACTATCAGCATCACCATTTTCATTACCACCATCACCATTATCATTACCACCATCATCGCTGTCACCATCAACATTATCATTACCACCGTCACTATCACCATCACCATTATCATTACCACCATCACCATTATCATTACCACCATCACCATTATCATTACCACCATCACCATCATCATTACCACCATCACCATCATCATTACCACCATCATCGCTGTCACCATCACCATTATCATTACCACCGTCATTATCACCATCACCATTATCATTACCAGCATCACCATTTTCATTACCACCATCACCATTATCATTACCACCATCACCATCATCATTACCACCATCACCATTATCATTACCACCATCACTATCACCATCACCATTATCATTACCACCGTCACTATCACCATCACCATTTTCATTACCACCGTCACTATCACCATCACCATTATCATTACCCCCATCAACATTATCATTACCACCATCACTATCACCATCACCATTATCATTACCACCATCACCATCATCATTACCACCATCAACATTATCATTACCACCATCACTATCACCATCACCATTATCATTACCACCGTCACTATCACCATCACCATTATCATTACCACCATCACTATCAAACATCACCGTTATCATTACCACCATCACTATCACCATCATCCCTTTCATCATCACCATTATCATTACCACCATCATCATTTTCACCATCACCATTATCACAATCCTCATCACCACCATCACCATTATGACCATCACTGTTATCATCACTGATCCTCTTTGGTAAGTTGCTTTGGATAAAAGCGTCTGCCAAATGCATAAATGTAAATAAATGTAAATCATTACCACCATCACTATCACCATCATCACCACCATCACCATCATTATCTGGGAGACCACCTTTCTCCAAACACCACCAATTTTCACACCATCATCATCATCATAGAGCTTCATACGTCAGCAGACTGTTCAGAATTTAATGTTCTGTTTTCATTTTCTGATGCCAAACTCTCTAACCCTTTATTTACAGAAAGTGTCTCATTCCAGTGGCAAAAGAAATCCTTATACCTAAAAAATTTAAATGAACTGCGTTATCAAAGCAAACGTCTAGAAATAGTCTGAATAATTTTTAAATGTTTCTACACCAATCTCACAGTGAAACTTTAGACGGATTTTGGACTAGAGTTCTTTCCTTTTGCTAAGGGATTGTTTTGTACGGTGTGGGCATCGATCCCAGTGGAAAAGTGTGGGACATTATTTTTCGACCTCCCATCCCACCAAGCTTTTCATATGCCCATCTAAGCACTTCTTTATGGCCAAACAATATCATAGCACAGTGGGAGCGGCTCATTTGTCATTGTCCAGGAAGAGCAAGTGCTTATTGATTTGGAAGGAGGATGAAAGCTCTATAAGAAATAATAATATGTCGCCTTGTGAAAGGGGAAATGGTGGCTAGCCGTTGCTGAACGTGATATTGTGGTGGAAATCAAGTTAAACTCTTTGCAATGCAGTGGTATTTCATATACTTAACATGCTTTATCTCCAAAACCGAGAAAAGGACGGAGGGTGATTGATAGAGGGCAATTTATTATTTTCACTCCACTGTGGGATTCGCATAAGCTGCAGCAAAGATAGCATCAGAGTCAGAATCCCGCAGCGTGGTATTAATATACAGCACAGTAATAGGAAACAGGCAGGAAAATGAATTGCCTCTTTGATGTGTAGGTTGATATCTTTCTTTTTTCCTTCCTTTATCAACAACAGACCATTAGAAACACAGTGGGACTCAATATGATGAGAAAGAATAAACGCGGTCTTACACACTGTAGCTCACGTTCATATTTTAGCCAAAACCCAAGGAGCCGTCCCCTTTTCCTGAGCATTTCCGCATGCCGTCTGCTAGCATGTTCCACCCCCGCAGCGCTGTGGTAATTCACATTGCTTTCAGCTGAAAGTACATGCTTTCTCTCTGCTTTCAGTGTCTGCCATCATTTGCAAGATGTCTCTTTCATGCCTTCTCTCTTTTTCTTTCGCCAGCTTCAACAGATGTGCCCACTTTCAACATCAGTACGAAGTTTTCTACTTTCTGTAGCCGTAGCTGTAGTGAATAAAATCATAGACACAAACATTACTGGTTCTTTAGGCTACTAACGCTGGGCGCTTCTCCACTGCACAAAAACAAAATGAAGTGAGGATTGTGGTTCATTTTCTACCTGACTGAGAAACATTTGAACCATCAAAATTAACTGCAGCTCTGGCTTTTATTTTACAACACTGTGCTTTTATTGTCACTTATTGGTAAAATGAAGCTCTGTTTGTGAATTTAACCCATCTGTGGCAGTGAAGACACAAACACACACTAGTACACTAGGGACTGCTCAAAGTGTTAGACTGATGATTTGGCCCTGGCTGCCCCCTAGTGTCAGTGCCACACAGCTCCAGGAGTGTGGTGTGTTCTCTCTGTGTCTGTGTAGGTTTCTTCCACAGCCCAATACTATATGTGGGTAGGTGGACTGGCTGTGTGACATTGACCACAGGAGTGTGTGAGTGACTGGTTCCCTGTTTGGACTGGCACCCTGGTGCCATGTATACTCACTATATTTGGGTTTCACACATGTAATTACACGTAATGGCGAACCGTGGCCTCATTGTTAGAGCAGAGGGCTTAGGACTGAAAGGTTGTTGGTTCAATTCCCTCGACAGGCAGGAAAATTGGGGGCAGTGGGAATGAAGGAACAGCAGTGTCCCCACGGCTGAGGGGCCCTTGAGCAAGGCACCGAACCCACAGCTGCTACCTGCTTCCCTGTGTGTGTGTGTGTGTTCACAGCCCCTAGTGCACTAGTGTGTATGTGTTCCCAGCCACAGACGGGTTAAATGTGGAAGACACATTTCATTGTATGTTGTACAATGACAAATAATTACACATTGCATTATGTAATGATGTAATAACTCTATCGTAATCCAGCTTTAACAGTGACGGCTGCATTAAATACACTGTTTTTAACGTGAGATTATACAGTTATTAGACACACTTTTGATCAAATTCAGATCAGAGTTTCGTAAGGCGGCACAGTGGTGCAGCAGGTAGTGTCGCAGGCGCACAGCTCCAGGGACCTGGAGGTTGTGGATTCTAGTCCCGCTCCAGGTGACTGTCTGTGAGGAGTGTGGTGTGTTCTCCCTGTGTCTGCGTGGGTTTCCTCCAGGTGACTGTCTGTGAGGAGTGTGGTGTGTTCTCCCTGTGTCTGCACGGGTTTCCTCCAGGTGACTGTCTGTGAGGAGTGTGGTGTGTTCTCCCTGTGCCCGCGTGGGTTTCCTCCGGGTGACTGTCTGTGAGGAGTGTGGTGTGTTCTCCCTGTGCCCGCGTGGGTTTCCTCCGGGTGACTGTCTGTGAGGAGTGTGGTGTGTTCTCCCTGTGCCCGCGTGGGTTTCCTCCGGGTGACTGTCTGTGAGGAGTGTGGTGTGTTCTCCCTGTGCCCGCGTGGGTTTCCTCCAGGTGACTGTCTGTGAGGAGTGTGGTGTGTTCTCCCTGTGTCTGCGTGGGTTTCCTCCGGGTGACTGTCTGTGAGGAGTGTGGTGTGTTCTCCCTGTGTCTGCGCGGGTTTCCTCCAGGTGACTGTCTGTGAGGAGTGTGGTGTGTTCTCCCTGTGTCTGCACGGGTTTCCTCCAGGTGACTGTCTGTGAGGAGTGTGGTGTGTTCTCCCTGTGCCCGCGTGGGTTTCCTCCGGGTGACTGTCTGTGAGGAGTGTGGTGTGTTCTCCCTGTGTCTGTGTGGGTTTCCTCCGGGTGACTGTCTGTGAGGAGTGTGGTGTGTTCTCCCTGTGTCTGCGTGGGTTTCCTCCAGGTGACTGTCTGTGAGGAGTGTGGTGTGTTCTCCCTGTGTCTGCACGGGTTTCCTCCAGGTGACTGTCTGTGAGGAGTGTGGTGTGTTCTCCCTGTGTCTGCGCGGGTTTCCTCCAGATGACTGTCTGTGAGGAGTGTGGTGTGTTCTCCCTGTGCCCGCGTGGGTTTCTCCCCATGCTCCAAAAACACACGTGGATTGGTGACTCAAAAGTTTCCATAGGTGTGTGTGAGTGAGTGTGTGAGACTGTGAAGGACTGGCGCCCCTTCCAGGGTGTGTTCCTGCCTTGCGCCCAATGATTCCGGGTAGGTTCCGGACACACCGCAACCCTGAACTGGATAAGGGTTACAGACAATGAATGAAGGTATATTTCATAAGGATATATGATACCTACATAAGCCTTGTGTGACATGTGACACAAACTACGTAACAATCTATAAAGGCATATTTCAAGAGGCATCATTTATCAACACACTGCCAACTGACCAAGTGTGTGTGACTCATCACAAAAGCCTCATGAAAGGTTATGTAGTCGTATAAACAATGGCCTAAATACAAATGAACACCACACTCAGCAAATCATCATCAGTTTTAGCTCTAAGTTTTATCAAACAAAGAGGAAAACACAGTATCAGTAGGTTGTGTTGGCACCAGTCAAGAGGAGGTAAACAACAAAAGCCTTATCCAACTGTGTCCATAGTTGTTGCCCAACTGTGACCAATGGAAAAAGTCCAGTTCTGTTTTACTGAAGCCAGACGTTCTTTGTGCAGTGGAGGAACGCTGTTGTTTCTTCTCCACGATCAAAAAGCTGTTCTGTGTTTTTTAACCTTAGTCCATACCAGAGTAGAGTTGTTTGCGTTGCACTTTGTTGGACACTCATGAAAACACTGCTATGATTTTTGTGCAGTTGCCAGCTGCAAAAACCCCAGCAGTGATTTAATTTTCAGTTGTGACTAATTTCACAGACGAGAGAAGCCATTAAATTAAATTTGTCTCACTATTAACAAACCATCTGCTACAAAGTGTTTATCAACTAACACAGTAGTGTTCATGTAGTGCTGCAGTAGATGTGTTCCTTCAGTTAATCGAGGATCTAGATTTGATCTCCGTTCAGTAGAGAGCAGTACACTGTCAGAAAAATGGTCAGTGTGGTGGTACCCCAAGGGTAAATATTCTGTACAATTCATTAGGGAACTTAATTGTAACTTATTCTGTTCTAACTGTAGATTTTAAAGTTGTGTTGATTTCATACGCCCCGTTTCATCTCCAGGACTGGTGTTATGTACTTTTATTTAACACAGTTCTGTAATGAAAGACAAACGTCCCCCTCTCCTTCTGGAGAAGAGAATGTAATGTACCTTTAGGGAACACAACTGGACTTTAACACCACTGCTGTACCTTTAAAAGGTACAGTACACTGTTTGGCCCTTTAGTGACCAATAATGTACCGCTACCTTACCTTTTTTTTCTGAGAGTGTAGAGTAGTTTGCATAGTTCAGTAACTCAAACTTAGACTCTTTCTCTATCAAAATCTAGTGACAAAACTCAAGCTCTGATCTTTCTTTCCAGGAGAGCCCAGAACTCGTTCTACTCCAAGAACCTCCACTGTCTCCTCCAAGGCTAAAGCCACCGTTTCTTCCATAGGTAGTAACTCAGGAGAACTGACCATATCTAGCTCAAGCCTGCTGTACCACACAGAGCAGGTGTGATGTGGTGGTGGATCATTCTCAGCGCTGCAGTGACACTGACATGGTGGTGGTGTGTTAGTGTGTGTTAGCTGGTGCGAATGGATCAGACACAGCAGTGCTGCTGGAGTTTTTAAACCCTGTGTCCACTCTGTGAGATACTCCTCCCTCGTTGGTCCACCTTGTAGATGTAAAGTCAGGCGCAGTGTGTGTGGGTCGTCCTCTAGTCCTTCGTCAGTGACACAGGACGCTGTTGGCTGGATTTTGGTGGTCGGTGGACTGTTCTCAGTCTGGACACCAGTGGCTGTAAAAACTCCAGCAGCACTGCTGTGTCTGATCCACTCTACACCAGCACAACACACACTAACACACCACCACCATGCCAGTGTCACTGCAGCACTGAAAATGATCCACCACCACATCACACCTGCTCTGTGTGGGTCCTGAGCATTGAGTTGCGTGCTTGTTGAACCACTGCCTGTCACTGCTAAAGAGCAGATGTGCCGTCTCTCCATCTTCCCTTTAAAGCTTGGCCCTGTGCAAATGCTATGACTAAATTAGGAGGTAGCATTTCTGAGAGCGAGGCAAGGGGATGGTGGCCAAATAGAGTGTGTTTTGAGAAAAGGCGTCTGGGTGGATATAATCACACACTGCAACAGACCTCACTAATGTTGTCTATAGAGAGCTCTTCCTTTTTGTTAAAGTCACACACTGACCACATGGACATTCTAGAGTCACGTGATCCCTGAGAGGTGGAGCTCTGACTGGATGGATTTCTTTGTCTTTATCCACAGTGTTTCTTCCAGGTAGCATTACATCATTTCACCATGTGGAGGAGCTGGAGGAGGAAGGAGAGAGAGAGAGAGAGAGAGAGAGAGAGAGAGAGAGAGAGAGAGAGAGAAAATGTGGAGAGAAACACACACAAGGAGCGTGAGAGTGTGAAAACAAGCCAACAGAGTTTAGAAGGTGTAGAATGCAGAAGCGTGAGAGGGTGAGAGAGATAGAAAGAGAGGAAAACAAGAGACAGTTTAAAAGGTGTAGGAGGTAGAAGCAAGAGAGAGGGAGAGAGACATTGTGAGAGAGATAGAGAGAGGTAAAGGGAGGGTTGGGTGGGCAAAGAAGCAAGGGAGTGAGAGAGAGGTAGAACCAGAGAGAGAGAGAGAGAGAATTGGAGAGAGAGGGGGAGATGTAGAACCAGAGAGACAGACAGAGAGGTAGAACAGGAGAGAGAGAAAGAGAGAGACAGACAGAGAAGGAACAGTCAGGGGAGAGGGGGTGGGAGAGAGAGAAAGAGAGGTAGAACGATGTGGGGAGAAAGAGGTAGAACATTGTGGGGGGGAAAGGTAGGGGGCTTCAGAGTCAGCTGCTACTTCTTAAGTGGATAAGTGGAAGCTGTTGAAGGCTGTGGCTCAGTCGCCTTGCTGCTCCCCTACAGCTCTGTGTTTTCCTCATATATATATTTATATATATATTATTCTGCTGGGCCCTGCAGGACGCTGCGTGGCGTGGGGGCTCTCTCGCCTCCCGCTGAGCTGGCAGATGCTTCCCGTAGCATTTAATCCCGATCTGCACAGGCGAAGTGACAAAGCCCTATCCAGGCAGCACTTGATATTTATAGCCTCCCCCCTTCCCTTCATCCCTCCATCCCTCCTTCCCCACCCAGCTTTTATTCTCCTCTCCTTTGTGACAAGAAAACATCACAGTGAGCTGCCGGTTTCACGCCACTGCCGCAGTGCCCGGGAGAAAAGAGACACGTCCTCAGTTAGAGGGTGACATTTCCGTGGCTGTGGACAGGGAAGGGGCTGCAGACGGGCCTCACCTCAGCTGAGGGTGAGATGGATGTCATTAGCACGTCTCGGCCCTGAGGAAAAGACACCCGCGATGATTGAGATGTGCATTAAGGCAAGCTGACGTTCCCAGCCACTTTGTCTAATTGGATCACCCGAAAGTGCGGAAAACAATTAACCAGCGAAGCTCCAGAGCCTGTGCGTTGTTTTTAAATCGAGGCGTTTTTATCAAACTGGCACCAGTCTTCTCACGTCACTTTCTTAATGAGACTGAGGGAAATATTAAGGCAGTGTCTATTTGCGGCAAGTGAAAACAGCAGTAGCTGCACACTAACTCCTCCTGGTAGATCATTTGTGTGATCAGCTGTTTTTTTTAACCTTCCATTTACTAAAAAAAAAAAAAAAGTTAGAAAATGAGTTTGTAAGACTTGGAAGTTTCTCCTGAATCAGGATCAGAAACTCTAAAAAATAACCTGTTAATTATTCATATTTAAATACTACAACATTGCTGTGAGTGTAAATAATATAATAATGCTGTTTCATAGCAACATCATCCTACCTGGACTTAAACGCATGTAAATAAACAAAAATAGATCTCATCAACGTTATCATCATCACAGTCTCGTTAACTGACTGAGACGCATGTGCTTTGAATACCCCCTTACCACTCGCAGCTCTCTTTTTATTAGTTTTTATTGGTAACTGCAGAAAATCAAACGTAGTATATGTTTACAACAGCTTAAATCATCCGCTATTGGGAAATCTGTAGCTCTCCACGTATCAATCATTTTAATTCTTCCTACCATCTGTGTCTAGGACTTCAGCCGATAATGTAATGTCAGTAGCACGGATTCCATTCTAATAGTTCACACATTTTACGCACAATAAACGGAGGTCGGCAAGAAGTTTCCCACATATTTTGAGTGAAATCGGTTTATACCAGGAATTATTTAAAACAAAAATTAAGTCTCAAAAGGACATTTCTAGAATTAAAGTCATTAAAGGAGGGTTCTGGAATTCCATCCAATGCAAACGATACTTTTTTAAAAAGTTTGTTGCGGTCAAATGTGCTCAGCGCTTCTAGGTATAACTAGGTCAACCAGGCATCTCATATCTGTGGGGGTCCTGACCACTGAGGAAAGTATGCAGAGCTCCAGTCTGTAGTTGTATAATTGTAGATTTACACAGTGCTCTTGTACGGTCAGTGGAGCTGAGAGAATGGACAGTTACAAGGTCATTGTAATGGTTTGTATAATAAGAACACACTCGTTTTATATGAAACACATAAGATTTAACATTAAACGCTGGTGAGCTTTTATTTTTTCATTTTTAACATAACAACCCACCTGAGGTGTGTAGCCATCAGTTTAACTCTGTGATCTCCTTTACAGCACACCGCCGTTCAGACAGCCCCTCACTGCGCCAGGCCTTCAATTAGTCATTTAGCAACAGGAGGCTAAAACTTCCCACAGGTGGACGGCACAATGGACATATTACATACGGCACAGTTTGTACACGGCTTACAAATTCACCTCAGCATTATAAGGCCATTTTTTCTGTTAGCAATTTAATTTCAAAAGCAGTCACTCTCTACTTCTGTTCCAGTGGCTATTTCAGAGCCTTAATGCACTCCACAATGTTCCAAGGCATGAAGTCTTTCACTAGAGAGAGAGAGAGAGAGAGAGAAATGATGCTCCACTTATGCTAATAAGCGATATTGTATTCAGGTCAGCTCTCTGTCAGAGCCATATGCTGAAACGGAGACGAGGCGAATGAAAACAGACCTGCTACCCTCCGCAAACTCTCTCTTAACTAACAAAGCAGTTGCTTGAACACAGGTCTTTCTTGTCACCCACTAACCTCCTTCTCTATTCTTCCTCCCGCCATGCTCCGTCTGCTCTCTCCTCTTTCCTCCCCCTCAGTTCCGGCCGTGTCGAACGTTAGCGCCTCAGTTAGTGACAACTTTGCAAATATCAGCTGGATTGCCGGGGAGGACCGGAGGGATTCCGAGTTGTATGTTGCGTACATGAACAACCGTAAGCTCATCTTCCCACTCTTTTTCATTGAAGCCCATGACTCCTGCGCTAACAAGGCTAACGCTGCCACTTAATGTATAACGGTTGGTCTGTGTTTACTCATGTTGTGCCAAATGAGGAATAATGTTAACTAGCCATTATCACAGATGGCTTTAGTTCAGTGTGTGATGTAAGAGCTAGTCTGTATTTAGCCATGACAAGGCAAAAGGTGGAGTAGCTTTAATTAAAGATAATGATAGTGGCTTTTACAGAGTTGATCATTTAATGCAGGGCTGGGGACGCTCTGTGTTAATAAATGAGGAATGATCCTTTATTTCCAGTTCTTTTATACTATGATGTAAATAAACTATATTTGTAAACATGCTACAATTAAAGTATAAAAATGAAACATGATTTATTAAAAAAATGGCTATTGATATATGTGCTCTCCTGGATAAATCGCCTAGATTTATTCAATGAAACTCCCCTTGAAATTGAAATTAGGTTTCAATGGAGCCACATAATGTATGTGAATACAAACAGATACATCAGGCCAAAATGAATGCTTCTAGTCACTTAAATAGTGGGTCTTATACAGACACACATTCAGTAGATCTAGAAAAATCAGCAACACTATGAAGCCTTCACACAGAGTCCTGGTTCTAACATGAAATAAATTGGAACACGCTGGAAATTAAAGTGCAGTAACCTGTACGGTAACATTTCTGAAGCAGATCTGCATTCTACATCATCACAGAAACCCTTTTTTATCAACAATATCTTTAAAATTTAGTACATAATTTACTGAAAGGACCATTGCAGATATTAATCAGTGTAGTCCATTTTGATTTTACAATCATTAGAGTGTGCTCCCATCCATGTGTGGCACTGTTTCACTAAATTCACACCAACTTTGATTGGAACCTGAAGAAGAGCTGCAGAAACAGAGCTGTTTCTAATCTTAGATCAGTTTACAGTTAAGTTTAGGGTTAGGGTTAGGACGACAGTTAGTTATTAGCTGTATCACCACATGCCCAAAATGCAGCAGATTAATTCTTTAGAGGTTAGAGATTTGTGGTTAAGAATGTGGTAAGGATTAGCTGTTAGCAACAAATACGCACAAAACATTGCTATATGTAAACATTTGGAGCTTAGAGTTAGATTTACAGTTTAGTTTAGAGTTTGGGTAAACTTTACTGCACATAAGTTCATCTGAAAAGTCTAAAGCTCAAGGAGTGATACATGTGAGTAACATACAGGGATTAGACAATGAAACTGAAACACCTGTCATTTTAGTGTGGGAGGTCTCATGGCTAAATTGGAGCAGCCTGGAGGCCAATCTTCATTAACTGCACATTGCACCATTAAGACCATGTGCATCCAATGGTTCAAACATTGTGTCCTGAAGGTGGTGCCGTGTATCAGGACGACAATGCACCAATACACACAGCAAGACTGGTGAAAGACTGGTTTGATGAACGTGAAAGTGAAGTTGAACATCTCCCATGGCCTACACAGTCACCAGATCTAAATATTATTGAGCCACTTTGAGGTGTTTTGGAGGAGCGAGTCAGGAAATGTTTTCCTCCACCAGCATCACGTAGTGACCTGGCCACTATCCTGCAAGAAGAATGGCTTAAAATCCCTCTGACCACTGTGCAGGACTTGTATATGTCACTCCCAAGACGAATTGGCGCTGTATTGGCCGCAAAAGGAGGCCCTACACTGTACTAATACATTAGTGTGGTCTAAAACCAGGTGTTTCACTTTCATTGTCCAACCCCTGTACTTACTGAGGTCTGTTTTCTCAGGAGACATATACTAAAGTCTGCTTTGTCTTTCCATCATTTCGCTGCATTGTTGTACTTGTATAACTCTGTATGTGACAATAAATTGAATCTGGATCTGGGGATAGCTTTAAACAAACCCAAAACACTGCAGTCTCGAACATTTTGAAGGTTAGCATTAGCTTTATTGTAAGTGTTAGGTTTAGGGTTAGGGTTAAGTTCAGGGGGAATGTTTAAGGCTTATTGTTCATGCTGGGTTGCCAGAAATTCACATCAACATCATCAATACTCGACATTCACGTTGAAAACTACCTTTGCCCGAGTGGCTAAGCATTTTGCAGTTGCTGAATTAATTTGCATTTAAATGGGGAAAAGCATAAATGTGTAGATATTTCTCTGAACTTTCTCACTGCATGGCAAAGCAGACTGCACACAGACACTGTGTTTCATGCCAGAGCTCATGGTTTGTTTGTTCTTTTAAACTTATAGCTGAAGGGAAACCTTACGCATCACAACATTCACAAACTCAGCTCTCCTGAACGAGTCGTCACCCTGTGCCTGCATCTTTGTGTCACAGGTGCTAAAGCAACCTAGTGCTTAATACTGAGAACTGGATTTAATGTGAAGTTTTCAGTGCATTAAAAATCACATCGTCTCTTTCCTTTTGTAAGAAAACGGACTCTGTGTGGAAAGCCCTGATGACGATCACAGTTTGGAACATAGCACGGTAGAAACACAGTGAATGTCCCCAGCTCTATTAAATGGCACGTCTTTGTCATGAAACTCCCTTGTCTTCAGTATAACCCTGTATTAACTTATATTTCTGGTATTAGGAATTCCATGTCCCTGGTTTATTAACCCCTGCCTGGTTGTGCACCTTCTTTAGGTAAAGGTAACTGGAAGAGATCAGAGGCAGTAAACTCCTCTAAATCTTTCCTGCTCATTGAGGAGCTGGAGCCTGGGACAGAATATACAGTACGGCTCATGACTAAAAGCCAGCGCGCTGATTCTAGCATTTTTGAGGACGTAATCAAGACCAGGGCCAAAGGTGAGGGATACAGAGGTGTCCCCTGATGATGTAGAAAGTGGATTCGTTGTTGTTAGTGCTGTTGTTTTTGTTATTTTATTGTTGTTAGTTTTGCATCTTGTCCCAAACACTCGTTTAGCAGGAGAAAATCATCTTAGATGTAGTCTGATATTCAATCTATGTCTGGATGATTTTGCTCGTGTACATGTGTGTTTTTAAATAGGATTTTGTCCTTCTCTGTTTTTTTAAAACCATCCTGTCCACATGCACTGTTTTGTTTTATTTGTTTATTTTTAAACTTTTAAATTGAAGTCTTCATGAAGAGATTAAAGCACTTTGGTCTGCCCCTCAGTGTCTGGGCAAAACAGCTCACCCAGCCACAAAAAGCCATGTCCATGACCGACTTATATTCTCTCACCACTCTTCTACAAAAGAGATAATTGAATCTGGACTTTGGATCCAGGTTTTAGGCTGGTATTTTAAAATGACCAGCTGGTGCAACTGCTAATGCACCTGACTGACCAGGTGTAGTGTCATACCAACTGGCCATTTTAAAATCCCGGCCTGGAACCTGGATCAAATATAGGATTTGATGAGCTCTTTTCTTCAACAAATACTTCGTTTTGAAAGCTGTCCCAACTAGAGGTCTGACAGGCTCTCATCTAAAGCTGTCAGCATTGGGGAGGAGGTGGGGGGGGTTCTTTTGTGGTGAAATCCTGTATGTAGCAGTGGCCTTTGTAGCACACAGTGACACCTCTGTTCTTCATTTTAGTGTGAGTAACTGGACACTTACGTGTAAACGTGTTAAAGTCCTGTCAGCTTTATTTACACAGAAAATTCACCAGTGTTAAATCAACACTATTAATGTTATCTTAACACTGGTGAATTTACTGTGTATGCTGCACCCACCATCACAAACTGGTCTCGCATGTAAACAAATGAGACAATGTCACACAAACTGAAGTCAAACAAAGAAGAGTACGACATGCACTCTAGATGTCACAAGCAGACGTCACAAAACTCAGCTTTTCCCATTGAAAACTGTGATTGTGTGTAAGACCCAAACACACAGTCCTTTATATACTGCTTGATTATTGTAATCACACATAAGATAAGATGGAATATATCCTATGCCAATCCTGGTGTGTTCTCCCTGTGTCTGCGTGGGTTTCCTCCGGGTGCTCCGGTTTCCTCCCACGGTCCAAAAACACACGTTGGTAGGTGCATTGGCGACTCCAGTGTCCATATGTATGAGTGTTTGTCACCCTGTGAAGAACTGGCGCCCCCTCCAGGAGAGTTCCCACTTAGTGCCCAGTGACTCCGCATAGGCTCCAGCCCCCCGAGACTCTGAACTGGAAAAGTGGTTACAGACAATGAATGAATAAATGTTGAATATATCGCTGTCCAAAGTTAAACATGTGTCTCCAAATAGTATCTCCATAGTAACTTTACAAGGAAAAAAACTTTCAATGGAAGTTTACTTTCAATGGAAGTTAATGTAAATAGATTCTATTCCAAGTAATTTTGGAGCATTCCTATTGGTTCATTCATTATAAATGTTTCAAACAGTATGAAGGACTGATCTAAAACTAAAAAATCAATAAAACTGGAGATCCTATATATTCTTTTGACAGTGACAATATTAAAAAGTTAGCTGTCAAGAGCAAGACCCACTTAAAGCAAGGAAAATTGTGTAGAAACAGTTTGAATGTGCTTACAACAGTCTCAAAAAAGAGAAATGTTAGATATAGTAATTGGATGTAAGATGTTTGAAGTGATTTCCCTGAATAAAAGATACTTTTCCATAGTGCTTCTAAAAGATCTTGTCCTTGAACTGAATTATCATGCACGCCACCATTCCCTTGTCCATCTCAGAGTGTGTGTTCTGCTACCAAACACAACGGAAAGGAATTATGCTTTACCAGCGCCTTCCCTTGATTAATTAGACAAGCTGCTCAGCTGTTTAATATTAATTACGTTTCCATTCTGCCGTTAGTCGCAGGTTTGGTCAGGACCTGGTTGTGTGTGTGTAAGCAGCGGTCAATCAGATGTCCTCTCTGTGGCGGAGAAGGTCAGTCCAAAGTTTGTGACGTGAAGTAATGCTCATGTTCCTCAGGTCTGGCGAGCGTCTACGACGGAATCTCCAATCAGGGCTGGTTCATTGGGCTGATGTGCGCCGTGGCTCTGCTCACTCTCGTCGTCCTCATCGCCTGCTTTGTGAACAGGAACAAAGGAGGGAAGTACTCAGGTGAGCCCCTGCTGTCTCCGTTCAACAAACTGGCCTCTGTATCGACCCGTCCCTGTCTGCTCATGGTCAGGGATTAGCAGCCATTACTCCACAGGGAATTCATAGGGCTTTTACGGATACACTACTGGTCTAACGTAGAAACCCCTCATAAACTGTGATTTCTGCTACTTTAAAGTGCACACATCCGTTTCCAGTACCACTTAAATAAGACTACACTAATAAAGGTTTATAAAGTTTTTTTTTTTTTTTTTTTTAATGAAAATAATAAAAATAAATAAATAAATGGAAGCTGGATACTCGACACAAACCAGAACGTGAGAAAGGTTTCTGACCTCAGCTGATGTAACTCGTAAGCTAATGATCACTGCCGTGTAATGGGCTGCTTGTGTCTTGTTTTCTTGCTGTTAGTGTTATTTACTTCAGTAGATTATTCATTTTCTGACTCTGAATTTTACACAATGCTGTTTCCTCCTGAAATACAAAGATGTAAATTAACACAGGAGGAGAAAAGCTTCATCTGACCTCCGTTCTGCAGTGAATATTTTATCACAAAAACATCTCAGTAATTATAGGTGTGATGTTAAAGAGATGAAAGAAAGGTGGTTTTGTTAAAAACTTTTTAATTTGTGACATACAGGCAGGGAGGATCCATGGATATTTATGGTCATAAAAGGTTTATGAACACAGGTTTACCGTAAAGTCTTAAAAAAAGTGATATATATATATATATATATTAATCCCCTTGAAGCTTTTATATTTTAACGACAAAATCAAAAAGAAAGGTGTTAAATGTTGTCACTGATCGACTCAATTGTCTTTTGTAAATAAATAGAAGTTTGATGTCTGCAACATGCTCCAAAATATTAAGTGAAGAATTTATTGAATATTCAAGTTCCACTGTTTTAAAAGCAGGAGGATATGAAAACTATCAAAAGGAGTGTTCACCAGAAGCGCAAATATTAAGTGTTCAAATAAGTTTTAAAGCATATTTGTGTGAAATATAATTATTCAGATTTCAAACATGCTCCAGTTCCACTTTGTTCCTTTTTTTTATGGTTACTCTTGCATAGTGTTAAAAAAGGCAATTATCATTTTATTAAAGAAAAAAAGCAAATATTATATATATATATATATATATATATATATATATATATATATTAATAGGCTACGTTCACTATCACTAACATTAAAATTACAAACTTTAAAACACCTAAACTAAAAACTCACACATACTTTGGATACAGTATTAACCTCAAGAACAACACAAATCCATCACATGCTGCTGCAGCACTTTCCTGATTGAGCTCCTAATGAATGCAGTGATAAATAAATTCTCTTGCCATTTTCAAATGATATTTTGTTGAGTAACATGGCAATTGTCATTTTACAATTACTGTAAAAACTGTTGGTATTTTTAATACTATGCAAGAGTTACCATAATATAACAAAAGAACGAGGGAACGTTTTGGAATTTGTTTGGAAGTTTGAAATTACAATTATACATTGCACAAAAGAATGCCTTAAAATATATTTCTGCTCCTAACACCTGTCACGGCTCATCACTCATCGAAAGTGTCAAACAGTTTAGGTCTTTCATTGCCTGTTATCTACAACAAATCCAGAGAAGTCTCAGTCTGTAAGTCACGTAAGGTCGAAACCACTTGTGAATGTGTGTGACCTTCAAGTCCTCAGACCGCACTGCATTAGAAACTACGCTACTGTGGTAACTATAGCCTCTACTCAATTTTGTTGGATGTTGGAGTGTGTTTCAGGTGTCAAATTCTGAATGTTTTTATAGTTTCAAATATCAGTCGAGTTGGATGTTGGCACCAGCAGATATCTTTGAGTTTCTGGGGTTTTTGTCTCCAGTTAAATGAAGCTTCTGGAGAATTAACATATAGCAGATTTGTGTTGCTTTTATTGCACTGTACTAAAAATCCCAACTTTTCCAGAAACAGCGTTTGTAAGTTATGAGAGTACATAAGTGAAGTGTGGGCCATGTACAGATCGGATTTAATGGGCTAAGAAAGGAAAGCAACAAAAAATGAGAGCAGAAAATACATGGAAAGCAAGAGTGGAGAATCAGTGAATGGATGTTTTTGCTGCTATACTGCAGTGATGGCTGCATCGGTGTGGAAAATGAAGCGGTGCGTTTATATTTAACATGTCTAACACATTCTATTTATGGGATGCAAATAGAGCCAGGCACACAATGGGTACGGCATACAAAATACTCACACATACACAGGAGGAAATGATGGGAAAAAATACTGAAAAGGTGCTGCATTGGAAATGTGTTAGTCCCAGAAAGCCTCTCCGACAATTTCCTGTCAGAAGAGATGGGCTTGGGATAATCTAACACCACCAAAACAACTATCAGAGAAAACGGAGGAATATGAAAAACATGTACATCCTAATTTCTCATTTTATTAATTAATAGTGCAAAGCCTTCATTATAGTGTTTACATCATGCTGATATTAATGAGACTATAGGACGGATCCATCTACATACATGTATTTCCTTTTTAATTTATTGGCTCATTTACTTTAGGAGCCACACTGTGTTAATGAAACTAAAGAACTAATTTTCTCCCTCACTCCATCCGTCCTTCAGTGAAAGAGAAGGAAGACCTCCATCCAGACTTGGAGTCTCAAGGGATAAATGATGACACCTTCTGTGAATACAGGTACGGGAACTCTTAGGAATGCTGTAACCTCATTAAAGCATGGTTCAATATTCATAGTGTTACTAATAATTAGAGATAGGTCTGAGAACTGATTGGCTGAATCAAAGCTATTGGAAATTTCTCAATATGGACAAAAGACCATTCCTATCTGTTGAATTCCACACGAATACACCAAGTTATTGTGTTAATTATGCTGTTTGGCACATATAGCCCACTGTTAATAGAGATTTACACTTGATTTCAAGTTGATCACACTCAGATTCCTATACAGTGGTAGTAACAAAGGGCTTGTGATGACTACAGCACAATTCTTTTGAGTTGCTGATAATACAAAAGTGTGCTATTTTTGATGTTTGATGCCCTGCATGTAAACGTTTTATTCAAGAATGCCCTGTAAAGGAAGTGTTTCTTAGGAAGCCATGTTATCATCAGTATCACTGTAAAGAATTTTGAATCCAGAACAATATATGTCCAGTCCAAACACTCCAAGACCAGGGTTGAGAAACACTGCTCTAAACAACATTGTTTACAGCTTATTTATGAAGAAATGTTATAAAAGCACAGCTATTAACTTCAATGTAATTGTGATTTTATTTTTATAAAAGTAATAAGCCACAGTGATTTACCACAGTTAACATGCCTAATAACTCCATGGTAACCATCGTTTTCTTGTACTGTCCTTTTCTTTCCTGTGGTTCAAAAGAGAGCCTAATGTTCATGAGCTAAACGTGGACCAGCAGGCCGGCTCCAGCTCAGGACACGTTACAAGCTGAGTGACAAAAACCACGTATGTCAATAAGCAACAAACAGGAAAACACCCCTTTGTTGCACTCATGCCTCTGCGCCACTGAATAAGTGCTGTTATTTTGCAGTGCCTTGTGGGTAGCAGGGCTGAACGATTCAGGAAACATTGTTAAGTTGTGACATTTCTGACCAATATTTTATCATTATTTCTACATAGAGACTAGAAACTCACTGGAGAAAAAAAAACGAAAAAAAAAAAAAACAAGTGAAACCTTCTTACGTCTAGTTCAGAGGCTTTCAAACTGTGGGGCGCACCCCGGAGTGAGACAGGAACGAACTGAAATTGCTAATTAATTTAGCACAGGTTTAGTATATTTTATAATAAAGAGTCAACATTAGGGTCAGGTCATTTGTTTTTAATTCATACGCTGCTGTAGTTTGCATACTGACAAGGTTGTTATAGTTGAGGTGGGGTCTCAGAGGAAAGCGTTAGTATACCTCTGGTCTAATCAATGTCTAATATTTCTCATTATGGATTTTTAAGAATGAAATAAGTATATTCAATATATTGTTTTAGGATTGTTCTGGTATTAATAGATTTTATCTGGTAAAAATGTCTCATTTGTTTGGAAGATTATTAGATTTTCAAGTGGATAATTCTACTTAATTTGAAAAACATCCAGTGAAAAATCACTTCAAATGAGTAATTGTTTGAATAATCTGAAAATCCTGTCACAGACTGATAATGAGAAATAGAGATGTACTGATTAGATATAAGATGATTTCCACTGCATTTGGTATTATCTGAAGTCCTTAAACATGGAATGCAGTTTAGTAATTAGCATAAAATCTGCACATTAAAACTTGCAAGACACTATTATATAAGGGATGTAATGTATAAAAAAATAAATACAACACAAGTCAAATGATTGGACACACTCAGTCCGGGAGGGTTTCCTTTGTTTTTGGCCATTTTCCACATGTTGTGAATGTACAGCACCAGTCAAAAGTTTGGAAGTCTTCTCATTCAATGGTTTTTCTTTGTTTTTTGTTGTAAATGAATGTGGAAGACATTAAAACTATGAATGAACACATATTTGCTTTGATGACAGCTTCACACACACTCTCTCCGTTCTCTCAGTCGGCTTCATGAGGTCGTCACTTGGAACGGTTTTCAGTGAACAGCTGTGGCCTCGTCGAGAGTTAATCTGTAGAACCGCTCCCTTCTTAATGTGTCTGAGACCATAACTTGTGTTGTGCAGAGGTAGGGACTGGTACACAGTTCTCTACAGAGACTAGCTCTACTCCACCAATCACTGATGAGGAGGTGTGTCCACACTTTTGACTGGTAGTGTACCTGTTCTTTCACAGTAACCCATCCACGTTGTGATTGCGATGCGGAAGCGATGAATCGTTCAGCCCTAGTGAGAAGCTGGCCTGATGTGGTAGGAATTAGGAGTAATTGCATCACTGTTAAATTGAAACCATTTTTGTTTGATTTGGAATGGAACGAAGCTGCGTCTGCCCAGTGCTCAGCAGGAGATGATTTTTTGGGGGAAGAGGAAGGCTGGAGGTGAGGGGGGAGGGCATCTGGTTTAATTGAAAGCCACTCATCTCCAGGGCAGCGATATTCGTGTTCGTTTCATTAATCTTTCAGTGATCCAATTCATAACAGCCTCTCTGAGAGCCCTCTGTGTGCACTCACAAACGCAGCAATGCACTCATTCCAAACTGTGGACGAGCTGAGGCTTGAATGGTGTGATACACTGCACTCTACATGTCCAAAGGCTTGTAGACAACCCTTTATCATCAGTCAATTCAGAACCACAGTGTGTCTAATCTCTGGAGAAACGCATGAACTGAATTGGGGCACTCTTGAGCAGCTGCACACGAACCCTAAGGTCACCATGGTCCATGCAGAGCGTAAAGGGGGGTGTGATGGAGCTCCATCCAGTGCTAAATCATCTTTCAACACAGAACCCAATCTCATTCATGTTTGTGTGGCAGAATACCACCAGTTCCTCACAGTCGATTTTTTACAGAGACAAGGGGGAGCTCTTAACGGCCTTAAATTCCAGACGCAACACTGACTCGGGTGTCCACAGATCTTTGGACATATGTAAACTAGATCTTGCACGCGCCTCAGAAACATCTCATGCAGCAGCTCACGCTGCGTATTCACCTCGAAGAACACTTTCACAAATCTTCAGCCTTAATATTTCCCCCTCCACAAATCAAGCTAAATGAAGCTTCCCGCGGAGTCAGAGGCAGGTGCTGCTGTTCGCTCTCGAACACCTGCCGCTTCCCAGTGGGAGAGGGAGAAGCCAGGAGGCCTGCAGCCCACTGTACAACCTATTATTCATTTGCAGACTAGAAAGAAAAAGTTGTACGGGCCTGTTCATACTTCTCAGGAACACTCTGCACTTCTCCTTTGACTCTGGTTTATAATTCTGTGGGGACTACAAGAATAAAGGTGAATACCAGTGTCAGCGCAGAGAAGCGAATCAATATAAGACTCTATGTTACGTCTAAAGCCAGCCCTTGAAAATTCACCAAGAACCTTCTGACTGAAGACGTCAATCCTACAGCCAGGATCCGACCCTTGACTGGAGACCTTTAGTGAAAGAATCAAACATGCACTGACGCCAGATGTGGTCAGTCCGCGTAGACGTGTCAAAACTTTACTTCAGAAGCTGACACTAGAAGTCAATAATAATAATTTTTCACAGTGTGTGGGTTGGTGGGCTCCAGATGCTCAGAATGTGTCGACTTTCTTAAACAAACACGTGATTAGAAATCTTCACTCAAACGTGTGCCCAGACCCAGTATAGAATTAAAGTATTTTACATAACGTGTCACAATAATGATAGATATGTTCTTATTACCTGCCCTTAAGGCACTTTCAGGCGGACTGCCTTCACAGTGTTCAGCTGATGCTCTTATCCAAAGCCACTTAGAGGCAGCTGTAGTGTATTTTTGCCAAACAACCCTGTCTTACTCACATTTATGATGCACACAAACTGGCACTGCCTTGAATGGTGCTTTCCCACTGCATGGTACCTACTCGGCTCTGATTTGTTCCTGTTCAGTATCAGATCTGGTACTGTGTGTATTCCTTGCTCATGTGTAGCTCCAAGCGATTAGAGACTAAACCGTGAAAACCATACAATCATGTAAAGCTGTGAGAGTGGCCAGAGAGACGTATTAATCACCACAACATACAGACGTCCATCACAAGCTCGGCATCTGTAAAATGTGCAGAGGTCACTAAGCAAAAAGTGAATATGCAACAAAAATAAAAAATAAAAACAATACACGAACACACGTGAATAAACCTAACATTCCCACTGCTGTTGTGGTTTTCAAACCCTGCGGTTCCTGTTACAGACAGGGTTCTACAATGTCAACAGCCATATTTTGCTGAGAAGCCGTGCTAAATGAAGAAGCAGCCGTAGAGTCAAGCAGGTACCATGCAATGGAAATGCGCCCGTAGATTTATATCTTTGATGCGTGACTGTCATTCCAGTGTAAAAGAGATCTATGCATAATGTATTGCTTCTACGTAAATATATCCATTCAGGCTCCCATTACATACAAAAATGAATACGTTTGTACCCAGCGATGTAACCCTCACCACCCACCCACTTCTGTGGGTGAGGATTTTAAACAGATTGCGTCCACTAGAGGGCGCAGCTCAGACTCAGAACATTCTGACAACAACAAACACACTGTGCATCTGTGAGTGAGGCGTGAACTGTTGGCAACACTGCCCCCATAATGTCCAGCAGAATCTGTGCCCTCAAGCTTTCAGCAAACTGGCTCAAATACAGAGAGAATGACCAAAGCGTATGGACAGCATCCATACACATATTTAACAATGAGCATAAATAAGGCTTTACAGGTGTCCGAGCAAGAGCAGTTGTTTCCCTGTCACTAAGACCTGCCTAAGAGGCATTAGTTCTTACTACATCCACAAGGAGAGAAGGCAGGGCATGTCCCTAGCCTTTGTTAGCTTTGTTGTGAGCTTAACTTTGGGCAGAGCAAGTGAAGAAAGAGTGTTCTCACCTCCCTCAACCTCCTCTGAGCAAGGCACCTAACCCCAACTGCTCCCTGGGTGCTGGGATGGCTGCCACTGCTGCATGTGTGTGTATGTGTGTGTGCTACCACAGATGGGTTAAATCCAGAGGCACAATTTTGTCACATTGTACAGTGACGGTGACAATAAAAGCATGTTCACATCTACATACATCACTAAAGCATTTTTAAATATTGTAAATGGTACTTTTAACTTTAACTTTTACAGCTTCAAAAATCATTATGATGCTCCACTGAGCTGGAATACGGAGAATAGAGCCTCTATCATTGCTTCTACAGGCTCAGCACAGCAGAAACTGCACTGTGTATCATGTAGAGGACGGTAGTTTAACGTAAACCCTGATCTTCCACGATGGAGTCACCTAATTTAGACGTGTAGCGAGCTCATTTGGGTTTGTTCTCAGTGATTATTGTGGGTGGGATTAAACGTGCTTGTTTGTCTTCGAGTGTGGGGCGAATAATTCAGCGACTGAGCCCATGTAAAGCAAAGGCTTTGAGTAATCATTCAGCGCATGTAAACACTTCATGACCTTCAGCACTTGCCATAAGCTGATTTTGGCCTCTAATCAGGGAACGGCTGCACGCAAACACAATCAATGACGGCGGACTGCAGGGGTGAGCCACACACTCTTATTTGTAGTTGGCTAACGGGCTCCTACCAGCTTTACACTCTTTAGATATCATTCCTATCAAACCAGGAGCAGCAGCATCAGCCCTCAAGCGTCGGCAATGTCCAGAGACTTTAGACCTGGTTTAAATCACTGTAGATTCCTCACTTCAAAAACAGGAGTTTAGATTTAAAATCGTTTTCATTTTCTTTCCATTTGTTTATTCCTCTGTTATTCCTATTGTTTAACTGTTTGGGAGTGTGTTTTACACAGAGTCCTGGCCTCTTCTATTGGGACAGCCTTAGCAAAATTGGCGTAAAAAGTGACCAAAAACAGACCAAGAAAAACTACAAAACTCCCAGAATCCTTCAACCACAGACAAACCCTAGATTCCCGTTTTGAACTCTGAAGTGATGCTTTTATTATTCAGCTAATGGTATCTGCTTTTTCTGTGTGTGACGTGCTCATAACAGCATTTACGGTGCCTCAGAGAGTCAAAGCCTAATTAAGGAACCCACAAACACAGAGGCATTAAGAGAGAACACGTTCCTTGATGCTAATTTGTGTTTGGCCTCAAGGTTTTCATGTCCTACTTTAACATTTCTGTTCTCCTTATTACAGCAAGTGTTCTTTGTTAATGTCTTGACACTTGTTTGCTTGTTAAATACGGTTGTGTTTTGACTCTGTGGGCCACCGTATACATTAAACAGTACAGCACCACCCACACTTCCAGGAGCACTTCACTTAGTCTGTGCTGTGACATACACACACATATATTTCGTATGTGTATAGGAGACCTACCCCTGCCCTTTAGGCCTTGTTCATGCAGGCAGCTCAAATCAGAGTTCTCTGCACATCTGGTCTGAGTCAGACAGATGTTCTTTTATGGTTATGAACAGCCAAAAGCCACATGAAATCAGATTATTACTATTATTGTTATTATTATCATCTGATTCACTCCACATTTGTGGGTAGTTTTAAATCAGATTCAAATCAGATCTCTGAATAGGTTCAATTAAACGATCAGATTTCCTGTGCTTACTTGTGGCTGTTTATTTTTCTTGATAACCATCACAGCTACGCCAAGGAATATGACCACAGATCAGATTTCATCAGCATCAAACTGCAACAGGGACAGTGGCTCTAAAAATCAGATTTTAGACCTTAATCCAGATTTGACCTGCAGTGTGAACAAAGTCTCAGTGGATTTTCTCTTTCTCACTTAACTCCTCACTAGTTCAGCCCACTCTCTAGGTCTTAAGGGAGCCCCCAGAGAAGAGCCTTAGACCAGTGCCCTGTAGCTCCAACCCTGTGTTTAATAGAGTTAAAGCCTGTGTGACACCTATGAGCTGTGTTCACTCATCTGCCCCTCCTTACTCCTCTTTTCACTCAGCGACAACGATGAGAAGCCCCTGAAGGGCAGTCATCACTCCCTGACCGGGGACATGAAAGGAGAGGACAGCGGGGACAGCATAGTGGACTACGGCGAGGAGGACGGCCACTTTAACGAGGACGGATCTTTCATTGGAGAGTACGGAGGACGCAAGGAGAGAGCCTCCACCGAAATCAAAGCTACCAATCAGAGCTCAGCGTGAAAAAAATAATAATAATAACAAAATAAAATATTGGCCCATAAATTATACCTGGACATTGCTTGCAGGAATCTGGCCAAAAGGAGGAACAAAAAGGGAATAACAGCAACAGATAAACAACAATGAAAAACAAAAATGACCAACAACAAAACTGATATTACCCACCCACAGCGCTTTTGGGTATTTTTTTTCTTTCTTTTTTTTTTTTTTTTTAAGAATTGTATGTTTATTGTATGTTGGTGTTTCAGGACACTGTTACAATAAGAATAAATTAATTAATGAACAAATTTTTTTAAGAGTTCAAAAATAAAATGGTAATACTTTGGGAATAAGTTTAGAATTTTTGGAAAATGAAGAAATATTTAATTTAACAGGTCAGTATTTCTATATTAAAGTCAATATTTCATGAATAAAATGGCAAATTTACAAGAACTTATTATGCCATAATTTCCAAGAAAGGTCAGTGTCATGACTTAAATTATATAGCCATTACTTTACTTCAAATATTGCAACAATTCCGAATTAGAGACCTTATATTTCAAAAGTAAACATTGTGAAATTTGAGAATAATACTTTTATTTTGTAGCAGGCTCCCTGAGTTGTGTTGTGGTCGTCCACAGGATCATGCTTATATTATTTTTTACAGCTTAGATTTTGTGCATACTGTAACCGTTCAGTCATTTTCCGCTGTAAATATTTGCGTCAGGTGTTTTGTTCTTTGTTTTTTTGTATTTGTTGCAAATCCGTACAGACTTGGGAGCTTCCTACATTGTATTTCTCTCTTTTCTGTTTGTTGTAAATGCGTTTGTGTGTATTGCTGATGAAAGATGAGAGGAGGAAAGTGAACGGAAACACTTCTGTTTTTATTTGTTTAGCTCTGTGATGTTCTTTCACATCCGTCCTGTTTTCTGAAACCTTTTTAATAACTCGGGCTTAGTTTTGTTTTTTCTTCCAACTGAGGCAAATATTAGACATTTTCTCTTCAGATATTCGTTCATTAAATATTCTTTAATATGTTTTCGACAGCGTTGTTCATTAAATTATTTCCCATTTCTAAAGAGAGGTCACAGAGTGGGTTGTATATATGAAACGCTAAGAAATAAAATTGCTTATAAACATATCCATCTCTGATAACAAACCTCTCTGGCCATTTAAACCGCTATAAATCTGTGTACAACACTCGTTCTTAAGCTCGCTCTATTGACCCATACATGACACGCTGGCCATATACAATGGATCAGCACATGAAGCATAACTAATGTCCAAGAACCCTGCATCTCCATTGGTGTTTTCTACATCATTTAAAAAACAAACATAACAAAACAAAAACACCAGCTGCTCTTTACACTGTGTGAAAAATTTATACTAAACGTTAAAAACATTTTTACCTTGTGTGGTAAAGTGATCATTTTTTGAGATGCATGTTTTTTGGACAGCGATGTACAGTCTGTCTTTAGTTTCATCAACTGGGCTTTTAAGACCAAGAGTATTTGTGTAGAGACCCATTCTCTTCAAGTAGATGCTCAGTTTCTGGAATCAGTGTGTCAGAAAGCATATCTTAGAATGGTGGATTTCCTTGAAATATTTACTTGATATTTCAACATAAATGCATTCTTAAAAAATATCAGCTTCAGTTCTGATGAAACATCTTGAAATATTTTCTTACACGCTCAAGATCTGGAGACAGTCAAAAGAATGAATTTCAGAAGAGTGTTAATAAATCTAAGCAGTGTGTCTGTATCCCAAGGCAAATTTAAAAGCCTCGTTTACAGATGCTGAGTTAATATTTGGACGCACTGCTCTTAGAAACCAAGAAGGAGAAATAAACACAGAAATGGGCTTCAGAACCTTTCACCTCAGGGTCAGAACCAACACAGTGTTTAGGTCAGAAGTCTGTTTTGTCCAGAGGAAGTTTCTAATGACCACGAAAACCACAAAAACTTCATGGACTGATCCACTGACTCCTTATTTCTGGGGTTGCAGCTCTGAATCATTATTTTATGTGCCTCTGGACACACACACACACTTTGCCTTTGTCTAACGGAATATGTATTGTGTAATGGTTCAGACGCCTCTGAGTTAAAGCCACTGAGCAGCTTCTCTGTACCCATGTTTGTGTTTGCATGTTTATGGTTGTTGAATGACATTTGTGCGCAGAATTGACATTAAATTTTATTACTTTTCTTCATGTTTGTTTTCTCTGTCCCAAAGTAAACTCAAATCACAGTGATCTGTATTAGCTGATAAATGCTGCTATTGATTCCTCTGGTCACAAGATGAGGCTCTGGTTTTGAAGCTAAGAGATTTTAGGGACTTAAATTAGTTCATACCTTTACTCTGTGAGTATCAATAACAGCCTAAGATTTTCAAAAGATGTTTCAAACAAGTCCAAATCAGCTCATGATTCACTGAATACCAAAAAAAAAACCTTTGAATCACAAGTTGCTTCAAATTCATGATTCACTGGAAATCACTGGAGTCTTTATTCAATGGAAAACGAGTTTGAGTTGAGTTATGAGAAGTGAATTTAAATCTCATGTCACTATAAAGTGAGCCCAGATGATTTATATATGGCTTACTATAAATCAAATATGGATGCAAATCCAATGTGGAACCTGTTTAGTTTCCATTCATTAACCTAAACATAGCACAACAAGTAAGGAAATGTGTGTTTGGTAGATTATTTCTTGGTTGTAACAATGCTTCTTGGCAATAAATCTTATATCGTTGGAGCCTGTTAATGTCCCTTTGAAATGGTGCCACATTTGTAAGGAACATGGGTTGTGCCCATGAAAAATTAGCCAAATCCTCCCGGCCAAGGCCTAACAGCTTAGTTTGTGTGATGGTGTGGGGCGGCATCTCCCTCACTGGAAAAATGAGGTTTGGCGTCATTGGAGGCTTCTCAATGCAGAAAGATATCGAGATGAAATTCTGCAACCAGTGGCAATCTCATATCTCCACAGTCTGGGACCGAACTCTATCCTCCACGATGACAACGCTCGCCCCCCCACAGAGTGGGGTTTATCAGAGACTACCTCCAGTATTTGTGAGTGGAGAGAAGGGAATGGCCTACCAGCTCCTGACCTCAAACCCATTGAATACTTATGGAACAGCTAGGACGTGCTGTTGGTGCAAGACTCACCAACACAACCACGGTGGTTGACTTGCGACAAATGCTGGTTGAAAAATGCCATCCCACAGCAGTGTGTGACCAGGCTGGTGACCAGTGTCAGGAGGAGGTGTGGCTGTGTAAGGTTCTTCTACACGCTACTGAGGCTCCTGTTTGTTAAATGAATAAATTGTTAAATCGCCAATACGTCTTGTTTCTTCGGATTTCAATCATCCAGACACCACACACCAAACGAGGCAATGGCAGAATAAGCTGATTAATATTGGCAGGGAGGATTTGGCTCATTTTTCATGGGCACAACCCACATACTCAGCTCTACCGCTCATCCCACAAATTCATGTTCCTTACAAATGTGGCACCATTTCAAAGGGACATTAAAAGGCTCCAACGGTAAAAGATTTATTTCCAAGTATTGTTACAACAACGAAATAAACTACCAAACACACATTGCCTCACTTTTTGTGCTATGTTTCGTTTTTAACATTTCAGTTCATTTCTACAGACATAAATAACTTCCAGAACCAGAGAAGTTTGTTCCCAGCAGGAACCAAGGAACAGTAGTTTCTTCGGTGTGAACTGTGATGGTGTCCATGTGTGTTTCAAATCAAAAGAAGCTCCAGAAAAATCACAGAGCCTCAAATAAAGTGTTACTGTGCATTAGAGCTGGACACGTGTAACATGGTCATTTTCAGTGTGTTACATTGCCCTCAGTGGTATGCTGGGTAAAAGACCAGAGAACCAGATGTGTCTGTGTAATGTTTTGTTCTGAAAAGTGAAAATTGAAAATAGGAAATTTAAAAGAAAAGGCTCTGTCTGAGTTTTCTAGTGCTGTGTTCAGGCCGTTTTTCTCTGCTGTTCTCAGTGATCAAAAACTCAGGGTGGCTATGAAACCACACTTCCAAATATTTAAACTATAACAAAGAATTCAGCAACATTTACACATGTACCATGTCACTATGATCTGACCCCAGTGTGAACAGTGGATAAACCATGACCCTGTTCATATGGATTTGGTGCCGGGGCTGAATCCAAACACAGCAACAATTGACATGAGCAACTCCGACCTGAACAGAACCAGATCAATACCAGAGTTTATGAGAAACAAACCTTAGTCAAGGCACAAATTACCGGGATGAGAGTCTGGGTCGAAGCTCTAGTAGAACATATAGTTTTGTTATATGATGGTTTCAGGTGTTTAGGATTAATGGAGGCATTGTTATGAGGCATATGATCTGATGTTTGAGTCAAGTGTAAATTAGGGATAAATTGTCGCAGTGGAAAAGCTTAACCATGGGATAAATTGAACAAATCCACGATCAGATTTTGTTTGGGTAATAAATCAGTAAGTTCCAGAAAATAAATAAACAAAAATTATTTAGTAGATGATTAAAAGTTACTTTATAGATGCCATCAGCAAAATTGCTCTGTGTGCCTCTGTAAACACCTGTTTAAAAAGCTGCATTACAGCCCTCTAGCTCAGAATGGCTTTGTTGGGGTGGTTCTCCTGCTTGGTCACCAGAGATCACATTGACTAATGTATTAGTGCATTGGTCAGGATTCGGGGTGTGTGCCCCTTGTGGCTATACAGGTGAACTACAAGGCTGTCATGGCTGAAGGGAGGACGAGGAGGTGGACATACATGCAGGCAACACATTATTTACAAAACAAACAGCACACAATATGAAAACAGACATGAGCAGGAGAGGCGGAAAACAAACTAGACTCAACTGAACAGAACTAAACAGGAAACAGCCATGAACTGGTGTAAACACACGTAAAATACTCAAACACTGAAACACACATCTACACACAAGGCCAGACCAGAGAGCACTGAAATCAAAGGGGTTTAAATACACAAGCACAGACTAGGAACAGGGAGAGATAATGAGAGGGCAGGGCAACAAAGGAGACACAGGTGAGAACACTGATTACAAGGTGATTACTAGTGCAGAGGCAAGGGATGAACAGCAAAGCCAAAAGAGCCTTTATAAACACTGCATCGTCAAAGTTAAAAAGTTCAGTTTAGCTGGCGATGGCTGGTTTCACGGTTGGCCATCGGGTTGCCTTTGTTTGTGCTGTTCCTTTAAAATGGCAGTTTCACTGATTTTCAAAATTCCTGCATAATTAAATGGGAAGTCATTTAGAGTGGGTTGTTATGAAATGAAGAGTTTAATGAGTTTTGGCTCTAAAAACTGAAAGTCATTACATTAAATAGTTATGAAAATTGCACCTGGTGCTGAGGAAATAGTTCCCAAGGGAAACAAGGGAGGGGGTTGTTTGTTTGTGTGTTTTCATTTGCTTTACAATTGTCGATATACACTGAACAATTACTGGATTAGGAACACCTTCCTTGTATTTACACTCACTGTCCATGACCTGGTGGTGGTGTGTTAGTGTGTGTTGTGCTGGTGCGAGTGGATCAGACACAGCAGTGCTGCTGGAGTTTTTAAACCCTGTGTCCACTCTCTGTCCACTCTGTGAGACACTCCTCCCTCGTTGGTCCACCTTGTAGATGTAAAGTCAGAGACAGTAGCTCATCTGTCGCTGCACAGTGTGTGTCGATCATCCTCTAGTCCTTCATCAGTGACACAGGACACTGTCGGCTGGGTGTTTTTGGTCAATGGACTGTTCTCAGTCCAGAGACTGAGGGGTTTAAAAACTCCAGCAGCACTGCTGTGTCTGATCCACTCCCACCAGCACAACACACAATTACTACATTATGGGGTCCTGACTATTGAAGGGTGGGATGGAATGAGAATTAAAAAGTATGCACAATTACAGCCTGTAATGGTAGAACTACAAAAGGTCACCTGTGAGGGCAATGGAGCTGATAAAATGGACAATGATTGACCTATTTATTTATTTATTTTTTTTGGTCTAAAATGGTTCTGTGTGTTGAAAAAGGACACAAGGACGAGTCTGAGATGCTCACAGTAGTGGTAAAGGAAAGGGAACCAGACATCCACCTCTTAAATCTCACTCAAAGTTATTACACTATAATGGTTCTGAACACACAGCTGATGCCTGAGACAAAGATTTATGATGCTGTAAATTGTGTGGCCTAAAACAATTTTAGAATCCATTGATGTTGGAAGGATACATGCTGTGCGTTGTGGGCAAAACATCCCTGAAAAAATAATTTTATTTGAAACCATTTCAACTCATGAATTTTACATGAGCATTGATTCCAATGATGATATGAAGCGCTTGAGGCAGGTGGAGTTCACAGGTGGTGGTGGAGAGGGGAAAAAAAGATTTAATTGTCTTGTAGACACAAAGACACCTGGTTCCAGTCACCACCACTGTAAGAAACTTAGACTTAGAAGCTAAGCTTCTCTACAGTCAGCCATTTCACACCTAAACACTCTCAATGATTGCTCACATCAGAAGCATTCTGCTTTTACCACTGTGTAACTAGAACTGGATTCCTGTATTCTGACAAGCTGTGTACTGGAGAAGTAGTGAAGCATAGCAAAGACAGCACTGATGTGTGAAGTAGCAGGAGAAGAGCAGGTACAGTCCTCATCAGAAAACTCTGGGCTTGAGTCCTTGGAGAAACACTGGAAAAACCTGAGCCATGTCCTTGAGAAGTACAGTTACATTCCTGTTGCCCCGCAGCTGTGCACCATTAATCCTGAGTTGTAATAAGAAAGTAACATGAAAAATGGCTACAATTTTTTGGGTTAAGGTTTATGGAAGCCTTTTGAAGACAAGTTGAAATTATGAGTGTGTGTGACATAGATCACCGAGCTCGCTCCTGTCCAATCTGGAAATACGAGTCTCAGACAGCAAAGGAGTTTGAATTTTTCGACTGGAAAAAGTGTGATATGGCTCTTATTGCTCACACCATTCAGACAGAATTAGTTTTCCATGGGGAGGTGAGGAAATGCAATCTACTCCAGGACATCTGTCATATTTATGACTGATTCACACTGCTTAAGAAACGTGCTAGAAACAATGGCGGCCATATTTATGTCATTTCATCACGGTTAAACATTCTAGCTTATTTCATTTACCCAACTATCTATCATGCTGTCTTATGTGAATAGCATTGGTAGTTCCTCATTAGCATTATTATTTGTTCATTTGTTTACACCCAGAAGACAACATAAATAAATAAACTTTCTATCATTTTACATTTTTACATAAAACATCGCAACTTAATACAAGCCACAGAGAAAGTACATGGTTTTTTCAGCTCTTTCATATTTCAATGTGCTTCTCCTCAGAACTGGAGAGCACTGTACAGCCATCGGTCCACACAGGCTCATAAAGTGTCACAAAGTGTTTTATGCAGTTACTTTTACAGTAAAAGTTCATTTAAACGAGCACTACTATGTAGCATTTTATTACCTTAAAATGACAGCTTCAAAATAATTGTGATGCACCTCCAACATGTAAGAAAAATAGTGCAGCTCTCAGAGCTGTGCCAAGCTGGTCCCTCAAAAACTTGGAATCTACTGGGTGGAGAACTCTCATGAGAACTGTGTAACACTTTACCGCTCACAAGCGTTTAGCTCGCTACAAGAAGACTATATCTGTTTTCCTGATACGGACATTATGGCAGAGGCTGGAGTAAGGAAGAGAGAGAGAGAGAGAGAGAGAGAGAGAGAGAGAGAGAGACTGTACAATACTGGACTGACTTTACTCAGTGGAAGGGGCTGAGAGAGACAAGACAGATGCTTTCTTCTGTGTTGGACTAGTAAGTAATAACCTGTTGTTGCTCTTTCTTGATGTGTTGCTGTACTAGTGAGGTCAGGTTTTTGAGAGTTACCAACATGTTACGACAGTTTTATAATCAGGTTTTTGAAATTTACAGATGAAAAAAGGCCAGTGCTAGTTCCTGCTAACTTTAGCCAGATAAGCTCACTTTTTAGCATTGGATATCAATTCTGGTAATAAGTGTGTGTGTTTATCACTGCAGTGCCCTGAGTGAGTTTATAACAAAAAACCCAGGAGCCGGTCATGACCAACGTGTATATCCATAGTCTCAGAGAGAGAGAGAATGTGAAATGACTACACTCTTGTAAAAAACTTTAGATGACCTAGGACCCCATGATCAGAGACGGCACCAAAACCAGGGAGATGGAGAGATCTGAATGGATTGTTTATATTAAAAGCATGTATCTCCAAAAAGCTACACTTTTCCAGGAACAGGAAAAAACTGCATTTCTCTGACAGTAAAGCTAAACCACAGATAATGGGATTTATACCCATCACAGCATAGAAATGTTATTATTGTGATTAATTATAGCCGCGCTGCTCTAATATTTCACGTGAGTGAACAGGTAATCATCAGTTAATCGTCAGTTTGATGGAGTGCTCTAGTAACCAATGGAGAAACTTGTTAAAGAAACATTCTTCAGCTTTTCATTGGTCATTTTGATATTAGCTGCTGTGAACAGAGAGATTAATTCTCACATTTAACATGTGTAAAAAAAAAAAGTGAAAACTGCTAAAAATGGAGATATTCCACACATGAACTAAAATAAGAAGCTCAGGTACTGGTGTGAAAACAGAGTGGTAATGTGCGGAGAAGAGAGAAGAGGAAGTAGAGTCAGGGGGAGTCCATTAAAAGCCTGTGAGGTCACTCTGGGACTCTGGGGGGGGGGGCAGGAATACACTCTGGAGGGGGCGCCAGTCCTTCACAGGGCAACACACATTCACTCACTCACTCACACCTACGGACACTTTTTTAAGTCGCCAATCCACCTACCAATGTGTGTTTTTGAACTGTGGGAGGAAACCGGAGCACCCGGAGGAAACCCACGCAGACATAGGGAGAACACACCACACTCCTCACAGACAGTCACCCGGAGGAAACCCACGCAGACACAGGGAGAACACACCACACTTCTCACAGACAGTCACCCGGAGGAAACCCACGCAGACACAGGGAGAACACACCACACTCCTCACAGACAGTCACCCGGAGGAAACCCACGTAGACACAGGGAGAACACACCACACTCCTCACAGACAGTCACCCGGAGGAAACCCACGCAGACACAGAGAGAACACACCACACTCCTCACAGACAGTCACCCGGAGCGGGAAATTTTGTTCTACTGTATGTGATAAATACACTCCAGGATTATATACTGTGTTATAGTATGTGATTAATAGTCTGGGATTGTTTCAATTGTTATATAGCTTGGGATTAATATAACCTGAGGTTATTTATACAGTTTTGGGCTTTGTAGATGTGAAGCATCCCATGAAACATGTTTGTAAATAACATCATAACCTCCCTACCTCCTGTACATTTATAACTTACATGTATGGATTACCCACAAGGGGGTGCAAATGTTATTTGTCACATATCTGGATTTGTATTAATACAGTAGATAATAGCCACCAGAATCTTTCCTGATGTGGGACTGGTCTGGACGGGGCTAAAATCTGAGCAATGGCAGTAAATAATTATCCCTATTCAGTTAAACACAATGAAACTCTGACTCTCATTCTGCTGTAGGTTAGAACAGTGGAAACCATTTACAAATGCTGCTAATTACTGAGCATTTTGTTTTACACAAGGGCTATTCTTTCCTAGCATCTGTCACAAATAGCATCAGTAATCAACGTGTTCGGAGCCCACCTGCTTTGAGTGAGAGAGTTTTTACTTAATGAAGCTCTCCACAAGTCTCTTCCTGAGAACCAGAAAAAAAGTGGAGAATCACTGAGCGTCCAATTGGTGGCAGTGGATTATTGTAGAAGAAACGAGAGGCGGTGAGCAGCTCATAAAAGAACATTCAGTGAGGTGTGGGTCTCTGAACACTCGCCTCATTGACCCTCATTATAAAGACCCCCGCGATTCAGTAGGGGTTTAACATGAACCACACAATGCATCACTCAGTGCATCGCTCTCTCAGCTTTAGATTAAAGTGAGGGAACACAGTGTTCCTCTGAGCAAGAGCCACAACTGTTTCATTCGGGTTAGTCTTATAGTTTGAGATAAATATAATCCAGATTTATAGTTACAGTTCACCTTAAAGCTTGTTATTTTATGTGACCCATTTTAAAGTCAGGACTAATCACAACCTTGTGTTAAACCTTCTCCTACTGACAGAATGGTACAGAATCCCTGAAGGGCACAATGAAAAAAAAAAAATTACACTATGTTCCTGGGAATAGGTTCCACCTTATTTCTTTTTTTCTGCCGGTTTAACACAACAGAAACATATGATAAAATATTTCTAGAATAATTTGTACAATTTTAGCTATTAAAAGCATAATTTTATTTTCTATTTTTTCCTGCCTATTGTGAGGTGAGCACTAAGGGGAAAAAATTCAATGGCTAACACTTAGCATGTTTTTACTAGTTTTGACCAGTACCCAGTTTTGACCAAAACACTGCCCACGGCCGAAACACGTGCAAACAGCCACAGGAGAGACAAAATGTTCAGCTATTTTTAATTATAAACATAAACGTTTGTGTTTCTGCTGTGGGCAGTGTATTGAGTTTGACTGCTCCCTTGTGGTCAAAGCTGGTATCACATGCAAGTTCTTAGCACTTAGCCCTTAATTTGTTTCCCCTGTTTCCCTGCTGGTCAAAGCTGGAATAGCATGCTAATTCTTTAGCTCCTAGACCCTGAGGGGTAACCGAAAAATAACCTGCTGGTCAAAATTGATATAACAGTTTTTTACTGTACAGGCAGAAACAAACATGTGGAACTTAGTCTCAGGAAATTGTTTAAACTTTTATTTTCACTGTGTCCTCCACAGCTTCAGTAAAATAGAGATCATCACTGAGTGGATTTATTTATAAACAGCCTCAGTGCAAAGACACCATTTAATCATTGCTTCCAATGTTCCACATTCACCAAGAGAACTAAGCTTCATAATTTTATATTCATCTGTTTAAACTGGTACATCGCTGTGATTGGAGAGGCTCAGATTTCAGAGTTAAAAGGAGGGGTTCAAAAACAGTAATCAGCAAAGCATCGTGGCTCAGAATTCAGGCAACAAACGTACAGTGGCCTGCAAATGTGTTCATACCCCTTTGAACTTTTTCACATATTGTCACCTTACAGCCATGAGCTTAAATGTATTTTATTGAGATTTTAAGTGATAGACCAACACTAAGTAGCACATAATTGTGAAGTGGAGCGATACATGTTTTTCAAAATTTTAATCAAGTAAAACTCTGAAAAGTGTGACATGCAAAAGTATTCAGACCCTCTATATCAATACTTTGTAGAGCCACCTTTCACTGCAATTACAGCTGTAAGTCTTTTGGGGTGGTTCTCTACCAGCTTTGTGCATCAAAACAGCTCAAGCTCAGCCAGGTTTGATGGAGAGCGTCTGTGAGCTGTGTGTTCAGGGTACAAGTAGCTGTCTTAATGAGTCTGAGTAGATACAGGTGTGTATAGTTGCCTAGGGACGGAGCCAAAGAGGGAGCTGAAGCATTCCTGAGAGAAGTCCACTGCTGAAGTTCAAGTGCTCAAGAACACAACCAAAATAATGAAGATGTCTCGGTTCCTGACTCACCAATGGAAACAACCTGGAAGTCCCACCATTCACTGCAGCATGATGCATTTACTCATGTGGTGTCACATCTCAAGGACTCTCCTCCAGAGAGAACACCATTCTTTGTGATCATGGTATTGCAAAAAAGCCCCAGTCTCCAAGAGGAAGAGACCATAGCAGATGCCGAAAACAGCCGTTCAGAACTGGCCTGTTTAAACAAGGAGAGAACACTGCTGTGGGGTTTGATCCTTGTGGTATTGTAACCAAAGCAATTCCCACATTTCATTAAAAGCCCAGAAATGTGTTCACTTGTGGAAAATAGGGAGAATATCTTCTCTTTTACGTAGACAGGTTCAATAAATATTAAAAGGTGGCTAGAAATGCTTGGACATATGGTGTAGGTCTATGTGATTTACTGAGAATGGCACACACTCACTACACCATTCTCGTCTTTAGATTAGACTGAGGGAAAATGGGGCACTTCTGCACAGAGCACGAGCTGGGACTGCGGAGAATGAGACACTGTACTATACACAGTGCTGGGTCAACTGCTGTGAATTGAAAAGAGCTTAATGACATGCCACGGCACATGCAGACAAAGCGCTGGAGCTGCACTTCATCTGTGCATCACCCAGAAACCGTATCAATAATGCAACACTTTTCCCTCCGCAGGCCGAGAGCAGGCCCAAACAAATGGATTCAATACAACAGCAAAGAACAGCAGTCCATTACAGAGATGTCGGCGTCTGTGAAGGCAGAAATCTCTTCATCTTTAGGCATGAGGGTCAAAGGAACTGCGGGGAAGAGTTGCCTGACGAGAGCTGTGCGTTTTTCGGGTTGCCAGATGAGACAAGATTCATCATGTCACGCACCCACACTTCATTATCCACTAACCATCCTCTCACTCCACCCAAAATAGCCTTCCTTCTGCACAGACCACGAGTCTTTGAGTCTTTTGGAGGTGTGGTTATCAGCAGATAATTTAGGATTAATTCCACTCTATCTGCTATAACCCTGGATTAATATAATCTGGGTTTATTGCTACACTTTGGTTTAAAACATGAAAATGATTTAACATGTTAATATTAGCATACTTCATTTTACACCAGGAGATTAATATAATTTCAGTGTGTTTTATAGTACAAGATTAGTATAACCTAGATTTATTTCCGTTGTTGTTCTGTAGCACAGTGTTAATATAGTTATGGTTAATACACCTCGTCGCTTTATGGCTCAGATTATGTCTATGGTTCATCTTATAGCAGATGATTAATATAATCTAGGATTGTTTCTATAACACTGGATAAATTTAGCCAGGGTTCATTTTAAAAGTGAATTTCATAGTACAGCATTAATTTAAGCTTGGATTTTTGCTGTGGTTCCTTCTATAGCATGATATCATTACCTGATCACACCCTGGAGGGGGCGCCTGTCTTTCACAGGGTGACACACACACACATACACACACACTCACTCACACGTGTTGACACTTTTGATTCTCCAATCCACCTACCAATGTGTGATTTTGGACTGTGGGAGGAAACCGGAGAACCCGGAGGACACCCATGCAGACATAAGGAGAACACACCACACTCCTCACAGACAGCCACCCGGACGAAACCCGCGCAGACACAGGGAGAACACACCACATTCCTCACAGACAGCCACCCGGAGGAAACCAACGCAGACACAGGGAGAACACACCACACTCCTCACAGACAGTCACCTGGAGGAAACCCATGCGGACACAGGGAGAACACACCACACTCCTCACAGACAGTCACCCGGAGGAAACCCACGCAGACACAGGGAGAACACACCACATTCCTCACAGACACCCACCCGGAGGAAACCAGCGCAGACACAGGGATAACACACCACACTCCTCACAGACAGTCACCCGGAGGAAACCCGCGCAGACACAGGGAAAACACACCACATTCCTCACAGACAGCCACGCGGAGGAAACCAACGCAGACACAGGGAGAACACACCACACTCCTCGCAGACAGTCACCCGGAGGAAACCCACGCAGACACAGGGAGAACACACCACACTCCTCACAGACAGTCACCCAGAGGAAACCCACGCGGACACAGGAAGAACACACCACACTCCTCACAGACAGTCACCCAGAGGAAACCCACGCGGACACAGGAAGAACACACCACATTCCTCACAGACAGTCACCCAGAGGAAACCCACGCGGACACAGGAAGAACACACCACATTCCTCACAGACAGTCACCCAGAGGAAACCCGCGCAGACACAGGGAAAACACACCACATTCCTCACAGACAGCCACGCGGAGGAAACCAACACAGACACAGGGAGAACACACCACACTCCTCGCAGACAGTCACCCGGAGGAAACCCACGCAGACACAGGGAGAACACACCACACTCCTCACAGACAGTCACCCAGAGGAAACCCACACGGACACAGGAAGAACACACCACATTCCTCACAGACAGTCACCCAGAGGAAACCCACGCGGACACAGGAAGAACACACCACATTCCTCACAGACAGTCACCCGGAGGAAACCCATGCGGACACAGGGAGAACACACCACACTCCTCACAGACAGTCATTTATAGCATAGGATTAGTAATTAGTTATTAAATGAAGGGGATTAACAGTGAGCCTGCAGTGACAGCCTCTGTTCCTCTTTGAGACTTTACACCAGATACTGGAACATTGCAGTGAGGCTCTGACTGCACTCGTTCACATAAACTCAAGTGAGGACAGGGACTGATGCCAAATGATTAGCTCTGCATTACAAACACCACTCCAGCTCACCCCCAAAGGTATGGCATAGTTCTCTACTAGAGAACGCCGTTCCACTGCTCCACAGGCCAGTCCTAGGGGGCTTCATATGCAGAAGAGAGTGAAACTGCTGTGCAGTTTTTTGGGTTGCTGCCACATGAGACGAGATTCCCACTCTTCATTATCGTATAAACAGCCTCTCGTGTCTCCAGCCGGCTGCTCTCACACAGACCTTGTTTTCTGAGGCTGTGTGGGGCGCCGTGTTGTAGACGGATGCCGGGTCATTAGCCGCGTGGGCACAAAAAAAAAGCGTCACCTCGTCAAAAAAAAAAAAAGCCCTTCCTCCCTCCATGGCGCTCCGGGGACATCTGAGGGAATGATCTCAGCACATCGCCGCTCTCTCCGCAGCAAATGAATTGCTCCCTGAGTCTCAGGAGCTGTCAGCTATTCACTTTGTATGAAGGCTTCATTCATCACTACTTTCTCTTCGTCTACTACTTTTTCTTCTTCCCCTGTTCCCGAGTGAAGCAACTTTCAGCAGAGTGGAGGGAGGGTGTGGGGGGCAGAGAGAGTAACATAGGGCTAGACAAAGTCAGAGAGAGAGAGAGAGAGAGAGAAGGAAGGAGAGTTTTTTCTTTGCTTTTCAAAATATTTTGACTTAAAGATTTTAAAAGAGAGAGAAGAAAGGAGAAAGAGGGAATGAGTAATTTAATCGTCTCTTTTTAAAACATGTTGACTGTTAACAATTTTAAGACTTTGTGTGTGTGTATGTGTGTGCGTAAGTGCAAGAGAGAAAGAGAAAGAGAAAAGTAGATGCAAGAGAGAGGGAGTAGGAGAGAGTGAGAGAAACGGGAAAAGAGGAGAAAGAGAGAGAGAGAGAGAAAGAGAGAGAGAGAGAGAGAGAGAGAGAGCAAGCAAGAAAGTTAGGCAGAGAGAAAGTGAGACAGAGAGAGACACAGAGAGAGAGAGAGAGAGAGGATTTGAGGGTACAGAGAGCATGAGTCATGCTCTCATCTACGCGAGGCTCTTACTGTACAAATACTGAGCGCTGCATTTTCTCCAGCGCCGGCGGCGAAGGGGCTTTGCAGGAGCCAAAATGATGATTCGTATTTTGCATAAGCCACACTCTGCTTTACAGCACGTTTAAAAGTAATGGAGGGATTTTTTTTTCTCTGCACATAATGCAGTGAATCTTCAAGTGCACTCCTTGGTCTTCTGCTTTTCTCAAACTAGATGCAAACAGTTTCTGATTCAGACGGATACAGAGCAGTGAGGGAACCTAAGATAAACCATTAAAATCCTTTGTTTTTTTTTGTTTTTTTCTGAGCAGGCGCAGGGTGGGGCTGAGGACAGTGTTAGTGCCACACAACTCCAGCATCCTGGGTCCGATCCTCTCCTCCCTTCACTGTCTGTGAGGAGTGTGGTGTGTTCTTTCTGTGTCTGGCTGTGTGACATTGTCCACAGGTGTGTGTGTGTGTGTGTGTGTGTGTGTGTGTGTGAGTGACTGGTTGAGTGTGTGAAACTGTCCACAGGTGTGAGTGACTGGGTGATTGTGTGAAACTGTCCACAGTTGTGAGTGTGTGAGTGACTGGGTGATTGTGTGAAACTGTCCACAAGTGTGAGTGTGTGAGTGACTGGGTGATTGTGTGAAACTGTCCACAGTTGTGAGTGTGTGAGTGACTGGGTGATTGTGTGAAACTGTCCACAAGTGTGAGTGTGTGAGTGACTGGGTGAGTGTGTGAAACTGTCCATAGGTGTGAGTGTGTGAGTGACTGGGTGAGTGTGTGACACTGTCCACAGGTGCGAGTGTCTGAGTGAGTGTGTGAAACTGTCCACAGGTGTGAGTGACTGGGTGAGTGTGTGAAACTGTCCACAGATGTGTGTGTGACTGAGTGAGTGTGTGAAACTGTCCACAGTTGTGAGTGTGTGAGTGACTGGGTGAGTGTGTGAAACTGTCCACAGATGTGTGTGTGACTGAGTGAGTGTGTGAAACTTTCCACAGTTGTGAGTGTGTGAGTGACTGGGTGAGTGTGTGAAACTGTCCACAGGTGTGAGTGTGTGAGTGACTGGGTGAGTGTGTGAAACTCTCCACAGGTGTGAGTGTGTGAGTGACTGGGTGAGTGTGTGAAACTCTCCACAGGTGTGAGTGTGTGAGTGACTGGGTGAGTGTGTGAAATTGTCCACAGGTGTGAGTGACTGGGTGAGTGTGTGAAACTGTCCACAGGTGTGAGTGACTGGGTGAGTGTGTGAAACTGTCCACAGGTGTGAGTGTGTGAGTGACTGGGTGAGTGTGTGAAACTCTCCACAGGTGTGAGTGACTGGGTGAGTGTGTGACTGTGTGCTGGAGATGTGTGTCATGTTTAGGTACAAAATGATCTCCCTATTTACTGTTCTCTAAGTGTAATCTGTCTATCATCTGTTCATTAGAGAAACTGGACTAGAGTGGTCCTCGTTTATCACAAAAGAGAATTCAAATTTCCTAATTATTTAATGTATTCTCATTAGACCTGTCCAGGGTGTGTTGCTGCCTTTCACCGAATGATTCCATGTAAGCTCCGAACCCACCTTGACCCTGAACAGGACCAAGTTTTAATGAATAAATGAATGGATGGATGGATAACTGAATGAATGAGTGATGTTATTTGCTCACATTTTAAATATACAACAGCCAAAATCCTAAAAGAAGACACGGATACTTTCTGTTTATCATGCTTCTTATTCACATTGTGGCAGGGAGCTCCCAGAATGCTTGACAGACGCTTTTTTGTCAGTCTGGGTTTCCTTAAAAGTGTTTGTGTCATAAATTGTATAAATAGTGTGTGTTTTGGACTGTGCCTGAGCAGAACATTATCAACCATTGAGTATTTTGGTTGGATAAAAGTTGCTAAAGGTGGATAAAGGCCTATTCCACCATACACCAGGCCCAAACTGCTGCTTGGTTCCTTGCTTCCTTTTCTCTTGTGCCCTTTTAAGGGTACAACAAAGGTTGCTTTATTTTAGTCTCGTTACCCCACCTCTGGTGACATCACAATAAATTCCATTCCACCTTGAATGGTGCTGATTACAAACTGAAACTGTTAACCACACTGTATTGTTTTGTAGCTGTAAAAGTAGGTAAACTCAGACACTCAGAACGTTATTTGTGAATTAATTTATTGCCGGCTGTTTTCAGCTCCGGTTTTGGGCCGAGCTGTAGATGAAGCAACATTTCTGATAAAATTACATCAGAGATGTAATGTTTCCCCCCCCACTTTTGGCAGGGGATTCTTAAAATTGCACACTATGACAACAAACGTCATGTAGTTTAAAGAAAGCCAGGTTTAGAGTCAAGTGCAGGTTTACGGTTTACGGGAAACATCACAAACAATCTCCAAATGCAGATGAGGTCAAACACAGAGAAACAGCTCAAGGAGGGAACCATTCCAAGATGAAGAAAGTTAGGAGTAAACACAGACACCAGGCAAAGAGTCAAAATACATGAGGGAACCAGACTAAACCAACAAGCTGCAGGCTTCATAAGAGTAAGAATTGTTATATTAATCCCCTTGTGGGGAAATTGAGTCTCTGCGTTTTACACCTTTTATGGTAGTCAACACATACACAACCATTAGTGCACTAGGGGCTGTGAACACACACACACACCTGGAGCGGTAGGGATTAGATGCCATGATCACAGGTACCTCAGCTGTGGATGTTGAAGGAGGACATAACACTCTTCCTTTATCCCCACACCCCCAATTTTCCTGAGTAAAAGTATAAGTAAAAAGTTAACAAGGCATCAGTGAGTGTGTTTACAATAAACCAACAACGGATCAAAATCAGATTTTGTGAGAAATCGGATCACTGCGTTTACACACAGTTGGGAAATTGAATAATACATGAGTCCGGTAATAAACTGATTTCTGCATCACAACAGAACAATAATATCACAGAAATATGAGACATAAACTTCCTAATGTGAATATTTGTAAACACAGGCCTCCTTTACCTGTAAATATGTAAATATATAATCTTTTATTATGTTTTCTAACAATGCTGCTCTCCTCCCAGTTTCTCCACGCTGCTGCTGAGACAGAGACCACCGTTTTAAAGGAGCATCTGTTCTTTGTTCTTGGACGCAGCGTGTCCCTCTGTTACAGACGGAGACCTCAGCTAATGGACGTGTGTTTGTGGTGAGGACTGTGGGGGAGGGAATGGTACGTAATGAATTTTCAGTTACAGAGCAGTGAGAGAACTTCAGAATAATTGTCAGAGACCGCCCAATACTCAGTCCGGCTGTGTTTCTGTACATGCGCCGACTGGGAAATCAGAAAGAAATCCGGGTATGTGTAAACACGCACTGAGAAATCAGATTACTGAAATCTAGCTCTCTACTCTGATCTCAGAAATAGGAGTATGCTGGTCATATGACCAATTGAATACTTAGTCATATAAGATGAAATCCAATTAAAATCAGATTATTAAGTGCATGTAAATACATGCACTTACAGACACAGCCATTGTGAAGTCTGGGGTTAAAATACTGTACTAACAAGCTCTAAAGTTAGACATGGGTGAGTAATACATGCGTATGCACATATGGGTGTGTGTGTGTGAAAGTATCCACAGGTGTGAGTGTGAGAGTGACTGGGTGAGTGTGGGGCACTGTCCACAGGTGTGAGAGACTGTGTGTGTATGAAACCGTCCACATGTGTGAGTGTGTGTGACTGGGTGAGTGTGTGAAACTGTCCACAGGTGTGAGTGTGTGAGTGACTGGGTGAGTGTGTGAAACTGTCCACAGGTGTGTGTGTGAGTGACTGGGTGAGTGTGTGAAACTGTCCACAGGTGTGAGAGTGTGAGTGACTGGGTGAGTGTGTGAAACTGTCCACAGGTGTGTGTGTGAGTGACTGGGTGAGTGTGTGAAACTGTCCACAGGTGCGAGTGTGTGAGTGACTGGGTGAGTGTGTGAAACTGTCCACATGTGTGAGTGTGTGTGACTGGGTGAGTGTGTGAAACTGTCCACAGGTGTGAGTGTGTGAGTGACTGGGTGAGTGTGTGAAACTGTCCACAGGTGTGTGTGTGAGTGACTGGGTGAGTGTGTGAAACTGTCCACAGGTGTGAGAGTGTGAGTGACTGGGTGAGTGTGTGAAACTGTCCACAGGTGTGTGTGTGAGTGACTGGGTGAGTGTGTGAAACTGTCCACAGGTGCGAGTGTGTGAGTGACTGGGTGAGTGTGTGAAACTGTCCACATGTGTGAGTGTGTGTGACTGGGTGAGTGTGTGAAACTTTCCACAGGTGTGAGTGTGTGAGTGACTGGGTGAGTGTGTGAAACTGTCCACAGGTGTGAGTGTGTGAGTGACTGGGTGAGTGTGTGAAACTGTCCACATGTGTGAGTGTGTGTGACTGGGTGAGTGTGTGAAACTGTCCACAGGTGTGAGTGTGTGAGTGACTGGGTGAGTATGTTAAACTGTCCACAGGTGTGAGTGTGTGAGTGACTGGGTGAGTGTGTGAAACTGTCCACAGGTGTGAGTGTGTGAGTGACTGGGTGAGTGTGTGAAACTGTCCACAGGTGTGAGTGTGTGAGTGACTGGGTGAGTGTGTGAAACTGTCCACAGGTGTGTGTGTGAGTGACTGGGTGATTGTGTGAAACTGTCCACAGGTGTGAGTTTGTGAGTGACTGGGTGAGTGTGTGAAACTTTCCACAGGTGTGAGTGTGTGAGTGACTGGGTGAGTGTGTGAAACTGTCCACAGGTGTGAGTGTGTGAGTGACTGGGTGAGTGTGTGAAACTGTCCACAGGTGTGAGTGTGTGAGTGACTAGGTGAGTGTGTGAAACTGTCCACAGGTGTGAGTGTGTGAGTGACTGGGTGAGTGTGTGAAACTGTCCACAGGTGTGAGTGTGTGAGTGACTGCATGAGTGTGTGAGTGACTGGGTGAGTGTGTGAAACTGTCCACAGATTTGAGTGTGTGAGGGACTGGGTGAGTGTGTGAAACTGTCCACAGGTGTGAGTGTGTGAAACTGTCCACAGGTGTGAGTGTGTGAGTGACTGGGTGAGTGTGTGAAACTGTCCACAGGTGTGAGTGTGTGAAACTGTCCACAGGTGTGAGTGTGTGAGTGACTGGGTGAGTGTGTGAAACTGTCCACAGGTGTGAGTGTGTGAGTGACTGCATGAGTGTGTGAGTGACTGGGTGAGTGTGTGAAACTGTCCACAGGTGTGAGAGTGTGAGTGACTGGGTGAGTGTGTGAAACTGTCCACAGGTGTGTGTATGAGTGACTGGGTGAGTGTGTGAAACTGTCCACAGGTGCGAGTGTGTGAGTGACTGGGTGAGTGTGTGAAACTGTCCACATGTGTGAGTGTGTGTGACTGGGTGAGTGTGTGAAACTGTCCACAGGTGTGAGTGTGTGAGTGACTGGGTGAGTGTGTGAAACTGTCCACAGGTGTGTGTGTGAGTGACTGGGTGAGTGTGTGAAACTGTCCACAGGTGTGAGAGTGTGAGTGACTGGGTGAGTGTGTGAAACTGTCCACATGTGTGAGTGTGTGTGACTGGGTGAGTGTGTGAAACTTTCCACAGGTGTGAGTGTGTGAGTGACTGGGTGAGTGTGTGAAACTGTCCACAGGTGTGAGTGTGTGAGTGACTGGGTGAGTGTGTGAAACTGTCCACATGTGTGAGTGTGTGTGACTGGGTGAGTGTGTGAAACTGTCCACAGGTGTGAGTGTGTGAGTGACTGGGTGAGTATGTTAAACTGTCCACAGGTGTGAGTGTGTGAGTGACTGGGTGAGTGTGTGAAACTGTCCACAGGTGTGAGTGTGTGAGTGACTGGGTGAGTGTGTGAAACTGTCCACAGGTGTGAGTGTGTGAGTGACTGGGTGAGTGTGTGAAACTGTCCACAGGTGTGTGTGTGAGTGACTGGGTGATTGTGTGAAACTGTCCACAGGTGTGAGTTTGTGAGTGACTGGGTGAGTGTGTGAAACTTTCCACAGGTGTGAGTGTGTGAGTGACTGGGTGAGTGTGTGAAACTGTCCACAGGTGTGAGTGTGTGAGTGACTGGGTGAGTGTGTGAAACTGTCCACAGGTGTGAGTGACTAGGTGAGTGTGTGAAACTGTCCACAGGTGTGAGTGTGTGAGTGACTGGGTGAGTGTGTGAAACTGTCCACAGGTGTGAGTGTGTGAGTGACTGCATGAGTGTGTGAGTGACTGGGTGAGTGTGTGAAACTGTCCACAGATTTGAGTGTGTGAGGGACTGGGTGAGTGTGTGAAACTGTCCACAGGTGTGAGTGTGTGAAACTGTCCACAGGTGTGAGTGTGTGAGTGACTGGGTGAGTGTGTGAAACTGTCCACAGGTGTGAGTGTGTGAAACTGTCCACAGGTGTGAGTGTGTGAGTGACTGGGTGAGTGTGTGAAACTGTCCACAGGTGTGAGTGTGTGAGTGACTGCATGAGTGTGTGAGTGACTGGGTGAGTGTGTGAAACTGTCCACAGGTGTGAGTGTGTGAGTGACTGCATGAGTGTGTGAGTGACTGGGTGAGTGTGTGAAACTGTCCACAGGTGTGAGTGTGTGAGTGACTGGGTGAGTGTGTGAAACTGTCCGCAGGTGTGAGTGACCGGGTGAGTGTGTGAAACTGTCTAGAGGTGTGAGTGTGTGACTTTGTCTCTAAAGTTAGACACGGGTGAGTAAGACATGCGAATGCTTCTGTGGTGAGCAGACCTCCATTGGCACTAAAGGCCTGAAGAGAAATGGTTCAAAAGGTTTCATTCTCCTTGTGTTGGTGTTTTCCTGATCTCAGTCTACAGCATTGCTGTCATTCTTATGTTCAGAGGCATCCATCCACTATTACATTCTTCTGCTCCACAAGGTCACTGGCTGATCCTAATCTCTGTAGTAAATTCCTGCTTCCCCAAATAGTGTATGAATAAGGATACTGTAACACTCTTAGCTCTGGCTATTCACAGTTCTTGGTGAAGGCTTCACTGTCATTGATGGTTCTTTGGCAGTTCTGATGGTTTGCCTTTCTCTGCTGCGTAACCTTCAGAGACAAGCATTTCCTTCTCTAATGATCACGGAGTGCTTTATTCTTCAGGTCGTCAATGTTCTGTAGTTTGGTACAGATTCAATATCGTGAAACTCTTCTCGCAATCTCAGAGTTTCGAGTGTGGAATGAATAGACACTTGAAATGTTTCTCCATGGTCATCACTGCACTCAACAACTCCCACAACAAAACCTCACAGCTGCATTTTTGAGCCAGTGTTACATTCCTGGAGTGTTACTCCAGGAGACATTTGGCTGTCTCAGGGTAAAACACTGGAATTAAATGTTTTAAATTAAAGTACACCATTCTTCTCATGTGAGACACCACTACGTCTTTCCTTCTAAAACATTCATTTAAGGACACCCAAGGTCTCCCACATTTTACAGTGAACGCAGTCCTGTTTCTAAATGAAACGTCTGTGACCTGCTTTAGTCAAAACGGCACAAGGATCAAACCCAACAGCAGTGTTCTCCCCCTGTCTGTTAAAAACAGCTCTGTTAAAAACACCTGTTCCTTTAAATAATAATGAACTACTCACTATTCACCCTGACCTGAGCGAGGGGCAGAAGCTATGTTTTTTAGGCGTTTTCTCTCGGTTCTCTTTCTCCTCTGTTCTCGTTTTCTTCGTTTTACTCAGTGCTCTTATTTCTCTGCACTCATTGTGTCTGTTTCGCTGTGTATTTGCACTCTCACATAAACATGGGTCCAGCGCTGTGATTGGACAGACTCAGACGAGGGGGTGGGGCATTTCTAAAGTCCCTGCACTTGACGTCAGAAGCAGAGCAGAATCATTATAAAGTTACTTAAGCAAAGATTAAATATAAGATAACATAAATGTATATGATCAACCCACGGTGCAAAAACACACATTGGTAGGTGGACAGATTACTCAAAAGTGTCCGTAGGTGTGTGTGTGACTGATCAACTATGAGCACATCATCACAGTAATGACGCCAATTTCCAAGTAGATGCGCAATGATGATACAGCCATGTCACTCTCAGAAATTACCAAACTGTGACTGACGTAACAAAGCTCTTCAGCCCATAAGACAGGGGACAATGTGGACAGCTGGAGAATCATTGGCTCTACCAGATGAAAGAGGACACAGTCAGACCAAATGGAGAAGGATGTGCAACGAAGCAGAGCTCACACCAAATGAGATTTTAAGTTTCATGATGCAGGAAGACTCTAAGAAAAAGAAGAACACCTCCTGCGTATATTTAGAGAAAAGGCTGTTAGGATGATGTTACACCCGTGAGGAATGTGTTAGACTCTGCAAATTAACCTTGGATGTTGGATAAGGCTGTTGAGTGTTGTTTATCTTTTTAGCCAGTAGTTATTAGAGAGAGAGAGAGAGAGAGAGAGAGAGAGAGAGAGAGAGAGAGAGAGAGAGAGAGAGCACTTCCCCAAAGCTCAGGTGAGTCTAAAGTAGGTCACATGGAGCAGGGGGAGGTAGTGGGAGTCTCCAGAGATGACTGACAGATGGAGTGTGTATGAATCAGGGATATATAACATTGTGGGGCTCAATGTTTACACTCTCATTAAGGAGACTTCTCTTACACGTGGGACCAGTAGCTGTGTTGTAGTGTTTAAGGGTAGGGTTAGGGTTATGGTGATTTTTCCATTGCATGGACCGTAGACTTGAGTCTGCTCTCCATGGGTCTTTTGAATTTGCTCCTGGTTCCTGGAAGATGGTACATTTTTAGTCCTTGCTCACATGCAGTTCCACCTGAGCCTAGGTGGGGTCTAAACTGCATGTAAACATTGCAGAGCACTGATTGGCCAGAGAGAATTTTCTGATGGAGAAATGCAGACGTCCATCACAAACTCATCCATGTATAAACTCTCCAAGCTACAGTATCGACCACGTCTGTTTTTGTCTGATTCACAACGGCAGCTTGCAAAAATACCCCATGGTCTGGGGCGAGGAGATATGTTCAGTCCTCCCCACCCTGCCCCCCAAAAAATGTTCAAATACATGATGAATAAACAATGCTTAACATTAGCTTTGTCATTGCTGTGGTTTCCAAAACCCATGGTTCCTACCCTGCTCAAAAGTCACATAGTGAAGTTTCTGAAGTGCTGAGCCTGGAGTGGTAACGTCAGGATCTATTTTCCCTATTACAACTCAGTGAAACGTCACAATTATTTTAAAGCTATAATTCTGAAATTAAAGTAATGTAGAGTTGCTTTAAGGTTTGGATTGTGGTTGGAGTGATGTTTCAGATTAGTGTTCAGGCTGATTTCTATACGGAGTTGTCATCAGAAATTAAAAAATGAATTGGTGAACTGTAATAAAATAGAAGATATTTAGTAGAACTTCTGTGGCAGTAAACAAACACACTTTAGTGCACTGGGCCATTGAGCGCGCACACACACACACACACACAGAGAGAGAGAGAGAGAGAGAGAGAGAGAGAGAGAGAGAGAGCAAAAGAGAGAGAAAGACACAGAGAGAGAGAAAGAGAGAGAGAGCAAAAGAGAGAGAAAGACAGAGAAAGAGAGAGAGAGAGAGAGAGCAAAAGAGAGAGAGAAAGAGAGAGGTGAGCAGCTATCCCCACCACCCATGGGGCAGTTGTGGGTTTGGCACCTTTCACAAGGGCACCTCAGCCATGGACTGAGGGAGGAGACCAGCACTGTTCCCCTTAAAGTAACGCTCCCTGACATAAACAGATCATAGTACAGGCACAATATCAACACAGTGAAAAACACACCTGACCAGTTGAAAGAAAGTTTTATAAACACTATAAAGGACAGAAAAGCCAATAAAATGGAAGAAATACACATTTTTCCTGTGATTAAAAACTGAAATCTTTGTTTTCAGAAAACCCCACACGGATCAGAACACAGTTTCTGATCCATAGCAAGTAATGGGCATGTGTTGTTACTTTAGGAATCTGAAGTGTGGTCCTGTGACTATATTTTTGAAACATTATGTCTTTAAGAGCCTTATTACACCATCATAATTAAGTTTCTTTTGAAGTCGTGGAATATATTTTCAAAAATTACAACAAACTTGTAATTGTTCCTGTATAACTGTGATGCACAGACAGAGGGCAGTGTACTTCTCAAATAAAAACACATCTGATGTTGTATGTCCTTGTTTTGTTGTATATCTTTGAGTATAAATCCACTTGGTGGAAATAATGTAATGATTAAAAACAATACACATGTAATTGTGATTCTTTCTCAAATGCTTATCCTGAACTCGTCATAAATATATAAACTACCGAACATACCTCCACAGCTGATGACATTATGGTAGTATTAAAAATATCGATACCTGAGAATATCGTACTATGTACTGAACTAGAAAGGGAACAGTGTGTGTTATTAACTGTTGGTCGACTCATGAGTTAAATGCTAATTATTTTGTGAAAATCAACTTGAAATGTCTTTGTGGGACGTGCTAGTGAAGAAATATGAGGAAGTAATAGTTTACTAGAAAGTGAAAGTTCTACAAGGAGCTTTACATTGGCTTGGAAAAGCCTAGTAATATCACTGAAAATGTACAGTTTATAAACTGCTTAATGGCTGTAAAAGTATGGAACAGGACTAGGGTCAAAAATATGTTGAGCTTCTGAAATAATATTCACAAATACACTGTCAGAAAATTTCTCACTGTGGTGGTACCCTCAAGGGTACATATTTGTACCTTTAATTAGGGAACATAACTGTACCTTGTATTGTATTATTGTATTATTGTATTATAATTGTAGATTTTTAAATTGTGTTGATTTCATATGCCCCGTTTCATCTCCAGGACTTTTATTATGCTTTTTATATAACACAGTTCTATAATGAAAGATTACAAACATGTATCTCTCCTTCTGGAGAAGAGAATATGATGTACCTTTAAGGAACAAAACTGGACTCTTAAACACTGTTGTACCTTTAAAGGTACACAGTTTGTACCTTTAGTGACCAATATTGTACCTCTAATATACCTTTTTGTACTGAGTGTGTACTTTCACAGTCTGCAGTTGTATATCTCTCTTTATGTTCATGTGAAAAAAGAAAAATGCACACATGTACCCCCTCCCCGGATCACCACCTTAACGTGGCGGAGGGGTTTGCATGCCTGCGTGAGCCTAGGAGCTATGATGTCGGGGGCAATAGCCCCTGGCAGGGTCTCCCAAGGCATATTGGTCCTAGGTGATTGGCCAGACAAAGAGTGATCCATAAAGACCAAGATGAAGAGATCAAAAACAGGGACACAGCTTCCCTCGCCCGGAGTAGGGTCACCGGGGCCTCACCCTGGAGCCAGGCCTGGGGGAGGGGCTCCTTGGCGAGTACCTGGTGACCGCACTTTCACTCATGGGGTCCGGCCGGTCTCAGCTGGAGGAGCAACGAGGGTCCACTCTCCCATGGGCCCACCACCTGTGTGAGAGGTAGTAATCTGGGTCTGGTGCATTGTGGATCGGGAGGCAGCCGAGGGCTGGATGCTCTTTCACTCTGGAGTTGCCCAAGGTAACAGGCGTAAGGCAGGAGTGGGCTTACTCATAGCCCCCGGTTTAGCGCCTGTATGTTGGGGTTTACCCCCCTGAACGAGAGGGTAATTTCCCTGCGCCTTCGGATTGGGGAAAGGGCTCCAAACAGCACCAAACAGCAGTACAGAGTACCAGGCCTTCTTGGGGACCCTGGAGAGTACTCATTCTGGGACCTCCATTGTTCTGCTGGGGGACTTCAACGCTCATGTGGGTAATGACAGTGAGACCTCGGAGGGGCGTGATTGGGAGGAACGGCCACGCTGATCTGAACCCGAGTGGCGCTCAGTTATTGGATTTCTGTGCCTGTCACAGTTTGTCCATTATGAACACCGTGTTCAAGCACAAGTACACCTGGCATCAGGACACCCTACGCTGCATTGCAATGATTGACTTTATAGTCATATCATCGAACCTGCGGCAATATGTTCTGGACACTCGGGTGAAGAGAGGTGCTGAGTAGTCAACTGTTCACCACCTGGTGGTGAGTTGGATCAGATGGCTGGGGAAGATGCTGGAGAGACCTGGCAGGCCTAAACGTGTGCTGAGGGTTTGCTGGGAATATTTGGCAGAGGAACCTGTCAGAAAGATCTTCAACTCCCACATCCGGCAGAGCTTAGACTGCATCCCGGGGGAGGCCGGTGACATTGAGTCCAAATGGGCCATGTTCTGGACCTTCATTGTTGAGGCGGCTGAACGGAGCTGTGGCTGCAAGGTTGTCGGTGCCTGTCGGGGTGGCAATCCCTGCACTCAGTGGTGGACACCCTGGTTGAGGGAGGCTGTCAAGCTGAAGAAAAGTCCTATCAAGCCTGGTTAGCTCGGGGGACTCCAGAGGCAGCTGACAGGTACCGAAGAGCCAAGCGGCTCGCGGCTTCGGCTGTCGCTGAGGCAAAAACTCGGGTGTGGAAGGAGTTTGGTGAGAAAATGGAAAACGACTTTTGGTCTGCTCCGAGAAGTTTCTGGCAAACCATCAGGTAACTCAGGAGGGGAAAGCAGTTTTCCACCAACACTGTATATGGTGGGGGTGGGCAATTATTGACCTTGACTGGGGACGTCATTAGGCAGTGGAAGGAATACTTCGAGGATCTTCTCAATCCCACCAGCACACCTTCCACAGAGGAAGTAGAGTTTGGGGACCCCGGGGGTGGGGGGGCTCGTCTATCACCAGGGCTGAGGTGGCTGAGGTGGTAGGAAAACTCCTTCGCGGTAGGGCCCCGGGGGTGGATAAAATTCAAGCTGAGCAACCCCGGGTTCCTCAAGGCTCTGAATGTTGTGGGGCTGTCCTGGCTGACATGACTTTGCAACATCGCATGGACATCGGGGGCTCGGAGGGTGTGTTCCAACTACAATCACAAATCACACTCCTCAGCCTCCCCAGTAAAGTCTATGCAGGGGTACTGGAGAAGAGAGTCTGACTGATAGTTGAATCTCGGATCCAGGAGGAACAATGCGGATTCTGACCCATTCGTGGAACACAGGACCAGCTCTTTACCCTCGCTAGGATCCTGGAGGGTGCGTGGGAGTTTGCTCAACCAGTCTACATGTGTTTTGTGATCTGGAGAAGGCATTCGACCGTGTCCCTCAGGGTATTCTGTGGGGGGGCTCAGGGAGTATGGGGTACTGGGCTCTTTGCTACGAGCCATCCAGTCCCTGTATAAACAGAGCAGGAGTCTGGTTCGTATGGCTGGCAGTAAATCCGTCAGAGTTGGACTCCGTCAGGGCTGCCCATTGTCACCGGTTCTGTTCATAATTTCTATGGACAGAATTTCTTGGCGTAGCCATGTGCGGTTTGGTGGTCTCAGGATTCCATGTCTGCTTTTTGCGGATGATGTGGTCTTGTTGGCTTCATCAAGCTGGGACCTCCGGCTCTTGCTGGACCAGTTTACAGCCGAGAGTGAAGCGGTAGGAATCAGGATCAGCACCTCCAAATCCGAGTCTATGGTACTCAGTCGGAAAAGGGTGGAGTGCTCTCTCCAGGTTGGAAGTGAGATCCTGCTTCCACTGGAGGAGTTTAAATACCTTGGGGTCTTGTTCACGAGTGAGGGAAAGATGGAGCGGGAGATTGACAAGTGAATCGGTGCAGCGTCAGCAGTAATGCGGACTCTCTACCGGTCCGTTGTGGTGAAGAGAGAGCTGAGCAGAAAAGCAAAGCTCTCAATTTACCGTTCAATCTATGTCCCAACCCTCACCTATAGTCTTGAGCTTTGGGTAGTGACCGAACGAGATCGCAGGTACAAGCAGCTGAAATGAGCTCTCTCCGCAGGGTGTCTGGACTTTCCCTTAGATACAGGGTTAGGAGCTTGGACATCCGGGAGAGACTCAGAGTGGAGCGGCTGCTCCTCCATGTCGAGAGGAGCCAATTGAGGTGGTTCGGGCATCTGGTCCAGAAGCCTCCTGGACGCCTACTTGGTGAGGTGTTCCGGGCATGTCCAACGGGGAGGAGGCCCCAGGGTAGACCAAGAACACGCTGGAGAGACTACATGTCTCGACTGGCCTCGGAACACCTCGGTATACCCCCGGAGGTACTGGATATGGTGGCTGGGGAGAGGAAGGTCTGGGTTTCTTTGCTCCGACTGCTTCCCCCGTGATCCGGACCCGAAAAAGCGATGGATAATGGATGGATGGTATCTGAATGTGTGAAATCTGTGAAAAACGTGCTGAAACATTTAAGGTGGAATGGGAAACTCCAAGGCCTTCCAGTCTGTGGGGGTCTTTACTGACTTTAATAGAGACCTACCATATTTGAGTAATTGTTTCTCAACAACTTGTTTCTATTTTCTCATTCCATCATAAATGGTGCAGGCACAGAATATAAATAATGCAACCTTTAAGGTGGAATGGTTAAATTCGACAAGAAGCTGGTGAGGTCTTCTCCTCATATTTAGGATTTCTTCATTTAATTACCTTTCCATTCTTAACTAATCATTTCCCAACTTGTTCGCATTGTCCTATTCCACCTTAAATGTTGTCACAGTTACGTTTGGAGACTATATCATTTATGTTGGACAGGACAATTTGAATAATAAAAAAAAAACAACTGACCAGGTCTTCCCCTCCTTTGTTCGTCAGCCGATACTCAGTGTTCAACACAGTATCACTCCACCAGGAACTATGATAATGATCCAGTGTAACACTGATTACATTTACTCATTTTAAACAGTTAAGCTCGCCATGGAAGTCATGGCTCTCGTCCCTGAGGAGGTCTACCTCCTCCAAAAGACCAAGAGCCTCCTCAGGGAACAGGAGACCAGCAGCCGTCTCTTGGGTGAGTAACAGAAACATTCAGCATCATCAGCACCATGATAACGCTGCCGTTACCAATGAGTCGATTCATATTCAAATCAAATGCTGTTTGTGTCTCACACTGACGGTTTGACTGACTATTTGCTGTTGAAGCTGAGCTTGAGGCCAAAGTCGAGGACCAGCTGTGGACTGTAATAAAGCCCCTAAAGAAGGTGCTGGATGGTGAGTAAAATAAATCACAAACAACTTGTGGGAGAGTTACAGACAGCAGTGAAACACCAGGACACTGTTCAGGGGTTGTTAGGTGATTGTTGGGTGGTTGCCATGGTGATTGAAGTTGTTGCACAGCGGTCTAATCCTGACCCTGTCATCAGAAGATTGTGGGTTCGGGCCCTGAGGAAGAAAATGCTCTGAAGCACTAACGGAAGAGGAGAGAAAAAGAACGGAAGAGACGTATATCTCCACAGAAATGTAACTAGGCGTCACACACTGCAGCAGCTGTGATTGGTGCGCTGAGCCTCCTGTTTCTGCCCACACATTCCCACTGTTATGGTTTGAACTGCAGAGCGACGCAGAGTGTTGGACAGAAGAACGCAAAAATATAAACACGGTAACATAGGCTTATACTTCAAATGCTGTCCCAGGGGCGCATACCCCTGGACACTGCTTGATAATAATGATGATCAGGGTTATACACAGGCTGTTTATATCTGGGCCCAGGGGCCAACAAGTTATGTGTTAAAAGTGTGTTGCATATATAGCACCCACACTCCCGGGCATGGAGAAAAGCTCAGGCTCAGGTATATTTTTTCCACTATCGGCCCTGAGAGAGCAATGAAAGAAGAAGAAATAAACAGAATGGGAGGGAGAGAGAGAGAGAGAGAGAGAGAGAGAGAGCAAAAAGAGGAATCAAGAAAAAAAAATGTATATTTAAAACGTGTTGCCTCCCACTGTGTCAGAAACTATGACCTTGTTCACTATGTATTCCTGGGTGAGTGATCAGAACCATGGGAATACATGAGGATCTAACAGCGACTGGAAAACTGACTGTGTTTATTGCTGTTAAGAGATCGGGATTGCAGTGATCGGGATGAAAATGGAGGCCGGGCTGTGGTCTGTGGTCGAGAAGCTGAAGGAGGTGGTCACCAACTACCTTCAAAAATCAGAGGGAAAAAAGAGAAGAATCTGATGGTGAGTGAGATCAATTAAAACCAACTTGTAGGAGAGTTACAGACAGAGCAGTGAAACACTAGGGCACTGTTGGGTGGTTGTTAGGTTACTGTGAGGGACCTTGGATGTTGCTTGTTGCTATGGTGATTGAAGTTGTTGCATAGCGTTCTAAGAGTGTTCTCACACATAAACCGTATCAGTGTCAGAAGTGAACTCCGACAGAGTCATGATTCCTTTTGCATATGTGAACATATTAAACAAACTCACATCCTCTAAACCTCCCCAAAACAAAACAAACCGAACTGAGACCTCCCGATAATGTCTCAGTTCAGTTCGATTGAGGATGATTTGTATTCCATTAGATTTGTGCATTGTGAAAACAAAGCCGCTTTGTAATTTGTTTGTTACATTCATTATCTGTAACCGCTTATCCAGTTCAGGGTCGCGGGGGGTCCAGAGCCTACCTGGAATCATTGGGCGCAAGGCGGGAATACACCCTGGAGGGGGCGCCAGTCCTTCACAGGGCAACACACACATTCACTCACACACTCACACCTACGGACACTTTTGAGTCACCAATCCACCGTGTGTTTTTGGACTGTGGGAGGAAACCGGAGCACCCGGAGGAAACTCACGCGGACACGGGGAGAACACACCAACTCCTCACAGACAGTCACCCGGAGCGGGAATCGAACCCACAACCTCCAGGCCCCTGGAGCTGTGTGACTGCGACACTACCTGCTGCGCCACCGTGCCGCCTGATTTGTTTGTTACAGTACTCACAAATAAAAAACATCTTCAGGAAAATAGAACCTGGATTTTTGTCTCAGGGAGAGACAATCCGGACACAGTGCCGGTCATCAGTAGATTGTGGGTTTGAGCCCAGAATAAGAACATAATGCAACAGTGTTACACTGTGCAGTTATAATAGCCATTACTCCTAGGAAGAAGAGAATTGGAAAGAGCAAAAATAGAAGAGATTACAGAGAGAAAACAAGAAAACAGGTGTAGCTACCGACCCAGCATCACTCCAGTACTCTAATAAAAATGTTTTAAAAAAAAGACACTGAATTTTGAAGAGGGACTTCAGAGTGATAATCTACGCTTTAAAGAAATAATTCTTTAAGGACTAAACTCTGTCGTGCTCCCGTCTCATTGTCCAACAAATATGTTTTGCACTGCCTCAAATGTGTATTCCTGTCCCTTTGGAAATTCCAAGTTCAGTGCATGCAACAGTCCAAAAAGCTTCATGACACAAAGAATGTGTTACCACTCTTCCCTTGATGACTATGGCCTTGTTCACAGGTGTCTGTGGTGCTGCCTGAGCAACGTCACCCTCAGTCACGTCAAAGATGGTCGTTGTTTCTCCTCTTGTGTAGGACTCCTCTGGATTGGTATCCTAAATAAAATAAAATAAATAAATAAATAAATCATGGTGCCCTGTTGTGCTCATTCAAAAATGTAATTACACTCTTTCAGAAACGCTACTGTGAACTTGTAAAAATATTTCAGTTCTACTGTATTTTCGGGTTCATTTTACACTGGTCACTAACTATACACCATTAATATCAAAACTCTACCACAGCTGTTGTTTAGACCACAATCTCAATATCACTCCCAACACTACACACACCCTTGTACTAACAGATAATTCAGGCCAAAACTTTTTGGACAATATTGTGTTCGAACACACACACTTATGTTTGCACAGTGATGAAAATATTATTAAATATTAGATCTCCAACATTCCAACATTCACACCTGTGGGGCCAACCTCTATCCAATGCTATTGCTGAGACCTCAGTGTGCAGTTGGGTGAGTATCTTGGCTCCACGGTGATGTGGACTAACACTGTATTCTTTCTGAACCTGTTGTGTCTGACCATCAAACTGCTGGACACCGGCAGGACTTTTTAATTGCGGTTCCACGATTACAGACTGTAGTCCACCTGCTGCTCTGAATAATTTATTATTTCCATTTCACCCAGTGGATCATTCTCAGCACAGCAGGGACACTGACGTGGTGGTGGTGTGTTAGTGTGTGTGTTGCGCTGGTATGAGTGTATCAGACACAGCAGTGCTGCTCAAGTTTTTAAACACTGTGCCCATTCACTGCCCACAGGACGTTGTTGGCTGGATTTTGGTGGACTATTCTCAGTCCAGCCATGATGCTGAGGGCTTTAAAAACTCCAGCAGCCATGCTGTGTCTGATCCACTCACACCAGTTCAACACAAAGAAACACATGACCACAATGTCAGCGTCACTGCAGTGCTAAGAATGATCCACCACCCAAATCATATCTGCTCTGTGGGGGTACTGTGAGGGTCCTGACCATTGAGGAACAGAGTGGAATGGAACAGATGAGCTACAGTCTGTAATTGTAGAACTACAAAGTTCTATTGTGTGGTCAGTGGAGCTGATAAAATGGACAGTGAGTGTAAAGATGCATGTTCCCAATCCAGTGATCGTTCAGCGTATACTGAATTATAATCAACCCATAATCACCTGGTCATCAAGTTTTACTACGAGAATCCTCCTTTCTCCTCCAAAGTCTCTGGTCTTTCATTAGTGCGTTGAGTCACTCATCAAGTGATGTCAGAAATGTAGTCTTGAGATCTGTACACAGGTGATCCTTTAGACCCCATGTAAAACCTGAAGGGGGTGAAAGAGAGAGGAGCACATTTACATAATCTGTACATTATAACAACTGACTATCACAGTACATTGTCTAATTTGCACCCAATATCAGACATACAAATCTAAATGAAGCCTCTCTTATTCTTCCTAGAAGAGGTAGGGCCACATTTCTTTACAACAGATACAAACGGCTGCTTGTTGTCTAGGGCAACTGTACAAATTAATTGCATGAGCCATTTAAGGACACTTTCAGATTTAAAGTCAATTAAAAAAAAAAATAGATTAATATTGTGTGCTACTCATTATTTTAACCAATCCAGCCATCTGTTACTTCCATGTCCTTTGTTTAATTAAACACCAATCACATTTGCCAACGTTGAGATAGACCCACTTATGTCCATTCAGTCTCAGGGAACCTCACTCAATGTCATGACAAAACTTTTGGGACCTCTTTTTGGGTATTTTGGGAAAGCAAAAAAATTTTGCTTTCATATTTGTGTACTAAGAAGTGATAACTTGTGTCCTTTATATATAAGGATGACTTTTTTGAGGGCTCACACAAATTACAAATTAGGTTAACACACTACCTTCATTAACAGATACACTGCTGATTAATGATTAAACTGGACAAATGTATATGATGAATGTTTCCCAATGCATTTTACATTAGTCTACTACTAAATACATTACAAACGGTTCTGGAGAGCTGTATATATATATATATATATATATATATATATATATATATATATATATATATATATATATATATATATATATAGTGTGTGTGTGTGTGTGTTTTACAACCCTGCTTCATTTAAGGTGGCCTTAACTGGTAAAATGCAACAAAAAACAGCTCCCCCAAGCTAACTCTAAATGAGAATAACGTTATATTTGTGTATTTGGGCAAAATATTAATTATTATGCTTAGTGCATAGTATATTTCCTTCATGATTTTGTAAATATTTAGGAAGGAAAACATTGTCTTTTTTCACCATCATTCACCCAGTACACTCCATTTAAACCCACCTCTATGTGTTTCAAAGAGGAGTTCTCTAATAATGGACTTGGATTCACTATTTCACCACACTTTTCTTTGAGTGTTTGACAGCCATTTTTCTTAACATTCTTTTACCTTACTGACCTCATTTCCAACTATAATTACATACATAAACTATAAACTACACGTTGTTGAGGACAATTATATTAGCATCAGCTGACCTGCACCATTTATGTTCAATCAGAAAAATGGCAAAGACAAATCTACAAGAAATAAAGACACTCTACATAAATAAAGGTCCTTTATTATACTAATAAAATAACAGCATGTAATGGAATTACAATTAATCATTTGTTCTTGAGCTGCTTTGGGTTAAATATCAATGAGAATCACTTTATTTCCAGAGTATGTTGGACATACACGAAATTTGTCATGGTGAGTGCACAAATGTATTACATGTAACATGCAAAGCAAGCTAGACAAGCCAAGAGACTACCAACAATTATTAAATTAAGGGAATACGTAATATAGAATAAAGAAATAGACGTGCAGCGACAGCTGAAGTGGATGAGTTATATTAGTACATATGCAGATGACAATGTTACATTGCCAGTCTCTGCACACAATATAAATGTGCTAGCATAATTACCCCAAGTTCAGGCCATTTTATTAAAATATTGGAAATCTTAGCTCACTAAATAAATAAAAGTACTTTACTCACTCAAATCAATTTCTGAACATTTTTCAGGAGTAAAATATGTGTAGATTAATGTCCAAGACTTGCTTGACTTTGAAAGAAAATATGTTTTAGATAAAAACCCTTTGTTGAAGTAGGTGCCAATACTGCTAAGATTATAGGTGCCCCCTATCTTCGGCCACCTCCCCTGCTTGTGACAGTGAAACGAGACCGTTGCTACCACATTCAGTGGTTTTGAGAGGTTCACAATGAGATTACGTTTGTTCTGTATTGGTATCCGTACTCTACATGTAAGGATTACAATGGCGGTAGATTTTCCCCTCAGAGAAAAGGAAGCTAAACGTTAAGCTAATTTTTACACTGAGGGAGATATCTGTTGCGAAATGGAAATGTGTTGTGTTCCACATCAAGTTTTGCACACAAAGAATTACAACACTGTTAGAGATACTTAAATATTGTTTAGATATGTGATTTCTTGCAAGACTGATGTTTAAATGCCCTACTAGGGCTTGATCTTATGTTTCAATATTTTACCCAATGCAATTGGCGAGAGAGAGCGGAATTGCACCATATACGGCAGTGGCCAGAATTAGGGGATGGCCGGAGTTAGGGGAAAGACTGATAACATTACTGTAAACCATTTAAGATCTATTAACAATTTGAACTTCACACTACATTACTCTGTGCTTGTGTCTTTCATTAGCTAACTGGTGATCATTTTTTATTTGACATTTGCTAAGGGACATGGAAGACTTTTAAATCCTGAGGTAACTTAAACTTACTGGCTAACGCTAACTCTGTTAACTCACGGACAAAGAGACAAGCATTTAATCGTGAGTAAAATCCACATTCAACAGCCAAAAATATGAATTAAACACATGGAATGTGTTGTATTCAAAGTGAAACAATGTTCAGAGAAGTTACTGGGGTATTTACAGAGTTTGTGAGAATCCACTCCGCTGAAGAAACTGTTAAAAAACCGGATCAACTGGACGAGTAACAGCGCGGGTTTAATCAGGCGCATGCGCAGGGGCCGTGATTTCACTGAGACGTATTAAAGGCTAAGCACCACTTAATGGACCTCCATGAATATTTCACATTATTTTAGTTACTGACATATATGAGTATGAATTAAAATGAACCTTAATGAACCTTAAAAGCATGCTTAATGTGCTTTAAAACTGACAATTTTATTAAATTGACAGAAAAACCCAAGCTCGCTACGGAAATTCTTGAACGCAACCGTGACGTCACTGGTGGACAACAGCTGAACAACGCCGCGGTAAAACACCGTTATGACTGACTGTTATGACAGTATCTAGCTAAATAACCAACATTATTCATGACAATAGCCTAGCAATGAGCTGAACTCAAATTTAGAGGTACCGTTATTCCTGTAAATGTGATCGAAGTCGAACTCGAATTCATCCGACACTATAAACCTCCGTAATGCAGCTACGTAGCCGAGTATAATCTGAGCCACCGAGTTTAGCAAGTCAAGCTAACGTTAACTAACACCAACTAAAACAGGCGAAGTGAGTGTCCTTACCCTGTTTACCTCCATGTTACAGAGGCTCTTGAACACCTTTCGTTGGTGTCCTTACATGCCCATATTGTTGGAAAAGCGCCAGTGAAATGAGCTACAGATAACGGAGTGAGCGGATGGTCCTTTCCAAAGTGCCCATTTAAAGTCGACAAATTTAGTCCATTTTCTGGATATTTTGGGATCTTTGGGCCATTTGTGCACAGATGTCCCACTGTACATTGAATTATTGCAGACCAAAAAACACATCTTTTCGTCATTTTGCATTAAATTAAGTGCGACTTTGCTAGTACGGACCACGCCCTCAGAGGCTGAAACGGGGAGGCAAACTCAGAAGTCTTTTGGGGAAGAGTTTAGGGCGGCTTATGAATGCGTATGAAGCCGGACCCCCCCGTTGGATAAAGTAATATGAGAAAAGGGTGGAGATGGGGTGGAGGTGGGAGCGAGTTTAAAACAGGAGGCTCAGTGGGCTTGATAAAGGCCGAACACGGCTCCGAATATGGGGATCAGCAGGAATGACTCAGCGCGGAAGAGCGAGCTGACGTCGTGAAGCAGTCGAGTCGAGATCCGTCTCCTGAACTGAATGAGGCGAATTTGTCTGTCACAGGAATGACGTGAATTTGCAGGGTATATATAGGGCTGAGAGGAGGAGTTTGGGCGTGGTCCTACTCCCAAAATTATGTTATTAGCATAACTTCACTTTGCTAGTACGGACCACGCCCTCAGAGGCTGAAACGGGGAGGCAAACTCAGAAGTCTTTTGGGGAAGAGTTTAGGGCGGCTTATGAATGCGTATGAAGCCGGACCCCCAAAAATTTACAGGAATGCTGGTCATTAAGTGCTACAGAATGGATAGGTTCAGGTACTCTGGTCAAGGGTTTGATTGGTGTCCTGATTGTGTTTAGGTGAAATGAAGGGGTTAGTGAGTCTTTGAATGAACTACCTTTAATTAACTGGTGTATGACTGAGTGTCATGTGAGACGGTAGAGAAAATAGCATGAGTAAGTTGAATGTCCTTTGTTGATTATGATAACGGAAATTCTAGTGTGACTGGTAATTCGAGTATTCAGATGCCGTGGTGGTAAAGAGGTGATGATTGCGAGAAGTGATATAAAGTCGGAGTTGGTCTTAAGATGGACAAGATCATCGCATTGGCAGAAATCAAATTGATCAACTAATAATAGAATTTTTAACGTATCACCAGCTAAATGTCATTTTGCTATGGAGTAACAATAATAGTGACGTTTATCTAGGCCGCCATGCACTGGACATAGTGTTGCTAAGTCCAATTTCTACTTCAGTGTAATTGATGGTGATTGGGTAATAGTGAGGGGTCTGAGGCTGGCAATAATGGGTGAAAAGTGGATTAGTAGCAGCCTTGAAGTCAAGTACTACAGAGGGGCAGTGTTAATAAAGCGAGATATTCTTCGTTGGCAAGTGTGCCCCCTGGTGGTGCCTTTCCAATGGCATAGAGAGAATAGAGAACGGAATGGTGATCTAGAGGGATGACAGATGAGGCCAGTTAAGAAGCCCAAAAAGGTCAGCACCGCAGGAAAGCGAGATAGAAAGGAAGGCATTTTGTCGCACGGGAGAAAACTCTGGAAGAGGAAATCCAAAAAGTGCCGAGGTGCTCAAGCAAGGTGGCAAAGTAGAAAGTTGACTACAAGATAACGAAGATGCCTAGAGGGTGTTGAAATAACAGGTGCCCTAGGTGGCATCAAGTGTCGGTCCAAGGTAACCTAGGGAGAGAGCATAGGCTGGAATGGTGCGGCCGCAAAGCAATGGGGTTGGGACGAAGGTCTGTGGCATGAGAGAGGAGGGCTGTAAAGGAAGAGGCAGGATGCAGCGAAACCACGAGGGGAAGGGGATTAGGATGAAGGTCCCCATCAGGAGAGTGGGTGTGCTGTAAAGGAAGAGGCGGGGTGCGGGACAGATGCAAAGCAGAGGATTAGGACATGGCCTGTAACGGCGCCCGGGAAGATGATGAGCTGGAAAGTCAGGGACTCTGAGTGGTGCAGCCGTAAGAAGTGGGGGATGAAGGTCCACCGAAGCGCCTGAAAACAGAGCAGGAATTAGAAGCTGTAGAGTGTGAGCAGCAAGGCAGCACAGAGGAGGGTCTGGTACGATAGTCCACGGCAGCATCTGAAAAGAGAGTATAAACTGGGAGCCGGAGGTTGGGAGAAGCACATCAGCAGAGGAGTCAGGATGAGGGTCTGCAGCAGCACCTAACTAGAAAAATGAGAATTGTAATGTTAGAGGCGGGGTATGGCGTGGCCGCAAATGAAAGAGGTTGGGATGAGCGTCCATGAAGTATGCAAGCTGCTGATGTAGAGGCTGGGAGAATGAGACAATCGGATGAGAGCGAATCTAGGGTGAGGAAGCTGTGCAACAAGGAAACTGCATAGAATGCCCAGAACGCCAGGCAGGAGGCAGGCCCGCAACAGCAACCTATAGAGGGGGTGTGAGCTGGAAAGTATGAGGCATAGAGCAGCAGCAGGGGAAGAGGATGGAAAGAAATTGAATCAGCAATGAGGAAGCCATGCAGCGAGAAGAACGCGTCGAGTGCCCAGAGCGCTGGACAGGAGACGGGCCCGCCGCAGCACCTATAGAGGGGTGTGGGCTAGAAGGTCTGAGGCTTACAGCTGCGGCTGCAATGGGGAAAAAGTGGGAAGATGAAGGGAGGGGTGGGATGATGCGTAGAGTAGACATACGAAGAGTAGACCGCGTCGAGTGCCCAGAGCGCTGGACAGGAGACAGGCCCGCCGCAGCACCTATAGAGGGGCGTGGGCTAGAAGGTCTGAGGCATACAGCAGCGGCTGCAATGAGGAAAAAGTGGTGGGATGATGCGTAGAGTAGACCTACGGAGAGTAGACCGCGTCGAGTGCCCAGAGCGCTGGACAGGAGACAGGCCCGCCGCAGCACCTATAGAGGGGTGTGGGCTAGAAGGTCTGAGGCTTACAGCTGCGGCTGCAATGGGAAAAAGTGGGAAGATGAAGGGAGGGTGGGATGATGCGTAGAGTAGACCTACAAAGAGTAGACCGCGTCGAGTGCCCAGAGCGCTGGACAGGAGACAGGCCCGCCGCAACACCTATAGAGGGGCGTGGGCTAGAAGGTCTGAGGCATACAGCAGCGGCTGCAATGAGGAAAAATGGGGAGATGAAGGGGGGGGGTGGGATGATGCGTAGAGTAGACCTACGAAGAGTAGACCGCGTCGAGTGGTCAGAGCGCTGGACAGGTGACGGGCCCGCCGCAGCACCTATCGAGGGGTGCGAGCTAGAAGGTCTGAGGCATGCAGCTGCGGCTGCAACAGGGGAAGAGGTGGGATGATGAAGGGAGGGGTGGGATGATGCGTAGAGACAGATGTAAAGAAAGAAAAAAAGGGGGAGGGGTGGGATGATAAAGGGAGGGGTGGGATGATGCGTAGAGACAGATGTAAAGAAAGAAAAAAAGGGGGGAGGGGAGGGATGACAAAGGGAGGGGTGGGATGATGCGTAGAGACAGATGTAAAGAAAGAAAAAAGGGGGAGGGGTGGGATGATAAAGGGAGGGGTGGGATGATGCGTAGAGACAGATGTAAAGAAAGAAAAAAGGGGGAGGGGTGGGATGATAAAGGGAGGGGTGGGATGATGCGTAGAGAGGATAAGAGAGAACGAAATGAACTCGGAGGGCTGTCTAAATGGGTGCGATGCTGTCAGTCAAGGTAGAGTTCAGATGGAAAGAGGAGCCGATTTGAAATGGAGGCTTAAACATGCTGCCCTTTTTTTTTTTTTTTCCAAACATTTCAGATAGGACCAGTTTGGCAAGCAGTGTAGGTAAACTACTGCATGGAGATGTGCATAAATAATGCAGATTCTAAGCCATTATCCAATTCAGCTCAGATGATTATATTATTATCAAAACAGCCCTCTAAGGCACCGACCTGTGAGAAAGCAAAGACTATAAGACATTGAGGCTAATGTCTCCGGCTTAGACACGACCAGAAAGGGTAACGGGAAGACGAAGGATACTCCAGCAGGGGGCGTCGGAGATAGACGGTTGTGATGTCATCGCATTGCTGCGCGGGGGATCCTTACACCGGCAGACGGGCTTCTCTCTCTTTAGCTGAGTGGGCGACACCATTGTTTCGGAGCACGTTGCTGGAACGCCGAGGCTGTTCTGCCGGGGAGGAGGAAATGGGAGTCTCAAGGCGCTGTAGAGCTCGTAGATGTGGAGCTGCAGCCGTGACGACGGTAGATTCGCGATCCCCAAAACGCGAGGCAGTCCCGTGGCAGTGTAGCCGAAGATGAAGTTAAGGGGAGGCTCGAAGCTTTTCGCCAGCGTCGGAGGGATATGCGGGGGGTCACTCGGAAGGCCGAATGCGGCGGGAGGAGAAGCGGAGAACAGAGCGCCGATCCGGAGCGGGTAAGACAGCAGAGCACAAAACAGTTGAAGCGGTTGCAGGCATGACAACGGGCGTACATTACTTCAGATACCGGGCAGTCCCATAGCTGTTTAGCAGGAGCGAGTTTAAAACAGGAGGCTCAGTGGGCTTGATAAAGGCCGAACACGGCTCCGAATATGGGGATCAGCAGGAATGACTCAGCGCGGAGGAGCGAGCTGACGTCGTGAAGCAGTCGAGTCGAGATCCGTCTCCTGAACTGAATGAGGCGAATTTGTCTGTCGCAGGAATGACGTGAATTTGCAGGGTATATATAGGGCTGAGAGGAGGAGTTTGGGCGTGGTCCTACTCCCAAAATTATGTTATTAGCATAACTTCACTTAAAGACCAACGGTCTTTTAAACCTTATTCCTTGAATTAGTAAGAAATAACATGTTTTCTGGCTATCAATAAACACAAGTTAGGAACTGAAATTGCACTGTATTTATTTGTTTGACACTTTCATAAGGCTGGTGCTTAGCCTTTAACCCTCCACACACACCTGCCAAAGTGGAGGAGGACATTTCTGTTAAAGTTAGACAATCCTGAACTTTGACCATCTACAGCCAACCACTAGAGAAGCTGTACTTTGTAAAATAACCCCATGATCAGAAGAGTAGAGACCTGTCCGGACAGAATGCGGTACAAATGGGTATTGCACTCCACATTCAAAACAGTGGAGAGAGTTTACTGCCCCTCCGCTTCTTCCCCAGACACGAAGCTCGCACAGGTTGCCAGGTTGAAGATGATTCAACCTACACAATGATGAGTTCTTCACAGCTAAAATTAATATGCTATAGTCAACATATTTACACAGAAAAATGTACACGATTTCACAAACATCTACCTGCAATAACGGAAGTAAATTAAACTGCTGCTGTTTGACCTGTATTTGGCAGCTTCACATATGATTTAACATTTCCACATGAAATATTTCTTTGGACAAGGCTTTTATCTTCTTAAGTGATTCTTATTTTACACTTTAAATGTCATTTTAGGAGACAGCTTCCTGTCTGACTGTTCTCTTCCACCTTAAACAAGTTAGATATTTTTATATAGATTAACATTAATTAGAGTGTACGGCATTCTGTATATTTGAACTCTTCATAAATATATAAAATACCCAAATTAACTCCACAGCTGATAACATTATGGTAGTACACATAAATATATGCAACATTCATTCATTCATTATCTGTAACTGATTATACAGTTCAAGGTCGAGGTGGGTTCTGAACCTACCCAGAATCACTGGAAAAATACCCTGAAGGGGACGCCAGTCTTTCACAGGGCACCACACACTCATACAATCACACCTATGGACACATTTGATTTGCCAATCCACCTACCACCATGTGTTTTTGGGGCGTGGGAGGAAACCCGAGCACCCGGAGGAAACCCTCGCAGACACAGGGAGAACACATCACACTCCTCACAGACAGTCACCTGGAGGAAAGTGTGTTGAGCAGCAATAAGAATCAGACAAAGAATGAATATTGATTAGCCATTCTTGTATTTTTTTTTTCCAATAAGCAAATTTAATTTTTCAAGAAAATAATCAATGAACAATGACCCGGATTACTAAAATGACCAAAAAGTGTGCACACAGAAAATAAAATAAAATGTCTGTTGCGATCCCTCAGGTCTGAGAATTGTTGCAGGTGCACCTGATATTACATGTTCGTCTGAGTGTCATGTCAACGTATGAGGGTGTGAGTGGGTATGTGGGAGTCGCCTGTTCCGTGTCTTTTCTTCAATGTTCCTGGCTCGCCATCTAATGCAATCAAAATCACATCCGAGTTCTCGAATTTTCCCGTCCTTTCAAAAAACCTGACCTATAAACAAGGTCATATTTATTATTTTCTATTCTCAGATGTATCATTAAAAGTTTAAATGTCAAAATGCTACATACTGCACCCAACCCCATACATACATCTTAAATCTTATCAGATCCCAAATCTTCAGTTTCAGTTGTACAACATTCAAAAGATGCCAAAGTTCAAATGTGAAACCTAAACATTCAAAAATATAAGTTCCAACTTACATGAAGCTCTTTAAATACTACTCACAGTAAGTGACTTAACAAACTGAGTTGCTTCCACTAGTATCAAAGAAATGCTTAATTACTCCTCATACACAATAGGCCAACTAGTGTGAAGGAAACTGCACCAAAAATGATTGTCTGTTGAGACCTAGGTATCGCCCCTGTGGGGTTAGGTGAACTGAGTAATGCAATTCAATTACAATACAAAATCGGAAACCCTGCCGACATAACAAAGAAAAGTAAAAATAAATAATTATATACTCCCAATAAGTGGGTTTTTTTCTCACCTGGGCAACACTTTGAGTTTCTGAGTGGTGACTGAAGGTTGTTTTATAGAAGAGGCTACTTTGTATGATGTTGTATGATCAGAAATGTAGTTTATTCTCTAAAGGATTAAGAAACTGCACTATGTGGCTTTTACATTAGCTCTGTGAAATGATAAGTCATTGCTGGAAAGTCAGGTCCCTCTATCAGCGGCTCTGAGATAACACAGGCTTGATTTGTTACAGTAAGAAAATGGTTCCTTTTTTTTCCCCCAGTTTGATATCCAATCCAGCATTTCCCACTGATGTCAGACTGAGTCTGATACCGGAGTCTGATTGGTGCCATCTCTAATTAAAAATTAAAATTAAAAACTTTTTTTCCCCTGTGTCCTGTTGATTTACTGGAGATACAAAGCTTTGTTCTGAGAGTGATATACACTGATGTGTCTGTAATAAATCATTCATTCATTATCTGTAACCACTTTTCCAATTCAGGGTCACGGTGAGTCCACAACCTATCCGGAATCACTGGGCACAAGACAGGAACACACCCTGGAGGGGGCGCCAGTCCTTCTCAGGGCGACACACACACACACACACACACACACCATGGACACTTTTGAGTCGCCAATCCACCTACCAACGTGTGTTTTTGGACTGTGGGAGGAAACCCACGCAGACACAGAGAGAACACAGCACACTCCTCACAGACAGTCACCCGGAGGAAACATACGCAGACACAGAGAGAACACACCACACTCCTCACAGACAGTCACCTGGAGGAAACCCACATGGACACAGAGAGAACACATCACACTCCTCACAGACAGTCACTCGGAGCGGGACTTGAACCCACAACCTGGGCCATAAACAAAATTAGATTTCTGGAAGATAAACAACAACTAAAACAACAACAATATCAAAGAAAAGCCTCCTAAACTAATATCACCATGATGGCTTATTTATTTCAATGATTTTATGGAAGTAGAAAACACCGCATCAAAATCTAAACACATTTTCAGAAATTGAAATTAAATATCTTTGCAACCTAAACTAGCTGAATTCATTTATCAGTGTGGTCTACAAAAGGTATTCACATGTAGCTTAGTTTTCCTGGGATGCTGGATGCTAATCTGAACATGTGTACGTGGTGGTGAAGCACACACCCATGTGCACACCCAAGTTTTCATGCATTGTGGGGAAATTACATTGACTTCCATTCATTACATGGAGAATTACTTTACCTTATTCAAGGACTGCTAGCCACACCTTGACCCTAACCATAATCCTACCTTAACTCTAAGCTTAAACTTAAACCAACCCTAACCCAATCTCTGAACAATCCGTAATCCTACAATAATTTAACCCTAAACCTAACCTAACCTTAACCATACCCTAGACCTGTGAGACACTCTTCCCCATTAGTCCACCTTGTAGATGTAAAGTCAGAGACAGTAGCTCATCTGTCGCTGCACAGTGTGTGTCGGTCGTCCTCTAGTCCTTCATCAGTGACACAGGACGCTGTCGGCTGGATGGATATTGTAGTTGGAGGATAGCTGTCAGTCCAGCAGTGACACTGAACAGTTTAAACTCCAGCAGTCACTGCTGTGTCTGATCCACTCGTACCAGCAGAAAACACATTTACACACCACCACCACCACGGTACATATTCTGCAGGACTATCTTTCCTGTCTGTATGTACGTACATCTCTCTCTCCACTACATTTCAATGTCAGGTATATCACTTTTCCACCTTGTTATTTTATCAGTTTTGTGCATGAGACTGTAAGTAATATCTTAGAACTGTTATAAATGACCAAAATGGTTTGTAGAGTTTATTATTTGGCTGTATTGGAGTCAGCAGACACTTGCAGTGTTACTGAGAGCTGAAATGTATGGTTTACGTTCCTATAAACATAACATCAGTCATTGTATTTATTCTTTTTTTTTTGCTCTTTTATTATTTTACGTGGCCATGTTTAACATCTCAGTCATTGTCATGACTACACAATGCCTGTTGTCAAACAACAATCATTGGGTAGTATGTTTGTGTAGCGTTGTTTCCTGTTGTATTACAGGGTTTTAATGCAAGTTACTTATTGAGTTTAAACTTATTAAACTTAAAGCAACATTATGTGTTAGTTTTAACTTAAAATCACAGCTTCAGAATCATTGTGCTGCTCCACTGAGCTGTAATTGGGAGAACAGAGCCTCTGTTATTGATACTTCAAGCTCAACACAGCATATGGGGAACCACCGCGCTCCAGGGTCATAGCCAGGGTTGTGCCTGGGTGGGCCTTGGTCCAATTTGGGTATTTGAACACTAAAGTCCATGTTCTGTTTAGAACAGATTTGGTTCACATTTTATTCTTTATTTTTGAGGTGAGACTGTTTAAATGATGATTTGTTTGAGACAGAATCTCCGCAGCTCTCCCTCAGCTGGAGGGTGGGACAGACACGGTTCCTAACCAGAGAACACGCTTCCATATCCAGTACCCATAATCCATTACGCTGTTTGGTAAAAGCCTTCCTGAGTTAGTGTCCGAACCAGTGTGGTGGATTATGGATATCCACTAGGGTCAGATTGTGCACATGGGTTGAACACTACTGTGGAACACACTACCCCACTTTTCTTTTAATATTGGTTGATTCTGTGGACTATTTTAAAGAGAAACTAAAGACCTACCATCTTAAGCAGGAGTTTGGAACAAGGGAGCAATGTTACCGGCTTTTTATTTATTTATTTAGTTATTTATTTCATTTGTAAAGCACTTTGTGGCTTGTGTCTGTGAAAAGTGCTGTACTTACTACATTTTGCGGTGCATTGTGGGATTGTTTGAGTGCACACAAAATTGTCCGCAAAATTTTCTGATACAGCTACAAAATGGTTGAACCCCAAAATAGAGCACTATATAGTGATAAGGGAATAGTTCTGGACACAGAGGTGGACCCCAGGAGCTAAATAAATAAGTCTTACCTAGTGTTTCTTTAAACTCGCTGGGGTGGTTTCCCAGACAGGGATTAAGCCTAGTCCTGGACTATATTCTTCTATCTCTCTCCTCCTCCTTTCTTTCCTCCTCTGCTTTTGCTGTCTCTTCACTCCATGCTCCCTCCATCACGTCTATCATTTCTACATCTATTTCGTCTCCTCTTATTGTCCCCTGTGGCTCCTCTTCTCCATTTGCTCTCAGTCTCTTCTCTCCATTCTGTCTTTCTCCACCACCTCTGTGTTTGCTTTCTTTCTCTCCTCCACTCTTATTGCTCTCTCTAATTCTTCTCTCAGAGCCTTCACTCTCTTCTTTTTTACTGTTTGTTTTTTTCTTCCTCTTTCACTGCTCTCTTCCTTTCCTTTTCTCTCCTTGTTCTCTCTGTCTTTTCTCTGCACTTTCTCTCCCATTCTTTTCTCCACTTGTTTTTAATCTCCCCTCTGTTATTTTTCTCCTTTCTCTCTTCTCTTCCTTCCTTTCCCTCTCTCTACCCCAGGAGGAATGAGTGTTCTCCTCTTCACTGTCTTTTTCTATCAATGCTTTCTTTCTTTCCTCCTCTATCTCTGCCCTCTTCTCCCTTTCCTCTTTCTCCTTATCTCCCTTTCTCCTCTTTTTTTTTCTTTCCTTTCCTCCCCCTCTCCTTGCGTTAATCCTTTCTTCTGCTCTTCTCTCAATTTCAACTTCCTCTTCTTTCTTCTCTCTGAAACTTTTTTCTTCCTTTAACTCTTCCTCTTGCCCTTTCTCTCTCATTTTTTGTTCCTCTCCTTTTTCTCTCGTCTTCCTTCCTTTCCCTCTCTCTCTCGTGCTCTCTCCATCCTAGGAGAAATAAATGTTTTTTAACTGCACAGTGTAACACTGTTGTGTAGATCATTTTCTTCTTCAGGGTCCGAAACCACAATCTCCTGATGACAGGGTCAGAATAAGACCGCTGTGCAACAACTTCAATCACCATGGCAACACCCAAGCTCCCTAGCAACCACCCAACAACCAGCTAACAACCCCTGAAAAGTGTCCTAGTGTTTTACTGCTCTGTATGTAACTCTCCCACAAGTTGGTTGTGACTGATTTTACTCACCATTCAGAACCTTTAGGGGCTCTATTACAGTCCACAGCTGGTCCTCCATATTCACCTCGAGCTCAGCTTCAACAGCAAATAAACACAGTCAGTGTGAGACACAGTGAAGGTTTGACACAGTGTACTGTATATGACACATGGTGTTTTTAAAATGTTAAATACAGGATACAGCACATTGGATACACTTCAAGCTGTTTCACAGAGTATGAAGAGAAGGCTTGAGGTGAATATTGAAGTAGTGCACAGCCAAATAGAATATGCCCCACCACTAGAGGGAGGCAGAGAGCTGCTGCTCAAATGTAATCTACACAACTCAAAACACCTGGAGAGAAATCTACTTCTGTGTGTCTTTGGAGTTTTTCAGTGTTCACACTTGAGTTACTGAGAAGATAATTTGGTAAAAACCCTTGGGTTTGACTCACGGGCTTTATCCTCCCTCTCTTTTGAGTTTTTCTCACGTCAGATCAAACCCCTTCAGACCTGTCCCTCAAGGATTCTCTCAACCTTCCCCAAAGATGGAAGGAAAAAAAAAACGGTTCCCCTTGAGTTCCTTTTCCGTTTCTTTTGCTCAAAGTCCAGTGGCTTTGAGCTTCTTTGTTTTCTCGGTTTTTCAGCTTGGGGCCTTTTAGCTCCAGTCAGTGACTCGACCAGTTTGATCATTTTTCGTCGGACCTGAGTTTGAGCCTCATATAATGTCACTTTTAGGGACTTTCTAACTAACGTTCTTATAACAGGCTCAAACAACACTTAAAAAACAAAAAAAGTATAATTGCTCCACATGCAAGTGTCATGAAGCAGAAACATGTTCTTCTCATTTTATTTCTTTAAAAACACTTAATATCAAGTTCCACCATTTTTTATTTTCTCATTAATGAGTTACAGGAAACTAGACTGAGGAATTACACACATTGTTAGTTATTCAGTATTTTAAGAAAAGAGAAACAACAACAACAACAAATGCTTTAAAATGTTAATTTCTTGTTTTTCAGGAGTTGGACTCGGCCCCTTAATTCCAGTTAAAGCACACCAAGAGATTTTGGACAGTTTCATTCTCCCAGCGTTTTGTGAACAGTTTGGAGACAGCCCCTTCCTGTTCCAACATGGCTGTGCACCAGTGCACAAAGCAAGGTCCATAAAGACATGGATGAGTGAGTCCTGACCTCAACCCAATAGAACACCTTTGGGATGAATTAGAGTAGAGACTGCGAGCCATGCCTTGTTCAACATCAGTGTCTGACCTCACTAATGCACTAAACACTCCTAAACCTTGTGGATAGCCTTCCCAGAAGAGCGGAAGATGTTATAGCTGCAAAGGGTGGGTCGACATCTTGTTAAACCCTATGCATTAAGAATGGTCTGTCACTCAAATTCATATGTGTTGTTCATATGGGTTCTTTGGTCTGTTTGATATTTCTCATAATCTGGATTTGTGGTGAACTGAGTCTGGGCTCCTAGGGGATAGTGGAATATAACATAGACTAACATGACGGGATAACAAACTAACACAAACAGGAACATTCTAGGTTAGAGCTGTCACTGTGGTGCAGCCCTGTCCTCATATAACCTGTTTTAATATCATACACATTTCCATGACCACAAAGGAAAGTTCACCAGCTAGGGGCCCACCAAACGTTTCATGCCCAGGGGTCTTTAATTTAATGTTCTGAGCCTGTTAGAAAATAACTCGTTCTTTTCTAGCCCAGAGGAACTAAAGAAGAAAGCAATTTAAGGCTAATGTATTATTGACTGATGGGCGTGGGGTTGATAGTCGTGCGATGGACTGGTGCACTGTCCAGGGTGTGTCCCTGCTTTGCGCACAAAGTTCCTGGGAAGGTCCCAGACTTCTGATCCTGATCTGGATGAAGTACTGGCAGAAGATGAATGAACGAATGAATGAATGTTGATAGCCTAAACTCTCAAAATCAAGGTATAATACAGGTACATTCATTCATTCATTCATTCAATGTCTGTAACCCTTATCCAGATCAGGGTCGCGGTGGGTCTGGGGCCTGCCCAGAATCACTGGGCGCAAGGTGGGAACAAACCCTGGAGGGGGCGCCAGTCCTTCACAGGGTGACACACACTCACACATTCACTCACACATTCACACCTACGGACGCTTTTCAGTCTCCAATCCACCACCAACATGTTTTTGGACCATAGGAGGAAACCAGAGCACCTGGAGGAAACCCACACAGACACAGGGAGAACACACCACGCTCCTCAAAGACACCCACCTGGAGGAAATCCACGCAGACACAGGGAGAACACACCACGCTCCACAAAGACACCCACCTGGAGGAAATCCACGCAGACACAGGGAGAACACAAAACACTCCTCACATACAGTCACCCGGAGGAAACGCATGCAGAAACAGGGAGAACACACCACACTCCTCACAGACAGTCACCCGGAGGAAACGCACGCAGACACAGAGAGAACACACCACACTCCTCACAGACAGTCACCCGGAGGAAACGCATGCAGAAACAGGGAGAACACACCACACTCCTCACAGACAGTCACCCGGAGGAAACCCACGCAGACACAGGGAGAACACACCACACTCCTCACAGACAGTCACCTGGAGCAGGACTCGAACCCACAACCTCCAGGTCCCTGGATCTGTGTGACTGCGACACCAACCTGCGTATGAAATCAACACAACTTTATAATCTCCAGTTTATATTGAATATTGCACAATTATGTTCCTTACTAATTATGTATCCTAGAGGGTACCACCACAGTGACTGATTTTCTAAGAGTGTAGCTAATGCCTGCCTCATTCATACTGCCTCTAGTGGTACAAATCTCCACCTGACATGAGATTAAGAGGTATTCATGACAGCTGCCCATTCATGCGCTCATAAAACCATAAATCCAGCCCAAGCATGTTGTATGATACAAAGCATTCTCTCCCACAGAGTGTTACATACAGATAACACTGTCAACACGTTCCCATGGAAAGCTCTGACAAATACCTCGGCAACAAAGCTATCGAGTGATTTCATTACCCCTCCTATCAGAAATAAATAGTGATAAAATATGATCTCCCGTTTCAGCGTCTCCTTATTTCCTCTTCTGCTGTTGATTCACAGGAAAATTGAATGAAATTGAATCAAATGAGAAGTCGAGCTTTGCCTCCATGTGCATACATCACTGATGCCGGAGAGGAAAAGCCAAAGCCCAGTGAAATACTATTACTTAGATAAATAGATCTAATTGAGCAAAGCAGGTCTCAGCTTTATTGAAAAATAAATCAAAAAACACACCCATCATCAGAGCAGCATCGAAGCCCAAAAATAGAAACGAAGGACTCAAAGACATGTTCCTGACACTGATATTTTTACAGCGCCTCTTTATTATTGAGTCATATCATTTAAACAAATAGAGTTGTTTAACTCTGGCCTTTTTTAAAGGGCACTGAATGTACTTACAAACAATTTGTTTATAGTCACATCCCTACGCTGAGCACCTCTACTCAAACTACATTTTGCAATTAGTCTACATCAGGGTCAAAGTGGGTCTACTGCCTAACCAGGAACTCATTGTGTCAGTCACACACACGTTTGAGGACATTTTCACATATTCACCCAGTGGGGGTGGCATCACGCGTCGACTGATGAAGGACTACCGACACACTGTGCAGCGACAGATGAGCTACTGTCTCTGACTTTACATCTACAAGGTGGACCAACGAGGGAGGAGTGTCTCACCGAGTGGACAGTGAGTGGACACAGGGTTTAAAAACTCCAGCAGCACTGCTGTGTCTGATCCACTCGCACCAGCACAACACACACTAACACACCACCACCACATCAGTCTGCTTTGTGGGTGTCCTGAGCATTAAAAACATTTTAAAATTATATATTAAACAATAACCAGGTTAATTTCCGTTCTGCCAGCAGAAAGGCCACTAGGGGGCCTGCAGAAAGAGGCTAACAAATAAAACCATGAGAGGTGTCACAGCTGCTGCACTGGACTGAGGCGGGATATTGTCACCTATCAAGATTTCCCTGCAGTAGATGTAGTCATTATTTGTTGCAATATGCTGTCAGTTTCAGACTCCTGGAGGAGTCCTCAGGGACATGTCAGTGTGGCCTTCTGTGTCACAATGATGTCTAAGAGACAGGGAAAGGACCAAAACATTATTGCACTTCCACATTGTCACAGTGGGGCAGTGGAGGGAAAATGAGGCAGCCTAAACATCCACTTTCATCAGAGCCAGCACATAAATATCTGACATAATAGCAACATATTAAATGCCTTTCATACACTTTATTCCAGGAAAGTGAACTGCAGTTCTGTGTGTGTGTTTATTTTGTTGGTGTGATTCATTCATATATGCAAGTCATTTTTCACAATTAGTGAGCGTCTTTGCTTTGTAATTGAAATCATACATATGATAGTTGTGCTCAGTGTTGCTCCACATAGTTAATTAATTTTACATTCATTATGAGCAGCAGGTTTGCTGTGGGGTGGGGGGGCCCCCTTAAATAAGAAGTAAAATCACTCTCGGGAACCCACGACAACAAAGCGGCTCACCAAAGTAAAAACATGTTTCTGAATTTGCTTTAAGTTTCTTGCATGGTACTGAGGAAACTGTCTCTGCATTAAGCTAATAAAATGCACACACACACACACACACACACACACACACACACACATATATATGGGACAGCTGGCACCTGTGGATACGTTGGGGGTTAGATGTCTTCATGCGCACTTCACCTTTGGATGTTGAGGGTGGAGGAAAATGCTGTCCCTTGAAGCCCCTCCCCCCTCCCATTTTTCCTGCTGGTCCTGGGGACTGAACTGGTGACCGTCGGGTCCCAAGCCCACTTCTCTTCCTTTTAGGCCACAAAGGAAAAAGCGGTGTGCCTAAGTTACTTGTATAATTTTAACAGGCTCTGTTTTCACTTGCTAAAATGTTGATGTAGGGCATGAGCTACACTACTGGCCTCATTCACTCTGCTTTATAAAAAAATTATGTTTGCCTCTTTAAAGTGTGCACAGCTGCTGTTTCAGTCCCCGTTAGTACTGCTTTTCCTGAGCATAGCTATTGTGCACTAAAGGGTTCATAGTGGCAGATAAGAAGGCAGGTCTCAGCGCCCATTCCTTTAAATGATAACGAGCCGCTTGGTGTTCACCCCGACCCTGAGTGCACAGCAGTGAGGAGTGTGGAGCAGAAGCTCTGTTTTTTTTGCTGTTTTCACTTGGTTCTTTCCTCTCAGTTCTCATTTTCTCTGTTTTGCTGCGTTTAACCTCGTCTTTGCACAAGCACCCAGCGCTGTGATTGGACAGATTCAGACGAGGGGGCGGGGTGATGCTAAAGTCTCTGCACCTGACGTCAGAAGTGGAGCAGAATCTGGACGGCTCGTTGGACTTGGGCAACACACAGAAAATTGGTCTTGTTTCACAGTGTGTGATTTGCTGGGCCCAATTTATGTACGCATGCAATTAATAAGGGCTTTTGTCCTTAAATACGTAAACTTTATTTAAGTCAGGATTATGAGAACTGTATATAGAAAGCTGAACATTTTACCTCGCTGCACATAGGGCAGTATATCAGATTTTCCTGTGGGAAGCACTAAGACAGTGTGTTTACGCTAGCAGGGAACACTTGGCATATTTCTGTTTGCATAATACTAACTGACATATGCTAGATCCCATTAATTATGAGCAAATGTGGCATTTTTTGAGATGAAAACTGTCCAGGAAGAAGGCACCTTGACGGAGATCCATTCTGTTTTATCAGTTTTCTCTAAGCAAGTCTTCCCCGCTGTATTCCCTCTGCGTCCTCACTCTTTCTTTGATCCCTCTTTGTAGCACGATGATCCTATGAGCCGGAAACCGGATTCAAAGGCGAGGGGCAGAGTTTAACTGCTGCTTTTGCTTGGGGTCTGGCTGCATTAGCTCAGTGCAGGAAATGCCATTTCTCATTTTTCTCAGTGAGCTCTCGGGGAGACTCCTGGCCCTCGCCTTGGTTTGTTTCCAGAGCAATACACGAAGTGACCAATGGAGTAAGATCCTCTGTGTCATAACAGGACAGTCCACCCTCTGTCTGTCCACAAGTCATTAATTCATTATCTACAAGGTGGACCAATGGGGTAGGAGGGACTGATCCACTGCTTAGGTGTAGGTTCCTCTACTCATTTCTACAGAAGTGAAGGTATCCTTTGTATTCTGCTCTTATCCTGAGCTTGCTGTCCCTGTCGTAATCTCTTTAAAGAGCTGGGATCTGAGAAGGTGTGTGAGGCTGGAACGTCGCAGTGTGTTGGAGACACGTTTTCAATAATGTCCCAGAGGAGACATGAGCCAAATGAGTCCTCGACACACGGAGAGCAGCACAAAAGATACACATCAGTGTGTGGGGGAAATAGTAGATAGAGGGACCACAGTCACTTCAGAGGAATAATCTGTGTCTTAACCTACAGAGATATTAAGGAGGAACACCAGAGATATTAAGGTGGAACCATAATGATATTAATGAGGAACTACATATATATTAAGGAGATGCTACAGAGATATTAAGAAGGAACTATAAAGATATTAATGATAATCTACAGCCGTATTAAGGTGGAACTACAGCTATATTAAGAAGACACTACAGAGACGTTAAGGAGATACTACAGCGATATTAATGTGGGACTACAGAGGATTTAAAGAGGAACTACAGAGACATTAATGAGGGACTACAAAGGATTTAAGGAGGAACTACAGAGATATTAAGGAGGAAGCTCTGATATATTTAGGTGAAACTGCAGATATATTAAGGATGCACTACAGAAATGTTAACAGGACACTACAGAGATAATAAGGGGCCAATACTGAGGTGTTAAGGTGGAACTACAGGCATTTTAAGGAGGAACTACTGGGATATTAAGGTAGAAGTACAGCTATATTAAGGAGCAACTGCTGAGATATTAAAGTGGACCGAAAGAGATATTAAGGACATACCACAGGTACATTAAGAGACACTACAGAGAAATTGTGGAACCACAGATATATTAAGGCGATAATACAGAGATATTAAAAAGGAACTACAGAGATACTAATGAGAAGTAAATCATCTTGTCTCATTTTCTCATGTTGCTATCTCCAGTGAAGACAGTCCTCACTCAGGAGCGATACACAGTGATGAGCGAGTTGCTAAAGCTAGTGTATGGTCTGGCCTGGCCTCTGAATACTGAACACCTCGGCAATTAAATCAGCCGAGCCGTCGAAGCCGAGGCAGTGATCAGCCAAAGAAGCTTTGATGCACATTTGATAGTGAAGTCGCAGTAATAAAGAGGGGATAAAGGGATTCTAAATCAAGCGTAAAATTGCAGATGGTGGCCCAGTCTACTTCAGTAGAAGCGGTAAATGACTGTCATCATCGCAGTCCGTCTCCACTCGACCCGTGGCATACATCATTACCTTATCAATGAGATGTAACTCTAACGCTCTTAGGAGAAAATATTTTCTCTTTTGATTCTGGCAACAAGCCGGCCTCCCTGTAATTTCATTAGATCCATCACTTCTTTCTTTTTTTTAATCTGGCATTAAGTATAGTTCTAATCGCAGAGCCAGGAACAACTCATTACTTTGGCGCAGTGCAGATGGGCTCTAATGTGTTCAACAAACAACCATTTGTCTGCTGTCTGCATTCAGTCTTGAACACATTGGGAATGTTGTGTCAGCTGCAGGACAAATATAGGCTCAGTCCTGGGGCCACTTCTTCTCTTCAGTGGTGTAAGTAGGGCAATCTAATGCCCCCTGAGCAATACATTCTTTAATATTTTGTATTATTATTATTATTATTATTAAATATTAATTGCTGTTTATAGTATGTGTGTGTGTATATTGTTTTAATAATAAATGTATTTCAATAACAGATAATGTTAGACAACCATAAACCTTTATAAATGTGGAGGTCAAAACGCCTAATAATGTATTTATTGTTGTTTCAATACATTAATTATTGAAATTTTCCATGCTGCTATTTGTTTAGGCTTAGCCACTAGTGCACTGAGAGTGGCCAGTGGGATAGCTATGGATAAGTCAATGAGCAGCAAACTAAGAAAAGCATCAAAATCGTGCAGAATTCCAGTTCCCAACTTGGATTTATTCTCTGTGGAAAAGCCTTATGATGTCATTATTACAACTTAAGGTTAAATACAACTTTAAAATACTGATTAATCAATAGAAACAAAGCACTTTTGTGAGTCAGCCCTAAATACTTCAGTGTCCTCCCTCATTTACAGGATCACATTTTCATATCTGGTTGTGAAAATGATGAAGATAATAAAGAAGAAGATGATGATGATGATTTCTTCATCCAGATTGAATCAGAGACTCAATAAAGATGTCAGAATTGAAAAGGAGCGCACAAAGTCCTGGAATGTTCCCTATGGATTTCAAAGCACCTGAATGTGACACGGCTCTGCTGGACTTCCTGTGAAAAGTGGGACTTTGCAGACGTTAATTAATTTTTCCTAACGGCCAAGGGAACAGAGCCCAATGGGCACTGCCACGTGCCCCCGCACACCTTTTTAAATTCTGCATCTGAAAGAGGAGACAGCCTTGGCCGGATTGCTCTAATTGGTACGGACAGGGGCAATCTTCTTGCGTCGGGCCAAGAGACAGAGGAAGAAAGAAAGAGAGAGAGAGAGTGAGAGAGATAGAGATACAGATAGGGCCTGCACGGTTACTCCAGCAATGAAATATGACATTTGGAGAAAATTGGATACTGCCGTTCTCTTTAAAGGCACTGAGAGGTGTAGGAAGAGATCAAGGGGAAGACTCACAATGAAGTCAAGCTTTTGACAATGGTCCTGTGATCTTTTCCGCATTGGAGACATAGTGCCGCATGCTTCCACCGTTACACAGCCCTAAATGTGCTACAGAGTCGTTCCCATTTTTTTTTTTTTTTCACAAGAATTCTGCAACACAAATTGGAGCCGAGAATACACAGTCATTCAGCCTTGTGTTTGATCATGTTTAGCAACAGGAAACAAGCTCTTCCTCTGCTTACGCCTACTGCAAGGTCAAAGGAGTGAAAACCTTCAGGCACTAGACACTGTGGCCATTCAAATGAATCTCCATCAGCTTCTACAGACAGAGCTGTATGGTGGTTATTTGTTTTCTTCAGCTCAAGGCTGGCCATAGTTACTCCGGAGGACAGGTGCACCATCTAAACCCACCGTTCCTCCCCCCGTTCCCCTGTTGTCCCATTCTCCATCAAGCTTAGGCGCGCCACTAGACCTTGGGGACTGCAACAACCCTTCCAAGGCTCATCTTCACTTATAGTTTCTAACTCTCTCGTGTTGTCAGTGCCAATGAGCCAATATTCAGTTCTTCTTCCCCCACGTTTTTGCGCAGTTTTTCTTTGTACTCTAAGAGACAAGGACGGTTTCAGCAGACCACTGGACACGGAAGAGTGATTGAGCGCACCACTGTTCTCATGCTTTCTCTCTCAGCCATCAGTTTGACGGATATCTCCAGAATGGTGGGCCATCCTCCACAGATGTTGAACGTTTCTTTACACCATCCTTTGAGTTTTTCAGGGCTAGAGCTGGCACGCTGCTGATGGCAGGTGTTATCATCTGTGAAATATAAGGGGGAGGGCATTCAAACTGATCCAGTGAATCATGCTACAGTAATGACACCCTGAGGACTCTGAACACAAGTGAGTATTGTAAGAAGTTTCATCAAGTTTTAAAGGTACACTTGATAAGATTTAGTATTCTTGCTCCAGGGCTCCCCCTACAGTGGAAGAGGGTAATTCACTACTGTCCACAAATCGAGGGTTGTGAAGACATGTGGTGGTGTCATACCCTTCGCCAAAACTTACATAGTGCACTTTCTGCAGTGCTGAGCAGCTCTGTTCTCCCTGTTACAGCTCAGTGGAGAATTACAATGATTTTGAAGCTCTAATATTAAGGTAAAAATATCACTTAATGTTCCTTTAACCCTCTGTGGGAGGCATTTTAAAAGTTCCACCATTACTTATTTTAATTGTCTTTTAACCTAACAAAAGATAAACTAAAGAACAGCAATGAGAGGCAAAGATTGGCTGCGTATCTGGACTCGAGAGCCCTCAAATCTAAAGAACTGGCTGGCAACCTTGGTGTATTAATGGACTCAGATCTCAGTTTTAGTCTCATATTAAAGCGGTTACTAGATCAGCATTTTACCATCTTAAGAACATCAGTAAGATCAGAGATTTTCTGACTAAACCAGAGCTGGAGAAACTTATCCATGCCTTTATTTCTAGCATTGATTACTGTAATGGTCTCTTCAGTTGCCAGAGTGCTCACTAGGAGCAAAAGAAGAGATCACATCACCCCCATCCTCAAATCCTTACAGTGGAAACCAGTCTGTTACAGAATAGACTTTAAAGTGTTATTACTGCTCTATACATGTCTTAATGGTGTAGGACCAGAGTATTTATCAGATCTGCTACAGAGATATGAGCCGAGCAGAGCTCTCACATCTTCAGGAACTAGTCCCTTAGTCCTGCCTCAGTTCAAAACTAAACATGGAGAGGCAGTGTTTAGATCCGGCACCACTCTTAAATGGAACTAGCCGACTTTAGACACTTTTAAATCAAGACTTATAACATCCCTGTTTGAGCAGCTTTAGCTCGCTTTAAAATAATCTGCACTTTTTATTACTAAAAAAAGTGCTAAAATAATAAATTACTAAATTAATTATTTTAGTTCTTTTCTTTTATTGTATAATTTTAAATTGTTTTAATCATTTTATCATGTTTTCTTTTGTTTTTATGTATTTACTTTTATTGCAATATTTTAATTGGTTTTATTGACTTTTAAAATATTTATTCATGCTTTTAATTTAACTGTTTCTCCTGTAAAGCACTTTGAATTGCTTTTGTATGAAAGGTGCTCTATAAATAAATTTGCCGAAAAGCAGCGTTCAGGTTTATTTTCTGTATTTTGAACATTGACATTTATTTTGGATGTGTGTCATTTATAAATAAATTTTATTAGTTGTAATGTCAAATCAGTTTAGTACATAAAATAACATCTACAAACTGAAATTAAACAATACTTTAAAAGTTAACTCTTTTCTTATTGTCTTTAAATTTCATTCATCCATTCATTATCTGTAAGCGCTTATCCAGTTCAGGGTGGTGGTGGGTCCAGAGCCGAACCAGAATCACTGGACGCAAGGCGGGAACACACCCTAGAAGGGGCACCAGTCCTTCACAAGTTCACACACACACATCTACACACACATTCACATCTACGAACACTTTGAGTCACCAATCCACCTACCAACTTGTGTTTTTGGACTGTGGGAAAAAACCCACGCGGACAAGGAGAGAACACACCACACTCCTCACAGACAGTCACCCGGAGGAAACCCACACAGACACAGGGAGAACACAATACACTCCTCACAGAAAGTCACCCGGAGGAAACCCCCGCAGACACAGGGAGAACACACAGCACTCTTCACTGACAGTCACCCGGAGGAAACCCCCGCAGACACAGGGAGAACACACCACACTCCTCACAGACAGTCACCCGGAGGAAACTCACACAGACACAGGGAGAACACACCACACTCCTCACAGACAGTCACCCGGAGGAAACCCACGCGGACACAGGGAGAACACACCACACTCCTCACCAGGTCCTCATGGTACTGCTGCTGTTGTATAAAAACTCCAGCAAGTTTAACAAGCAAAAGGAGAATTTATTAAGCCTTTCCATTAAACTCTAGAGCTATTCAAGGTGCATCAAGGTGCAGCTGTGGCCTAATGGTTAGAGCACTGGGCTTGGTACTGGAAGGTTGCTGGTTTGATACCCGGTTTGATCAGCACAATCATCCTCAAGTGCCCCTGAGCAGGGCACCTATCGCCCAAACTGCTCTCCGGGCTGTGTGTGTGTGTGTGTTTATTGCTCCTAATCACTAGTGTGAGTGTATGTTTACAGCCATGAATGGGTTCAATGCAGAGGTCAAATTTCATTGTAGAATTGTACAATGATCATAAAGCATGTCATGAGGGAGGTGAAGCTCAGGAGTGAACCTTTTCGCACCAAGTGTCTTTCACATTGAGCCTGAAACCAACGGACTGCGACTGGCCAATCAGAGCGCAGCTGTCATTGTTACAGACCAAACAAATGAGCAGGAAGATGACAGTTGAATAGCTCGTCTAGTTCTTCCTAGAGCACAAAAGCTTAAAGAACAAGCAACACACTGAGAACTAAACTGTGGCGGTTAAAGAAAATATAATCCCGTTAAATGAGAGGAACAACACGCAGAAGCAGAGCCTCAAACTCCCCCAGTGACCTTCGGAAACACTGCTGCTGTTGTTCTGGAGACTGGGGCGGATTCAGTGTGTCACTCAGTTGCAGTGTTTAAATTACAATTATAAATTCATTACCACTCCTACTCAAGTTCTTCTTCCTCTTCCAGCGTCTTCTCGTGATTTCAGAGTGTTGAGGCAAAACCATGAAGGTTCCACTACATTAAAAATAGCATGTTTTTTTGTTTTTTATACAAAAAGATTGTCGTCTTTGTGAGGAGGCCTTAATAGTGTGCAAAATGTACACAGGTGTTAATCCTTCAAATAACAAGGAAACTAAGCACAATAGCACCCCTTTGTGGAGAAGGGTGTAAATATAAATGAAGATCTGACAAGTGAGAAAGTGTGAGTGAATGAGTGAATGAATGAATGAATGGATGTGAATGAGTGAGTGTGTTAATTTGAGTGAATGAGTGAATGAATGAGTGTGTTAAAGTCAGCGAATATGAGTGAGTTGAATGAATGAGTGTGAATGTCAGAGAATGAGTGAGCGAGTAAATGAATGAATGTGAATGAGTGAGTGTGCGAATGTCAGTGAATGTGAGCGAGTAAATGAATGAATTAGTGAGTGTGTTGAAGTCAGTGGATGTGAGTGAGTTAAATGAATGAATGAATGTGAATGTCAGAGAATGAGTGAGTGAGTGAATGAGTGAGTATTTGAATGTCAGTGAATGTGAGTGAGTAAATGAATGAATTAGTGAGTGTTTTAAAGTCAGTGAATGTGAGTGAGTAAATGAATGAATGTGAACATGAGTGAGTTAGTGAATGAATGTATGAGTGAGTGAGTGAGTGAGTGAGTGTGTGAAAGTCAGTGAATGTGAGTGAGTTAGTGAATGAATAAATGAGGGAGTGTGTGAAAGTCAGTGAATGTGAGTAAGTGAGTAAATGAATGAATGTGAGTATCTGAAAGTCAGTGAGTGAGTCAGTGAGTGAATCAGAGTTCATGATGAAAGTCAGTGAATATGAGTGATTGAGTGATTGAATGAGTGATTGAGAATGAACAAGTGAAAGACTCGTGATAGAGCAGATCAGAGTGAGTGAGCAATTGTGAAGGCTAGTGAGTGAGTGAGTAGATGAGTGAGTGTTTGTGAGAGGAAATGTGAGTCAGTGAATGTAAGTTAGTATGTATGAGTGAGCTAATGAGTGAGTGAGTGAGTGAGTGAGAGAAAAAAGAGGCCAGTTCCATTAGGTACAGCTCATCTGAAATAAATCTAGTGCTAATGTAAACACGTCAAGATATTCAGAGTTTGATACATATGCAAATTATTTACACGTCACACTTAAATGAATCCTGTAAATATCGGACTCCATGTGAAATCTTCCTGACCTCTCAGACAGAGTCGATACACCTCTCAGAAAGCAGATTCCTCTCCTTGAGCAAAGCTCAGAAATCCTTCAGTTATAACTTCTTATACCTCCTGCTGCTGACCAATGAAAAGCGACCACATGCTGGAGGCTTCCTTCAACATGAAGCGGCAAAAACAGCAGGTTCCACGGGCACAGGAACTCATGGCTGGTAGAGTACGCCTTTGGTAAGTGGAGATCGATAATACTTGGAGTTCATTTCATAGACCTGCACCGAGTGCAGAATCCAAATTCCTCATTCAGAAGTGTTTCTGAAAGTTGCACAAGTTTAAAAAGGAAAATCTTCCACCCGTATTTCACAAGCGAACACAGCTCTGGGTCTTAATGTAACGTCTGTGACATACTTTAGCTCAGGCCCCACAGCAGTGTTCTCCCCCTGTGTAAACAGACCTGTTCAGATTGCCCGCTTTCAGCACCTGTTCCTTTAAATGATAATGAGCCGCTCGCTGTTCACCCCGACCCCGAGCGCACAGCTGTGAGGAGCGAGGAGCAGAAGCTCTGGTTTTTAGCCGTTTTCACTTAGTTCTCTTACTTCTCTGTTCTTGTTTTCTCAGTTTTTGCTCCGTGCTCTTATTTTTCCACACTGTCTGTTTTGCTGCATTTAACCTCGTCTTTGTGCTCTCACATAAATGTGGGTCCAGAGCTGTGACTGGATAGGCTCAGAAGAGGGGGTGGGGCTATTCTAACATGTCTGCACTTTACGTCAGAAGCGCACCAGACTCCGAGTGGCTTGGTTTATGCCATGTTTTCAGAGAGAAAACTAACCGGGTGGTAGGTTCCCACATGAATGTGTGTTCAGGTCGATGTGAACACTGGGACATTACCATTAATGTAGCAGGTGCTGGTAGACGGGTTTTTTTTAAAACACAGTTAATATACCATAATTATATTATTCAGACTACCAGCTATGACCATGATGAAGTGGAGTTAACACAGTTCTGAAGTGCAGTCTTAAACCCTCACTTAACTCAGAAATATCATCATTTTTCCTTGACTCCATTCACGCATTTAAACAGCAAACTATATTCATCCCATCTCTCTGGGGCTTAGAAGAGCATGGTCCCCTATGTTTATGTGCATTTAAGGGAGTGAGATACTAGCTATCAGCTGGCCTTGGTTCCAGCTGCCTGGACTTCTCAGAACATTTGGCTAGGGTATAATTTCACTGTTCAATTGCAGTTGAAATATTCCAAACCCAGTCCTTTGAAAATGGAGGTTGATTTCTCTTTAGTGGTCCAATATTGAGCCGTGTGAACTGAGAGCAACTGAAATGGAAGCTACTGAGAAAATGGAACAGAGAAAACTAAATATGAGGTGTCTATACAATGCAGTAGCATCCCAGCATTCTCAAACAAGCGTGTAATACAAAAAGGACTCATCCAAAAGGCTGCGACCAACTTGGTTCAGTTCAGTTGTTTAAAATGTGATTGTATACTGTAGCATTAACATTGTACTTGACAGGATCTAAATGAACAGACACAAAACTGAAAAATAAACCCTCCAACAAACTTAACTGTTGACCCTATGCTTTCCAGAGGTGATCCCTTGGCATCTGCCAAAACCACTTTCATATATCAGACTACCAGATGATGGAATATCATCCATCTTTCCAGAGAGTATGGCTCCACTCCTCCAGAGTCTAGTGATGTGTTTTACACCATGCCAGCCAACACTTGCCATTGCACAGAGATCTTAGTCTTAGATGCACTTACCCAGCCATAAAAACACATTCCATCAAGCTTCTAAAACACGTTTCCTGTGCTGATGTTGCTTCCAGACACAGTGTGGGGTTTTCAGCCCTAGGAGATCAGTGCTTTTACATTTTGTGAATGAGTTGTTGCTTTTAAATTCTTCTGTTTTACAGTAAAACCATTTCTAATTGACCAGGTCAGATCTAGCAGGGCAGACGTTTTAGGGACGTACATTATCATGTTTAAACAATGAATTAAATGTGAATTTAATGAAAACAAGTTTCCAGTCCGGCCCAGGAACTGCAGTGTTGATGTGTTAAAGACATACACGGCAATATTCTTCAGCACTGAGGTTTTATAAATCATTAATATGCACACGCTGAGAAAAAGTCTGACTCGGATGAACTCGTCAACTGGGTCTCCCCTGTCAAGGGAAAGCTCCAGCTATGGGTTTAAGGAGGCAAGAGGGGCTCTTGCATCATGCAAACCCTGAATGTGCAATCCAGAGAAACGGACAGTCCTGAGCAAACTCAGTTCCCATACCACCTGGGGCGAGTTGATGGCTGTCTCTATAGATGCAGGTGCATACAGGATCTACAGATTGTGAGGCGCAAGATCTCCCTGTTCATTCATGTTTAGGTTCTGCAGCATCCGCTTAAGGGCAAGGCTGCCCTTTTCCTCTGGGTTGGTGTCTCCACTCACAAGGGTAATCTGAGCAACCATGGTTAGAATGGCTAGAAATGGTTAGAGAAGAGAGCTTAGGACTGAAAGGTTGTTGCTTCGATTCCCAAAACTGGCAGGAAAATTGGGGGGCGGTGGGACTGAAGGAACAGCACTGACCTCCTCCTCCCTCAGTTCACTTGTTCTCTCTGTGTCTGCGTGGGTTTCCTCCGGTTGACTGTCTGTGAGGAGTGTGGTGTGTTCTGCCTGTGTCTGCGTGGGTTTCCTCCGGGTGACTGTCTGTGAGGAGTGTGGTGTGTTCTGCCTGTGTCTGCGTGGGTTTCCTCCGGGTGACTGTCTGTGAGGAGTGTGGTGTGTTCTGCCTGTGTCTGCGTGGGTTTCCTCAGGGTGCGCCAGTTTCCTCCCACGCTACAAAAACACGTTGGTAGGTGGATTGGCAACTCAAAGTGTCCGTAAGTGTGAGCGTGTTGTTGGTGGACTGGCGCCCCCTCCAGGGTGTGTTCCCACCTTGTGCCCAGTGATTCTGGGTAGGCTCCAAACCCACCACGACCCTGAACTGGATAAGTGTTACAAACAATGAATGGATGAATGCTCGACTGAGCAAGTTCCCAACTTTTTGACTTCTAGTCTGGGGACAGGATCTGTGGGAGACCACCCTAATGACAATACTTTGCTTCATTTTTTCACTTCAAAATAATGCAGGAAATCAAACAAAGGGAAATCAAAGAGTGTTTGGCTACTTCCAGGTGAGCCTTGGTGGTTTGAAAGTGCATTCAGATCAGGGCTTAAGCTCTTTGAATGGTGGCCAGTCCTCAGCACACGGCGAGATGGAGGTCATTTATCGGACTAATCCCCGCATTGTGCGGATTAGGGCTTTATCCTGTGTAAATGGTTTTCTCTGTGTCACTGTGAAACCAACCCAATGTCCACAAGAACCTGCACTCCACTTTTATAAAGTCTGACCTTGACAGCTACTTAGTTGGTTAAAGCCCCGGCCGGGATTCACAGCAAGTGGCACCTTTTTTGTGTTCCAGCGACAACAGGAGCTTTCAACAATAACAATGCTACAAGACCTCATAAACCCACAGTAAAAAAAATAAAAAGTAGTCCTGGGTTATCTCTCTGCTGCTGTGTGGAGGAGCCAGACAATGTAAACTGCCAAACTGACACTTGGGCCAAAGGAAGCTTCATTTCTGCTCGTCTCTGTTGTGTAAAATGTACAACTTCAGTGCCTTGTTTGTACAGAGACGTGTGAGGAGACCAAACCTAGGGGTTTATTGTGGTGGTCCCTCAGGAGTCTTGATTTTGCTTCAGAAATTGAAGTGATGAAGGTGTTTGGAGTGTATAAGCTTAAACAGAACACCAGTGATATGACGTGTAGAACTAAGTTCTGAACACAGCAATGTATTTATCTTAAACCCAATTGCAAATAAGGGGACAGCCATTCATTCATTCATTCATTCATTCATTCATTTTCTGTAACCAGGGCCGATGTGGGTCCAGGGACTACTGAGGCAGGGCAGGGTGCTGTCCACCACAGATGGGGATAATGTTGCTGTATATTGTGCAAACATTGTAAATTTGATTTGATGATGTACCTTATGTTTCGACTTCCTTCTTAATAAAAGTCAGTAACTGTGCTTTCTCCCCCTTCAACATCCACGACTGAAGTGCTTTTGAGCAGGGCAACCAACCCCCAACTGGTTCTCAGGCACTACTCATCACTCCATGAATATGTGTGTGCTCACTGCCCCCTAGTGTGTGTGGAAGTGTGTGTGTGTGCCATGGAAGGGTTAAATGCAGAATATTTATGTTTCCAAGGACATTAATAAAGTATCACTTTCTGTATAACTGAGGGCTCTACAGGATATAATTTCCATTCATTCATTCATTTACATTCTGTAATCGCTTATCTAAGGTCGCCAATCTACCTACCAACGTGTGTTTGTTGACCGCGGGAGGAAGCTGTGCTGCTTTTTCTCAATACAGCGCCACCTGTTATTTTAGAAATCACTGCACACCAATGTGGAATGTAGCTAGTCATGTGCAACTGACATGATGTAGAACTTGGATTGGATATTTGACACTTCATACTATTATATATATAGTTGTGGGTGGTCTGTTGAGATTCTGCAGGGTGTATGGCATTCCTTCGCTTAAGGGCAAGGCAGCCACTGTTCCTGAAGGTTGGAGTTACCCCATCTCAGCTGCTCCATCGTTTGAGTCTCTGATTTTCAGGAGTTCCTTAGAGTCCAGGCAGATGGATCAGTGGTAATGAAAGCAGACTAGTGAATTTCATTCTTTTTGTAAATATTTTCACCCCAAAACATGGTCAAAATTCATATACCTCTCTATCCTACCATCACTCTCCCTGAAACATGTGAGCCGCAGCCTGAATGTGAAAGGACACAATAAATAACACAAAAACATTTTAAAACTTCACTCTTTTTTCTTAATTAAAATTAATGCAAAAGAAGTGAACAACAAAAGTGAACAAAAAAACTTTTAATTTCTGTAAAAATCAGAAAAATGCTAAACAATTCCTGAAAGCAGCCAAAGAGAAATCTGCTGTCCACTCTTCTGTGAGCGGCCAAAACGTGATTAAAATCTGCTGCACCTGCTGCAAACTGTGCTATTTGCACATTAACTAAAGAGCCTTAATTAAAATCCCTGCTCTGCCAAGATTTCACTGTGCCCCATGTCTCTGCATCTTAATGGAAGATAAAGCTCTGACCACTGTGTGGAAGACGGAGGCCTGTTCTGCTGCTTCTGCTCCGTCTTTATCCTTTTCACAAACATTTATGTTGGAATTTGTGTGTGTGTGTGTGTGTGTGTGCATGCTGTGTGGGTGTGTGCCTTGTGTTAATGTTGTGGCAGGGGCAAATATTTTTGCCCCTAAATTTTCAGTGCAGGTTTTGGAAACTCATGGTTACGTGTAATATATGTGTTATGTTTAAATGCTTATCAATTTCTTAATACATTCATTGTCTGTAAGCGCTTATCCAGTTCAGGGTCACGGTGGGTCCAGAGCCTACCTGGAATCATTGGGCGCAAGGCGGGAATACACCCTGAAGGGGGCGCCAGCCCTTCACAGGGCAAAACACACACTCACACCTACGGACACTTTTGAGTCACCAATCCACCTACCAACGTGTGTTTTTGGAGCGTGGGAGGAAACCGGAGCACCCGGAGGAAACCCACGCGGACACGGGGAGAACACACCACACTCCTCAAAGACAGTCACCCGGAGGAAACCCACGCGGACACAGGGAGAACACACCACACTCCTCACAGACAGTCACCCGGAGCGGGAATCGAACCCACAACCTCCAGGCCCCTGGAGCTGTGTGACTGCGACTCTACCTGCTGCACCACCGTGCAAATATTATTATTATTATTATTACTATTATTGGACAGGAGATAACAAATCAAATCAATGTTTTAATCAACATTTTTATTTGTGCTACTTTTAAACACATTATTTACAATAGTGACTTTTATATAAGTAAATAAATATTAGGTAGAATGTGGTGTTTTTGTTCCTGGGCTCCCCCTACAGTTCCAGAGTGTAATTCACTTTTACAGCACTGTACTGAAATTAAGCCAGAGGGAAGGGTGGTTTCCTACCCTCCACCAAAAGTGACATAGTGCGGTTTCTGCAGTGCTGAGCCTGGAGTAGCACTCTTCTCTCTAATACAGCTCAGTGGAGCATCACAATGATTTTGAAATTGTAATTTTGCCTACTGTCACTTTAAGTAATGTTTTATTACCAAATACTTATTTTTAAAATTTTTAATAGTGGTGGTTTTTGCGATTTTTTGCAAAACCCATAACCCATCCAATGCTTTACCTACAGGAAATGACACCTACGTAAACACACAGCTGCCATTCTTGATTAGACAGAGAGAGAGAGAGAGAGAGAGAGAGAGAGAGAGAGAGAGAGAGAGAGAGAGAGAGAGAGACTGCAGCTGTCAGTTATAGCAGTAATAGAAATTTATTACATGAACTCATGCCTGACTGAACACCTACCTTCATGATTAATGATAGTCTCTAATTACGAGCTGGTGATGAATATAAACTATTCTTACAAACAAATAAAGAAGTCAATTCCTTTTGCAGATATCACATTTCAAACTGAGTATATATAGAGCTTATTTGTTTATTTGTTTGTTTGTTTGTGCATTTCCACAGTTAGTTGCTAGTAGAAGGATAGATGCGTGGGTGCATTGGCCGAGTTTTAAATCTTTATCCCTCTTTACTCAAGAGTTATGCAGAAAATTATTAATGTGCAGGGTTCCTCTAATATTAAAAATACATCAAATGCATAATGAAAATTTGATATGACTTGTCTAGTTGATTTAACAACAGAATTTCTCTACACAGAACACACTCCCCTCAAATTAATGCACATCCTCTGTATTTTATTCTGAATTTGTAATTAAATGCGGTCAGTGCAGCCAATACAACAAAATGACCAGCAATGTTTCTACATTCACGCCCATTCTCTTATCTCCACTGACCACAGGAACACTGTCCACCCATTGCTCTGCACCCTGTTCTTCAGCGCTCAGGACCCACACAGAGCAGGTGTGATGTGGTGGTGGATCATTCTCAGTGCTGGAGTGACAGTGACGTGGTGGTGGTGTGTTAGTGTGTGTTGTGCTGGTGCGAGTGGATCAGACACAGCAGTGCTGCTGGAGATTTTTGGACATGGATTGTAGAATCAAGGAGTCATTTTTTGCATTAAAAGTTACAAGTAAGTGTGGGGTAGAACTATGGATAATCTAATATAATTGTATTCATTAAATAGTGCTAATATCTTTTAATTAGGCAGAGATTTTAAAATATGGGTGGAATTATTCTCCTCAAAAAAGTGAAGATTGATATTGAATGATCGTGAATGTTGGTTGCTCATATTGTAAGCTATTAGAGGTCAGTAATGGACATTTAAGGACTCTGTCATCCTCATGAACCTGCAGTGGAGTTCACCTATTCACATCATGTTTTTCTCTTATGCCTGGAGCTCAGTTTGCAGAAGTCCATCTCTGAGAGAAGATGTTGACTGTGATATTTTCTCTACTGCATAAGAAACCCTCCACTGCAGAGCTTTGGGAAATTCAGCCCAAATTCTTTGGGGGGCCACAAAAGTATTCTCATCTACAAAAGGGGGGCACGGCAGAAAATGTTTGGGGACCACTGAACTAACCAATGGACCCTAATCACTAAATGTGTGCTCTCATGAGTGACATGAAGAATTTCTAAAATCAGACTTCAGCTGAGGATCTCTGTTCACAGCGCTCTGGGTCAAACTGGGCTCATTACAGAGAGAGCGAGGACTGTTCTGAACTGTTTGATATGAAACAGATGGAGATCAAGAGAATTTAAAGGTAATTTTAAGAAGATCTACATAAACCAGGAAAATGCCCTAAGACCCGAGTGACAAGCTCTAAAATCTTCAATCTCTGTATGATCAGAACTGTCTGTGTGTGTCAGACACTCTGTGACACTATGTAACCACGGTAACATGAACAAATCCAAGGCTGTGAATTTAAATAAAATAAAATGGTTAAAATATAACTGGAGGAAAAGGTCTCTGTGGTTTTTAGCTGAAAGTAAACGTTTTAGGTGTGGCCCAGTGGAATTCACCCTTGGTCTCTGGAGGGGTGGGAGAGTAGGTTTATAAAAATATATCAATGCAAACCGATGCACATCCCTCCCTGTACAAAAGCTTTATGGAGTTATTTAATGCCATAGAGAACATAATTAGGAACTAGTTTTTCACACCAACCCACCAACCAATCATTCATTCATTCATTCATTCATTCATTCATCAATTGTGTGTAACCCTTATCCAGTTCAGGCATGTCTACCCGGAATCACTGGCGTAAGGCAGAAACACACCCTGGAGGGGGTGCCAGTCCTTCACAGGGTGACACAGACACTGGTGTGTTCTCCCTGTGACTCAAAAAACTCCTCACAGGCAGTCACCCGGAGGAAACCCACACAGACACAGGGAGAACACACCACACTCCTCACAGACAGGCACCCGGAGGAAACCCACGCAGACACAGGGAGAACACACCACACTCCTCATAGAGTCACCCGGAGGAAACCCACACAGAAACAGAGAGAACACATCACACTCCTCACAGACAGTCACCCGGAGGAAACCCACGCAGACACAGGGAGAACACACCACACTCCTCACAGCCACTGATACGACTGCTCCTATGTGTGTCTTACCCTGTCTTTGTTTGTCTGCCTGTCTGTCTATACTTCCATGTCCCTAGATGGTGCTGTCCCTGCCCCTTAAGGCTGCTCATCCAGGAAGTTACTAAAAGAGGTGGCAAAAATCCAGATGAGAGAGAGAGAGAGAGAGAGAGAGAGAGAGAGAGAGGGAGAGAGAGAAAGAGAGAGAGAGAGAGAGAGAGAGAGAGCGCAGAGCAGAGCATAGAGAGGAGGAGAGAGATCCTTTGTTTGGGCAAAATGGTTTTGTTAGTTGTGTGCTGACTATTGTATTATAACCTGAGATCTGTGTGTTTGCCTCAGGTTTGATATACTTTGTGTAAATAGCGTCTTGGTTTATTGTGTTTGTGCCGGAAGTGGGTAAGTGCCATTTTCTTTGGGGTACATGTTTTTCTCCTATATTTCTTATAAGTTAGGGAGTTAGGTTAGTTGCCTGTGCTTTGTTTGATTTTTGGTTTGTTTAGGCTTTGATTTGTTATTTTGGTCTAGCTTACCCCTGGAGCGATGACTTGCTGTATATAGATACCTGTACCTATTTGTAAATACACTTTAAACTAAGCAAAACTTTGTGTGGTTTTCTTGTACACTCCCGCTGTACTATCCAATTGTTGCCTTTAGACAGGATCATAACAATCATCCAGAGCAGGACTTGAACCCACACCCTGCATGTCGCTGCAGCTGTTTGACTGCGACACTACCTGCTGCAACAGCATGCTGACCACCAAGCAATCACTATTCCTCAATTAACTAACTACTTCTGCACTGTGGATGGTGCTTCTGGTTCCTGCTGCCACACATGGACTCTACTCCATTAACAATGAAGGGCTTGTGTGGAGCAATCTGTATTGGTTGCATTTTGACTTTCTGCTGGATGTTCCTAAATGGCACTACCAATACAAGGGTTTAAAGATATACACAGAACAGTCAACACTGCTGTTGACCCACAACAGCGAGTTTCAACACTTTTTCCTTTAGCCATATTATTAAGTGTGCTGTGGGGTCGTGAAATGTGTTTTTCCCAAAAAGTGTTTGCACTGTGCCAATAGTTAATAACTTATTAAGGTTCGAACCCCAGAGCCGGCAGGTCAAGACTAAAGTACCCTTGAGCAAGACACCTAACACCCAACTGCTCCCTTGTCGCCGTGGGTAGGGCTACCCACCACTCCAGCATGTGTGCTTACTGCCCCCTAGTGTTCAGCAGTGTATGTGTAAGTATGTAAATGTGTTTTTCACTGCATGGATTGGGTTAAATGTGGAGAACAAATTCCTCAGTCTGCAGCACAGTGGCCACTAAAGGGATTCTAATTCTAACAGTTATAAGCCAGCTGTTGTAAACTGACAATGTCCCTTTTGGGCTCTGATTTCTTAAACTTCTTGCAAGGACAAAGAAAAGCAACTGCATTCTGTAACAGTGCAGTATATTTTTTGGTAGGCAGCGTCCTTTTACAGCCTTGAATGTGACAGCTGCAGAGGCGTGACTAGATGCAAATGTGTTTACAGCCCAACTCTCAGAACCAAGACGTATTACCTCCATTTCACAATACCAGTGATATTTAGTACCATTCAATTACATGAAGTGCCATCAATTACATTTGCATTAAACATTCGGGTTGTTTGAGTTGACACTACACAATAGATACACTCTTAAAGGCCACATTCCTGACTGTAATCAAAAGCACTTTTTATAAAATTCTAAACATGTTTCCTCACCATGTGTGAGCTCTCCTGTTAGATTGTGCACTGGAAACCAGTCTAATGTGTTTATGAAGCCCCGGTGTCTGTAAATGCATAAAAATGGCTAAGGGAATGTTGAAAATCATGAAAAGAGATAAGGATATTGCTTTATTTCTGCTCCGTAGATGGGTAATGTTAACTTATTTTACTTTCTCGTTTAGATTACCTATGATGGAACCCACTGTAAATTTGGGAGATGGCTAACTGCATGAAAGTAAACACAGAGTGAAAGTGCTATGAAACTAAACAATAAAAATGAGTGAATAAAAACTTAACTTTCAGCAACGTTCAAATAACATTTTTACCCCTCACACATTTCATTTAATCTTAAAAGACATGTTCTGAACATAAACAAACTAGAGAGAACTGCTATTCCCCACAATCGTAGACATTGTCTTTAAAAATACAGATATTACATATATTTTCTAGAGCAGCCTGGGATACTACTGAAGAACCACTCTTGATTCATTAATGGCAGTCTAAATAGTTGCATGGATTTTATATATGGTTCATTAATGTGCAATCATTGGGTGCAAGACCACTGCTGGGGCATATTTCTACAAGCATTTGGCACAGAAACACTCTTTATAACATCAGTGTGAATGGGCAGAGCTAAACCTCTGTAGACTGATGAAGAGGTGGGTTTACCACATGGAAAAGCATTGATTCAGTGAAATGAATTCATTCAGTTCACTTCTCTTTCCACTAGCTGTGTCAAGAGCAAAGTAGGAACACTCTTCAAACAGGGAGCCAGTCCAGTACAGAGCATCACACACTTACCCAGTCATTCACACAGTCATAACTGTGGACAGCTTCACAAACTCAGCCAGTCATTCATACACTCACACCTGTGGACAATTTCACACATTCACCCAGTCACTTTTTCTCATATACACACACACCTCTGTGGATAGTTTCACACACACACACACACACACACACACGCACACACACACACACACACACACACACACACCTGTGGAGAATTTCACACACTCACCCAGTCAATCACACACTCTCACCTGTGGACAGTTTCACACACTCACCCAGTCACTCACACGCTCACACCTGTGGACAGTTTCACACACTCACCCAGTCACTCACACGCTCACACCTGTGGACAGTTTCACACACTAACCCAGTCACTCACACACTCGCACCTGTGGACAGTTTCACACACTCACCCAGTCACTCACACACTCACCCAGTCACTGACACACTCACCCAGTCACTCACACACTCTCACCTGTGGACAGTTTCACACACTCACCCAGTCACTCACACGCTCACACCTGTGGACAGTTTCACACACTCACCCAGTCACTCACACGCTCACACCTGTGGACAGTTTCACACACTCACCCAGTCACTCACACACTCACACCTGTGGACAGTTTCACACACTCACCCAGTCACTCACACACTCACCCAGTCACTGACACACTCACCCAGTCACTCACACACTCTCACCTGTGGACAGTTTCACACACTCACCCAGTCACTCACACGCTCACACCTGTGGACAGTTTCACACACTCACCCAGTCACTCACACGCTCACACCTGTGGACAGTTTCACACACTCACCCAGTCACTCACACACTCGCACCTGTGGACAGTTTCACACACTCACCCAGTCACTCACACACTCACCCAGTCACTGACACACTCACCCAGTCACTCACACACTCGCACCTGTGGACAGTTTCACACACTCACCCAGTCACTCACACACTCACCCAGTCACTGACACACTCACCCAGTCACTCACACATTCACCCAGTCACTCACACACTCACACCTGTGGACAGTTTCACACACTCACCCAGTCACTCACACCTGTGGACAGTTTCATACACTCACCCAGTCACTCACACACTCACCCTGTCACACACACCTGTGGACATTTTCACACACTCACCAGGTCACAAAAACAGAAACAACTTTCTAAAACAAATTATTATTTGTACATGAATCCCAGCTCACAGGAGATGAAGGATCAAGTTGCCTTTTAATCCCTGTATATAACAGTTCATACTCTATAGGGGAGTGGGTCCCACATAAGGGAGAGGCCATGTTTAAAATCTCTGACATGACAAGGCCACTAGGTGTAAGTTTAATGGTGTTTTTATTAAAACACGGAAAATGATCATTGGAGGAAAAGACGGACTGCTCCTGTAAACCTTTATAAGACTCAGAAGTTTAGTTCTTAGTTCCTCACACTGACATTGAAGCCTGTCTTTGAGAGTGAGAGATTCCACTGTCAATACCTGTCTTTTGCTAGACAGATATTACAAGACTGGCTTTATACAACTTCGGACAAAGTGGACAACAAAGTAAAAGGTAAAGTTTGTAACAAGCTGTGGCTTAAAATCAATAAGACTGTATATGTGGGTTGTGAAAAACACAGAATACATTTATTATTTTTACAACTGAACTTTGGAGAGGAGACATAAGAGAGTAGAAGTGGACTTCTCCGTTGACTCAAAACAGAGTGTATGCCGTGGCCTGCACAGGTGCCAGGAAAGAAACAAATATAATGACGACTCGTTTTTCTTGTGTGTTCCCACTCCTTGTAACAAGGGATTTTTTTTTTCGTAAGCATCAGTAGTTTTCTCTTGCTCCCCCTATTTATTATTCCTGTGATGTCCAAACTAATGTCTAAGGAAATGTCTTGTGGTGAGTTTGCTGCTGTCTGCGGTCTCTGTAGTGTGGAGAAGAGGAGTTCATATTTCTGGACGTCCTCAGTTCAACTTAATCCATGTTCAACCGACTGCAGACTAATGACAGTTGTTGTGGTCTGCAAAGACACAGTGCATAGTTACATTTGTGGGGAGGTGCACATCAACTGTGAAGGATTTGTGTCAACATAGGTTCAGCACAGTGGCATAAATTGGCCCTAAAACCCGACTGCTCCCTGGGCACGAAGGTGGCTTCCCACCTGCCTTTCCGGGTGTGTGTGTTTGTGTGTGTAATCTCTCGATTCATGGTTCGTGTTTCTTCATGGTCCACTGCTGCTTTTATCTCCCTTGTCTTGTTTGTATACAAGGTGTCCATGTATTTGTGGACACTCCTTCGAATGGAGACCTTCTTCTGCCAAATGGTGCACCTTGAATGTGCCTGAAGTCACCGTGCCCAGTGTTAACTATGAGCTAGAGGGATATAAAACTCACTGTCATTGGGCTGTGGAACCGTGGAACTATGTTCTCTGGAGTAACAGAGCTTCATCTAGTATCTTTAGGTTCTATGTGGCTGAATGCAATCTAATCCTTACAGAAATGTAATCTAAAGCCTTGTCAGAAGAGAGGCAGTCAGTACAAACCCATTCTGTAGCATTTAAGGTAAACACAGAACAGAATCAAAATAATAATAATTTAAGATGGATCACAGGGGAAAATAAAAACATGAGCAATTAATGATGAGTTGGAGTAACAGGCTCTGTAAGTCGTCTTCCGTCAAATCGGCGGGAGCTGGCATTGTGCGGACACAGATATGTCACAGATGCCATCCTTCTGCAGGCCCAGGGTCACTCATCGGGACACGAGGAGGCCTTTTCATTAGCCGCGGTAATGGGGGAGCGCAGAGTTTCGGGAGGCTGTAATGGCAGTGCCGTGTTTGTGAGTGTATCGGGCCCTCAGCGTGAATTTGATAGCTGCCTCCGCTGCTTCCCTGATAGGCTTTGGCCCATTACCTTCACCTTGGCAGCCCTCTTCCCCGGATCTGCCCGTACTTCAAAAAAGCGCCCGCTAATTGACTGCCTCCCTTTCTGAAAGCCATCCATCCAGCCTCCCGCCACATAATTACCCACTCCCTCGCTGCCAGATTGTGCAGGAGATTGTATAATGACAGAGGTGGAGGCACAGATAATAGAATTGATGAGTGCTTTCCGAAGCCGTGTTTTGTTGTGCAGATTGTTTACTACCTCCCGTTCATCCTCTTTCCATCATGCGGCACGGACAAAAGTTTGTGGACAAATGCTCATTTAAATGAAGGCCATTAATGGGTTGTTTGTTCCGTCTTTGCTGCAGTAGCAGAGCAAGTTTTTTTTTTTTAGGAAGGCTTTAGGAACATTGCAGTGAATCTCTGACAGCAGCCACGAATAAGGACAGGCACTCAGACTTTTCCCAAATGTATTGCATGACTTTAGACAAGGCGCTGTAACATTTCTGTGAGTTTGATCCACTGCTCCCCGGCCCAATCCTGGGGAAGGTTTTGTCTCTAGTGCACACTTGGCATTGAGCACAGTGACATTAAGCTCATCTCTGTCTACTCCAGAGCGTCATGTCATGAGCTCTGTGAAGATGATGCACAAGCAATATCTAAAATCGCAGCCACTTCACGTAGCTGAATTCACTCTTTATAAAATCTGTCTACACACTTCTGGATATTTACTGAAGGTGATATTCATTATGTCTCTCTGCTGGATTTGAATGGAGAGCATGCATTCGCGGGATGTGCTAAAGACGGCCTCATTAAGTGGAGGATTGGAGGATTTTGATGACAAAGGGAGAATATCCTCAGCGTTTACCAACGAGACGTCTCAGTGTTTCACTATTCAGCAGCAGTCTGGTCCTCTTTCAAGAGCCAGGCTTTCGAGAGAGAACTCTTTGAAGTATGAGATAGAGAGAGAGAGAGAGAGAGAGAGAGAGAGAGAGAGAGAGAGAGAGAGAGAGAGAGAGAGACGACACATCAGAAAAAAAAAACGGTGACGGATGAGCCTGGGCTGATTACAAAGCACAGTCAATACAGCCACATCCAGACGCTCTCTCTCTCTCTCTCTCTCTCTCTCTCTCTCTCTCTTTCTCTCTCTCTCTCTTTCTCTCGTCCAGACGCTCATCCGTAGGCCACACAGCTCCCTTTAAGCCCATCCATCTCATTCATGTGTTGATGAATCTATCGAAAACATCAGGCGGAAATTGCGGCATATACTCAGCCTCTCGTCGAGGGCAGGGGCTTCCAGATGGACTGCCTGTGTTTTGTTTTCTTTCTATTCATCCACTGTCTCCATCTGCATTCTGCAAACAGACCCCCCTTTGCCCCATGGAGAGGGGAAACCTACACCTAGGAACAGGTTGATTCATCCTCCAAGATGATTTATTCTTAGATTTTTCAATGTGTTTCTGGCATGAATTTAGAAAAGAAAATGTCATTAATACATTCATTCATTTTCTGTAACCACTTCATCCACAGGTGTGAGTGTTTAAGTCAATTTCTCACACACACACACACACCTGAGGAGAGTTTCACACACTCACTCAGTCCACTTTATCATGTATGTGACAAAACAGTGGGGCACACTGGATAATGAAACTGGATCAGAATCCAGAAACCTCTGCACTACTTTATCTTTTAAAGGAAACCTCTGCGATTGTGGGGAAACTCAATTCTAAACTCAGTGTCTTTAAAGGTGGAACGGTGTGTCTGAGGGAGAATAACAGCTGTTGTTTGTACATGGGTGTAGTGTAACTCATCTGTATGTTTTTATTCACTGTTTGAATTCTCACAGAAACTCATTTGTGACTCGAGTTGTTTATTTTTTTAGCGTTGTCGCTAATGCAGTTAGCCGTTTCCTGAGTTCAGAGACATTTCCACCTTAATTGATGAGAAACAGCAAAAATATCTCAATATTACCCACCTATGGAGAAGGAAAAGATCAACATCCTGATCTCAATTCATGCTTTTCAACGTTTGGAGTCTTTGTCTAAAACAACTCCAGATGCTTCTGCCGTGAGCAGAGAGAGAGAGAGAGAGAGAGAGAGAGAGAGAGAGAGAGAAAGAAATCCTAGCATACCGGACCGAGACAGTTGTTTTTTTTTTCACTAATTTACAGACACTGGGCCTTCATAAACTCAGACAGCTTTTGAGCACAAACCGACTGCAAAGCAACAAATGCTGAGAAAACATCTTCAGAGTTTTATAAAAAATGTTTTTTGATTCCAATCATGAACTTTGTTTTTAAGTCCTCAAAGTAAATGTGGTTTTAGAGCTGTTAATCTGATTGTTCTTGTCATCTCACAAAAAGAAACTGAAGATTCAATTCCAAAATAGTTGATTCTTTGACTCTGATGTGAAAAGCCTGAGTCTTGTGTCAGTAAATGTGTAACCATAGCAACAGCACAAAATGTTATAATGAAAACAAAATAGAACTGGATCCAGTTGATGGTTTTAAACAGTGAGTGGATGTTATTGCGAGCGGGTTGTGTTCAGCATTCATTTCATTTCCAGTGAACTGGGGGTAAAGAGTTTACCTGAATGGACACCTGACCTGGGGAAGTAGAGGCTACATTATTGTATGTTAATATATATGACTGGTATATTGTAAAGCTGAGTTGGCTTGTCCCCTTGTTGCCCATGAATATATGTGTACATGTAGATTTAAGAGGTTTTACTGAATTAAAAAATAACTTTGCATTGGACACACAGCACTTAACATGGCCGCCTTCCTTGCAATTCCCGTGTTGATGAACCTCTGTAAAACATCAGAACGAAGCTGTGTTGTGCACATTCCCTGGTGTCGAGGCCTATGTTTTCTTCCTTCTACTCTCCCACTCTCTCTATCAGCATTCTGCAAACAGACTCCCTCGCCCCACGAAAAGAAAAAAAAAAGGACCCCGAAAGCCATTTTCTCTGCACGCTAATGCAATCAGAGTTGATGAATGAAAATCCACCTTGCTTTTATTGAGCCGAGTGTGAACAAGACATGCTAAAGGCTCATTGGCTTTAATGGAGAAGCCCGCTCCGTGAAGCTGCAAGGGCAATAAAGCAAAGCCAAATGACAAATCGATAAAAAATTGAAATATGCTCCTTTGGGTCGTTTTAATCCCATTAAACTATTCAAAAATCACATTAGCCAGTTAGCGAGCCTGCAAATAAATCAGCGCCGTCAAGAGAGCTCGCAGTATTTAGGGGCTGTGGCATTTTAACGCCAGACACGTGTGACAGATTGAGCTGGAGGAGGATGACCATGATTCATTGAGCTGACTTCTGACCAGAGATCCAGTCCTCCAAGTCCTCCTGGTTCTAGATATTTGCCAGGGCCCTTTGAGGGTCACACTGCAAGGTACTAGGTCTTTATGTTGGCTAACATTAATGAATATAGGAGGATATGTAATATTTAAATTACAACATGATGCACAATATAGTCTCAATGTATACTTTGTATGGACAATGGATGTCTTTATTCTGGGAAGGATTTGCAATACACACTGGAACATTTCTGTGAGGATTTGACTGTATTCATCCATGAGAGTACAGTCAGGTACTGAGGCTGATAATTGATGATTAGTTCTGAGTTTTAAACACTCATTGGATGGTGCTCCATCACATCGTAAATCACAGGTCCACTGCTCCTCAGCCCAAAGCTGGGTGGTTCCTATGTGTCCCATTCTATTGGTCAATTCTTGTCTATGGAGAAAATAAGAGCTGTGTGTTTATAGTTGAAGGGAAGCATTCACATTGGGTGCGCCTTTAAAATAATAAGCTTCATTGATCTGAATAGTCATCTGGATATTTTTAATCATGCTGTGCATCATCCTGTTCATTTCTCTGTGTCCTTACCATATATTTGAGTGGTTTCATTTGTTCATCTGCCTCTTAAATTGATGATCAAGCTTGGTTTAAGTAGACATGAAGGTTGCAACTGACGTCTCAATCATTCTAGAAGCATCTCACTGCTTTTGGACTGTAGCGGTCAGATGAGAGGAGAAAATACACAAGGCTAGACGACAGTGATTCATGCTGTGCACAGTATGACATCCTGGGAAATCATTGAAGACATTGTCAATGTTTGTGATATTTCTAATTATGGGAATGTGGTAAGAATATTATACAAGTTTTCCCTCTACTTCTAGATGTTTTGAAAATGGCATATTACAGTGGTAGATTGTGTAATTGTTTAAAAAAACTGTTTATTCATTCATTCATTCATTATCTGTAACCCTTATCCAGTTCAGGGTCGTGGTGGGTCCAGAGCCTACCTGGAATCATTGGGCACAAGGCGGGAATACACCCTGGAGGGGGCGCCAGTCCTTCACAGGGCAACACAGACACACTCACACATTCACACCTATGGACACTTTTTTGAGTCATCAATCCACTTACCAACGTGTGTTTTTGAACCATGGGAGGAAACCGGAGCACCCGGAGGAAACCCACGCAGACACAGGGAGAACACACCACACTCCTCACACACAGTCACCTGGAGGAAACCCACGCAGACACAGGGAGAACAAACCACACTCCTCACACACAGTCACCTGGAGGAAACCCACACAGACACAGGGAGAACACACCACACTCCTCACACACAGTCACCTGGAGGAAACCCACGCAGACACAGGGAGAACACACCACACTCCTCACACACAGTCACCTGGAGGAAACCCACACAGACACAGGGAGAACACACCACACTCCTCACACACAGTCACCTGGAGGAAACCCACACAGACACAGGGAGAACAAACCACACTCCTCACAGACAGTCACCCGGAGGAAACCCACACAGACACAGGGAGAACAAACCACACTCCTTACACACAGTCACCTGGAGGAAACCCACGCAGACACAGGGAGAACAAACCACACTCCTCACACACAGTCACCTGGAGGAAACCCAAGCAGACACAGGGAGAACAAACCACACTCCTCACAGACAGTCACCCGGAGCGGGAATCGAACCCACAACCTCCAGGTCCCTGGAGCTGTGTGACTGCGACACCATGCCGCCCTGCTTGACTGTTTAGGACAAGTAAAATTATGCAACTCTGCTTTTGCCCTTGAAAGGACTTAGTGTATAATGAGATCCACACACACACACACGCAACAACAAAAACAACAACACCCAAACAAATAATCTCTTAAGAGTTAAACCCTGTACAGGGTGTAGCCGTGGTGCACGCTGGGAACTCACCTATGAGTCGCAGCCCCACCCACTCTCTGGCAACCGAAATCTTGTTTCTGTGAATTGTGGGGACATTACAAAGACTCATTCATTTTCTGAAGGTTTACCATTAATCTGTCCGTATGTTCCACTAATGGGTGGCACTGTGGAGCAGCAGGTTAGTGTCGCAGTCACACAGCTCCAGGGACCTGGGTTGTGGATTAGGGCCCTGCTCCGGGTGACTGTCTGTGAGGAGTTTGGTGTGTTTTCCCTGTGTCTACGTGGGTTTCTTCCAGGTGACTGTCTGTGAGGAGTTTGGTGTGTTCTCCCTGTGTGTGCCTGGGTTTCTTCCGGGTCCAAATAAAAATAAATAAATAAATAAAATAAACAAATAAAACAACACATGTTGATAGGTGGATTGATTTCCTTTTGAGAAGGACTGCTGCTCCCTCCAGGGTGTGTTCCTGCCTTGTGCCCAGGCTTGATAAGTACTTACAGACAATTAATGTATGAATGAATAAATAATACCTGCTTAACCTGATCCTAACCCATTACCCAAGTACCACTAGCCTAAGCTTAATCCGACATTAAAACTTGTCTTCACAGTAAAATGTAATAACAAATGCCCACAACATGGGTGTGTACACAGTTATTGGTCCCCAAAAGGTGATTGTATTCTTGGCACACACACACACACACACACACGATTTAAGTGTTGTACAAAGTTTTTCTGGAGTTGGAACTCATACTTAAACGAAAGAACACAGTTTCATAAAGGAAAGTGGCAAGAGTTTTTCTGGCTGAGGACTGTGTCCTAGTTGGCGCAGCTGCGTGGTTCGCGGAGGTTGCGTCGCTGGTTAAAATAGACCAGTGTGTTCTCCGATGATAAAGCACCTAATCTCTGGGGTCAGGAAACCAGAGCTGTCTGAAGTCGCCATGAAATATGACATCTAATGATGCTGAAATTACTGGGTGAAAAAAAGACAAACAATCAAAAAAAAAAAAAAACATGTTTGTAAAGATAATTGCGTCGTCGCCTGAGGTGAGTAGTATGACGAAAACACTGTTATAATAATGCCTCTTTTAGCCAGCGTTTTAATGAAGAGTGTGTTTGTGGAATAATCAGTGCCTGCAGGTTTCTATGAGCGCTGGGGTTAATTAACCACGTACTCTGGAATACTGTGCTGTTTTGTAATTGAAATAATAAAGCCCTGAGTTGAGGAAAGCGTGGAGGAAAACAAGCACAAGCAATTCCGCTTCTGTCTGAGTCATGTACATTTGTTATTTACATGAGACTCACAGCTCAGGAGGTGTACACTTCTAATATAAATTATATCATCACTATCCAAAGAAAACTATGTATCTCCAAAATAGTAACTTTACAGGAGCAGGAAATAACCTTCTTACTTTTAATGGATGTCAATGTAAATCAGTTTTATTCCAAGTAATTTTGCAGCATTTCTATTGGTCCATTCATCGTGGTATTTTCACACAGTGTGAAGGACAGCTGCTGAGTTCAACTATTTTCAAACCTATGAGCTACAATAGTTTAACCAGTTGCACCAAGTAACATGGTTTGAGTGTAGCTGCAAGTGACACACACACACACACACATACACACACACACACACACACACACACTTAAAAATAAAGATGCAAACGGGTCCTTTGAGCGATGCCACAGAAGAACCACTTTTGGTTCCATAAAGAACCATGTTTGTTTAAGAAATGTGTGATTGTAGAGAACCTTTTAAAGGTTTAAAAATCCATCACTCAAGCTTAAGGTTCTTTACTGTTGCTGTGGTGGTACCCTCAAGGCTAAGTATTCTGTAAGTTTAGTTAGGGAAGATAATTGTACCTTGTTCTATTCTAACTGTAGATTTTAAAGTTGTGTTGATTTCCTTCGCCCAGTTTCTTCTCCAGGACTTTCATTGTGTTCTTTTATTCTACACAGCTGTATAATGAAAGATTACAGAGATCCCCCTCTCCTTCTGGAGAAAATAATGTAATGTGCCTTTAGGGCACACAACTGGACTTTAACACCACTGCCGTACCTTCAGTGACCAATGGTGTACCTCTGGTAGTGTAGGATGGACTTTACAACCCAACTTATGATCAACCTTACAATCAGACAGTGCCACTGGCTGTAGGACTCTGAGGGACTTCAGAATTCTGGAAAATAGAAAGGAACATGGTGGCCTTGCGAGGAGTTTGTGTTCTCCCCGTGTCCGCATGGGTTTCCTCCGGGTGCTCCGGTTTCAGCGACTCGAAAGTGTCCGTAGGTGTGAGTGTGTGAGTGAATGTGTGTGTGTCTGTGTTGCCCTGTGAAGGACTGGCGCCCCCTCCAGGGTGTATTCCCGCCTTGCGCCCAATGATTCCAGGTAGGCTCTGGACCCCCGCGACCCTAAATTGGATAAGCGGTTACAGATAATGGATGGATGGATGGTGGCCTTGCCCTTACTGAGGGAGCACCTCTCGCCCTGCAGAACCTGAAAGTGTAATCCAGAGACAGCCATCTTATCACGTCCCCATCTTTTGACTTTCGGAGTTTCTGAGAGTCACATATCACATAAAAAACAAAGAGTATAACATAATTATGACTTACAACCTCGTCCTAGCGAGTGACAGGGTGAGTGTGTGAAACTGTCCACAAGTGTGGGTTTGTGTCTCTGTGTGAGTGACATTGACTCCTGAAACACTGTGACCCTGAACGGGATGAAGTGGTTACAGAAGATGAATGAATAATCACTAATTATATCCTATCCTTTCTCATCACTGAGCTCTTACATTATAACTGAGATAATAATCGAGATCTTATTATGAGAAATATAATCATAATCACACAAAACCTTATTTTGATTCGGTTCATTTATTGGAGTGAATCATGACCCGAGCCCTGACTGAGTCTCCAGGAACACGTGCGCTGACGTGAGCCAAGAACACAACGGGAATCCTAACCGAGAGCTGCAGTGACTAATTCAGAGGCGTGAGAATCAGAGTGAGAGCCTTAATGTAGAACTTCATCATAAGAGTAATGGCTTTAAATCTCACATTCTGCAGAAACCCAAAGTGGGTCACAAACCAGGTTACTCACTCTGTAAAAAAAGAAGGGCTCGCACTTGAAAGTGAAAGTGCCGTTGCCAGGAAGAGGCTCTAAAAGCAGCGCTTGGCTATGGGCTGCGGGCGAGAGTGGGAGCCATGTTGGATCCGACAGAGGCTTATCACCCTCCTGCTGGGAACAGCTGATTTGCCTCTTGCCACTTATCAAGGCCAGAGCAATCACAGCCAGAGTACGCATGCAGAGCATCTCTGGGCTTTGATAAAGTGCCTTGCCTGAACACGCCTGCCTCGTATAGTCCCTCAAAATGTAATTTTATATCAGAGAGCAGAAAGTAAAGCTAGGGTTTGGGATTCGTTACCAGCTATGACAGCGTTTTCTTAATACATGCCTCTAAACTCTGGGTAATAAGCTTGTAAAGAGTGAGGTAACAAGCATTTCTGTGTGGATTTGATGGATTTCTGAACCTCTTTGCAATGAGGATTTAAGTGGAACGCTACATACCTTGCTAGTACCTAATCATTTTAGACTAGACTTTGGAGCATTGCTGTGAGGATTTAATAGCTTTCAGCCACATACATTACCCGTTAAAAGTCTGGACATTTGTGGAATAGGGCTAGTCTCTGTAGAGAACTGTGTAGCAGCCCCTACCTCTGCACAACACAAGTTACGGTCTCAGACACATTAAGAAGGGAGCAGTTCTACAAATTAACTCTCGACGAGGGCCACAGCTGTTCACTGAAAACTGTTCCAGGTGACGACCTCATGAAGCCGACTGAGAGAACGAAGAGAGTGAGCAAAGCTGTCATCAAAGTAAAAAGTCTAAAATATAAAAGTTTAGTTTACTACATAATTCCATGTGATTATTCATAGATTTAATGTCTTCCACATTCATTTACAACGTAGAAAAAAAAAAAAAAACATTGAATGAGAAGATGTCCAAACTTTTGACTGGTGCTGTCTCAATAGTTCTGCTTTTCTAGTCTTTTAGTTATTTTAGTCTCTTTCACAAAGTCCCCTTGTCATTCTTTCTTCCCTGTTCTCTGTTTACTTTTTAGTCCACTCCTTAGTCATTTGTGTGTCAAGGATGTGTGTTTCATCCTTGGTTTGTCTGTTTAGCTCAATTATAGTTCTGATCTTCTTAGCATTTTTTCTAATTATGTTTCATTCTTCTTTGTGGTTATTGTTGAGTTTTCTTTCTGACTTTTCATGTAAATTAAATTACATTTATCACTTCTGTATTTTTGTGCCACGTTCCTTGCTCTTAGTTTGACACCCACTCAGACACAGGGATAACACCCCACACTCCTCACAGACAGTGACCTGAGGCAGGGACTGAACTCACAAACCCAGGACCTTGGAGCTGTGTGGCAGCGACACTAGACACTACCTGCAGTGCCAACCCTACTATCACGGCCTTGCACATTCTGGAACTATACCTCTCTCAATAACCCAGTGTTAGACAAACTTCTGGTTGTTGTCAGCACTGCTGCCTCTCTACTGTTGAATATTCTGGTTACACTCCGGAGTCTGACGGCTCCTTAGAGCAGTCAGCAGTACATCAGATGCCTTGTGGGTCACATATATATTATCACAAAACCCGATGTTCTGTAGGATGAACAGTGTCCATTTGGGGGAAAACACATACATCATGTGTCACGTCTCCCACGTTCTCGGCAAATGCATCAATCCTCCACAGATGTGGCATAAATCATCTGGTGTTACAGCCCAGGCCTTTGGCTACAGCTGCTGAAGCATGGACGCTCCCCGTGGACCGCTGCAGAGGGGAAACAGCAGCTCTGAAAGTCTAGTAGCCAAAGAAAAGAAAGCTTGTGTCAGGTTCAAACTTTTTCTCCAGACAAGAGAAGCACAGAACCTTCGCCATTAGCCCAATTGTAATTGCTACGCCCAAAAAGCTCCAATCAAAACGGCCTGCAATCGAGAACTCCAGTGGGGGCCTTATTCGCCAATTGTCTTTGATGTAAAGTTTAAACCCATTGTCTCTAGGAGGAAGACAATAGGCAGGTAGAACAGCCATGGAAATTGAGTGTTTTGTGCTTTTTAAATTTAGCTATTAACCTTGCTTTCTGAAGCTTTAATTATGGATACAGCTCATTACAGTTTGGCAGGAGAAAGAAAAAGACAGGGTGTGTTAAAATGAGGTGCAGAGTTGGGCTCGGTAGTGTGTCTGCAGCTTTTATTGAACGCATCACTTCAGCTCCCAAACAAAACAGAGTGAACAATGGCTTTGGCGAACACAAAACTCGGCAACTTGATTTTTCCTGAACAATGCACAGTGTCCCCAGAGGTGGCTTTTCTCATTTTCCTGCTTATCTCTGCACCTTCAAGGCGGACTCAAGACAAGGTGGAGGGCATTTTCCATTGCTCTGTACAGATCCCCAGGTCTCCTGAGGTCAGCAACTGCCACTTAGTATCGAACAGCCCAGTAGCCATGACTTTGAGCTGCTCCTGAACCTGGGTTCTCCTCAGAAACCAAGTTCAGATTAGGAGACTGTTGGAAAAAAAATATCATTAGATTATTCAACATTTCTAATTACTTATGGCTTGTTTAAAGTAACTTTATCCAGTGAAAGTGCCATCATTCCATTGACACACACTTTAACAGGTTCCAGAAAAAATAGAGGTAATTGGTTCAAGAAATGATCCCTGAAACATGCAGCATTCTCTTCCAAAATAATAAGGCACTGTGGAGCCATAAAATAATTAAAAGGGGAAAAAACACTTGCATGTTACTGTGTGGATTTGGAGCCCATCAAACCACACACTGTGTGCTGCCTAAATCAGAAAACATGGAATAAAACAAGCTGTTTTTATCCTGCTCTGATTCTGACGTCAAGTGCAGAGAGTTAGAATTGCCCTGTCCCCTCGTCTGAGTCTGTCCAATCACAGCACTCAACCTGTGAACCAAGCGAAAATGGCTATAAACCAGAGCTTCTGCGCCTCACTGCTGTGCACTCAGGGTCGGGGCAAATAGCGTGCGGCTCTTTATCATTTAAAGGAACAGGCGCTGAAAGCAGCCATTCTGAGCAGGGTTGTCTAGACTGGGGGGGGGGGTGCTGTTAGGTTTGATCCTTGTGCTGTTTTGATCAAAGCAGGTCACAGACATTTCCTCAAGAACCACAGCTGTTTTCATTGGTGCATACTGAGGAGAATACATAATTTTAAGTCTAAACTATGTAAAACAGTGCAGAGATGTGTTAAAAAATACGAGAAATATTAAATATATAGATTAAAGTTGTTTCATTCCTCCATTCACACCTGGAGGTCTCCTGAGGTGAGTGCCTGCCACTTAGCATTGAACGACCAATAGCCATGACTCCGCCTGAGCCTGGGTTCACCTCAGGAACTAAGCACAGACTGGTGGGAGATACACCACAGCCTTTGTAACCTCACGTCTGGATAGCAAAGTGACACCGTGACCAGCATCCACCGTGAAGAATGGCTTTGCCACAGGAATGACAGGGGGACAGAAAATTGCAGCACTATTGGTTCCCCTGACAAGTTACCACAGGTTTTAAAAGTGGGGCTGAAAGACCCCCCATTTTATTCAGCCTCATTTTATGCCGCCTGACAGAAAGAGACCAGAAATGATGTCAGGTTTATGAGTGGTTATCATCACAAACATATTCTAGATGGGCCGCATGGAGAGAGGGCACTTTCCATTACATCGCAATCTCATGCAGAGCTCAGGACTAAAGGCCTACACTGTAAAAACCTTAGCATGTGACATCATCTAAAATATAGTGCATTTAATGTAGTATTTCTCATTGAAAATGTATTCTAAATAATATTATGATTATTCAACCAATTTGTAAATTTTTGTGCTTGGGGATGTTCATTCAATCACCCATTTATTCATTTATTTACCTTCCTTTTTTCCTGGTTATAATGACTACTGAGCCTAACCAGAATCATACACTCACACACTCACACCTGTGGACAGTTTCACACACTCACCCAGTCACTCACACACTCACCCTGTCACTCACACACTCACACCTCTTTACAATTTCACACACTCACACCTATGGACAGTTTCACACACTCACCCAGTCACTCACACACTCACCCTGTGACTCACACACTCACACCTCTGGACAATTTCACACACTCACATCTGTGGATAGTTTCACACACTCACCCAGTCACTCACACACTCACACCTGTGGACAGCTTCACACACTCACCCAGTCACTCACACACTCACACCTGTGGATAGTTTCACACACTCACATCTGTGGACAGTTTCACACACTCACCCAGTCACAACACACTTTGCAGAATTGTACAACCACCTACCAACATGTGTTGAACTATGGGAGGAAACCGGAGGAAACCCACACAGGGAGAACACACCACACTCCTCACAGACAGTCACCTGGAGGAAACCCACACAGACACAGGGAGAACACACCAAACTACTCAAAGACAGTCACCCGGAGGAAACCCACACAGACACAGGGAGAACACACACACTCCTCACAGACAGTCACCCGGAGGAAACCCACGCAGACACAGGGAGAACACACCACACTCCTCACAGACAGTCACTTTTAGGAAACCCACGAGGACACAGGGAGAACACACCACACCCCTCACAGACAGTCACCCGGAGGAAACCCATGCTGACACAGAGAGAACACACCACACCCCTCACAGACATTCACCCGGAGGAAACCCACGCAGACACAGGGAGAACACACCACACTCCTCACAGACAGTCACCCGGAGGAAACCCACACAGACACAGGGAGAACACACCACACTCCTCACAGACTCACCCAGTCACTCAAACACACGCCTGTGGACTATATTACACTTTCAGCCAGTCACAAATACACTAACACACTTTGTAGAATTGTACAACCACCTACCAACATGTGTTGAACTATGGGAGGAAACCAGAGGAAACCCACACAGGGAGAACACACCACACTCCTCACACACAGTCACCTGGAGGAAACCCACGAGGACACAGGGAGAACACACCACACTCCTCACAGACAGTCACCCGGAGGAAACCCGCGCAGACACAGGGAGAACACACCACACTCCTCACAGACAGTCACCTGGAGGAAACCCACACAGACACAGGGAGAACACACCAAACTCCTCAAAGACAGTCACCCGGAGGAAACCCACGCAGACACAGGGAGAACACACCACACTCCTCACAGACAGTCACCTGGAGGAAACCCACACAGACACAGGGAGAACACACCAAACTCCTCAAAGACAGTCACCCGGAGGAAACCCACACAGACACAGGGAGAACACACACACTCCTCACAGACAGTCACCCGGAGGAAACCCACGCAGACACAGGGAGAACACACCACACTCCTCACAGACAGTCACCTTTAGGAAACCCACGAGGACACAGGGAGAACACACCACACCCCTCACAGACAGTCACCCGGAGGAAACCCATGCTGACACAGAGAGAACACACCACACCCCTCACAGACAGTCACCCGGAGGAAACCCACGCAGACACAGGGAGAACACACCACACTCCTCACAGACAGTCACCCGGAGGAAACCCACGCAGACACAGGGAGAACACACCACACTCCTCACAGACTCACCCAGTCACTCAAACACACACCTGTGGACTATATTACACTTTCAGCCAGTCACAAATACACTAACACACTTTGTAGAATTGTACAACCACCTACCAACATGTGTTGAACTATGGGAGGAACCCAGAGGAAACCCACACAGGGAGAACACACCACACTCCTCACACACAGTCACCTGGAGGAAACCCACGAGGACACAGGGAGAACACACCACACTCCTCACAGACAGTCACCCGGAGGAAACCCGCGCAGACACAGGGAGAACACACCACACTCCTCACAGACAGTCACCTGGAGGAAACCCACGCAGACACAGGGAGAACACACCACACTCCTCACAGACAGTCACCTGGAGGAAACCCACGAGGACACAGGGAGAACACACCACACTCCTCACAGACAGTCACCCGGAGGAAACCCACGCAGACACAGGGAGAACACACCACACTCCTCACAGACAGTCACCCGGAGGAAACCCACACAGACACAGGGAGAACACACCACACTCCTCACAGACAGTCACCCGGAGGAAACAAACACAGACACAGGGAGAACACACACACTCCTCACAGACAGTCACTCGGAGGAAACCCACACAGACACAAGGAGAACACACCACACTCCTCACAGACAGTCACCTTTAGGAAACCCACGAGGACACAGGGAGAACACACCACACCCCTCACAGACAGTCACCCGGAGGAAACCCACACAGACAGAAGGAGAACACACACACTCCTCACAGACAGTCACCCGGAGGAAACCCACTCAGACACAGGGAGAACACACCACAGTCCTCACAGACAGTCACCTTTAGGAAACCCACGATGACACAGGGAGAACACACCACACCCCTCACAGAACGTCACCCGGAGGAAACCCACGCAGACACAGGGAGAACACACCACACTCTTCACAGACAGTCACCCGGAGGAAACCCACGCAGACATAGGGAGAACACACCACACTCCTCACAGACAGTCACCCGGAGGAAACCCACGCAGACACAGGGAGAACACACCACACTCTTCACAGACAGTCACCCGGAGGAAACCCACGCAGACACAGGGAGAACGCACCACACTCCTCACAGACAGTGACCTGAGGCAAGGTGCCCTAGAAATACGTTGAATATTTTTTATAATCTTATAATATTATCTTAATGAGAAATATTTGATCAAATAACAAGATTTAAGATGTTTCACTTAATAAGATTTGACATATTGCAGAGTATGCCTTTTGCTGGCTTGAGCAGATGATTAATTCTAAGCTACGGGCATAACTGTCACCTCAGAGAGAGAGAGAGAGAGAGAGAGAGAGAGAGAGAGAGAGGGCTTGCTCTGTTTCAGCTGAATTGCTCAACTGTGCTCCATATTATAATTAACCGCATCGAGCCAAAAATACAAACTGCCCACTCCCAGAAACATTAGCTGCTTCTTTATGAGGAACAAGAGACCTGTTAAATTTAAAGGAACCCTTCACAAGAAACTGCTAACATGGCTAATGCTGCATAAAAACAAAGCAGGGACCCATAAGCATTAGCAAAGCAGAGTGTGCTATCAGGTCCAGAGAGGGCTGGCCAGTTAAGCTCTTTTTGATTTCACTTCAACTGAACACACACAGTCCCTTTTCTCTACACAGAGACTAACATCTCCCTCAGACTTTGGAGACCATTGAGATCTGGAGCAGGAGGAGCTGTAGAGGATGTGTGTGTGTGTGTGTGTGTGTGTGGTCCACTCTCATGGAAAAAAAAGAATTCTCACTGCTTAAAATGTCTATGAAAATATTTCAAAATATAATTCATCACATATTTAGTGCCACAGAGGAGCCAAAGGCTGCTGAGTCCATACTTTCTCATGTCCTTTATCCACCAAACATTGACCAAAGCTATATTTTGATCATCTCCATGTGGCCTTGTTACCATTTTATTTATTTTTATTTTATTTTATGTTACACTTATATAGCGACTTTTTAGAAACCCAAGGACACATTACAATCAACACTCAACATTCAATCCACACACAAACACTGGTGAGAAGCGGCAGCCAAAAGCACACAGTGTACTCTCGAACAGGAACGACCGTCTACCTGGAGGACTGCATCCGACCCCAGGGTTTAACTCAGGAGAGAGCGCCAATCCATATCTGGGTTCACACATTTATTCACAAATACAGACATTCATTCAACATGGCAACATCTGAACAGCTGCATGCCACTCCTGGTAATGCCCTTAAAATCTGTTCACGAATTTTGCTACCCAAAAAAAAAAACGTGGTGGTGTGGCTAATGGATAGTGTCCTGGGGAAAAAAACACATGGATACAATATTATCCCAAAAAAAAAACTGAACAAATCAATCACCTGCTTTAGCTGCATTTTTCCTGATGGCAGCAACCACTCAATTTATCTCACTCACCTTTTTCAAATGACTTAAGTTTTAAGTAATGTTTTGTTGAATAAAATGACCATTTTCATTTTCAAACCGTTGTGAAAAAAAGACAAAATATTGTGCAGAAAATGCTTTGAAAGTGAATAGTTCCAGACTTGACCCTTCTCCTGAAGGGGGAGGGGGGGGGGGGTAAATTCACTACCCAGCATTGTTCTCCACTGACCACAACAACAGAAGAGGTACAAGAACAGCTTGAAGAAAACCCTTGGTGCTTATCACATTGACTATCAACAGTGGCCTGCACTAGCCTCAGACCTTGTCTCATGGCCACATACCATTCTCCAAGCTCTCTTCATTCGAGAGTTCATGCAGAACTGGCCTTGCAGACAAAAGCAGTCTGAGAAAGAATCAGGAAACTGACTTACACTTGCAGCCACTGTGGCTGGAGCGACCCCTCTCACATTGGCTTCGTCAGCCCTCAGCAAGGCTGCAGTAGATGTGGATGCTCCCCTCTGAAATCTTTATTCGTGTAGTCAAGCAGAGAAAAGGAAGAAGAAGAAATGGACAAAAGCTACACAAAAGAAAACGTACAAAACAGAGTGTTGTGTTTTTTTTTGTTTGTTTGTTTTTTTTGTTTTTTTTTGCAGCTGTTCCAGGATGAGACTTGAATATAAAATTTTGTTTTGCGAGTGTGTTACTCCCAGGTTCAAACCAAGTGAAGTGAGTCCATTACATGTGCGCACATAATAGGCCACACAGAGCCAGCATGGGGCAATGTTTGACCTCGTCTTATGGCTGTCCATACAGTCACGTCCCACCGGCTCCGGGCTCAAGTGAAGTTTCTTTATTTTTGAGAAAAGAGAGTCAAGCAGGTCAGTGCCAGCTTATTCTCGACTTGTTGCAGACGATCCAGATTCTCACTGCACTTGACAAGCTCTGATTTGACTCTCAGAAAAACAACCTTGACAGGGTAATACATCATCACATTTACTGGATGATGTGCCTCAACAAGCTTTATTCACCGAACACCGACAACATTATTTTCAATCTGTATTCCTCTCGCTTCCTTCTGACGGCTGTCACCAAAGTTTGGGGAGAATCTGAAGTCTTTCAGCAAGTGTCCTCACAACACATATGGCATCTTCAAATCTCTCTCTGGATCACAGGGAACTGAGGAGTTACAATTTAGTTACTCAAGTACGTGCACTGTGTTGATGGGCTTGTATTTTTCACTGTGTATACCTTTGATGATAGGTCCAAACATTTATGGATACTCTTTTAATAATCTCCATAGACGGGCTTTAAGCAATGAATGGGATACCGTGGAGCAGCTGCACATGAGTCTAAGGTCACCATGCCCAATGCCATGAGTCGGCTAGAGGGGTATAATGCCTCCCATGGTTAGAAGTGTGTTCTATAAAATGATGATCCCTATACCCTTAAGATGAGTTGAAATGGTGTTTGTGACACTAACTAAAGTGAACTAATCATCCAAAACCAAAGCCGTTTACAATCAAATCCACAAATTAATGTTCCAGCTTCTAGTGCTTTCTCAGAAGTGCCAGGCTTTGGCAATGTTGAAGGAGAATAATAGCGGAGTGCAAATGTCAGTTCCTCTGCTGGCAGGAACACTGTGGTTTTGGAAGTTATTCAGTTTCTAAAATAGTTTTAGCTGTAAATTTGTGTAATGCTTTTCTTTCTGCCTTCTTTGTTCTGTCTCTTGTTCATTCCCAGTTTGTGTCTTGCTGTTGTTTCTTGTTTTCTGGTATTTTGATTTTCTTTTGATTCCCTTCTCTGTTCCTCACGGTGCTCCTTGTGTTCCCACCTTATGCTGAAATCACAACATGAATTTAGCCCAATTTTGAAACGATTGTGTGGTATCCGAAAAATTTCCAGGATCAGAAAAGAAAAATATATTCAAAAACACATCTCTTCATCTTAAGGTTCTTTACCCATTTAAACATATTAGCAAATAAGGTTCTCAATGGCGTCGCTCAAAGAAGCTTTTTGTAACACCTTCATATTTTCAACTGTCCACACAAAGAAAAGCAGCATTATAAGTGGTTCAGTTGGGCTTGACCTTATGTCTGGACAGTAATTATGTAGTGTCAAGTTGAGAACACACACACAGAGAGAAAGAGCTACAAAGCCCAATGTCTGACAGTGAACTTGAGGCAAAAAACATGTTCTGTGGTTTTCCTGGTGCTCCAAGGTTAAAACGTTTCATTATGAAATTAGTTGTTCAATATGACAAAGCAATATCACCATCATTGTAATAATAAGTGGGGAAGGTGCTTTGGGGGTGGAGAAAAAAGAAAAAAAATCTCAGAGTCTAATTAAAGGAACACGGAGGCCCCTTTTCTGTAAAGTGGAAATAAAGGATGCAGCTCTCATAATCAGGCCTCAGGCAAGGACAAGCAGAGTGGCTTCCAGAGGAACAATACATCAACAAGCAATTTACTGAATCTACACTGGGGAAGGAATGAAAAAGTCTTAATAAATTATGCACTTTTAAGGGAAAACATTTGTTAGGAAAATCTGGGACTTTCTGTTTTGGGACTGACTGGAAATGGCAGGTTAAAACTGGAAGAACTGGAAATGACAGGTACAATTCTCATAAATGTTCTGGAGAGATCTTTAGAAGAACAGCAATGTAACCCACCAACACAAGCAACCAAACAAACCAACTACAGCAACTCACCAAACAACCAATTAAAGAAAGCACTAAAACAAACAACAACAAAGAGTCCAACCAAATCAAGCAACCACCCAAACATCCAACAAAGCCACTATCCAAACAACCAGTCCATTCGGGTCCATAGGTCTGGAAATAACAAGCCTGACACAACAGCCCTCTAAAGCACACTCTGCTCACTCTCTGTATTAGGCAAATTGCATGCAAAATCCAGTGGCAACCAGTCAGATTGTTGATAGGTTGATTGTGCTGCTGTAACAGATGCTGTCCCACTAATAACCAAGCTTTTATGAGTTGCAACATTAAAAACATCAAGAAGGGATAATGCAGAATATATTGGTTGAAAGGAAATAATAATTTCCCCCAAATGGCACTTTGTAATGTTAGTTAAACATAAATACCAGGACACCTCAGGGCTCAGGACAAGCCCGAGTCCTCATTGCTTTTCCTCTGGACACATAAACCTGTCCATGTTTCAGCAACACAGCCCCAAAGTGTCTAGCAGTTGCTGAAGGAAGTGATTTGGCTCGCTGTAATGGAGATGCAGTGTTAAATTAAAGTGTCACTGCAGATTTTTAACATCGCATAAATAAACCATTACACAAATAAAAATATCACCCCAAAATAAGACACAGAGGTCTTCACTACGCTTTGGTTGTTGTTTTAACAGTTCTTTACCCTGAAAGGCCTGAGGTTCATAACTGTCAAGTGATCATGAATTATTTTTGTTTATGTTTTCAGTAAAGTCCAACTCACTTGGGGTGAGGAATCATACTGCTTTGTAGTGTCTGAATATATGAGGTGCAGTTCCAGAGAGTAGCTTCCTCATTAGGTTGGCGATGTTTAGGAAAAAATCTCTAGCACTCTTTTTTTGTTTTGGTAGATAGAGCTAAATATGCTCTCTTATTGATCAGGATTTCACACAGACAGAAAAACTGTCACTGTGCTGGAACTCTCAAGGGTACATATTTATTAGTTTATTTGGGGAAGGTAATTGTACCTTTTTAAATTTATTACAATTGTAGATTTTAAAATTGTGTTGATTTCATATGCCCTGTTTCATCTCCAGGACTTTTATTATATTATTTTATTGTACACAGTTCTGTAATGATAGATTTCAGATATCCCCCTCTCCTTCTGGAGAAGAGAATGTAATGAACTTTTAGAGAACACAACTGGACTTTAACACCACTCTTGTACCTTTAAAAGTACTTGTACACTTTTTCTGAGAGCACAGAAGCTGAACAGAAAGCATCACATTAACATCAAATTTAAGTGGGTGTTCCAGTGGAAGCAAGAAGTCCTCTTATGATTTGGTGAGAAAAACTACAATCTGGACCAGGGGTGCACAACTCCAGTCCAGGAGTTTGGTGATTCCTCTGCTACACACCCCCTAAACCTGGCAATTAACCGATGAGTTGACTCAGAGCAGAGGAATCACCAAACATTGCTGGATACCGGCCTTCCAGGAATGGAGGTTCTAGATACATTATTGTCTGTGAAAGAACTTCGCCAGGTTTCAGTCTTACTGAGGGATACACTGAAAAATTGCAGCACTAATCCAACATAATGATTCAGATAAAGCATCCAGTCGCTGTCCAATTATTATCGTTGCCGTCTCCCAAAATAATAACTTTACAGGAGATGGAAAAAACCTTCCACTTTCGATGGAAGTGAATGTAAACAGATTTTAATTCAGAGTAATTTTGAAGCATTTCTATTGATCCATTCAACGTGTGATTTTCAGTGTGAAGGACACTCGCACTGTTCAAATGTAAACTAAAAATCAACAAAAATGGAGATGCATGTTTTTAATTGGACAGTGACGATATGTGATGTCTTTTACAGACCTCAGAGTTTTGAATGAAAAGACATTTATGGAGCTGTTTTCTAAACCACTCAATAACTGACTCACATATATACTCTCTCATTTTTAGCAACTAGTTTAGTGATTCACATCAGTGAAAGAAATACATGGTTTTCCAGTAGTCAGTGCAGTACAGTTCTGTTCTGTTAGTTATCCAAACCCAGAACTATCCACACACTGTTAGAGTGCCTGTCTGTGAGATTGGGCTGAGTAGCTGGAAAACGGAAGATCCCTTTTGGTGCTAATACTGGACCCCATATCAGTCTGGATCTGCTCCTCACATCGTACAGGACAGCAGCCGAACAATCTGATTGTTGTCAGTGAGGTTTAACACAGTATTTGTATCTGTTTGTCTTAAACGGGGCATCTATGATTGTGGGGAAATGCAGTTTGCTTACATTCCGAAGCTGAGCATTGTTTAAGGTGGAACGATATGTTTGAGAAGAAAGATGAGAAGATTATATGTAGGTGGTTGAAGTATAACTCATCTGTATGTTTTTATTCACTGTTTGAATTCCCACAGAAACACATTTGTAACTTGAGTTGTTTTGTTTTGTAGCACCGTCAGTAATGCAGTTAGCTGTCTCCAGAGTTTGGAGACATTTCCACCTTAAGTGATCAGAAACAGCAAAATAAGTCAATATCACCAGCCCCTCCACCCACCCCTCATATGGAGCAGGAATAGAGCAATATCCTCATTTTGGTTCGTGTTTCCAATGTAAAAGATCGACAGATGCCTTTTCTGCTGTTAGTAGAGAGAAAGCCTAGCATACCGGATTGAGACAGCTTGTTTTTTTTTACCCATTTACTGACACAGGGGCTTCGTAAACACATTAGACAGCAGCAAATGGTAAGGAAACATTTGACAAATTTTATAAGTATTTTCATTACATTAATGAATGTCATGCCCTGTGAAGGACTGGCACCCCCTCCAGGATGTATTCCCCGCCTTGCGCCCAATGATTCCAGGTAGGCTCTGGACCCACCACGACCCTGAATTGGATAAGGGTTACAGATAATGAATGAATAATGAATGTCAGCTGTAAGTCCTGAGCCTTTTTTAACCAGTCAAGGATCATCACTGCTTCTAGCTCCACCCACGTGGAACCCAAACACAATGGTTGCCCAAATGCGTGACAAAATGCGTGATCACAAACATCACTGCACTGACCACCTGAAAAATGCTATCTGGGTTCTTTTTGTGTTCCCATAGCTAACTGACAAAAGAGGCTAATGCTGTATGCTAATGTACTACCAGAATCCCACAGAGGTGTTTCTTGTCCTTGACTGTGCTTGGACATTAATGGTCCAAAGTGAAGTTCTAGCACTTTGTTAAATCAGTGTGCCACTGATTTCCTAGATGGACAGGGTAGTGGGGGGCTGATAAATTGTGCAGCCACAGTGGGCGACAGTCTAACTGCATGTATTACCTATGAAGTTCACTTTGCTGTATTCTGCATGTCCAGTTGTTTGTAGACCCTTGTTTTAGTAGGTGATGTCCATCTATTCAACACTTGATAAGCATTCAGAATGGGCTCCGCTGGAGCAACCAGACATGAGCCCAAGGCCACTGTGTTATTGTCAAGTGTGCGTGCTAGAGGGGTTTAAATCCCCCAGGGTTTGGACTGTGGAGCCAGGTTTGTGATCCACAACTGATCACCCAATACCGGTACGTAACCTCACTAAGAATTTGATGTGGAATGCAATCAAGTTCTCAAAGCACTTCTCAAATATCTGGAAAGTAGACTGTTACTGCAGCAGATGCAGACAACCCTCTCTATTAATAAACTTGTGGACATAAAGCCTATGTAGAATGTACCAAATAAACCGGCAGCTCAGCGTATAATGGGGATGGACATTGATTGTGAATGTGATTAAACACTGAGTGAATCGGTGAAGGGGTAAAAATGAAATCCAGTCTGTAATGTTAGACAAATTGCCGGTGTTAATTGCTTTTGGAGAGAAAGTCCTGTGGAGAATGACCGCTGCTAATCGGCGCATAATTTCCATCATGTGGAGGGAGGTGTCCGGCTCAACATGGAGTTACATTCCACCGCACTGACCTCGAACTGGACTTCACCGCAGAGATATTTTTAATGCACTGAGATATTCTCATCTTGTGTGTGTGTGTGGGAGAGAGAGAGAGAGAGAGAGAGAGAGAGAGAGAGAGAGAGAGCAATGGAGAAAAACAGATAGAAAGAGATAGATGGAGGGAGTGAAAGACAGAAAGGATGAGACAAAGAGAGAGAGAGACAGAGGCACATTTGAGAGAGAGAGAGAGAGAGAGAGAGAGAGAGAGAGAGAGAGAGAGAGAGCAATGGAGAAAGGCATACAAAGAAAGAGATAGGTGAGGGAGTGAAAGAAAGAAAGGATGAGACACAATGAGAGAGGGGGAGATGGAGGGAGTCAGAGAGATGTGGTGAGAGAAACAGAGAGAGAAACAAAGGATGAGACATAGAGGGAGGGAAGAGAGAGAAGGGGTGAATTTGGAGAGGAAACCAAGACAAGTGGAGAAATGGAGAGAGGGAGAGCAAGTGAAAGGATAAAAAGAGAAAGGGGAGAAAAAGAAAGAGACAAAGAGGGAGTAAGAGGCAAAGAGTGAGGGGATAGAAGAGACACTGAGATGGAGAAAAATGGGAGAGGTGCAGAGAACAGATATGAAAAGAGAAAGGGGAAGAGAGAGAGAGAGAGAGAGAGAGAGAGAGAGAGAGAGAGAGAGAGAGAGAGAGAGAGAGAGAGATAGTGACAGCAGAAGTGGTGGCTGGCCAGAGACTGAAATTAATGAGACATCTGTGGGTAATAAGATTACAAAAGCTGTAGCTGGCCAGCTATGGAGAAGATTACTGAGTGCACTGTCGAGTCCCAGTCACTGCTCAATACTGCAGACTCACGGAAACACAGCACACACCCACAAACACATTAAAGCACCCATACCCTTCATTCTTTTATTTCCCATATCCCATGTTTTCCCATCACAAGGCTCAATCCTGACATATGCATGTCTTTGAGCATCATTCAACAACCATGTGCCTTTCAGTTTCCCTTTATCTGAACCCCCCTTACCCCCTCAATAACACTCCTTATAACATCAGTACAGTGTGACTACCCTGTTGTAAATAGAATGGGTCGATATACAAAGATCAGCTATAACATTAGAATAACATCCTGGGTTCTACACCCATTCCCTCACCTCCACTGACAATATCGTAGCACTTTGGAGTTCAACAGTTACAGACTGTAGTCCATCTGTTGCTCCACATACTCCCTTTCACCCTGTCCTTCAATGGTCAGGATCCCCACAGAGTAAGCGCTGCAGTGACACTGATGTGGTGGTGGTATGTTTGTGTGTTGTGCTGGTGCGAGTGGATCAGACACAGCAGTGCTGCAGAAGTTTTTAAACCCCTCTCAACTGTCAATCAACCACAAAAATCCAGCCGACAGCGTCCTGTGTCACTGATGAAGGACTAGAGGACGACCGACACACACTGTGCAGCGACAGATGAGCTACTGTCTCTGACTTTACATCTACAAGGTGGACCAACGAGGGAGGAGTGTCTCACAGAGTGGACAGTGAGTGGACACACGGTTTAAAAACTCCAGCAGCACTGCTGTGTCTGATCCACTCTACACCAGCACAACACACACTTACACACCACCACCACGTCAGTGTCACTGCAGCGCTGAGAATGATCCACCACCAATTCATACCTGCTCTGTGCAGGTCCTGATAATAGAAGAACCAGGTCAAAGAGAGCTAACACACTTTGTAAAACTACAAGTTGCACCTGTTTGGCCAGTAGAACGAAGAAACAAGGACATTTTATTTATTTATTTATTTTAATGACATTTCAAATGCATTAAATTAGAACATCCTAGAACTGATCCACAAACAAACACACGAGTGAGGAGGTAAGACAGAGAGCACCCTTCAAGGAGAGTCAGCGTAATCAAATGGAGAACACGGAGCCATTTAGGTAGCAAGATAAGTCAATTATCCCTGCACTAAAGTCAAGAACGTCTGAAGAACGTCTTCACTGCTGTAAGATCATTACTGCAGAGTGTGAACGGATTCCTAGAGGCTCGGCTTCTCGCAAGACACAGTGGCCAGCAAGCTGCACTGACCTGTGAATTTTACATCATATACCTTCCTGCCCCCACCCATCGAATCAATTATTCATCCCATTGCACTTTGCTGGGAGCTATTACTGGGTTAGGAGCTGGAGAAAGGAAAGGAGGAGCAGGGGAAGCTGGGGGAAGGGAGGAAGGGGGAGAGAGAGCTGGAGAGAAACCGAGAGAGAGACGAGAGCTCTCCTCCGCTTTGCTCGTCAGACGAGTCTGTCACCAGGGCCTGTAGGGCGCGATCAAATATGAATGAGCTCGGCTTACCTTGTAAACAATCGCCGGGCAGACACTGGGGGGTGTTTGAGATGCAGGAACCCGCCGCCGCTGTTTTGATTCGAACATGTTTCTGCCTGAGATCACCATCGCAATCTGGAGGCTCATTAAACAGGGGGCTGCTCGTGAATTAAAAGCACGTGGAGTTGATTTGCTGGAGCAAATTGTCAACACTGCATTGGATTTTAGCAGGAGTTTTTCCAAACCCCAGCCCCAGCCCTGGAAAACTGGTCTGGTCCTTTTGTTTTGGTAGTTCTCCCTCATCCTAACACAGTTGGTCCAACAAATATGCTCATTAACAGGTCCTTTATGAGCTGAGGTGAGTGTGTTCCAGCGAGGAAAGACGAAAACATATGCTGCGCATGAAGAACCTGTGGAATGCACCAAAAGTGGACAGTATTTTTTATTCAGTGAAGCACACACCATGACTGTGTTTGGCCATAGCAGCATTACTGAGCTCAGTCTCCTTTCTTGAATGATTAAAAATCACCTATCCAGATCATTCCAGAGGCCCGATCCTGACATACGCATGTCTTTGGGCATCATACAACCACCATGTGTCTTTTAGTTTCCCTTTATCTGAGCCTCCCTTACCCCCTGAATAACACTCCTTATAACATCAGTACAGTGTGACTACCCTGTTGTAAATAGAAAGGGTCGATATACAAAGATCAGCCATAGCATTAGAATAACCTCCTGGGTTCTACACCCATTCCCTCATCTCCACTGACCATATCGTAGCCCCCTTTCACCCTGTCCTTCAATGGTCAGGATCCCCACAGAGCAGGCGCTGCAATGACACTGACGTGGAGGTGGTGGTGGTGGTGTGCTGGTGTCTTGTGCTGGCACTTTTGGTATTGGATGGGGCTTCACTCCAGAGAACACAGTTGCACTGTTCCACTGCCCAGTGGAAGGGAGGGCTTTTATCCCTCGTGGCCCAAAAGCATCTCTCGGAAGCAAGGCATCTTCAGACTTTCAAATCACAGCATCAATATCAACTCTAAAGCAGTAAGAACATGTGCGGCAGTTTCTTCATCCATTCATTTTCTCTAAGTGATTCATTGTGTTAAAGATCATGGGTGCAAGGCCAGAGCTCAACCTGCACAGGGTTAACACACTCACCCAGTCACTCACACTCACACACACACACACACACTCACCCAGTCACTCACACACTCACACCTGTGGACAGTTTCACACACTCACCCAGTCACTCACACACACATACACACACACACACACACACACACACACACACACACACACACAACCACCCCTGTAGACAGTTTCACACACTCACCCAGTCACTCACACACACACACACACAGACACATTCACTCAGTCACTCACACACTCACACCTGTGGACATTTTTACACACTCACCCAATCACTCACACACACACACACACACACACACAACCACCCCTGTAGACAGTTTCACACACTCACCCAATCACTCTCTCACACACACACACACACACACACACACACACCTGTGGACAGTTGCACACACTCACCCAGACACTCACACACTTGCACCTGTGGACAGTTTCACACACTCACCTAGTCACTCACACACTCGCACCTGTGGACAGTTTCACACACTCACCCAGTCACTCACACACTCACCCAGTCACTCACACATACTCACACCTATGTACAGTTTCACACACTCACCCAGTCACTCACACACTCACACCTGTGGACAGTTTCACACACTCACCCAGTCACTCACACACTCATACCTGTGGACAGTTTCACACACTCACCCAGTCACTCACACACTCACACCTGTGGACAGTTTCACACACTCACCTAGTCACTCACACACTCGCACCTGTGGACAGTTTCACACACTCACCCAGTCACTCACACACTCACCCAGTCACTCACACATACTCACACCTATGTACAGTTTCACACACTCACCCAGTCACTCACACACTCACACCTGTGGACAGTTTCACACACTCACCCAGTCACTCACACACTCATACCTGTGGACAGTTTCACACACTCACCCAGTCACTCACACACTCGCACCTGTGGATAAATTCAAACACTCACCCAGTCACTCACACACTCACACCTGTGGACAGTTTCACACACTCACCCAGTCACTCACACACACACACACACACACACACACACACATTCACCCAGTCACTCACACACTCACACCTGTGGACATTTTTACACACTCACCCAATCACTCACACACACACACACTCACACCTGTGGACAGTTTCACACACTCACCCAGTCACTCACACATACTCACACCTATGTACAGTTTCACACACTCACCCAGTCACTCACACACTCACACCTTTGGACAGTTTCACACACTCACCCAGTCACACACACACTCACACCTGTGGACAGTTTCACACACTCACACCTTTGGACAGTTTCACACACTCACCCAGTCACTCACACACTCACACCTGTGGATAATTTCACACAGCCAACTGACCAACATATGTGTTTGGACAGTAGGAGAAAACCCACACGGACACAGGGAGAACACCCCACATGCCTCAGAGACAGTGACCTGAGGAGAGGGACCCACACAAGGCCCTAGGACCTTGGAGGTGTTTGGCAGTGCCACCATTCCGTCTGTGCAGCAGTTTATTTTCGACAAAGAAGGAGTTTAAAAACTGAAGGAAACACATTCATTCGATGCTATCAGCTCGATATTGGTCACAGACACACGCTGAGAGAAATAATTATTCAGATGTGGATTACTGGGTCACGTCAAGCTGTTAAAAATGCAAAAGTAATAAGCGTAAAAACAGGCTCAAATGTCCCGCTGTCGATCAAGTTTCTACGTTCAGCCTTTTTCAGCTTGTTTATTTCAGTCTCAGACCGAGCAGGGCCAGAGAAGTGCCCCAGCGGAGCTGCGGGGAATGAGCCGAGCTGCAACATGAGGCCATCAATCACCAGCGTGTTGGGTTATAATATTAATGGGGGCCGGATCCTCGAATGAGCACGGCCCCTTGTCTCCTTAATTGCGTGGCGCTCTGCCGATAGCACGCCGCGGCCCCTCGGCCGAGCGGAATTGATTGGGGTAAATTAGGACAGCCTAAACTTGTGTTGCTGCTTGTCCCTCAGTGGGCTCCTCATCTCGTTCCCTTCGGCCCCAGCTCTATTTTTTGCCGCGCATCAATATTTCATACCACGCCATTTGTCCTCCGTCCGTCACGGCAGGGGCGGGTACAGTCTTACTCCAGACTCTGCTCTTCCCGCCTTCTCCCTGAGCTGGAGGTTTAGGGAGGGAGGTGTCCCGATTAGAGGATGATGCATTGAGTAGCTGGTCCCACTTACATGTGACCTGCACACTACCCTCACCTACTTCCAGTCCAGAGGATTACGTCCTGCAGGTAGCCCAGTTTGGTGATGTCCCATAGCAGTTAGTTACCAAGATTAGCCTTTGGCAGACACACTTAGCACGACTTACTGCCGTAGTCAGGTTACAGATGTAGGTGACTGTAGCATTAGGAGTCTTGCCTAAGGACTCTTATGGGTATAGTTTGGTGTTCCTGCCCAGACGGGGCATTGAACCCTAGTCAGCCTCATTAATTGATGGATTATGGTTTAGGTCATGCACATTCTCTGCATCTTGCAAACATACTCAGTGATGGTGTGGGCTTTAGAGTGGCTAGTCTACTGAACTAAGACCTCTGAAAAAACTGTACTTAATGGTAGGTTTAACTGGAAACTTAAATTAAGAATTAACATTTGTTTACACTTAACCCTTTTTCACACCAGACACAGTAACAATGCCACATGATGTGCCACGCCATGCTGCACAAAATATGCTCCCGTGTTATTCAATAAAGAATTTCACACTGGCCATGTGTGTTGGGGCATGTACAGCACAAAAGTACTCTTCTGGGCTGTTTTTGACGCATGCCATGTGCAGCACTCTAGCAGTTATTATGAAGAAACAGTACATAATTCATTAATGTTGCTTAAGGTATATTCTACCCCTATATTTTTAATTGTAGCAGCATTGCATGACTGTAAACCTAGTCTTTGTACAACTACAACAATGGCCTGATATGGAACAGTCAGCCAGTCCTATTGTTGATGAATCAGCCAATCAAAATTGGAAACACCTCTTGAGATTCAACAATGAACAAACATGGATGATGTACAGCTAATCACTGAAGCAGAAGTATATCTGTATCTGTGTGGTGATGTGAAATAATGTTTGTCATGGAACGGCTCCCGGCGAAACTATGGCACAGCAGGTAGTGTCTCTGTCACAGCTCCAGGGACCTGGAGGTTGTGGGTTCGAGTCCCGCTCCCGCTGACTGTCTGTAAGGAGTGTGGTGTGTTCTCCCTGTGTCTGTGTGGGTTTCCTCCGGGTGACTGTCTGTGAGGAGTGTGGTGTGTTCTCTCTGTGTCTGCGTGGGTTTCCTCCGGGTGACTGTCTGTCAGGAGTGTGGTGTGTTCTCTCTGTGTCTGCGTGGGTTTCCTCCGGGTGACTGTCTGTGAGGAGTGTGGTGTGTTCTCTCTGTGTCTGCGTGGGTTTCCTCCGGGTGACTGTCTGTGAGGAGTGTGGTGTGTTCTCCCTGTGTCTGTGTGGGTTTCCTCCGGGTGACTGTCTGTCAGGAGTGTGGTGTGTTCTCCCTGTGTCTGCGTGGGTTTCCTCCGGGTGACTATCTGTGAGGAGTGTGGTGTGTTCTCTCTGTGTTTGCGTCGGTTTCCTCCGGGTGACTGTCTGTGAGGAGTGTGATGTGTTCTCTCTGTGTCTGCATGGGTTTCCTCCGGGTGACTGTCTGTGAGGAGTGTGGTGTGTTCTCTCTGTGTCTGCGTGGGTTTCCTCCGGGTGACTGTCTGTGAGGAGTGTGGTGTGTTCTCTCTGTGTCTGCGTGGGTTTCCTCAGGGCGCTCCGGTTTCTTTCCACGCTCCAAAAACACACGTTGGTAGGTGGATTGGCAACTCATAAGTGTCCATAGGTGTGTGTGAGTGTGTGTTGCCCTGTGAAGTACTGGTGCCCCCTCCAGGGTGTGTTCCTGCCTTGCGCCCAGTGATTCCAGGTTCCAGGCACCGCGACCTTGAACTGAATAAGTGGTTACAGACAATGAATGAATGGGATGATTCCAACACATCATGCCACCACTGCTTCTGGAGTGAATTTCCTTTTACATTTTATCATACATTCATAGTGCCCCAAAGTGCTTTACATACTCTGTAAAGAATTAGAGTCAGTATCAAATAGTGAATCTGGACCTGGAGTGATTTCTATCTGAGTCTGTGACCAATATGAAGTAATTAATGAGAAAACATAAAAACATCAATGAACAATTTTTCTCAGCCCTGACAATAGGCAACAGGCACAGATAATAGAGTTAATACGGTAGTAGCTCCTCTCAGTTGTCAGCCTCAGTGGGTAAAGGTGGTGCCCCTGTTTGGTTGGATGGAAAACACTGGCCCTTTAAAGATGAGACCGGTGATCCCAAAACATGGGTCTAATCAAAACTTTAGCAAAGGGACCTCAGTGAATTTGAAGTGAATACCCCTGCATTAAGGAGCCGCCTCAGCCTCTACCAGTGTGTAGCATCCACCTTGATGGTAGAACCACAGCAAATCCTCTCACCACTCACCACCACACATCAGTTATTGGACAGAGTAGTGACACTGCAAGGCAAGAACACAGCCTTGACAGGTCCACTGCAGGGCATCACACACTCACCCAGTCACTCACACACTTACACCGGTGGCCAATCAACCTTCCAAAGTGTGTTTTTGGACTTAGTGTGGTCTCTGGAGTTTTCTGGATCTATTTTAAAACATGTGAGAAGGCAGCTGGATCCCTCTGTCCCCACAGTGCAGTGAAACATTTATCGATCATCAGAATCTTTTATCTCATTGGTATTATTTACACAGTGAAAACGTTCAGAAATCTGATCACTGATGACGTCTGGCTGTAATATTCTGAGTAGTCATGTCCTGAAGGACTGCTCGGCTCAGGACTGACTTATCATTGGTCACCTTTCAGCTCTGTCCTCATCTGAAGTCTTGAATTAATGCCTGAAAAAGCCTCATCAAAACTGGGGGATGCTCGGAGCTGAAGAGGACACGAGGTCATCAATCAAGCTGATTGGTTGGGAGGAGCATATGGTGGCTTTTGCAGAGCATATGGGACTTTTATACACCTCCTAGAGGTTGAATGGGTGTTACTCATTTCCTGCAGACACACACACACACACATTTCCAAAGACACACATACACACTCCCCCCGCACAGGACTGGGATCTAAAGCAAACGCTGATGCCCCGTTGAGTGCTCCTTATTATGTAGAACTGAGCCAGAGTAGGAGTAGACCTCCAAATTCCCAGCCCTCGCTACTGGGTTCCTTCTAGGATGCCTCTGCTAATGAGCCGAGATCTCAGGCAGTGTGTGTTTTGTGTGTGTGTCTGTGCATCTCCTTTTCCCCTCCCACGTTTCATCACAGGATCAGACAGCAGAAGTGGGAGCCAAGCCCCTGAAGCGAGCTGCCGCTCGGCTTTACCCCCCACCCCCCTCTCTCTCTCTCGGAAGCATGCCACCGCTCTGTTGACTCTCGAACCCGCTGTTGCCTGCAGGATATTGGGGACTAGAGCGTGCCGTTCCGCTGTTGGCTGGAACACAAGGGACACCAGGGCTTTCCACTTAGGTGTCTTTTTATCAAAGCAGAGGGGGAACGGAAAACCTAAATGAGATGTTCAAGGTTGAGAGTATGGGACGCATTGCGATGAAGACAGAATCACACTAATTGACGCTGTCAGAAGAACATGCTGCATCTCAATTTTTTAGATGAGAACTGATTTTTCGCTCACATTTAGCGCTATACAGTGGTGCACATCAAACACATAATGTGTCCTTAATTCACATACATGAGTGGTGCAGCTAAGAGCTGGTCTAAGTCTTACCAGTATAAGAGCTACCTCCCCAGTTCCCTACATCTCTGCCCACAGTGCTAGCACACACATGTCTGTCTGCTGATGTGACAGATCTAGGCAGTTTGCATTAGCATTAAGCTGTTCAGTACTGTTAAATTAACAGTTTGTAAAGAAACAGTGGGTTGGACTCATCCTCTGCAGAAACATATGCTCGTCCTCAGCCGTCCTGAGGCTGATGGCACTGTGTGTGATTAGGTGAAGACTTTGATGGTTGGAATGGGAGAATACTATTAAATGAAGAGTATATTTAGCAACAGTGTTCTCCCTGTGTCCACGTGGGTTTCTTCTGGGGGCTCTGGTTTCCGCCCACGGTCCAAAAACACACATTGGTAGGTGTCCGTAGGTGTGAGTGTGTGTGTTGCCCTGTGAAGGACTGGTGCCCCCTCCAGGGTGTGTTCCTACATTGCGCCTACTGATTCCAGGTAGGCTCCAGAACCACCACAACCCTGAATTGGATAAGGGTTACAGGCAATGAATAAATGAATGAATATTTAGCAACATCTTAATCTTATATAAAATATGTAATTATATTAACTCAATTTGAAAGTAAAGGATGTCTTATGTTTAATCTGTAAATATGTTGGCGATACGAGGTCATTTCTGTGTGGGATATTAGTATAATTATAGTATATTTTGTTACAGTGAAGTAGTATGTTAGCACTAAGCTAAGGTTGATTTACATCAACATTTTTAGTTATTTTTTAGTAGATATTTGAATCTTGTAAAGTGATTCCTATGATGTAAAAAGTTCCCCCTTGATCGTCATCACTTTATTCATAAAATCTTCCTATGACATGGAAATTTGAATGCAGTTGACGTATCAGCAGAGGTTGAAATCATTAACATTACTCTTGCCCAAATCCATGCTGGTATTTAGATAGTAAGCCAAAGAAAAGGTTCAGAGGCTCATGAGCCAATGGCTGCACTGTAGGTGGAGTTTGAGGTCAGGTGGTGAGTGCACAGCTCCCCCTGCTGACCAAGCTGAGAGTGAGTGGAGTACATAAACAATGCAGTAAACAGAGTTTGCTAATTGGTTGAAGACGGTAGAATGAGGTGTTCCTAAAATAACAAATGTAACAAGACATTTGGCCAGAGATTTGACCACACATCATTGATGAATAAGGTACGTTGTATTTTTGAGAAATACATTTCCACTGTTTTGTGCACCTGGAGACACTTGTTCTGAACCATTTTCTAAAAGTGTTGTGATAAAATAACTAGCAACACAGATTGTTAGATTACTGTCTCTACGGTCAGCAGACGGCTGGTCAGCTGTTCATTAACGGGGAGAGAAAGCTGCAAACCCAGATGCACAGCACTTTACCTCTTAAGATTTCAAGACTTCTTAGGGTTTAAGTTGCTGAGACGCTGCCACTGCCGGAGTCACTATAAAGAGCCACAAATTGGTTCCTTCTGTGGCATCGCTCTAAAGAACCCTTTCTGGCACTTTTATTTTTAAGAGCGAAGGCAACTGGTGAATGCTTTCAAGTGGCAAATATGGAGGCGGATACCTCACATCTTCCCTGGGAAATGAAAAGGTTATGAATCATTTATTTGGAAATCTTCACCGAAAAATTTGCAAGAAAAAGTTGTCTGCTTTCGCAGAGTAAAAATGTATTAAAGATTAGATTTTGAATATCTTTTGAAAATAATATTTTGAGGAAGACATTGTGAAATCATGGCAGGCTTTATATTTATCACATTCGAACACACACACACACACACACACACACACACACACACCCCTCATTTGAAATCTATACACCCTACCACCATATACTTTTATGACCACCTCATTTTTTTCCGCGCTCCTTGTCCAGTCTTTCAACTCCACTGACCACACAGTGTTGTCTTAATCCCCTCTCCCCCTGTTCTTCAGCACTCAGGATACCCACAGAGCAGGTGTGATGTGGTGGTGGATCATTCTCAGCGCTGCAGTGACACTGACGTGGTGGTGGTGTGTTAGTGTGTGTTGTGCTGGTGTAGAGTGGATCAGACACAGCAGTGCTGCTGGAGTTTTTAAACCCTGTGTCCACTCTCTGTCCACTCTGTGTGTGACACTCCTCCCTCATTGGTCCACCTTGTAGATGTAGAGTCAGAGACAGTAGCTCATCTGTCGCTGCACAGTGTGTGTCGGTCGTCCTCTAGTCCTTCATCAGTGACACAGGACGCTGTCGGCTGGGTGTTTTTGGTCGGTGGACTGTTCTCAGTCCAGACACTGAGGGGTTTAAAAACTCCAGCAGCACTGCTGTGTCTGATCCACTCGCACCAGAACAACATGGACTACAGTCTGTAATTGTAGAACAACATACTGCTCCTGTGTGGTCAGTGGAGTTGAGAGAATAGACAACAAGGAGGTGGTTCTAATGTTTTGGCTGATTAGTGTAAAATGAAATTCAGAAGAGTGTATGCTTCACGCCATGTCATTTGATGAGAAATTTAAACTTGTTGGAGGATGTTTCTTATTAAAACTGAGTAGATTTACAGCCAATAAATAAACTTGGGAATTCATTTGACAACTTTTAAACTGTCACAATTTCACAGATGCAACATTGAATCAACATTTTAATAACAAACATAAGGAGTGTTTACTGTTTCTAAATGTCTATATGTCTAAAACTGAAAGGACACAGAGTAAGGGTTAACCAGCTGAAGAGCCCCATTACAGGACAGAGTTCTCAGACGCTGGCTACATGAGTGTTTGAACAGCCATATAACTGCTGTAATCTGATAACGGTCACATTAGCAGTGTGGATGTAAACATACTCACAACCAGGGCCATGTCACCCAACTCCTCGCCCCTCAGTGTCCGTCTGTGGTCAAACTGGCGCCTCTGTGGGTCATTAGTGATGCACTTTCTTGCCAACTTTTCTACGTTTAATTACTTGTGGCAGATCCTCTGGTCAGGCTCCATTTAGCGGAGTGAGAATGGAGCCTGTAATGGGTCTTATAGAGGAGTTTGTTATCTTCACCCTGGGAGTCCAGAGTGTCAGGATCAGAGTCCGGATTCAGTCACCACAAACTCTAAAAACTCTAAAAACAAACGATACCTCATATTGACACACACACACACACACACACACACTCACAAAAACATTGTATGTGTGAATTGCAGGGATAATGCATGAACTCACATTCATTTTGAGAACCCCCCCCCCCCCCCCCACACACACAGTTCTTCTGCCGTTTTTACTGGTTTTGTTCCACCCACTAATTGCTTCTTAGTGCAAAGTTTGTATATGGCCACCTAGGGTGTGATTCACAAAGCAGGATTTCTGTTATCCAGATAACTTAAGCTGGATAAGCCCAAAACTGAGGATTGTCAGATAGAAATATCCTTCAGCTCTTGTACTATTTGACAAAACATTGGGTTTGGACTAAAAGGGGTTGTCTGCGATTGTGGGGAAACTCTGCATTTTTTGAGGTGGAATGGTATGTTTGAGAAAAAAAACAACTGATGTTTGTTGTGCAACTTGTAACTTATTTGTGAGGTTTTATTCACTGTTTGATTTACCACAGAAACTCATTTGTGCTCGAGTTGTTTAGTTTTGTAAAACTTTCACTAATGCAGTTAGCCGTCTCTTAATTATTAATTTGTGCTATTGGATGTCTAGAGTTCTCTCCTTTGTCTCCTATGTCTTTTCTGCGCGCTGATGTTGGACGATTAGTTCTGGATCACAATCAGCACTCCAGCTCATCTGTAAGTTACAGGATGAAACTACAAAAGAATGCCAAGCTCTGCCCAGTGCTGTGGGACTTTACATCACTGTTGCTGACATTGTTGCCACTGAGCACGGTGAACTTAAGCTCATGGGCAGTTGCTCCAGAGTATCCCATTTAACTCCATGCTTTTCTGAGTGCTCAGAAATGAATGGCTGTGTCCACACTGGGTGCACCAAGCAGTAGCCACATAGGGAATGTAGACAAACTTAAAGCATCACTAGATAGTTTTTTTTTTTTTAACCTTAAACTTACAACTTCAAAATCGTTGTGATGCTCCACTGACCTGTAAAAGGAAGAACAGAGCCCTGTCATTGCTACTCTGGGCTCAGCACTGCAGAAACGGCACTTTGTGATTTTTTGAAGGGGGTAGGAAAACACAACCCTCCCACCCCCATCCCCCTTGATTTCAGGACAGTGCTGCAAAAAGTGATTTATACTCTGCAAATCTAGGGGGAGCCCAGGAGCAAAAAATACCTAATCTTATCTAGTGTTGCTTTAAGTCAGGATTTGGAAAAAAAAAAATATATATTCTATTAATCATAGCATAAGGCCTCTTTTAATAATAATAATAATAATAATAATAATATTATTATTAATAATAAAATATGATCCGACCATGTTCCATGTTCAAACTAAAGGGACTAAGATGTATCAAATGTCCAACCAACATCCAGTTTCTCTTTTTAAAATTAAAGGAAAACTGTAAAAGACTGAATAAACTAAACGATTTTACAGTTAGCTTGGCTGGCTAAATATGTAAATGGGGGCACACTAAAACCAGTAAGCTCTGAAGGCGGGAGTGTTCCTATTTTAAAACCTCATTTCTTGTTGTCCACCTCCTCAAATTGTCCTGCAAGTAGCCGTTTGTGTTGTGTAGGTGGTACACACTTTTCAGCAGTGAAGGGAAGTCAATGAGGGCATTTTATAAACCTCAATCCAGCTGTGGGGTATAGATGGGTTGTGCTCTTCAGATGGATGTGAATCACCACTTTAAACTGAAGTCTTTTTGTTTGGAGCTAGAATGCCTGGCACAAGGGGTCTGGGGGTCCTTTACTGTGGCCACCAAGCAGTCATCCAGTCCAACTGGGCTCCTTTGGGTGCTCTTTTAAATGCCACTATATGTAGGACCACCTTGTCACCCCTACCACACACACACACACACACACACACACTCACACTCACCATTGTTTCTGGATGCCCACTCATGGCTTTGTTCTGGAGTGACGTCTGCTGCTTAGTGCTGAGGGCAAGTACATTCCTTTTTTGAAAGCTGTTCCTTGTGGTCACCTTGTTTCATTGTTCTGGGATCACAGATGTCCACTTCTGACAAATACATAGTGCCCACTTCTGAGTTGTGTGGGGGAAGTCAAGGAGGGCATGTTGAAAGCGGCCTATAGGAAGGTAGGGCTGGAGTCAGCAGTGATATATAGATGTATAATGTTGCTCAGTGTGCAAAATCTCCATTTCAACTCTTTTACATTTTTGTGCTTAGTGGGCTTAGCATCAGGGGGGTTATTAAGTGGGGCAGTGCTCCACCAACCATTCATCATGCCCCAGTAAACTCACTATGTTGTAAATGCTTCATCCCGCACATGTTTTATGTGCTTTTATGGCATTGGAATTAAACTAAACTTGGTGCACACTGCTCACACACTTCTACAACACTTTTGTAGATCCCTGAATTGCTTTACATTTCTGGGGACATTAGGGAGTCTCCGCAAACACCTAGAATGAAGCAATGGCAGATATTTCACACTAGTACACTCACCACTGTAGACAGGAGATTGACGGAACCAGGTCATTGAAGAAGGGGACGGTCAGGAGGCCAAAGTGACCACAGCCCGACTCTTTATTACAAATGCCAGCTGGGATGTTTTACGACCTCAGAGTCAGGACCTTAGTTTCACTCTTATCTGAAGGACAGCAAAATGTGCTCAGTACTGTGTCCCTGTCACTGCATCCAGGCATTGGGCACCAACACCACTTCCAGTAGATGTCCAAGTTTTCCAAGAAGGAGTTCTACCAACCAAATACAGGACCAAACTGCTTAGCATCTGTGAAGATGAAGCTCTAATTTTCAGATTGTACAGCTACTGGCTGCTTTAGAACTGTGGTGTCATTAAATGGGGGCAGCACCCAGTCAACCATTTATCATGTCCCAATAAACTCACTATGGTATTACAAGCATTTCCCTTGTCTTCAGTTTATAATAGACTACAAGTAAGAAAACCTTGTCGCCCCCTGCCAAACACTTACCATTGTTCTTGGAAGCCTCCCTCATGATTTAGTTCTGGAGTGGGGCCCACTACTTAGTGATAAGGGCAAATGCATTTTCATTTAAATCTGGGTCCCTGTGGTCCCATAACTCCATTGTTCATGGTCTATAAGATACCATATACACCAGCCAGCCAAATCAATAAAATTACCACCTGGTTTCTCAGCTCCACTGAACATATAGATGCACTTTTTAGTTCATAATTCCAGACTGTAGTCTAGCTGATGCTCTGAAAATTTCCCCCTGTTCTTCAGCGCTCAGGACCCCCACAGAGCAGGTGTGATGTGGTGGTGGATCATTCTCAGCGCTGCAGTGACATTGACGTGGTGGTGATGGTGTGTTTGTGTGTGTCGTGCTGGTGTAGAGTGGATCAGACACAGCAGTGCTGCTGGAGTTTTTAAAACCTGTGTCCATTCACTGTCCACTCTGTGCGACACTCCTCCCTCGTTGGTCCACCTTGTAGATGTAAAGTCAGGACTATTCTTAGTCCAGACACTTAAGGCTTTAAAACCTCCAGCAGCACTGCTGTGTCTGATCACACATAGCCACTGCCTGTTAACAACTAGTGATTCCATAGGCATCCTCTAGCAACCCCTTACCAAACACGAGATACTATTTATTAGATGAAGTTGCTCTACATGTCATGTTCTTGAGGAGAACTGTAGAGAGCGTGTATTAAAACACGGATCTGATCATTCTCTGAGCCATCACGGACACCCCGACAGAAAGAGACCATCAAATGTGAGATGGATTTCTTTTGAAAATTACATTTTTTAGCGAAGAAATAAAGATGGCCCCTTCGCTGCTCTTTAAGTGGGACATGTCTGACTCATTGCTTTTCAGGACCATGCTTTTTGTGTCCTGTTCACAACCAGAGCAGATTTGTCTTCTTTCCTGGATGATATAAAACTAATGTGATTCATTTGAGCTGTCACCAGAAAGCGGCAAGTTTCACCTCAGCAGTTCTTTATTTCTCCTCCCGTCTCTCTCTCTCTCTCTCTCTCTCTCTCTCTCTCTCTCATGCAATTACATATAGCTCCCGTTCTTGATGCCCACAGTAATCCGGGTGGAGTTTTTTTGGTTTGTTGGTTTGCACTTTTTTAACAATTCTACATTTTTAAATCCAATTATCTCCCATATTTAATCACTGTCAATTCCACCCTTTATCTAGGACTTCTCCCATCACATAACGCCCCCAGACCGGGGGGGACGAGGGCTATGACGAGACCTGCAGCTAAGATGTGAGTGTTTACATACACTTAATAAACCGATATCTGCACACAATCAGATGTTGTGAGTAATCTGATCAATGTGTTTACATGCACTTGGTAAATCAGATAATGGGAAGTCCAGTAATAATCTGATTTCTTCTTCGCAACAGCCAATAGTATCACAGAAAGGCATGACAAGAAGTTCCTGCTGTGGCTGTTTGTATACATGGACCCACTTTACCTGTAAATATGGATTTTTTTTTTTATTATTATTATTTCTAATATTACGCAGTGCTGCTCTGCTCACTGTTTTCTCTGCACTGCTGCTGAGATGAGGGCGAGTGGCATCACAAAACTGCTGAAATCCAATTAGGAACAGTTTATTAGTGAATGTAAATTGCACTTAATATCACCAGGGCTCAACGCACTTGGAGGAGAGCCCTAATTACACAGTTCTGCATTGTCAGTGAACACACAGCTGAGTTGGCTGGTCTTATTCTAAGTGATGGAGAGGAGGGAGGGCCATCCACCACACACACAGAAAGAGGAACTTTTAACGATGCAGTAGGGCCAATGCATAGAGAGTTGCGCCACTTGGGAGTTCCTATTATTGCACATTGCACACTCACTGCTGCTGACAGAGTTTAGCAATTTATTTAAGGAACTGTATATACGCATTTATTCCTGGCTCTGCCTCTGATTATCTGATGTCTTAATGAGCTCAGTGCAGCTATTTTGCCTCATTAGCAGCTGAATTCTCATCTGTTTTGACACAAACAATCTATGTAGAGCTCTGAGATGCCACTGGTTCTGCTGGATCTGGCAACAAAGCTATAGTAGTGAATAGTAATGAAATATAGTGTGTCTTTATACTTTGTGAGTTGTCTCGCTCCCTGTTGCCTACTGTACATATGCAGCTGTGTAGGTTAAGCACATTTGAACCAACATAAAACCATATAAATCAGCTTACAGAGACACAATATTCAATCATTTTCTGTAACAACTTCATCCTCTTCAGGGTTGCGGTTGGTTCAGAGCTGACCCAGAATCTGGACAGGGCTCCAGTCCATCACAGGGCATCACACACTCACCCAGTCACTCACACAGACAACCACATGAAGAGGTTACTGGACTGCCCATATTTATCCAATAAAGGCAGCCCACCTGGGTCCCACCATAGCCCAGAAACCAACCCATGTATAGACCATGCCCAATCTCGAAGTTAGCCAGACCATGCTCAACCCACGTGGACCAGATTGGAAGGCTGAAATAAACGTCTCATCTGGAATCAACAGCTCTACACAGGCCCTTGATCGAACCAACTTTACAAAATGGAACTGAATAAAACAAACATAAAATGCTGTTTGAAATCTTGCCTGTTTTATCATCTCATCACACAGAAACAGTTACACACTTAAGAAACAGTTTACACCAGGGCTCTCAAGTCTCATGCATTTCGACATGCCACACACTGCATTTCTCATGCTGAGAAATGTTTAAATTTGCTGCAAAAAAAAATAATCCTACAAACGATTCAAAGGCAGATTATTCTGTGCTCCAACGGCTGTCTTGAATTAGCGACATATCGGCCAATCAGAAAACAGGATTTCTTGCTGCCGGTTGAGGTCTGAAATATGTTTCAGCTGCCAGCATGCATGCACAGGGGATGTAATCTATGCACTGAGTGCGTTCACAGGTTGTGGATGAGCTGGAGGTGGAAGAGAACCGTCAGGATCATCAGTCGATAGAACCCGTCGACAGAACCACAGCCCCGTTGACAGAAAAAACCTGCAAACTAATTCCAAGCAAACTTGAAAACTTGAGAACCCAGGTTCACACACTTGTTTCACTCAGTTTTCTCACACAGTGCCACCAGCTTGGGAGGGTGAGGGAGAGCTCATGATTACTTTGAGTACATGAAGATCAACCGCGACCCTGAACTGGATAAGCGGTTACAGATAATGAATGAATGAATGAACATGAAGCTCACCACCACTTCTTATCCAACTACTACTACTGCAACTGCATTGGACAGCTCTACACGCTTGGAGGAGATCATTGACTGCCCAGATCTGTTATGTTAGCTAACTGATATTCACTCTTGTATGGTAGATGATGGATGGTGGTCAACCTACCTACCCAGAGAGAGAGAGAGATAGAGAGAGCTGTCTTGGACTTCTGACCTAGGATAAATGAGGCATCACTGTTAATCTACAGATATCACTGTTGCATCACCAGCAAAACCATGGTATTAAAGCACCACTACGTAGTATTTTTACCTTAAATTTGCTTCAAAATCAATGTAATGATCCACTGAGCTGTTACAGAGAGAATAATGATTTGCAAATCCTTTTCAATTCAATGGAATACACTACAAACACAAGATATTTAATGTTTAAATTCATAAACTATATTTATTATTATTATTATTATCATTATTATTATTATTTTATTTATTTTTATTTTTTATTTTTTTGCAAATATTCACTCATTTTGGTTTTGAGGCCTGCAGCTCGTTCCAAAAGAGTTGGGACAGGGCCAAGAAAAATGACTGGGAAAGTTGAGGAATGCTCAAAAAACACCTGGAACATTGTCCATATTCTGCTTTTATTTATGCTTTACACAATGTCTCAACTTCATTGGAATTGATGTTGTACTTTTGGAGCAGGGTAGGAGACCACCTCAATGTAGGAGGGGGAACCTCAATGTCATCACTTAAAGGAACACTACATAATATTTGATATTTTTGCTACTGGGGTCCACATATAGTTGCAACTTCTCTAAAAGATTCATAATGCTGTTTCTTCAGCGCTGAACTCAGAGTAGTAAAGACAGAGGTTCTCCCTGTTACATATCAGTGGAGCATCAACATGATTTTGAAGCTGTAATTTTAGGTAGAAATATCATGTAGTGTTCCTTTAAATCCAGGCAATGTATTAACACATGTAATATTTCTCATACCTAATGGATATTAGTCACATTTCCCTCTCCTAAGATTGTCTTGCTGCATATCATCCTCAGAGTGAATCAGGTGACTGTGTGCCATTCTCCGGAATCACAGTGTGGTGCAAATGCCCTGCTGATGACAGTGTGAGGCTCCAAGGGAAACATTTTGGGTTCAGGAACAGATAGCGCCTCCGTGTTCACACCTTGGAGTCAAAGGAAAAGCTTCACACCTCTGCAGCATTGATTATCCATTTAACAGCCTGGAAAGAGAGAGAGAGAGAGAGAGGGGAAGATTCCCACTGAACCTTAGACACAGATCCATATTAATACACTACATACCACCCACTCCCCCAAGTGTTTCTCCTGAGATGAAGCACATTAATAAAGAGTGTGACGTTCTGCTCTTCAGGAAGGCCTTTACATTCGAATCTGTAATATTGCTGTAAGGATTTGACTGCATTTAGCCACATAAACATCAGTGAGGTCAGGTACTGGCGTTTGAGGACTAGTTCTACATCACAAACACCGCTGCAACTCATCCCAGAGGAATTGAATGGAGCGTTATCTTTCCATGAAACACAGTATCTAAGCTTGGTCATCCTCTAGTCCTTCTTCAGTGGACGCAGGATGCTGCCGGCTGGATGTTTGGAGAGGATATGGAGAGTAGGTTGAGGGTCTGATATCAGGCTGGTAGGTTCCTCTTTACCTGATTAAATGTGGAGCTCTAGACGGTTGCTGCTGTGAGATCATTAGCTGATGAGATTGCTACTTGCAAATGAAGCTTGTGATTCAGAAAATAGACTGATTTTGTCCCCAGGCATCATCCGCATAGGACTACGGTCCAAATTAGAATTGAGAAGACATGATAAGTAATGACTTTCTACTGTGCAGACTAGTGTTGTACCGGTAGGTATCGGGAACCAACACTGGCACTTAAAAACAGTATCGGTATCGGTTACAGAGAGCATCAGTACTATATTGCTATCAGTACTATATTGCTAGATGCAGCTCCAATTTAAAGTTTAAGGCGGATTATAAACAGACTGGGCACAGTAGTGCAGCAGGTAGGTGTTGCAGTCACACAGCTTCAGGGACCTGGAGGTTGTGGGTTCGATTCCCGCTCCGGGTGACTGTCTGTGAGGTGTGTGGTGTGTTCTCCCTGTGTCTGCGTGGGTTTCCCCCGGGTGACTGTCTGTGAGGAGTGTGGTGTGTTCTCCCTGTGTCTGCGTGGGTTTCCCCTGGGTGACTGTCTGTGAGGAGTGTGGTGTGTTCTCCCTGTGTCTGCGTGGGTTTCCTCCGTGTGACTGTCTGTGAGGAGTGTGGTGTGTTCTCCCTGTGTCTGCGTGGGTTTCCTCCGGGTGACTGTCTGTGAGGAGTGTGGTGTGTTCTCCCTGTGTCTGTGTGGGTTTCCTCCGGGTGACCGTCTATGAGGAGTGTGGTGTGTTCTCCCTGTGTCTGTGTGGGTTTCCTCCGGTTGACCGTCTATGAGGAGTGTGGTGTGTTCTCCCTGTGTCTGTGTGGGTTTCCTCCGGGTGACTGTCTATGAGGAGTGTGGTGTGTTCTCCCTGTGTCTGTGTGGGTTTCCTCCGGGTGACTGTCTGTGAGGAGTGTGGTCTGTTCTCCCTCTGTCTGTGTGGGTTTCCTCCGGGTGCTCAAAAAACACATGTTGGTAAGTGGATGTCAAGTGCTGTGACTGTTTGACCCTAAATATACTCCACAAATAACACCAGCCAATGCATTTAGTGACATTTTTCTTTTATATGAAAATATGTATGGACCCTAATACTAATAACATAAAACCATGGCAACAATTCAAAGATCCACAATCTGAACCCAAATGTATCTACAGCTGCAGAAACACCCCAATATGATCTTAAAGAAACCTCAGTGTAGAGACGTCTGAAATGATGAATGATACTGGAACAGACAGAGAATGTCCAAGAAGCTCAAAGACAAACAGAACTAGAGTTAAATATTTAGCAGTGCACGCCGCTGCTGGAAGGGGAGCAGAGTGTTGTGAATTTGGAGCAAAAGCTCATTGTTTTCACCTTTTACACATTCAGCATCTTCACGAAGACCATTGCAGCACACAGTCATCATTAACGACCTTGATCATAAACTCTGTGCTTCACTCATCTGCGATATGCAAGGAGATAAACACTGCATTGTTAAATTGTATCACTGCAATTTACCAGCTAAAGCCAAAAGCTTGATGCGTAGTAACATATTACAGCATGTGGTTTCCACTCGCACTGTCAAACACTCTGCACTCATTAATTATGCCGTGCAAATGACTTGCTGCTAGGTTTCTGAACACTTATTTTAACTATTGGATTCTGTGTTTCATACACTATGGACAAAACTATGGACTATGGACCTGAAATCAAGGGTATTAAGACATAATTTATTCCCTATGGGATTTATTTGATTAACTTTTAATGAACTCGTTATTCACTGATTGATTTGATGAAAATATTTCTAAATTCAGCTTTACTGTAATCACTCGGATTGATGGTATATTTGAAGCTGGTATATGTTCTTAGGTGTTTTCCTGAATGCTGTATGCTGTATTTTTTTGTTCATGATTAAAATCTGCTACTAATTATTTGTGCAACCTGGTGAAATAAAGCAAAAGAAAACTGTAAAGAAATATACAATAAATTATATTCTGTTCTAATTCATCATTCACCTATTCATTAATTCATAGAGTTCACAGCAGTGTGTCAAATACCCACTTGTAATGAGGGGGTCCCTATGTTCCACAATATGGGCAAAACACAAGTCATATTTTGGTATTACGAAATATAAATTACAATTTAATACTTCTAAATAGCAATTTAGATCACTACTGCATACTCTAAGCATAACATAATTAATTAATAAAGCTCATCATACAATATGTACTACTCACATTTCCAACAAAAACCGGGCCTCACATAAGAAGCACTGTCCATGAAGCAGCTGCTATATTTGTGTTAACAGGAAAACAGAAGTTAAAGGCTCCTTTTTGGGGAAGGGTCTAAAGCAGCTTGGAGTAAGAAAATAGTTGCTGTTCTCTCTAGCAGGGCAAACAGGAGTGAGATAAGTGACCAATTCACTATAGAGCCACCTTGTGACAGGTTAGTGCAACTTTCCAGGGCAAAACAGGCTAAAATAAAATATATATATATTTTTAAATTCACTTTTTCACTGTTGTGGCAAACTCAGTAAGGTTAACAGATACCATAACTATACAATAATATTATTTTTTAACATGTTTTTATGGACCCCCCCAAAAATTTGTTTTTGGCTTTTTTAGGGTGCCAAAGGGTTAATTAGATTGTCATGGACCCTGGAGGTCCCCCTGTACTTTGCACCTTGCTTTACAATCATGGCTATTCTATTATTTTCTGTTATCTTCTATTAAAGGAAACATCTACTATTCTGGAGAACTGCAATTATCTCTGATTTGTTTACGTTCAGAAGCTCCATGTCTTTTAAAGTGGAACAGTATGTTTGAGGAAAAACAGAATCTTGTTTGTATGCGGCTGAAGTTTAACTGTTTTTAAGAAGTTTTTCTGTACGTTTTTATTCACTGTTTGAATTACGAGACAAATTTATTTGTAACTTGAGTTGTTTGGTTTTGTAGCACTTTCGCTCTGTGTTTACTTTCATGCAGTTACCCATATTCCGACTAACATAAAAAATATGTTAATATTACCTGCCTATGAAGCAGGAATAGAGTGATATCTTCATTGCGGTTTGTGCTTTTCAAACTTTGGAATTCTTTCTGTTGCATAAAAATTTCAAATGACTTTTAACTGCAGTGAGCGAGGCCTAGCTTACCGGACTGAGACATTATTTTTTTTTTTGCCATTTACTGACACTGGGGCGTAAAAAAAAAACAATAGACCTTTTTCAAGCATGCAAAGAGACCTAAGAGCTAGGAAATTGTAAGTAAACATATTATGAATTTTATAAAATGTGTTTTAAATTACAAATGAATATCCCCTTTTAAGGAATATGTGAATATCTGATTGTTTTTCCTTCCTTTGCAGAAATGACAAAATCCAGTCCACTGAGATGGCTTAACACTACATAGTAGCACACTGCTGTGAGAATTTGTTTGCATTCATGTATAAGAGCATTAGTGAGGTCAGGTTCTGATGGTGAATCATTGGTTCTAGATCATTAACAATACTAACAATAACCAACTCAAAATGTGTTGGGTTGAGCTCCTTCACTGCAGGGCTGTATACCAGTCTATTTGACATTTAAGAAGGTTTCTGGTTTACAACCACACCCATCTTCCTCACTCAGGTGTAGTGGCTCCACTGCTGTGGTGAAAGTTTCAACAATCAACTCTGTTAATGTAGTGAGGAAATGTCTGGTTTTCAGCCCAGACACGTCCTCCTTCCACATTTTCCTAGATGTCAGCCAGTGATGGAAAGAATCCAAAGCCAACAAGTCACCAATTTACTGCAAACAACACACATACATGAGCAAAGCCCTGCACTGTAAACAAAAAAATCCATAAAATTTACGGTAAAATATTGGCAGCTGTGGTTGCAAGAATTTCACCATAAAATATATGGTCACGTTTTGACACTGTAAAAAGAGCCATAGTATTTACATAAAAATAACAAAGAAACATTGTTTTGCCATAAAATTAACATGTAAATTGTGTGACAAATGTGAGAATGGAGACTGTGACATAGCCATATTTAGATATAGCTCAACACAGAAAAAGACAAAGAAACTCTGAAAATCACAGATAATATGGAGAAGCAAGGCATGCTGGGAGCTCCATAATGAGTCTCAGCTCCTCCCAGTACTTGGACACTTGTATCGCCCTCTAATGGTTTGTGCATTTAACAGTGAAATAAGGTATTTTTCACAGTAAAGAGATGCAAAAATTTGTATTTTGGCTGATAAAAGCTTTTATGTTATTTCACTGTTACAGAAACTGTTTTTCACAGTGTGCAAAAGGATGGTCAAGAACCCACAGAGCCAGCCGACAGCATCCTGTGTCCACATCTACAAGGTGGACCAACAAGGTAGGTGTGTCTAACAGAGTGGACAGTGAGTGGACACAGAACGATCCACCACCCAAATCATACCTACTCTGTGGGCGTCCTGTAGTAGTCCCAGTATGGCCTGACCATTGAAGAACAGGATAAAATGGGGCTAACAAACAACTTTAAAGCTATGGCTGATCAGCAACACACTGATACATCCACAAAGCCAAGCTGCAAGTTCTTGTGTATGGAGTAAAGCTATCTATGAACATCAGCAAAGTGCATAGGTGTCATGAACCTGCTTTAGACTTTGGAAGATGCAGCTACTTCCAGTGGGATTCAGTGAAGTGGTAAAACCCGCTGCTGAATCTCTGTTGTAAATGATGCTATTTTGAGCAGAAGAATATAATGCTACTGTTTTAGGAGATGGATGGTCTTTCATGAGAATCAGTGTCTGAGGTCACTTCACACTATCTCAGGTCTTCCCATGGTCAGTTCTTTGCTTCATTGGCCAAAAACTGGGTCAAGGACCACAGTTAATTCCTCCCCACCCTTGCTGTCTAAGATCCCCTCCCTGAAGAGTCAATTACCAGCAAAAAGCAAAGCACAAGCAAGAGGCCAAAGCCCAGAGTACTGACAGAGCCCTGGCCCTTCACCTCTGGCTGCAGAAAACAAACATATCAAAAACGTTTTTAAAATATAACACAACAACATGGATGAATATCTCATATGTTATGTGCCACTTATACCATGTGGCATGACTGTCCAGGTTTATAAAAGGGGAAATGAATTTTTCTCTTACCTCAGATAGACATGCTCAACTAGGATCAGCAGCTCTTTCCTAAAGAGATAAAAATTCATTCTTTTCAGAATCACTGGGTGTAAAAGAGGAACACGCTCTGGACAGGGTGCTATTCCATCACAGAAGGGATAAACAGTGATAATTAAATGATTAAGATGTGAGCAAATACACTGAGAGTGGACTGGTTTGTAAGGCACTTGCCTTGTTGTAAAGAAACTTGCCAAGTCAGAGTTTTTAATAATAAAGGTACAATAGAGGTTACAGTAGTATCACTAAAGATACAGTTTAAATTTTTGTGAATTTCCCCACTGTGGGATTAATAATGGATTATCTTATCTTATGTACCCTTAAATGCACAATATTGGTTTTAAAGTTCAGTTGTGTTCCCTAAGGGTGCATCTCTATATAAGGGTGCATTACATTCTCTTCTCCAGACAGAGAGGGGGATATCTGTAATCTTCCATTACAGAACTGTGCACAGCAAATTCTCCAGTGTTAAATCAACACTATTAGTGTTAACTTAACCTTAAGAGTGTTAAATTAATACACTAAAAGTGTTAATTGAACACTAATAGTGTTGATTTATTCATTCATTCATTGTCTGTAACCGCTTATCCAATTCAGGGTCGCAGGGGGTCTAGAGCCTACCTGGAATCATTGGGCGCAAGGCGGGAATACACCCTGGAGGGGGCGCCAGTCCATCACAGGGCAACACAGACATACACACACATTCACATTCACAGACACTTTTGAGTCGCCAATCCACCTACCAACGTGTGTTTTTGGACTGTGGGAGGAAACCAGAGCACCCGGAGGAAACCCAAGTAGGCACAGGGAGAACACACCTACTCCTCACAGACAGTCACCCGGAGTGGGAATCGAACCAACTTTATTAAAATAAAATAACATAAGTTCTGGAGATGGGCGGCATGGTGGCGCAGCAGGTAGTGTCGCAGTCACACAGCTCCAGGGGCCTGGAGGTTGTGGGTTCAATTCCCGTCTGTGAGGAGTGTTCTCCCAGTGTCCACGTGGGTTTCCTCCGGGTGCTCCGGTTTCCTTCCACAGTCCAAAAACACACGTTAGTAGGTGGATTGGTGACTCAAAAGTGTCCGTAGGTGTGAGTGTGTGTGTTGCCTTGTGAAGGACTGGCGCCCCCTCCAGGGTGTATTCCTGCCTTGCGCCCAGTGATTCCAGGTAGGCTCTGGACCCACCGTGACCCTGAATTGGATAAGCAGTAACAGATAATGAATGAATGAATGAATGAAGTTTGGAGATGAAACTGGGCGTATGAAATCAATGCAATTTTAAAAACTACAATTATAACAGATGGAGGTACAATAATGTTTCCCAATTAAAAGGTACAGAATATGTATCCTCAAGTGTGGTACAACCACAGTGTATTGATAGTAAAAGGAACCAAACGTCTCTTTACCTGCTCTATTTTTACTGTCCCAGAAACATACAGTCATTGTCCAAAGAAAAACATGCATCACCAAAATAGTAGTTGTATTGGAGAGGGAAACACATTCTTAGTGTTCAGTAGAAATCATGTTAAAAAAATATTTGATTCCAAGTAATTTTTGAGCATTTGTATTGGTCAATTCGTTATAAAATTTTCACACAATGTGAAGGACAGCTGCTGGGTTTAAATGACGTAAATAATAAATCGGCAAAAATTAAGATACCTGTTTCATGAAATGGTGATTAATTCACTGCCTGTTGATCGAGACCTTTTTTTGAAAATAGTATTTGGTCTACCTTACTTCACAGGTCTCCCAGTGTCCATAATGATGGTAGAATGGATGTTAGCACAAGTTCCTGGTTTGAATTTGCTGATAGAGGAGTCCTGGTGCGGGCATATTCACACTGTGCAAGGTGCAATCAAGTACAATCAGGGCTCTCATCATTCTCCTGTTGAAGGTGCTGTGTTTGTTTGGAGTGAGTGGAGTGTAAGAGTATTCAAAGCGGATTGTGGAGCGGTCAGAGCTGACCCCTGTTGTGTTTAATCAGAGGAACAATAAACACCGTTCATATGTTCTTTATATTCCTGTTCATGTGTAATGTTATTCCAAATAACAGTCTCTGGCCCCAACGAACATCTTGGAATGCCTGGCTATTTTTTACTGCAGACAGTACACATCAAACACACACACAACATGAGTGACACAGCACTGTTCACAGAGAACAGAAGATGAAACAGTGAGGTAACAGACCTGGGACAAAGCAATAACTTCATCCCTCGAGGTGAACCTTCAGGAGGCACAGAGTAAAGTGGGCTGCAGCCACATGACTCTCCTCACTCGGGTTCAGGGTTATATCTCTGAACCTTAGTCTGCAGTGTTATTAACTACACTATTACAGCTGTGCCAACCTTCAACTTCATTACTATCTGATGCTAAAAGTGTAAGTGCCCCTTATTTCCTGAGTTAGGTGGAATATACAGAGGTAGGGTACTCTGTCTAGGACCCTTCATCAAGACTCACTACCTCCACTCACACGTGGAGTAAATGGCACAGAGAGCTCATAAATTACCCAGTGCCATGTGTCCTGTCACTTATTAGAAATGGGTCAGCATCTGATTGAAGGGTCCAGATATAAAGTACATCTGTCTGATTTGTCTTTTGTTTGTTGCCCTACAGAGATGTCTCCGGGAAGGCGTGAAAATCCCATTTGTCATCTTTCTGGAGCGTGGAAAACAGGTGAGCTGGCGGTTGTGTTTAAGGAGTCCTCTCAACATCAAAAGACCATAAGCCCAGGCCAGTGCCTTTGATCATTAAGGAAGCAAGGAATGTAAACACTTGTCCAACTCCTGTTTGATTTGTTTTAATGAGTGCATTGTTCATTTATTCCCGCAATATCCACTTAAGGACAGGCCAACTTTAATTTAGTGCCTGGAGCCAAGAGGGACTAGTGATTTTCTTGTGTGGATTGAATGATAAGCTGTAATTATATGATTATCATTGGCCTGTCACAAGAGCCATTTTGTGGTTGATGTATTGTCCTAGAAATAATTGAGATAAATGATATTACAGTCATTGATTGTCATCTTATGCCACCCACATATTAGATAATAAGGTACTCCACCACTCAGCCCTATTATAAATATATGGTCCCTATATATATATATATATATATATATATATATATATATATATATATATATATGGTCCCTACTAGCAAAAGTATAATAATGAAACTACACTTCTTTAAAGAGCAGTAAAATGTATGTTTGTGTTGGAATTGTTAAAGCCCTTATTGCTGGACTGACAGCTGTCCACCAACTAAACTATATCCATCCTTTGGACAGTGTCCTGTGTCACTGATGAAGGACTAGAAGACGGCCGACACACACTGTGCAGCGACAGATGAGCTACCGTCTCTGACTTTACATCTACAAGGTGGACCAGCGAGGGAGGAGTGTCTCACAGAAGTGGACAGAGAGTAGACACAGGGTTTAAAAACTCCAGCAGCACTGCTGTGTCTGATCCACTCACACCAGTACAATACACACTAACACACCACCACCACGTCAGTGTCACTGCAGTGCTGAGAATGATCCACCACCACATCAAGTATCTGAAATTAGACATGGGTTGTATTTAAAAATGTAATATCAGTGGGACACAAGTGGCATCCAAATCACATCTGCGCAGATATACCGTCAAATCCAGGTTGAAACTAAAAGCGTGTAACCTTCAAGCCCTGTTTCTGGGGCGGAAAATGATCGCAGCACACTGCATTATTAAACTGTACGCTTTTCTCAGCACATAAATTCCCAGCCATAAGATGACAGGACCGGAGGAGGTGAGATTCCCTCACATGGATTTCACACTACTCAGGCGAGCTGGAGAAAATAGCAGGTGCTTTTGTTTAGAGGCTCAGACAGATGTTGGGTCGGAACTGTATGTGATGGGGTTGTAATGCAGCAGCTTCATGACAGCAAGTAAGATGAAAGCTGTGTCTAACACCATATAGCACCAGAGACACTCTCTACTTCAGGCCAATGGGAGACTGGAGTAGGCTTTCAGTCTTGCCTTGGGGGCAGTAATACTGACAGTGTCTTTGGGGTCTTTATGAAAGCTGAAAATTCATGTCAGGAGAATTATTTTAATGCAAACAGACAAAAAAGAGCATTTAAAGAGGTCAATGTTGAGTGGCATGGTATTCAGGATGTTAACACATATGTTTCTGTGACATCACAAAACAATGAGTTTAAAATGAATGATGTATTGGTTGCATTGTGTTGTCTGTTGACTGTGTTAACTGTTCTCAGTTTAGACACACTTCTCTACACAGACTGTGTTGTCAGATTCGCCTGTGTTGTCTGTATTGTCTATATTATGTGTGCAAACACTGTTGATTGATTGTGTTGACTGTATTTCAGGGCCAGCTTTAGCCTGCTGTATTAGGGTGTGCTGGTAGAAATAATAAATGGCCAATTTATGTGTTATGTATATTTAATATGAACATGTAACATAAACCTATCAGCCCTAACATTATGACAACCTACTTTCTACAGTCATTGTCCATTTTCTCAGCTCCACTGAGAGGGCTATTTGCAACTGTATCATGTTTGTTATATATGTTTGTTATCTGTGTTGTGTGTATTGAGTTTGTATCTGTGTTGAGTGTGTTGTCTGTATCGTGTTTGTTATCTGTGTTGACTGTGTTGTGTGTATCGTGTTCGTTATCTGTGTTGACTGTGTTGTCTGTATCAAGTTCGTTATCTGTGTTGACTGTGTTGTCTGTGTCGTGTTCGTTATCTGTGTTGAGTGTGTTGTTTGTATCGTGTTTGTTATCTGTGTTGTGTGTATCGTGTTCGTTATCTGTGTTGGCTGTGTTGTCTGTATCGTGTTTGTTATCTGTGTTGACTGTGCTGTCTGTATTGTGTTTATCTGTGTTGACTGTGTTGTGTGTATCGTGTTCATTATCTGTGTTGACTGTGTTGTCTGTATTGTGTTTGTTATTTGTGTTGACTGTGTTGTGTGCATCGTTTTTGTTATCTGTGTTGACTGTGTTGTCTGTATCGTGTTTGTTATCTGTGTTGACTGTGTTGTGTGTATTGTGTTTGTTATCTGTATTGACTGTGTTGTGTGTATCGTTTTTGTTATCTGTGTTGACTGTGTTGTCTGTATTGTGTTTGTTATCTGTGTAGACTGTGTTGTGTGTATCGTTTTTGTTATCTGTGTTGACTGTGTTGTCTGTATTGTGTTTGTTATCTGTGTAGACTGCGTTGTATGTATCGTTTTTGTTATCTGTGTTGACTGTGTTGTCTGTATCGTGTTTGTTATCTGTGTTGACTGTGTTGTGTGTATCGTGTTTGTTATCTGTATTGACTGTGTTGTGTGTATCGTTTTTGTTATCTGTGTTGACTGTGTTGTCTGTATTGTGTTTGTTATCTGTGTAGACTGCGTTGTGTGTATCGTTTTTGTTATCTGTGTTGACTGTGTTGTCTGTATCGTGTTTGTTATCTGTGTTGACTGTGTTGTGTGTATCGTTTTTGTTATCTGTGTTGACTGTGTTGTCTGTATCGTGTTTGTTATCTGTGTTGACTGTGTTGTGTGTATCGTTTTTGTTATCTGTGTTGACTGTGTTGTCTGTATCGTGTTCGTTATCTGTGTTGACTGTGTTGTGTGTATCGTTTTGTTATCTGTGTTGACTGTGTTGTCTGTATCGTGTTTGTTATCTGTGTTGACTGTGTTGTCTGTATCGTGTTTGTTATCTGTGTTGACTGTGTTGTGTGTATCGTGTTTGTTATCTGTGTTGACTGTGTTTCTGTATCGTGTTTGTTATCTGTATTGACTGTGTTGTCTTTATAGTGTTTGTTATCTGTGTTGACTGTGTTGTCTTTATTGTGTTTATATCTGTGTTGACTGTGTTGTGTGTATCGTGTTTGTTATCTGTATTGACTGTGTTGTCTTTATAGTGTTTGTTATCTGTGTTGACTGTGTTGTGTGTATCGTGTTTTTTATCTGTGTTGACTGTGTTGTCTGTATTTTGTTTGTTATCTGTGTAGACTGTGTTGTGTGTATTGTGTTTGTTATCTGTGTTGACTGTGTTGTCTGTATTTTGTTTGTTATCTGTGTAGACTGTGTTGTGTGTATTGTGTTTGTTATCTGTGTTGACTGTGTTGTCTGTATTTTGTTTGTTATCTGTGTAGACTGTGTTGTCTGTATTGTGTTTGTTATTTGTGTTGACTGTGTTGTGTGCATCGTTTTTGTTATCTGTGTTGACTGTGTTGTCTGTATCGTGTTTGTTATCTGTGTTGACTGTGTTGTGTGTATTGTGTTTGTTATCTGTATTGACTGTGTTGTGTGTATCGTTTTTGTTATCTGTGTTGACTGTGTTGTCTGTATTGTGTTTGTTATCTGTGTAGACTGTGTTGTGTGTATCGTTTTTGTTATCTGTGTTGACTGTGTTGTCTGTATTGTGTTTGTTATCTGTGTAGACTGCGTTGTATGTATCGTTTTTGTTATCTGTGTTGACTGTGTTGTCTGTATCGTGTTTGTTATCTGTGTTGACTGTGTTGTGTGTATCGTGTTTGTTATCTGTATTGACTGTGTTGTGTGTATCGTTTTTGTTATCTGTGTTGACTGTGTTGTCTGTATTGTGTTTGTTATCTGTGTAGACTGCGTTGTGTGTATCGTTTTTGTTATCTGTGTTGACTGTGTTGTCTGTATCGTGTTTGTTATCTGTGTTGACTGTGTTGTGTGTATCGTTTTTGTTATCTGTGTTGACTGTGTTGTCTGTATCGTGTTTGTTATCTGTGTTGACTGTGTTGTGTGTATCGTTTTTGTTATCTGTGTTGACTGTGTTGTCTGTATCGTGTTCGTTATCTGTGTTGACTGTGTTGTGTGTATCGTTTTGTTATCTGTGTTGACTGTGTTGTCTGTATCGTGTTTGTTATCTGTGTTGACTGTGTTGTCTGTATCGTGTTTGTTATCTGTGTTGACTGTGTTGTGTGTATCGTGTTTGTTATCTGTGTTGACTGTGTTTCTGTATCGTGTTTGTTATCTGTATTGACTGTGTTGTCTTTATAGTGTTTGTTATCTGTGTTGACTGTGTTGTCTTTATTGTGTTTATATCTGTGTTGACTGTGTTGTGTGTATCGTGTTTGTTATCTGTATTGACTGTGTTGTCTTTATAGTGTTTGTTATCTGTGTTGACTGTGTTGTGTGTATCGTGTTTTTTATCTGTGTTGACTGTGTTGTCTGTATTTTGTTTGTTATCTGTGTAGACTGTGTTGTGTGTATTGTGTTTGTTATCTGTGTTGACTGTGTTGTCTGTATTTTGTTTGTTATCTGTGTAGACTGTGTTGTGTGTATTGTGTTTGTTATCTGTGTTGACTGTGTTGTGTGTATTATGTTTGTTATCTGTGTTGACTGTGTTGTCTGTATTTTGTTTGTTATCTGTGTAGACTGTGTTGTGTGTATTGTGTTTGTTATCTGTGTTGACTGTGTTGTTTGTATCGTGTTTCTTTTCTGTGTTGACTGTGTTGTCTGTATCGTGATTGTTGTCTCTGCTGACTGAGTTGTCTGTATCTATCTTGACTGTGTTGACTGTGTGTAGGTGTCACCCTGAGAATGACTGGCACCATCTCCAGGCTGTATTCCTGCCTTGTGCCAGTGATGCTGGGTAGGCTCTGGACCCACTGCGACCCTGAACTGGATAAGCGGTTATAGACTGTGTTGTCTGTATCGTGTTTATTTTCTGTGTTGTGTGTATCGTGTTTGTTATCTGTGCTGACTGTGTTGTGTGTATCGTGTTTCTTATCTGTGTTGACTGTGTTGTCTGTATCGTGTTTGTTGTCTGTGTTGTGTGTATCGTGTTTGTTATCTGTGCTGACTGTGTTGTGTTCATCGTGTTTCTTATCTGTGTTGACTGTGTTGTGTGTATCGTGTTTGTTATCTGTGCTGACTGTGTTGTGTGTATCGTTTTTCTTATCTGTGTTGTCTGTATTTTGTTTGTTATCTGTGTTGACTGTGTTGTCTGTATCGTGTTTGTTATCTGTGTTGACTGTGTTGTCTGTATCGTTTTTCTTATCTGTGTTGACTGTGTTGTCTGTATTTTGTTTGTTATCTGTGTTGACTGTGTTGTCTGTATCGTGTTTATTATCTGTGTTGTGTGTATCGTGTTTGTTATCTGTGCTGACTGTGTTGTGTGTATCGTGTTTCTTATCTGTGTTGACTGTGTTGTCTGTATCGTGTTTGTTGTCTGTGTTGTGTGTATCGTGTTTGTTATCTGTGCTGACTGTGTTGTGTTCATCGTGTTTCTTATCTGTGTTGACTGTGTTGTGTGTATCGTGTTTGTTATCTGTGCTGACTGTGTTGTGTGTATCGTTTTTCTTATCTGTGTTGACTGTGTTGTCTGTATTTTGTTTGTTATCTGTGTTGACTGTGTTGTCTGTATCGTGTTTGTTATCTGTGTTGACTGTGTTGTCTGTATCGTTTTTGTTATCAGTGTTGTGTGTATCATGTTTGTTATCTGTTTTGAATGTGTTGTCTGTATCGCGTTTGTTATCTGTGTTGTGTGTGATTGTGTTATCTGTATTGTGTTTGTTGTCTGTGTTGACTGTGTTGTCTGTATTGTGTTTGTTGTCTGTGTTGTCTGTATTGTGTTTGTTGTCTGTGTTGTCTGTGTTGTCTTTATTGTGTTTGTTATCTGTGTTGTCTGTATCGTGTTTGTTGTCTGTGTTGACTGTGTTGTGTGTATTGTGTTTGTTGTTTGTAGCGTGTTTGTTATCTGTGTTGACTGTGTTGTCTGTATCGTGATTGTTGTCTGTGCTGACTGAGTTGTCTGTATTTATCTTGACTGTGTTGACTGTGTGTAAGTGTCACCCTGTGAATGACTGGCACCATCTCCAGGCTGTATTCCTGCTGGATAAGCGGTTATAGACAATGAATGAATGAATGAATGAATGAATGAATGTGTTGACTGTTACCTGCATTGACTATGCTGTATATTATTTCACATCAGCCAATAAGTTATCCCAGGAAAGGAAACTAATTAGCCAAATTAAACTCTTTCCAGTGGCATAAAATGACCAAAAATAATGACCTGTGCTGACTGTGCTGACTCTGTGCTGTAGTGTTATGTGGCTCAGTGAGATCAGAGGAGAAAGGAAGGTCATTCTCTGTGGTAGTGCTGCCAGTAATTGGCCTATAGGGGAACACGCAACAATAATGACCATTGTCAGCCCTTTCTGAATCTGCCAGCGTGACACTGCGGCTAGAGGCAGATGAAAATTATACAGCTGGATATGTGTGTGTGTGTGTGTGTGTGTGTATTTGCACATGAATGAAAACATAGTTCCCTACATTCTGGACACACTGATTGCGAGAGAAAGCATGGTAGTTTCCTGAATTAAAAGATATAGGTATTTGCTTAGGGCCACACAGGGGTGCGTGAGGATATATGTCTCTTAAAGGAGCAATCTGTAATATATTTAATGTCCTCACTCATAAACTATCCAGGGTGTGTAATCAGAGACTAAGGAAACAGGTTAGGTTGAAGTAAGATGCTGGCCAATAACATCAATAAAACTCTTAAAATGAATCATTTAAGCCTCGTCTAGTGACAAAATTTAATGTGAAAAAGGAGAGTAAAAGTTTGTAAATGAAGGAAAATGGCTGTGGCTCTTTAACTTATTGCTATTTGCGTAGTGTAGGTATTTTAGTGAAAAATGTTCACTTGGTTTGTATGTTTTAAATGAAGAAAGTCCTGAAAACATGTTAGTGTTATCTTCAGCCTCAAAGAGCTCTCTTCAGCCACCTATTTAAGGTGGAATAGTCATCTATTTAAGGTTTCCTTTTCTCTTGGTATCTTTTCTCTACGCATTCTATCTTCCCTCTTTTATCTATGGTTTCTCTATTTTCTCTTTACTCCTTGCCCTCTGTCTCTCCCGTTCTTTTCACACCATCTCCTCTGCTCTTCTTCTTCTCTCCTCTTCAGTATTCTCTCTCCTTCTTGATTTGCTCTTTCTCTTATATCTGCGCTTTCTCTTGTTCATCTTCTCTCCTTGATCTATCACTCCTTCCAACCCTTTCTTTTCTTGTCATTTCTCTCTCCTCTTCTGTCTTTTCTTTGTCTTTTACCTCTTCTCCCTTGCTTTCACTCTATTTTTCTATCAGTGCTTTAATTACTTCCTTTTTTCTGTTTGCCCTCCACACTTTCCTCTTGTTTTCTCCCTTTTCTCTTCCCACTCTCTTGCTTCTCTTCTTTCTTTTCTGTCTCTCTTCTTTTCTTTTTTGCACCCTCTTTCTCCTCAGCTTACCTTTCTATCTCTCGCCCCTGTTCTGTTTTTGCTCTCTCGTATTTTTGATTTTGTTCTTTCTTTGGTTATTTTTATTTTTTGCTGCTGGTCTCCTGTTGTTTTGGAGGAGGTAGACCTCCTCAGGGATGAGAGCCATGACCTCCAAGGTGAGCTTAACTGTTTAAAATGAGTAAATATAATCAGTGTTACACTGGGTCATTATCATAGTTCCTGGTGGAGCGATACTGTACTGAGCACTGAGTATTGTCTGAAACCTTCCTGTGATGAACTGTTACAGAATGACAGTAATTTCAGTTTTTGTGAAACGAAACCTGGAATGACGTAGTGAGTACTCAAGAACCCGCCCATGCTCCTAACAACAGGTGGAGCCTTGTGTGTGTGATCTGTGTAATTGTCTGTACTTACTCAGAGGCTGGTCCTGCTGTGGCCGCTGTGGGCTGTGGTTGTTCACTGGATTAAAGAGAAATTAATGAATAACAGTGATTAATGAACACAGATTAATGTTGATCTTCATGTTTACATGGTTTACAACGTTATTAAAATGCTGTGGTCTGTTTCTCACCCAGAATTCAGCAGGAAATATAAACATATTCACAACACATCACATATATGAGGTGCCTTGCCATTCGCTATCATTTATTTCCATTACTTTTATTAATAAATTTAGGTGGAAAAACCAACTTACTTACTTATAATGCAACAATGGATATAAGGTGACAGTCACTTTAATGTGGCAGAGCATTCAGTTTATCAGTGGATTTAAGGTTGCAGTAGATGCTCAGCAGGAATGTCATCCTTTCACCTTAAATGGTGCAGGCCCAGACCATAACTGCTGCACTTTTTAAGGTGGAGCAGGTAAATTAAAACATTCATTCATTCATTCATTATCTGTAACCACTTATCCAATTCAGGGTCACAGTGGGTCCAGAGCCTACCTGGAATCATAGGGCACAAGGCGGGAATACACCCTGGAGGGGGCGCCAATCCTTCACAGGGCAACACAGACACACACACACACACACACACACACACACACACACACACACACACACACACATTCACTCACACACTCACACCTACGAGTCGCCTATCCACCTACCAGCGTGTGTTTTTGGACTGTGGAAGGAAACCGGAGCACCCGGAGGAAACCCACGCGGACACAGGGAGAACACACCACACTCCTCACAGACAGTTACCCAGAGCGGGAATCGAACCCACAACCTCCAGGTCCCTGGAGCTGTGTGACTGTGACACTACCTGCTGCACCAAAACATGAAGCTGGGAAATAATTACTTGATGGGATAATAATAATAATACGTGATAATGATAATGATAATGATAATAATAATGATAATTAAGTGATGGGAAGGTCTCCCAATTTTTCAAACAAAACAAGCAAAACAACAAGAAAATGGATTGTAGAATAAATTAATTACAATTAAATAAAGGAATTTCATTAAAAGCAAACAAAAACAAACACCCCTTTTGCTGCTTTCCTAACTTTAAGGGTGAATTCCATTTTTTATTTTTATTCCTATTCCATGCTTTTGAGTGTCAATCTTTGAATGGCATTACACAGTATATTGGTTAAAATCTACCCCTACGTAATTGAATGAGCTTCCAAGACATGCTCTCCAAGGTGGAGGTTTTTGAAAACACCATTGTCACTGTTTGCATGTGTACAAGAAAAACTGAGACTTTTGGAAACACTGACATCAGATTCCCACATATGTATAAGTGATGTGTATTAGAAATATATAATGCACTGTTAAGATCTAGATTCAGTCATTTCATGACTTGTATAGTGCACTAAAGAGGGAGTATGAAGTGATTTGTGATTAAACCTGTGATTTTTCTCTCATGCTTTGTGGTGTTTTGATGTCTTTCTTAAGGAGGTACTATGCTGGACTGACATGATAATGCAGCCTTATTTATATTCGTTTGGATATTTTCAAAAATGAACAGAGGAAAATCCCAGTTTTTAAAAATGTCTGGATCCATTTGGATGGAACCTCACTGTGTGGTTTCTGACACATAGCTAGTTGTCTAACATCAGTATTGGTCTCTCTCTCTCTCTCTCTCTCTTTCATTCTCTTGCTGTCTCTCTCTCTTACATGCTAACATCATGCCTGTCTAGCATCAGATTAAGTCCTGTTAAAATGCAGATAACCTTTTTAGATTATGTCTACTGTCAGTTTGAGGTTCTTCGTAGTCTCCTTTGGCACTTAATCATCATGTTACAAGCCTTCTCTCAAGTCATTTTTGACTACATTTTAGACCCCCCCACACTACAGGATAACTGGGCCAACTTTGAGGCAGATTTACTCCTCCAGACAACCGCAAGAGGTCTCTCAGTTTCTGGGTGATCATTCCAGAAGATCCTGTAGTGTGTGGAGTCCATAATCCAATCTTTACTCCTCCGATGTTCCCCCAATGCAGTCGGGTCTGCCTCGATTGTGAATTGTAAATATGAAGCATGTTCAATGTTCAGTTTATGACTCACTGTCCTGTAGTGTAGGTTGGACATTTTATTCAGGTGTAAATGCAAAGTCAACATCTGGCCTGAAAGATAGTAATCCGAAGTGAGCTGAGGTAAAGGCAACTTCAACAGAAAGCATTCACCACTAGCGCAGCAATGGTTTCTCTGTCATCCGCCATATGCTTTACATTTTAGTTTGTGAGAAACTCAGGTCTAATCTTGTGGCAGTTGGAAGGAAACGCCTGTGAGGTTTTGAGGATCAGAGCTGTTGATTGTTAGTTCACTAACAGTGATCAAACAGATCTGTGAAAAATGTCGTTATGTGTGAGGCGTCTCACATTTTCAACAACAGTTAAGATTTTTTAACATCTTTAGCGTGGGCCTAGCATGAAAGACTGTGTCCAAGATTTGTGCAATGAGAGCTAAATATAACTGGCATTCCTGGAATGTGAACTAAATATATTTGTGGATGTTTACAGGAATCTTGGGCAACTCGAAAAAATCTGCCTTAAAACGTCTTCTAAACCTAACCCTAAGCTGACCCCTTACCATCAGCCTGCCCATAACACTAACTCTAACCATAGCCATAACCCTAAACCTAAGCTCCGTTGTAACATTCTCCCACAACAGATTTTCTCAGGTGCCTAAAATTTTGCACAGTGCTGTGTGTACTAATTTTGGAGACCTGGTTTAGCATTTTAGATGAACACTTTCACTTATCTTCTAAATGTAAATGAGACTATAGAGCAAGTCCAGAACAAAGTAAAATAATGAAAGCTTAGAAATGAGAACAATAAACCAAACAAAGTCCCTAAAACCTGTCAGAACCTCTGCCCTCATCTCCACATAAGAGGTGGACTGAATTCAAGGTCATTGTGAAGCAGACCGGGTAGAAGCAAATGATCAAAGCAGAGTTCGGTTAAGGTAGAAGTGTAACATCAAAAAGTTAAGCGAAACCACTGGCCTGACTTGCTTAAAAGTCACTTTCATATTCAACCTTTGGTGATCCTCTAATGTTACAGAGCTCTTTAATTCTCTGATGACTCTCAGCAGTATCAGGAAGTTCATTGTGTAACATTGGGTGTCTCTCCGGATTTCAGTGGTAATTACATGAAATGAATACCTTAATTAAGCAAACGTGTCTGATAGCGGCATATTTGTCCTGGGTGTAGTTTATATTCCTGGATCATAGTATCTCTCTCTCTCCTTAACCACTCTCTCTCTCTCTCTCTCTCTCTCTCTCTCTCTCTCTCTCAGATAATGAAATCGAGCTTTGTGGTACCCTTGCCACATCCTTTCTATTTCTGTTGGTGGTATGCATCCAGGAGACATGAATATTGATGTATGAACAGTGTGGGCTCCAGCGATATCTTCAAGTAGGCAACGTTTTTGCATATTCATCCCCTTCCATTTAGAATCCAGGTTACTGTATGGTAATGAAACCGAAGGGATTCAGAGAAGGGTCCAGTGTGGAGTCTAATCTCACTCCACCCCCATCCTTATCTCCCTTCCCTTGGTTTCTGTCCATTTCCTTTCTCATGATGTCATTGCGATCAACCGCTGGCTAAATCTTTAAAAGCACAGGCAGATATTACCACTCTCTGGACAGAATCACTTAAGCCACACAGCGCTTATAACAGAACAGTATCATTCCAACTCACGGGAATAAAAAAGCTTCCATCAAAAAAAAAATAGACCTGTAAATGAATGCAGAAAATGTAGCACACCGAAATAAACACGACATGTTTTGTAATAAAGTATAATGTCTCACAGAATGCTAGAAAGAGGCAAACTCTGTGGTGCCACTTTAATCTTTAGTAGTCACTGTAGGTCCACCTTAATAGCACTGTAGCGCTTTTTCTAGTTCCACATTAATATGTCTGTAGTTCCACATTAATATCTCAGTAGTTCCACCTTAATATCTCTTCATTTTCTCATCTCTACTTCCTCATTACTATATCTCTGTTGGTTTACCTGAATGTGTCAGTAGTTTCTCCTCAATATCTCTGTGGTTCCACTTTAATGTCTCTAATTCCATCTTTATATCTCTGCAGTTCCATCTTAATACCGCTGTAGTTTCTCCTGCACAGAACTGGGGGCGGATGGAGAGACAGAGGAGACTTTAGCTTGTGTTATGTCCTGCCCAGATATTTCTCCTGATAAAAAGAGCCAGTAACATCAGTAATGTCTCACACTAGACTTGGATTAGTTGAAATGATAACTCCATGTTTCTTCACGATCCTCAGCACAAACATCTAAAACTACGAGCTGCTCAGTTCTCATTTCTGGACGCCTCGTGTATCGTGTTTGTCTTCTGCAATTTCACCTCCTGGAACTTAGGAGAGCCATGGTTAAGTCTCCTGAGCCCACAACGAGCAACTTCTGAGCAATAAGCTTTTTCCACAGGGACAGTGCAGACAGGGTTGTGCTTTAAATCAGCCAGACGCGAAAGCCGCCCATGGGTCTTTGGGAAGCGAGACAGGGAAGGGGCAGCGAGATTAGGCTCCACACACCGGCCATCTGCTCAGCTCAGAACATCGCCCACGAGCTGAACTCATCAGCAGAGGCCACAACAGCCGAGCACAATAACGCACATCAGAGACACAGTGTTTTCCCTGTTATGAAGGCTCTCACAGAGCTGGGGTCACTGGGCCAGTGGGGGAAGGCTACCTCTAGCTGTGAGCGTTTGTTTTGCTCTGGTTTGAGAAAGAGCTTTTTGACAAGAGGTGACCCAGCTCTCCGACCGCGCTGTCCGGCAGGAGAGGGGTCAGCCGCTTACGTCACTGGTTAACAGAGGAGATATATGGAGATGAGAGAGAGCTGGACTGTGGAAGAGTCTCCTTTGCCGAGGGGCACTCTTGCATCCTCTTCCTCATCAAACATGCCCAACTATAGCATCCACAGACGATGTTTTGGAAATCCAGGTCCCAGTGTGGAGTGTGGCTGCTGTGACTGCCTCTAATCTTCTGGGAAGGCTTTACATTAGAGTGAGTGTGAGTGACTGGGTGAATGTGCGAACCTGTCCACAGGTGTGGGTGAGTGACTGAGTGAGTGTGTGATGCCTTGTGAAGAACCGGTGTTCTAAGTGTGTTCCTGTCAGCAAATGAAGAGATTCTAATTCAAATATTATTTAAAATAAAAAAAACAATATATGTAATCAAAACTACTCTGAAATATTACAATAAAGTAGCACACTACCGTTTTAACTTTGATTATTAATCATGATTTGGTGATGATCATAAAAATCATTGTTTTGATTGTCATGATTATTCACAGAATGTGTTTGTGATCAATGTGATGAAATGTTTTAATTGATGGCCACTACTAGTATTTTCAGCTGCAAAACTCCCCATTGGGTTCCCAACAAAGCTGAAAGAAACATCGACCTGAGAGCTGTTCATCTGGAGTTTTATGGACTGGGTTTGCACGGCCGAGCAGTTGCATATGCCTAAGATCATCACGTACAATGCCAAGTGTCTGCTGGAGGGATGTAAATCACACTGGAGAGCCATGGGGCACAAGGCAGGAACACCCTGTACAGTTTCAGTCCATCACGCACTCACACGCGTGGACTGTTTCACACACTCAACCACATACACAGACACTCACACACCCATGGATAGTTTCACACACTCACCCAGTCACTCACACACTCACACCTGTGGACAGTTTCACACACTCACCCAGTCACACACACACACACACACACACACACACCTGTGGACAGTTTCACACACTCACCCAGTCACACTCACACCTGTGGACAGTTCCACACACTCACCCAGTCACTCACACACTCACACCTGTGAACAGTTTCACACTCTCCCTCAGTTACTCACACACTCACACCTGTGGACAGTTTCACACACTCACCCAGTCACTCACACACTCACACCTGTGGACAGTTTCACACACTCACCCAGTCGCTCACACACTCACACCTGTGGACAGTTTCACACACTCACCCAGTCTCTCACACACTCACACCTGTGGACAGTTTCACACACTCACCCAGTCTCTCACACACTCACACCTGTGTACAGTTTCACACACTCACCCAGTCACTCACACACTCACACCTGTGGACAGTTTCACACACTCACCCAGTCACTCACACACTCACACCTGTGGACAGTTTCACACAGCCACCTACGTACGTGTTGTTGAACTGTGAGTAGCACCTGGAGGATACGTGACCTTCTCACCTCATAAACCTGTTCTCGCTGTTTGACACCTGACCTCAGTAATGCTCTTAAGGCTGAATGCCACAAAGTCCTCACAGCAAAGTTCTAAAATGATTGGAATGGCCTCTTCAGAAGAGTTGAGGCAAACAACCACTTCAAATGAATACTGATTGGACTGAGACGTCCAGCTAAAATTCCTTCCAAAGAAAAACATGTATCTCTATTTTTTGTGGATTTTTAGTTTGCTACACCAGTTGAACAAAGAAGCTGTCCTTCACACTGTGTGACAATTTCATGATGAATGGACCAATAGAAATGCTCCAAAATTACTTGGAATAAAATCTTTTTACACTGACTTCCATTGAAAGTTAAGAAGGTTTTGTTCTTCTGTAAAGTTACTATTTTGGAGATAAATGTTTTTCTCTTTGGACAGTGATGATATATTTGGATCTGCTCAACGATTATCCCTTTAATGTCCACCGACATGGCTGTGCTGACTTTGCCTGGGCTGTGTATTATTTCCAGGATATACACTAAACCTCGGGCTTTTGCTAATGGAATCAGCACAACACACGTCTTCATTTTCTCCTCATAGGAGGAATAAATGTTTAATCTTGATTTACAATTCAATCAGGCTGGCCCATATTTATCAAGCCTCGGAGAAAGAGTGATGATCTATGATCAATTTTTTTGCCTTTATGCCGTGATGATTTAAGTAATGTGGTCAGGGGGGAGCTGTTCTGAGAAGCTTGATGAATTTGGGTCATTGTCATTTTGACTGTGATGTAAAGTCTTTCTCCTCTCGAGGCCATTATGAGGTTTTCTCAGTGGGGGTTGCATATTTTAATCACTGTTTTGTTCACTTTTGTAACACTCCATCTAGACATTGACTTGAAGGGCGTACACTATTTGTCCAAATGTTTGTAAACAATTACGCAATCATTTCTTCTTAAATGAAGGTCATTAACATGGCGTTTGTTATATGAATAGCTTCTACTTCTCTGGTGAGACTTAACACTAGCCATAGGATCTTTGCAGTGAATATCAAATGGCATTCAGCCACAAGGGTATCTCAGGAACTGATGCAGAGTCACAAACACCACTCCAACTCATCCCAAAGGTACTGGGTAGAGTTCTATTACTTCAGGGAACACAGTTCCACTGCTCCACCACTCAACACTGGAGGGTTATACAAGTGGGTGCTGTTTTGAACCTCTGGAAGGTCACTGACAAGAAAGGTTGTTTGGATACATTTAGAAATGCAGTTTAAAGTTATGATGTGTAGGTTGGTGCAGTGTAGTAAGTAACACAGCTGACTTTAGCACTACAGACCAGGGTTTAGTTCCTAGCCTGGTATTAACCTGCATCCGGAGTGGTCCAGTCATAAGTGGCCAGCACAACGTACAGGTGTGAATGGGGTACAATACATCTCGAGGACACTTTGAAATCCGATCACTCAAACCACATTCAGAGTTGTACAGCGACGCACATGACCACATTATTCTTGTTGTGTGTTTTGAATAGTAGATCACTCATAGTTTCTGGGGTTGTGTTTATTATTTTTCGGAGACACAAACTCGCAGAGTTATTTAAGTGGTTTGCCAAACTTCTGTTCTATCCCACCCACGGCAGTACCCACTCCACGATGCTCCTCCTCTAGTGAAAATGATGTGAGGAATCTGATCACAAGCATTCACAGAAGAGGCATTTAAATGGCAGGTGATAATGGGTCCAATAAGAATCTTTGAGCAAGACTTGTAGCACCACTGTTGTCCACCTCTGTAATGTGATTAGAATTATAAGCTGCTCTGCATATGAGCGTATAATGAATGCAGTACATGGATTCAGGATTTATTTATTATAGATATTACCTGCTGCCAAAATGTACCTGAATACACCAAGTGAATAACTGCATGAGTTTATCATATTCATATACAGGGATCTTAAACTCATCTCATTACAATGTACCTTTGCCATTTTAGCTCCTAGTGTATATCACCTACTTGTCAATGTAGTTGTTAGTAAACTGATATAACAGGACTAGAACATTAGTGTTCTCATCCAAGCAAGTTTATTCTTAACTGAAGTTATGCTAAAAAAGACTTTCTTACAAGTAGCTGATGGCTGACGTTATGTGGCTGTAGATTTGTACAATTACATTCTATAATTATAGTGCAGTTAACAACTGATGGAACAATTTAAATATGTTTCCTCCTACATACAGTTACACTACAGAGACATTTAGAGACACTCGAAGTTCCTGACTCTGCTCATTTCTGCCCTGAACTCAGTACATCGTGAATAGATCTTTTTGTCACATAAATCTAAATGAACAGAAATGGGGCACATTTAGGATGCTACCAGCTGCTATTAGTTAGCTGTAGTTAAATAGTACACTGTGTTGGACTAATGTCTGAGAAAACACACACATCCATCATTTTATTTTACTTTTAAACAAAAAGTCTAAATGTATGAACCAGTTGAGCTTACATATTTTGTTTGCATCTTTGGCACAGTGTTATTTTAGATATAAACTATTATCAGTTCCTCACTACTTCCCCTTATTTCACACAACATTTCTTTATGATTTGTAATCAGTGTGTCTTGCAATATATATAATAAACTCTGACAACACATATTGCATATTACAGTTCACACAACTCTGCCTTTAATTCTTCTTTGAGTGCATAACAGATACTTTGTGTGGATTTAGAGGGACAGCGCCCCCAGTGGACGAAAGCTTAATTAGTGTTCAAATCTGAAATGTTCTAGTGCTAACATCATGAATTTCTGCACAGCTTGTTGCCACCATAAATGACCAAATGTTCTGAGGTCTTCTAGGTTTTTCTAGGGATTTCTGGGGGACTTGTGATTTGTACATCAGCTTAGTCTTGTACTTTGTGGGACTGGTCTCGCTCACTTGTCCTCTTTGGACTTTCAGCTCTCTGTGAATTTGGTCCATGGACCTCTGAGCTTCATATTTGAGTCTCCCTGCGCTCTGACTCATTCCAGATGGCTGTAGATGCATCTATCCATACTTTCCCCCAATCTGAGCCGTGTACAGTGGGCGGGGGGAGGAGTTTGTGAGGTTAAAGCCCTTCGCTGCTCTCCGTGTCCGCGCTTTTCACGAGACAACCGGGCGCGGATCGGTCACACATCTCACGCCTTCTACCAGCAGCACAGCGCCGCCTGCGGCTACAGCATCTCTCTCTCTCTCTCTCTCCCATCTCTCTGTCTTCTCGCCTTCTCATCACAAGTGCAGCGTCCGACCTTCCCTCAGAGACTCAGAGGTAAGAGCGCGTGGCTTCTTTTCTCTTTAATGTGGATGCGCGTGCACTGCGATGTAATTGGCCAAGTTTAAAGCGCCAGATGGAGTGTGTGTTTTCTCTCCAGTTCTCGAGAGATTCGCAAGAATGTAACTACTGCTCGGTTTAAGGTGGAACGGATAATTGGAGTAAGTGGACAACTTCAGCCTCGCGACTTTGACTGACTAAGACGTTCGAATGCGTCATTTTAAGGTGGAACGAGGGATTCGAATAAGGAGCAGGGTTAGACCTGCCTCTTTTTTTCTGTACAGTGTCAAAGACACGAGGTGTGTTGGACAGACCTCTGCGAGATACGAGGTCTCTCTCTCTCTCTCTCTCTCTCTCTCTCTCTCTCTCTCTCTCTCTCTCTCTGAAATGTTTCTCCAGATGCTTGTTTTTGACTTTTGTGTCTTTGGAAATCATTTTCTGAATTATTTGAACGCGTTAAACTCAGCTCACAGAAGGGTCTGGACAGTAAAGGTGGTCTCAGAGGGACTGTGGGGAGTCTACTGTAACAGACACCTGTATAAACGTGGACGTGTGCGCGTGTGACTACTATGACTCGTGGAGAGTAGGTGAACCCTTAGCTGCAGTAGAGACTCGTTTAAACTGCATTCCATTCAGGTTTCTCTTTAATATCTCACTATAGAGTAATGTGCAGAATCAGAGACCACATTTGATATTTTCTTTCTTCTTTCAGAACATAAAGACTGTTTTTATGGTCATTGTACAACATACAAAGAAATGGTGCCTCTGCATTTAACCCGCCTGTAGCAGTGAGCACACACACACACACACACACACACAGTGGCAGGCATACATCCCAGCACCCTAGGAAGAGGTGGGGTTTGTTTATCTAATCACTGGGCATCGTAGCTGTGCAGGTTGAGGGAGGAGACAGTGCTGTTCCTTCACTGCCCCAGCCTGTTCCTTCCTGCTGGTTATGGGGATCGAACTAGAGACCTTCCGGTTCCCGAGCCCACTTCTGTAACTATCAGGCCTCCACTGTTGTGGGTCAAAAAAATTGTAGCATCAAGGACAATCAGAAACATGTAACACGTGCCCCAACAACCATGTGATAATGTAATCAACTATCCATATGTTGTTTTATGATGCAATGCCCTCAAAAACCCGGCTTGTAACTCATTTACTAACTCCCTCACACACACACACACACACAGAGAGACATAGAGACAGACATTTTTGCCTCAGAGCATCTGTGTGGGGATCAGTGTGTTCTCTTCTTGTCCGCTGTAAAGTCTCTGGGGGTACAGTGCAGGTCTTAAGACTCTGGGTGGAATGGGACGATTGTGTAAGAAAGGGCATTCAGCATTAAACCTGTGCCAAATGTGTGTGTGTATGTGTGTGTGTGTGCACCCCGTAGGGGAGTAGCCAAAAACAAGTACATGGAACACCCCCCCCCCCACACACACACACACACACACACATGTTGTCTTCATGCGCTGTCCATATGCAACACCACAGTAGTCTTTTGCAGTTTGGCTGTTGTGCCCACACTTCTATAACAGTTAAACCCAAATGACGCTGAACCATTTACCATCTTTTATAAAGCAACATTTTCAGAAGTCCTCTTTGAATACAGAGCTTTTGTGTTTGTGAGTTTCTCAGAGAGAGAGGCATGGCGTTGGAGCCCTGTTCTTTTTGGAGCCGCTAAAGAAACAAAAGACAGATTTGAGGACTGTACTACCCAGACATTTTGGCCAGGGAAATGATGATTAACTCACCATGTTGTGCCTCAGTTTCTAGACTGGTGGCTTTTATAAAAATGGGCCACACGCAGCGCCGATGACTGGCCTCTGAAGAGCAATCTGGACACTCCATAATAGTGTCAAATGCCAGCGGATCAGAGAGAGGCAGTCTGGAGCCTCCAGCTAGGTGTCCTCTCAAGTTCTTCGAACAGATGTCCAATTACTTTGCCTTTCACACTTCACTGTGAATAGATTAGTGCAATAATGCAAGGTACAGAGCTGGAACTAAGCCATTGTTTTATACTTGATGGCCACCTATTGTATTTGTGGCCATTTTCTCCTTGAACAGACGCCACTGGCTCTACACTGTGATTGGGTTTTAGGAGTAAGGACATTCTTAATCGACCAGAAGGATGGATTTTGGATGGAATGAGGACTGTTAACCCAGCCTTCCTTGAAACGTCTGTCACCTGTTTTGGTCAAAACACCACAAGGATCAAACCCCACAGCAACATTCTCTCCTGTGTAAACAGCCCTGTTCAGAATGGCCACTTTCAGCACCTTTAAATGATAATGAGCCGCTCGCTGTTCACCCCGACCCCGAGCGCACAGCAGTGAGGAGCGAGGAGCAGAAGCTCTGTTTTTTAGCCATTTTCACTCTGTTCTCGTTTTCTCAGTTTTTACTCAGTGCTCTTATTTCTTCATGCCCATTGTGTCTGTTTTATTGTATTTAACCTTGTCTTTACGCTGTCACATTAACAAGGGTCCAGCGCTGTGATTGGACAGACTCTGACGAGGGGGCGGGGCCATTCTAAAGTCTCTGCTGTTGACGCCAGAAACGGAGCAGAGTCAGAATAGCTCTTTTTATCCAATGTTTTTTTTGACTTGGGCAGTACACAGAAAAATAGAGAGGAGGGTCTTGTTTCACAATGTGTGGGTTGGTAGGCTCTGGATCCCCACTTTCATGTGTACATGCCGTATATGTCAAAAAACTTTTGTAGAAACTCTTTATAAAGAGTTAATTCACATAATCTGCACCTATTTGTGAGACACTGGTGTAGCTTCACATGAGCCCCAAGGTCACACTGATGTCACAGTGTAGAGTTGCCGCCAAACTTCTCATTAGTCAAACTTTATTCATTCATTCATTGTCTGTAAGCGCTTATGCAGTTCAGGGTCTCGGTAGGTCTGGAGCCAACCCAGCATCCCTGGGCCAATCTTTCGCAGGGTGACACACACTGACACATTCACTCACACACTCACACCTACGGACACCTCTGAGTTGCCAATCCACCTACCAATGTGTGTGTTTTTATTTGGAGTTGTGGATGAAACCAGAGCACCTGGAGGAAACCCACACGGACACGGGGGAGAACACACCATCACAGACAGTCACCCAGAGCGGGACTTGAACCCACAACCTCTGTGTGACTGCAACATGTACCTGCTGCACCACCGTGCCACTCCTACTCAATCATTACTCAAACATAAAAACTGCTATTTAAATTGTTTCATTGTTTGTGCGTATAGTATACTCCTCATTTAGACGTTAAATTAAATAAATCTAAGTATGGATCTCTGGCCCATTTATCCCTGTCATTTGTAAACAGAGCTCTGATTGTCTGTCATTAGAGGAGCTTGGGCTGCATCCCACATAATTCCCTACTCCCTGTATACTTCACATCACAGATAATAAAGCTAATAACACAGACAGTAATTAGACACTAATCTGACAATGAAACTTGATCCTTATACAGTACTGTATGAATGTGTGAATGCACACGCTGTTATTTTATGACACTCTGCTCCACAGAAGGTGTAGGGATACATTTGGGATTCAGCCTCGGCTTCACAGCAGCAGGGAGACCCATCTCTCGCTGATCATTCTCACTTTCAGACAAGAAGAACTAATTTACTACACTTTAAGCCAAACCAGAGGAATAATGTAGGCAGGAATCGGGGTTCGGAACAGTGGAACTGTGTTCTCTGGAGCGATGGAGCACCATCCAGTACCTTTAGGACGAGTTGGAGTGGTGTTTGAAGACAAACATTTGGCTCTTGAGCAGTTGAATGCTTTCCATATATTGGCTCAGTGTTGAAACATCTGCATGAAGTAGGACAGTGTATTTGTATGAGAGCTAATTTTGGCACTAATACAGATGTGCTTGTTTCCATGCATTGAAGCCGATTCTTTGATTGCTTGTAAATCACAGCTGGATTTAAAGAGGATTAGCAGTTTCATGAAGATAAATGTTGTAGTTTATACACAATTCAGGACAATTCTCACTCATTTCTGTGCTGCACTGATGACTAAGGCCTATTTTTTTCTCATACACTGTATGACCGAATGTTTTTAATTCTTCTTACAACAGTGAACTCAGCTACTTTAAGGGGCACAGACAGAAAATGGGATGCTGTGGAGTAGCTGCACATGAGTTTGTTGTCAGAATGGGCCCAATGACCTGTGTAGGCTGGAGGAAATCCGCTTGTTAAATCTGAGCTTGTGAAACGTCATATCCGAGTGTTACATGCCAGAAAGGCTGTCTGTTTTCTTTCTCTCCACTCCCCTTTCCTTGCTCTCTTAATCCTGTCCTGTGAAGCACCGCCTTCAGTCCAGAAACAGCTCCTTTCATTGGTCATATACAGGGACTGCTGTTGATCACCTGTAATAGGACAGGATTAAGAAAGCGAGGAAAGTGGAGTGGAGAGAAAGAAAACAGACAGCTTTTCTGGCATGTAACACTGGGTCCAAACCGCTGCTCACTGTGGCCAACTTAGTGATTTTGCGTCTCTCAGAGACGGAGCAGCCCAGTCAGTCCACACAGCAGCTCACACCCATCATGAGCTCTGAATATACAAACTGTGCAGCCAAAGACACACTTTGCTTCTGTTTACATTTAATTTACTCCTTTTTCTGAAGTCCTGAACAGAGATCACAGAATTGATTGAGACATTCAGCTTTATTAAAACAGGAAACGCACGTCTTATGAACGTACGACTAGGAGCCTTTTTTAAAAAAACATCCAGAAGCATGTGAACTAGATCTGAGTGATGTATCTGCTGTCTGGACTTTTTTCATCTCTTCGACGCTGCTCACACTTCATAGTTGAATAAACAGTATTCTCATTGATAATTAAGGTACTGTTTTTGCAAAAGTTGGTACTTTGTGTATTTTAGCTGTTGTTGGCTACAGCCGCCTCATAAACTGACTCAACTGTCATCTCACCATGCTCTACCTCTGTCCTTCACCCACACACAGGGGAGAACCTAGGCTGCCCTTACCCAATCAGAGTCCATGATAATTTGCACTAATTCAATACAACACTGCAAACACATTAATACACCCAAACACATTTTCTGAACACTAGTATAATATATATATACAGCTGTATACTGTCACGGCTGACTATATATATATATATATATATATATATATATATATATATATATATATATATATATATATATATATATATATAGTCAGCCGTGACAGTATACAGCTGTGTTAGGCCAACAACTCGCGTTGTCTGAGTGAAAATCTGTAGTGAAATATTTACAGGACATAAGCAAAAACAAACCCTTACATAGCCAGCGTACAGCCTTCACACCACTACTAATTAACTCCGTGTGTAGTTGACTCTTGCTGACATGGAGGTCAGGTCCCTATGAACCTTTTTTGGCATCTTTCTCACAAATAAATGCAAACACATTCCTGTTTTTCTGACTAATACAGGTGATGTTTTAATCAGACCAGGAGGGATCAGCAGAGGAGTGCAGCAGCGAAGGAATGAATCTGTGCGGAGGGAATGTGTATACGTATGTGTGTATATATATAGCCAAGGCTTTTGCATGCTTACGAAACAGCGGGTAATGAGGTCTGGAGTCCAAGCGATGGAGTACACTCCGCCTCATTGCCTAGCAGCAGAGGAACTGGAAGGTTGGAGACTTAATCTCCACCAGGGTGATATAGATCAGGGTGATAGATGGGCCAGGTGGTGTGGTTGAACATCCCCAGCACACGGCTGTCTGCTGGGGTCACGACTTTGATATTGCACGCCTGCGTCAGCCAGCTCCCCTCACGCCAGCTCAGAGACAGCGGTGTTAATAAGGGTCACGGGGACGGCGAGGATATACGCAGCCCCGCCGCACTGACATTATGGTGGAATATGTCAATATTTCAGAGCCTACATGTTTAATAAGGTGCAGTATAGCTTCTGAATGACGTCTGCTTTGTCTACGGGGGTCAAGGTCACCAAGCTCAGTGCCAGTAAGAGGGGTATAAAGGTACCCAGCAGTGGGCTGTATGGTATTTTATTTTAATCCAGTGCTCATCATCCTGAAATCGGGGAGGACACAGCTCCAGGGACTGTGAGGAGTTTGGTGTGCTCTCTCTGCGTCTCATTGGGTTTCCTCCGGGGGCTCCGTTTTCCTCCCACGCTCCAAACACACATGTTGGTAGGTGAAAGTGTCCATAGGTATGTGTGTGAGTGTGTGTCGCCCTGTGAAGTACTGGCGCCCCCTCCAGGGTGTGTTCACAACTTGCACCCAGTGATTCTGGGTAGGGTCTGAACCCCCCGCGACCCTGAACTGGATTCATTACTGACAACGAATGAATTTAAAGGCATAAAAAATATTACTCAGTGTTGCTATAAATCCACCAAATCCTCACAGCAGTGTTCAAACACCTGCTGTACAGCCTCCCTGAAAGAGGCTGCTCAGAGTTAATGAAGGCATTGTGTCAATATCACAAGCCTTCACATTTATTATGGTGTGCTGTAACCTTTTCCCTGTTTGAGTGCTGGATGATGTATGTTTTGCTCCCCTAATGAGTGCTAACCTGGGTGTATACACATACCTAAGGTCACCATGCCCGAGGCTGGGTGTCAGCTGGAGGGGTAAATATCCTCCCAGATCCAGTACTAATAATCCAGCATCAGCATCTGACCTTACTGATGCTCTGGTGGCTGGGAAAATGAAGGATGCTGCATTGGAAGGATGTGGTCCACTTCTCAAACACAGGATATTTCCTACCTCCATAGTAGACGATGTACTTCAATCAGCCAAAACATTAAAATGGCCTCTTTGTTCCTATGTTTATTGTACGTCTTATCAGCTCCACTGATCATACGGGAGCACACTGTAGTTCTACAGTTACAGACTGTAGTCCACCTTGTATGTCCCTCTTCACCCTGTTCTTCTATGGATCCTAACAGGACTGCCCGAGAGCAGGTATGATTCGGGTGGTGGGTGGTTCTTTGCGCTGCCAGGACACAGATGCATTGGTGGCGTCTTAGCGTGTGCTGCACTGGTACGAGGGGATCGGACTAGAGGTGGGCGATATAGCCCTAAAATAATATTGCAATATTTCAGGGTATTTTTGTGATGATATTCTTGGCCATATAACAAAACACTGAATATATTTTATTAAATTCAAGAATATTTTAGTGCAAAAAACAAATAAATGTTAACATTTGAGTTTAGTATCTGTTTCAAACTGTTTCAGATATTTGGTAGAAACTGTAAACATTTGTTGGTTTTTATGTATTTATTTATTTTTTTAAACATCAGTATCTTGCCAAGATTTAGATTTTGTATGAAATAAATGTGTGTTCTCCTGGTGTTCGCGTGGGTTTCCTCTGGGTGCTCTGGTTTCGCCCATGGTTCAAAAACACATGTTGGAAGGTGAATTATGTGTCCGTAGGTGTGAGTGTGTGAGAGAATGTGTGTGTCACCCTGTGATGAACTGGCGCCCCCTCCAGGGTGTGTTCCCGCCTTGCACCCAATGATTCCAGGTAGGCTCCGGACCCACCACTGCCCTGACCTGGATAAGGGTTACAGACAATGAATGAATAACTGAATGAAATACAAAAAACAAACAAACAAAAAAAAAAGCACAAAACTATACCGTAGAATATTTAGTGCATAAATATATAGAGTGAACGTCAACTATGTAAATTATACAAAACATACCCTTAAAGCTGCACAGTAAATAGCAAAACCAAATCCATCCAGGTTAGATGCCGTGCTGAATCAGTGTGTGGTCTGTCTGATTGGGTTAGAGCTCATTGGCTCTTGAGCCCCTCACAGTGTTTTTGACTTTCCTCGAACTCCACTGGGTGCTTCTGCTTGAGGTGGTGAAACAGATTAGTTGTGTTTTCCATTTTGTTATTACAGGCTTCTTGCATATCTTCCATACTACTGTGGGTTATTGTACATCTGATATTTTGTAACTGAACCACCTCCACACAGCTCCACTCCACTGAACTGTTTCCCTGGTCTTCGATGTGGCTGTGTTTATGGAAATAAGCGTGACCACACCGGCATTGTGTGCATCCCTTTGGGTGGTGACTCATGGAGGGTGTTTGAAGGTGTACAGGTGTGTGTGTGTGGACATGTGCCTGCTCTACAGGAGTCACAGGGCAGATATCACCATGACCTTAACCTGCTGAGTACAGACCGGAGCTGAATTATGCGCTCAAACCAACATTTACCATTTTACCAGGCCTCGAAGAAGCCGTCAAAACATATAAATCATTACTGTCCGGCACGCAGCGTCTGTGAGGATAAAAGACCTTGAAAAGAAGGACCCTCCTCAAGAGGGACACGTCTTCTGCCTAGAACAAAGAAGAACGGCATTCCACAGAGCTTCTCCCCAAGGAGAAGGGGCTTTGGAAGCGGGCGGAAGCCTTAATTGGTTTATGTCAAAGCAAATTGTTATTTCTGTAGAGTGGCGGAGACGTGCATTGTCCTCGTTTGATTTGTTTTGTAACCGTAATTTGCTTTCCTCAGCAGATTTTCTCTCTCTCTCTCCCTCTTTCTTTACCTTTCAGTCATTCACTCCTCTTTAATGCTTCTTGGCAGCGAGCGCAAGGTTCATGAATAAATCAAAACCCTCGCTGTCAATGCTCAGAGCTGAAGGGAATGGAAATATCATGTACTGTACAGTTTTCACTTTCATCTTATTCTCCCCCCCTCTCCTTGTGCTAAAAATATGTAGGCCCCTTAATGCAGCGGAGAGAAAAGAGAGCCCCCCTGTATTTGTGCGTTCATAAATAATGACCCTCGCTGTTTTCCTGTCCTCGCCATAATAGTGTCTGCTATCAATTATTAACCCCAAACCTGGCTGTGAACCTGTTGGCACCTGTTTGTGGCATTTTCCTCAATTAGCTCTCTTCTGTTCTCTGAAGACTTCTCTCCTTTTCCTCCAGCAGATCACGGCCAGCACTCTATTTTTACCACGCACGTCTTCTGAGATTACAGTAGCATCAGCCGTTTTGAAAAAAAAAAACAAGAGATTTTGATTTATGAGGCGAGGGATGAAAAGAAAAGCAGAGCAAACTCCTCATTGTTCCTCCTGCAACAATATAAACAATAGAAACCTGGCAGGTCAAGGCTTGGGAATGTATTACATGCTATTTCCATATGCGCATTTCTACACAGAGGCTAATTCCTGCCTAGTAGAACAGAACCTGAGGTTTGTGATTTAGGTGCGACAGAGTCCTGCTGTATGTTCGCACCAGCCTCGTCCCTGTTTTATAGCCATGCTGAGGAATTGTAACCAAAAATAGTTTCACAATTAACAGCGGAGAGGAATGAGGCTGTGTTCTGTCCTGAGCTCAGGGCTGGAGCAGAGTCGCCATATTTCACTCTGAAACTGGTGAATATTCAGCATGTTATTTTAATTCGGGAGATAAATGGAGCCGGGCCCGCGGCTGGACTCACTGGAATATTTTAAAACAAAAAGAAAAGTGAAGAACAAACTAGCATTTAACTTCAGAGAGTGCTTTTTAATCCTGAAAAACCTAAATAAGGAATATGTTCCTAAAGAAATGTGTGTTCACAATGTTTCCACAGGTTTCTGACAGTTTTAAGAGTCACTTAAAGAGCAGAATGAGCAGAGAGACAAGGTCCAAAAATTGGTGTGTGTGTGTAATTACAATAAGAGGCAGGGGAATAAGAAGCTGGCCATCTTCATAATGCTAAGGAACTTAAGGCCAATATTTAGATTTAATAAAGGTACGGTCTCCAAAAGGACACAAAATTTAAAAGCTGCTTCTATTGACTTCTATTGAATCTCTTGCTCCCTGATTGGCTCCTCCATGGGAAGTGTCCTGATTGGTTAGTGAGTGGACAGCCTGCTGATTGGCTAGTCAGCTCTGCTGTCAAAACAAGAATAAGAATTGTTACATGAGTTGTAGAAGTACATTTACACAAACAGAGTGGAGCTGTGTGCAGAGATTTGCATCATCAGACATCAAACCTCTATAACCTCATCTATAGAGTAAAATATTTTTTATGAATTTGTGAATTATTATAATTAGGGATCTGAGAATATGGCAATTCCAGTTTAATATTTTAATGCAAGTCAAAACAAACATGCCAGAAAATGCTTCTGGAAAAATCAAACCTGTTCCAGTCTGATTACTAATGTAATTACACATATGCTGTTACTTGTGTTTAATCACATGAGAGAAAATATGCTGTTACAACTATGAAGATCCACTTATATAATAACATGTGTGTATCAACTTCAGTTTTGCTTTATAATTACACAAGTTTACTACTATATTTCATTTGTAACAGGTACTAATTCATCAGTACTTACATTGTTGTTGCATATGTTGTTATTAGACACACTTAATATAAAGTGGGACCCTACTTTTCTGAACTAGTTTGTGGACACACATCTTAGATTTTATTTTTATATATGAAGATTATACGAATGTTGTCATTAAGAAATGTGGAATCTGGAGTGGTCAGTAAACTTGAGGCGACTTCACGAAGACGTCCAGAGTGAGATTAACCAGATGCATCTTTAAGCAAATGAATATTAATCATTTTTGTCAACAGAGCTGATCACTGGGCATGAATCTCTTTGTGGATATTAATAGTTCCCTTCTGAAAAGGCCTCTACCAGTCAAAAGTATGATGATAATATTACAGCAGCGATAAAATGTATAAAATTGTAACATTCATTTTAATTGTCTTGTAACTATCTCGACAGTATAATTCATGGTAGTTTTCAGTTACGATAAAGCTTTGTGTTGAGGACTCGGGTATACCCAAACTTTTGAATCGACTCACACGGCTATAGTTGTGAGTTGACAAACACCGCTCTGTTTCGGTGTCTGCTGTTTACTCGCTTTATACGATAATATACCAACCGGCCATAACATTAAAACCACCTCTGTTTTTCTACATTTATTACATTTTATCGTCTCCACTGACCACTCCACTGAGCACTTTGTATTTCTACAGTTACAGACTGTGTGTGTGTGTGTGTGTGTGTGTCATTGTCTGTCTATCTGTGTGTGTGTGTGTGTATCTTGTGTGGGTGGGTGTGGTGGGATGTACAGTCTCCGGTGGTTTGTCACCAGTGGCCGAGTGTGAGTCACTTTTCTCCGTGTCTTTATTAAACATGCACGTGTAACACCCCAGACTCATAAATGTTTCAGCACCATTTGGAGGCAGTGAGGCGGCTGGTTACCAGAACATGAAAAACCACTGCTGAAATGTTCCTCTCTCTCTGGGCTCTGACCTCGACTAGTGTCCTCTCCATGTTTATGCATTAGCTCCTGAACTGAATCTCCTCACTGCATGGAAATGTCAAATGCTTTTCTGTCAAATATCAACGATGTTCTGTTAGAACAAGGCAAAAGGTTATAGACAATTTATGTAAAACTTTTCAATGTATATATAGCACTAGCACTCAGAGTGTTAAAGTTATTAGTTGCAGTTAGTTGTGTAATGTTACACACTGATAATCACTTAATCAAATATTTCTTGATACCTTTCTCCATTTAAAAGGGGACTCAATATCCATTGTTCAAGTCACTGAAAGTTTTTGATCATACAGAGCAAATGGCAAGCCATCTACTTATGCTGCCCCTTGTGGAGCATCTTCTAACTGCTAAATGCGAATGTCTGAGTGAGTGAAGTTTCAAACCAGATTCACACGAGGTTATCACTGGATCATGTTGTTGATAAATTCACAACTTCACAGCTCGAATTTAAAGTTCCTTGTTCATTCCAGTGAAATATGTCCAAGATATACTTCCTTGTCCAAGTAGTGACCATGTGCTGCTAAACACGGCATTGCTCATCAAATTCAGTTCATAAACCTTAATCTTCAGGGATGGAGAGGCAGGGCGGTGTACCTGCGCGCCTATTTTTACGTCTGGGTTAATTCGCCTAACCTTTTTGTAATGCAATCATCCTCTGTGGCTGTATTAACATCACATTAACGCCGAGAGAAATTCCAGAGCTCCGCTCCTGCACAGAGCTACGTGGCTGTAATTGAGAAAAGTCCCACAGGAAATGGAGAGGGAAAACCTGCTAGTCCCCGAATAACTTTGCCAAGTCGCAAATGGCTTAAACGCAGCGCCTCCGCAGGGAGGCCGCAATCATCTCAGAATTTAACAGTGTCACACTCAGGCTCCACATGTCAAAATCAATCAGCGGGCCTTAAAATTAAGCTCATAGGTCTCTGTTTGATACATTCTGCAGAAAATGCTTGTTCAGACTTGTTAAGTCACTCTCATGTGAGTAGAGTCATGGAACCTGCAAGATTTCCCATTAGTTTGATTCTACACTCTCAGAGCACGCTGAACAGCAATGGGGGAGTTACCGTCGAGGTTATGCCTTCAGTAGCTTTAGTGAGGGAATGTAATGGTACTTCTGTAGTTCTATGTACAATATCTTGTATGGTGAAACAGTACTTTGCACGGTGAAATAGTTCTTCAGATTGATGGAGAATGTGTTGTGTATGGATCTATACACCACATTATAGCATGACAAGGTTCTTCTGCTGTTACAGTGTGCAGCTTGTTACAGCAGAAGCACCCTGTTTGATGCTACACAGAGCCATTTTCAAAATGATGTATAGAACAATATACAACACATTCTTGTCACTCTGAAAGTATAGCTGTGATTATTTAGTAGTTGACTTATCCGTTGAGATTTCAAAGTTAAGCAAAAATATTTATTACTTAAGGTGGAATGGGGAGGTAAACTGCTGCACCATACAAGGTGAGATCTATGGTAAAATTAAACGACTTAACCAGTGCATTGTACGGCATTCTGTAACAGCAGACGTTTCTAAAGGTAGCCAATTTGTGCCGAAAAATGCTTTCAACGGCCACTAAACCAGATGATTTTTTTTTTCTGTGATGAAACAAGTTAATGTAAGTTTATTCTAAGACATTTTCACCTGGATGGTGCTCTATAGCCTTCCTCCAGCAGTAGGCGCTTTTTTATTTGACGACTGGTGCTCTCTGCCCTATCCAAGCCCAGTGAGTGACCAATCAGGGCAAAAGGCCTGTCTTTGTTCTCATTTGAGTCCCTACAATTAATTTACAGAGGTGTCAGTCATGATTTTATTACAAATCAATGAAATAAAATTACATCTCATATCTGTTTGCTACATGTTTTTAAGCGAGGTAAAGGCCAATATTTTTTTTGTATTTCCAGAGCATGGCTGAAGGCTAACGGTTGAGAATCGGTGTGCAGGGAGTTGGATTAGCTCTGATAAATGGGAGCTGGTGTTGTGGACTGTGTGATAAGACATTTGAAGTTATCAAGTAATTAATTTTGAATAGAGGGCATTTCTACGCAAAGGGATTTAACGACGTGTCAACAATGAAATTGAGTCGACAAGTCTTTATAGACTTAGTTGTTTATGTCGACTAATCTTTGCAGCCCTAGTCTGAAGAATGATTTCACAATGCAAATTATTGTTTCATAGTGCAAATAGTTCTGTATACTAGGGTGATAATATTTGTTTTCAGAAAAAAAATGTCAATTGGGGCAGAATGGTGGCATCACAATTAAAATGATATTTACATGCAATTCCTTATGGTGTTTTAAGACCAGAAGTCTGGGACACTATGGTGTATTCCATGATTAGAGAAAGGTGTCAGTGTCACCTCAGCGCTCTTACCAACCACCGGGCACAACATCAAAAGCAATGGCTGCACATTCCCAAAAATGAAATGGAATATATAACATTGCACGTAAAGTGATTTTTCTGGTCTCGGTTCTATCCCCCCAGCCTTGACTTGTTTGAGTCCAGACTCTCCTGTGGAAGAGTGGTGCCGCTGAGTGGTTCAGATCGCAGCAGCTGCACAAAGTCTTGTCCTCCGATGATGATCAGATAGTTCTCTCCCTGTGTTTGAAATGCTTTCTCTTTGTGTCTGACACTCGTTATAAGCTGGTAGCAGCCGGTGGAAAAACCATGGCTCCATTTCAAATCGCTCCCTACTCTGTATGCAGTGAACTATATAGAAAAGATGGGGCACTGTTTTGATGTAGTTTTATGACCTACACACTGCACCATGTCAGCGGTATGGAGTCATTAGACATCCAGCCCATGTTCACAGTTGTTAGTAAAATGGAAATTACGCATGTAGTGATGCTGTTTTTATGAGGGGGAAGTAAAATCTGATACATCTGGTCAGGAGTTCATCCAGATATGATGCAGACATTAAACAGGTTTTAATGCCGGGTGTAAACAGGCTCTAAACATGGCACTAGGGCTGTGTTCACATTACCACCCTCATGAATCACTTTTGATTTGTGCTCAGATCAGATTCAGCTATTCTGAGGCTTCATGTTCATAAATGTAAGTGACCTGTATCTGTCTGTAATGTGAATAAATCTGTCCCTGAAATGGTACACATTCACACATTGATACGTTCATGCAGATCCATTCCAAATGGATTCCTAAGTCCTGAGATGTGCACAATGTAGGTTTCTGAATATCAGCTTCTACCCCCAGTGCTGTGCAGTATGTCTAACACAAATCCATTTATATTCAGCTCTCAATTGCACGGATCTGGTGTAATCTTTCAGGGCATTAGTTTGGCACAGAAGCTGAAGTTTCGTCACCTGTGTAGGAATCATGGAGCTATTTGAGACACAGGCAAGTTGCTGATGATCACAGCACTGACCACATGCATACAGGCCAAAAAATCCACATGAAATTTGATCTGACAGTTCATGTCACTTGTCCTTGAATCAGACACATATTGGATCTAGGACCATGTATGAAAGTGTCTCAAATCTGATATTGTTCACACAACCCACCCCTCACCCAAAAAAATATATAACTTTGAGTGTAAAATGTTACAATATTTATCTTGAAAACTACTGAGATACTCCTCTGAGCTGTAATAGGGGAAATAGAGCCTCTGTGGTTGATACTCCAGGATCAGCACTGCAGAAAGTGCACTATGTAACTTTTGGAGGAGGGCAGGAAACCACCCCCTTCCATGTCCCAGTTGATTTCAGTACGGTGTTGTAAAAGTGAATTACACTAGGGGGAGCCACAGAAGCAAAAAAAAACCCAGAAAACCAATCTTGCGTAATGTTTCTTTTTAAGGCAAAAAAAGTAATTTCACCCAGGCAGTGTGAACACAGCCTAGGATCTGCACATGACTCCTTTGTCTGCTAAGAGTGAGCTCAGCCTCAGTCATCAGCTGGCTAGGTTTAAAAACAACCCTCTGTAATGAATTGATTGAATTAGACTCAGTGGTTTGTAATTGAAGTGCGTGTATACATGTGTGCTTCGTCTGTGGAGTCAGCCTCCTGATTAGGGAAGCACACACTAAATAGATTCATAATGAGCTGCTTCTCTGATGAGCTGCTTGCATCTGCATTAAATCACAGTGTGTCTCTCTCTTACTAATCATTCGATCACAGGATTTGCACACTGAAGGAGTGAGAGTGACACATTTCCTATTGTTCTAGGGCGGCCTAGTGTTAGAGCTGCATAATGCGAGCGAAATTAGACCGCAGCCAACACCTGATACCAATTTCAAGGGGCTAAAAATTCAGATCCTCCATAATTACATTCAAAATGGTGTTGTTCTTTAATCTTATAGGTCTGAACTGAAAAGCGATTAAACAGTGATTTACTGAAGGATTTCTATTCATAGCCTTAGAGTTGAACTAGACAGGGTTTTGAGATTCAGAACAGAAAATCCGTCAGTACCGGACCCCATGGATGTCATGACGGAATGGCGTTAAGGCTGCGTTCACACAGCACATATAGAAGTGTATTATATGTATATTATATGTAGTTCTGAAATCTTACATAGTTTAAAAGTCTGATATGAAGAGTGTATGAATAGTCAGATCGGAATTTATGCAACTTTATTTTAATCCAACTCCAAAAATCCTCATCATTTCAATTCAATTTTCTTTTTAACCCTTTGTGGTCTGACCCGTTTGACCCGGAGTGCTGTTTACAGAAGTCATCCAACCCTGAAGCTAAAGAGCTGAATTAGATTTTAGAATTGCTTTAATATTGATTGTGAAAATATCCCTTCACTCATGAGAGTCCACTGGTGAGTTTCACACAGAATGTATAAGTGGACACATGAATCCCTCAATTACATGCTTTCAGAGGCTCAGATGTGTATTTTGTGTATGTCAACCCCAGTTTATAGCTTCATAACTACAGGTGTGAGGGGCGTACACAGCTGTGATGTGATGGCATGGAAAGGGCAGATGCTATAGATTCAGGAGATGATTGAAACTGCATTTCTATGCTGTGTTATCAAAAAATAATAATACAGATAGTGATGAACATTGAACGTGGTGTTCTGGTGTGTTTAACGGCTGCAGAGTGTTAAAGTAAAGAAAGGGAATAGAAAAATGGAAAGTTCAAAGCATTTTCTCTTTCTGAAAGATAACTGGGAAGTATACTCATGTCTGTTTTCTTCATCCATTGTCATGTAATTCATTCATGGGAAAGAAAACTCATTTTTAAAAGGAAAAGGCTTTGGACAGAATGGACATCGTAGCCTACACCTTCCAGTGTTCCAACATCTTGTAAAGAAGAAGAGTAGAAGCTATTACACACCCTTCCAGACGATCTGATGATTTGCCTCATGGATTTTGCAGATAAGCAGCAGAATAAATCATAAATAAACTACTGTATATAGTGTATCTGGGTGGATTTGCTCCTAATTGTTGTCCTTATAAGTAGACACATTATTATAAATCTACTGTTTTCTCTTTATCACATGACCCCTAGGGTAGTGTTGTTTATCTGCCCTGGGTTCAGAGGTCTTCTGCAGGCCATCGCTGCCATCTGTCCCATCCATTTATCAGTGCGCCTCAATGGCCGCATTGGCCTTGCTGGCAGTCAACTCTATTTTTCAGCGCTCTGCCACATCGCAGTGAAAAATAACCCCTGACTCCGGCGATTATTCGGAACCTTTAAACTGTCTTTTCCTATTACACTTACACAGGCATGATTGATTTAACTATCTTCAGGGCCACCGTGTGCGTCTTGTTTATGTTTCTGGCAGGTTTGGGGACCATCTACCCACCCACCTCTTTCTCTCTCTCTGTCTTTCTTCCTCTCCTTATTCAGGGATGGATGCATAGAGCAAGTCCCAAAATTGCAAAGGGAGCAAAAGTCCTTTTCTCTTTTAGCGGTTTGTCAGGACTTATGGCCCAAGCCCACCTTGGTCTTAGCCATCATCACCTCCGCTCATGCATTGTGATTTCATTACGGCACTAAAAAAAAAAGGATTCGGAGCTGCTGCCAAGAGCAGGAATTGCTTTTAAACTGAAATAGACGTTGCCCCTTCTTAATAGAAAACATGTCCTGCAGACACAGAGGTAATACTGAGGATCTACTGTACTGCCATCTCTATACCAACAAGCATAAATCACCACTGGAGGTTTTCTTTAGCTTAGGACCTATATACTGCACTCCCCAGCTACTTTAAAACAAAGCCCAATGTTCTGGGCAAAGGGAGCCCAGATTTCCCAGATAGAACTTACAATTGCAGTCCATAAATCACACCCAGCTCCTGCTTTCAAAGGCTCCTCCTTTTGTTCCCTTTACCAAGCGCCACCTGAAGTCGAGGCATCATTCTGAGGAAGATGTAGTGAGCCCTGGACTACAAATATCAGCTTCTCCAGCCTGGAATCAAGTCATCGTTCACCGTCTCATCCTGCTTCATTCTTCAGGAGAGGCCTTCAGTGGAGAAACGATGGCTTTGACTTTCAGATGGTCTCCTCTGCCGTCCTTTGATTGACGGCTCTCTCTGAGACTTATGGATAGAGTTCGATCAAATTGTTGGCAAAACTGCAAGAGATAGTTGTCTATTGGTCTGCATGTTCTAATGTTTATAGACACCTCTGTAGACCATTGTTGATGCATGCATTAATTGTACACGTGGGTTGTAGTGTTGCTACGTTCTTGGGGGTTTCAGCTTCTAGAGCTCTTTCTGTTTGTCTCAGAGATTGCTGTCAACCGTGGGACAACAGTGGAGAGTCAAAAAGGCGTAGTTCACGATAGACCTGTCGCGATTATTACATAATCACATGACCCCAATGATTTGAGCTAACCGCGATGATTTGCGCTGACTGTGATCATATACTATATTTTATTTCAAACTCATTCATTCATTCATTCATTATCTGTAACCGCTTATCCAATTCAGGGTCACGGTTCAGAGCAATTCAGAGCCCACCTGGAATCATAGGGCACAAGGCGGGAATACACCCTGGAGGGGCGCCAGTCCTTCACAGGGCAACACAGACACACACACACACACACACACACACACACATTCACTCACACACTCACACCTACGGACACTTTTGAGTCGCCAATCCACCTATAAATGTGTGTTTTTGGACTGTGAGAGGAAACTGGAGCACCCAGAGGAAACCCACGTGGACACGGGGAGAACACACCAACTCGTCACAGACAGTCACTCAGAGCGGGAATCGAACCCCGAATATACATATATATTATGTTTTATTATTATGATATATTTTATGTATGTATGTATAGTACATACATATGTATAGTATGTCTATATATAGTATGTCTTATTTAAGCAATTGTAAGTATAAAAGTACACTACGTGGCACGTTGCAACAAGGCATCAGAACTCGTCAGAACAGGTCGGATTTGCTATTAAACGGTGGCTGTAAAAGTTGCCAATAAAACAAACCTGAGAAATCAACTGTGGATTCACCACTGCAGTTCGCTGAACTTGGGAAGACAACAGCATCAACAGATTCTTCCCGGCAGCTGGCTCTACTGGAGGCTCTTGGGCGAGTATGTTATGCTATGTTCAAACAACAGGTAAAAAAAGCATACCAAATCTGATTCACTGTCTATATAATATGACCTAATATCTGACATCAGTGTGAACAGATCACACTCGTAAACCGACCCACATCAATAAAGAATGATGCTTCAGCCGCTGACCAGAAGGAAATGTCCGTCTGTTTCATACAAAACACTTTCGTTGTTTTTAAATGAAGGAATCTATCTATCGTTACACTTATATAGCGCCTTTCTAGACACCCAAGGATGCTTTACAATCCACACTGCTCAGAACGCTCAGAATGCTCAATCCACACACACATTGGCGAGAAGCAGCAGCCAAACGCGCACAGCATACTCTCGACCAGGAACGACCATCCACCTGGAGGACTGCATCAGGCACTAGGATTTCACCCAGGACAGAGCGCCAATCCATATCTGGGCACACACACATTCACGCACACAAACAGACATTCATTTACATACACACTCATTCACCAGGACATTTTTTATTAGAGAAGCCAATTCACCTACTCTCCATGTTTTTTTGGACTGTGGGGGGGAAACCGGTGCCCCGGAGGAAACTCACGCATACACAGGGAGAACATGGAAACTCCACACAAATGGGACTTGAACCCAAGAGGCGAACGTGCTAATCACTAAGCCACTGTGTCACCCAAATGGCACCGGACTGGTGTTTTACTGCAGCACTGTGCCACAAAACCTCCCCTTTCTTTATTCCAAATGAGTTGTATGTTAAAAACAGAATATTAATTACAGAATCTATAGAATATTAAAACGTGAACTGATTTTTCTTTCACTATAAGTGTAAATTTCCCAGGTCTCTCACGAACATGAGTCTCAAAAGAGAAGAAGACTAGCACAGACATAATGAGTTTAATACTTCCAAGAGCCACATTTATACAGCTTCATATGAACAATATGAAACTGATATATAACGACTAAAATAGGTCTTCTCTTGTTTGTTTTTATTAAAGAAAAAGCGTAAATCCTTTGACCTGGTCATTTCCACCTCCTAAACCCCTCAAATTAAAATGAAGAAAATATCTTTACATATCTTTATGAATAAACTGTTCAATAAACTGACGTTCTTTACCATAATAGTGTGTGTACATTATTATGTTTTCATTAAGCATACAGGCCTATTAAAATACTGAGGGTATAAAAAAAAAAAACACAATTAAATTGTTAATCGCAATTACGTGTATGACAAATAATCCTCAGTCAAAATTTCATGATCGTGACAGCCCTAGTTCACAGCTGTAGCCAAAAAATATTTAAAATTTAGATGTTTCCTCAGCATTTGCTGATCTCCAGTCGGTTTGCACTGGATAATGGTTTAATGTGTTTACAAAACCCCAGTCTGTAAATGAGTAAAAAAACAAACTGTCTCGGTCTGTTATGCTAGGCTTTATCTTTGTCTGCTCATGGCATAGAAACGGCATCTGGAAGTGTTTAGACAACAGAGAAAACTCCAAACGTTGAAAAGTATGAACTGAAATGAGAATGTTGCTCTATTCCTGCTCCATAGGTGGGTAATATTGACTTATTTTTGCTGTTTCTCTTCACTTAAGATGGTAATGTCGCCAACTCGAGAGACGGCTATCTACATTACAGAGAGTGCTACAAAGCTAAAAAAACTCAAGTCACAAATGAGGTTTTGTGGTAATTCAAACAGTGAATAAAAACTTAGACGAATTACACTCCAGCCACCAACAAACAACAGCTGTAATTTTCCCCTCAAACATACCTTTCCACCTTAAAAGAACTGTGAACTGTTTCCCCACAATCGTAAACATTCCCTTGAAGGCCTGTCCTGAAGAATGTAGCGGGATGTGAGGGTGAATGATGGTTTGATTATGGGCTGGAGAAGCCTACTCACTGCATCTCACTACATCTTCGTCACAATGCCTCGACTTCAGGGGGCAATTGGAAAGCTGTCCATGTGCAGTGCAGAGCCTCGCAGCACTGGGTCTTGGAGCAGTGGAAGTGCATTTTTTGGAGTAATGGAGCTCCCTGTGTTATATTTCCAATGTGTTAAGCTATGTTCACATTACCAGGATGTGACTCAAGTCAGATTTTTTTTTTTTTTACATTTTTTTTTCCTTAATATGACAGATCTGCTTTTTTAGGATGGCTTTAACATGTCAAATCTCAAGTTTTCAATTCCAATTTAAGACACTTTCTTATGTGGTTCTATATCCAATACATATTTGATTTGGGCAGGGAAGTGCAGCAAAAAAAAAACCAGCTCAGTCCCAAATAGCAGCGTATTCCCTACATAGTGCACTACACAGATTGTAACTATAAAACTACTGTACTCAGACAGGGCACTAGCAACATGTGCACTGCACTTATACAAATTATTAATATTTTTTTTTTATTCAGGTATAAAGTGACATACAGCACATTAGGTGAGTTATTTTCTGACTTACACTATGCACTGCATAGGGAGAGATTCATTAGATCTCTTGGTGTAGCAGTAAATGCAGGCTGGGTTTTTTCATGTGGAGTGTATAAGCTGATTACTGTACTCCAGAGCAAAATGAGCTACTAATATCCCTGTCTTTCCAGTTTTAATACAGTGTCGTTGTGGTTTCTGTTGTTGGTTATGGAGGCGACTTGCATAAATATATCAAGGAGTGCATGTGTGCCATTTCATGGATGTATTTATCCAACGGTAAAGACAGCCAAATCAGGTCTGATCAGAAATCTAAATTAATTAGTAATTTTTTAAATGTAAATGAAGCCTTGGAGTGGTGTTTGTGAACCAGAAGTAATCATCCAATATCAGTACCTGACCTCACCAAGGCTTATTCTGCTAGCTTTCCTGGACAGCTTTCCAGAGTTACTTACAGAAGAAACTCTGAGTGAGCAGGTGTCCACCATATAGCACATCCATGAGCAACAGGCCTTAGAGAAGGTAGAAACTTCATTTTCAGCATGGTTTCCTCCACGCACGGCCTCGTTATTTCGAGCTGGAGAGGCTTGCACACATCAGGGACGCTTTAATGCAGGGCTACAGAGGAGGTTGTACTGTGGACGTCTCCTAATGGAGTCCCCGGAGGAACTTTTTATGAATGCGCTCTATTTTTTTTTTTTTTTTTTTTTGTGAATTCAAGGCAAAACTCGAGCAGCCAGCATGGCCCAACAGAAATGAAGGCACCTACGGAGTACAAAAGAAGCGTTGTCTGCGTGAACTCGCAGCGATGAATATGGATGCCTGAGAGTGAGCGCACTTTGAATGAAGTACCACAGTGAAAGTGGCATTTTCAGGAGAAAACTTTTGTGGCAGAACCTCAAAGAGAACAGGAGCGGAGCGAGGACGCTCAGACATGAAGCGCATTTCTGTTCGCTGAGAGACGGAAGGCTCGAACAAACAAAGGTGTCAAATTGTCTGAGAAGCACAAACAAAAAAATAAGTCTCCTGAGCTTTTCAACCTTTTCCTGGGTCTCTGCGGTATTCCTGAACTCTCCAGCCTCCGAATAAAACGCCACACTTTTAGAGGTGCAGAGGTAATTTTAGTCCTCTGAAAACATTTGGATGGTTCTTTAGGAAACGTTTTTGTAAATGAGATGTGTGAGTGTTCCACACCAGGGTCAAAGACTTGAGCTAGATCCATGCGTCCAATGTGAGAACGATTCAGAAGCCTTTAATTTAAGAATATGCATTTAAGAGTGAAAAAGAACAAACTGGTTTAAATCATTACTCAAATAATATGTGAGTGACTGGGTGAGTGTGTGACATTAATTTCCCATAAGTGTGAGTGAGTGACTGGATGAACATGTGAAATTTCTGACAGGTGTGAGTGAGTGGGTGAATGTGTGAAATTTTCCACAGGAGTGAGGGAGTGAGTGAAGTTTCTCACGAGTGTGAGTGGGTGAGTGAGTGAGAGGGTGAACATGGGAAATTTCCCACAGGTCTGAGTGAGAGGGTGAACATGGGAAATTCCCCACAGGTGTGAGTGAGTGAATGAGTGGGTGAACATGGGAAATTTCCCACAGGTATGAGTGAGTGAGTGAGTGAGTGGGTGAACATGTGACATTTCCCACAGGTGTGAGTGAGTGGGTGAACAAGGGAAATTTCCCACAGGTGTGAGTGAGTGAGTGGGTGAACAAGGGAAATTTCCCACAGGTGTGAGTGAGTGAACATGTGACATTTCCCACAGGTGTGAGTGAGTGAGTGGGTGAACAAGGGAAATTTCCCACAGGTGTGAGTGAGTGAACATGTGACATTTCCCACAGGTGTGAGTGAGTGGGTGAACAAGGGAAATTTCCCACAGGTGTGAGTGGGTGAACAAGGGAAATTTCCCACAGGTGTGAGTGAGTGAGAGGGTGAACAAGGGAAATTTCCCACAGGTGTGAGTGAGTGGGTGAACAAGGGAAATTTCCCACAGGTGTGAGTGGGTGAATCTGTCCACGTATGCTCTGTGCCGAGTGGGTTTCTACCTTGTGCCCAGTGGTTACAGAATGAATGAATGAATAAACGAATGATATGGCTTGTAATACACGAAAAGCATAGCATTAAACTAGTGCTATATAAGTTATAAAAATCACTTGTATTATTTATTTATTTATTTATTAAATACATTTTTTGGGGTTGTTGTAATTGTCTTTATTCATCCAAAGGAATTCTGGGCGTCTGAGAATGGGTCAGGAGTCTCAAGGCACATGATAAAGCATTCAGTAATTGGTTTGAGGCCTTATTTACATATTGCAGAACACCAGGACTCTACTCTTATCTCACTATGAATATAAGAACATGTAGTCATGACATAAGAGATGCAATTTCATTACATGTGTGTAACACATAATTAGATTGTAGCCTTAGGGGACATGTGCAGATATAGTTAACTGCTGTGTTATGAAGCCAGTTTCAAAGCATATGCACATGGACTTCTCAGAGACTATTCTTTTTAAATGAACAAACCTGTAACAACACTGCTGATGGGATTATTTTCGCTCTAAGTGTTGTGCATTAAATGTGTGAAGCAATGACGGCTACTGTCACAACAAACCCATAAGCATTACCATACGAATCTTTTAAAGATTTACTTATTCTGATTCTGGGCCTGTATATATATATAAAAAAAGCTGCTCTGGGCTTGTTGAATAGTGTTGTGCAGTATAGCAGTAATGCTGTGTACTACTGTATTTAAAACCGTGGATGGTATCTCAAAATGAAGGCAGTATTTATGCTGTTATTTGTCTTTAAGTACAAGGCCAAAAGTTCTTTCATGTGCATTTGAGAGAGCCACAGGGAGGGGGCGCTGTGAGAGCTCACTGACTGCTGATGTCACACTCTGAAAATGGGAGGGGAAACACACAAGCCCAATAGCCCACTGCAGTTTTGAGTGGGCATGGAAATGTGAAAATATTTTAGGACGGTATGCCGCTATGAAAATTGACTATAATTTATAAGTCTTACTGTACAAAAAAAATCTGTTTTTTATTGTGCTGCATGTTACGTAATTGTGTTCCAAATATTTGAGGTTTTACTTGTTATACACTCAACCACATGGTATTTTTTTGTAAAAATGCCATCATTTTTATATTATTTTTTCTATCACATGATAGCAAAATGACCACATGACCTATCACATGACCAGTAACAATCTTGTAACATGTTGAATTCTGAAATTTCAATATTTTACATATTGAAATTCATATCGTTGTTATTCAAAAAAATTTATATTGTGATATTCCCAACACAAATAACCTGCAACCCCACCCCCCCATTCCCTATAATTTTCCTTATAATAATGCACTATATAGTGAGTAATGTAGGGAATAATGAATAGGGGGCCATTTCTAACACATCTATGTTTTATAGTAACTCCTCTTATGATTCCAATATCCAATTACTTTTTCATGCTGTACGCATATCCTCCCACTACAGTCCAGGTCGTAGTTTTCTCTTCATTTCTTTGACCTCCTGATAACGAAGCACAAGCAGAATACCGTCTCTCCTCTCGTCTTCTAGTAAACATCACGTTAAGATCTGGAGTTTATCGGCTTCGATGAAGGTGCTCTCTGAGCCAGGTGAATTTGGGAGCTGAGAAAGAGAGGAGAAAAGTCATTTCAGCCTTGGATAGCGATGTGCCTGTCTTCTTTTCAGTTGATTACATTTCCATTTACAGGCAGACAATTACTCGGCAAGCTTGAATATGACATGGAAACAAATTGTTTATTCAACTGAGTGTCAGCTGAACGTGCTTAACGGGCCACTCCAGTATTGTAGTACGTCAACCGAAAATCTCATTTACCTTTTCTCTTTGTTATTTCTCTGAATTGTTGCCTGAAATGATGATGGAGAAGAATAAGGAACATTTTCAATGTGTTTTTACAAATCCAACCAGATTTTGTTTGCCCCTCTCAGCCTTGCGTGGGAGGATACTTGGGTCTGTGCTTATAGTTTCTTTTATGGGAAGTGTTTAATAGGCTAATAAATCCACAAGATGCATTTCTGTTATGTTGTTCTGCTTTTTCCACAGCTGTCCCCAAGTGCACGTATCGTACACGTTGTTAATGGAACTATGAATAGAATCAAGCGTACAGGAGTGGTTCACCACTGCCCGTATTTATTAGGTGACTCCTCAGAGAGGTCAGAGTTCTGAATAATAATCTGCACTCGATTGGTTTTACAAGAGTCTTTTAAAGTGCCTCTGTTTTATCTCACAGTGGTTTAGCCGTTTCCTGCAGTTACATATTTACAGCAGTGCTGATGTTTACATATCCATCATCTGTTTTATGATGCTATAAGATGCTGACAAGCAAGAAAGTTGGTAGTTCCTATACAGAGCTTTATCAAGCATTACTGCTTGTTGTTGTTGTGCACATGGCACTAATGTCCATGTGATTCAGGAATGTACTACAGTACACACAAAGCCTACAACTCCACACTGTTTCTGCTGTGCATCTTGTAGAGCTGTAGTATACATCCATCCCCTTTGACATCCTTTTAGTTGGATCTCTATCTGCTCTGTTGGGTAATACACACTTAGTTTTAGGGCCGTCCCGAACATTTCAAGGTGAATATTTCTGGAATATTCTGGAAATATTAGAATTTTCTCGGAGTGGGGTGTTCTATATTGTTGTCATAAACAAAATCCACTTCAGACCCCTGCTGTAATATGCCTCTCTCCAGGCTGGGCTCACAGTGCAGCTTCACTCGCTATCCTGCTAACTAGCTCGTTAACTAAAGGCACAGAGTATACACAGTTTAACACGTTTGTGTGGAGGTGCTCTAATTTCAGGAACAAATCTGACAAAATGAATTGTGGCATCGCCTCACTTTGTTGTATGTAGACTGTGCTATATGACTGGGTTTAGGCTTCATTTGCAAAAAGACTTTTATGTTGATGAGCCTGATCATGGGTGGAGTAGGGAAAGCACAGTTTATACAGCTAGAACATCAATGTGGGTTCCGTGGAGTGATAACCACAATTACCCAAAAACTGAATATCCAAATCTCTAAATTAGAAACGGAATACCTACCCAATGAACAAATATCTGAATATCCAAATACCAGGGGCCAGCTATTGTTCAGAAAATCAGCTCTAAGTGCCTATTTAAAATTAAGGCTGCACTGCGGCTCCCAGCATGGCTCCGCTCTCTGAGTCGTTCGCTAACTCATGCGCTACACGGTGCCACTAAGGGCACAGAGGTTACACGAATAATCCAGAGCTTCGAGGTGTAAAGCTGACAGAATTAATTGTATCTTTGCCATGCTTCATTGTAAGTAGTTTGCTGTACAGTGTTGGGCTGTTTTAGGCTTTGTTCAAGACTTTTATGTTGAAAAGGCTGAATAAATGTGGAGTGGAGGGTTGCCTTTATTGCCACATTTATCAAAAAAAAATAAAAAACAATTCAAATCTCAAAATTAGAAACTGAATTCAGAATATTCAGGGCAAGCCCTACTTGGTTTATTTTTCTGCAGTTCATATTATAATTTCTTCTTGTATTGTGAGTAGTCTGCGTAGTTGTTTTGTTTCTTCAGTGTGTCGTGTGTCATTGGCTTGTGTGTTGGACGAAGAATTTACTCACCCAGTAGAGCATAGGGCACTATTTGGAACAGAGTGTAGATTAAACACGGCAGCAGGATTGAAACAAATGCGAAGCCATCACTTTTCTCGCCTCTTTTACCACATCTTGTAGCAAGATTTTTTTCTGGAGTTGTCCGTGCTTTTCTGTTGTACCACATTTTTATTCATTCTGTGACATCAAACTAATGTCTGAGGAAATCTCTCACAATGAATTTGCTACTGTCTGCAGTCTCTGTAGTGTGGAGAAGAGGAGATAATATTTCTGGGCTTAAGCGGTTCTGCTTGATCCATGTTCGTCAGACTGTGGACCAATCACAGTGTATTTGCATTACTGAGGAGGTGTGTGACAGTCTAAGACATAGGGTACGTGTTGACTACATCAGAGGCCTTAACCCTAACATTATAACATGTCTTTACATCATGGGGACCAGTCTGATGTCCTCACAAGATAAACAAGTCCTGGTAAGTCCCACAATGTGATATATTCCTGACACACACACACACACACAAATTATAAAATCATATATAAACAATGTGGAGATCATTTGTTGCCCTCTGCTGCAGTTTATAGTGGTTTTATTTGACAGGATTATTTTAAAAATCATTTTTTTTGTTTGTTGGTTTGTTTGTTTTTAAGTTACGATGTGTGTCCTGATGATTCATACATTTAGTGTTGGTTCACTGACAGTTCTTAAATAAAAAGAGGCACTGTTTTTGCAAATGCCAAGGCTTTGTTTGTTGGCCACAGCTGTTTCTGCCTCTCTTGATCTATACAGGGTGGTCCATAGCCGCTTTTAGTGTGTGACATAGTAAACCAGTCAAGTAAAAGCTGAGAACACACACCGATCGTGTAGGGACCGTCAAATCAACATATGGCACAAAGAAAATTCTTCCTCTATGTAAAGCATTTGATGAAATAAAGTGATTCTTGGAACTGTTAACATCTGTCAGAAGAGTGATTTAATCACATAATCTCCTTACACTACACTTCCTAATCCATCCTTTCTTCTGTACTGAATGGTCTATGTGTAATGTTGAGTTTGGAGCCGGTTTAATTCCGGGCAGAAATCTCGTTCGGCTCCAGAGAACAACAGGGTATGAATTATAAATAAAGGCAGGGATAGAGAGAGCGCTGTTGTCTACATGCAGATCAATCCCATGTGCCCCAAACATAACTGCTTGTCACTTTGCATAATGTATAAGATCCCGGGGAAGACGAGCTGCACTGTGATAATGTAATAAGGGAGACAGTCACCTGAGGCCTGCTGCAGTCGCGTGAAATCAAGCAACAGGAACGCAGTCTCATCAGGCCTGACTTAACGCCGTGATTGCATTCCATTTTCACAGGTACCCGACTAATTTTAGATCTTGGAAAGTGAAACCTCAAAATTTGCATCAGAGGAAGCTTTACTTCCTCTGATCTGACTCATATCAAACATTCACGCATTCTTCATCTGGGACCCTCTTAAAGTTATTCATGCTTATAACACTTCCAAAATGCTCCTTCTCTAATAACAATTTCCAAGGAATTTGTCCACTCTGCAGCATCTCTACCAACAGAACCCTGGTTCTTGAACTGGTTCTGATGAAGATTCTTGGAAACTTGGTGCTCTCCAGTGAGACCCCCCCCCCATATTTACCAGTTTAGTGAGTGAAAAAAAATATACGTCATTAATGCGGTGTGCACCGGGAAGTGCTCAGTTCCAGCATTGCTGTGGATGAATTCAGCACCAGAGCCAGAGAGAAATGCATAGAGTCATGTTTTATCCACTGCTCGGATACATGTGTGTAAATGAAGAGTTCTTAGTCACCCTGCTGAGATTATTAACGGTGTGAACAGCGAAAAAAAATTACACAACATGCCTTGAGTTGCTGCATTTTCCTGAACACCACAAAGGAAAATATACCACTGAAAATGACACCCTCCAGCTCCATTGTGGTAACACTTTATTTGAGGCTCTGTGCTCTTTCTGGAGCTTCTTTAGCTTGACACGCCCACAAACACTGTCATAGTCCCGAAACCAGAAAAAGAGGTCCTGGAGGAATGGGTTAGAATCCCACGTCTGACACCAACTTGGGAAGCTGTGGTCTTGGGGTCAGCTGGAAACAGGGGCAGAGTGAGTAAGTAAAGTATCCTGTCTCCTCCCTCAACATTAGGAGCTGAAGTGCACCTAAACTCCAACAGCTCCATGGCTGCCTGCTGGTACTGGTGGACGTCTTTGTTCACTGGCTCGTGTGTGTGTGTTCACTGCTACAGAAGGGGTTTAGTAAACAGTTCTATTACCCTGCTGTGCCATAATAATACATATTCAGTTGCAGATCATTAGGTCACTGGTACACTTTAACTAAATACACCAATACACATGGCTCAAAATCCAATATTTTTTATAATACATAAAATATGTAGAATTTTAACTCATAAAATGGCAAGATGTGCTCATGTCCCCAACAGTGGGTTTTACCACGCATGGCTTTACCTCATTCTTGTCATTTAAAGGGACATAAACAGATACCATTTTGAGCTTTGCACACTTTCCCCTTCATGTTTCAGCCAATGACCTGTCTCCTCCTCCTTTATAACATCTCTAATGATCAAAACCATTGGACCACTTTCCAAATGTTCTCCAGCTAGCCATGGCCACGGCCTCATGCTGGGCTCTCTGGGAACTGTTTGAATGTGATTTATAAGCTGACCTTGTTGCCTGGATACAGCTGGGTGGGTGAGAGGAGTAAACACAGCAAGGGTCAGTGCACACTGGACCTCCACCACATGGCGCCGCCATCGTAACCACTGCAGTTGGGGCTGACAGATATGGTCCCACATTTATATAATGGTACTTAGCATGGTTTGAGGGGGGAAATAATAATAGAAAGCTGACAAACAAATAAATATGTAGCTATTTGCTTATTAGCAACAGTTTCCACTAATTGTAGTATTATTTTTCCATTACAGACTGCAGTCCACCTGTTTCACTGAATACTTTATGTGTTCTTAAATGGTCAGGATCCCACAGAGCTACGCTGTGGTGGTGGATCTTTCTCAGCGCTGCAGTGACACTGACGTGGTGGTGGTGTGGATCAGACACAGCAGTGACTGCTGGAGCTCTTAAACCCTGTGTCCACTCACTGTCCACTCTGTGAGACACTCCTCCCTCATTGGTCCACCTTGTAGATGTAAAGTCAGAGACAGTAGTTCATCTGTCGCTGCACAGTGTGTGTCGGTCGTCCTCTAGTCCTTCATCAGTGACACAGGACGCTGTCGGCTGGATGTTTTTGGTCGGTGGACTGTTCTCAGTCCAGACACTGAGGGGTTTAAAAACTCCAGCAGCACTGCTGTGTCTGATCCACTCTACACCAGCACAACACACACTAACACCACCAACACCACGTCAGTGTCACTGCAGCACTGAGAATGATCCACCACCACATCACACCTGCTTTGTGTGGATCCTAAGGGTGAATGCGGGCAAACAGGTATGCAGAGCAACAGAGATGGTGCATGGTGAGTGGAGGTGATAAACCAGGCAGTGTTCATAAGATTTTTTTTTTTTTTGTGTCACTATTTGTGTTATCAGACACCCTCCCACTGCTAACTGCAGAAGAAGGGGTTTGAACAGACGTGTAACTTTGAATCAAACAGTAGGTAATTAGCAGCATCTTTAGATTCAGATCCAAGTCTGATTCCTTGTCACATTGCCCCGGAGAGAGGCCGTGTCTTTGGGCAGCTGGGTGAGCTTTGGAAAATCAGGATCAGAGCGGAATCCCTGAGTGTTGAATTAATGTTTACAGTGTTAATTTCTGCTCAGCTGGACATAATCAGGCCCTGTAGGTGCTCGCTGTGTGAACAGTACTCTGACTTCACTCTGGCCTGTGTTGGCTTTAATTGCCGTGGATCGGTCAGGTGAAGCCGATCTGAGCTCGAGTGACTTTGCTGATCCTGGCACTGCCTTCAAACGAAGATGACAGCTGGGTGTTTTTCCCCGACTTGACCACATATCATTTCGGATCAGTGACAAACTGAAGAGCTGAGCAACACTGTCACAATACTGCACCCACTGTAAAATAGCAGAAGGCCTGGCAGCGGACAGATTTAGAAACCACGTCCTCGCCAATAACCGTCTGTCGCCGGACAGGTCTCTACGAGGCTTTGAAAGGACAGGGTCTTGTCCAGTCAGAGATAAGTCCTAGGAGACGGAGTGCTAAAGCCTGTTCTCTGGACAGCTGAACACACGGCAGCAGATTCTCAGCCGTGGCCAGGCTGAGCCCGCCATCGTCCTCTATCTACCCCAGACTAGCCGCATGTGCTGGATTATATTAGAAGGCCTGGCCTCGCATCAGACACATTCAGCTCAGTTCAGCACCAGGATCCACCAAAGCTTTGCCATCCTCCCTCCCACTCTACTGCTTATCTTAATATGGACAGATGAAGCCACAAATGTGTTTGCTGATTTAAAAGCCATTACAGCGATGAAGGTCCCCACATTGGCAGTCTTTTTCTCCCCATTTACGCGAGTGGTTTGTTTGCTAACAAGCCTGGATGTCTGGCAGATTAATTTTATTGTTTATCAAAATGTGAGAGTTGGCGAGGCGACTGTTGGATTAGCCACAGCTCCAGCCCTTCCACCAAATAGGTTTTGATTCTTTAAATATGATTCACAGTTATATTTCCACACTAAACAGAATGGCGGGACAATATATCATTTGGTAATAAATCACAACATCAGCTTTAAATTTCGACATCTATTGTGCTGGTGCGAGTGGATCAGACACAGCAGTGTTGCTGGAGTTTTTAAACCCTGTGTCCACTCACTGTCCACTCTGTGAGACACTCCTCCCTCGTTGGTCCACCTTGTAGATGTAAAGTCAGAGACAGTAGCTCATCTGTCGCTGCACAGTGTGTGTCGGTCATCCTCTAGTCCTTCATCAGTGACACAGGACGCTGTCGGCTGGATGTTTTTGGTCGATGGACTGTTCTCAGTCCATACACTGAGGGGTTTAAAAACTCCAGCAGCGCTGCTGTGTCTGATCCACTCTACACCAGCACAACACACACTAACACACCGCCATCATGTCAGTGTTACTGCAGCGCTGAGAATGATCCACCACCACATCACACCTGCTCTGTGGGGGTCCTCTAGGGGTTCATTACAGGGTGAATGAGGGTTTGAAAGTATGCAGAGCAACAGAAGGACTGCTGTCTGTATTTGGAGAACTAGAGAGTGCTGTGGTATGGTCAGTGGGTGTAGAAACACGGATATAATTTCACAAAAAACCCACAGTTATTTTTTTTTATTTTGAAGAAAGTATTCTGGACGTCTTCCTGAGGTTCCTGTCAGTCACTGTGACAATGTTTCTCTGAACGGCAGCCAAATTCCATGAAGGATATGAAATATAATTTTGGCTTTATTACAATTATAATAATTCATTATCTCACAATAGGCCCGAGCAGTTGTCTTGTGAACGCAACAAAGGAACCAAATTAAAGAGCTGTCTTTCCGAATGGTGATAAATCCAGTGAATGGCGGCTTATCAGCGGCTGGTTTCAGTGTTTCAGAAACAGTCGGCTGCAGCTCTTCCGTGGAGCTTAGCGCTTAATAATCACGCCTTATTCCTCGGAATGTGCTCATATCTCTCTTCTCCTGCTCAACCTCATGCTCAGCTTGTTGTACACAGACGCCTCCAAACTGCGTCTGAGCTAAGCTTGGGGATTCGGCGGGTTATTTGCAGACTCACTTTGAGGCGGTTATGGCATTAGGGTGAATATGTTTCACGCGCGAAATGGATGAAAAGTCGCAGGTACAAGGAAAGGTTCTAGACACCTTTAGATGCCAAGTGTTCTGAAATGAAGGGGATTCGTCGGGAGCTTGTTGTTATTTGAGCTTGCTGCAGCTGTGACTTGTAGGTTTTTGAGTATGTTCTACACTAGATGCTGGAACATTGCTGTGAGGATTTAAAAGCATGCAGCCTTACAAGTGCTAGTGAGGTTAGGGACATATGTTGAGTTCTGGATCAGAAACTCCATTCCAAGTTAGCAAATGGCTACATGACATCTCTGTGAGTGTGTGAATCTATCCACAAGTGTAAGTGTTTGAGTGACTGGGTGAGTGTGTGACACTGTCCACAGATGTGAGTGACTGGGTGAGTGTGTGACACTGTCCACAGATGTGAGTGACTGGGTGAGTGCGTGAAACTGTCCACAGGTGTGAGTGTGTGAGTGACTGGGTGAGTGTGTGAAACTGTCCACAGGTGTGAGTGTGTGAGTAACTGGGTGAGTGCGTGAAACTGTCCACAGGTGTGAGTGTGTGAGTGACTGGGTGAGTGTGTGACACTGTCCACAGATGTGAGTGCGTGAGTGACTGGGTGAGTGTGTGACACTGTCCACAGATGCGAGTGTGTGAGTGACTGGGTGAGTGTGTGACACTGTCCACAGATGTGAGTGTGTGAGTGACTGGGTGAGTGTGTGACACTGTCCACAGATGCGAGTGTGTGAGTGACTGGGTGAGTGTGTGACACTGTCCACAGATGTGAGTGTGTGAGTGACTGGGTGAGTGTGTGACACTGTCCACAGGTGTGAGTAACTGGGTGAGTGCGTGAAACTTTCCACAGGTGTGAGTGCGTGAGTGACTGGGTGAGTGTGTGAAACTGTCCACAGGTGTGACTGGGTGAGTGTGTGACACTGTCCACAGGTGTGAGTGAGTGAAACTGTCCACAGGTCTGAGTGACTGGGTGAGTGTGTGAAACTGTCCATAGATGTGTGTGTGAGTGACTGGGTGAGTGTTTATGGTGTGTTCATAGCTTGTAATTGATGATTACAGATGGGCAACAGCCAGGGATTTGTTTTGGTCTTGTCCGTTTCCCTTAGCCACGCCCACACCTGTAAACTGGACATGTGACCTAGTTTCCAGGTGTTCCCAGCTGCTTCTGTCCCTTGTGCCCTGTCTGTATAGTCTACTGTCACGGTTCATTGTTGTCATAACCCTTGTGTATTAAATGGTGGTGGGGGTGGTGTGTTAGTGGCTCTCGACTCGGCCGAGGTGTCTAAGGGTGCCGACAAGCTTCAAATCCCTCCAGTACCCTGGTAGAAGGAAGATACTGGGGAGCCCACCACACGCCCTTAGCTCTCACACGTTACAGAAATGGACCCAGTAAAACCTGAAACTGGATGAATCAGTAAAAAAAGATGAAGGAATAAGGGGTTGGTGCTTCGTTCACTAAGAATAATAAACAAAAATTGTGTTTTTTTTATTTCTTTTATTTTGCAGTTTGTGCAGACGACTGCTATGCACACAGAACATACTGTAATAATACACCAAAGCTCTTCCCAACCTAGTTACACCAAGTACAGTTTCAACACAGGCCTCAGACACAGTACATAATAAATTCTGTCTTCTCATACATTCTCCCTCTGGTTCGTATTTGAACGTTAATAATTCAGATTTAGAATGCAAATGTCATCTTTAATTACAGTCTCTATATTTATTTAACATCTTCCATATTTGCGCTCTACTACAGAGCTCTCTAAAGCATGGAGGAACACAAAAGGCAAACTCAAGCAAAGAGAAAGTGTGTAAGAAAACACAGCGCAGATGAGATTAAACACGACAGAAAGAAGTGGGGCGATGGAGGCGTGTGTTCTTAAACTTTTCACAGTGGAATGTAATGAAAAATTCAAACAGATAAGAGCGTCAAAATAGAGGGGGATGATCAATTGGATTACAGTCCCAGACATAAAGAGTGAAACTGAATGAAATATACATTTACAAAGCTGTTCTTAAAGCAAAGCTCCTTTTGAGAAGTGCTACATGAAGATGTGGATCAGTCTGTTAACAGATGTGAGGAAAATATTAAACGTGGCATATTCTCCCTCTTTTCCACAAGTGAATACAGCTCTGGGGCTTAATGGAATGTCTGTGACCTGCTTTATTCATAATACCATAAAGACCAAACCCCACAGCAGTGTTCTCCCCCTGTGTAAACAGCCCTGTTCAGAACGCCCGCTTTCAGCACCTGTTCCTTTAAATGATAATGAGCCGCTCACTGTTCACCCCGACCCCGAGCGCACAGCAGTGAGGAGCAGAAGCTCTGGTTTTTAGCCGTTTTCACTCGGTTCTCTTTCTTCTCCGTTCTCATTTTCTTAATTTTTTTTATCCAGCGCTGTGATTGGACAGACTCAGACGAGGGGGTGGGGCAATTCTAAACTCTCTGCACTTGACGTCAGAAGCAGAGCCGAATCGTTTTATCACATACTTTCTGATTTAGGCAGCACACCAGTGTGAGGAGCTGGTGGGCTCCATGTCCCAAAATGAATGTGCACGTCTTCTAAATGAGTGATTCTTCTTTAGCTCTTTCAAAACAAAAGCAAAAACAATAGACAGCTTGGAAACATGAAGCTGCTGCTACATTCAGCGCCTTTTACAGTGAGAGAAGAATGAAATCATTTTGCACCTCAAGAATACTTACGGACATAATTACTTACATGTAATATTTTCATCCACAGCTTGAGCAAATGCTCCGGCAGTGCTCAACATCTGCGTCAGACAGTTGGACATGATTATGTTTCATCTGTTTTCATAATGCTGCAGTATCCACCCTGTTAAAGAGAATCCTGCAAAATTCATAACGGCGTGCCTTTAATTGCTTACACATTACTGTAATTGAGAGAACAACAAATTTGCAGCACTTACATTATAACACTGTAGCGTCAGCATGGCGTTAGCTCAGTGGTGTGTGATACTTAAACACATTGTTTATCTGCAGACATTATCAAACTTTACACAGCTTCATATTTAATCTTAACGGCATGGAAGTAGACTTAACGATTAAATCATTCATTCACTCTTCGTGAGCACTTAATTGTGTTCAGCATCGTAGGAGGAATGGATCTTACCTGGACACACGAGAGGGAGAGGGACACACCCTGGACAAGGCATTGCCCACTCTCACTTCTGGACAGATTCACACACTCACCCGGTCACTCTCATCTCTGAGCAGATTCACACACTCACCCTGTCACTCTCACCTCTGAACAGATTCACACACTCAACCTGTCACTCTCACCTCTGGACAAATTCACACACTCACCCTGTCACTCTCACCTCTGGACAGATTCACACCCTCACCTCTGAACAGATACACACACACACTCACTCGATCACTCTCACCTCTGGACAGATTCACACACTCACTCTTTCACTCTCACCTCTGAGCAGATTCACACACTCACCCTGTCACTCTCACCTCTGAGCAGATTCACACACTCACCCTGTCACTCTCACCTCTGAACAGATTCACACACTCACCCTGTCACTCTCACCTCTGGACAGATTCACACACTCACCCTGTCACTCTCACCTCTGAGCAGATTCACACACTCACCCTGTCACTCTCACCTCTGAACAGATTCACACACTCAACCTGTCACTCTCACCTCTGGACAAATTCACACACTCACCCGGTTACTCTCACCTCTGGACAGATTCACACACTCACTCTGTCACTCTCACCTCTGGACAGATTCACACACTCACCCGGTCACTCTCACCTCTGAGCAGATTCACACACTCACCCTGTCACTCTCATCTCTGAACAGATTCACACACTCACCCTGTCACTCTCACCTCTGGACAGATTCACACACTCACTCTGTCACTCTCACCTCTGGACAGATTCACACACTCACCCTGTCACTCTCACCTCTGGACACATTCACACACTCACCCTGTCACTCTCACCTCTGGACACATTCACACACTCACCCTGTCACTCTCACCTATGGACAGATTCACACACTCACCAAGTCACTCTCACCTCTGGACAGATTCACACACTCACCAAGTCACTCTCACCTCTGGACAGATTCACACACTCACCAAGTCACTCTCACCTCTGGACAGATTCACACACTCACCCTGTCACTCTCACCTATGGACAGATTCACACATTCACCCTGTCACTCTCACCTATGGACAGATTCACACACTCACCCGGTTACTCTCACCTCTGAACAGATTCACACACTCATTCATGTTAACATTAGGCTTTTGTAGTTATGCAATTTGTTATGTTTATGGATAGAGTTAGACTTGGGGTTAAGTTTAATGTTAGGGTTAAAGTAAGTGTCAGGCTCGTAGTATTTGTGTCTTCTGAAACCATGGAAGCAAGACGTGTGTGTGTGTGCGCGCATGTACTTTCTGTACAAGGGAGTCTCTGTGGTCAGAACTGCATCTCCTCAGGCCCTGAATAAACACTCATGCTGATTTGAGAGCAGCCAGGTTTCTCTCCTGTAAAATAATGATGCAAGTGTAAGTAAGAATTTATAACATATTTTAAAAATGTCCTGAAAATTGACAATTATTAAACACGCACACCACACACACACACACAAACACAAATCAGGAGAACTTTGTAGTTCTAAAATTACAGAATGTACTTTGTTTGCACCCTTTTATCCTGTGGGTATGATGTGGTGGTGGTGGTGGATTATTCTCAGCGCTGCAGTGACACTGATGTGGTGGTGGTGTGTTAGTGTGTGTTGTGCTGGTGCGAGTGGGTCAGACACAGCAGTGCTGCTGGAGTTTTTAAACCCTGTGTCCACTCACTCTATGAGACACTCCTCCATCATCGGTCCAACGTTGTAAAAGGAAATGCACGTTCATCCAAACTGTAAATATGTCCATACACTACCACACTCTGGATTCCTTTTAACGATTTCCTCAAGAGAAAGTCGTCCAATGGCTGTGTAGCTCCAGTCGTAAACACTGGGGTAATTAATTACAGCCTGTCTGCACCAAGCCTGTGATTTCCAGACCTTCGCTACGTCTGCAGTGAAATGCTTGTCAGTGCTGTACATTTTTTGACACATGGATTTCACTTCTTTGCAGCCAGTGTTTAATATGTGGATGTGTTTTGATCTGACGCCTGATGTTTTGATGTGAAAGTGTAAAGCCTGGAGCTCGCTGTGTTTAGTGCTAGGTTTGACACTAACAAGCCAAATGTAGTGGAACAATTCAAGAGCTCTGGAAAACAAAGATGTCTAAGAATTGTTTGACGCAAGAAAGAGCCACTTTGATTCACTAAAGAAGCATTTTTATGAGATGGTGAGTGTTAAAATGTTTTTCATGTAGTGCTTTTCCAGGCGAAGGGAACTTTAAGGAATTTAATGTATTACAGAACATCCCAAACGTTATTGTGAAATCAAATCATTCAGAGTGGATTCGTGTAACGCTGTCCCAGTTTTACTCAGCGGTGATGAGGGGAACTGGTTTATATAGGCGTAGTGTACGCAGGGACGTGAAGGACATGTCCCCACCAATTTAAGAAAATGTGAAACACTTTTTAGAGGCATGGCATTTCCCAGCACACGCAGGATGTTTGTTTACTGTTTTGGTTTCTGCAAGACTGTGTTTTGGTTACGTTATGACTCTCGACAATGGGTGCACTTCCCAAAGCATAGTTTAAGAACTACCATAGTTACTGGGGCACTGCTGGTTGTGTGGATGATATGGCCCTAAAATAATATCACAATGATTCAGGTTATTTCTGCGATAACTTTATGATTACAATTATGACAATATTCAGAAGAAATATTTTATTATTAATAATATATCTATATATAAACCAATCTTTCACCAGTCTTGCTATGTGTATTGGTGCATTGTCGTCCTGATACATGGCACCACCTGCAGGATACAATATTTGAACCATTGGATGCACATGGTCCTCCAGAATTATTCGGTAGTCCTTGGCAGTGACGCGCCCATCTAGCACAAGTGTTGGACCAAGGGAGTGCCATGATATGGCAGCCCAAATCATCACTGATCCACCCCCATGCTTCACTCTGGGCATGCAACAGTCTGTGTGGTACGCTTCTTTGGGGCTTCTCCACACTGTAACTCTCCCGGATGTGGGGAAAACTGTAAAGGTGGACTCATCAGAGAACAATACATGTTTCACATTGTCCACATTCCAAGATCTGCACTCCTTGCACCATTGAAACCGACGTTTGGCATTGGCATGAGTGACCAAAGGTTTGGCTATAGCAGCCCGGCCGTGTATATTGACCCTGTGGAGCTCCTGACGGACAGTTCTGGTGGAAACAAGAGTGTTGAGGTGCACATTTAATTCTGCCGTTATTTGGGCAGCCGTGGTTTTATGTTTTTTGGATACAATCCGGGGTAGCACCCGAACATCCCTTTCAGACGGCTTCCTCTTGCGTCCACAGTTAATCCTGTTGGATGTGCTTCGTTCTTCTTGATGGTATGCTGACATTACCCTGTATACCGTGGCTCTTGATACGTCACAAAGACTTGCTGTCTTGGTCACAGATGCACCAGCAAGACGTGCACCAACAATTTGTCCTCTTTTGAACTCTGGTATGTCACCCATAATGTTGTGAGCATTGCAATATTTTGAGCAAAACTGTGCTCTTACCCTCTGCTAATTGAACCTTCACACTCGGCTCTTACTGGTGCAATGTGAAATTAATGAAGATTGGCCACCAGGCTGCTCCAATTTAGCCATGAAACCTCCCACACTAAAATGACAGGTGTTTTATTGACCAACCCCTATATATATATATATGTTTTATTATTATTAATATTATCATTATTATTATTATTATTATTATTATTTTTACTTCTGATAGTTTGAATCCTGTTTTTTGGAACAAACTCCTCCCCCTCAGAGACACTTCGCCTAAAAACTCACTTAATGAATGTACCCCAAATGATGCTTGGCTGCATGACTTCATTAAGTAAACAAGTCAGAATATCACTATTATCATGATATGGATTTGTATGTCATTTTAAAGATCATATTGCTATTTTTGCCTATGACACAATATGGCGTATCTGTAGTGAACAACTAATAAAATGTTGTATTTGTGTTGTACACATGAAGATGCCTGGTTCCTTCCTGCTGATAATGCTCCACACGGCACACACCGCTGGGGACCAGTTTGAAGAACATGCCAAAGAATTGGAGGTGTTTGGGTCGAGCTGGAACCAGAGACATAAAGGGTGCCAGAGGTTTTGGAAGGTGGACATAATGTTTTGGCTGATCAGTGTATGACTGTTACTATTGTCATTTACATTAAGGCCAACTTTAGTTGGGGTCAGACAACCACCCACAGTTTACTGTGTTGTGTGGCATGTAAATAAAACTGGTTGTCTACAGGTGTGTGTGTGTGTGTGTGTGTGTGTGTGTTCCTGCCCTGCGCTCAATGGTTCTGTATGGCTCCAGACAAACTGTGGCCCTGAACGGGATGAAGCCACCTCTTTCGGACTGCTTTCTCTAATACAGCTATATGATTAAGATGATTATTTTATTACTTTAAATCTGAATCCTGTGTTATTGCACACATATATATGTATATATATATATATATATATATATATATATATATATATATATATATATATATATATATATATATATATATATATTGCCTTATGTGGTGATTATGTTGACTATATGCTTGTCTGAAATATTGTACAGCATTGTAGTTTGCCCCGAATGGAATTTTTAATTAAAGGTGCTAATAATAATATTAATAAAATAATAATGCAAGAGTCAGTATTTTAATCCTATTGTAAGGCACTACATGAGAGAGAGAGAGAGAGAGAGAGAGAGAGAGAGAGAGAGAGAGAGAGAGAGAGAGAGAGAGAGAGAGAGAGAGAGAGAGAGAGAGTGTCCTGCTTCACAAGAATCCTGATCTTAATGAGTGTCCACTCAAGTGTGTTTGGCATGCTCGTGGTTTCTCTCTCTCTCTCTCTCACACCAGTGCTGAAAGGATGCAATCACCCGTCTAGACTGAGGGCATTGGGTCCGTCCCCCTTAACCTGCTCTGGCCCTATTTATAGAAACCTATAGAGCACTGGAGACTGATTGAGGGAATTGAGGAGCCACAGAAGCAAAGCTCTCACAGCTGTTAGTAACTCGCATGGTAAGAGTGGTCAACCAGCGGCAACTGGGTCAAGGAGGAGAAAGCTGTGTGTGTACACGTTTTGAAAATGGAGCATCACACACTTAATGTCCGTCTTTCAAGGAATAACTCGTGGGTGCGTCGACTGCACAATGAGGAGGGGAATGAGCTCTAAGAATCTCACCAACTCTTCCATAGAGCTAAGCTGGACTGGACCTTGTAGTGTTGACATCTGGAGCACTTTGTAGTACAATTACAGGCTGTAGTCCATCTGTTGCTCTGCATATTTGTTAGCCATCATTCGCCTTCTTCAATTACGCTCAGGACCCCCACAGAGCAGGTGTGATTTGGGTGGTTTGTTAGTGTGTGTTGAGATGGTACGAGTGGATCAGACACAGCAGTGCTGCTGGAGTGTTTAAACCCTGTGTCCACTCACTGTCCACTCTGTGAGACACTCCTCCCTCGTTGGTCCACCTTGTAGATGTAAAGTCAGAGACAGTAGCTCATCTGTCGCTGCACAGTGTGTGTCGGTCGTCCTCTAGTCCTTCATCAGTGACACAGGACGCTGTCGGCTGGATGTTTTTGGTCGGTGGTCGGTTCTCAGTCCAGACACTGAGGGGTTTAAAAACTCCGGCAGCACTGCTGTGTCTGATCCACTCTACACCAGCACAACACACACTAACACACCACCACCACGTCAGTGTCACTGCAGCACTGAGAATGATCCACCACCACATCACACCTGCTCTGTGGGGGTCCTAAGTGTTGAAGAACAGGGGGAAAGGGGGCTAACAAAGTATGCAGAGCAACAGGTGGATTTTAGCCCACAGTTTCACCCTGTTTTCCAATGGGGGTTAAATCTGGGCTAAATGGCAGTCATGCTTCACCTCACTGTCCAGATTTGGTTTGTTTGGTCATATTTATTAAAAGCTATAAAAATTCGTCGGGTGAAGGATTTCTCAGTAAAGTCAGAGTCCGTGTTCTTTAGCCGTGTGGGTTAGAGGTCAGAGAATAAGAGAGGAGAGAGAGAGAGCGCTGCAGAGAGATATTCTCACAAAGGAAAGCTTGATTTAAAAATGATTTGAATGGGAAGAGGCCTTGGGGGCCTGCTAACAAATTACAGTCTTGATTGTGTGAGTCTGAGCAGCCTCCGATGTTCCAGCCGAGCTTCTGTGGGTGTTTTTCATGAGTCGAGGCATTCACATGATTGAAAAAATGTAATAATTATGGTCAAAATAAAGCAGGACACTTTTTTTTAATATATGCCACCACAAAATAAAACATTAATTTTAATTACTATTACATTCCTTGAGCAAGATTAATACTCATTTATACAAGCCACCCACACTTCTCCTCCTTGAATAATAACACACTTTCCATTTTAATTTCTGGGTTCCAGCTCCAGGTTTTTAGCTGTGGAGCAGCTGTGCATGAGCTGAAGGTCATAAAGTCTTAAAGATGTATATACAACCCCTCAGCGCTGGGCTGTGGAGCACCATCCACTACCTTTGGGATGAGTTGGAGTGTTGTTTGTGAATCAGAATTACAGGTCAGTAGCTGTGCTTTGATTTGATTTGTGCTGAATGCCATCAAATCCATGCTGCATTGTTCAAGCCTTTAGTGTAAAGCCTTTCCATCATTTTTGAATGATAAAATACCCACAATATTAAACAACTACCTGTTGTGCCACCGTGCCACCTCAGTATTTATCATTGCTTTATCAGATATCACAATGCAACCATTTTTCTCTCTGTATCGACCAGAGCTTTTTATCTCAGTTGCATGATTACTGCAGGTGTGAATGTGTCCCAGTACACACACACACACACACACAAACACACCCACACACAGGATTGTTGATCACTTTGCAGCTCCGAAGGGTCCTCCAGAGAGTGGGAGAGTATTGGAGTTTAGAGATTGGAGTTTGGAGACCGCTCGATACTAATCAAATCAAATAACCCCCACAACCCACCCGCTCTTCAAAGAGAGAGACAAACACAGACGCGGACACGGAGCCGGATGGAAGAGACTGGAATCATTTTCCCGAATGCCTCAAGTTTAATCTAAGGAGGTCGCTCTTGCATCTACTGCTCAGTTAAAGAGAATATTAAAGCCTCCTTCTAAAGGACATGATTTAAGGCTGTAATGTGTGTGCTGGTATTAACACTAAAGACAATGCGCCCCCACCTCCTTTGCATTGTGGCACGGTGTCGTGACCAGAGCTGCAGCTGATGGATAATTTGGTAGTTGATTAATTTTTGATTAGTTAACAATTTAAGATTAAACAAAAATAGTTTTGGTGGATCTGGGAGCTGAGCTGCTTTTGCCTTTAAGGTGGAATGGGCATTGAGTTTGTGTTTCTGTGTAGAATGCCTTCTTTGTTTGTCATTAAAAATGAAAAGAACTTGACTGTCACATCTTCACAGCACTCTGCAGTTCCACAAGCTTTTTTTTTAAAGTAGACAATTTATGGCACAAAGTGCCCAAAAGCGAGTGACTAATCACAGTAATCCACCTGTCTTTGTTTGCCATGTTGTGATTTCACAAAGGGGCGGCTCGGTGGTGCAGCAGGTAGTGTCGCAGTCACACAGCTCCAGGGGCCTGGAGGTTGTGGCTTTAATTCCCGCTCCGGGTGACTGCCTGTGAGGAGTTGGTGTGTTCTCCCCGTGTCTCTGTGGGTTTCCTCCGGATGCTCCGGTTCCTCCCACAGTCAAAAAACACACGTTGGTAGGTGGATTGGCGACTCAAAAGTGTCCGTAGTTGTGAGTGTGTGTGTGTTGCCCTGTGAAGGACTGGCGCCCCCTCCAGTGTGTATTCCTGCCTTGCGCCCAATGATTCCAGGTAGGCTCTGGACCCACCGTGAAATGGATAAGTGGTTACAGATAATGGATGGATGGATTTCACAAAGATTTTACATCACAGTTTTCCATTGCCTGGCGCTAGGATCTCTGTTACACAGGAAGTGAAGTCAAGTTTACTGTGGCATGGTGAGTGAGTCAATGCAGGGCTTTACTGATGATACTGATGTCTCTCCTGAGACTGTAAGAGATGTTTAAAGACATGTTTATAATGGATTAAAATGCCCTGTTTTACAAGGAACTGTGAACAATGTGATTTGTTGTTTCCAGAGAAAGGTTGAGCGTAGACGGATGGAATTCGGTGTGCAGGTGTTTGGATTAGTTCTGATAAATTGGAGTTGGTGTTGTGGACAGTGTGATAACATTTGATGCTATCAAGTAATTAACTTTGCGCAAAGGGATTTAACGATGCATTGACAACGAAAGCCTGATTCGACACATTTTTATAATCAACGTTGTAGATCGTCGAATACTTGTTGCAGCCCTAGTCTTGACATTCATATTCATACAAAAAGAAGAAACTAAATAATGCATAATATGATCTAATTAACACATGAAAGTGGTGTGTTCTCACTCTGTGCAGAGGCTCAGGTCTGTAACAGAAATGTAGTAGTCCAATCATTGTGTTTTATTAATAAAAAAGGTTTTGTGGTTCTGTGTTCTGCTTCTAAACAGTGAATTCTGCAAATACACACAGAGCAGGATGTGTGTGTGTGTGTGTGTGTGTGTGTGTGTGAGAGAGAGAGAGAGAGAGAGAGAGAGAGAGAGAGAGAGAGAGAGAGAGAGAAGCCAGCCAAAGCTATCAAAGTGATTTGTGGCCTGGCAGGAGCTGGACACAGGATTGACTTCAGAAATCCTGATCATGGAGCATAGCTGTTTATCTATTTCACTTTGGCCTGGGAGTCTCTCTCTCTCTCTCTCTCTCTCTCTCTCTCTCTCTCTCTCTCTCTCTCTCTCTCACTCACTCACCTTCTCTGCCCCCATCCTCTTCTCTTCCTCCTTTATCTTCCTGGACTGGTGCTGCTCTATCTCTTCCCTGTCTGATTATTTATGTCCGTCATTCTGTGGTTCAGCTGCCGCGAGAAAGGTCAGAACCTCCAGCCCAAACAAGCTGTCTGCTGCACCTGAGGCAAGAGGACCTGGCAACCCTGCACAACTCCACCCAACCACACACAATCTGATCAAACATCAGAACTCTGGCATTTTGCAGCCTGCATTATCTAGTATTGTTTCGGCACACTCATATATATATATATTATTATTATTTTTTAATACTCTTCGTTTAAAGGAATCAAAGTCTCAATTGGAAAAAAGTTTCAATTCGTTCAGTTTTGGGAAACTAATATATTTCCCTCTTATAACATTATAAGGCATTAGTTCAGGTCTAATCTTCCCTGCTTTCTTCCAGTAGTGTGCGCTGAGAGACGGCTGTATCGGTCAGACATGTTGTCCGGGTGGAACCCATTTCACGTTCAGTGTGATACACGAATCAGTCCGGCCTGAAATGCCTTGAGCAGAATCTTACATTGCCCATTATCTCACACTCCTCAAAGTGTAAACAGTGTGTTGTATGTTAGAGAAAGGGGATGGTCATGATTATTAATAGAGTATGAACAAACACAACCCACACATCCCCAGCCCATGCTTCTGACTTTTTGATAAGGACTCAACTCGGGAGTTGTACACTGTATTGACCTCAAGCTTCTTCATCGTTCGGATTGGCCAGGATGGGGGTTGAGGCGGGACTGTGATGTTATATGATTGGTTAACAGAAATTTTCCACACTCACAGATTTGCTGGTACATCACCACGTGTTCTAGTGCATTTTACTGTAAAAATGTATTACACTAAAGAAAATATGATCAAAAAGCAGAAATGTTTTATTTTGAAAGGTATGAAAAATGACCTCTACTCAGAATGTAACAGAATACGAACCACCACCATAAACACACCCCATTTTCACTTCAGCTTGATTTCCAAGGTACTAAATGCAGAGTATCTTCACACTTTAGTGTTTGAGATGTAAACAAAGTCACTGAGGACATGTTGGTGTGAATTGGCTGATTGCAGAGACTGAGAATTTTTCACAGTGGTGGTGAAAGGAACCAGGTGTCTCCATGTTTACAACACACCACATTTAAAATGCTCTCCACCACCATCGGTGACCTCCACCGGTCTGAAGAGCTCTGTATGGAATGGTGCCTGTTGGAATAGTGCAAATCCATCATTATTAAAAGGTGTGCTTACACACACAGGCTCATGCAGTGTAGCTAACCAGGACGGTCCCTGTACTCCTCCTGAACCTGAGGCAGACCGACATGCTAGCGTCCAGCTGATGTGTATGTGTTTATTCAGGAGCCTCTCTCTCAGGTGCAGGCTCCAGCTCCTTGAGGCTAATTGTGATGTTGCTGTGGTGGATTGGAGGGATTAGCATGCGCTAGCTGTGAGAGCATTAGCAGTAGGGGCAGGTAGCTTATTGTCGGGGCTTCGCTTGGCGTGTGATTGGCGTTCTTCTAAAGCGGAAACGCCGGCGCCTGTGTCCCGCTCCGTTCCGTCCCAACGAGCCCAGTTTCAGAACTAATTGGCCTTTGTGCGAAAGCTGCGAGAGCGCCGCCGAATCCGTCAGGCGACAGGAAGCTGCGATAATTGTTACAGCTGTGTTTTTTTTCGCAGCCTTTTCTCGGACCATGCTCTTTCACAGAGCTGCTGTGATGAATAAAATATGACTCTGGGTAGCGTGTCAAACCCCCACTGTATTATTTTTGTTGCTTTATTTTTTTCATGACATTCTCTTTCAGTGACACTGGTAATTGACTACAGCGTTCTGCAGGAAGGAGTCATATGCCGTATGTAAATCACCTAAAAAGCCTGTCAGCCAACATTTACGCAGCATGACAATATCTTCCCGCATTTATTCAGTGCTACAGAAAAGTTTACTCCTGCTTTTTTCACTCCCTACAGCTCCTCCAAACTCATTGTCCGAAAACAGTCAGTCTACACTACAGTGCTGGACAAAGCCGCCTGACTTTATGTGACATAAATTGCACGTCTGTATGATTTGCAGGTATGGTTTGGGTGGTGGATCATTCTCAGTGCTGCAGTGACACTGAGTGGTGTGTTACTGTGTGTTGTGCTGGTGTAGAGTGGATCAGCAGTGCTGCTGGAATTTTTAAACCCCTCAGTGTCTGGACTGAGAACAGTCCACCGACCAAAAACATCCAGCCGACAGCGTCCTGTGTCACTGATGAAGGACTAGAGGACGACCGACACACACTGTGCAGCGACAGATGAGCTACTGTCTCTGACTTTACATCTACAAGGTGGACCAACGAGGGAGGAGTGTCTCACAGAGTGGACAGTGAGTGGACGCAGGGTTTAAAACCTCCAGCAGCACTGCTGTGTCTGATCCACTCTACACCAGCACAACACACACTAACACAGCACCACCACATCACTCATACCTGCTCTGTTGATTTCCTATTGGGTTCCTTGCAATTGAAGAACAGGGACAAACAAGTATGCAGAGCCACAGCTGGACTACAATCTGTAACTGTAGAAAGTGTGAACTGTGAAATGACCTGAATGCCAGTACGGACTGGTCATCCTGAGACCACCTGCACCGCACAGAGTCATTACCTCCGACTGCTGACAGCTACTGTGAACTAACAGTGTTGTAAACCCATTTCGCCTAATGCAGTACCCTCTGTGTTCAGGTGTAGAGTGTAATGATGTGAACCGACGCTAATCATTTGGATCCAGTAAGCTTCCTGTAAACAGACCAAGCCTGAGGAGTCTACCTGTGATATAATGTCCCGCAGCATGGCCCTGACACCATGATTTAGCTCGTGCCCTCCAACAGAAACAAGGATGGATCCGGTGCACTGAAGACCACAAACCCTCTACAGATTCAGTTACTCAGTGTGGAGATGCTACCCATTAAATTTAGCCAGAGAAATCAATGCCAAGTTCCAGAGGGACACAAGCCTTTGAGCTGAACTAGACCTTCTATTCAAAACCTTCTGACTTGGGAAGATACATTTTGTCAAAACCAGAAAAGTCCAGCTGTGGTCAATTATTCTTTTTAAAAAATTGTAAATATTGACTGTTCATGGTGCTCTGGGCACAACAGAGCTTTCTAAAGCTGTGAAGGGGTCAACAGCATACACAGATCAGCCATAACTTTAGTATTACCTCCTAGTTTCTACAAACATGATCCAGGAATACTTTGGAGAAGGAATAGAGCAATATCCTGATCTTGCTTGTTTGGTGTCATTGAAAAAAATAAATAATTAAATGTGTTTAGGAACCACAGAAACTCAGCCACAAAGTGGCAGACCATGTAAGATTACAAAGCGGGAGTCACAGAGTGCTGAGAATTTCAGTAGACTGAGTGCATTGTGCCAACTGTGAAGTTTAATGGAGGAGAGTAAATGCTATGAGATGGTTTTTCAGGGATTGAGCAAAAAATCCGCAGGAAAAATTGCAACAATGTCTTTACTTCCCGAACAATTAAATCTTATATTTAAACAAAAGGGTGATGTGACTCAATGGTAAACATGCCTCTGTCCCAGCTGTTTCTGAGTGTGTTGTAGGAATCATATATATAATGTTTTATTACTGGAAATATTTCTCCAGTGTCATCATTGCTGGGATACAGACATAGACTTGACAGACATTCCTTTGAGGGCTGAGGCTGCATATTCAAAGTGGCAATATTTCACATGAGATTTATTTGTGGAAAATATTACCATATTTATTATTTTTTATTTTTATATTTTTTAGAAACGGACTTTTCATGAAACTTGCCTCTATGTTTTAGCTTGTTATAAAGTTAATGCATAGACAAACAAGGTGTGGAATCCACCTAAAGAGGTGCTAGATACACTTTTGGAAGTGCTAGATGCAGCACTTTTTTTCCCCTTTTCTCACACACATTAGCTTTGCTTCTTTTTTGGTCTTGCTCTAAGAGCCTTGGGACAATCACACAAGGCATTGTAAAATTTCAACTTATGTAAAATTAACAACATAGCACCCTCTCATTAATGCTGGCTCCACATGAAATATTTGGTTCCGCACCTAATTTACAAGTAGAAGCTAAAGAAAAAACAAAAAAAAACAAATTGGCAAAACAACAACAAGAACAGAGCAACAACAACATAATAACAACACTGTCTCGCTCATAAAAGTAGCACATGTAATTTGTGGCTGTCAGAAAGTAGTAATCGAAGCTTACTTATGTGTCATAAAAGCCACTGCAGTTTGATCATTTTTTCCCTCCTCTTCACTTTCTCCTCCCCACTTTTTTTCTTCTCTCCTGGCGTCATGGTGAAGCGTGATCGCTCCTGATTTGTGTGAGGGTGATAAGGTACTGCGAGGTTCATTACAGTTTCTCTGAGGCAGAAGACTCCATGCTCCCCATTCTCTCCTCTGCCGCTTTGCATACTAATCCCTCTTCCAACAGGTCTCCCAGCAACAGAGACTTGCAGGGGGCAGTCTTCCACACTTTAATGCACTCTGGGCTCTAATACAACATCTAATACAATGTCTAATACAGCATCTTATGCAGGGTCTTATATAACATTTCATAAATGTTTAATGCAATGTAAAATTTTGCAACAACTGCACCGTGAGAAACAACATCTAATGTAATGTGTAAAACAGTGTGTAATGCAACACTGAATACAGCATCTCATACCAAGTTTAGTATGGTATCAAATAAATTGTCTGATACAGGGTTTAATGCAACATCTAATACAGCATCACATATGAAGTGTAGCAGAGCAGCTAATACAATAGCCAATAAAATGTCTAATACAGAACACCTATAATACATGATCTACTACAACATCTAAGGCTATGTTCAGATTAAGATTAACTAACTAACCTCATTAATTAGTTTTGTTTTTTTGCTCGGATCAGACGTCTATATTCACTGTTTACATTCATAAATGTAGTGCTGGGTGATATGAGCGCAAATCAATATCACGATTAGTTGTACATTTTACCACGATTACGATTAATGAACGTATTGTATTTGTGACCCTCATAGTCCAGTGACGAGGCTTGTGCTGTAAATATGCTCCAGTATGTTGCTGGGAGCTTGTTCCTCTCTTGTTTTTTGATCACTGTCGTCTTAATGAAAGTCAAAAAGCAACATGTTCAAACCACAGACACGATATATATATATTTTTTTTTTGTACTAGCTGCTCGAGTCGCTTGGTTTGCCTCATCGTTAGGTTGCTTCCATGTGGCAGATAGGGGCAGAATCATGTGATTACAACTTGGTAGCATGGTTGTAAAGGGACAGTGCATGAACACCCAGTGGGGACATAACAGAATATAAATAAATTACATAGACAAGATCATGTGGATTAGAAGTTCTGAATGACAATTTTGATTAATTTTCAATTAATTGCCCAGCCCTTCATAAATGTAAGTGACCTTTGTCTGCCGTGTGAATGAATCTGTCCCTGAAATGGCACATGTGCGCACACAGCCTCTGTAAACATCATAAAACATCATATTTGAGACAATACATTATATATTTTGTACCTGGTAAAGAAGGCTTTCACTTCTGCATCTCAAATGTCTCTCTCCACCCTGTGTAGTGCAACATTTAGGTCATAAATGTATTATTTTATTTATTGTTTTATTTTAGTACTTTAAGTTTAGGTTCTTATTTGTAATTTTTTTTTTTTTTTTTTTTGAATGGAATTGAATTGAATTGAATAAAATAACAGTCTCAGCCCTCACACACTGCATTGTATGTTTTATATATAATTTACATAAATTACAAATTTATTCAGGTATGATCTTCACATCTTCCACTCTCCTGTCTGGGTGTAGTGGTTTTAGATTTATAATAGGTTAAGTGCACAATGTAGGGAGTATGGCACTATTTGGGACACAGTTGAGCCTCATCCTCCATGTTGTTTTGCTGCAGTTTGCTAGGAGCATGAGTACAGGCAAAAAAGACACATGAAATCCTACCTTACCGTTCACCTTCAAAACAAAATCTGATTTGACATGTTCACACAGCCCTGAAAAAATCCGATGTGTCACAATAAGGCACATGAAATAATAATAATAATTGTAATAATTGGGCCACTTTAGTCTATTGTAAATAAAGCCTAAAACAGGGTCTAATACAACTGTTAGTACAGCATCTATCTACTAGCAGTCTAATTCAGAATGTTGCATTTTATAACGCAGCTTCAAATACAGCATCTATTATAGCATCTATTATAAAATTTACAACAACATCCATATAACATACCATCTAATAAATCTTCTAAGGCAGCGTCCAACTAAGTGTAACTCACCTAAGACTGCATCAGACGCATCAGCATCTAATACAATGTCTAACACAGTTTAATACAGTTTCTTCTACAGCATCTAATACAGTCTAATACAGAAGTTTGCATATCAAATGAACCGCAATATCACCAGCAGGCTCCAGCCCAGTGGTCCACACAAGCCATTTGTGACCAAACACAATTGAAATTATACTCCATCGCTGAGGCATGGATCAATAATCCTGTCACTGGAAAATATCCGTAACCTTGAGGAAGGACCGGGCCCGAGAGTAAGGTGTCCTTCACTGCTCACAGTGCGTGGGATTATTCTCATATTCTTTTATTCACAGATGGATATTTGTATTGTTGGATATGGTCAACATTGCATTCATTTACATACGTATAATAAACCACTCAGGAGACACAGGTCGCTGTGTGATTCTGGAGCCAGCTACCCTCTCACTCTTCTGGGGATCAGCCACATTTAATAGAAAACTGAATATAAATAGATGTGTTTCAGTCTTGATTATATACAGAAGACCTCTGTTGTCAGAGATTTTGCATGCAGCGGTCAGTCTAAGTTCGCAGTGGAGCTGCATGAATTAATAGTCCATTTCTGTGCTTTGTGACATGAGAAACCCCTTCATGGCAGACTTAGGAGTATCCACCCCAGCCGTTTCTTCATCTATTTTTATTTCCTCTCCTATAGCAATGTTTGATCACTGAGATGTGATCACAGCCACTGCTTCTTTTCAACCTGCTGGTACACAGCATGTTTGCAGGAGAACACTCACTGGTGTGTTTACCTGGTTTGTCACCTAACAGATGTCTCTTTAGCATTTAAGTGAGTGTAGATGGGGAGAGGCCAGTTATAAGATCTTAGCCTCATAGTTACGTATAGCATTACTGGGGGTCAAACTCTTCCACTGATAAGCCATTGTGATGTTGCTCCACTGACGTCAAGTGTAGAGGCTTTAGGGCGGTTCTGCCTTCTTGTCTAAGTCTCTCACATAAGGTCACTGAGTAAAAACGGACCAAACAAGAATGGAGAATATAGAGAACAGAGCAAAAACGGCTAAAAACCAGAGCACTGCTGTGCGCTCCGGGTCGGGGTGAACAGCGAGCAGCTTGTTATCATTTAAAGGAACAGGAGTTGAAAGTGTGGGGAGAACTGTGGACAGTTCACAAATTTTATTAAGACCCAGAACAGTGTTTGCTTGTGGAGAAGGGGTGGAATTTGTCATATTCATATTTCTAAACATGCCTATCACTGATTAATCATTTAAAAGAGTTGTCCTTCTGTGTTATGTATAATGTAAGAATTAATTGCTGGCAAAATGCAGTTTACAGGTCTAAATCTATCTCTTTATATGAAGAATTTATGTGATAATTTTGTGATGTTCATACAAATAACCATGGCTTGTTTCCATTTGTGGGGTGCCTCAGTTCTTAATCTGGCAACCCTCCTCATCATTTCTAGCTCCAAATGCTAAAAACACAACCAGTATCTCCCACTGAATATACACAGGGCAAGATGTTGGGCTCACATTTTCCAGAAATCTCTTGGTAATCTGCTGCTGTGTGCCAGGTCGCCGTGTGATGTCGGAGCAAGCTAAGCACTCATAAATAATGAGTGACTGCTCTGAGCAGCAGCTATATTGAGTAGAAGGCTGAATATAAATAGGTCTGTCTTTCTTTCTTTCTTTTTTCTTTTTTTAATTTTTACAGGCAGACATCTGTTGTCAGAGATCTTGTCTGCTGTTAATGATCACCACTGGCAAATTGCACTCAATTAAAATGGCACTCGCACGTGTGACGGCTCACCGGAGGGACGAGCCGTTTGCTGTGGTGTCAGAGCAGGAGAAAAGGTGCAAATGAGGCCCGAGGACTTCAGCTGAAGCTCCAGTGCCACCACAATTAGAAAAGACTCCTTCTTCTGGAGCAGGACTCCACATATATATATATATATATATATATATATATATATGTCTGTGTGTGTGTGTGTGTGTGAGAGAGAGAGAGAGAAAGCAGGAACAGAGGCGGGTTGAAGGCTCCCAAAGCCCACTCCATCAGTCCCTGCCAGCGGCCGGGACACATTCTGAGCCTCGGTTTAGAGGAAACCTCGCAGTAAACCTCGCCTTAATCCCCACCAGTGAGGTCGGAGTTGTGGAGTTAGTGCGGATGAAGAGGAGAGGAAAGCTGGACTGGAGTTTAGAGCCAAGGCTCAAAGGCAGTGCAGGGAGTGGGCTCACCACAGCTGAGCTTCATTCATTTCAACGTTCAAGGGTACACACACCATCTGCACGTTCTAGGCACATCTGAAAGAAACATTATGGAGGTTTTTCTGCTGAACATTTTTGGTAGCCAAGATTTTGGTGCATCCCTCAATTTCAACATGCAGATTAAGTGTGTCTGCGGCTGTGTGTGTGTGTGTGTGTGTGTGTGTGTGTGTGTGTGTGTGTGTGTGAACAGTGTTAAATAATGATTTTATGTTTTCTTATCTAGTGTCCAGATGATGATGATCCAGGTGGGCTTTGGACCACGGGTGTCATTGGACCTAGTTACAGGGGCAGGTGCCCCAGTTAAATGTTGCTGTGCCCCACTAAAATCACAGAGGAATAAAGTCAGTTTTATTGTTGAGTGATGAACAGACACACCACGCAAATTTGTTACCGGCCTTACGTTTCACATAAAACATGTGACTTTCCAAGGGCATGAGCAACTATTTTTCAATCAGATCCAGTTTATTGTGTATGTTTTGGAGAAATGGAAATTTTCAAATATTTAAAAGAAAATCGGCCATGCGACAGAATGGTTAATTATTGCTGAAGTTTTGGTTAGAGATGCTTATAACTTTAAAACCAGTGTTGGGGCAGTTACTAAAAAAAAAAAAATCTGTTACTGATTACTCACTACTTAACTCAGCTTGTAATGGGATTCCTTTACTCGTTACCTCCTGGAAAATGTCATCTCAAACTCATTGTTTTTGAGTGACTTTCTAAAACCCATAGGCAAGGCAAGGCAAGTTTATTTATAGCTCACCTTTCATACAGAAGCAATTCAAAGTGCTTTACATGGAGAAAAAAAAAAAAAAAAAAAAAAAAAAAAACACGTTTGCGAGTCTATCTATAAGAATCTTATGATCAATGGTATCAAAGGCAGCACTAAGGTCAAGAAGTAATAGAAGAGATACCTTTCTAGCCTCCGTATTTAAGTGAATGTCATTAATTACCTTGATTAGAGCAGTCTCAGTGCTGTGATTAGATTGTACCCAGACTGGAATTTGTCTAGGCTACTCTTTATGGACAAGAAACTACTGATTTGCCTGAAAATGATTTTCTCAATGATTTTGCCAATGAACGGTAAATTAGAAATTGGTCTGTCGTAAATTATCTGAGATGATTCTACATTTTTCTTTTTTAGAAGAGGCTTTACAACTGCAGTTTTTTGAGCTTGGAAAGACCCCTGACATGAGTGAGGTGTTTACAATGTGGAGTATGTCTGGTGCTATAGTGTGAAACACATTCTTTAAAAATTTGGTTGGTAGTGTGTCAAGACTGCAAGTGGATGGTTTGAGATGATTAACTGTGTCAATTAAAATTTCATTATCAACAGTACTGAACTCTGACATTTTAACTAAGGAGTCTTTATGAGGTGATGGAGAGGGTACAGACTCATTGTTGGATATAGATGTACTAATCGCTTGTCTGATATTTATTTTAGTGTTAAAATAATGCAAACTCATTACATCTTTCAGTTGTTAATAATTCATGTGCCATTTGAGTGGGTGAGTAAGTGAGTCTGAGGACCACGGTGAAGAGGATTTTGCTGTTGTTAATGTTAATGTTGATGATGCTAGAGAAATAGGACTGTGTAGTCCTTTATAATCCTTTTCTTGACACAAACTCTTCTGTCCCTGATGACTGGTGAGGCCCACATATCAAAGAACACACAGTAGTGATCTGACAACGCGACGTCTTTCACAGTCGCTGATATGTTGAGACTCTTTGAGATAACAATATCCAGCGTGTGACCATGACAATGTGTACTCCCTGTAACATGCTGTGATAGACCAAAAGAGTCCAATATGGCATGTAGTTCCTTGGCACAACAGTCCTTGTGATTGTCGATATGTATGTTAAAGTCACCAGCAATAGCAAAATGGTCAAAGTCAGTAAAAATAAAAGACAGCATCTCTGTAATACACACACACACTTGAATAAAATCAAATCAATAAAATCAATCAACAAATCTAGAAAGTACAAAAATTAAAGACAACATGCAGAAATTTCTCAGAAAACATTGGAAATGTTAATGATGGTATTAAAATTGTATTGTCGGGTTCAAAAAAAGTCCTTCTGCCTTAAACGACCGACATAGTTATCTGCATAATTAAAAAAAACAATAAAACTTCTTTAAGATATTGCACAGACACAGGTTTCAGGTTAAACAAGAAATGGTTCCATTCTTTATTTGAAGAATTAAGGCTTTTCAAACAAGCGTCCTGACCATCTCAGAAAATCAAGAGTTTTTTATACCCTTTTTTAGGGCAAGGAGGTGTCAATACATGGCTTCTCCTTGCCTTCCCAAATACATCACACTCCTTGATCATTATTTAAAATGATGTGATTATTTTAGGTTGCTGAATAGTAATTATTTGCCAATCATTATCAATGTTGTCATTATTTTCCAGCCAGGTTTTACAAACTAATAATCTCTGGCTTTAGGTCTCAGGCTTGTTTTTGAGCTGGTCGTCTCTCACAGCTGCACCATATGCTAATAAAGCTAAGTTGATAATAAAAGTTAAAAACTATCACTGACTCAGCCCTCTGCCTGACATCCGGCAGGTGCTTTGATAATAAGCTTCAGTTTTTGTAAGAGCTTTTGTTCAGATAAAAGGCGTGTGTGTAATGTTTACCTGAATTCTGCTGAACTGCAGTGTCACTGATAAACTTTCTCAGGCCTCACAGAGCACACAGACCAACTGTCTCAGAGAAAACCAGCTTCACAATCCCATCATAGTTAAATATAGTATTTTGCAGTAACCATCATTATTCTGTAAAGTTATGTAATTCCATATTTATTCATTAAGTCAATGTTTTAGCCACTTAGCTCCATCAGTATTTTTTTAGGAAAATGTGAGAAACAAAAGTACCATAGTCTTTATTTAGTTAGTAGCTAATGTGATTACAAAATATTTAACAGTAAATTGTAACAATTATTACAGAAAAAAGTAATCACATTACTGTAACGTTCCTTTGTGCCGCGTTACACCCAGCACTGTTTATAAACTTCCAAGATTGTGTAACACCACTGAAGGAAAAACGTCTGATATTCCGTGCCCACAAATAAAACTAACTTCTCATGAGCATGTTCGTTTTAAAGACTGCCCCGTTAGAATCGTCCAGTTCTAGAAAACTGCATATTACACTAGAAACAGCAGAAGGTAAATAATTACACAATTCTTTCACATTTCAGTGAGCCGCGTGTTTGTGGAAATGTGGATGTAGTTTGGGCAAGTGGTGTAAAATGGTGTTTCTCTTTTGCACATAAACAAAAATCAGTGAAATTAATCTTTGAAAATAATCTTTACTGTTAATGTGTTCTTCATCTCTCATCATTAGTGATAAGTTGTGCCCAAAGCAGCAGTTGAGTGATGTCAGGTTCAGATATTTTTTTTTTTTTTCTAAATGTAACTCCTGCATCATTTAAGGTGGAACAAAGAATTCCAGTAGAAAGTTAGTTTAAAGCATTATTTCCTTGCGGTTGTCCACCAGCAGCTGGAACACAGTCTGAGCCCTGGTTTAGATGAAACCTAACAGTAAACCTCCCCTTAATCTCTGTCATTGCGTTATGGATTTAGTGAGGATGAACAACAGTGGAAGACTGGACTGGTGTTTGGAGGCTCAAAGGCAGAGCAGAGTGTAAGACAACTGAGAAAACATAAACTCTGCATGTTGATGGACTCTTAACTAGGAATGCCTCATTGTTTTGGGTCAGACAAAATGATCAGAAATATCAAAAATGATAATAAACAGGTCGAAACCATCATTAAACCCTCTGAGATTAGAGACTCAGACGAGTTCTGAGACCCAGATCAGGTGTCAGAATGTTGCAGAACTGCTGCACCATTTAAAGACTTTATTGTAAAAAACCTTGCCCTGGACGGGTTGCATTAAGCCCATGACTGTAACAATGCATTTGCTGCATTTAAAATGAAGCTAATTTTCAAAACTAGCAAATAATCATTATAATGTTTCTTTGTTTTTTTTTTTAACCTCTCTCAGCACGCAGACTTTTTCCACACATTGCCAAGTTGCAAAATCATTGTGAGCAACTCCTTTAATTTCAGTGTCCCACAGTCACACAGCAGCCTATATTTGTCCTCCCTTGTGAAGGCTGCTGTCATACATAAGGTCAGATACTTTGAGACGGTCAGCTTTGTCTGACTAAAACCATGCCTTAGGCTCAAACTACACCACGCTGCAGTAATTTACCAGGCGTTTGTAGACGCTACTGCAGAACTGACATTGGCTCAGCTTGATCACATAATGCAGATAAGGGAATAAAGATGGGGTAGTTTTATACGAGTGCTTATCATTATGCAACACTTCTTCATGTGTCAATCATGCTCTGATAACCATAGGGTGTCAGAGAGTGGAAGGAAATAGTCTTCTTCTAAAGATTATATATATATATATATATATATATATATATATATATATATATACATATATACATATATATATATATATATATATATACAGGGGTTGGACAGTGAAACCGAAACACCTGGTTTTAGACCACAATGATTTATTGGTATCGTGTAGGGCCTCTTTTTGCGGCCAATACAGCGTCAGTTCGTCTTGGGAATGACATATACAAGTCCTGCACAGTGGTCAGAGGGATTTTAAGCCATTCTCTTGCAGGATAGTGGCCAGGTCACTACGTGAAGCTGGTGGAGGAAAACGTTTCCTGACTCATTCCTCCAAAACACCCCAAAGTGGCTCAATAATATTTAGATCTGGTGACTGTGCAGGCCATGGGAGATGTTCAACTTCACATTCATGTTCATCAAACCAATCTGTCACCAGTCTTGCTGTGTGTATTGGTGCATTGTTGTCCTGATACACGGCACTGCTTTCAGGACACAACGTTTGAACCATTGGATGTACAATGCCCTCCAGAATGGTCCAGTAGTCCTTGGCAGTGGCGCCAGCAAGACGTGCACCAACAATTTTTCCTCTTTTGAACTCTGGTATGTCACCCATAATGTTGTGTGCATTGCAATATTTTGAGCAAAACTGTGCTCTTACCCTCTGCTAATTGAACCTTCACACTCAGCTCTTACTGGTGCAATGTGAAATTAATGAAGATTGGCCCCCAGGCTGCTCCAATTTAGCCATGAAACCTCCCACACTAAAATGACAGGTGTTTCAGTTTCATTGTCCAACCCCTGTGTGTAGTTTGTATATCTTGGGCCCCAAAATTGTAATCCATAGGAAACCCTGACCAATACGATGAGATATTCTGGAGTAATGACACATGAAGCTAAGGCCAGTGCTAAGCATGAGGACTCCCAGTATTGGGAGTGTAGAGCAGTGGAGCTGTTTTCTAGCATGATGGCCCACAATTCCAGACATTCTGAGAATGTGAGAGTAGCTACTTCTTTGTTAGCTTTTTGTAGATCAACACATTTGGTGGTATACACTAACTCCCCAGTCTGTCCATTAACCCCTTCATTGCCTAGCATCAAATAAGTACTGCTTTTTGTGAGGGAGGAACGTAGGGATGGGCGATATAGCCCTAAAATAATATCATGATATTTCATTTTGTTTTTGGCAATGGCGATATTCTTGGCAATATGAACAAGACACTGAAAAATACTTTTATTCTTTTAAAGAACACACTAATACAACAAAATAAATGTTATATTAATATTAATCATGATAAATATATTTAATGTAGCATTTACAGTTTTTATTTAATAAAATGTATTATTTTACTACAAATGTAATAGTTTCAAATATTCAGATATAAAGAAATCAGTAAACCTTTGCTTATTTTGTAAACAACAGTAATTTACCAAGATTCTGATATTGTATAAAATAAATAATGTAGCATAAAAATCCATCAAACAACCAAAGTGCAAAAAATGTAGTGTGTGCATATAAACAGCAAAAAGGAAACAATTATACAAAAAGTAACCTTAAAGCTTCATAGTAAATAACAAAACAAGCACAGACTAGTTGCTGTGCTGAGTCATTATGCAAACAAGTGAGAATTTTTTTTTTTTTTTTTTTTTTATCATTTAAACAAATATGATGATATTATCATAAATGCTACGATATGGCACAACCCTAGAGGAATGTCCAGTCGACCAGCTGAAGCATTCGAGAGCCCCTTGTTGGAGATTTTTCCTGGTACTGTAAGACTCAACTTCACTGTTCCTAACAGATTTCCATCAGGACGTGGATTATTCAGTGAGGCCAGTGATGGTTAGACTTGACATTTAGTTTTATCTGGACTCTGATAAAAGTATTTGAACCTACAACCTTGTGTTTAAGGACAGTTTTAACTGCAGAATAGCCAGCAGCTTTCAAGGGATTTACTGGTCCAAATGATTGTATCCAAACCTTCACTGACAACTCTTTAGGAAACTCTTTTATTTTTTCAGTCAGTCAATGCGGAACTGTGTTTGGGTTGGCATTGGCATCTCTATTTCTCTCTCTCTCTCTCTCTCGCTCACTTTTATGCAGCTGCAGCGTAAAATCTAATCAAAAAACGCTTGCGTCCAGTCACTCGCTTTAAGTGTCGCTCTGTGGCGGCCATTTGGTTAAAATCGATTTTTGTCAAGTAAGGGCAGATACATCAGCACAATTCCCGCTCGGAGGAAAGGAGATTGGAAAAACGGGTGTTAATGGCTACATTCCTCTGGGGTGCTGTGTTCCTGCTCTCACTGATTGCTGGGGTTTGGAACTGGTGCTAATTGAGACCTTTGGAAAAATAAGAAATAATTAAATAAAACCACAAAAAAAATAATAACAAAAAAACAACACCAAGCCCTCTCTGATCCAGAGCTGATAAAAATTCACAGTGGTATTTGTTTAAATGTTTTAAAGCACTCTCTTGCAGTGATTTCCAGCGACCCAGAAGCCCACGCTTCTCAGGCGACAGCTGCTAAATGGTGTTTCATTGTTATTTTATGCATGAGGAGGAGTCGAGAGGATGTTTCGCTCTTGACCTTCAGAAATATCTGATCATTGTGCTTCTTTTTTCCCCCCATTTCCTCCACCCAGAAACCCTCTCAAAAAGTTCTAATGGTGCGGCTCGTGACCTCAGCAAATTGTAACAGCCTGTTGACTGGAGTGTGGAGGGCCACCAGCACATGCCCTATCGGTCCGCAGATAATGCCACAGAGTGTCGGACTCCAATTCATTTCCATTTTATTGGTGAAGGCCTTTTACATTGTGAAAAGATATGGGATTTAATGCCAAGTCTGTGTCATCTGTTGTGCAGAATAAAATAGAAGCAGCCGGGGAACAGTTAGCATGACTTCTTTTGTAAGAATGCTCCATGCTAGTTCACAATTTGTGGGTGAAGTGATGTGTAGTGCTTTTATACTCTCACAGGGATTACAAGAATACTTCAATCAAAGCTGGTAATGTGCCTAAGAAAGATTGGCAGCTGTTGTAGGGCGTGGGGTTGAGGGGGGGGGGGGGGTCAGCTACACCTCTTAGCATAGCCTCTTTGATTTAGAAATGATGAAATTAGTTTGTACATCTGATATTACCCAGAGTTAACGTGCCTAAGAATTAATAAAAGGTGGTGGGGAGCAGTTAGCATGACCTATTTTGTGTAACAGCTCCCTGCTAATGTACATTTATTAACAGTGTTGGCTCCTTGGAAGAAGATGGTTGTAATTATTTTATTGGAATGACAAGAATACTTCAGTCAAAGCTGGTAATGTGCCTAAGAAAGAAAAGCAGCTGCTGGAGAGCAATTAGAATGACCTCTTTCCATTTGCACAGCTGATCCACCTACCAACATGTGTTATTGGACTGTAGGAGGAAACCAGAACACCCTGGAGGAAACCCACGCAGACACTGGTAGAACATATCACACGCCTCACAGACAGTGACTTGAAGCAGGGTTTGAACTCAGAACCCCAGGACCCTGGGGCTGAGAGTTAGCGACATTACAATGCCAGCATTTAGCACTGTTAGAATGTGCTTGGTAAAGTACATTTTGGATTTAATGAGTTTACAAGATGTCTTCAATCCCAGCTGGTATTTACATTCAAGTGTGAATGGAAACTGGGCAGTTAGCACATCCCCTGTGTACTTGCTCTCTGCTTGTTTACATGTTTTAGCAATGCTTGAATTTTGTGAAGATTATTGTGATTTTTTATTTTTTTTTTTGAAAGTTCAATATAAGTCTTTGACAAAAGCTGGTAAGTTTTTGAAACATGATTGAAGAAGTTATCAGGATCAAAGAAACTTGATGTGTAACAATTAGCATAATGTATTCTTAGCATGATAATTGAACATAAATTATCTTGGAAACCACATAGAAATAATGTAAAATCAAAACTCCATTTATTGCAGTATTATATCAAATTTAAAACATGTTGAATCAGAAGTGACTTTGTTTGTGTATTCCCTACAGTTCTTTCATAGTTTCATTCATGACCTATTGTGTATGGCAGTGGTCACCAACCTTTTTATGTATAAGATCACCTTTTGAAATCTGGACAAATGAAAGATATAGCAACGTAAATGGCAAGCTTAGGCTTCTTAAAAAAACAAGGCTGTGTATGTCCCCATCGCCTCCAATAACATGAAATTAAACTGTTTACTTACTTCATTAATGTACAGCTGAGTGTTGGCTGTAGTGAAAGTGCCTGAGGCTATCTGTAAGAGCTAAAAAAGTGTTCTGACACGTTGTGCTACTTATTGATAACTATCCTAAAGCAGACCCACAATTTTTAATGTTTTCATGTGTTTTTCAAGGGAAATCTCCCATTTCTGTTCCCCAGTGCATTATACAGTCTTAGCTTACTGTTATTTGCTTCTGTGTTTCAAAACTGTACCTGCTGAATCAAATGGTCAAACAATTGTAAACTTAATATCAATATATTATCACTGTAATTACATTTACCTACCTTATCTTTGCCCCATAAAGGGATTTAGACTGTCCATATCTCTTGCTTATGCCGATACACTATCCAAATATCCTACCTTTTATTTAGGAGGGCGTACTTATTAAAGTACACTATGTTCGCACATTTCCACAAGGCAGCACAACTCGACAGGACACCGGAGTATAGTGTGATTCTCGCTATGTTGTAATTTGGAATCCGCAGGAAATATTTGTGTAATATCTCCCGTTTGGAACCATCAGTGCTCTCTGGCTCAGAGAGGGCAGAGACAGAGTCACAGCACTAGAGGTCATGGACGCTTGTCAGTATTCGCGGACACAAACCCCGTGTGACCGCGGCTTCATATAGCTTGCGAACCATTGCAGATACAGAATGATGCAACTAGAGTAAGTTAAATGCCATAACCGAAGCAACCATGATTTATCGCGATCGACTGGTTGCCGACCACTGGTGTATGGTATGGGGAAATACTTATAAAAATAACACTAAACCAGTTTTCATGCTATAGAAGAAAGCTAGAATTTTTTTTAAAAATCAAATGGATTATTATAAACAAACTAACTATTTATTTATATATGCGTATGCATTCAGCGATCTAGTAAGCATGAAGACAACACTAATAATGTACAAAAACCCAATTTACTTCCCAGCTGTGTTCAGGAGTTGTTTGAAATTAAATAAATGAGAACAAATATGAAATTAGAGTAACATGCATTGAAGAGAAAAGAAGGACAAATATAAAAACTAGATGTATATCTGTTAATTTGTGGAATAGATGTGATAAGGAATGAAAACTGTGTAGCTCACTTTGCAAGATTATATAAAAAAAAGTTTAAGAATGAACTGGTAAGCACTTATAAAGCTGATGAATGATTATTATTATGCATAAAAACATGTAAAATATATTTTATGTTGTTTTGTCTCTACATCAATTAAAAATAGAAGTAAAAGCAATGTATATTCAGTGGGTAAAAAGGCATACTAATGCTTCAGCCAACACCTTTTCAGTCAGTATTGCTTTTGTTTTGTTTGCCATGTTAATTAATTTCAATTTTGTTATCTTTACTGTTGTGTTTATATTTTATGTATTTAATTTGGAAACCCAAAATACCTTTTCTATAACTGATTCCTCTTAATGCATGTTCCTTTTTTAGCAGAGATGGAATTTTCGGACAGGAAGACTACACGATAAGTATACTTGGGCAAGACTCCTAATACAGCATTTCCTTATTTCTATCACTCTGGAAAAGAGTGCAAGCTAAATGCTGTACATGTAAAAGTAGAAAGAGTGTTAATGTCAGATTCTGGAGAGCTACAACCCTGCAGAGAGTAGCACTGACCTCACTGTAGCACACTTAATTCGACTTGTTAAAGCCTTGGTGATTAGCTGCTGAAATGAAGGGGATGTGTTAAATCAGAGGAAATGCCCACTCTGCAGTTCTCCGGCTCTCCCAGTGTTGACTGTATTCCTGTTTTAGGTGACAGTAGCAGCTTGTGTATAGATCTGATCCCTGCTTAAGCCATCACACTACTACTCTCATCCATCGTAAGCACTATGCCTGTAGCTCTCTGAAACCATCAAATACATCAGTCTGAAGTCAAGCTATCTACAAAGAGCTGAGTCCAGAATATCATCCCTGTCCAAAGAAAAACATGTAGCACACGAGTATGGTAACTTTATAAGTGAAGGAATAAAGGGTCTAGATTTTCAATGGAAGCATTTTTGGAGTGTTTCTGTTGGTCCATTCATCTCATTTTCACACACTGTGAAGGACAGCTGCTGTGTTCAAAAGGTGACAAACTAAAAAATCCACAAAAAATGAGATGCATGTTTTCTTTGGACAGCGGCAGTATTTCAGTACTCTTCAGTCAGTTAAGAACACTGACCCGGAGATGATTTTGTTTATTGTATAATTTTTTACATTTATTATCTGGGTACCATCTGCTTGGGGCAAGTTTCCCAGATATGGATCAAGCCTTGGACTGAAAAAGAATTTCCAGTAGCCATTTATAATTGAATTCTGCAGTTTAGGATAAAATTAGATTTGATTCATGTTTGTGTCAGCTTTGATAGTCATTATGAAATGCACTTTGCTATACTGACTATAATAGTAAGTTCATACATATGCTGACCATAGGAAATGTGTTGTAATATACGAAAATAGTATTCCACCAACTGAGCAAAGGCATCTGGTTGGGATCCAACAGATCAGAGTGGCCTAGCATCTAATCTCAATGTTTTATCCAGTATCAAAGCAAGCTGAGTGGTCTACCAACCACCAGGTACATGTTTAAAAGGTCTCAGATAGCATTTGCTGATAATGGGAGGTGGTCCGCCATTTGACTGAAGCTATTTTCATCAGTCATGTGTTCCAAAGGACCCTTTCCACAGTTACACCACAGGATGTCAATAATATTCTGATTAATCTGTGGGTGTACACATGCTGCATGCTGCCTTTGAAATGCCATGGGCTGTGGAATCAATACTCCATATCCTAATGCTTATTAGAATCCAGGGCCAAAGCTGAAGCTGGTGCATATTTGTGTCACTTATCATGCTTCCCGTGGTATAGTCACCTCAAAGTTCTTGACCATCCTTCTTCCAGAAGCACTCAGCCCATCCCTGAACTTTGTCACTGTCCTCCCTCCTGGTGACTTGGAGATGACTAATCTTGCTGACATTGACCCTTTCCCTTGTGTTGGGCGCCGACGCTTTGTCAAAAGCACAGCCGGTGTGGGAGGAGGAACCGTGGCTAACCTTTAGCGGAATTAGTCTCTCTGTGACCTAGGTTGGGATGATGGACTCTGTCCCCTCTCTGTGAAATACCAGCACTGTCTGTGGCATTATTCGGTTGAGTGACAGCCCCTGGTCCCCCTTGGGAGACATGGCCTGGACTGTGTTGACAGAACTCGCAGAAGCTCTGATGATATTACACAGCAGTGTGATGCCTGACTTACAGCCTCAGCACTTTATGATTTGCTGTTTCCCTCCTACACACCCACACACACACACACACACACACATATACACACTCACACTGCTCTGTTCTCCGGCTTGCATCCTCCCAGGATTTGATACTTGACCTGAGGCAATTCATTATTTGCTGTGCATTCTGCTATCACCTTGAATTACTCTTAAACTAGGAGCAGATAATGCAATCTGATAGCATATCATACCGGAGAGCGCTTGCAAAAAACAGGCATCTCAAGTCTCGGGTCTGTATGGTTTATTCTTCTTAATCTGGACTTTATCCGCCTGATCCTCTGTTTCACACCCATTTCTGCCCTGTAAGGTTTTTCTCCACGTTTTCCAGATCTCACAAATGGATGACTGACTCTTAGCCGGGCGAATACATCACGCGTACGAGTCGTGATCTATTGGAGAAGAAGAGGCCAGATACAACACGGTTGAACATTTTCAGGCGCTGTAATTTGAGTGAATGAATTATTCATAGACGCCTCGGTAATGAATGTAAAAAGAGTTTCCCTATCATTCATAATCTGGAGGGTAGAGGAAATACGAGCCAGGGCTTGGAGGCACTTAGCGGTGCTTTTCGAAAGAGGCCGAGTGATACTCGAGCAGGAGCAGAGATAGAGTCCTTCCTCTGCTAGGCCTGCAAACACAACACCTCGAACATCGGTAATGGAGCCCTCTGTGTGGATAAGCAATGGGGACAGGCTTGAAATGACAGGATTGTGGTGGTGGTGCTACTATGGAATTGATGGAAGCCCAAGTTATGTTTGTCGATGCTGTTAATCATCTACCCATTAATTTGTACTCCTGGATCCCTGGACGAAGAGGTCAGAGATTTGTTGAGTGTCTCATTAGCAGTGAGCGAAAATAACTCTGATGAATACACTGCACTAATTGTGCGTCCAAGTGGCATGGGCTTGTTGCCTCTTCATTCGGCAAGTCTTTCCGATGACCTTTACAGCTACAAAAGACTTGGAATACAGCGACCATTAGGATCCGATATCATATGCTCTCCTGACACCATCCTTCAACACCCTCGTCAGGGGTGGGGGGGGGGGGTGATATAGATATGGTTGGTAATATGTTATTGATGGTGTTTATAGCATCCCAGGGGGTGGAGAGAGCATGCAAGGCCCATTCCCAGTTGCAGGTAGACATGAGATATTGATTGGAAAGGGATTAAGTGTCCGCCAATCAGGAGTTGGATTAGGCACGGTTACCAGCTGTTCTGCGGATGGTATAAATCATGTCAACTCAATAAAGCATTTCCTAGCCTTGTCACTGCACTCATTATAGAACTATATGAGATGTGTATTCCTGGAAAACAAGGTCTAGAACATTTCCCCATCTGGTGTTTACTTGAAACCTTTCAGGATTTCAAGAGATTGCAAGTTGTGATGGACACCAATGCGATGCTTTACTTGCCCACTATAGCATATGGCTTATTCTCATTTGATTTGTACATAGCTGTACCTAGGGCCTTGTGAACACTGGTACACTAGGTCAATTTAAACATCTTTTTAAAGGGTTATTAAAAAAAAATCTCAAAATCAAGACGCATGCACACGCACCACTCAGCAGCTATTTGTTTCACTGCTTCCAAAATCAATAAAGCCAATTAACTTTGCGGTAGCTAGCTGACCTAGAACTCTCCTCCTCTCCCGTGGTGAGTTAGGAGAAAATGGGGGTCACAGGCGTACAGTGCGAGTGATAATACGCCGCTCTTTTATAACTCCATGTCTTCCAGGCTCGGCCAGTTTGTCAAGTCCCTAAGAGCTCTTAAACGTTTCTGCAGGGCATGTGGGCACGCTCCCACTCTCGCATTTCCAATGTCCTTTCTCAGATCCATGCTTGTGCTTTTGTTTCCCCGTATTAATCATAGCGAGTCTGCGGCTAATGGTTAATGGCACTCCCTGAGACTGCAGCGAAATTGCGAAGCAGCAGGTCCTCTGTTCCAGGCGTGGGCCTGTATGCAGAGTGCTTTTTTTATTAGACCACTGCAGTCTGCTCTCTCTCCACCTGCAGAAGTGATCTGTCTTTCCATGATAGCCCTGCTGGAGACTTGCTTTCGCTGGGAAACCAAATTACTATGAGTAAATGGCCTTGCTGGTTTTAGTGCAGGGATCCAGGTCGTATGTGGCGCATGTAAACAATAGTTTGGAATTCAGTACGCCAACTTTGTCCCCATTTTATTTTTTCCTTTGCTTCCCATAAGGTAATGCACAAAAGCCATTTGTTTATGAGATGCTATTTTTCTGGATGACCTTTTTCACATTCTGTACTGTGCTGCAGGATTGCTGGTGTCTCACAGGGGAGGAATCGAACAGATTATGCGTCTGGTTACAGGGATGCTGTACAATGTCTGGGCATGTTAAGACTTGTAGGTTGGGTTTAAATGCTGGGATATTCTGAATGGTAGAAATAACCTTCATTTGTAAATGTAGGCCCATATGGTTTCCACAAATATGAAGCTACATTGGAGCATGGCAACTGTTGTGCCAATCGGAAAGTACTTGAAAAAACTACTGTCATAATAATGTAGCATCATATACATAAAACCAACCAGGGAATCCCTACTTTATCAAGCCCAAAGACCAGAACAGAACAGCTGTCAGCACTGTTGGCCACGTCCATGTGGAAATGCCACTGGAGCGGTTACACTCTTTGCTCACCATTTAACCCTTCAATGGATGAAATGCTCTTGCTTCTGTAGAAACTGGCTGTATTTCTGTTTTTTGACATGCTCTACCCTGCATGCTGAGTGTCAAGGTAAGATTTGGTATTTGTTTATTCCTGACCTCCCACTACAGCTGCAGAGAGTATTTACATACTCAGTGCAGTTTCTGCAGTGCTGAACCTCAAATAACAACAGCAGAGATTATGTTCTCCCTATTATAGTATCACAATGGTTTTAAACTCTAATTATAAGGTGAAAATGCTGCTTAGTGTTCAGTTAAGTGCAACTTCTTTCTAACTCATGAAATTAGGCAAGTCAAGTGACCCATTGTACAAACTCAGCTAGTGTAAGGTGCACTCACTGCTGGCAATGAATAATACACATAGGAAAACAAAGACTTTTACAATGAGTGTGTTTACAGGATCATAATCATATTTCTGCCATCAGATCACTCAAGTAAATATCATAGTGTGATTTCTTAGAACTCTAAAAGTGAGAGCTGGATGTTAGCTCAGTGGTTGGATTTATCAGTGCATATGTATCCTTACCTTGATTTCGTTCAGTTTTCACTGTCTGCACATGTGCAGAAACATAACCAAAGAGAATGTAGAGCCATCTCTGACACCTTCTGAAATTCTCTCACCATACTGTATTTGAAAGTATCACTCGTTCCCCCTAGTCCTCATTGTGAATATGCATCAAGTAGCTCGGGTCTCTATCTTATGGAGGCACACATATGCTGGGTCCAAGAACAGACACAGGGCAGCACAGGGAAAGCAGTAAAAAGGGCGGCATTGTGTACTATTAGAAATCATAAAATTGAAGATCCATATTAGCAGGTAAAGTGGGTCTATTTAAAAAAAAGGAAAAATAGAGAAAAAAAAAATAATGCCAGGATATTTTAAGTTTGTCTTTCTGTGAAATTATTGGCTTTTGGCAAAGTAGAAATCTTATTATTGTCTGACCTGGGTAAACCTGGAGTTTTCCCATTAGCTGATTACTCAAGTGCATGTAAACGCATTGATCAGATTACTCACAGAATCTGATTTTCTGATAAATGCACTTAATGGGATGTTCTGGACATTTCAGCTCTAAATGAGCCTAAGATCACAATGCCCAGTGCTTAACTCCAACATTGGGCTGTGGAGCTGTGTGAGTGGAACTTCATATGCTTCCTCTGCTATGAGTTTGAATGGTGTTTGTGATCCAGTACTAAACAGCACTTAACCATGCTTAGGTTTATTTATTTCTGACCTGAAAAATAAATTTAGGATGATTATGTTCAAGGTCACACAATTGGCCAAAGGGGGCCCCAGTGAGCAGACCTTTGATTACAAAAGAGAGAAAAGGGACACGTCACTGTCACAGTCCTCACGACCATGTCCCGATGTAGATTTCAGCCTTATCTTGCTGCCTATAAGCTTCTCTCTAGACCTCTCTGCTACCTGTGATGAAACCTTCACAACCCACCACCCCCCTGTCCCTGCTCTGTTCTGCAAGACTCATTATCTTTCCTGTTTCTCAGATGTCAGGGTATTGGACTCCAGTCCTAGACATCTGCAGATGTGCTGATATTAGCTCTACCTCATTTAGCACACCTGATTTAGCTCAAGTGATAACAATTAAAGCCTTAATAAGTGGTGAGTGTGTGAAACTGTCCACAGGTGTGAGTTTGTGAGTGACTGGGTGAGTGTGTGAAACTGTCCACAGGTGTGAGTGACTGAGTGAGTGTGTGAAACTGTCCACAGGTGTGAGTGTGTGAGTGACTGGGTGAGTGTGTGAAACTGTCCACAGGTGTGAGTGTGTGAGTGACTGGGTGAGTGTGTGAAACTGTCCACAGGTGTGAGTGTGTGAGTGACTGGGTGAGTGTGTGAAACTGTCCACAGGTGTGAGTGACTGGGTGAGTGTGTGAAACTGTCCACAGGTGTGAGTGTGTGAGTGACTGGGTGAGTGTGTGAAATTGTCCACAGGTGTGAGTGTGTGAGTGACTGGGTGAGTGTGTGAAACATTTCTCATGTGTAAGTGTGTTAAATGCTGATACTCAGCTGAATCACAGAGGGCTTGCTCCACCCAGCTCCATCATAATGTTCATCCCCTTCATTACGTTCACAGTGATGAGATACTTGAATCGCGAGTAATGTGTTCACACTTTCTCTCTCTCTCTCTCTCTCTCTCTCTCTCTCTCTCTCTCTCTCTCTCTCTCACATACACACACACACACACACACACACACACATGCACACACTGTCTCATTAAACACATTATTTACACATTCGTCTTGCCAAGCAGCCCGAGTTATAGATTTGTCTCCCAACAAACACTGCTTCTTTGACAGCTGTGGGAAAGATTTTATGCCCTGTGGTGTAATGGAAACGTGTGTTGTCTGAAATGAGCATCTAAATTACAGCCTTCACTCAGTTACGAGCTCGATCCATCAATACCTGCTGTGAGGTAGGCCTGCTTTTTTTGGGAGGGACTTATGATGGCCATAACTCAGAGCTCTCTGGTGCACTTAACGTTGCCTTTCCAGAGCCGTCTCTGCTTTTTTTCCCCATCCATATCTTCAGAAATCTTTTATCTTCACCTCTCTATAAGAAGCTGTGCTTTTATTCTTATCCCCCTGGTGCTCCTGTTGTGTCTGAGCATTGAATTCTCCAAAGGACCAAGGCAGAGAGTGTGGAGGGGTTGAATTTTCAAACTGAGAAAAGGCAGCTTTGCTGGGAGATAGCATTTTTTTTTTTTTTTTTAAGAGTCATATGTATGTTTACATTGTTCCACCTTTTTATGTGTTTGACGTAGGGATGCACTGATTTAAATTTTTTGGGGCCGATACAATAACCAAGAATTAGCACCTTGGTGTAGCCAATGTCGATATTAATAACTGATCATTTTATCTTGGCAAATTCACTTTGGATTAAAACCAAACAAATTATATATATATATAATATATATAATAATATAATATATATAATATATATATATATATATATATATAATATATATAATAATATAATATATATAATATATAATATATATAATAATTATATATATATATATATATATATATATATATATATATATATATATATATATATATATGTATATGTATATTATGGGTTGTCATAAGATAACCCTTTTCTTCAGTATCTGTATATTTCATTTTTTTAATTTTATCTTAAATTGAATAGGTGTAATTCATTTATATTTTATCAAAGGTGGTTCTGCATGAATGGTTTCTAAAGGGGCGCTAATTAGTGCAGCTGTGTTTTTTTTTTTTTTTTGGAGCGTGAGGGTGAGGGAAGGAGAATGTGTTTGAGTGAATTTTTGCATCGTGTTTCAGTAATGAATTCTGAATGACTCAGTATCAATGTTCTTGTGTTTTATATAAGAAGGGCTCCTGCACTGTGATCATAGAATTAATGTATCTGTCGTTTAACCTGCTGTGTGTGTGTGTGTGCTTTGTTTACCTCGCAATCTGAGAGTCGCTGACACTTCACATTAGCTTTTACCTTCAAACGAGCAATAAAACCCGAAATCCTTTGTAGCGAAGGAGAGCTTTAATCCCAGAGACAGTTCTCTGCAGAAACTGTGAACAACGTCCACACAGCAGATATAGTTGGGTGCACAATATGCCGCTAAGTTATCAGTTGTAAAATCAGCCAAAAGTTCAATATCAGACCGATAACTAACTAAAAAAAATCCACATATCGACAAATAATATGTGGGTCGACAATATATCGTGCCTCACTCGTTCCATGATGTCCAAATCGCCTGAAGAAATCTCTCTCAGTGAATTTGCTGATGTGTACAGTCTCTGTAGTGTGGATAAGAGGAGTTCATGTTTCTGGGCTTCCTTGGTTCAGCTCGATCCATGTTATTTATTCTGACAGTGCACCAATCACATTCGCTGCAGTGGGTTCTTCAGTTATAAGAATATCCAGCTTTTACAACAGAAGAAACCTTTACTGAGTTATAGTAGACCATTTTCAGAATGGTGCCTCACAGAACCTTATACAGTACATTGTCAATTAATCTGAAGAACTACTTCACCATGAAGATGGTTCTATGTGGAACTCCTGGTGCTGTATAAAACCATTGCCATTACTGAACATCCAAAAAGGCTTATTCCAACAAGCACACGTTGTATTAACACTTTCTAGGATGAAACATGAGCGTGCAGTGGACAGTGACATCCAGGGCCCACAATGATGCTAATGTTGACAATGAAAGACTGGCGGCAAGGACCAGAACACAGTAGAAAATGGGGTCATGCAAACAGGTTTCCGCAGGCTGTCATTTATTTGTGTTCATCCATGTATACAAATGTTCATTCATGCATGTATGCTTATATAAGTGGTATATAAGTGAACAGCGTGTGGCGGACCGGGGCTGTGTTCAGGGTGTGTTCCTGTTTTGGGCCCAGCGATTGTGGGAAGGCTCCAGACCCAGTGCATACTTGAACTGATGATGAAGCTGAATTAATTCTTATAAGTGAACACACAAACTATCTACAAAGAACATGAAAAATGGCATTTTTGCATATTTTAGTGCTGTTCAAAAAATGAGTGATTAAAACTCAAATTAATTACACACGTTGCTGAAATTGCGATCAACCACACTGTCCCTTCATAAGATGGGAAATTTTAATAATGTAGATTTAAATATAAAATGAACTAATCAGTACAAGATCAACACAATTGAATTGTATTTATATGTATTCGTAGTGTATATTGATTAAAAATGGAATCACAACACTAAAGTTAAAATACTTGTACTTGCTTGTATCTTTGGGAGGGAGATAAATGTGTAGTGTGATGTGCATGACAAACTGGCGAGAGAAAATCATTCTTTTTATGCTTTATTGCAATATCTCAGTGTAGTTTTGATGATTTTAATTTGCTGAGTAAAAGTTTCAGGGAGAGCTTTAGCATCTATTTAACTTTAATGGAGAAAGTTAAAGCAATAATGCAGCTCATGGCCCAATCATGGAGGAATTAAGCAAGGTCGAAGATGAAACAGGGTGTGTGTGTGTGTTTTGCTTTTCACAAAAAGAGAGTAATGGTGTACTAAACTGTAAAGGATCTTGTTCTCTGTAGAAAGTTAACAACCCCTTTCTGCTGTGTCCAGTGTGGCCACTATTTCTGAGCTTCATCTCCAGTTCTCTGTTATCAGTGTGGTGTGTTGCTGATATGTGTGTGTGTGTATGTTGTGGGGACCTAAATCTGCTTATACACTTACATGTTGCAGATGAGGACAAAATCATGACTCCATGACATAAATCATTACATGTGTGTTTTAACAAAGTGGAGAATTCCTGGATGTATATGTCATCGTTGTCAGAAACTCTCTGAGCATTCTTAACCACAGAACACACTCTCTGCCATCACAGGAAGGAGGATGAAATGTAACTTCTGGCATGTGGTGCCCCGGAGACTTGCACAACACCAAGCCCAAATACCGAACGGTTCCCTTGTGCCCTTCTTAGTGCACTCAGTAAAAGAGCACTTCCTGGGCAGTATGGCTGTGTCTCAGTACATTTTAGATTGTCTCATTGTATGGGGTGATCTCAGGATCATTACTTACTATATTAATGGCCCAAATCTTCCTGACGGGGACAGAAAGAAGTCATGGTTTTGTATGCAGTGCGCACAAACTCGATCCATGCAAACAGTTATAAATAAAACATAAGCCAGGGTTAGTTTGGTTTTCTGTTCTAATTGCTGTTAGTTCTTGTTGGTTTAATTTTATGAGCAAGGGATGCTCATTCTGAACTGCTGAATGTGAAATATGAAACATGAATAACTTATTAATAATTTGCAAATGACTAAATGATGTTTGAATGCAGAGGCTCAAACACACAAACATTTGCAGTCACCCTCCTATTAGGGATTTCTGTTACTTTATGGTGCATCCACTGTGGACAAAGATGTTTAGTTATATACAAACACACACAGCTTGTGTCTCCGTAGACAAGCATGGAACACAATGGCAAACTTTGAAGCAGCTGCACATGAGTTGGAGGTTACCATGCTAAGTGCTAACGCTGAGCAAATACTATTACTGCAGTAATGAGGAGCAAATGTTCATTTGCTTTCAGAAGAAATGTTAAGAGGTGCTGCTAAAACTATGTAAATGTAGTTGCTTGTGCTGGACAGAATCTCATTCAGGTCAGAGTCAGGGCGCAGCTATGTGCTCTGGCCTGGTTTTTCATTACCCTGTTTTGTACTTGCCTTCTAAGCTTATTATTGAACCTCCACAAAAGTGAGAATCCTGTGAAGTGTGTGTGCTGAAAGAGGATGCACAGGCTCCTTGTCTCTCAGGAAAACATTACTATATCAGGTGTATCCTCACTTAGAAACGTGCTCTTTCAAAGCTTGACCTCCATTCTTAGAAATTGCCGTTATTGCAGCTCTCACAGGCGAGAACAAAACGCCTGCCGTGATTCATGATTAATTATTTCTCATTCACGTCTCATTAAAAAAGTGGAGACATTCTTTCTTTCTTTCTTTCTTTTGAAACTTTTATTCCAGACCATTGTCGTGAAAAGATGATGCATTTTGATTTCGGAAAAATGAATGGCTAGCCAAGTGTTAAGTGGCAATAAATGATCATATTGTTGCACAAATGGTTGGGGCAGCATATGCGCTCTCACCTCTGTGTATTATTGTTTTCATGTCACTAGTGTGTTCATAGTGGGAGGTAATATTCCTGTTTTATGCAGGGCCATAGCCAGAGTAAGAAAAATAGTGAGGCCTGTGGGAGTGATGCCCGATGGTATCTGGTTTATGTCGGTATTGGCTGATAATTGCTTTTTTAAAGATTATCGCCATTGGACCGGTGCTCTGATTTTGCAGATATTTCAAAATGGTAATTGCTGACCCATTTATTTTATGCCAGATACACACTGGGTGGCAAAGAAATACACTGATGAATGTGTAGGAATAAAATGGCTCAGATTCTTCCCCCTCTGACAATGTAGAAGCACAAAGGCAATGCTGAGGCTAGTATCTCTGTATTACTATATTGTAGAATAGTTACATTGCTATATAACTACTGGCATATATTTTTGTTTAATTCTTTGCTTCATGTTTACATTCATTTATTTATTACTAATATTTGTATTAGTTTGAGGAGATCTTGTAAAACTGTGGCCAGTTTTTGTAAGAAGTTTTCACTAAATAAACGTGACCAACAATTTTCTCAGGAGACTCTTTTCATTTAATTGCGTACAGTTGGTTGTTAATGTTATGCAAATAAGTGTTACATTTCTGAGTAATGTTAATCCAGGATATCTTATCTTTCTCTATTTTTTAAATGTGTGTATCGGCACCTGCACGTTGGGTATTGGTATCAGCCCAGAATTCTCATATCAGTGGATCCCTAGTTCGTATTCATGGGAGAGTACCCTGCTCTACACAGGTTTTCTTTCTTTATAACTTATAACCTATAACTTATATATATATATGCATTGTGAAGAATTTTTTATTTATTTATTTAATTTTATCAGATTTTTTTCTCTGATGCTATGGAAATTGTGTCATGTCGCAATGCATTATGGGCAAGTTTTGCTTCTGAAATGGTCATAATTCTTGACTCACCACTCTGAGGACTCATCTAATGCACTTCAATTCTTACAGAAATGTAACGAACCTTAAGATAGAGTCAGGGATCATTTTACAGTAAAGTAATCATCATAATATGGAAAGCTGGATTAATAATGAATTATAATAGCCTTATATAGAGTAGGGATGGGTGGTATCCACATTTTTCATACTGTCATACCTTCTCAAAATGTTAACACAGTATAAGCTATCACTGTGGAGTGGGGGCTGCCCTGTCGGGCTGCATAAGCCTTATATCTGTGAGTGTGGTTTGAGCGAAGGGTTTTCGCCACTGTGCAGTTCAGCTCAACAGAGCCCAACACACGTGTTGATGATTAAAAATAACTGTTTCTGAGAGAGAGCAAATTTCAGCAACTGGTGTTGAAGGAACAGAAGCGTTAGTGTGGTTTAGTACAACACAGCAGATGATTTTCCAGTGAACTGAAGCTCAAATCACACACATAATTATAGATAAAGCTCATATCTGTGAGCACAAGTCGACCGAAGAGTCTTCTGAGAGTTTTGTCTGTTTTCAGCTTTATTCTTCTTTCTTTTAACCCAAATTCATCCTTATTCAGAGTGTGACATCAGCAGTCAGTGACCTCCCACAGCGCTCCCTTCCTGTGGCTCTCTCAAATGCACATAAATTAACTTTTGGCCTTCTGACACAGAACAGAAATTTGACACACCACACACACATAAATGTTGTCCTCATTTTGAGATACTGTCCACAGTTTTAAATACCGTGGGGTATGATATTACGCTTATACCGCTCGACCTTAATACAGAGCAAAATACATTCATAGACCTTCTGAAGCATGGTAATAAAGCTCTCATCTGGATTGAAATGTTTTGTAGAGCACCGTCACCTATATAAACTGTTTGTAATGAGTGGTGGTGTTAGCTTAATTGCTAATATGAAAATTAAACAGCCCAGTCACCATTTTCACCAGAGCATGCATATTTAACATGCTTAGTACTGTTGTATTTACTCCAGTTGCTGGACTATGATATGGTTTTTACAGTCCTTTACAGATAATAGCCTAACGAGCATTGTGTGTAAACTGGCCACAGTGGACCATTCAGGCAGACACAGCAGTGACCTGTCGCAGTGCTGCTGCCAAAGTGTGTACATTACAGTTGCTGATGGTGCACAGTAACTGGCTGCTCTCATACCCTCTCTCATGCACAGTGGACACTAAATAAGTATTTACACTGATATTGAGCATTTAGCATTTATACCTTAAACACAATCACCTCCAGCGTGACTTATACATAATAATAGAGGTAAACTAACTTAAAGGTGAACAGAACTGGGAGCCAAGACAGAGGAGAGTCTTATTGCTTGTCTCCCATGAAGCATGGCTGTTGGTTCAAGCCGAGCCATGCTTGAGCACTCTAGGCCCAGTGCTGGTATAGATTGGGGTCCATCATGCAGGGGGGTATTGGTTCTGATGGGGTCCACGATGCAGGGGGGTGTTGTTTCTGATGGGGTCCATGATGAAGGGGGGTGTTGGTTCTGATGGGATCCATCATGTAGGGAGTTATAAATTACTGAGTTTTTTTTTTTCTCTTTTTCTTTATTTTTTTCTTTTCTTTCTTTTTTTCAAGCTTAAAATTTTAGATTATTTTTTAGATCTAAATAAATTACTAGGGTCATGACTTTGGTGCTATGGTCTTGTGCCTAAACTGAAATATAGTACAAAGAAATCTGCACTCTGCCTTTTATTCAGGAAATATCCTTAGGTAGTATCCAGAAGACACCTCGAACTTAGAATCTGACAACTATTCACAATGCTCACATACTGCACATTGCCTGAATGTCAAATAAATTAATACATGGATCAAGCTGAGCTGTACATGAAGCTCAAAAGGCTCATGAGGCTTATCATTTTTGACCATAGCCATGAAGTATAGAGAGGTAGGTCTGTTTTGGACATTGTAGGCCTGTGTCAGGGTTTTGTGTCTGCTGCATGCAGCTACACAGCAGAAGAATCAAGAGACTGAACCTGCAGGATCAGTTGCAATGGCCTGATGATATGCATGGGTAGACCTGCCAGACGAGAGCAGCAATAGTCAAGTCTTGGTGTTATGAGAGACTGAACGAGGTTCTGAGAGGCTTCTCTGGAGAGAAAAGGTGGATTTCTCAGGAACAGGTTTGCAAAATGAGAACAATACCTGGTCATCCACAACTTCTGCTGATGAAGTGAGCAGCAAGTTTTCAGAGGAGATGGTGAAAACCTGTAGTTCCAGGGATGTAACACAGCTCAGTCTTGCTGGGGTTGAGTTTCAGGTGATGGGCTGCCATCCGTTGACGAGACGTCAGTGAGAAATGCAGAGATACTCGTTGAAACCTGGATGTCAGAAGGCAGGAGAGTAAGGATGAAATAGGAGACAACACTAGTTCTTCCCTCCACCACTTCCATTTTTCCTGCCAGTCAAGGGATTCAAACCAATGACATTTTGGTCCCAGGTCCTGTAGTAAATTACACATGAGGAACCCACATTTATAAACAGTTTTTACTGAAATATGTGTTTTAAATGGTGTACAGTGACCTATTTATCCAGTTCAGAAGACTCTAGGATGCTTTAGGTAAGTCGGGGTGAATAGTAATAGTTTGGACAGATGGCATTTTGTTATTGGTGGTATCTTGAACTAATTCAGCATGTGGGACTCATTAGTTCATAATTTCTGCAGTAGATTATGCTCAGTCTTGGCATATCAGTGTGAACTGATTCTAAAGTTACAGGGATTTGGCCTTGAGGTCTCCCCTGCTTTGTGACAGCGTGACAGCGATGAATTGCATAATACTTTGGCACCGTGCTGCATCTCAGTGTAAAGTGAAGGTCAAGCGAGTGGGAGAAAGTGGCACAAACACACAGCGACACATTCGTCAGATTCCTCCTCTTCGATTTAAATCTGTAGCTACCTCATACAGGACTCTTCATACAATTAAATTTCACTCATAATGAAATTTCACCTTTGTAATATTATAGCTCTTACCCAAAGGGAAACAAAAGAAAACCTGCAAAAGGTTTGGCCCCTCCATTAACACCGCCCATATATCTTGCCCACCTGTCTGTTGTCCATCTGACCACGCCCTCCACTCATTTCTCTCAGGTGTGTTGTGTCTCTGTTAGAGTTGTCTTTGCAGGACATGTTTGTTTCCTTGCTGTTGTGATGCAGACTTTTCTTTGTGTTCTAGTCTTGTTTATTTATTTATTCTGTTTGTTTCTTGTTATGGACTCATTAACTTTTCTTTTGTTTTTGTGTTCTCCTGCTGTCTGTACGGGTTTCCTCCCGCAGTCCAAACGCATGTTTGTAGATGGAATGGCGGTGTGAAATTGTCCACAGGTGTGAGTGTGTGAGTGACTGGGTGAACGTGAAACTGTTCACAGCTGTGAGTTTGAAACTGACCCTCAGAGATTCATGGAGCCTATTCCATCATTTGGGATTGAAGAAGTGAAGGAAGCTTGTCTGTGTGTTATTTAACACATAAACAGCTTTCAGTTGCAGATCTCATTTGCAGAGTATCTTTGGAGCATGTCAGAGAGATTCAGGTTGGCATTAGGCTGGTGATTTTTAAAAAGCAGTAAAGGGATATAAAATCAATTCTACATTTGACAGGATAACTAGCATCGATTTTTCAATACTGGCACGATATGATCTCTCCTTTTAGCTTCTGTTTTTACGCCAGAAAAGGCTTTGGCAGCTGATGCAGACGAAACGTTGACTCTTTCTGAATCATGGCGTGATTCACTCTGAATCACAGGGCTGTTTCTCAACAGGATTTTGTGGGTGCACTTTTCAGCCCAAGCAGCATGCCAACATGACCGTGCGCACCCACTTTCAAAACGACTGCAGTGCAATCTCTTCATCTGCAGCCAGTGGAAGGAGGGATGAGGGGTGGGGGAGCACATTATCCATGTCCCAGTATTATTGGAGATTATCCCTGACAGATCGCTTCCCTTGCAGGCACCATTAGCCAGACTTCATCCCACTCCGTATTTCTACCACCTGCGACTGCTATCCGCTGGGCACAAGAATTATTACCATTGTATTTCTCGCCTGGTATATAAATTAATCACGGCAGGATCGTGATCAACCACTTTTGTATTTCTATTTTTTTTTTTTTTTTTACATTCCTGCTGGACGGTGACCAAGAAACACTCAGTCCCAGAGGATGTCCAGGACCTCATGCATCATTAAAACAGAGCGCCGGTCTCTTGTCAGGAGATAATTCCACACAGGCAGTCTAGCACTACATCTTGACACATATTATCATGCCATATCTGGCTATGGACCGATGTGCCTGGGCCTTGTTTCTCCCCTTTCTTAACTCTCCCACAGAGCTTGGGTGGAGCTAAAGCAGCTAAACCTGAGGCAGCCGGTCTTTCTCAGGAGCCGACAGCTGACAGAAGCAAACCCAAATCAGCATCGATCATCCTTGTGCCACCTTAATGACTCCAGGCATCTGGGGCTTGTTAGACATCCTGAGGAAATAGGTTGTAAGACTCCTGCCAGACTTCAGGGTCAACCAACCAACTCGTATTACTTTAGAAAGTGTCATCCTTCTTGCAGTAACTTACAGTTGAATGCGGTAAACTTGGCTGCTAATCATCAAATGGCATCTGATATTGATCTTGACAAATGACAAAAAAATAGTGCTGCTGGGTTTTTTAAACACTGCGTCCAAACACCTTTTAGATGTAAAGTCAGAGACAGTAGCTCATCTGTTGCGTCGGTCGTCCTCTAGTCTTCATCAGTGACACAGGACGCTGTCGGCTGGATGTTTTTGGTCGGTGGACTATTCTCAGTCCAGACACTGAGGGGTTTAAAAACTCCAGCAGCACTGCTGTGTCTGATCCACTCGCACCAGCACAACACACACTAACACACCACCACCACGTCAGTGTCACTGCAGCGCTGAGAATGATCCACCACCACATCACACCTGCTCTGTGGTAGTCCTGACTGTACGGTGTGAAAGAGGTCTAACAAAGTAAGTAAGTAAAGCAACAATGAGTTAACACATCTGTTAGAAATTCAATGAAACATGTCACTTGACCAGATCTGACCTTTTGTATTCAACTGTAGAAGACATAGCCTTTTTTACTTTGTTTTATTTTGCTTATGGTGGCAGTATATTGTTCAGTGAAAGGTCCAGTGTTACAGTGTTGAATGACCATGCCGGATCGTAAATCCTTCGGTCAGACTTAAAGGGCATTCTGGCTGAAATAAAATATATAACCATTGTTACACTGGTTGTAAACATGTCTACTCCTGCAGTAATCTCCAGAGTCTGATTTACCAGGTTAACGACTTCTGATGATGGATGTTGAAGGTGGGAGAGATTATGAAGGGAGACTAGAGGGTGGGCAGTTTGAATTGGGTTCTTACAGAGTTCTAATGCAGAAGCTAACTCCAATGTTCGGAAGCCAAATACCAAATCTGTACGTATTATTCTAGGCACTAGTGAATATTCCAGTATTTAGTGGTGCTTCATTGCATGGAGGGGTTGGGAGGTTAGCAATATTTGTATCTACATATACAATGCATGCTGGGTATTGTTCTGAGTGAAGACACACACAGGACACAATTCTGTTAAATCAGTTCTCTTGAGGGATGTATTATTTGCACTACAGCGGATGTATTCATACTGTAGGTTAAATTAGAGTAGGATGCATAGAAAAACCAAGATTATTATCATGTCAGTCCAGTAGGGGGCTATAGTACCTCTAAATGTGAGACATTAAAATAGATTTTGATTCCTAATCCGTATGCAGTGCACTCTGCAAGTCATGGATTTACTGAATCTAGATCTGAATATTGCATTATATATTTCTAATACAGCATCGTTTACATGTATTTATATGTCTGGATGTCAAATAGTGATACATCATTAGTTATAAACAGTGTATACATTGTAGTTTTATGACTTCTGTAATTTACTATTTAGGGAATGAGGAGCTTTCAGCTCCTTTGAATTTCAGCCAGAAACAGGCTGTGTGACATGAGTGTTTTTGAATTTCATTTTATCCCATAAACATGACACCACTGACAACTGAGATTTTAAATATCTCTACCTTGAAGAGTGTTTTTCAAAACCTCTGTTTTGTGTGGATGAGCGACCAAAACACAGACAAGAATCTCTAATGGACTCGTGGTAGAGCAGCTTCATATGAGCTTAAAATCACCATGCTCAGTGAAAACCATGGGCTAAAGAGGATAAATCGTACTCCTCTGTTATCAGACCCAGTGTTAGGAGTTATCTATTCAGTGCTTTTGGGATGAATAAGGAGCGGTGGTTATGATCTCGGACTGATCACCCTTCCTCAGTAGATTCCAATGTAGATGATCCATTAAAAAATAATTGTCATCAGTTCTAGGCTTTAGCCAAAATGTAATGGGGGCTACACATTAATGTAATCATACCCTTGATTTAGTTTTGACCCTGGGTGCCTGCATATATAACCTAACTATTCTTCCTCAGATCATTACCTCATTTTAAATGAGCTATATCACAGTCAAAATGTACTTACATCCACGTGCACTCAACAAATTTCCAACAAGCCTACTTAAAGAAGTACTTCCAGTTATAATTAAACCACTTGTAACAATATTATACGCTTGATGTTGGTCACATACATACAGCTTTTAAATTAGCAGTCATTAAGCATTTGATTAAGGACCCAAATATGATCCTTGTGTACTTTCAGATTATAGGCACATTTCTAACCTGCCATTTATATCTAAGGTCCTAGAAAAAGCTGTAGCCCAACTGCTCTGTCCTTATCTACATAGGAATGACATCTATGTAAAATTTCAATCTGGATTTAGATCATATCATAGCACAGAGATAGCACTTGTTAAAGTAACAAATGATCTTCTTCTTGCCTCTGATCAAGATTGTGTGTCTTTGCTTGTTCTACTCGACGTAAGTGTGCCTTTGATACCATAGACCACACTGTCCTCTTAGAGAATTTAGAAAGGATGTTTGGAACAGCTCTTTAGGTTAAATACAGCAGATTTCTCTGTCACACCTGGGTCAGCAGCAAAAATCTTGGTGTCCTAATCAATCACAAACTAATATCTGATGAAAACATAGGTAACTTTACTAGGACAGCTTTTCTTCATCTTCGAAATGTTGCTGAATTAAGAAATGCCCTAGCCCTTCATGACACAGAACAATTAGTGCGTGTTTTAATTACTTCCAGGTTAGATTATTGTAACACAGGATGTTCCAGCAACAACCTCAGTAAACATGTGCCAGTCCAGAAGCTGTAGCCAGGGTCCTTACTAAAACAAGAAAATTTCAGATAATTTCAAGTTAAATTTCATATTGATAAAAGGATTATTATAATGACTCACAATGCCCTTCATGGTCTTGCCACTGAATACATTTGCTAAAACAAAGAGTCACATCAACTTAGATCACAGGATGCAGACTTTATACTAGTTCCCAGAATTCAGAAGACTCCAGCAGGTGGATGAACTTTTTCATATATAGCTCCCCAACTCTAGAACAATCTTTCAGTTAATGTTCAGGACACAGTCTGTCTTCAGGTCCTGGCTGAAAACTTACTTGTTTAGTGTAGCTTTTAGTAATGAACCTTTCCCCTTGCTGAAGATCCAGGGGATGAGGGACAGAGGGGATTGTGGTAAACTGCAATGCTGGTGCTTACACACACAAAGTTTGTTGTAGTGGAGCAGGGAGATGCCATTGTTTTAGACTGCCCTCCTGTCTGGGGACCACTGATGGAAGGCTGCTGGAGGCTCCTGCTCACCTGCCTTGAGACCAGTTATCAGCCTCCATTCCTAGTACCTGCTTCACTCCGTACCATCACACCACATCTGTGGCCCCTGTCATCATCATGCAGCTGCTTCTGGATCAGTGATCCAGACCTCCACTACACACACAACCTACCTGCAATTTTTAATTTAAAGCTCTATTCTTCATAAAGTGTTTGACCAGAGGAGTATGTAACCCTGTGTGTATTGGTTCCTTCTTCCAGCTTTGAGTGAGTTTTTCCTGCAAATGTCGTCTTTTTTAACGGCTCACATGGAGATTCGATGTATATTTGTTTTTCATTCCCAGTTTCTGTGAAACTGCTTTGTGACACCATCAGGTTGTAAAACGCTCTATACAAATAAATTGCGTCAACCTGAAGAAATGATATGTATGAGCAGCATCTCTGGCCTCTTCAGAGTTTTGCAGATTGCACATTGGTTACGGATCCTTTTCTGTTGAGGAGAAAACTGGATAATGTCAATACACTCCACTAGAGCATCTTTTCAGTGGAGTGTTCTTGTTGAATGGGAGGATTTATGACTGTATGCATGTGAAGTGTAGCCCTCTCCAAAGTACGGGGCTGGAGCGAAGCAGTTATTCTGTGTCCTGAAGTAGTTCTGAATTAAAGATGAAGAGATGAATATGAGGCAACCGTGCGGAATGGGATCTTTGATCTGGCTGCTGTTTCTGGACAAGCCTGCTGTAATAACACCAGGAGTGATATTGCTCTTTGTGTTGGTGAGGTATATGTTATGTACACAGTGAATATATCACAGAACTTTGGTGGGAGATTTTGGGAGGCTCTGTTCAGTATATGAAAAAAAAAAAAAATAGGAAAAATAAGAAAAAGAATACTTGCAGTTTTTATGCTGGGAGAAAAAAAAAATATTCAGACCCACAAAAATTGGACATGGCGAAAATCCACATTTCCGAATATATTGAAAGAAAAGTCAGTCATGGAAGACTGCTGCAGCTGAGGAAGGAGGAAAAAATGGAGCTGCATCAAAGAAGCTGTGAGGAAGAAAACAGCTCTATAGACCAGGGGTACCCTGCAGAGCTGGATTCCAGCACAGTTTGATCATTCTCCTGCTCATACGTCAATTACAACCTGGTAACTAACTGCTGAGTGGAAACAGAAGTGCTGGAGCAGAGAAAGCAGAAATCTACCAGCAGAGTTGGACACTCTTCTACTCCGCTCTTGAACTGCTTTTAAAGCAGTGACATTAACACTTTATTTAACAGTTTATTTTTCGTAAACTATAGGAGTGTTGCTATACATAAATTATTTGCCTCTTTTCCCCTGTTCTTCAGCGCTCAGGACCCCCACAGAGCAGGTGTGTTGTGGTGGTGGATCATTCTCAGTGCTGCAGTGACACTGACGTTGTGATGGTGTGTTACTGTGTGTTGTGCTGGTGTAGAGTGGATCAGACACAGCAGTGCTGCTGGAGTTTTGCCAGAGGAGATACTGTGAGCATTAAACTTGCACTGATTTGCTCAGTTGTGTTGATCAAATTGACAATGACTGTAGCAGCAAAGTGGTGGCTTAAATCTTATGGCTGATCGGAATATATTTTCCGGTGATGGTGGTAACGTTTTCTGTTTACCAGATGTGTTCCTGTTTTGAGTGTTGGATGTGTTGTGGCAGCACTGTAATACTCTAATAATAATTATTCAGCTTCCTTGTTTGTTTGTATTTGTGTATAATATCAGGTTTTGTCAGGTGTTGCTCGGTGGTTTGACTGAGAATTTTAGTCCTAGTGCATCACTACTTTTGACCCTGATAAGTAGAGAAAATATAAATAAATAAAAAAAAAAAAACACTGTTTCATTGCTGGACCAGGGGCAAACAAAACATAGCTGCATGCTGTGAGGGTTTAAAGTGCAGAAGAAGGAAAGGACTTCAGACAGTTTCAAACAGAGCACTACAGACAGGTACGGAGACACATCAGGAACCCCACGATGTGAGTGAGAACAGAAAGGTCTGCAGAACAAAAAGAAGAAGAAGAAAAAAAAAAAAAACGGTCAAAAGCTGTCATGGGAAGATGCTGGTGTTGTGAGAGGGAGGATTGATGTAGTGATTGAGGGCATGGCTTTGAAAGTGCTCTTTGTTCTAGTAAAATAATGATCCAAAAAGTTTAAGTAGCCAAACACACAAACAAGTGGATTTCAGTAAAAACCGGCAGCTCAGGAGAACCTCTTAGTTCCCGTGAAAGGAACTCCTAATGCTTCAGTAGACAAGGGATTTTGGACAATTTCATGCTCCCAACTTTGTGGGAACAGTTTGGAGATGACCCATTTGTGCACAGTGCACAGGGTTTGGGGAAGTGGCGACCTCTCTGGTGCACACATGTAACTGCAGGAGATCTTTCCCTCCATGTGATGTTTTAAGGCTTTTCTTTCTCTTACTATTAACTGGTAACTGTTGTGTAACACTACGAAAGACAATTCTCATTTCATTCAAAAAAAAAAAAAAAAAAAAAAAAAAACTAAAAATGAAGTAGTTTGAAAACAGCAAATGAGTAGAATTTATTGGTCACTGAATTTGTTTCCATTTGAGTTCCATCAGGAAAATGTGCAGCGAAAATGGGATCGATTTGTTCTGTTCTTGGGGATAAGGCAAGACAAGATAACACAAGACAACACTTTATTGATCCTGTAAGACACTGCAGATCATTTTGAATACAGAAGCACATGTGAATGTTGGTTTAGATGATTTAAAATGGTGATTTGATGATAGTAATCGTGAAAGTAGCGTAACACTTATTTAGTTTCTTTTTTCATACAGTGACAACTTTCATATTTAATATGACACATCAGTTACAGTACGATCACAAAAGAGCTGGAGAATGTTTGAGTTTTGAATTATAATTGTAAGTTACAGAAATAGAAATAAATAAATAATAATAATAAAAAAAACACTTTAAAACTCATTTGTACACCTAATATTTGTGTGATGATTGTGAGTGTGTTCAGTCCCCTCCAGGGTGTGTTCTAAACTTGTGCTCTGCTCTGGACCCACCATGACCCTGACCTGACAATGAATGAATGAATGAATGAATGAATGAATGAATGAATGAATGAATGAATGAATGTGTGATCAGGTTAAAGAACTCAAAGGAGAAGGCAGCATTGTTTTATGGACACAGAAACACACACACACACACACACACACACACATACACACACACAGAGAGACAGAAACACACAGTCCTGTCTCCATGGTTTAGGGGGACATTACATAGACTTCCATTCATTTAGTGGAGACTTTCCCTGACTTTGAATATAACTACAACTACCCTAACTTTCATCTGCACCTGAGAATGTAATGATTTATGTCATGCAACATGTGAGTGTACAAGCAGATTTTGCTCCCCACAACATGATGAATATCTAGACTACACACACACACACACCACATCAAAACACTAAATTCATTGGGGTGTTCTGGAGCAGCTGCCTATTGTCTCTGTTCATTTTGTGGCACTAATACTCAGTCTGACCCAGTCGGTCAGATGCTCTTTTGCGAGCTCTTCTTCATGTTGCATCGCTCCTGGAGAGATTGATTAAATGCAGTGTTGTCAGTGAGGGTAGAGTTCCTCTGAGCTCCAGCCGCGAGGTCAAAGGAAGTTCTCCCAAGTCACACTGGCTTCAGTTTCAGCATCCATTTCAGCTCCTCGCCACTCATGCATCAAGAGCGCGCCTTTCACGGGGTCGTCAACCAAATATCCGCTTATCGACTGGTCCTCCCAGAGTTGATTGAGACTCACAGTGGCCATGGGTCCAGTAGGGCACCGCAACAAATAAACAACCCACAAAAAAAAAATAAATAAATAAAAACAGGAGAAGAAAAAGCATGAGGTTGAAAAAAAAAATAGTCTGTGAATCAATAGCCATGACTGAAATGATGGAGAATTTGAAGGTCAGCCCTCGTGGTCCCTGCGAGCAGATAATACAGGAACATAATCAATCTCATCTAATTTAATCTGTCCCTCCATCTCCGATCATGATCCTGGCTCATTTTTCTTTCCTGGTCATTCTTTTCATTTTCTGCTCAATGATCTCTGGGATGCGGTCGGTGGTGAAAAGGATGAGGAACAATGGCCAAAAGCTTTGAAGTCCTGATAGAAGTTTCTGTGCCCAAGCCGCTAGAGAGGATGGCTCTCTCTCTCTTGATTTTATACAGCTGTGAAGTGTGTGTGTGTGTGTGTGTGTGTGTGTTATACATGAATCTTGTGTATTAAATTGAGTGTACTTTCTGAAAAGATTGAGGCCTGATTTTCTTCACTGTGGATATTTCATTTCCCTCAGAACTACATATTCACCCCCTTCTCCACGAGTCGACACAGTTTTGTGTCTTAATGAAACATCTGTGACCTGTTTTGGTCAAAATACCACAAGGATCAAACCCCACAGCAGTGTTCTACCCCTGTCTAAACAGCCCTGTTCAGAACGCCCGCTTTCAGCTACTGTTCGGGTCGGATGCAGTGATATAAATCACGTCGCCACCGGACTCTAGACGCTTTTCTGTCTGGCGATTCGATGGACGAGTCTGGGTTTGGTGGTTGCCAGGAGAATGGTACTTGTCTGACTGCATTGTGCCAAGTATAAACTTTGTTGGGATTATGGCGTGAGGTTGTTTTTCAGGAGTTGGGCTCGGCCTTTAGTTCCAGTAAAAGGAACTCTTAATGCTTCAGCATACCCAGAGATTTTGGACCATTTCATGCTCCCAACTTTGTAGGGAGAGTTTAAGGACTGTGCACCAGTGCACAAAGCAAGGTTTGACCTCAACCCAATAGAACACCTTTAGAAAGCCTTCAGAAATGAATTGAGGCTGTTATAGCTGCATAAGTTGGGCCAACATCATATTAAACCCTAATGATTAAGAATGGGGTGTCACTCAAGTTCATATGCGTGTGAAGCAGACGTCTGGTTCCATTAACTACCTCCGTGAACAGTTCTGTCTCAGTACGTTCCTCAACAACATTTAGCACCAAACCAAACCCACATCTCCTCACTGTGTTTGCATATTAAATGATGTAATTATGCAGACATTTTGAACAATGGGATGTTGGCCCCAGGTGGGCTGTACTGCAGTGGTGCTCATTATTAAAGAGGAAGCATAGCACTGAGACTGTGAGGTTTTGCAGTCTTCCAGAGCTTTGAGTCTAATAGCTGTAACTCGAGAAGGTGGGATATTATCTTGAGGACATTTTGCCCTCCTGTGAAGAGCCTTATCAGGTCAAATGTTCGGTGGGAACAGGCACTGATAATGTTCTCACCGCTCGTCTGAATGGGAAGAGCTCATCATCTTCAAGACGTTCCGTCACCTTGACTTTCTGTTACTCAACAATATCATAATGCCATTTATCACAGGCTGTAATTATAGTCTTTAGGGTAGAGCTCTCAAACTCCAATAACCTGGGGTTCTCTACCCTCACTCAGCTCCAATAGCCACACAGGAGCACTTTGCGGTTCTACAGGTATAGACTGTAGTCCATCTGTTGCTTTGCATACTTTCTTAGCCCACATTCTCCATGATTTTCAGCGCTCAGGACCCCCACAGAGCAGGTGTGATGTGGTGGTGAATCATTCTCAGCGCTGCAGTGACACTGACGTGGTGGTGGTGTGTTAGTGTGTGTTGTGCTGGTGTAGAGTGGATCAGACACAGCAGTGCTGCTGGAGTTTTTAAACCCTGTGTCCACTCACTGTCCACTCTGTGAGACACTCCTCCCTCGTTGGTCCACCTTGTAGATGTAAAGTCAGAGACAGTAGCTCATCTGTCACTGCACAGTGTGTGTTGGCTGTCCTCTAGTCCTTCATCAGAGGACGCAGGACGCCACCTGCAGGACACTGTTGCACCCACCGCATCCGTGTCCACTGATGAAAACTCCTTCTGAACTTCCACAGGGTTTACCTTTCACTCTTTGAAGCTCAGTTTTGGGTGTGGTCTGTGCACAAAAAGCTTGTTTCACATTTCATTTCACAAAAGAAGCAGGTCAGAAGCAGCTAAAGTGTAGAGACTGTGTGGTCAGTGATGGATTTGTTCGCTTTGTCCACTTCAATCTTTCTCTTTTTGACAAAGAGTTTATCAATACCACTTTTCCTCTGCTCCCCAGTTCCTTCACAGCAGGAGAAGATTTAGAATATTTTGATTCAGAGGAGAGAAAGTGCTAACCATGCGATAATATTATCTCTGACAGAAATTCTCTACTATAAATGTAAGTGAAAGAGGAGATGTCTGGCGGAGGCAGACTGGAGGAACATTATGTAAAATCTTGCAAAGTTTTTATCCTTGTGAATGTGGTGTGTAACCCATACACAGCAAGCTTTTCTGCAAATTAAATTTGGCTTATTTAGTAGAATGACCAGATCTGAGATGGTGAAAAAGAGGACACGTCTTGGTGGGGGGGGGCTTTGCCTGACGTAAACAAGGACTATTGCCGTGCAGACTGACCAATTAAATGTTTACAGAGAAGGTTATCGACCAATAACGGTAGCTCTACAGTCAGACCGTGCAATCTGAAGATTTTAGGCTACTTCACCACGCCCCCTTCTCACTCAAGTGAACCAATCGGAGTAGGGGAGGGCGGGACTAGTTTGTGAACGAAACGCTTCTCGAAGTTCTATGTAAGCTCTAGAAAAACAAAATCCCGGACGTTTGTGAAATTCCGCCTGGACATATTTTTAAGTCTAAAAAAGAGGACATGTCCAGGTAAAAGAGGACGTCTGGTCACCCTATATTTAGCATTCTCCTTTTTTCATTCGTGAACACAGTTCTGGTTTTTAATGAAACATCTGCCCTGCTTTGGTCAAAATACCACAAAGACCAAACCCCACAGCAGTGTTCTCCCCCTGTGTAAACAGCCCTGTTCAGAACGCCCGCTTTCAGCTCCTGTTCTTTTAAATGATAATGAGCCGCTCGCTGTTCACCCTGACCCCGAGCGCACAGCAGTGAGGAGTGAGGAGCAGAAGTTCTGTTTTTTAGCCGTTTTCACTCTGTTCTCTTTCTTCTTCGTTCTTGTTTTCTCTGTTTTGCTGAGTTTAACCTGGTCTTCACACTCTCACATAAAAGAGGGCCCAGTGCTGTGATTGGACAGACTCAGACAAGGGGGCAGAGCAATTCTAATGTCTCTGCATTTGACGTCAGAAGCGGAGCAGAATCAAAACGTCCCGTTTTATCCCGTGATTTCTGACTTGGGCAGCACACAGAAAACTGACCGGGTGGGTCTTGTTTCACAGTGTGTGGGTTGGTGGGCTCCAAATCCCCAAATTAATGTACATATGCACTAAACAAGGGATTCAATCGTAATAATAACACATTCACTTTCCGTTCAGATCTCCATTACTAAATATGAAAATGGCTGATGTGGATATACAACATATGGTTAGTGAATGTATGTGGTGCCATAACATTTCAGCAACCTTGTTTATGAGGTCCACTGACTGTACAGGAGCATTTAGTAGTTCTGCAGTTACAGACTGTAGTCCATCTGTTGCTCTGCATACCTTGTCAGCCCTATTTCCCCCTGTTCTTCAGCACTCAGGACCCCCACAGAGCAGGTGTGATGTGGTGGTGGATCATTCTCAGCGCTGCAGTGACACTGACGTGGTGGTGGTGTGTTAGTGTTTGTTGTGCTGGTGTATAGTGGATCAGACACAGCAGTGCTGCTGGAGTTTTGGCTTTGAGCAAGTTGATCTCAGGCTCATGTGAAGCTGCTCCAGAGCCTCGCATTCTTTTATGATTTATTTATTTTTTTTCTATGCAGATGATTAATGCAGAGTGTGCAAATTAACACCAGTGTCAGTAAAAGGCGCATTTTAAAGTAGTGTGTGTGTGTGTACATTTAAAACTTTACATAAGCAGTGTATATGTTTACAAATTTCTAGTAAATTTCTAACCATTAACGAATCATAATCTTGTTTGGAGATAGACCTGCTGTCACTGTTTTGCAGTCTGAGCGTGTAGAGTGCGTAGAACCAATACTTTTAGCGCAATCCAAATACTGCCTTTGGCAGCGGCTTGTGTGTTCAGATGTTGCAGCTGCGAGCCACTGCAGGTTTCTCTCTCTCTCTCTCTCTCTCTCTCTCTCTCTCTATGTGGAGTGTAGTAGCTGTGTGTGTGTGTGTGTGTGTGTGTGTGTGTATGTGTGTGTGTGTGTGTGCACTAAATATCAGCTGCAGTGGATCAGCTGTGAGCCTCGAGGCATGAGATCCTTCCTCCGCTTATTTGGGCGAATGAATTATTAATGTCCCACTGATTTTCCTCAAGTTCCAGCTCTGCTGCCAGATCTCCGGCACACTCTCTGTGCATGTACTCCTGCACCAGCTCACTGTCATCTTTTTTTCCTCTTTCTTCCCTTCTCTCTCTCTCTCTCTCTCTCTCTCTCTCTCTCTCTCTCTCTCTTTCCATCTTTCCCTCATTCATTCTCTCTCTCTCTCTCTCTCTCTCTCTCTCTCTCTTTCCATCTTTCCCTCATATTCTCTCTCTCTCTCTCTCTCTCACTCTCTCTCTCTGTCTCTACCTCATTTTCTCTCTCTGTCTCTCTCTCCATCTCTGTATTTCTCTCTCTCTCTCTCTCTCTCTCTCTCTCTCTCTCTCTCTCTCTCTCCCACTCTCTCCGTCCTTCTCTATTCTTCTACAGTTCTGGAGAGCCAAGTTCTGCGGGATATCTCAGAGACGAGAGGGAAGAACAGCGGTTGGATGGGAATAAAGCCGAAATTGTGACCTTGGAAGACGAAGATGTTGTTGCCATGGGAACTCTTAATCCTGCTGTCACTCAGGTGCTACCTGGCAGGTACGCTCTCCCCCGAGTCGCCTTTGATGCTCCACCTGATCTGCATAGCTCCCACTTCAGGGCGTATTCCCCCCCTCCGTCTCATCTGTTTCTTCTGCTCCTCATCAAAGACGCTCCGTCTCTCGCCCCAGCAGCCATTCCTCCCCTTTTATTACGTCTTCATGGAGTGTTTCCTCCCAAACTCAGATTAATGTGCGCCGCTGATTTGTATGTAACACAGAGTGGAGGAGTCTTGGTTGGAATTTCTTTCAAAACAACAGAAAAAGAGCATTTGAGTAGGATTTCCCAGTTCTGGATTCCCGGCGTGTCACACAGAGAGCACTAGTGCGAAGGAAGCTGTAGACTTCAGTCAGTCCCACATCAGCATGAGCTCAGTATAATATCAACAGTCAAAACTGATCCACATATGAATCTCTTACTCTCTCAACCCTCATTTACCAGCTCAGAATTTTCTGTTAATATTATAAAAGTTCAAAAATTACACTTGTACATTATCTGTAGCCTTTTAACTCACACACTGTGAAACAAGACCCACCCAGTTAGTTTTCTGTGATCTGCCTAATTCTGAAAACATGGGCTAACACGAGTCGTTCTGATTCTTCTCCGCTTCTGACGTCAAGTACAGAGACTTTAGAATCACCCCGCCCCCTCTTCTGAGTCTGTCCAATCACAGCGCTGGGCTCGTGTTTATGTGAGCGCGCAAAGACGAGGTTAAACACAGCAAAACAAACACAAAGAGCTTGGAATAATAAGAACACTGAGTATAAACTGAGAAAACAAGAACGGAGGAGAAAGAGAACAGAGCAAAAACAGCTAAAAACCAGAGCTTCTGCTCCTCGCTCCTCACTGCTGTGCGCTTGGGGTCGGGGTGAACAGTGAGCAGCTCATTAGCATTTAAAGGAACAGGCGCTAAAAGCAGGTTTCTGAACAGACCTCTTTAGACAGTGGGAGAACGCTGCTGTGAGGTTTGATCCTTGTGGTATTTTGACCAAAGCAGGCCAACAGACATATCATTAAGACCTAGAACTGTGTTCTCTTGTGTCGAAGGGGGAGAATATGGCCCATTTAAATGGCATTAATTTAAAGTATGTAGATTTACTGTGAGATTTCTTATCTACTGTGAATGGATCATAAACATCCCAGATGTCTGGACTTAAAACGGCATCACCCCACCTGGCTGGGTAACGGTATTTAACAGTTGGTCCCTGAGCACTTCACTGTACTGTACACTGTGCTGTGATCAGCAGGCTGCTGGTCCCGAGGCCTGGCCCCCTGTGAGTGTTTGTTTCTATAAAGATGCCCTTGTTCTTTGCTGAAGTCTCAGCTCGCGCTTCGATGCTGAAAGGGACGTGCAATCTGGAAGTGGCAGGTGCCCTATTTAAGCGTGCAGATGTGCTCCCTCACTGCTCTGCTCCTTATAGTCACCACACTGTGTTTGCAGGGCATTTGCATTGAGCCGTTAAAGTAGGTGGTTAGAGAACATGGATCCACAGGCTTTGTCGGTCCTCATGATGTAACTGTGTAACACAAGGCCTCATAACCCTTTGCCTCAGGCTAACAACCTGCCTAACGCCCAGCTTTGGCTTTATCAAAGCAGAGAGAGCCGCACGGCCTCTTCACACACAGTCGACGTGTTTCTGCTAACGTTAGAGCTTCATCCTGTATGCTTTAGTCTCTCGGATATGGAGCAGAGCCCAGAGTGGAACTGAGGGTGGTCTGCACCAAGAGGGAATCTCATTTCACCCCTTAGCCTTTAGCTCTACACCTTTGTTTTCCCTAAGGTTAGGGGTGTCTCAATTCTTATTGTGGAAGAGGGGTAGAGCCATGCTAATATTTAGCTAATATCTTTCACGTTCCTATTCCGCCTTAAATGGCAAAGCAATTATATCTTAACCCCTGTGGTTTCTGCAAAATTTAAGGTGGAATGGGATGTTTCAAACAAAAAGGTGTTGAATTGTGAAATGCTTTTGGAGGCATAATGCCCTAAATGTAACTATGTTAACGCCCAGAAGCTCTGATATTGCTGCAGACTGTAGTCACAGCTTTTTTTTTTTTTTTGTGCTCTGATGACGTATCAGGTCCTTGAAGCGCTGTCCTGTTTTGTGCGGGAAGATTTTTAACCACTACACAGTGTAACTTAGTTCCAAGGGTCAAGGTAAAGCTCAAAACCAAGGGGTAGGGGCCTAAAGAAAGAAATAGCTTTCATCCCAATTCCACCAATAACTAGTGTTTATTAAAGAAATAAAAGAAGGATGAAGTTTATGCCTCAAGCTGGGATTTGTCTGAATTTGTGGCCAGAATTAATGACGCAATGAGTTTTTTCTTTTTTTTTTTTTTTTTTTTGTGGTCAAAACTGGGCACGGCATTTATTTGTATGTATTTATTTATTATTGTAGTGAACCTATCTCCTTATCTGTCCTCTGTGCTCTGAGGCAGCCCTCAGTGTCTCTCCTTGATATGAAAGCCAAGGAGAAGGTGAGAGCCACTCTAAGAAAGAAAGGCCACTAGGACACGGAGAGCACCATCACCTCACCCTGGCTCTGGCTGCAGAGAGTGAAGGGGGAGTTTGTTGGGAACACCGTTAGCCCCGGTGGCAGTTCACTAGTGTTCGGCTTCAACCTGCTGTCTGCAGCCAGAGGAGATCCCATAGTCCATGGAGTTCCAAGAGGAGATACAAGATATAGGACCTGCACCCTACCCTACTGAAAATTGTTTTTACAATGTTTTTCGAACACCGCTACAAAACTTTGGAACCCCTAAATAGTGCACTATATAGTGAATAGGGCACAGTTTCAGACACAACACAGATGTATTGGAAAAAGCTGTTTATGAGTTAAAATCTTGAACTTCTCAGTGGAAGTTGCTATGGTGATGTAGCAGGTAAACAGTGATACAGGATAAAACTGAGCTGATCTTAAGCTGAGCAAGGAATCCTGCTTTGTTCATTTAAACCCCACTTGAAGTATTAGTCCAAAGTTGAACAGTAATTTAGTTTCATGGCCCTGTTGGTGCAGTCCAGAGGGTGTGTGTTCACATGCACTTATCTCCTAGAAGATAATCAAACCCTGCTCAGGAAAACAGTGGAATAATGAACGGAAGAGATGATCAGTGATAATGCTGTTTGTTTCATTTCTGAATGGCCATTTTTTTCCAACATATATTGATTTGACTCTCAACAGGATTAGATTTTTTTTTTGAGAGATATAAATTGATTAGGCAGGCAGTGCTTAATTTGCATGTAAAATAGCTCCAGGATTGGACTCACTCTGGCTTAAAGGTATTAAATTATGCATGGTATATTAGCATAGATAGAAGATCTGAGTAGTTAGCTGATTGCTAAGTGATTGGGCCGACTGTATACAGACTTTTTTCCCATTGTCTGTCTGATATGTGCAGAATTAGACGGCTGATGAAATAAAATAGATATTGATGACACTTAATTAAACGTCTGCGAGCCTAGATTAGACGCTGGCTGCTCACTCAAGTTCCTGTCATTTGCATATAATGCTGTCTGAAGCTAATTTGACAGGTTTATTACGTGGTTTCATCTCTGAACATCAGCAAATTTGTGTTAAAACAGAGACGCAGATAAAAATGTTGGATTGGGTTTTCTTAAAGTCAGATTTCTATCATTTGAGTTTGTATTTTTTTAAATATGGAATCCTGCTTTACTTGAATTAACTGGGCAGCTGTTGCTATTATTAATCTGACAACTGCAGTAATTTATTACCATATCCATAATTGAATAAAATACCAGTTATTGGCCCTCATTCCCTATGATTGCATACACTTCAATCCATTTATAAAATGAGCACATACAACTATTCCTGTCCATCCTTTGAACTTCATCACTTTTATCTTTGACAATCCCTGTGATTAAACACTCGTCTGGCTTGAGTTCATGTCAGTTTTGAGTGCAGCAGTTTGACAGTAGGAGAAAATGCCTGATTTGTATTAAATAATCGATGATATAAACATATATTACACTGCGATGGACTAAGGACCATTCTGAGTAGGATCTGGACCATGTCCCTCACTGGGATAAGAGTTACATAAGCTTAATGTGTTAATGAATAAATGTAATTTATAATAAGAATAAAATGAACAGAACGAGACAATATCGCTAATAATCGCGGATAGGACATAAAGTCATGCAACACATGAATCAGGTGCTGGTGGGCGGAGCTTGATTTCATACACTGAAGCTGATTCATCAACTGCGCTTAGATATATGCTTGGTTTCACATCTTACAAGATATGCCCCAAATGCAGAAAATAAAAGACTATAACATATTTAATTAATACATATAAATTAATACACACAAGCACGTGAATTAAACATATTATAGTCTTGTTTACATTCTCAGGTTCATACGGTGTCCTACATTCTACACCTAACCTCACTACTGTTTAATGGCTGAATGCAATCAAATTCTCACAGCAGTGTTCCAGCACCTGATCTAAAGCTTTCCCACTAGAATGGTGTCAGAAACAGGGAACAAACCCAATAAATCTCCAGACAAGAAATCTAATGTTGTTTGGGCAGGGTGTCCTCACACTTTTGGTCACATAGTGTAACTGCAGTGGTCACTAGAGCTCTTTTATAGTATTAAAATATATATATATATATATATATATATATATATATATATATATATATATAAAACAGCATGTGCTAATAACGGAGACCACCTTATGTGAAGTCCCTCGCTCTTGTGTTTAATTGCTTTATCACATCACCATCAAATTACTTAAGGACATGGCCGAATGCCGTTAAAGCTCCAAGGGGTGTTCTCTTAATCCACATCTACAGCCTGTACCTCCATGTCGGAGGCATACTTAGAAGACGAGGAGTCCATGGCCTCAACCAATCAGGAGCCGGGGAAGTGTCTTTCCCATGATGAGGGGCCCGCTCTGAACGGATCATTAATTCCCTTCGTTTAAAGGACATATAAAAGAGGAAGGAAGGGGGGAGAGAAGAAAAGAGACGAGTGCGGGAGCCTCCTGCCGAGCGAGGAGACGTGAGTCCCTCACCCCAGGCAAACGGGCCTGGCCATTTCCATTAGCCTGATGATGCGGGAGGGAGCACTTCGCTTTGTCCTTGTCAAGGTCAGGGACCTGTAAAAAACAGGTTCGTCCGCCCGTAGAGAAAGAGCGGGTGATTCATACGGAGGAGGAGGGTGGATGAACAGGAGAAAATCACTGCTTTCCCAGGCTACACCGCATGCTGTGTGCACTTGCATTGCTGTGAGGGGTTGATGGAATTTAGCCATTTTCAATTATAAGATTTTTACACCATTACCACGGATCGCAAATGTACAGAATGGAGCTCCATCAGCCCAATGTTGGGGGCTTTATACCTTTCTAACCTACTCTTGGCATTGGACATACTTACCATAGGGTCATGTGCAGCTGCTCCACAGTATACACAGGCTTTAGAGCCCTCTAAATGTTGCCTGAATCTGAATAGAGTGACCTAGGCTGCTGTATTTGAATAAAAACATGGACATATTCCTTCCATAATTTTGGATGTTAACACGTTTTTAAATGATACATAACTTTTAAAACTTTGTTTAAGAAAATTTGTAATAAGTAATAATTGTAAAATAGTAAAACCTATAAAATCATAATTAAATTAGGCTCTTGGTGTTTTTTTTCTTTATTTCCAGTTTAATGGATTAAAACTACACTAAAATGTTTTGTGACACACAATGTGTGTGTGGCCAAACAGTCTGAAACTCCATAGACAAAAATTTTCTTGCAGGTGCTTTATTAACACAACGAATACCGCAGTGAGCTGCAGTAAGACCAGCATAAGGAGACAACACAGGAAAAGAGTTGAAAAAGACGAAATAATCAAGGCTAACAACCCTCTCCCTGTCCTGGAAGGCTGTGAATGTTAAGTCAGACCCTCAATCCACTGACACGTGTCTCTGTGATCACTGGCCGGGGTACTGAATGGATCAGCCCCACGTGCTTCAGCACTCTGGACAGTGGAGAGGAGGCCTAGGACGGCTCAGAGCTGAGACGTTATGTGAGAGCTCCCAGTGCTTTCAACTAAACTTGACTAAAACCATTCATTCATTCATTCACCCATCCAATTTAGGGTCGTGGTGGGTCCGGAGCCAGTCTGGAGGGGGCGCCAGTCCTTCACAGGGTGACATACACTCACATATTCACTCACACACTCACACCTATGGACACTTTTGAGTCATCAATCCACCTACCAACGCCCAGAGCACCCGGAGGAAACTCACGCAGACACAGGGAGAACACACCACACTCCTCACAGACAGTCACCTGGAGGAAACCCACGCAGACACAGGGAGAACACACCACACTCCTCACAGACAGTCACACGGAGGAAACCCACGCAGACACAGGAAGAACACACCACACTCCTCACAGACAGTCACCCGGAGGAAACCCATGCAGACACAGGGAGAACACACCACACTCCTCACAGACAGTCACCCGGAGCAGGAAACCCACGCAGACACAGGGAGAACACACCACACTCCTCACAGACAGTCACACGGAGGAAACCCATGCAGACACAGGGAGAACACACCACACTCCTCACAGACAGTCACCCGGAGGAAACCCACGCAGACACAGGGAGAACACACCACATTCCTCACAGACAATCACCCCGAGGAAACCCACGCAGACACAGGGCGAACACACCACACTCCTCACAGACAGTCACCCCGAGGAAACCCACGCAGACACAGGGAGAACACACCACACTCCTCACATACAGTCACCCTAGAACAGGGCTCGGACCCACAACCTCCAGGTCCCTGGAGCTGTGAATCACACTTTTTTTTTGTGATTTGAATGAATTAAATTCCACAGCTGGATTCACTCATTACAAGGGCTGTCTGGATACTTTTGGACACACTCTAGAAGCGACAGGGGGTCTACACACTAGGCTGGGCTTTTGTGAGGGGATTACATTGGATTTGTGCATCAATAAGCTTGCATTTTATAACACCAAATGCTCAATGAATTCATCACCAAGTGCCTACACGATTTCCACAAGCGGTTGAATATTGATTTAAAAAGCCACTTACTGTCCATCTAACATCCATCTACTGTCCATCCCCCTGTTCCACTGCAATGTCCAAAGCCTTTGAGGCCTATACCTTCAACACAGAGGTCTTGATCTTGTTTATCCATTTAAGAAATGATACATTCAGCCGGAGTAATTACCACAACATGGGGTAATTAGAGAGGTGGATGGGTGTCTTGGCAGCAGCCCACCAAAACAACAGATCTATTCGTGTTGCCATGTGTGTGGTGCTACTGCCAAAAAGGAGGACGTCATGGAGATATGGAACTACAGTATGTGATGGGGGTGGATAAATTTGACTCCCTTCTGGTGTCTGATTACGCTTCACGGCTCTGATGAGCGTATACATGTTTGGAAGTCTTTATAGCTGTGGAAATGTCAAAATGACTCAGACGAACCTTTCTAATTTGGTCAAAGTGCTGCCTGACCATGGGCATAGCTGTAGGGAGGTCCTGGGGGCAGGGTTGCCAAATTCCAGGCATGGCATTAGCCAGACTGGGCTTATATTGCAGCATTTAGAGCAGCAGTCAACAGAATAAACCACAGCTTTTAAAGCCACCAGGAAAATTGTTGTGCGGATGTGAGTTTATATTATTTTTGAATATTAACTCTATTCAACTATTTATTATTGATGTGGGTGGCACGGTGGTGCAGCAGGTGGTGTTGCTGTCACAGTGCTTCAGGGTCTGAGGTTGTTGGTTCAGTCCATGCCCTCTGTCATTGTCTGTGTTGTGTGTTCTCCCTGTGTCTGTGTGGGTTTCTTCCCACAGCCCAATCACACATGGTGATAGGTTGAATGACTGTTCAGAAGTGTGAATTACCACAAAAAAATAAATTTCTATCTTGACATGTTTTGTTTTTGAGCACATTTGGTCTGTGTTAACTTTCATATAGTTAGTGGTCTCATGAATTTAGAGTCAGTTCCACCTTAAGTAATCTGAAACAGCAAAAAGAAGTCAGTGTTACCCACCTATTGAGCAAAACGTAGTGCATCATCCTCAAGACTTTTCCTGCTTTTCACAGCACTGATGTCTATTCGCTGTCCAAATGCCTCCAGATGTCACTTGTCTACAGTGGCAGAGAGAGAGAGAGTGTGACCCTTAGTTTTATTTTTATTTTTTTTCCCATTTGCCGAGCTAGGGATGTATACAAGCACCAGAGCTTTTTCCAGTGTGCAAACAGACAAGAGTTGCCGCATGGTGAGGAAACTTCCCCTGAATGCTATAAAAATACTTAAAACCAGTGGCAGGCAGAGGGGAGGTGGTTAGGGGTATTAAATGGAGTGACACCTGTGAGTGGAGTGAGTTCCAGCTCAAAGCAGATTTCCCCAGTTGAGTAAGGTCTCTTGGTAAATGAAGGGTGATCTAGTCACTAGAGCAAGTTGGTAATTTGTGTTATTTTCATTGTGAATTGGTGTGATGTACGGTGGCATACGTCCTGTGAGTGCTTTAAGGATAACACAAAACCAGTGTGTTTTTCAGCACACGGCTAGAGACGAGCAACCAACTTTTTCATCCAGTGAACAGCGGCGTGTGCTGCAGTGTAGAAGTGTAGAAGAGGGCAGAAGTGTAGGTGCTGATGCGTGTGTTTTCTGCTGTGTTTCGAAATATTGTTTTGTTGCATTCAATGGATAAATACGTGCAGGTCAAAGATCTCAAAGCCATGCCAAAGCTAAATAAACCATTCACCTTTCCCAAATGTGGAGACTAATGTGGGCATGAGACATATTTACAGTCTCATTACATCCTCAACCAGCCCAGTCTCTGGGGGATCATTTTCCGAACCCTCCCTAACGCCATGACTCCAAGTACACCACTGCAACTAACATGGATCTGGTGGTGTTTTAATTGCAGAGAGGATCATTCGGCATGGCCCCGTGTTCACCCAGGAGCCCAGCGACAGCGTGTTCCCTCTGAGTGCCGAGGACAACAAGATATTCATCAACTGCAAAGCCAAAGGAAATCCAATGCCACATTACAGGTAAATACACTGCAGAGTATTGATCAGGCATTCGAGAGGATGAACACTGATCCCGGGGATTAGGTTCCCTGTGTGCACAGGTTCAATGCTAAATGAGTTAATCTGGATAAATATGAAAAATGGTTTGCATCATGCAGGGCTACACCACATGGCAGAAGAGCATAATGGGATTTTATAGCTATTAGGGATGCACTAAAGTTCCGGCCACTGAAAATCAACAACCGACACCTTCAGTTAGTGTCTGAGAGAATAAAACAGAGCAGAAAGGTAAAGCAAAATATTACAATCGACCACTGATCAAAAGGTAATATCGGTGTAATTCCTATGGAGAAATATGATGATGAACATGTTGCCCTCCCTTCCCTGGGTCATTACAGTCACAGCTGGAGCAGCTGCAGATCAGCGAAACTCAAATCACAGTTCACCTGGGTTCACGGCTCTCCTGTTTAACCCTCTGTGGTCAGATATTTTCAAATCCTCCTTTATAGGCACTCGATCTCCATCTGTTTCATATTGAACTGTTCAGAAGAGTCCCGAAGAGGACCGAGCCCTGTTTGACCCAGAATACTATGAACAGACATAGTTCATCCCTGAAGTCTGATTTCCAGTGAAAGCCCACCTTTACACACGAGTGTAAACTGGTCAGTTTCACAGGTCGAGGCAGAGCTCAGATGTGTGTTTTTGTGAATCTCAACCCCTCTCCTAGCCTCAGAACTCTGGATGTGAGTGGAGAGGGACCTGGTGAAGAGATGGGGTGGAAAGGGCAGACTGCAGACGTAGAACCCTGTTTCTGCACTGTAATGCTGAGATAATAAAAATATTAATAAATGTACACACACAGGCACGTGCATAGACCTCAGAAAGATACATAAAGCACACAACCTCACCCAACACTGCCCCCTAACTTTAACCTTAAAGCAACACTAGGTAGTATTTTTACTGTAAAATTACGGCTTCAAAGTCATTACGATGCCCCACTGAGCTGTAATAGGGAGAATAGGGAGCACTGCAGAAACTCACTATGTTACACCTCTTTGATTTCAGGACAGTGCTGCAAAAGTGGATTTCAGTTTGCAAATGTAGGGGGAGCCCAGGAGCAAAACTACCAAATCATACCTAGTCTTGTTTTAAACCTACACCTGCAGATGCATGTGTGTTCCTATTATATTTTCATAATGTATGACTTATGTAAATGATCAGAACATTTTAGGTGTATGAAAACACCACAGACAGTGTGTCGCTAAGAAACTGTGTCGTACATCAGCTGCTTAATCCATTGTAATTAACCCTCATCTGTATTTTTATTTTTAAATGTAGCCTTTAATTGTTGTTAAAGTCATTTTGTGCAGATTTAAAAAAATATATATATTTAAAGAGTGGAAAGACTGAAAACACCTTTCTTTTCAGGTGGAAGTTCAACGGCGACGATCTGGAGGTGGGCTCTGGTTTGAACTTCAGTCTGGTGGAGGGCAACCTCCTGATCAGTAACCCCCAGGCCACTAAACACGCAGGGATTTACCAGTGTATTGCCACCAACAGTCTCGGCACCGTCCTCAGCCGCGAGGCTAAGGTGGAGTTTGCCTGTGAGTACAGCGCCGTGCTTTCCCGAAGATTAATGAAGATTAATGGTGATTAATTGAAGTTCCACTTGAGAATTGCTGAAACTTCCAGGCCACGTTGCAATGCCTGTGTTAATACGGACAAATCTAATTAATCCCAGATAATCCCGGGATCTGCTCTTTGTGATTGGGACTTAAAGTGGGAGTTTTTTTTTTTTTTTTCTTTTCATTGGTCGGAGGTTGGGGGGGGGGGGGGTTACTTGCTCTGTTCTTTGTCCAGACGTTTGTGGATGCTCATCCAACATTTCTTCTGAAATGAAGAGTATTAATAAGGAGTTAGTTGCTCTGTTGCTGGAACAGTCTCTATTCCTAGTAGAACATTACTGTGAGGATTTGATGGCAGCCACAAGAGAATTAGTGAGCTCTGGGTCCCCAGTCATCCCAATGTATTGGATAAAGCTATTTTACTCCAGAGAACATACTATATCTAATATGGGCAATCGACCGCTCCATAGATCAGTTTTTATCACTGTCCCTTTAAGAAACAAATATGTAAATGACCACTCTTCAAACTAATGACCTCTGTAGTGTTTCAGTCAAATACTAGAGCGGAAACACTTCTTATAACTGCAGTGTGAGTGGGCGGAGCTAAACTATTTCCTACAGAATAGATATACATCAGCCAAAACGTTCAAAATGACCCCATTGTTTCTACACTTTGTGTCCTTTCTCTCAGCTCCACTGACCACAGCAGCACTCCTACTTCTACAGTTATAGACTGTAGTTCATCTGTTGCTCTGCATACATTGTTAGTTCCCTTTCTCCCTGTTCTTCAACGCTCAGGACCTCCTCAGAGCAGGTGTGTTGTGCTGGTGCGAGTGGATCAGACACAGCAGTGCTGCTGGAGTTTTTAAACAACTCAGTGTCTGGACTGAGAACAGACCACCGACCAAAAACATCCAGCCGACAGCGTCCTGTGTCACTGATGAAGGACTAGAGGACGACCAACACACACTGTGCAGCGACAGATGAGCTACTGTCTCTGACTTTACATCTACAAGGTGGACCAACGAGGGAGGAGTGTCTCACAGAGTGGACAGTGAGTGGACACAGGGTTTAAAAACTCCAGCAGCACTGCTGTGTCTGATCCACTCAGTGTCAGTGCAGCACTGAGGATAATTCACCACTCTGTGGTCCTCTGGGGGTATGTACATTGAAGAACAGGGTGAAAGGGGGTAGCAAAGTTTGCACAGAAACATATAGACCTACAGAGTGCTCCTGTGTGGTCAGTAGAGCGGAGAGAATGGGCAGTGAATGTAGAAACACAGAGGTCATTTTAATAAATGATTTATGTTTCTGGGGTAAAAGCAAGCCGCAAAAAACAAGCGTTCTCATGTGGCAGATGCCCGTAATAAGAGTGTGCTGTGGTAAATTCGACCCGTCTTGGAGGGAGATAAATGCAAATCAGTCCACACTCAGGAAACACATTGCATAAATAAATATGGCTTCATTTGAATTTCAGAAAACAAACATTGTGGCAAAGTCTGAACCCAGAGAGTGGCAACGGCATTAGTATTTCTCAAGGTTCATGAATTAATGCTGTTGCCACATGCACTGTCCACTCTGTTGGAAGAGGTCCATGCAGGAGTTCACTGGTGCACACTGGGAAAAGCACTGACAATACAAGGAAACTATAGAGCAGCCACACATGGGTGTAAGGTCACCATGTCCAGTGCCATGTGGGGGCTAGAGAGCAAGTCCCATCATCAGCGTAAAAATAATAATAATAAATAAATAAATAGAATAATGTATTTGTATTGCACATTTCACACATAAATGCAGCTCAAAGTGTTTCTGTAAGGTAAAAAATATAAAATATAAAAGGTTAACCACTGTAACCAAAGTATATATAACATGGGCAGCAGTGAAACCACAGTGGAACAGGCCTAACCCTCAGGTAACGATGAGCTTGACTAGTGCTGGGCGATATGAGCGCAATATCAGTATCACGATTAATTGTCCATTTTACCACTATTATTATTAATGAACAATTATGTTGTTGTATTTATGACACTCATAGTTCAGTAATGAGACTTGTGCTTTGAATATGCTTCAGTATTAAATATGTAATATTTTTTCTTATGTCCCCGGCAGCTTGTTCCTCTCTTGTTTTCTGAGCACTGTTTATATTTGATGTGTGAAACTGTTTTTTCTCAGCGTTTGCATTTGACTTCTCTTTGTTCAGTGTCGTCTTAGTTATTGTCAAAACCCAGCACGTCCAAGCCACAGATGGTACGAGTCGCTCGGTCGGCGTCTGTGTTTAGGTTGCTTCCATGTGGCAAATAGGGGCTGAATCATGTGACAACAGCTTGGTAGCGTGGTATTAAAGGGACGGTACATGAACACACAGCGAGGATATAACAGAATAATAATAATCAATATAATTGTTACAGAAAGTTTTATGTCAAGGTTAGACATGTGTCAAGATTAAGTTCTAGATGTTAATTTTGATTAATTGCCCAGCCCTAAGCTTGACCAGGAAGACATTTAAAAACTTTCAGTCTTTTCTAAAATCTATTCTAAAATTAGCAGGTAACCAGCGCAGTGATTGTAGTCAAACCTGATCCTCACAGCAATGTTCCCAAAGCCTCCCCTGAAGACCAGAGGCAGATACTGTAGTAAAAAGAGCACAAACTTTTCAAACTCATGTTGGAAATGTAGTTTCTTTTAATTCATTTAAAATAGAAGCTTCAGTTTTCAAAGGGAATATTTACCTTTTTACACGTTTTTAATATCTGCCACCTACTCACTTTAGACTTTAGTCATATCTCCTTTTCTCTTTGACTTCATGATGAAAGAAAGGGGACCGAACTATGAGTTCTGGATCTGTTAATTACTGTTAAGTTAATCTGAGGCTTGGGATTTTATTTAATATTATTATTTTTTTCATCACAGCTCTAAAACTTCACAGCTTTTGTTGTGAATTAATTCTTATCTCATGCTGTGGCAGTCTGCGCTCATCCAGAGTTTGGAAGTTATTTCGTTCTGCAAAAATTATTACAGAGAAATAGGGACAGAAAGAAATGGCCTGTAAATACATGTTTGACCTGTTCATAAACATAGCAACAGACTGTTCCAGGCCTGATCTGGCCCACGGCGAACACTTTCATGAGCCACTTGCCACGTGGACTGAAAGCACTTGGGCAAACCACTGCTGTAAACACCAAATCCGGGCCGCGTGTCACCAGAGGCCACTGTTTGGGCCACATTTGGCTCAGGTCTTTGCCAGAAATGGGCCAGATGTGTGGGTCAAATGAGAATTTTCATTATGTGGGGCAGATTTGGTTCCAATGCAGGGTGTGCTGCTGCATCCCCCTGCCAGATGTGTCCCACAGCTGCACACTACCTGGGCTTTACGTTATTAACGTCACTTGTGTTTATTTATTTACAGGAAAATGGTGTGAATCAGAGTCAGTTGTAAAGCCTTGTTGAATAAGTGATGAAATCATGCTGGGAATAAAACACCCTGATGTTCTACGTGTTGTCTATGGTGTGTTCAGATCTGCAGAATTTCAGCAGCAAGGCCAGGGGTCCAGTCTCTGTGAGAGAGGGTCAGGCCGTGGTGCTGCTGTGTGGACCACCCCCTCATTTTGGAGGTAAACCTCTCAAAGCTCTTTCTTTCTTTGTGTCATTTGTGCTTCATCTGACACCAGGAGCTGAATATAAACAAATTCAATTTTCTGTTTGTTTTCATTTATTTATGTATTTTATTTATGATTAACTAAATCTGCAAAGAATGTATAGACCTCAGTATGTTATGTTTACCAGTCTGGACATCACTGTGTATTACCACTGTCAGATAAAAACATTGTGTCTCTAAAGTATTTTTTTTTTTTACACGAAGGATCTTCCATCTTTAAATTTGGTGAAAGTGAATAGACAAAATCATGCATTAGAAATAATTGTGGACCATTTCTGTTGGTCCATCCCTCATTAAATGTTCACTCAATGCACAGGGCAGCTGTCTTTAAAATATGTCAAAAATGACAAATGATAGAAACGGAGATATTAAGTGCCTTTAAAAAATATTCACTCCATTTGTGTTCTCCATTTCACTAACTGTGAGACTGGCATCAGTCACTTTAAAGGGGGTGGATATGTGAATATTTTCCCTAGGATTCCATTTATAAAAGTAATAAAATGGGAAAATATCCAAGCGTGCGAGTCTTTTCCGAATAGCTCCTCATGCAGTGAACAGCATTGACCTTAACATCTTAATAATTCCCAAAATTTTGGCAGCTGCTCAGATTACAGTGTTGTTTAAAGGAACAGCTCAAAACGCTTGGTGTGGACCAGATATTCAGCACCACATTATGAATCTGATAATGACTTGTGCACTGTGTAGCTGTGTAAAATACATTGAGACACAGTGAAAACAAACAGGTTCAGCTTTTCCTTCTCCTCGTCCTCTAGTCCCACTTATCAGTGAGTTTTCCCTGATTCCACACAGTGCCACCAGCCCCAGGAGGCCAGTTAAGGCAACCAGCTGCTTCTTTTCCAACAATGTCAACAAACAACTTAACACACAAGAGGAGAGGGCAAACCTCCCAGATCTGGAACATCAGCTGAGCAGAGAGTTAGAGTGAGAGTGAGGCCATTCCATGCGTTTATAACTATTTAGGGCCTTCTACTTCACACATTAGAACCCTGCCTTTTGTACCTGCCATATACTGTCTAAAACAGACTTTTATTTTGAAGCCCTAATGTGGCTATCAAGCCTGTCTCTGCAGAAGGCGACAAGGACCAGCTGTGCTTTTATATGTTGATCAAAGATGCCCTGAAATGAACAGAAGTAAATGCAGAGCCTCTGTGAAATGGTCCTGCTCACTTCCAGTGGGAAACTTTGAATGGATTTTTAAGCTGCCTGATCCAGCAGGTGGCGCTGAGGAGCAGCCATAGCTCCAGGGCAACTTTAACCTCTTTAGAAGGCCAGGATAACACTGACTTAAGACTAACTCATCCATTCAGAATTGTATTCCACATAGCTACTGAAGAATGAGCCCCAGGACGTAATAATCCTGGGATTTAAGGGATCAAAGGAGCCGTATTCTGGGAAAAAGACCGGGTAGGCTCATAAAAGCCCCATAAAATGTGCTTAAATGTGAAAAGCGTGCACCATTTCCCTGTGTTTACTGGTGCAAATCTAGAAGTGGTGCAGATGCTGGGTGTCAGCGGCACAGAGCACTCATCTCAGAGCCACCTTAAATAGATGTGTTTGACCTACACACTTACATTTTCTAACATAGATACAGAGTTGAAGAGAGTGATTGTATAAGGTACATATTAAAGCATATTTACATTTCAAAATAAAAGCATACTAATTAATGTAAACTTTACCAATGCAATGCTCTCTAAAAGTGCTCTGAACACACACTATGGGTCCAAATAATTGTGGACACTACTTCTACACTAAGTCAGCTGAGCAGCTTTAAGAAAAGATAAGATAAGGTTCGGTGAGAAAAAAAACAAAACAAAACAAAACAAAAAAAACTCTTATTTAAACCACGCTGGGGACATTTGCAATGGGGGCTGCTGTGGCCTGGTGCTTAGGGAAATGGGCTTGTAACTGAAAGGTTGCAGGTTCAACATCATTGTCACTAAAAGGTACACAGAGTGTAATGTATCTTTAAAGGTACAGCAGTGGTGTTAAAGTCCAGTTGTGTTCTCTAAAGCTTCATTGCATTCTCTTCTCCAGATGGAGAGGGGTGTATTTGTAAGTTTTATAACATTCATAATTGAAATGTGTAAAATCAAAGAACATAATTCATGTCCTGGGGATGAAATGGAGCATATGAAATCATTCATTCATTCATTGTCTGTGTAACCCTTATCCAGTTCAGAGTCACGGTGGATCCAGAGCCGACCTGGAATCATTGGGTACAAGGCGGGAATACACCCTGGTGGGGGGGCAGTCCTTCACAGAGCAACACACACACTCACACATTCACTCACACTCGCACTTACGGACACTTTTGAGTCGATAATCCACCTACCAATGTGTGTTTTTGGACCGTGGGAGGAAACCCGGAGGAAACCCACACAGACACAGGGAGAACACACCACACTCCTCAAAGGCCGTCACCCGGAGGAAACCCACACAGACACAGAGAACACACCACACTCCTCACAGACAGTCACCCGGAGGAAACTCACGCAGACACAGGGAGAACACACCACACTCCTCACAGACAGTCACCCGGAGGAAACCCACGCAGACACAGAGAGAACACACCACACTCCTCACAGACAGTCACCCGGAGGAAACCCACGCAGACACAGAGAGAACACACCACGCTCCTCACAGTCAGTCACCCGGAGGAAACCCACGCAGACACAGAGAGAACACACCACACTCCTCACAGACAGTCACCCGGAGGAAACCCACGCAGACACAGAGAGAACACACCACACTCCTCACAGACAGTCACCCGGAGCAGGAATCGAACCCACAACCTCCAGGACCCTGGAGCTGTGCGACTGTGACACCTACCTACTGCGCCCCATTTGAAATCAACAAAACTTAAAAATCCACAATTAACACACAATATGGTACAATCACATTCCCTAAATATAAGCACTGAATATCGACCCCTGAGAGTGTTCCTGCTTGGGGTCCTGTTGGCATCCATTCCATTGAAAAACAGGGTGTAATGGGGGCGAGCAAAGGATACAGAGCAGCTGATGGACTACTGAGAGAAAGGACGGAGTGTGAAGAAACATGGAGGAGGTTTAGGTTTTGTAGAAGTGGTCGGTCCCTCTTCAGCTCTGCTCCGAGAAACGAGCAGCTCTCAGTTTCCGTTCGTCACATCAAGCTTCTCAGAGCAGATCCATTAGAGGCTATTAATGTAGCTCCGACAGCTGTTAAAGACACATGCTGGGAGCACACAGCAAAGACACGCTGCCAAATGCTGCTAGACTTTTCGTGTTGTCTGCGCTGTAAATTCAGCTCTATCTCACCAGTTAAAGACGCCATCTGGATCTACAGTTTATCAGAGAGCATGCTAAGAGCTGGTAGAATGTTTTATTTATATTTTTATTTATTTATTTATTACTACCAAAACCTGTGAAAACATCACTTATAGCCAGCACCACACCTTTAAAAGTCCCATGTTTTTAGTTGAATTACTTACATAACTTTTACGCATTATGCATAATACATATTAATTTATTAAACTGTATCTCACATTCCTATACATTCAGATTTGCAGAGAAGCCTTTACACTAGATGTTGGAAGTATTACTGTGAGGATCTAAAGCCATGACAACACTCCAGCTCATCTGAAAGGTTCTGGATTTAGCTCCATCCCTCCCTCTTAGTTTGTTGTTTTGCTCTGGTATGGACGACAGGGGGAATGGGTTCCCTTTCTGGGTTTTGGTTCCACACAGCTTGTGGGTTCTAGTCCCACTCCGGGTGACTGTCTGTGAGGAGTGTGGTGTGTTCTCCCTGTGTCTGTGTGGGTTTCCTCCGGGTGACTGTCTGTGAGGAGTGTGGTGTGTTCTCTCTGTGTCTGTGTGGGTTTCCTCCGGGTGACTGTCTGTGAGGAGTGTGGTGTGTTCTCCCTGTGTCTGTGTGGGTTTCCTCTGGGTGACTGTCTGTGAGGAGATTTCACAGCGGCTCTCTGCGCTTGTATCAGTGAGTGAAAGGAGGGTTTGCTCTTGTAGTGTTAAATACTTCTTTAGGACTTGATGTGAAGGACAGTCATGTTGCTTGGCTTGGTCTCGGCTTCTTTTTCTTGTTTCTGCTTTGCCTTTTCTGTAATACAATTGCTGTCTCTAGCCATTGCTTACGTTCAGAAAGCAGTTGAAACTGGGCTTTCTTTACATGGATTTAACAAAATACCCCCCCCCCCCCTTCCATGCAGATATAATAACTACAGTGTATGCGTAGCCCTTATTGTCTTTTGTTTGTTTGTTTGTTTATTTGAACAAATTTCATTGGAGCATAATCATGTAAACTGTGAAACATCATACAATTTACTTATGAAAACTTTAGATTTTCAGTTCTTAACAAATTCCTTAATTAAGTAGTACATTTGAGGTCACCTCTCATAGGCCAAATCTTGCTGCTTCAGGTTCCACAGTTTGAGAACCACTGCCATAAAAGAACTTTTTTATAATCTTATTTTTTTAAGAGAGAATGCGCAACGTCCATTGCTTAATGCAACATTCCCCCCACCACATATCAGCCATTAAGCAGAGAGCACATTAGAGGAAGTTACAGAGATGGTTTATTGTAGATGGGGCTAGTTAGGAGGCCAGAAATGGCCACGGTGGTACACTGGGGTCACAGCCCGACTCTTTTCCAGTGAATCCCCTCTATGATCTTTTACTACCTCAGAGAGTCAGGACATTGGCTTTAGTCTCTGTAGGACAGCACTGTTGAATCAGTACTGTGTCCCTGTCACTGTACCCAGGCGTTGGGATCCACACAGATCACAAGGACATCGCCCCGTGTTGGCCCCACTACCACCACGTCCAGCAGCTACATAAGCTACAGGAGGAGGCGTCCAAACACTGGCCCAACCCTACTAGGCTTCAGTGGATTTGCATGTGCTAGTGTTCAGGTTTGACTGGTGCCAAAGTGCTCCTACACTTTCAGACATCAGCTTTATTTGTAACTGGTTTTGCCATTTCTGGTTCTTTACCCAATGTGCTTTCTTACTCTGTGGCATCTCTCCATAGATCCCCTTTATTTTCACTACTGTCTTTATTGATCTGTTCAAGATCATATCAGCTGACAACTGAAGGGTACATTCTGACTTTTATTTGTCGGTTTACATCCATCTCTCAGAGTGAAAACATCATTTAGAGTCTTGTAGTGGAGAGAGAGGGTTTAGTAGGAGTTTAGCGTTAGTCCACACTTTCACCTGCTTGCATTGGAGAACATTCAGAGCAGTTTGTATTACACAATGGCCACGTCTTCAGCTCCAATACCTGCATTCATACACCCACCTCATGGCATTTAACTTCCCTTCCTTTCCCTCCCACCCCTCCCAACACCGTAATGCCACTTGTGCCCTTGCGGTCATTCAGAAAGGTTATTTTCTTAAGCCCTGCCCTTATATTGGTGGGTAATAAAGGCATTTGGCAGTCAGTGTGGAGCGACAAGCTCCTTTATCCTTTTTTTTTTTTTTGTCATCGGCTGCGAGTGTCTGCTGTGCCTGTGTGCAGCTGATTAGCAGGCCCTCAAAGTGCTCCCCCGCCTTCTAACACACACACACACACACACACACACACACATGCCACCGGCGCAATTTCACGCCATCGCTCCAGCATTCTGCCACTCGGCTGCGTTTTCCAGCGGAATCGATGGCCTTAAGCACCTCAGCGCTCCCCCTCCCCTCCACCTCCCAGCAGGCTTTCAGAATCCCTGCATTGCCCTCCGTCCCTCCATCCCTCCGTCCCTCCAGTCTCCACACTCCCCATACTCTCGTAAGTGCTGTACCACAAGCCATAAGATCTTTGATATGGATGTGTACGGTATAAATAACCAGAACCATACTGTGTTGTTACAAAGAAATATATTGTATTATATCTGTAATGTAACTACAGGTGATGTGCTCACTGTTACAGGTGGATTATAGCAGTACAGCTCATGTTAATACATGTAGTTATGTTATGACAACCAAGACACGTAATAACCGATGCTCATATTCAAATATGTATTGACATGAGCTGCATCGTAATCCATCTGTATCAGTGAATAGATAACTAATAGTTACTCTGTTGTTAATGTGTAACAGTTATTACATACATATAAAGAAGAATAGAAATAATACACAGTACATTGATTTGAGCAGTATGTGAATGTGACCCAGTCCTAAATTCTCTACTTTACAGGTTTATAATCCATACACTAGGGCTTGGAACTGAGCAGCCATTAAAATGCCCAGCACATGTATGAGCTCCAGTTCTATTAATTCTACACGAGAAACATGTAAACGCTTATATACATATAACGTAAAAAGAACATTATAGATAATGAATTGCGACATTTGAGATGACCTTTATCTAGCGCTAACAATAAGTGCTAATACCAGTATACCATGTGTACACAGTTCAAAATAATTAAAGATTATGGCTCATTTAAGGTGAGCATCATAAAGGGCACTGGAATCACAGAGATGAATAATGTGGAGATAATGAGATAACAGGTTTAGCTGAAGTGCCTGCAGGTTTTTTTCTAAATAACAACATTCAGAAAGGATTCTCATCAGTAGGTTGCATGATTACAGGCAAAACAAAGACTGAAACTGGCTACAAATTCAGCAGCATTGCTGTTCCACCTTAAAATGGACTGAAGTTATACTTTTGGGCCTTGGACTGTAGAAGAATGGAAATAGATTGCACTCCATAAGCCATAGGCATATTCGCATGATGTTCATAATACTTGTGTGTGTTGTGCTGGTGCGAGTGGATCAGACACAGCAGTGCTGCTGGAGTTCTTAAACCTCTCAGTGTCTGGACTGAGAACAGTCCACCGACCAAAAACCAGCCGACAGTGTCCTGTGTCACTGATGAAGGACTAGAGGACAACCAACACACACTGTGCAGCGACAGATGAGCTGCTGTCTCTGACTTTACATCTACAAGGTGGACCAACGAGGGAGGAGTGTCTCACAGAGTGGACAGTGAGTGGACACAGGGTCTGACACTGCTGGGTCTGATCCACTCGCACCAACACAACACACACTAACACACCACCACCACGTCAGTGTCACAGCAGCGCTGAGAATGATCCTGAGTATGCAGAGCAACTGTTGCCCTTTAGTGTTATAGGATAATTGACAATGATTGTAGCTAGAAGGAGGTCATTTTAATGTTTTGGCTGATTTTGACGCTACCTCATAGAGCTTTTCACTCATTGCTTAACCCCAAAATGTGCTCCTGGAAATAACCATTGGCTCAGGAGCTGTGAAATATGTCTCTCTGAAAGTGTGAAAATATCTACATGAATTTGGGTTTGTTTAATATGCATTATATGCAGATGAGTCTAGGATGGGTTCGTGGTTAAATAGAAACAAGGCTTCCGCTGGGGGCACTTGTTTCTGTTATGAATCTAATAGGATCTGCTGAACACTGCATGGTAGTTTTCTGAAGCACACACATGGAGGAGTTGTTACAGAGTGTATAAGAATGGCCCCTGGGGGGTCTCTTCGAGCCAGTCCTTTGCATTGCTTCATAATTAATTTGCATGTCAGATTAATTTGTCACTTGTCCCTCTGTCGCCATGTTGTTGATAAATAACAGCTACAAATCACCTACATCCACAGGAAATGACTGGACACCTGCCTCTCTGTGGCCTGCTACTGTGAACGTATGCTTAGATATCATTATCATCATCATCTTCTTATGTATCTTATCTCAGCTATCTTATGTATAGCTGAGAGTGGTTCTTGCATGGCATTGCTCCAAAGACCACGTGATCATCCCCTAGTTTCTCCCCACATCTGGACTGCTTTAGGTGGGTATATTTATACCTAAATGACTTATTTATGACTAAATACTTTGTGCATATTGCCTAGAGGATCTAGAGTCCACCAACCCACACACTGTAAAACAAGACCTCCCAGGCAGTTTCAGTGCTCTCCCTAAGTCTGAAAACGAGTCGTTCTGATTCTGCTCTGCTTCTGATGCCAAGGGCAGAGACTTTAGAATCACCCCACCCCTTTGTCTGAGTCTGTCCAATCACAGCACTGGACCTGTGTTAATGTGAGTGAACAGACAAACAAATAAAATGAGAATGGAGAAGAAAGAGAACTGAGCGAAAACGGCTGGTCTTAACTCCTCACTCCTCACTTCTCACTGCTGTGCACTCGGGGTTGGGGTGAACAGTGAGAGGCTCATTATCATTTAAAGGAACAGGCACTGAATCAGGTTATTCTGAACAGGGCTGTTTAGATGGGGAGAACACTGCTGTGGGGTTTGATCCTTGTGGTATTTTGATCAACGTATGTTACTAAACCTAAATTATTGTAACCCAAACACTAATCTCCAGAAGGGCAGGAGCTGTGGGATTGTCTCCTGTGTAACAATATTCCACAACAATTTACAGCACCGTGTCTGTGATTCTTCTTTAGGAATATAACAGACAGTTTGTGTGGATTTATGAAACAGTGCCACCAATGGACGGGAGCTCACTTGATGGTTAGACTTAGCACATAAGTGGTAGTAGTTTTACATTACAGTTATAGCTTCATAATCATTGTTATGCTTCACTAAGCTGTAATAGAAGAATACAGCCTCTGTTGTTGCTATTCCGGGCTCAGCACTGCAGAAACTGCACTATGTAACCATTGGAGGGCAGGATATAGAAAAATATTAAATGCTGATACAAAATTGCTGTAATTATCATTGCACAATGTGACTGGGCATGTAACCTTCGCACTGCTGAATGGTGATAACGTGTCCACATGATGAGAAATGTTGATTATTGTGCAAAAAAAAACTGCATTTTCCAAGATACAAGCTCCACAACGTGTTCAGACTTTCTGTGTCCGTGTTCAGGAGTTCAGCAGCCAATAAGATGAAAGCTTTCATTCAGCAACTCGTTCCTGTTCCAAGACCAAATGGGATCTCTCTTGTCCTCGTGTCAAGCCATGAAGACAGACGTCTGGCTCTGAGGCGGTGTTCAGATCTGAGACTCAGGCTCTTATCAAAGCCCTGTCTCTTTCTCTCCGGCCCCTCCAGGCCCTTTAATAAACGCTGCCCAAATCGACTCTGATGGTGGTGGATCCAGCTGCTCTGTGCTCTTCTCCTTTGTCTCATTAAGAAATGAAGAGACAAAAAAGCTGTCGGGACCAAAGGGACCACTGAGACCCATCTCTGAGGCAACACCCGAGCATCAGACCGCTTTCGCAGACGAGGATCAGAACGAGGCACAAGATGAGGCTGATTGAATTCTTAACACTCATTTTGCCAGAAGTGAGACTTTTACTTCAGTTAATAAAGTGTCACATCTTCCATCATGAAGTGAGGTTCAACATATATCAGCTGTGTATTAGAGCAGCTTCCACACTCAGCCTCCGCACCCAGCCTCTGCACCTAGCCTCCGTACCCAACCTCCACATCGAGCCTCTGCACTCAGCCTCTGCACTCAGCCTCCGCACCCAGCCTCCGCACCGAGCCTCCGCACTCAGCCTCCGCACTCAGCCTCCGCACTCAGCCTCCGCACTCAGCCTCCGCACCCAGCCTCTGCACTCAGCCTCTGCACCCAGCCTCTGCACTCAGCCTCCGCACCCAGCCTCCGCACCGAGCCTCCGCACTCAGCCTCCGCACCGAGCCTCCGCACTCAGCCTCCGCACTCAGCCTCCGCACCCAGCCTCTGCACCTAGCCTCCGTACCCAACCTCCACATCGAGCCTCCGCACTCAGCCTCCGCACCCAGTCTCCACACTGAGCCTCCGCACTCAGCCTCCGCACTCAGCCTCCGCACTCAGCCTCCGCACCCAGCCTCTGCACTCAGCCTCCGCACTCAGCCTCCGCACCCAGTCTCCACACTGAGCCTCCGCACTCAGCCTCCGCACTCAGCCTCCGCACCGAGCCTCCGCACTCAGCCTCCGCACCGAGCCTCCGCACTCAGCCTCCGCACCCAGCTTCTGCACCTAGCCTCCGTACCCAACCTTCACATCGAGCTTCTGCAGTCAGCCTCCGCACCCAGCCTCCGCACCCAGCCTCCGCACCCAGCCTCCACAACCAGCCTCCACAACCAGCCTCCACATTTAGCCTCCACATACTTCCTCTACATCTAGTCTTCTACATGCAGTTTCCACATCCACCTTAAGAAGAGAGATTTTGCGACTATACTTAGAGAGGAATGACACCACCTGTCATCTTCAGAGAACTAAAATTCTCAGAGCTAAACTTTTCTCTAAAACAGTCTGTGGGAGAAAACAACAAAAGACTTTCAGCAGTCTTCAAAATATAAGTTCCATGCTCCCTTGAGGTTACATTGTAATAAGGATCACAGTAGGAGTGTGTGATAGTGTCTAACAGCACAGACATGTGGGAGTGCTCTGATTATGATGTAAAATGTTGTCTGTTTAGAGAGAGCAGTATGTTTTGAATCCCTTTGTTACAGTTTGTTACAGATTTCCAGAACAGATTGCTCTGTTCTGTTCTTCAGCGAGATCCATAAACCCAGTGATGGTGAAAATGTGGGCTCTGGGGTGGCCAGTCCGTCATTCTGGGAATATTGGGAGCTCATTTGTTTAATCTAGATGTGGATCTTCTTGCCGTGTGCTTTTCTTGATTATCTTGATTTGAAAAATAAATGTATTTCTTCCTAATCAGACATTTTCCACTTGATATTTTGTGATAATATTGGTTTCTTGCTGTTTTCAATCCAAGCTAAATCACCAACAACAATCTCCAGCCAAGAGCAGCTCTATGGTCAGGAAACTGACCACTGATAAAGAGCTAGGGCCCACTGTATCAGTCTCAGTTGGTATTATTTTCATAAAACACAGACTTGAGCTTTATTACTGATGACTGATATATCAGATGTATAAAGCAGGACTCTTTCAGTGAAGACATTGGTGTAGAAATGTTCTGCCCTGCCTTCCCCTTGTGTTCTTGTTCCTTTCCTCTTGTTATTCTCCCTCGTGTCTCTAAGGGGGTTGGCTGTGAAGCAGGGTTTGATTAATCGTATAACTTAAGCCAAAAGTGTGAGTTGTCCAGTAGGTAGCTATTGGTTACACTTCACTTCAGGCTAATGTTATCTTGTTAAATGAGAAATCATGTTATGTTGTTCCCCCAGCCCACGTCTCGTGTTGCATGTGTGTGTGTGTGTGTGTGTGTGTGTGTGTGTGTGTGTACGCTGCCTTAAGTGTTTTTATCTGTATAGGTTTGCTAGGTCTTAACTCCTGCTCCTCTCAGAGTGACTGCTGAAATGTATTCAGTTTCTGTTAAAGTAGCAATCAGTCATTTTTACAACCACAAAGCAGCAGCCCCTATGTTTAAGTAATTATAAGTCATAATTTATGATATGTGCATATTTTTCTACAGAGTGCATGTTTCCACATTTAATGGAACATCTGTGACCTGCTTTGGTCAAGACCCCACAAGGATCAATCCCCACAGCAGTGTTCTCCCCCTGTGTAAACAGCCCGGTTCAGAGCGGCCAGTTTCAGCACCTTTTCCTTTAAATGATAATGAGCCGCTCGCTGTTCACCCCGACCCCGAGCGCACAGCAGTGAGGAGCGAGGAGCAGAAGCTCTGGTTTTTAGCTGTTTTCACTCTGTTCTCTTTCTTCTCCGTTTTCTCAGTTTTTATTCAGTGCTCTTATTTCTCCGTGCTCGTTGTGTCTGTTTTGCTGTGATTAACCTCGTGTCTGCGCTCTCCAAATGCGCTGTGATTGGACAGACTCAGACGAGGGGGCGGGGCAATTCTAAAGTCTCTGCACTTGACGTCAGAAGCGGAGCAGAATAAGAACGGCTCGTTTTATCCTGTGTTTTCTGACTTGGGCAGCACACAGAAAACTGACTGGGTGGGTCTTGTTTCACCGTGTGTGGGTTGGTGGACTCTAGATCCACACATTAATGCCCTCTTTAAGATTAGCACAGGACTTTTTAAACATCCAGATAACTAGGTGTCAGTGTAACATCTGTTTCCTAACAGATGAGATGTTGTAAGTTGTCTTATGTTTATATGAGGTGACATTGCGTAAATAATTGTGATAATACATAAAAAAGAAAAACGAAGATTCTGAGCGATTACGCCATCTCCATCTGTTTGTGTTTGAGTTCCTCTTGTGGTAATAACCCAGTCTCCTGTAAAGCTGTTTTGGGAGCTGTTTTGTTCTGACTGTGGTGCAAAGTATGAAAAATTTGGACTGAAATGCCATCTAAAGAAATGAGGCTAAGTTCGACCACATCGCACCTGACCCCCGCGACCTACACCTAATTAAATCACATCAGGAGAAGTCCATCTGTAATTAGGAGTGTGTTTGACCATCTCATTATCTCTCGGATCTTCATTAGTGCGGGTGGAATTTCACCTGTGTGACACCACTGTTACTCTACCATCTAACCACAGGTGTTCATAAATTAATATGTGTCTTTTTTTCCCCTTCAGAGATCAGATACTCATGGATCTATAACGGACGCCCCAGTGTCCTGATACGAGACAACCGGCGCTTTGTGTCTCAGAGGACGGGGAACCTCTACATCGCCAAGGTGGAGGCGTCCGATGTGGGGAACTACACCTGTGTGGTGAAGAACATGATGACCAATGCCACCATCTTCAGCTCCCCCACTCCGGTGGTCCTGCGCAGGGACGGTAAGTTTTATAAGAGAGGCATCTATGAGCACAGCATTATCATAATGAGCAGTACCATAAAACTCAATAAGAACAGTAGCCTGCCTTCATTTATACTGACACCTAGTGACCGGGATGTCTCAGACATCCCACATTAGCCCTGTTTTAAACATGGCTGCCCCTTTGTGGGGGACCCGCTCTATGGAGCATAAGCAGGTTCATTTGGGGTCTACAATGCAGTTTGACTCTTCATCTCAGGTCAGTGGTGCTTTATAGAAAACTATTTAAAAAGTAATGCATAATCACTTTGTTAAGAGTTTTTCCCTATTTTGTGCTGGTAAAAATGACCGATTGCTCCTTTACCTGGAGCTAAAAATGACACAGAGGCTATAGCTGATGGAGATGGTGCAGTAGGACTTAATACTTTCCACATCCTCACCAAGACACACTGCTTTATTCTGAGCACTGAGCTGCACACACAATCTCCTGAAACACATGAATCAGGGCCTGAGCGTGACCGTGTTTGTTTTGCCTTCGCTCCCAGCCACGGTTTCTGTTTGCAGCCTCTAAGCCATGTGTGTCTGTGTGTGTCTGTGTGTGTCTGTGTATGTGTGTGTGTGTGTGTGAGAGAGAGAGAGAGAGAGAGAGAGAGAGAGAGAGAGAGAGAGAGAGAGAGAGAGAGAGAGAGAGAGTGTGTGTGTGTGTGTGTGTGTGTGTGTCTTCATGGCTCACTGAGAAACTGCTGCTGTTTAGCATTTGTACGTCCTGGTGGGACACAACCGTCCTCCCTCTCTCTCACACATACACACACTGATATGTATCTCTCTCTCTCTCTCTCTCTCTCTCTCTCTCTCTCTCTCTCTCTCTGTGCACACACACACACACACACACACACACACACACAGAATATATAGCAGTTGCTGCTGTTGTAATAAAACCTTGTGGCTCCAAATGTTATATTTAATCACTGAAGTAAAGACAATTCCTCCACCTTAAATTTGAAACTCAAACAGAAAGCACAGAATGCAAAGTAAATCCGCCTTAATTAAAAACACTAAAGATATTTTATGTTTGACTGTATTCACTTCATAGTTTCTCATATACAGACGCTAGCCATGACTTTAATGTCTGCAGCACTGCCAAAGGACCAAGGATATGAAGGAATGTTACGAAATGTTTAGACATAACATCACAAGCTGGTAATGAAGCAATGTTTGAGCATTAAACAGAAAAACAAACAAACTAAAAGTTTCCAGAAATCCTAGGTTTGAGACACTCACAGTATGCATCAGTTTAAGAACAGTAATCCGCACATCACGGCTGCATTATATACAGAGGAACCATAACTCCGTCATGTCCAGAAACGCTGGTGACCTGTGGGCTGGGCCTCATTAGATAAAATCTGGTACATGTGAAAATGTGTAGTGTGCTCTGGCAAGTTGGCCTCTGACATAATTGGACTGTGTGTCATCAAGCCAACGTAAGAAGCACCGTTGTCAGTGTAATAGGTAAAAGCCAGGTCCTCTCATATTTTCGGGGTGGTTTAAAGTCCATTGTATAGGCACATTGCCCATCTGTGAATGCCCTTCTAACACTAAAAGATTTATTCACATTGTAGAGCCAAATGTTGCCCTCTAAGTGACGTCTTTTTCAATATATATGTATCTTAACTTGACTAATGTGAAACACTGAAATAAGTAACGTCCTGTACTTACAATAGCTTATAAATTATAGGATATTTATTTATAGGATACTTCATAGTTACAGGATATTTATTGTCATACATTATATTTAATGCCAGCCAAGAAGGTATAATTATCGATAAGAATAAACAGCATGTAAAAAGGATCATTGGACACAAGCACCACAGGACAACACACATTCACTCAGTCACTCACACTATTGGACCATTTCACAAATTCACCCAGTCACTCACACACTCACATCTCTGGAAAATTCCTCCTAGTCACCCAGTCACTCAGTCACTCATTGCTAATACTTATTGACCCTTGCACACACTCACCCATTCACATGCTCACTCAGTCACATCCATGGACCATTTCACTCACACATGCCTCTGGACGATTTCAGACATTCACACACTCACCCAGTCACTCACACCTGTCAACCATCTCACACACTCACCCAGTCATTCACACCTGTCAACCATCTCACACACTCACCCAGTCAGTCACACCTGTAAACCATCTCACACACTCACCCAGTCACTCACACCTGTCAACCATCTCACACACTCACCCAGTCACTCACACCTGTAAACCACCTCACACACTCACCCAGTCACTACACCTGTCAACCATCTCACACACTCACCCAGTCACTCACACCTGTCAACCATCTCACACACTCACCCAGTCACTACACCTGTCAACCATCTCACACACTCACCCAGTCACTACACCTGTCAACCATCTCACACACTCACCCAGTCACTACACCTGTCAACCATCTCACACACTCACCCAGTCACTCACACCTGTCAACCATCTCACACACTCACCCAGTCACTCACACCTGTCAACCATCTCACACACTCACCCAGTCACTCACACTTGTAAACCATCTCACACACTCACCCAGTCACTACACCTGTCAACCATCTCACACACTCACCCAGTCACTCACACCTGTAAACCATCTCACACACTCACCCAGTCACTACACCTGTCAACCATCTCACACGCTCACCCAGTCACTACACCTCTCAACCATCTCACACACTCACCCAGTCACTCACACCTGTCAACCATCTCACACACTCACCCAGTCACTCACAGCTGTCAACCATCTCACACACTCACCCAGTCACTACACCTGTCAACCATCTCACACACTCACCCAGTTACTCACACCTGTCAACCATCTCACACACTCACCCAGTCACTCACACCTGTGAACCATCTCACACACTCACCCAGTCACTACACCTGTCAACCATCTCACACACTCACCCAGTCACTACACCTGTCAACCATCTCACACACTCACCCAGTCACTCACACCTGTCAACCATCTCACACACTCACCCAGTCATTCACACCTGTCAACCATCTCACACACTCACCCAGTCACTCACACACTTACCCATCTCACACACTCACCCAGTCACTCACACCTGTCAACCATCTCACACATTCACCCAGTCACTACACCTGTCAACCATCTCACACACTCACCCAGTCACTCACACCTGTCAACCATCTCACACACTCACCCAGTCACTCACACCTGTCAACCATCTCACACACTCACCCAGTCATTCACACCTGTCAACCATCTCACACACTCACCCAGTCACTCACACCTGTCAACCATCTCACACACTCACCCAGTCACTCACACCTGTCAACCATCTCACACACTCACCCAGTCATTCACATCTGTCAACCATCTCACACACTCACCCAGTCACTCACACCTGTCAACCATCTCACACACTCACCCAGTCACTCACACCTGTCAACCATCTCACACACTCACCCAGTCATTCACACCTGTCAACCATCTCACACACTCACCCAGTCACTCACACTTGTCAACCATCTCACACACTCACCCAGTCACTCACACCTGTCAACCATCTCACACACTCACCCAGTCACTCACACCTGTCAACCATCTCACACACTCACCCAGTCACTCACACCTGTCAACCATCTCACACACTCACCCAGTCACTACACATGTCAACCATCTCACACACTCACCCAGTCACTCACAGCTGTCAACCATCTCACACACTCACCCAGTCACTACACCTGTCAACCATCTCACACACTCACCCAGTCACCACACCTGTCAACCATCTCACACACTCACCCAGTCACTACACCTGTCAACCATCTCACACACTCACCCAGTCACTCACAGCTGTCAACCATCTCACACACTCACCCAGTCACTACACCTGTCAACCATCTCACACACTCACCCAGTCACTCACACCTGTCAACCATCTCACACACTCACCCAGTCATTCACACCTGTCAACCATCTCACACACTCACCCAGTCACTCACACCTGTCAACCATCTCACACACTCACCCAGTCATTCACACCTGTCAACCATCTCACACACTCACCCAGTCACTCACACCTGTCAACCATCTCACACACTCACCCAGTCACTCACACCTGTCAACCATCTCACACACTCACCCAGTCACTCACACCTGTCAACCATCTCACACACTCACCCAGTCACTCACATGTCAACCATCTCACACACTCACCCAGTCACTCACACCTGTCAACCATCTCACACACTCACCCAGTCACTACACCTGTCAACCATCTCACACACTCACCCAGTCACTACACCTGTCAACCATCTCACACACTCACCCAGTCACTCACACCTGTCAACCATCTCACACACTCACCCAGTCACTACACATGTCAACCATCTCACACACTCACCCAGTCACCACACCTGTCAACCATCTCACACACTCACCCAGTCACTACACCTGTCAACCATCTCACACACTCACCCAGTCACTCACAGCTGTCAACCATCTCACACACTCACCCAGTCACTACACCTGTCAACCATCTCACAAACTCACCCAGTCACTCACACCTGTCAACCATCTCACACACTCACCCAGTCATTCACACCTGTCAACCATCTCACACACTCACCCAGTCACTCACACCTGTCAACCATCTCACACACTCACCCAGTCACTCACACCTGTCAACCATCTCACACACTCACCCAGTCACTCACACCTGTCAACCATCTCACACACTCACCCAGTCACTCACACATGTCAACCATCTCACACACTCACCCAGTCACCACACCTGTCAACCATCTCACACACTCACCCAGTCACTACACCTGTCAACCATCTCACACACTCACCCAGTCACTACACCTGTCAACCATCTCACACACTCACCCAGTCACTCACACCTGTCAACCATCTCACACACTCACCCAGTCACCACACATGTCAACCATCTCACACACTCACCCAGTCACCACACCTGTCAACCATCTCACACACTCACCCAGTCACTACACCTGTCAACCATCTCACACACTCACCCAGTCACTCACAGCTGTCAACCATCTCACACACTCACCCAGTCACTACACCTGTCAACCATCTCACACACTCACCCAGTCACTCACACCTGTCAACCATCTCACACACTCACCCAGTCATTCACACCTGTCAACCATCTCACACACTCACCCAGTCACTCACACCTGTCAACCATCTCACACACTCACCCAGTCACTCACACCTGTCAACCATCTCACACACTCACCCAGTCACTCACACCTGTCAACCATCTCACACACTCACCCAGTCACTCACACATGTCAACCATCTCACACACTCACCCAGTCACCACACCTGTCAACCATCTCACACACTCACCCAGTCACTACACCTGTCAACCATCTCACACACTCACCCAGTCACTCACAGCTGTCAACCATCTCACACACTCACCCAGTCACTACACCTGTCAACCATCTCACACACTCACCCAGTTACTCACACCTGTCAACCATCTCACACACTCACCCAGTCACTCACATCTGTCAACCATCTCACACACTCACCCAGTCACTACACCTGTCAACCATCTCACACACTCACCCAGTTACTCACACCTGTCAACCATCTCACACACTCACCCAGTTACTCACACCTGTCAACCATCTCACACACTCACCTAGTCAATTACACCTGTCAACCATCTCACACACTCACCCAGTCACTCACACCTGTCAACCATCTCACACACTCACCCAGTCACTCTCACTTTTGGACAGTTTCACACTGTGACTCCACTGATCAGCATGTGACCTTCATCAGCATGAAGTGTTATTATTATTTATTTAATGTTGTATAATTAATTTTATTATTCATGATGGAACCTGACTTTGTACATCCCTGTTTTATTGCTGCAATATTTCTGTGCCTGTATTTGTCACTGCTTAAGGGGAATTATTCAGGATTATACTTTTATTGCATAAGAATTGTCTATGCAGTTTAAGACCTTAGGAATGCACTTAGAAAAGAATTGTGAATGCAGCATACAGCATTGGTCTGAACCCTTCTAAAGAGTCTGTATTTACACACACGTCTCTTCACCGCCTTGTTTACCAGATATATTAGCTTATCTCTAGTTGTGCTGAGAAGTAATATCCTGCACTTTTCTGCACTGGCACAAATGTCTACATTTACAGACAGTAATGTGCTGAATCAAGCAAAGCCTGTAATTTTCTGTGGAGTGTGAAAATATGAGCAGAGACACTCTGTCTGAGGCTGGGGTAAAGTTTAATCGTGTATGCTTCCTAACCAGGAACCTGAGTGAACTCTTTAAAGGATGTTTATACTGTGTAGTTTACACTCTGTAGCATGTGTAAGGAACACTGTACTGTACAGAGAACAGATATGGACCTGCACAACATCTGTGAAGGGAGTTCACCTGAAGCAGGAGGTATGAAGGTGTCAGGTGCTCAGAAAAAAACTGAACAAAGACCCCAGCACGCAACCGAATACACAGATCTCCATCATGTCCAAAGGATAGTGGATACCACTTACAATGATTCACATTCAGTCTCCGATATCCCGGATAGCTCAGAGTGTTTGGCCCATCTGTGGCACATCTGTAGTTTTCTTATGGCCCACATTTGGCCTTGAATGATGATGTTGGCTAAGGATGAGTCTGACTGCCTCAACTCAGCCACAGCTCTACTTTATATGGGCCAGATTTCAGGTGTGTTGTGGACTGGATCTGGGCTAATCACACTACAGCCGTATCTGAGCCAACAGTGCCAACAGTGAAACAGAATGTGTGTGATGTCTATATTTGGGATGATGGCATGAATAAAAGCTCTGTTTATAAAGGTTCAGCTCTTCTATGAAAGGGTGAATCTGCCTGCTTGTTTTTTTTTCTTTTTTTTTTTTTCAGGCATAAAATGAAAAAAACATTAAAAATCAAATACACAGCATATGGTATGTACTGTAGAATTTATTTTGCACTGCATAATTCTAACATTGAGTTCAGTGTTTAACAGCTTTTAATGTCCTTAGGCAAGACTCCAAACACTACATAGCCCTAAATATGTCACAAGCTAGAATTGTACTATGTGTACAAATAGGTTTTAAAGTGTTTTTTTTGTAATGAATAACTGTAATTCACACAAAATTCACATCTTTTTTGAATTAATTTAAAATTGCCATTTTTAATACTACACAGCAGTAACTAGAAAAAAGACAAAAGAGCAGGATAATGTTTAAAGTATTAATTACAATTAAATTCTACACACAACACTTTAAAACCCGTACCCCTATGAAGTTGCTCTAGATAAGGGCACCTCACAGGTGTCGGTAAATTGGTGGATTCCTGTTGGCACCAAATGTAACACAAACCTGGACTCTAAACCCTTCCTCATTGGAAAGAGCAGAGTCTCAGTTTCCTACTGTTGCTATAACGGGTCTTTCATTATCATCAGCACTGGGGTTGATTTAAAATACTTTTTCTGTTTTCTGTCCCCTCGCAGCCGTGATGGGAGAATACGAGCCGAAGATCGAGGTCCAGTTCGAGGAGATGCAGCATGTGGCCAAAGGATCGTCCGTCAGGCTGGAGTGCTTCGCTTTAGGAAAGTAGGTCTAGCATACTGACTCCTCCCCTCCTGAGAGCTGTGTAACTGGTGAGGGTCCTGCACACGGCACACAGTAGATCTCTGTGCTTTGCTTTAGAGGAAACGTCCCAGACTGCTTTAATCTTAGGGAAATGAATTATCACGACTAGTAAGTGAGAAGGGGGCATTCATCACTGAGCAAACAGCTGAAGCTTGTGTTTCAGAAGGTGGGGTGCAGGGGTGGAGACCTCCAGTTGTCTACAGGTAAAGTGTCAGGGGACTTAAATGCAGCAGGAGGCCTGTCAGGCATTCAGTAGCTGTGGGTTTAGTTGGCAGGTGGTTTTTAAGAGTCTGCAAATTTACCAGGTAGGTCAAAATGTGAAGGCATATTTCAAAGCTGCCGTTTAAGAGACCTACTGCAGGAGGGTGGGCTGGTTATATAGTTGTGAAAATCTGGAAAGGCGTTACTTGAGATGGGGAAACTATTGCTGTAAGAATTTGATTGCACAGTGCATTAGTGAAATCGGATATGGATGATGGATGATTAGTCTTAGATCCCAACTTATCCCTGATGTATTGAAAGTTGTTCCATCTCTCTACAGAGTTCCATGGCTCCACAATATTGGCATTGGGCATAGTCACCTTCAGCTTATATGTAGCTGCTCCAGAGTGATTTTAGACATTTAAAATATTGTTTTCTTCTCTAGTTGGCCTTCCTTGGCCTGAGCAGGTGTCCATGGACACACTAGGGCTGAATCTCAGATATCTTCCTACACTCTATGTAGTGCATGGTGTAGGTCATAAAATAGCAGTGTCTTTATTCAAAAAGTGCAATATATGTTATGAAATTAAAACATTTATCCTGGTTTTTAAGCTTCAGCCCTCCCTTTCTAACATTTAGTGCACTGTCAATGTGTAGAAATATTAGTTGTATAATCTGTGAAGTGCACTATGAAGGGATTACAGCTCAATTGGAACAGTGTGTATTTTCCATTCGGTGCCAAGAAAAAAGAGACAAATCCAATGCTAGCACATTTTCTCACCAGGGTCCCCACTCTTCAGTGAGTTTTTTTTTTTTTTGGCTTTTTTCCCACCAGAGGTATCCCTATTTGTCCCTCAAGTTCTTTCACATCTTCATTTGTTCTGTAACATCCAAACCGATGTCTGAGGAAATCTCTCACTGTGAATTTGCTGCTGTCTGCAGTCCCTGTAGTGTGGGAAACAGGAGTTTGTTTTTCAGGACTTCCTGAGTTATCTCTCCTCAACTTGATCCAAGTTCATCTGCCACAGTCATTGGAGGCTGCATCAGCGCATTGTGTAGTTACGTTTCTGGAGCGGTGCGTGGCAGGGTACGGTGTAGATCAGGCTGTAAGTTATGCAGCTATGTGGGACCTATATGTTGCTTATGAGGTACACTCTCAAAAATAATGGGGCTACAAAGGGTTCTTTGAGCGATGCCATAGAAGAACCACTTTAAGTAATTGTTTTAATTTGGCGAAGAACCATCAAGTGAAGTTTTTAAAACCTTTAAAAGGTTCTTCACACTCACATTCTTGAAGCATCTTAATTTTTAAGAGAGCAGATTTGAGGCAGAAGCCTAAATTGGCCTTAAGTCAGAGAATGACAGGTGTTTGGTATTGACCCTCGTGTTAACGTGAACGTCTGTATGTGTTCCGTCAGTCCAGTACCTTCTATCTCCTGGAGGAGAGCGGACGGAAGCTCGTTTCCTGGAAAAATGAAAATCAATCACTCCAACGGCGTGCTGGAGATCCCGTATTTCCGGCCAGAGGATGCTGGCATTTACGAGTGCGTGGCGGAAAACTCCAGAGGCCGCAGCGTCGCTAAAGGAAACCTCGTATTTGATGGTGAGTGTGGCTTAGAATCGGTTCTGTACGCCTGGAATTGGAGTAATGAGGGTGGCAAAGTGGATGTGTTCATTTTACGCGTGTGCTTCTGAATGCTGTGGATTCATTACAAGTCACTTGCGTGCAACATATTTCTTAATCTCATCTATTGAATATGGCACTCTGTTGGTTTGTTACCTTTACAGCAGGGAAATCAATGGGGGAAATTTTAATTGCGTGGCAGGGAAGCGGACGGGGCATGGTAACTGCCGCTGAATAATGAATAACCTGTGGACGAACACGTCTTGTTGTCAGTCAGCCGAGCTGGACTAATTAAAACAGCTGAGTCGTCAGGTCGGCGGCGACGAAAAAAGGAAAAATAAAATACAATTTTGCTCCCACCAAGAAAGGGCACAATAAAGACAGGATTATCTGGAATTAATGTGTACCAATTAACCTAGCTGTTTGGTGGTTTATAAAAGGCTAAAGCCCTCTCCAGTGAACAGGCACGTTCACCATGCACTGTTAATGAGGAGAGAGGCTCTGCTTTATGCAGGTTTTAGCTCTTATTCGCTGAATTCAGGCTCTGCAGTGCATTATAAAAATGAAATGCAGGCCAGGAGCTGATGTGAAGAGGAGTGAAACCTTGAATTGATGTCAAATACAAATTGAAAAGTTGGCTTTGGTTCATACAGAGTATTCATTGGGGTTGTATAAAGCTAGATTAACTGCTTGTTCCTGTGTTGAAGGCATTTTGGTAAGACACTGCTGCATGTTTATATCTGTTCTCTGTGTGGCTCTGACAGACGTGGAGCACCTTCACTGGGCGCAGACTCTGAGAGATGCCTATATGGCCATCGAGGACGATCTCCACTGGGAGTGCAGAGCTAATGGTAAACCTCAGCCTGTGTACAGATGGCTTAAGAATGGACAGGCCTTGGTGTCCCAGGTGAGTCCCTTGTGGATCTCAGTTGTGAGAACTGTTGCACATAGAGAGGGCTTTTTATCGGCTGTGATTTTATTGTATATTTCCTTGCATTTACAACACTCGGTAACACTTCATTTGGAAAATCCACTGGTTACAAACCTTCTACAGACTGTCAACAACGTGTCAGTTGACCGCCGTGAATCAGATAATCTGATTGTCCTGTAGAGAGTTTACTAACTACCCGTGGCTCACATTGATATTATCCTACAAGCGTGTAGAGTGCCAATGAATATTTGATATATAAATAAATACAGGGTTAAAAAGTCTGAGGGTACAGACCATTCAGGACAGTCATCATTTGAGAACCGCTGCTGATTTAGTATTCTCCTTCTAGCGTGTTGAGCTCCCCAGTGATTCAAGGTTGGAATCTCTTCAGAAAGAAGGGGTGGATCTTCATGTGTCACTGTTGTCATTTTGTCCCCAGGACAGGATCTACGTCAGCGGTGGAAAGTTGAAGATCTCTAAAGTCACCCTGGAGGATTCTGGGATGTATCAGTGTTTGGCAAAGAATGAGCACGGGGTCATTTACGCCAGCGCTGAGCTCAAAGTCGTCGGTAAGGGACTCAGTGTTGGTTTAAGGGGTGGGAGTCGGACATGTCTGGCTTATTTCTGGCTTTTGGCTCATAAACCCAGAGTGTGAGAAATATAAACACAGGTATCAGTGAAATGTGTTAATCAATCAATCAATCAATCAATCAATCAATCAATCAATCAGTGAATCTGCCTGTGCTGTTGATTATAATTAATGCAATGAATCTTGAAATTTCTATGTATTTATGTATTTATTTATTCACTTTAGTTTAGTTCAACACTAAATAATTATTTTACCCCACATTTTCTCCACAACCTCCTCGTGTAATTCACTTTTTTTTCTGAGCTTAGTGACGTATTAGTGGTATTAGTGATGTAAACACAGGATCACTACATTTGTGTTTGATTATGTTTTATTAAAGTTGAAATATGTATTAAATCTCATAACTAACTGCTGACCTCTCACCCCTCCTTCATTTTCTTGTCCTTTCTTTCTCTCTCTCATTTGTTTTTTTGTCCCTCCCAAAAGGCAGCACTACTCTTCCACATGAGATCAATCATGATTAATCACAGAATGTAGTTTAGATTAACTCAAATAATGTCCTATATCAATTGTCACCACCAGCACAGACATCATCTCTGTCTCCCGCAGCCTCTCCTCCTGACTTCTCCAAGAGTCCCGTGAAGAAGTCCACTCTGGTCCAGCGAGGAGGTGAGGTCATCATCGAGTGCCGGCCTCACGCCTCCCCCAGGGCCTCATTCTCCTGGAGGAAAGGGGGCGAGCTGCTGAAAAACAGTGAGAGGTAGGGGTCAAGTCTCCAATCACTCAGAGGAGCCACAATAACACACTTTTCCCCAGGTCCCGAAGGCTACAGAGTCTTCTGCATCAGCTCCTTAGAGGAAACACTTCCGGATAAAGTCGGCGTCATTAGTTCACCTCGATTCACCTGGTGTCTGTGGTGTGCTTCTTTAGGTTTGCACAGGAGCTGTGATGCTAATGTGGCTCAGTGATAAATGGCGACACTCTACAATGTGGAATGTGCTTTTAGTGTCATAGCACTGAGTAAAAAAAATGTGTACTTTGTTTTTGGGAATTGTGGGGACTTTACATGGACTTCTATTCAATTTTGATACACACTTAACAGTGATGGTTCTACAAGGGTTCTTTATTTAAAGAAATGGTTCTATGAAGAACTCTTGAAGAACATTTGGCATGATTAAAGGCTTATTTGCATCATGAAGGGGTTCTTCAGATTGATGGAGAATGTGCTATAGATGGTCAAAGGTTATATATTTCTGGTGTGCTCTCCCTCTCTCTCTCTCTCTCTCTCTCTCTCTCTCTCTCTCTCTCTCTCTCTCTCTCACACACACACACACACACACACACACACACACACACACACACACACACAGCCGTGGTTGTAAAGGGAAGGGAAACTTTCTTCAGGAGCACACCAGTGTCCTCTCGGTTCCAGACCCACTTCTCTAACCCAGAGGCCAACGCTGCCCCTGGTGTAAACACTGTGTCCATTAAATTGTTGCAGATAAGAGTTCCCTCATCAGACCAAACTTTAGGACCTTTAGTGGCCGTGTACTTCCACCCTGAACTGCCCGTCAGAAGACTGCTCCTTTAAAGTCACCAATGTCAGTGGCATTGTTATTAATTGTCTGATAACCCAACCCCACCCCAGCGCTTATCCCCCGCTGTCTTCCTCATAGTGCACCCCACCCCCACTCAGAACCGTGTGGGATTGTGATTAAGATGGAGTTGCCGGCGAAGGGAACACAGTGTGTTTATCGTCCAGCGCGTCCAGGCACAGATGCCGTGCGTTTGAGAGCAGCATCATAGGTTTTATCTCCCTCTTTTTTCCTCCTGATGGCGTTTTCACACAAGACTGCTTGCTTAGTGCCACGTTAATGAATTCTCTGCCGGCGCTGCTGCTGGCACGAGGGGACAAGGGGGAGTGGCGGAGCAAGGGGTGAGCCAAGGGCGAGTGAGGGGTGAGTGCAGTCTCCCGTGGCCGTGTCAGAACAGGTGGCAGCAGAAGAGATGATCCACAGTAAATGGACGGAGGATGAAGAGACGGCGGCGGTGCTCCATCTGGACGAGAGAGGAAAGATTCACACACACACACACACACACACACACAAACAGAGACCACTCACTCACTCACACTGCAGCACTGGGAGAAACAGAGTGATGACAGAGAGAGAGAGCAGATATGAGACCCTAACAGACCCTGTTGTCTCTGTAACGGTGACAGACTCAGTCCTGACCGCAGCATTAGTTGAGGTCAGTGTGGTCATAGCTCTCCTTATCAGGATTAATGACATCACTATTGGCCAGTTTCCTGCTCAGGGATTACGCTGGCTCGTTTACAGTTATGACACTTGGCAGATGTTGATATCCATGGTGACTCACACATTTAATCACATTACAGATGTTGGAGGATTCAGAGTTTGGAGTCTTGCCCAAGGACTGAGGTAGTGTAGTGCTGCTGCCTGAGCTGGGAACTAAACCCCAGTCTTCTACCCCAGCCATTTCCTATACTTCTGAACCACACCATTTCTGAATGAAGATTCTCTATGGAGAATAGTCCACCGACCAAAAACATCCAGCCGGCAGCGTCCTGTGTCACTGATGAAGGACTGAGGGACGACCGACACACACTGTGCAGACAGATGAGCTACTACCTCTGACTTTACATCTACAAGGTGGACCAACGAGGGAGGGGTGTCTCACAGAGTGGACAGAGAGTGGACACAGGGTTTAAAAACTCCAGCAGCACTGCTGTGTCTGATCCACTCTACACCAGCACAACACACACTAACACACCACCACCACGTCAGAGAGAATGATCCTCGACCACATTGTACCTGCTCTGTGGGGGTCCTGAGTACTGAAGAAAAGGGGGAAAGGGGGGTAACCCAGTATGCAGAGCAACAGCTGGACTCCAGTCTGTAATTGTAGAGCTACAAAGTGCTCCTGTGTGGTCAGTGGGGCTGATAAAACAAGGAGGTTATTAAAGTGAATGTATGACTCTGGTGTGTGCTGCTAGTTTCCCTTTACCAGCCCCCGCTGTGGAGTCCGAATCCCAATCAATGCTCCCTCGCCACATTTCCACAGTCTTTCCGTAAGGCTCCGGATGGGCACCAAAACTGTGCGAGGAGAAGAATCGATTAGTTATCATATTCCAACGGGGCGCTCGTGTGGAGCGGTGATAGGAAAATGATTACAGCGCCGCAGTGACGGCTTGACGAGAATACAGATGGCCAGAAGTTTGCTCCCTGTACGCAGAGAGTTGTTGGTTATTTTGGTTTTTGTTTTGTTTTTTTTTTACCTCTTTTCCCCCACCCCATTTGTTTTTCAGCTCATTGCCCCGCAGGTCATATGGTGGGTGCGCCTCCGTCATTTGGTGTTTGATATTTCTGTCGATAAATCAGAGCCCAGCGCCTGCTCTCCGAGCCGTAGTAAATACATATTTATTTTAAAGAGACGCTCGGAGACGGTTTGATTTCTCGCCTCGCAGGCCCACCGCTCTCCGGTTTGATTCGGCTGAAGGAGAAGGTCACACAAGCCCCAGGTTTTTTAGCATCATTTATTTATGTCCAGTGTGTTAGTTTGTTACCTGCTTCTCCCTCTCCTTCTCTCTCTTTTTCTGTGTGTGTGTGTGTGTGTGTGTGTCTCTCTCTCTCTCTGTCTCTCCCTTTTTATTCTCAGTAATTAGAAACCTCGAGGAGTGTTCTAGAACCACAAAACTGTTCTTTCTCAACTGTTTCAAGAGATGTGGTGCATAAACCAATTACATATATATTAGTAGCAATAAACTCATTTGCAATAAGTGTGTAATAATAATATATTATGCTAATAACATATTAACAAGGTTTATCTATGTTTAAACATAATATCAGTGCCCTAGCTGTCACTTGAAGTTTAAAAGTTGTGCAGAGTCTTCTATAGAGTAGAGTAGAAGCGGGAGGAGTCACAGTATTTGGAGGGACAGGTGTGATGTGGTGGCGGCTCATTCTCAGCGGTGCAGTGACACTGACGTATTAGTGGTTTGTTAGTGTGTGTGATGCTGGTACTAGTGGATCAGATACAGCAGTGCTGCTGGAGTGTAAAAACACTGTGTACCTCATTGGTTCACCTTGTAGATGTAAAGTCAGAGACTGTAGGTAATTGGTGGTCCTGTAAGGGTCCTGAAAATTGAAGAACTGGGTGAAAGGCGTCTAAAAAAGTATGCAGAGCAACAGTTGGACTACGGAATACCTACAAATTGCTCCTGTGTGGTCAGTAGAGTTGAAAGAACGGACAGTGATGGACAGTTTAATGCTGTGGCAGATTGGTGCATGTCTGAACTTGTTGGATCTGATTTTCAAGACAGCTGTACACTCAATGGTCACTTTATTAGGAACACCTGCCTCATATCTCCAGAGCCAGAGACTGCTGTGGTGCATAATTCCTGTAGCCCAGGGGTTCCAGACTCCTGCAGAACTCTGTCCCAGCTCTAATCTGGCACACCTGACCCTGTTCATCAATGCCTCCAGGAGCTGATGAATATTAAAGACAGCTGTGCTGTGCCAGACGCCCAGCTCCAGGCTTTTATCAGTGGACAGTGTCTGACCTGGCTGGACATTTTCAGATGACGGATCACTCTAAAACTAAAAGTGACACTATGTTGAAGCTATGGAATGTATCTGTTAAAATAAGTGATAACAAAATTGTGGTGTAATGAAAATGTTTCAAGGTCACACAGAGGATTTCTGGGCACTAGGGGGCACTCATAAAAAGGTTATGGATACAACAATATCTCCTAAAATTACATATTCATTTTGTTTACAGTTAAGGTACGCTTTAGGTGAAAGTTTATGGTTAGAGTTTAGTTTAGAGTTAAGTATAGAGTTAGGGTCAGGGTTAGATTTAGGGTTGGGGTAAATTTAGTTTTCATTTTAGGTTTAGGGTTAAGTTAAAAAGAACACTTTGTGAAATTTTTACCTTAAAATTACAGCTGCAAACTTTTTGTGATGCTTCACAAACCTGTAATAGGCAGAATAGAGCAAGAGTGGTACAAGGGGATTTCACAGCTGGAGGTTTTCATCCTTTCTCTTTTAGGCTGCATTGCTCACTAGCAGCTCAACACAGAGTCACAATATCTCCGAAACTGAGACGACAGTGTCCTGTGTCCTTTGAAGATACACTTACATCAGTGATACAGTCACATCAATGTCAAAAGTAGAGGCCATATGTAGTCTGAGGTGGGAAGTCACAGAACCAGTATACATCAGCCAATAGCATTCAGTGAGAGGAACGGCCTTGGCCCCTCCCCCAAACTCTTGAACATGAGCACGTAAAAATTCTGTCAGACACAGAAGGAGCCTGAGGGAAGGTGTTTGGTGCACGAGGGAAACTCAAGGGTAAAATCGAAAGGGTAAGACAGTTATGATCAGTGCGCACACAATTCCTCTCTCTGTGCTCACGAGTTTCACAATGGCGCTCACGAGAGGGATATTCAAACACACAACATGTTAAACCTTACAGGTTTATATTTCCCACCTGGTGTTTTTGCAGGTTTTTATATTGGTATGAGGTAATAGCAGTGTTTTATTTGATTATACAAATGTCAGCCTCTTCTCCACTGCTATAACGGCCACTAGGGGGCTGCAATAAGACACTACTGATGAGCCTATTGTTGAAGAACTTGGATTGATGACGTGACATGTCCTTTCCTGAATCTCTGGGTCTGTTCTGGTGTCTCCTGCACTCCCTGTATTCCTGAACATACTTGATCTTCAAAGCTGCCAGTACCTGACTGTTCCCTGCAGTGGGATGAGTACAAGGCGAAGTGGGACAAATTCTCTCTCAGAACGAGAAGGATTCGCATCCTCTTCTGCGAAGTGAGCCCTCGTGAAAAGAAAACATGTTTTTCTCCCCCGCTCCAGAGACATGTTAAAGCGAGTTAGGCTGTTGTAAGCTGGTCGTTAGCGAGCGGAGGGCGGCTGTAATAAGGCCTGGAGTTTCAGACGCCTTGCATCATTAAAGAGACAGCTTCAAATCCTCCATCAGAGGACCACTGTATGTGTCAGTGGACATGCTGAGATCTCCCAGAGGAGCTTTATTCTGCTGTACACTCAGTCTAACACCTCACTCACTGCTCTGACTCGCTCGGTAGTAGCAGCTGATCATCCAGGAGGGGGAGGAGCAGTCCTTGAGGCACAGTAGCTACACAGATCCAGTTCGAAAGGCTTGAGATGCAGCTGTTTGTAAAAGTTTGGACACTCGCAAACAAAAGGAAACACAAGCCCATTTCCTGAAACGTTGGGGCGCAGAGCAAAATGTAAATAAAAACAAAAGGCAATGATGTGCCAATAATTTAAACCCTATATTTAATTGAATGTACAAATACAATATGAATGTATTGGGTTTTATTTTAGAGACAGATGAGTGACATGACTGGGTTTAAAAAGAGCATCTCAGAGAGGCTTTCAGAAGTAAAGATGAGGAAGGGTTCACCGCTCTGTAAAAGACTGCACAGGAAAATAGTGAAAATGTTCAAGAATAATGTTTCTCAATTTAAATAGTAAAAAACTTAGGAATTCATCATCTTCAGAACATAATATCATTAAAAGACTGAAATAATCTGTTGAAATATCTTTATGAAACGGGCAAGGCCTAAAACCAGTATCATCTGACTGTGGTCTTCAGGCCCTCAGAATTAAAAACAGAATTACTCAGTCTGTGAACAGAGTACAAAGAGGAAGCCATAAACAAACAGGATCCAGAAACACAGTCGTCTTCTCTGGGCCTGAGCTCATTTAACATGGACTGAGGTGAATGGGGAAAAGTGTGTGTGATCTGACAAATCAAACTTTACAATTGTTTTGAGAAATTGTACATTCTGCTAAAGAGGAGAGGGACCATACACAGGGCACAGGACATGGGTGACTTACACAACTGTGAAGACACCGTTAATGCTAAATGATATAAACAGGTTTTGGAGTTACATGATACCATCCATACAATGTATTTATTTATTTATTTTTTTTCAGGGAAGGCCTGATTTATTTCATAAAAACAAGGACAGTCCACATTCTGCATGACTTACAACAGCATGGTTCCTTAGTAAAACATTCCAGGAGCTAAAATAGCCTAGATCTGTCACACGCTGAAAATAATTATCCCATTATAAAACAAACACTGTAAAAGAGACATTGAGCAGCTGAGCAGCTGCAATCCTACAAGCAAGAATCAGAAAATTGGTCTCTTCAGTTCCCAAATGCTTACATAGTGTTGTTAAGAGGAGGTTTGCAACACAGTAAATGTTTATGTTTGAAATATTTTGGAATGTGCTTCTTGCATCAAATTAAAAATAGGCAAATATTTTCTAATAAAACAAACTTTCTCAGTTTGAACATTTAAAATGTTCTATTAGGTTTAAATATAAGGTTCTGTACAATGTCCCAAATTATCTGGAGATGGGGTACGTACACATCCTCTACAAGACTCAAATTGAAATATGCCAATTTTTCCATTATTTTCGATAAACAACTCATAAAATACAGTCTGTTTGTTTTTGTTGTTGTTTATTGTTGTTTTTCTTATTCAAATAAACAACATCAGTGCCTCAAACTGTGAAAAAACTGTGACTAAAGCTGCATTACTTTGACTTCACCATCTACAGTGACCTTGGATTTGTCCCTGTGTCCTTCCACAGATGGAGCGTCCTTGAGGACGGGACATTGCGGATCACTAACGTGAGCGAATCGGATGCAGGCAGATACACCTGCGTCGCCCGAAACCCTTTCGGGACGTCCAGCAGCTCTGGGACTCTGGTGGTCAAAGGTACGGTTTCACAAACCGCACAAAAATAATAACAAACAAACAGCCTTCCTGTCCAGAGCAGACTCCTCAGACCTGGACACGGAGAAGCGCAGGAGAAATACGGCGAACCCAAGCATGAAATTGATAATGAAATATAGAGTTGTTTTATGTCCCGGCCCGCGTTTGACAGAGGTATAACTCAGCGGGGTTTTGTCAGCGGTGAGTTATGGGTCAGACTTGAGGTTTTCTGTCGTCTGTGGAATTGGGGGCAGATTTTTCTCCCGCTCTCGCCCTGGTCCGGTGCCGAACGCTTAATTAAAAAACCTGCTGCAGCGGCACTTTTTTTCCCTTCTGTTTCGCCTCCGTAATAAACTGTGCTTTTTACATATGCATGTTTTTCCTTCTCCGCTTCCCTTTTCTTGTCAGATATGGAGCTGCTCTGAGCTGAATTATGCAGGTCGCCTGGCTGTATCAATAAAACATTACTCCTCAACATCAGTTCCATTTCAGACGGACACCGCACGTGTTGGTCGCTGTTTGACGTCAGCTCAACAGAAAGAGACGTGAAACGGCGGGCTGTACGATCAGACCCTGTAGGATGCCTTTTATAGTTTGGGTAGAAAAAGACGTTTGAAAGGAAGAAAAAAAAAAACATTTTAAACAGCTTTTAGAAGAGGTTTATCCATCCATCCATCCATCCATTATCTACAACCCTTAACCAGTTCAGGGTCGTGGTGGGTCCAGAGCCTACCTGGAATCATTGGGCGCAAGGCGGAAATACACCCTGGAGGGGGCGCCAGTCCTTCACAGGGCAACACACAAACACACAGTCACACCTACGGACACTTTTTGAGTCGCCAATCCACCTACCAACGTGTGGTTTTTGGACTGTGGGAGGAAACCGGAGCATCCGGAGGAAACCCACGCAGACACAGGGAGAACACACCACACTCTTCACAGACATTCACCCGGAGGAAACCCACGCAGACACAGGGAGATCACACAACACTCCTCAGAGACAGTCACCCAGAGGAAACCCACGCAGATACAGGGAGAACACACCACACTCCTCACAGACAGTCACCCGGAGGAAACCCACGCAGACACAGGGAGAACACACCACACTCTTCACAGACAGTCACCCGGAGGAAACCCACGCAGACACAGGGAGAACACACAACACTCCTCAGAGACAGTCACCCAGAGGAAACCCACGCAGATACAGGGAGAACACACCACAGTCCTCACAGACAGTCACCCGGAGGAAACCCATGCAGATACAGGGAGAACACACCACACTCCTCACAGACAGTCACCCGTAGGAAACCCACGCAGATACAGGGAGAACACACCACACTCCTCACAGACAGTCACCCGGAGGAAACCCACGCAGATACAGGGAGAACACACCACACTCCTCACAGACAGTCACCCGGAGGAAACACACGCAGACACAGGGAGAACACACAACACTCCTCAGAGACAGTCACCCAGAGGAAACCCACGCAGACACAGGGAGAACACACAACACTCCTCACAGACAGTCACCCAGAGGAAACCCACGCAGATACAGGGAGAACACACCACACTCCTCACAGACAGTCACCCGGAGGAAACCCACGCAGACACAGGGAGAACACACCACACTCCTCACAGACAGTCACCCAGAGGAAATCCACACAGACACAGGGAGAACACACCACACTCCTCACAGACAGTCACCCGGAGCAGGAATCGAACCCACAACCTCCAGGACCCTGGAGCTGTGACAGAGACACTAACTTCTGCACCACTGTGCTGCCCTGAAGAGATTTAATCTCACAAAAATAATCTAAGCTAAATATTTAATTAAATGTTTTATTGAGTTATGATTGGTGAAACATTTGGACACTACACACTATGGTTCATTATACAGTATAATTATTAGGTGTTCGCATTTGTTTTTTAAGCAGTTTTAGTTCAGAATTCAAACAATCTCTGGTTCATTTGTCATTATATAGTAACTGTTGTGTGATATAAAAAATGGCAGTTGTTACATTCACCGTCCACTAACATTGAAATCCCCATCTGTTAATTGTCTTAACCAAAGTTCACATGCACTTTTGGATACAATATTATCCCCAAGAACAGAACAAATTCATCACAGTCTTCTGCAGGGCTTTTTCCTCATAACAAATAATAATAATAATAATAATAATAAAAATCTGAGAATATATCCTCAGATATAAAGTGTTGATACAGAAGCAGTATTACTATAGATTATAATATATGTAATATGTAATATAATGTAATAATATACTTCATATTAAGCTACATAACTAGAACATCTTTAATTCTCTGATAATATACTGTAATTGCATCATGCATTATATAAGAAAATATTAAGGTATATTGTTTAGAATTGTTATTGTATGTTATGATTTTAGATGAAGAGAGTCATAGCAGAGCCTGGAGAACAGTAGGGGACTTGCTCAAAGGCAACATCTCTGTGGATGTTGAAGGAGGGGTCATTCCTTCACTCTCCCTGCCTCATTCTCACTGGCGATTCATGGAGTCACACTGGTGACCGATTGATCTCAAGTTCACAGCTCTAACAGAAAGGCTCTAGAGTTCTCAGAATAGAATAATGATTGTAGTTATTATAATTATTATTGTTATTATTATTATTATTATTATTAGTAGTAGTAGTAATAGTAGTAGTAGTAGTAGCAGTAGTACATACAAAATGAATGAAACATTATAATACTTATGTTAGATATACATGTATTTCTGGTTGTAAATCTATTCCACGGTCCAGGTTCTGGAGCCAGTCTGGGAAAGGAGGAGCTGGGCCAAAAACACACACAAAATAAAGCTGCACACAGAGCTAATGAAGGGGCAATGTACAGATTAAACAGACAAGTGTAATGGAGCCTGGGAGGAGTTAAGGTGGAGCCAGAACAGAGTGGAGCTGAAGCAGAGCCAGGGAGGTGGAGTTCATGATGATTAAACCCACTTAGAGTTTTGGCTCAGTGCAGTTCAGATCTAATCCCGATCATGTGGCTGACACTGACCGGACCACGATGCCCCTGGAGAATATACTCACTAATAACACCCCAATAAACAACCCCAAATCAAACCCCCCATCATATCCCCCCTTCTCCACAGTGGAACACAGCTCTGGGGCTTACTGAAACGCCTGTGACCCACAAGGATCAACCCCCACAGCAGCGTTCTCCCCCGTCTAAACAGCCCTGTTCAGAACGGCCATCATTTTTGGCCATCATTTTCACTTTTTTTTCTCATTTCCCTGCTCTTATTTTCTCCACTCATATTCTGCTCAGTTATCTTATAATTCTACTGTTGTTATTTATTGTTTTTTTTTCTTATTTCTCCACTCTTGCTTTCTCCCACTTGCAGTGTTAGTGTTTGCTCAGTTTTACTGTCTTATTTCTCTGCTCTCATTTCCTCGTTTTTACCCAGTTTTCATTTCTCTGCTCTTGGTTTCACTGTTGGTCATTAGTTCTCTGATTTCACTGCTTTTTTCCCCAGTTTTAGGGGTTTAGTCTTATTGTGTTGAACACATGAACGTGTATCCGGTGTTCTGATTCTTCTTTACATTATGGAACTCTCATTATACTGAAACTTAATTACTTAGAGGTGTTAGCAATTCTGTATTTAGCTTATTATAACCATGGCTGCCCTCATCTGGGGGACCCGCTCTGTGGAGCATAAACTGGTTTATTCAGTTTGGTATTTCAACTCTTATTTGCACATTTTAGAAAATAAATAGAATTATGCTTATGAGTTTGATGATTTGTTTACTACTTTTTTGTTGATAAACATGATGTATTCCTCCTGTTTTCTTCATAAACAGAACCGACGAAGATTACAGTCCCTCCACTGAGCATGGACGCCACAGTGGGCGAGAGCATCGTCCTGCCTTGTGAGGTGTCCCGGGACTCCAGTGTGGACCCCACCTTCAAGTGGTTCTTCAATGGGAAGATGGTGGACTTCAGCAGGCACGACCACTTTGAGATGATCGGAGGGGTACGTTTCTGTTAGGAAGGAGGCATGGTGGGGTAAATATGTGAGGGGTAGCGTTACACTTTTAGGGTGAAATTTTCCACAGGTGTGTGTGTGTGAGAGACACCCTGTAACAGACAGGTGCTCAGTCCAGGGGGTGTTTCTGCCTTGTGTCCAATGATTCCAGGGTCTGGACCCAACATGACCCTGAACTGCATGTGGTTACAACAAATGAATGAATGGATGTGAAATCTTCCATTGAACACAAGCTCATTCTTCATTTCCTTGCTATTGAGAACCTGTCAGAGCCTTCACAACCAATCACTGAGTCCTGTAGTAACTGCAGGTGTGTGCTAAATGAGTGGGCGGAGTCAGGAAATCGAGTTCAAGACCATGCCCCCTAGAGGAGAGACGCTGTGACGGTTCCTCTGTTCTGATGAGTTTTGAAGTGCTGTAGAGTAGTAACTCATTCTCATGCCTACGCACATTTCTTTCTCCAAAGCGCTTGTGTGAGGCACTAAAGCGCTGAGCCTCTCCATGCTCTCTTTTAGCTGCTTTTTTTGGAGCGGTGGGGGATGTGTAGAACAAGAGCACCTGGCTGCTGGAGAGCTATGGAGCACAAATCTGTCTGATTACAGGATTTACTCCATGCAGAGAAGCTGAGAGAAAAAAAAAAATCCCAGTGTGCAGGAGGGGGCTCCACCTCCACTGTCTGCCTCCTTCACAGAGCGGTTTCCTTATTTCCAGAGTAATGCTCTTGACAAGCGGTTCTGAATCAGACGGTAAACATCCAGCCCTCAGCTGCTTCATCCTGATTGGATCAAAACCAAAACATGAAACACGAAAAGGAACATCTAGATTCAGGCCGATCGCAAAAAGGTCAGGGATCAGGGTTCCAGTTTCTCACAGAGGGCTTCAGATGGTTGAGATCAGGACTCTGTGCAGATCACTGGAAGATCTCCAACATCAAACACATCAAAACACTTCTTTATGGATCTTACCTGAGGCAAAGTCTTTGTGTAAATGGTCACCAAACAAAACAGGAACAGTGGTTAAGGTCTGTAGTGTTTTATTTGCTGTTGCATTACCACTGTCTTTCGCAGGAGCTAAAGAAACAACCTGGTCTGAACAACCCTAGACCATTATCCTGTTTTGACCCTGTCTAGGGGAATAAAAGTCATAACAAGAACATATGTGTTGACTGGACTGAACGATTTCAATGGCTAAGCAACAGAGTCAGAATCAGAGCTTCAGAAATGACCCTGGACCCAGGTACACAAACCTACACCGACAAAAAGAACCAGGAAAACAAAGACAATGCACTACTTTACCTCCCTCACTAACTGTAAACATAGGGAGACCCTGTTTTGATTTTCTAAACAGCACACTTTTTGAACTTTAATACATAAAGAGCTACTCCTTAGCAAGACAACTAACAAAAGCCTTTAATAACCTTATTCCTTTCCATTCAGCATTTTGACTTGATCAATGATAAAAACTAATGAAAAATAGTTCAGCTTTTAAACCTTTTACATAACACTGTTTCTTTTCATGGACTCGCTGCTGCTGCTGTCTTTTGGTTTTTGCCGTGGAGCGGAGGGTAGTGACCGAGATGCCGTTTGACCAATGTTTGTGTGAAAAGCATGTACATGACCGACCAAAGTTGGAGTGCGACAAGGTGGGACATGAAGAGAAATCAACACAAAAAAACAAAGAATGGGAACTGCAGACAGGAGACATTTTTTGTTATTTACAAATCCCAACCGCACAAAAAGTGGGCACGTCTGTGAAAAAGAGGACCTATGGCCACCCTCTTACAGGTTAAAAGATAACGTCTTATAACCTGGAACAGACGAACACAAAGCCAAATATTTACGTATGAACGATACATACAGCAGTGTCCGAACAGTAGAAGGGCAATCACAGCTAAGGGCAAACACCTGGACTAGTTAATGAAGAACAGAGCACATTAACCATAGCATCAGGATGACTCCTCCTTCATCTTGTTTACCAGCTGCTCAAGCATCCCAGTGGAGGACAACAATCCTTTACCCGCCAAACATTTCTGCTGACATTGTGAACTCCAGGAGGTGATGTTCTCCTAGAACCCTAGCTACTTTGGTTTTTGCTTTTCATTTATTTTTGTCAGGGCCTTTTTCAGGTTCGTTTAAACAGTAATTATGTGCCATATGTTGTTTTCTAAAGACCCTCGGCTACTCAAATATGTAATCACTTGAGGTTTAAAAACAGCCTAAAAAAGTGCCTGTTTTTTTTATTTATTTTTTTTTTATTTTTTTTTTACATATTTCTCAAGGTACAGCCTTCAAAACATATTCTATCGCCTGATATCTCTGCACACATTGTTAGTCTGGGGTGTCTATTAGTTAAACGCTAAGCATTATTAATGATAATTTTTTACATGGCATATTACTCTGACAAAATTAATGAGTAGCATCAGATGGACTTATTTTTCTTGATATTCATATTGGTATGAAACTGAAACTGAAAGTAAACACAGTTGTTCATGTGTTTGAGCAAAGAAATTAGTTAAAACAGCAGAACAAACCATGCGTTTTTGAAGGAGCGCCTTGTTTTTTTAGATGAAATCTCAGACTGGATTACTCCCAGAGGCTTCACCACACTGAAAGCGCAATGTTTAGAAACTGTATGATCTGTGGTTTGTAATAATATGTGGAGCACACTGAAGCCTCGAGGCATTTTTGAGTTATAAAGCTATATAACTTATAGCTTATTAACTTATAAAGTGCCTTTCTGAACTCAAAATGATCTTTGGTTGCAGCTTCACTGACGCAGAAGTCTTCAAATCCGGATTTGGATCCAGGGTCCAGGCCAGGAATTTAAAATGGCCAGGTCTGACACTACAGCTGCAATTGCTAATGAACTTGACGAGCCATGGTGTAGCGTCAGGCCAGCTGGCCATTTTAAAATCCCAGTTTAGAACATGGATCCAAGTCCCAGATTTAATGTTCCATTCTGAAGTAGTGGAGAGAAGACACAGTACTGTGCTCGATTCCCATTGGTAATCAGCACATCTCACTTTTTATGTCATCAGTGCCGTCCATTTTACATTGCCAATATTTGCATTGTTGCCACCTTCAGTTCCTGTTAAGAATGAATGATATCTGGCCACTTTGGTGCGTCACTCCCAGTGTGAGTTAGACTCATGGACCTGCTGGACCATGACAACCATTTCATGAAGCTCTTGAGGCATGGTTCTTGTCCATGCTGGACCCCCTCTGTGAGTGTGAGTTGTTAAAAAAGAACACAGTCCATCAGTTATGTCCGAACTCTTTGGTCACATTTCTGCTCCTGTGGCTATTTAGTGGAGTTCCTGTGAGAGTCCAGGCTTTGTTATTGTGAAGCAGTGATGATCATAATGCGCTGGTATTGTTCTGACCTCCTGCTCAGAGCAGAGTGTGATGGGACACAGCGCTGGTCTTCAGAGCTGATCAAAGCGCAGTTTGTACAGCGGCGACCGTTCCCTCATGGTCCGCTGGAGCACATTCGTCTCACTTTGTGAAAGCTGCATTAACCTCAGCGACACCTTGCCGCTGATGTAATGCAGCTCTTGTGTTTATCAGCAGGGATCGTCCGGCGACCTCATGGTCCGAAACGTCCAGCTGAAGCACTCAGGGAAGTACGTGTGCATGGTGCACACTGCGGTGGACAGCGTCTCAGCGGCTGCAGACCTGGTCGTCAGAGGTAAGGGACACTACTGCAGGATTCTGAATAAATCCTTTCTGTGTTGATTACATTAGAAATTAAAAAGCCTACTTCTCTAACCTGTGGGGCAACACTTGGCCCCAAGAAATTAGGATGTTCATACATTTTCATATTATAACTTTTTAAAATATAATAACAGAATAAAAGTCTGGAGTCTAAGTAGGGTTTGTGAAATCCGTTCAACTTTGAAATCTTCAATTAAATAAAACAGAGTATGGCTATGGTCCAAAATTAAAGTGAGTAAGAGGCCCCATTAACCCTTAGGCCATGGCCCATATTGTTGCACATGGATAAGATAACCATATGGTGAGTACTTTATACTTTCAAGTGAGCACCAGATACTAGATACTTGAGTTCTCATAGCTTGGCACCAACCGCACCAGTGTCCAAGTGAGCACCAGACACTATACAGTCGAAAACCACATTCAGACAGGATTTTTAATCAACGTAATCTTACCAATATCGATTTTCCTTTAATTCTGTTCATCCTGATTTTGTTTTGTTTATACGTCCACCACTGTGTGTTCATCTATTGTCCCTTTGAGCCACACTACACCTGATTCTGATTCATCCAGTCTGTCACATGGAACCAGACAGAGAGACTCAAGCAGCTCACACCAATGAAAAATGCTGTGTCTGTGGTTTGGACAGGTTTTGACTTTAGTGAAAATGACACTGAACATAATGAAGTCAAATGTGAACACTGACAAAAGACAGTTTCAGTGACCCAAATTAATCCCACCAGTCTGTTTCACACCGAACACAATGACACACCAAATCTGAACAGAGCTCAGCTCAACAAAACGAGACAAGCTCCTAGAGATACAAGAAACAAATGCTTTTATGCTCAAGCTTTAATGCTTGAGCATATTTACAGTACAACCCTTGTTCAATTGTACATTAATTGTCACTGAGGTAAAACGTTCAGTAAATCAACTATTGCACTCATCACCCAGCACTATAGTGAGCACTACGTACTTAGGTGGTCCACTAGCCCCATCAAGTGAGTACCACATACTATGTAGTGAGCACCAGATTCAAACCCTGTTTCTTGAAAAGTTGAGACATTTTATAAAATGAGGTACAAACTAGATTCTCTTGAAGCTTTGTTTAACGACAAAATTACAACATGAAGATGTTCAGTGCTGTCACTGACCAACTTGGTTGTGTTCTGTAAATATAGACACATTTGAAATGAGTGATTGCAACACAGCAACAAATGTTGGGACAGAGGCGAGTTTCTCACTGCATTATATCACCTTTACCATTAATGACGTTGTTAAACATTTGGAAACTGAGGATATCTAATGTATCTTGTTCCCACCACACAGTGTCTGATGCTAACCCACTGATACCATGTTCTTCCAGAAGCTCTATACAGAGATGGAGATGATGAGAAGTGTTGTGGCATGTTTATTTATTTTGGTTTTGTTTAGTCACGGTAAGTTCTTTTATTGTTTATAGAACCTCCTGCTGCTCCAGAGGGGTTGTTTTGTTGTGTTTATCTTTGTTTAAGTCACGGTTTTGTCTGTGTATTTCTTTATATGACCCTTGCTGCTCTGGACGGTGTGTTTTGTTTAATTACTGTTTTTGTTACTTGTTTAATTGCTCTGTGTTTGTTTAGAACCTACTGCTCTTTGTGGTTTTGTTTAAGTCACTGTTTTCTCTCTGTTTGTTTATAGGGCCTCTGCAGCTCCAGATGGGGTGTTTTGTCTTGTTTAGTTTTGTTTAAGTCACTGTTTTGTCTGTGCATTTCTTTTTTAGGGCCTCCGGCTGCTCTAGTGGGTGTGTTTTGTTTAGTTTTTTGTTGGTCTCTGTATTTTTTACGACCTGCTGCTCCAGAGGAAATGTTTTGTTTGTTGTTTAGGTAGGTGTTTTATTTCTGTATTTGTTTATAGGGCCCCCTGCTGCTGTGGAGGGAGTGGTAAACTCTTTGTTGTTTTATTTAAGCCACTGTTTGTTTGTGTTTTTCCTGTGTATTTCTTTAAAGGTCTTCTTGCCCCTCCACAGGGACGTTTTTGTTTGTTTGGTTTTGTTTAAATCAGCGTTTTGTGGTGATGAGAACACATATAACCCTAACAATACAGTGACTATGAAATTAACTTCCAGAATCCCTTACATTTGTAAAGCCACAATCAGATCTTCAGATATGAATCAATGACTTTAAATAACATCAATTATAGCCTTGTATAGTAATAACTAATAACTGTAATAATAATTAGTGACTTCTTGCTGTCCTCGAAAATGTATTAACCTCAAAAAGTGGAGCGTGTACTTAGAATTCCGCTCGAGCCTCAGAATGTGTTAAATGATAAATTTAAATGCCCCCTCTCTCTCTGCGTCTTTGTGCCATTTCTGTTTTATCACTGAGTCCGTCCGCTGAAATAATGACTCGCCTGCAATCGATGCATTAATTCCTTGGACCTTTGTGTGTCCATCACCACGTGCGGAGGGTCCGGCGTTCCGGCCGTGAATAATTAAACACTCCTGAGCCTTTTGTGGATGGGGTTTTTATGGGAGACTATCCATGACCTCTGTGACCTTCTCCCTGTGATGAGACACAGTGGGGGTTTATTTCTGTTTTTTGCAGGACCAATCTAGAAGAGGCTCCTGCCATTGTACCTGTTCTCTCCCCATTTATAGGGCCCCCTGCTGCTCTGGAGTGTGTGTTTTGTGTTGTTTTGTTGAAGTAACTGTTCTCTCTCTCTCTCTCTCTCTCTCTCTGTTTGTTTATTTTGTTTGATTGAGTTTGTTTAGGTCATTTTTGTCTGTATTTGTTTATAGGGCCCCCTGCTGCTCTAAATGCAGTGTTTTGTTTTGCTTGTTTTTTTTTTTTTTTTTTTATCTCTTTGTTTGTTTCTAGTTTAGTTTTTTTGGTTTTTGTTTAGGTCACTGTTTTGTCTGAGTATTGTTTATAGGGTGCCCTGTTGCTCTGGAGGGAGTGTTTGGTTCTGTCTGGTTTGTCTATGTCACTGTTTGCTCTCTGTGTTTGTTTATAGGGCCCCCTGCTGCTCCAGAGGGTGTGATGGTGAAGGAAGTTACTGACCGGACGGCTCTCATCTCATGGACCTCTGGTTCTGACAACTATAGCCCTATCACCCTCTACATCATTCAGGCCCAAACAGCCTTCTCCATCGGCTGGCAGGCCATCCACACAGGTACGGACCCCTCAGCTGAATATGGAATTATGTGTGGAAGATACACCCATCAAACATAACATTATGAACACCTCCTTGTTTTTGCACTCACTGTTAAATCCACTGACCATACAGGAACGCTATATATATATATATATATATATTTTTTTTTTTTTTTACTTTAGTCCATTTGTTGCCTCCTATACTTTATTTTCCCCAATTTCCTCTCATCTTCAATGCTCAGTGTGAAGTGTGATGTGGTCGTGGATCATTCTCAGCGCTGCAGTGACACTGACGTGGTAGTGGTGTGTTAGTGTGTGTTGTGCTGGTGTAGAGTGGATCAGACACAGCAGTGCTGCTGGAGTTTTTAAACCCTGTGTCCACTCTCTGTCCACTCCATGAGACACTACCCCCTTGTTGGTCCACCTTGTAGATGTAAAGTGGACTGTTCTCAGTCCAGACACTGAGGGGTTTAAAAACTCCAGCAACACTGCTGTGTCTGATCCACTCTACACCAGCACAACACACACTAACACACCACCGCCACGTCAGTGTCACTGCAGCGCTGAGAATGATCCACATCACACCTGCTCTGTGGGGGTCCTGAGAGTTGAGGAACAGGGGGAAATGAGATAAATGCATTATGCAGAACAACAGATGGACTACGCTCTAATTGTAGAACTACAAAGTGCTCTTGTGTGGTCAGTGGAGCTGAGAGAATAGGCAGTGAGTGTAGAAACAAGAAGGTAATTTTAATGTTATGGCTGATCACTGTAATTAGAGACTGTGGCCCATCTGTTGCTTCACAGTTTATCAGCCCCATTCCACCCTGTCCATCTCTGGTCATTTTCTACTGACCACTGTTGTGTGGTGGCCAGCACAGTTGGGAGACTTCTAAAGTCGACCTGGTCATTAAATGCTGAGCTGAATGAGGTGTGTGTGCTGTTGGACTGTGGAGCCCTTGATGGCTGAGTCAACACAGATTGAAGAGGGTGGTCCCTGTGGGTTTTTTCCACTGCACCAAATACAAAAACAAGGAGCTATGCTTTTTCCACTGGTCCCTGGTCATGGGTCCATTACTGATGACTGGATTTTGTGGAGTTCCTGTTTGTTCAAAATGTGCATTACATTTATAAATATCATTTTTTTCAGAGCAGCTTACATGTTAATCATATAACCAATATAGCCTTAGGAGTCTTGCCCAAGGACTCTTACTGTTATCATGGTGTTCCTAGGTGTAAATCAAACCCCAGTCTGTCGTGGATTATACAATATGCCGTCATGTGTGACACTGGAGACATTTCAGTAAACATTATATGTGGGTAAATAATATACATTAATAAAATAAAATGGCAATAAAATCAAATGAATTCAAATGAAAATAAAATAAAGCAATTAAAATCACATACATAGTTAATAATACAATAATTAACTATTTTTCTTAATCTCTCTACAGTCATTCACTGTAAATATAATCAATTCTGGAAACAACCCGCTCTCCATAATGTCCTGAACTGCATGTAGTTCTATTGCTGATGCTACAGTTATGACTCGTGACTTTCACTTAGTGAATACGACTCTCGATTTCTGGAGATGACTCAGACTCTCGACCCCTGCTGCTGGAATCGAGAGAATCGTCTCCTCGACTCGGCTTTATTTAAGCCATGACAGAACCACAGCTACAGACAGAGCAATCATGAGCCCATACTAAACGTCATTTACTCACTTTAACATCAACCCTCGATTCACAGACATTTCCGAGTCATAGAATCGACTCTTTTGGAGTTGACCTCTCCCAGCTGAGAGAGGCCAGTGCACACAGAGCTCTTCACAAGGAGATGAATCCAGTAAATAGCTGTGAAATCCCAATGCTGTTGTGAATATAAAAGAAAGAGAAGTGCAGGTGTCTAAATGTCAGATCCCATTTCCTTATCCGGTGTGAGGCACTGTTGCTGAGTTAACATTTCTCTGCTTGTTCCTGTCCCACATATAAATCAATCCCAGCTTCCTTTCTCATGGTTTGATCATCCTCTTCTCCAATCACAGCCTTTTTAGTGTCCAGTGTTAGTCCTCAGATTTTTATAGCAGCAACTTGTTTGAAAGCTGAGAGAGAAGCTGTAGGGATGGCTGTCACTTGGCACCATTATGCTGCCCCCTGGTGGTGTGGAGATCGGTCAAGGCTGAAAAAATGGAAACCATTCATAATGAAACTTTGTTGGCTTGAGTATTTAATGGGGGAAATGCTCCTCTTGCCCTAACCACCCACCCCCAACCCACACCACCACTACCACAGTAACACACACACACACACACACACACACAGATATACACACACTATGCTACAAAGCATCCAAACAAAGATTTCCCTCTTGTTTACATTCTCAAAAGAGGTAGTTATTGTTAAAGATTTACATTATACTGTATATTTTATACACAGCTCCAGGAACCTGGAGGTTGTGGGTTCGATTCCCGCTCCGGGTGACTGTCTGTGAGGAGTTGGTGTGTTCTCCCCGTGTCCGCGTGGGTTTCCTCCGGGTGCTCCGGTTTCCTCCCACAGTCCAAAAACACACGTTGCAGGTGGATTGGCGACTCGAAAGTGTCCGTAGGTGTGAATGTGTGTGTGTCTGTGTTGCCCTGTGAAGGACTGGCGTCCCCTCCAGGGTGTATTCCCGCCTTGCGCCCGATGATTCCAGGTAGGCTCTGGACCCCCCGCGACCCTAAATTGGATAAGCGGTTACAGATAATGGATGGATGGATGGATGGATGGATGTATATTTTATACATCCTATACGTGTTTAAAATATGAGAGTATAAGTATTGTTTAATTAAGACAAGCTACTACACAAATGTATAGTGTGTGAAGTATATACTGTGATGTTTTGTTGAATTATATGCTTTACCTTCTGTTTTCACCACAAGGCGACAAAATGACACACAGCCAGCCTTTTCTTATGAAGTTTGGTGACAGGCAGCGAGAGACACAGTGACAGCAACAAGTGATGAAGCAAGATCACAATATCTCTACCTCATACAAATGAGTTGTGATGCAGAGATGCAGCAAAACACAATTATTTGTTCCAACAGTTTACTCAGCCAATCACTGATGCACTGTCAGAGCTCCCCAGGCTTTAAACATCCACGAGCGTTGGGCTGAGGGGCGTTAAACATGCTCCAACAGAGACAAGTGTAGGGCACCATGAGCGACTAAACGCCTCTGAGAGTGAACACAGAGCTAGAGTTTCATTCCCCGACTAAAGTGGAGTTTCATTTGCCTCACTTCTGGTCGGTTTTTGTTTTTGACGTGCAGTGGAAAAGCCCCTTGTTTATAGAGGTTAGATAACACTGTACTGTAAGTGGTCACCCATAAGGCTACGTGACTCTACAGGGTCGCTGTCCTCTAGGGCAGCCTCTATTAAGAACTTCAACTCCCAGGATGCTCTGGGGTGATGGTACAAACTATGTTCAGCTGGAAATGGCTATTGAGATGCTGGAGACACACTCAGAAAACAGTAAAACTTCATAGAATACAATAGGAAATTGAATAAAAACAAAATAAAGGAAAACAAAGGAAACAAAAAGAGAACAGAAAACACTAAACAAAAAAGAGGACACAAATAGAAAGCAACAGAAAAGGAAACCAGCCGCAAAAAGAAAAGAAAGCAATAAAGATCAGAAAAACAAAATGGGGAAAATAAAAGATTAAACAAATTAGAAAAATAGCAGAAAGGAAAAGAGAGTAGAGAATAAAATGATAGAACAGAGAACAGGAATTGAGAGAGATGAAAATCAGAGAATAGGGAATGGAAACCAGAGGAAAGAGGACAAGAATCAACCAGAAAATTAATTTAAAAATTAGAGAGAAAATAAATATCTTAAAGAAAACAGCTGATTAATTTTGGTTCTCCTTCCAGTTAGAAATGTATCCTTTGGAGTCCCCCTTCTTTGCTGTTTCCTGCCTTTTCCCCTGTCACCAGCTTCATGGACAAATCTGCCCCTGCTCTCACTCAGAAATATGCGGCACATTGGAAGTGCTTATGACCTTATTGACTGAGGGTAGGGGTTCAGACCCAAACTCAGCCAAGAACAGCTCAAAAAGGTTCTGAAGGCAGCACGGCTTTGGAGGAAGAAGGACTGTAATTGGTAAATCGCCAATAGACAGGGATGAATGTGATTGGTTAGTGTGCATTAGGTGGAGACTTTCAAATACCACATTATAATTCAGTAAAGCTCCGCGTAGACTGTTGTGGTTTGTCTGCTCTGACCAACAGAAATAACTTTGGAAGAGGTATGTGTGCAATAATTTTCATTTTATATATAATTAATATTTTTTATATTATAATATTAATATTTAATATTGTTGTTATTATTTATTTATTTTTTGCTGCATAAGTCTCAGTATATTGTTTTACCTGAAAAGAGAATAATGTAACTCGCTGCCTCTGAGGAAGCTGCAGAATGTTTTACCCTAATTCTCTGCTGCCTCTGAGGCAGAGGCTAAGACAAAGTGGTATAGCACATGGTCGCTGCCTCTGAGGAACCAGAACATTACTCTATAAGATTATGCAGCTTCCTCAGAGGCAGCAGTCATAACTCAAGGCAGAAAAGTGTACTTATTCAAAATCTGCCTCAGAGGCTGTACAGCAACAACAAATTATCAAACACACATACACACATTCCTTCCAAAGTCAATTTTGGTCATTGCAGACAAACACAGGGGTCTAGATGGAGGTTTACAGTTTTACAGCCTGCCAACCAATCAGCTTCCTCTCTGCCTTTAGGTCAGTAACCTCTTACATTCCTTCTTCATCTGAAGCAGTGCTACCTTCAGAACCATTTTGATTAGTTTTGTCTTTTTCTGAATCCTGTTTTTGTAACCCTGTTTGTCAATGCACACAGGGCCCCGCCCCCTGCACTGGGCTCTGCCCACACACCAGCCGTCACAATGATATCACCATAAGTCTTGTGAAAGATGACCTACAGTAAAGTGTTGCTGATATTTCAATGAAAGTGCAATATTGAAGAGACTATTTTACTTTCCTGCTTCATATTTAGAGAAATGTAAACACTGCTGTACAGTCCTTTCTCAGTTCTGTATATTGTGTGCCTTTGGAGTGAGTTAATATAAAACAACAATGCTAGTCTCAGGATGATTTGAGGGTCTGCTTTGGGACCTCGGACCCTCTGAGAAGCTACGTTTAATTAAATGACTGTGTCTCTCCGTCTGAGTGCGTGTAGATGGGCATTTATGTGTGTCTCCACTCCTAATTTCTTTAATCCTAGTTCCTGATTCTGTGCCTGGACAGATGACGCGGGCGACAGCGGTGGGCCTCACCCCCTGGGTGGAGTATGAGTTTAGGGTGGTGGCGGTGAACGCTGTTGGGGTGGGGGAACCCAGCGGCCCGTCCCAGCCCGTCCGCACTCGGCCAGCAGGTATGACTCAGGGCCCCTTTAACCTGGGGCTACACCACACCACTTCTGTAATCCCACTGAAGAGGGTTTCACGATTCAGAGACCATCATCTCGCCATCGGGCCTCGGTTTACAATGACAGTGATGTTAAGGTGGAACCACATAGTTATTAAAGAATAACTACTTAGATAATAAGGTGGAACTGCAGTGTTATTAAAAAACAACTATTGAGATATTAAGGTGGAACTATATAGTTATTAAAAACCAACTATTGAGATATTAATGTGGAACTGCAGTGTTATTAAAAAACAACTATTGCAATATTAATGTGGAACTACAGAGTTATTAAAAAACAACTATTGAGATGTTAATGTGGAACTACAGTGTTATTAAAAAAACAACCATTGAGATGTTAATGTGGAACTACAGTGTTATTAAAAAAACAACAATTGAGATATTAAGGTGGAACTACAGAGTTATTAAAAACAACCATTGAGATATTAATGTGGAACTACAGTGTTATTAAAAAACAACTATTGAGATATTAATGTGGAACTACAGAGTTATTAAAAAAACAACCATTGAGATGTTAATGTGGAGCTACAGTGTTATTAAAAAACAACTATTGAGATATTAATGTGGAACTAGAGTGTTATTAAAAAACAACTATTGAGATATTAATGTGGAACTACAGTGTTATTAAAAAACAACTATTGAGATATTAATGTGGAACTAGAGTGTTATTAAAAAACAACTATTGAGATATTAATGTGGAACTACAGAGTTATTAAAAAAAACAACTATTGAGATATTAATGTGGAACTACAGAGTTATTAAAAAAACAACTATTGAGATATTAATGTGGAACTACAGAGTTATTAAAAACAACTATTGAGATATTAAGATGGAACTATAGTGTTATTAAAAAAACAACTATTGAGATATTAAGGTGGAACTACAGAGTTATTAAACACAACTATTGAGATATTAATGTGGAACTACAGAGTTATTAAAAAACAACTATTGCGATATTAATGTGGAAATACAGAGTTATTAAAAACAACTATTGAGATATTAATGTGGAACTACAGAGTTATTAAAATCCAACTATTAAGATATTAAGATGGAACTATAGTGTTATAAAAAAAAAAAAAAAAAAAAAAAACACCTATTGAGATATTAAGGTGGAACTACAGAGTTATTAAACACAACCATTGAGATATTAACGTGGAACTATAGAGTTATTAAAAACCATCTATTGCAATATTAAGGTGGAACTATAGAGTTATTAAAAACCAACCATTGAGATATTAATGTGGAACTATAGTGTTATTAAAAGAAAAAACAACTATTGCAATATTAATGTGGAACGACAGAGTTATTAAAAACCAACTATTGAGATATTAAAGTGTAACTACAGAGTTATTAAAATCCAACTATTAAGATATTAAGATGGAACTATAGTGTTATTAAAAAAAAACAACTATTGAGATATTAAGGTGGAACTACAGAGTTATTAAAAAAAACAACTATTGAGATATTAATGTGGAACTACAGAGTTATTAAAAACAACTATTGAGATATTAATGTGGAACTACAGAGTTATTAAAAACAACTATTGAGATATTAATGTGGAACTACAGAGTTATTAAAATCCAACTATTAAGATATATAGATGGAACTATAGTGTTATTAAAAGAAAAAACAACTATTGCAATATTAATGTGGAACTACAAAGTTATTAAAAACCAACTATTGAGATATTAAGGTGGAACTACAGAGTTATTAAAAACAACCATTGAGATATTAACGTGGAACTATAGAGTTATTAAAAACCATCTATTGCAATATTAATGTGGAACTATAGAATTATTAAAAACCAACTATTGAGATATTAAGGTGGAACAGAGACTGGTGGTATTTGATATGTCCATTTCTATCTATAGTAGAAGTACACTTTTCACATCTTTATCACCAGGCTTTGTCCATTGTTAGATTCACTTGGTTACAGCATTGGTTTGGTTGTTTCCACTCTAATGAGTCAGAATGTTCCAATCCACATTCAGTGTCTCCAGACCTTGTTTGGAGATGACATCCAGCCCCTTCTGATGCCCAACCTTCCACAGTTAAGAATGTAAGTGGTGGAAGATGATGTTAGATATAAATAGATAACACAGTAGCCTACAGCTGCAGGTCATAATCTGTTGCCTACTCCAAAACCCTCCAGCTTTTACACTTCAGGTCTTTATTGTTTATTGTAGAACTTCAAAAGCTGACCACTCGGACAAACACAGCCAAGCTGATTTGTGTTGATTTTCTCAGTCACGTTTTTGTGTGTCACAGGTTCAAAAGACCACCGGTCTTGTTGATCAGAGCTGCTTTCATTCCTGATGGTCTGCTTTTGAAGTTGCTGAAGCATTGATGTGTCAGAGCTGGGTCTCTATGATGTGAAATCACTTGGCGTTGGAATACCGCTGTGTGAAGCCGTACGTTAATGAAAATCTGTAACTGTAAGTTGTCATAGGGGTCCATAGGTCTACTTGCCTTACCACATATGCAGCCTCTTGGACTCTGAGAAACTGTAAAACTCAAATATGAGGGTCTGCTGTGGTGTGGGGAACCACAAACTGAGAAAAGAGAGCCACACCCTTAAGTGACAGGACCCTTTGCATCTTTTGCCTGGAGCTGGCAGAGTTCAGGGGTTAGAGCTTGGTGTCAAGATGCCGAGCAAACCAGGTTCACACACTGAGAACATTCCCTCGCTTAAGAACATGTTTGCACTGTTTTCTTCAGATTGTTTTGGGGTTTGTGGAGTTTGAGGCACTCCTTCGCTTAAGGGCAAGGCCACCTCACACCTTGGGGAGCCCAGGGCCTTGTGAGTACCTCAGGCTTTTAACCATCCAACTGTTTAAAGCTCTCCCTTGGCAGGTGGGGTCAGGTACTGATGGTGGAGAACAAACCTTACTCCAGCTCATCCCAAAGCTATTGTGTGGAGCTCCATCCCTAGGGAGAACCCAGTTCCACTGCTCCAGTGGAGTGTCCTCTAGTTGATGCTCATCTTTAAACATCTTTGGTTAATGTTAGGCCCATGTGTCGCTGCTCCGGAGCATATGCTTTACTATAAAGATTATACGGACGATGGGTGCGCCTTAACGTAGCGGATGTCAATAATTACAGGGGTGTTCACTAATGTTTGGACAGTGTGTCTGTACCATGTTTTCTCCTCCTCCACTACAAAACGGAAGCGTGGACCCTGCGGGGTGAACGCAATTTAACTCTGTAATTAGTTTAATTTGCTCAGAGAGCCTGGTCTTGATGGCAGCTTAGCCGTGGGAAATCCACGCTCATTGTTTACTGTCACTCATCGCGTTGGGCTCCAAATTACAGAATAATCTTCACACAATTAAGATGCAATGCCAGAGCTCAGAGATCTGATTGACACTGAGGGTGGTTCGCTAAATCGTTGGGTTTATTTCTTTTGGGGGATTTTTGTAGTTGTTTTGCTATTTTCTTTCTCACTTCCCAGTGAGTCCCTGCCTTTTTTTCTTCCTTAACTCTCATTATAAACTTGGTAGGATTATTTATTATTATTTTTTATTTATTATTTTAATGGTGATTGTGAGAGCAAAGACCTTTCTTCATGAGATCTGTATATTTTTAGCATGTTTAGCATGTCTCCAACAATCCCGTTCAAATGATTTGTTTGGAAACACTTTCAGTTTAGTGTTTGCTGAAAGGGTGTAGTAAAAAAGAGTTACAGTTAGAGTTAGGATTATGTTTAAGGTTAAATAGAGCATCTATTATTGTGGGGAGATGTAGTTTTAAACTCTTTTAAGGTGGAAGAGTGTGTTTCAAGGAAAATAGCGACTGTTGTTTGTAGGGCTTATTCACAGTTTAAATTCCCACAGAAACTCATTTGTGACTCGAGTTGATTAGTTCTGTAGCACTGTCACTAATGCAATTAGATGTCTCCCAAGTTCAGAGACATTTCCACCTTAAGTGATCAGAAACAGCAAAAATAAGTCAATATTCCCTGCCTGTGGAGTAGGAATAGATCAATATCCTCATCTCAGTTCATGCTTATGTTTGGTGTTATCTCCATTGTCTCAATGAATAGCAGATGCTTTTTCTGTGTCATGAGCAGAGAGAGAGAAAGCCGAGCATACCGGACAGAGACGCTTTGTTTTTTTATTCATTCACAGACACTGGGGCTTCGTAAACATCCGAGTCCGGTTCCAAGCACAGACCGACTAGAGAGCAGCACATGGGATGAAACATTTTCTGGATTTTATAAAAAAGTGTTTATAGTCGTGAATGTCATCTTTAAGATTTAGTTTATAATTAGCATCCAGGTTGGGATTATTTTTGAGGTTAATGTTGGGTTAGGGTTATGGATTAGGCTTAAGGTCATAGAGCTATAGTTAGGGTTTAAGTTAGACCCTGCTGGCTAATGCAGTCAGTTTATATCTGGGGCATGTTGCCAAGACCTCTGCTTTTTATGTGAATCAAGAGTGAAGGGATTTTAATTTTCACTCTTAATTTAATTTTAAATTACCAGGGAGTTTTTTTTTTTTTTTTACATTTGTCTAGTGTCTATTTCTCACCTTTTCTGCTCATTAACCATCAAAGCACATAGCTTTATTTCTTGGTTAATGAGAGCAAAGATGTCACACCATAACTTTTGAGGGACATCTGATGTCACACATTTAGCAGAACAGGAACCTGCTGTCGTTAAGTAATGTTTGAGAACGTGTGAAGTACCCCTGCTCGCTGTCAGGCAATGGGACATGAAAGAGCCCTATTTTCTGCTGATTTTTTTTTCTCTGCCTTGATCACAAAGAGTAGTGAGGATGAAAATACCACATCAAGCTCGGCTGGGGCGCGCAAAAGAAGCCGACATGGCAAAGAAAGCAAAAGAAAGGAGGGAAGAGATGAGAGTAATACAAAGTCTCGCCTCGTGGCAGGTAACCTGACTCATTTGAGGGGGCTTTTTGAAGACCTTTGAGCTCCTGGTTGAGAAAAGGAAGTTGTTGTGCTTGCCTCAGAACCTGCGAGGGACCAGGCTGTGTTCTCACTGCTGTCCTTCTTTCTTCTTTATTATGTTCCTTCTCCTGTTCTTGTCCTAAGCTCCTGAGGTGGCTCCAGCCAACGTGAGCGGAGGAGGGGGAACCCGAGGAGAGCTGGTGATCGTCTGGGAGGTGAGATTCTGACTGCAGATGTTCATAGACAGGGAGGGATTTATTATTTCTCCTAAGTTCATCTTAACATTCACCTTGGCCAGTTATATACAACTTATATCATTACTATATCTGTTATATATGATTTATATATCAGTGATATGAGTTATATAACAGTTATATATGAGTAAGCGGATGAGTGTGTGGAACTGTCCACAGGTGTGAGTGTGTGAGTGACTGGGTGAGTGTGTGGAACTGTCCACAGGTGTGAGTGTGTGAGTGACTGGGTGAGTGTGTGAAACTGTCCACAGGTGTGAGTGTGTGAGTGACTGGGTGAGTGTGTGGAACTGTCCACAGGTGTGAGTGTGTGAGTGACTGGGTGAGTGTGTGAAACTTTCTACAGCTGTGAGTGACTGGGTGAGTGTGTGAAACTTTCTACAGCTGTGAGTGACTGGGTGAGTGTGTGAAACTGTCCACAGGTGTGAGTGTGTGTGTGACTGGGTGAGTGTGTGGAACTGTCCACAGGTGTGAGTGTGTGAGTGACTGGGTGAGTGTGTGAAACTTTCTACAGCTGTGAGTGACTGGGTGAGTGTGTGAAACTGTCCACAGGTGTGAGTGTGTGAGTGACAGGGTGAGTGTGTGAAACTGTCCACAGGTGTGAGTGTGTGAGTGACAGGGTGAGTGTGTGAAACTGTCCACGGGTGTGAGGGTGTGTGTGACAGGGTGAGTATGTGAAACTGTCCACAGGTGTGAGTGTGTGAGTGACAGGGTGAGTGTGTGAAACTGTCCACATGTGTGAGTGTGTGAGTGACAGGGTGAGTGTGTGAAACTTTCTACAGGTGTGAGTGACTGGGTGAGTGTGTGAAACTGTCCACAGGTGTGAGTGTGTGAGTGACAGGGTGAGTGTGTGAAACTGTCCACAGGTGTGAGTGTGTGAGTGACTGGGTGAGTGTGTGAAACTGTCCACAGGTGTGAGTGTGTGTGGGTGACTGTGTGAGTGTGTTAAGCCGTCCACAGGTGTGAGTGTGTGAGTGACAGGGTGAGTGTGTGAAACTCTCCACAGGTGTGAGTGTGTGTGAGTGACTGTGTGAGTGTGTTAAGCCGTCCACAGGTGTGAGTGTGTGAGTGACAGGGTGAGTGTGTGAAACTCTCCACAGGTGTGAGTACATGACTATGGTGGCCTTGTTCCCTGTCCATGGTGTGTTCATGTCTTGTACTCAGTGATTTTGGGTAGATGAGTGAACGAATGAACGAAGGACTGCTGTTAGAAACGTCTTCTTCCTCCTCCTCCTGGAGTCAGGCTGGTGCTGTGTGGTGGATGGGTGGGGAATTCTGCACGGTGACGTGGTTTAAATTAGAGGAGTTAATTAAAAGTGCAGAGCTGGCGTCCTCGCTGTGGTGCTGCGGAGGAAAGGCTCCCAGTGGAAGGTAAATCATAATGAAGACGCAGCCGGATGAAGGCCTCACATTGAAGACAGATACAGAACAGAACGACACACTGCTTTTTTTGTTTTATTTCTTTATTTATTTTGGTTGACTGTTTGTTCTAAAGAAGTCTGTCGCACCACGTGTTTAGGGTATTTACAAAACTGCATTTAGAAGTATGCCTTGGTTGCCAGATTGACACAGAGGTATTTAAGATACACATAATGTATTCAGTTGTACTTTTTTATGATCAAATTAAGAGAATTAATAAAATTGCATTGCATTCACTTTATTTTTAATAATAACATATTAAAACAATATTGGTATTTAATTGTTGTCACTACATATATGTATACACACACACACACACACACTATCATGTTGCTCTTTCTCTCTTTTGCTGGATATATTTGGTCAGTGGTGGGGTTTAAAAACTCCAGCTGTTCTGCTGTGTCTGATCCATTCCACACACACTAATACACCATCACCACCACTTCAGTGTCACAGAGAATGATCTACCACCACATCATACCTCCTCCATGGGAGTCCAGAGGGCCTCCTGATCATTGAAGAACAGGTTGAAAGGGGGATAACAAAAGTATGCAGTACAACAAATATAGGATTACAGTCTGTAACTATAGAACTACAAAGTGCTCCGGTGTGGTCAGTGGAGCTGAGAGAATGGACCGTTAGTGTAGAAACAAAGAGGCGGTTGTAATGTTATGGCTGATGGCTGATCTGTGTAGCAACAGGTGCTGTCACTGTCACACAGCTCCAGGGTTCTGGGGTTGTGGGTTCGAGTCCCACCTTGGGGCACTGTTTTAGGGGAGTGTGGGAGTTTTCCCTGTGTCTGCATGGGTTTCCTCCCACAGTCTGTATATATATATGAATATGTTACGCCCTGTGATGGACTGGTACCCACTGTAAATGTATTAAATTTTTCATTGATTTATTATTATTATTATTTCAATGCTGTTGTATCCCTGAGTGATGTGATGATCTTAGCAAACGTGAACTAAATCAAACCTGTGATTATTATTCCCTGATGTCTCTCTGTGTTCCTGTGCACAGCCAGTTCCCGAGGAGCTGCAGAACGGTGGAGACTTTGGATACGTGGTGGCGTTCCGTCTGCTGGGTTCTCCGGTCTGGATCCAGAGCGTGGTCCCCTCTGTGGATGCCTCTCGATACGTCTTTAAAAACGACAGCATTCCACCTCTCTCAAAGTTCGAGGTGAAAGTGGGAGTTTACAACAGCATCGGGGAGGGACCCTTCAGCCAGGAGGTCATCGTCCACTCGGCGGAGGAGGGTCAGCGCTCTGTAAACACTCAGACTTTCATTTCCACTCTCAGAGAGAAATTACTACAGAGAGAGCAACGTTATATACACCTCACCATCCCACCACACTCACACACACACACACATACATACAATGGCACACCCTCTCAGGGGCACACTGTAGAATTGTTGTTGCATCATTTTCTCTTCTCCTCTGTGTGTGATTTCTGTTCAGAACCCTCGGTGGCCCCCGGACGGGTGTGGGCCCGGAGTGTCTCAGCCTCAGAAGTGCAGGTCTTCTGGGAAACTGTCCCAAAGAGCCGAAGCAAGGCCCGGGTCACAGGATATGAGGTACAGGACAAACACTACACAACTCTGCAGTCCGGCATCCTTGTGTATCCATGTCCATATTAGGAAATTCCTCCAGGGGAATGTAAAAGAAGTTGAGAAATTTGCCAGTCACTTCACAAATAAAACATGGCGTATTCTCCCCCTTCCCCACAGTGGAACACAGTTCTAGGTCTTAAGTAAACATCAGTGACCTGCTTTGGTCCAAACCCAACAAGCTCCACAGCAGTGTTCTCCCCCTGTGTAAACAGCCCTGTTCAGAACGCCCGCTTTCAGCACCTGTTCCTTTAAATGATAATGAGCCGCTCACTGTTCACCCCGACCCCGAGCGCACAGCAGTGAGGAGCGAAGAGCAGAAGCTCTGGTGTTTTTACTCAGTGCTCTTATTTCTTCGCGCTCGTTGTGTCTGTTTTGCTGTGTTTAACCTCGTCTTTGTGCTCTCACATAAATACGGGTCCAACGCTGTGATTGGACAGACTCAGATGAGGGGGCGGGACCATTCTAAAGTCTCTGCACTTGACGTCAGAAGTGGAGCAGAACCAGAACTGCTCTTTTTTATCCTGTGTTTTCTGACTTAGGCAGCACACAGAAAACTGACTGGGGGGTTCTTGTTTCACAGTGTGTGGGCTGGTGGGCTCCAGGTGCCCACGTTAATGTTACTATGCACTGCTTTGTCTGTGTTGGTGCCGGGAGTCCTTATTTGACCTGATTTCGTACACACTGCTGTATTTGGGCCGGTACTATCTGTGATGGCAGTTCTAAGCCCCCTGAAATTGGTATCGATATCAACCACAGAGTTTTCACCCTCCAGACAATGCGAGGTGAATCAAAAACAAAACAAAGCCACCCACTTGATGCCGTATCGTCTCAATCGGCCGCTGTAGCACGTGCGCTAATGAGAATGTGCTGATGGCAAGGCTGCAATTTCCTCTGCTACAAACACAGGGTCCAGATTGTCCCTGCAACCCATATTTCACAATCTAATCTGGAGGATGAAGAGGTGTGTGAGTGTGTGTACGTATGTGTGTGTGTGTGTTTCTCCCAGACCACTACGGCACACATTTATAAATAACCCTTCACACACACCACCATCATACACCAATCCCCTCGTCCAAACACACCTCGACTGGAGCTGTTCCATGAGACCCATGGAATACAGACTTCTCTCCTCCTCGTTCTCTCATGTCGCTCCTCTTCTCCTCTCCTCTCTTTCTTTCCCACTCACAGATTCCTCTCTTTCTCAAGTGATTGCTTCTCTCTTCCTCACTCATTTCATTACCTCACATCTTTTCATTCCTCCTCTAGACTCCTTTCTCTCTTCTCCTTTTGATCTCACAAACCTCCTACTCCTCTTCTTCTCTCATTCTCTCAGATATCTCCTCCTTTTCTTCTCTCCTCTTCTTCTCACATACCTCCTCCTCTCAGACTCTCCCTTCTCTCCTCCGCTGACTCTCTTCTCTCCTCCTCTCTTGTTCTCTCACTTCTCTACTCTCATTCTCTTGTTTCTCATCTATTCATCTCTCCTCCTCTCTTGTTCTCTCACTTCTCTACTCTCATTCTCTTGTTTCTCATCTGTTCTTCTCTCATCCTCTGACATTCACTCCCCTCCTCCTCTCTTCTCCTCCCCCCATTATCTCCTTCACTTCTCTGCTACTCTCAGGCTCTCCTTTCTCTCATTTTTCTCCTCCCATCCTCTCATTCTCTCACTCCTCTCCTCCTCTTTCTCTATTCCTCTCATTCTCCTGCTCATCTCCTCATCTGAGTCTTGCTTTACTCCTTTCCTCCTCTCAGTCTCTGGTCTCAGACTCTGCTCCTGAGAGCATTGTCCTTTGAAGCAGTGGAACCTCATTGTTTGGTGGAATGGATATCTATCCAGGACGTTTGAGTGTTTGTGATCCACAACTAATCCCTTCAACATCTGCTTGACCTCACTGATGCTCTAGTGCCTGAGAGCAATATAACCCTCACAGCAACGTTCTACCATATCTACTGTAAACACCACCCAGATGAGTAGAAGAGGCTCCTCCTGCAGTCTGTTTTAAACTGTATATTCTTGCTCAGTGTGATTCAGACATAGTGCTTCGGGATCAGGCCTGAATTTGCTTCTGAATCTATTAACGTTCATGTATAAAATATAATTGCTGGTTTTGATTTAAGGTGGATTTCATTCTTGGTCAGAGGCCCACCTTCGCTTTCCAGTCTTGTGTTTTCCCTGGCTCTCCACAGCTGCTGGATCCCAGCGGGGGCTTGATAATTAGCTGATGAGGTGAAGCAGGTGTGTTAGAGCAGGTCTATAAACCCTGGAGTCCCCCAGGACCCAGACTGGAAATCACTGTTAAAGACGGGGGGAATGACCTCTCCTTAAATGGCTGTCGTCCACAGTGAAGAGTGACCTTCTCACGGAGGGCACTGTGGATCTTTCAGCTGCCTAGAACTGATGGAGACCGTGGAGTGATGGAGGTTGTGCTGATTGTAAATGGATGTCAGGTTGGATCCTGATTTTGGGGGTTAGTTAGATCACGTCCTGATGTTGGACAATTAGTTCTGAATCACAAACACCACTCCAACTCATCCTGAAGGTATTGGAGGGAGGTCCATTTCTCCAGAGAACACAGTTAGTTTTAATTGACAAAAACTAAAAACATTTTTAATCTAGTTTTAGTGATTTAAATTTTAAGAAAAATATAAAGTTAAGTCGTGTGTTTTTAAAGGTTGTATTACTTTAGAAATATTATTTATTACTAAGTTTCTTAGACAGTAGTTTAAAAGATACATTGAGTTTAAAAACAAATACGGACTAGTGACTGATTCCGATGTTATGGAAGTGTTTGTGGAAGGAAAATTATTTTAAGTACGAAGTCATTGTAATCACAAACTTAGACTTGGTCGACTCCAAGGGATTTAACTCTGTGAATCATTGGACAACAGTGGATACGAGTGACTCCCAAAGAATCATTTCTAAATATGTACATAATGAACTCGACTCCTGAAGTCGATTCCTGAAGAGTCATTTCCCTGTTTTTATTTCCTTCAGTTTGTCTGTTTTCAGATCAGAAATAACAGCTCATTTATCACTTCTCACATTTTAATTGATTGACAAAATAGTGCAAAATATTAAATCATATTTTTGTCTTCAAATTATTATTTTCATTTATTTCATGTCTAGTTATGAAAACCATGTCATCAATGCAAATTTCAAATCATAATTTTGGTTAACAAACTTCAAATGTGCTGTTAAAACCTCACATCTCTAAAATGATAAGAGCTGGGGAACCTAATGTTGGATTATTCCATGTCTGTGTGTGGCAGGTGCAGTGGTGGGAGGAGGGCACCTCGGAGAGTGATGGAGGGAAGAAAAGAGTCACTGGCAGCACAGCGAAAATCACTGGCCTGAAGGGCAGCACCGTTTATCTGATCTCCATCAGAGCCACGAACAGCGGCGGAGTGGGACCTGCCAGCATCCCTGTAAACATCACAACCAAGAAGCCACGTGAGTCCTGTAGTCTGACAAGGCAGGATTCTTTAGGGGTCTGTTTTCTAGTCAAGGAGTCAAGGCAGAGGAGTCCTAAAGGGTTCCTGATTGGATCCCTGTGGCATACAGGACAAAGGAGTGTTGGAATAGAAAAGACACAGTGCTGTTTACTCTTTCAATATCCAAGGCTGGGTTGAGCAAGGCACCTGGGGTGGCTTCCCACAATTGTGTGTGTGTGTGTGTGTTCACTGTCCCTAGTGCACTCTCTTGTGAACTGCTTGGAAATCAACACACTTGGAGGAGAACACTAACTTACCAGTACTGTTCCATAATCCAACAGACGTCCACAATGACTCGTGGGTAGGAGTGTTGGGGATCAAGGGCTATGGAAGTAAATTAGGGTCTTACATATTTTGCGTTTGTGAAATGATGTTTACAAATCTTTTCACAGCCTGCAGTTGTATGTCACTTTTTGTGTTTCGTGCAAAAGAATTGGCAAAATTTTCAGAATGTGTGAAGTTTCTGAAAGTGTAATATGCATTTGCAGCTGTAAAAATCTCTTGTGAATGTGTGAAAATGTGAAAATACTGCACCCAGATTTGTGAGGTTGTACATGTCTGAGATATGGACACTGTAAGGACAGAAAGAGTTAAGATCTTGGCCTCTTTTCCACCACACGGGCTGACCGGTTCTGAGCATGAATGATGACCGTTCCGGTTGCTTTTCCACATGGACACGGTTCGGCAACCTCACTCAGGGTCACAACCGCTCTGTGGGAGGGCTTCAGTTACATATACAGCAAATTCATCAGTGTTAAATCAACACCATTAGTGTAAAAATATAAACTTGTCAACACTCTCAGTGTTAATTTATCACTAATAGTGTTGATTTATCACTGGTGAATTTGTTGTGTAGGGATGTGCTGATTGGCTCTTGAAGCATTTTGCTGCTCAAACATGTAGTTAATCTACAATGCAACTTTTTTACAATTGAGTAAAAAGTACAACCTTTCCCTATGTTTTTAAAAATGTGTATTATATCTGGTGTTATTAGTGATAACACACACTGATCACACAAGTCTTCCTGTTGGTCACAGATACTTTTTTGCCACTTTCATTTGCTATTTGCAGAATTTATTCAGTGCTAATTTGCACATAAATACAGGAATATGAAACACAATACAGATACTCATAGATCTCCATTTATTTACCGTGCTAACTCTGAAATCATGGTGTAAATGTGAGACCAGACACTTGCGATAACAGCAATAATTATTGTATAAATTTTACTAGACGTTGTGCTTTCCTGCTTCTGATTTAGCAGCAGGTACCACTTTAGATTAAGACTATACTTACACAGGTTTAAAATATGTTCATTAATAGTTATTAATATTGTTGTTAATACATTAATAGTCATTAATAATCAGTTATAACACACAGGTAGAAAGGGTAACAGTGACCTGCTGTTTGCCAAATAGTGAACCCACACCCCTCTACAATTAAACCTCAAATCTTGCCAAAAACGGACCTCACTTTGTCTCCTCCATCAGTCGACATTAACCCCGTCAGCTCCAGCACGTTTGTTTATGAATTTAACCCTTTAATGAATAAAGCACAAACAGAATGTCTTTTTTTAATCATTAATGATAAGGCAGTGTACGTTAACATGTGAAATGGCTATATTCACATTCTCTACTATAAGATTCGGCGCTTATTCTTTCCCTCAACATTTACAATGAGTTCTGACACTTTCATTGTTAAACAAAAAAAAAGAGGTCACTGTTTTCCTTCCTGTGTCTGTGTTACAAATGGTTATTAATGACTTTATGGTGCTTACAAACTACTTAATAACCATGTAATAAACAGGTTTTTCAACCCTGTATAAACCTATATAACTGTAGTCTTATGTTATAGTGGTAGCAGCAGGGGAAATAGAAATTGTACTCATGCTAACAGGTCCTCAGCAGTACGAAATGACCTTAAGAACCATTCGGCCCTGAGGAAATGTGGAAAAGAGCCCCTCGTGTAACTCCAGTCTCGGTTGACTGTGGCATAGCTGTGGATGGAACTCGTAGTGATGGGGCTAATCTACCCTTCTTGAGATACTGCTTTTCTCCACCTCCATCCCTCTGGAGGCACAGAGGCGGAAACGATTAAAGGGTGCCGCTAGTCATTAACATACTGTAACTGTCCTTGATGAATTTGCTGCAAAGGCGGACAAATGCGGCAGCGCTCGTTCATTTCTACTGCCTGCTCCTGTTCAGCTGGCTCTTGATGAATCTATATCTCAGGGTTTTGTTTGTATTAATATCTGCTTCTCCTTCATGAAATGAAGAAGAAAAACCTCATCCATGGCAGGTGGTGTTTTCTAGCACAGCTGTATTGAAGATTATTCAAGGCTACGTTTGATGAGGCTAATTGTTGCAGTGCTTTTAAAGGCTAATTAGTGTATCGATATGCATAAATAGCAGATAGTGGGAAAAAAGTGCTAGGAAAAAAAAAAAAACAAGAAGGGATCAATTGAGAGAGTTGATTGAGTGGTGGTCTTTCTTTAAGCCTTGGGTAGAGCCAACCCCCCCAGCTTAAAGAAGCTGATTAGCTAGCGCCAATAAAAAACCATGAGAACAAAAACAGCATATTTAAAAGGAACCAGGGAGTGATCAGATAAACTATGACATCTGAATGGAAAGGAGCGGGGAGCTAATTTGGGCTAATAGACTCAGCAGGCAATTAAAGGCGGTTTCAAATGAAGCGCTCCCAGTTTTCCTCTCCGTCTCAGTGCTCACTTTAGTAATTGGTCTGATTCTTTTGTGCATTGCGTTATCAGGCCCAGGAAAAAAAAAAAAAGGAAAAGGAAAAACGCAGTGATAAAGCAGGCCGCCGATATCATCCATCCAAATTCTCATAACAGCAAATATGAGAGGCAGAGTAGGCTCAGAGTCATTAGTCAAAAATGGCTCTGAATTACCCAGACCCTCATCGCTGGTCTTGCTCGAATGTGGAGCGAGTGAGTGCTCTCAGGCAGCGAAAGATGAGATCGTGGGGGAAGAATAAAAGAGAGAGAGATAGATCTGACTGTTTCCCAGCTCCTCCTTTGTTGTTAATTCAGTGCTAGACATTGAGTCTTTTGAATGCATCGGCACGCTACTTTCGCACTAGAAGCAACAATCGTGGTTTGGGTTTCGAGGTGATTGCATCGTCTCAAACCCGTGGCAAGGATTACAAAAGTGATCTCCATGAATAATTAACAAGCCCTGTGCCGTCTGTACACTGTAAATCCAGGGTGATGAAAGAGAATTCGCGAGCAGGGCCGTATTAGGAGCACCTGCCAATCATCAGAAATATGTAACTCTCAGTCGGTTACACTTGATGTCCAAAATGCTGGTCAGGACCTGAAATGCAAATTATCAGCAGGGTGTTCACCCACCTTTACTGTTGGGGCACCAACTGCTCTTCTGGCAAAGCTTTAGAAATATATTCTAAAACATTGCTGTGAGGATTTGATGGCCTTTAGCCACAGAAACCTTAGTGAGAGCAACCACTGATGTTGAACCAATCCCAAAGGTATTACACATGAGAGCTCTCTCCCAATGCTCTGTGTCTGTGTAAATATAAGCCCCTTAAAACAGGTCTAGCTTTGAGTGGTGGGCTTAAAACGTCTGAAAAATTGTTCTTTATTCTCTTGCTTTTAGTGGTATTTGAACTTTTTGAAGTGGTATAGGAATGCTCCTAAAATACTTGGAATTAAATCTTTTTACTTTCACTTTTATTGACATTTTAGAAGGTGTTTTTCTTCTTCTGCAAGGTTGCTATTTCTGAGAAGCATGTTATTGACTTGTTATACTTACTTACCTTAGGCTCATGTGCAGCTGTTCCAGAGGGTCCTTTTTCATTGTAGACTTTCCTAACATTGTACCAGCATCTTGAGTCAGCAATGGTCATCTTAAAGTATAACCAGGGAAGAAATCACTAACAGACTCTGTACTGCCCTCAAAAGTTTGGACACACATGGTGGCTTGCCCACCACCTGTGGGAGAGGTAGTAATCCGGGTCTGGTGCATTGTGGATCGGGTGGCGGTCGGGGTCGGGGGCCCTGGCGTTCTGATCCTCGGTTACTAAAACTGGCTTTTGGAACATGGAACGTAACCTCTCTGGTGGGAAAAGAGCCTGAGCTGGTGCGCGAGGTTGAGAGGTACCGGCTAGATATAGTTGGGCTCACCTCGACACACAGTATGGGCTCTGGACCCAATCTCCTTGAGAGGGGCTGGATGCTCTTTCACTCTGGAGTTGCCCAGGGTGAGAGGCGTAAGGCAGGTGTGGGCTTACTCATAGCCCCCCGCTTAGCGCCTGTATGTTGGGGTTTACCCCAGTGGACGAGAGGGTAATTTCCCTGCACCTTCGGGTTGGGGAAAGGGCTCTGACTGTTGTTTGTGCTTATGCACCGAAGAGCAGTTCAGAGTACCATGCCTTCTTGGGGACCCTAGAGGGAGTGCTGGAGAACACTCATTCTGGGGTCTCCATTGTTCTGCTGGGGGACTTCAACGCTCATGTGGGTAATGACAGTGAGACCTGGAGGGGCGTGATTGGGAGGAACGGCCCCGCTAAACTGAACCCGAGTGGTGTTCAGTTATTGGGTTCCTGTGCTCGTCACAGTTTGTCCATTACGAACACCATGTTCGAACATAAGGGTGTCCACAAGTACACCTGGCATCAGGACACCCTAGGCCGCATTTCGATGATCGACTTTATAGTCGTATCATCTGACCTGCGGCCATATGTTCTGGACACTCGGGTGAAGAGAGGCGCTGAGCTGTCAACTGATCTCCACCTTGTGGTGAGTTGGATCAGACGGCGGGGGAGGATGCCGGACAGACCTGGCAGGCCCAAACGTGTGCTGAGGGTTTGCTGGGAACGTTTGGCAGAGGAACCTGTCAGAAAGATCTTCAACTCCCACATCCGGCAGAGCTTCGACTGCATCCCAGGGGAGGCTGGTGACATTGAGTCCGAGTGGGCCATGTTCCGGACCTCCATTGTTGAGGCGGCTGAACGGAGCTGTGGCTGCAAGGTTGTCGGTGCCTGTCGGGGTGGCAATCCCCGCACTCGGTGGTGGACACCCCGGTTGAGGGGGGCTGTCAAGCTGAAGAAAGAGTCCTATCAAGCCTGGTTGGCTCAGGGGACTCCGGAGGCAGCCGACAGGTACCGAGGAGCCAAGCGGCTTGCGGCCTCGGCAGTCGCTGAGGCAAAAACTCGGGTGTGGAAGGAGCTCGGTGAGAACATGGAAAACGACTTTCGGTCGGCTCCAAGAAGTTTCTGGCAAACTGTCAGGCGACTCAGGAGGGGAAAGCAGTTTTCCACCAACACTGTATATGGTGGGGGTGGGGAACTGTTGACCTCGACTGGGGACGTCACCAGACGGTGGAAGGAATACTTCGAGGATCTTCTCAATCCCACCAGCACATCTTCCGCAGAGGAAGCAGAGCTTGGGGACCCCGGGGTGGGGGGGTTGGGGGGGGCTCGTCTATCACTGGGGCTGAAGTGGCCAAGGTGGTAGGGAAACTCCTTGGCGGTAGGGCCCCGGGGGTGGATGAGGTTCACCCCGGGTTCCTCAAGGCTCTGGATGTTGTGGGGCTGTCCTGGTTGACACGTCTTTGCAACATCGCGTGGACATCGGGGGCAGTGCCTCTGGACTGGCAGACTGGGGTGGTGGTTCCCCTTTTCAAAAAGGGGGATCGGAGGGTGTGTTCCATCTATAGGGGGATCACACTCCTCAGCCTCCCCGGTAAGGTCTATGCGGGGGTACTGGAGAAGAGAGTCCGACTGATAGTTGAACCTTGGATCCAGGAGGAACAATGTGGATTCCGCCCCGGTCGTGGAACACAGGACTAGCTCTTTACCCTCTCTAGGATCCTGAAGGGTGCATGGGAGTTTGCTCAACCAGTCTACATGTGTTTTGTGGATCTGGAGAAGGCATTCGACCGTGTCCCTCGGGGTATTCTGTGGGGGGTGCTCAGGGAGTATGGGGTACTTGGCTCTTTGTTACAAGCTATCCAGGCCCTGTACAAACAGAGCAGGAGTCTGGTTCGTATGGCTGGCAGTAAGTCCGACTGGTTTCCAGTCAGAGTTGGACTCCGTCAGGGCTGCCTGTTGTCACCGGTTCTGTTCACAATTTTTATGGACAGAATTTCTCGATGTAGCCAAGTGGCAGAGGGTGTCCGGTTTGGTGGTCTCAGGATTCCATGTCTGCTTTTTGCAGATGATGTGGTCTTGTTGGCTTCATCGAGCCGGGACCTCCAGCTCTTGCTGGACCAGTTTGCAGTCGAGTGTGAAGCGGTAAGGATGAGGATCAGCACCTCCAAATCCGAGTCCATGGTACTCAGCCGGAAAAGGGTGGAGTGCTCTCTCCAGGTTGGAAGTGAGATCCTGCCTCAAGTGGAGGAGTTTAAATACCTCGGGGTCTTGTTCACGAGTGAGGGAAAGATGGAGCGTGAGATTGACAGGCGGATCGGTGCAGCGTCAGCAGTAATGTGGGCTCTGTACCGGTCCGTTGTGGTGAAGAGAGAGCTGAGCAAAAAAGCAAAGCTCTCAATTTACCGTTCAATCTACGCCCCAACCCTCACCTATGGTCACAAGCTTTGAGTAGTGACCGAAAGAACGAGATCGCGGGTACAAGTGGCTGAAATGAGTTTTCTCCGCAGGATGTCTGGACTCTCCCTTAGAGACAGGGTTAGGAGCTCGGACATCCGGGAGAGACTCGGAGTGGAGCCGCTGCTCCTCCACGTCGAGAGGAGCCAGTTGAGGTGGTTCGGGCATCTGGTTCAGATGCCTCCTGGACACCTTCCTGGAGAGGTGTTCTGGGCATGTCCAACGGGGAGGAGGCCCCGGGGCAGACCAAGAACACGCTGGAGAGATTATATGTCTCGACTGGCCTGGGAACGCCTCGGTATACCCACAGGGGAGCTAGAGTCGGTGGCTGGGGAGAGGGAGGTCTGGGTTTCTTTGCTTCGACTGCTTCCCCCGCGACCCGGACCTGGATAAGCGGTGGATAATGGATGGATGGATGGATGGATGGTGGCTTGCGCTGGACGTTAACTGAAGTCAAAATAATTCAATGTTTATCTTTCAGCTCCGAGCCAGCCTCCAGGAAACATCGAGTGGAACCTGACAAACTCCAAGGTCTTCCTGAACTGGGAACACGTAAAGGCAATGGATAATGAGTCAGAGGTCACAGGCTACAAGGTGAGACCTGCTGCTTATGTCCAGATCTTGTCAATTTAAGCTGTGTAGTTTATATTTGTAGTATTTAGCAGACAATCTTGTTCAGAGTAAGTGCCTTGTTGTCGACTCGGGGAATACATTCTAGTCAGAACACATAGGACTATAGTCAAATACTGCAGGACTAAGACCCTGCTAGAGGCAGGGAGACCTTATAGCAAATATACTTTTACAACTATTAGTATATGCATGTGTGATTTTAGGTCTAAAACACTACAGTTGATATAGTTGTATTTGCATAAGCTGCACACAGGTAATCAGCAGTAAAAAAGTAAATAAATAGATAATAATAATAATAATAATAATAATAATAATAATAATAATAATAATAATAAAATTGCATGGGTTATTCATGTGCAACTACATGGTTAATCATTTATGTAAATTCGTACGTCATAAAAATCTATTTGATGGCAACAGATGACTCTCTCTACTCACTCTAAAACATAAATATTCACTCACTCACTGACTCTCATACTCACATACCTACATACTCACTCACTCACTCACTCACATTAGTACATACATGTTCACTCTCACACATTCATAGGCAGTCACTCACAAACATACTCTTATACTCATTCACTCACTCATTTGCCCACTCACTCACTCACATAAATACATAAATATTCACTTTCACACATTCATATGCACTCAAACACACACTATATACTCATTCTCTCAATCACTCTCATACATAACTCTCATACATATACCCTCAGTCACTCACTCTGTAAGAACTGCATTCACATTTATGGACTACCCCCCAAAGAGGTGCTATTGTATGTTTCATCCCTCACTGTGTGTGTGTGTCTATGTGTGAACGCTGTCCTCTCGTTGTAGTTATGTCTCATTATCAGCTGTGAACATGTTCCTCAGGGGAACTTCCTCAGAGCCCATGTTCTGGTGACTGCCTCGTATTACTTCATATTATTCCTTTGTGTTGACGTCACCGGCCTGAACTCTAATGCCAGTGGTGGTTAATCAGTGTGTTTGGATGGTGCTTGATGGGTCCAGAGCCAGTTGGCTTCAGGATCAGCTCCGAAATGCCAGCAGGGACCACCCTGTCCTCTTGACCAACTAAAGCCCCGACCAAAATGAGTCGACGCCACAATCCTCATCCCAGGATTAATTCAGCTGCAAACTACTTCTTAAGCACTGTAATACGTTTTTTTTTTTTTTTTTTTTTTTTTTTTTTTTTTTTTTTTTTTGCCCTGGGAAAAATGCAGTGTGTCTTGTGCACACATCTGGAGAAATAAGAAACTTTACAACGAATGGTGGAGGTACAATTATCCCCCTAATTCCCCACCCTCACCCCCCACCCCCAAGAGAAAAACACATTTTGCTAATGTTGTGAATACCTTGATTATACCCAAATATTTGCTAAATGGCTTATTTTTTCTGCCCTTATGAAGAGTCATTAACCAATCACTGAGCTCGTTTAACTGTGTCTTGGGACAGTGCCCCCAGTGACAGGCTACTCCACCTCAGGTGTACGAAGCAGCGTTATCACAGATGCCTTCTCCCTGCTGCTGTCAGACTGTACACCAACACTGCTCCCAGTCGACTAAATACACCCACGCACATGCACTATAGATACATACAACTTCATTTGTAACGTTTGTGTTATCATACAATACTTTCCAAGTGCAAAGCAATGCAAGTTTCATATTGTGTCTTTACCAAGTGCGCTATACTTTTAGTTGTTCTGTGAAATATCCGAATATAAATGTTCTTTAGAGTATTTTTGTTTACATTTTTATTAATATAATGCTCACATTCTTAGTTTCTAGTTGTTTTTTCTGCTACCTCTTTGTATTTTTGTGTCTTATCTTATCACACAGATTCAAATCCTGATTGGGTGTTTTCCTCTTGGCCATTTTACAAGGGGAAGCCTTTAGTTTCTACGTTAATTCAAATTTTAGCAATGACAAGGCAAAATAGTCCTACACCAGGCTTAAAATACACAATTAAAAATGATGGTTCTACAAGTGTTCTTTATTAAAGGAAATGTTTCTATACCGAACCCTGAACACTTGAAGAACATTTTGCAAGATTAAAGGGTTCTACAGATTGATGGGAAATGTGCTATAGATGGTTCTTTATAGCACCTTTTAGAAAAGGCTTCTATATGGCATCAAAAATTAGTTCATCTATTGTAACAGGCTCGACATCGTAACCATAGAAGAACCCATTTTGGTGTCATATAGATCCATCTACACACATTCTCCAACAACCTAAAACAACCTGAAGAACCAGTCTGCTCTCAATGGGCCCCACTGTAGAAGGTGGGAAGGATGGGAGGTGGAAGATGTGTGTTTCTCAGCCTTCACAGAAAGTAAGACACTGCTAGGCTTTCTTCATTACAGAGCTGGTGTTATGGGATCATATCGGAGTTTGGTTCTCCGGACAATCTCCACAGAGGAGCAGTCGATGTTCAGTGAAGAGGGATTGCGCCTTGTTCTTCTGAAGTCAGTGAACTTTTCTTTAATTTTGTTCAAGTTCAGAGACAGGTTGTTCACTCCACAGCAGCACCTCTTCCCTGTATGCTGACTTCTCACTCTTAGTGATGAGACCCACTATAGTTGTGTCATCAGTGAACTTGCTTTGATTTCATCTGTGTATTGCTGCACAGTCATAATTCACACACAAAGCCCTGGAGTGGCCCCAGTGCACAGTGTGGTGGTCGTGGAGATGTTATTCTCAATCTGGACTGAGGTTTCCCAGTTAGGAAGTCCAGTATCCAGTTTCAGAAAGTGGTAATCAGACACACTCATTTACGCTTTTTCAATCCGATGCTAAACTGAAATCTATGACCAACACTATATTGTCAAATGTATTCGATAACCGACTTTCGCTTCGCACGCAAATAAACAGTAATACCACATTCTTAATCCATAGGGTTTAACATAATGGCAGCCCACCCTTTGCAGCTATAACAGTTTCAGCTCTCCCGGGAAGGCTTTCCACAAGGTTTATGGGATTGTTTGACCATTCTTCCAGAAGCACATTTGTGAGGTCAGACACTGATGTTGGAGAGAAGGCCTGGCTCACAGTTTTATCGGGTGGAGGTGAGGACTCTGTGCAGGGCCAGTCAAGTTCTTCCACACCAAACTCGCTCATCCATGTCTTTGTGCACTGGTGCACAGTCATGTTGGAACAGAAAGAAGCTTAAAATGGTCCTGGTTTATCACCTGGTATGTTGATGCTGAGCCAAACTGTTGAAAAACAACCCAATAATCCCCCCTACACCAAACTTCACACTTGGCACTATGCAGTCAGACAAGTCCTGTTCTCCTTGCCACCGCCAAACCCAGATTCATCCATTGGATCGCCAGAAGGAGAAGAATGATTTGTCACTCCAGTGATCAAGCCTCGACTGCTCTAGATTCCAGTGGTGACATGCTTTACACCGCTGCATCCAACACTTTGCATTGCGCTTGGTGATGTAAAGCTTGGATGCAGTTGCTCGGCCGTGGAAACCCACTCCATGAAGCTCTCTACACACTGTTCTTGAGCGAATCTAAAGGCCACATGAAGTTTGGAGGACCTCTGCACACTGTGCGCCTCAGTATCCGCTGGCCCCGCTCTGTCAATTTATGTGGCCTTCCACTTTGAGTCTGAGTTGCTGTGGTTCCCAATCGTTCAGTTTTGTAATAATAGCTCTGATGGTTGACTGTGGATTATTTAGTAGTGACGAAATGTCATGACTGGACTTACATGACTGGTTACACAGGTGACATCCTATCACGGTACCACACTGGAATTCTCTGAGCTCCTAAGAGTGACCCATTCTTTCACAAGTGTTTATAGAAGCAGTCTGCATGCCTAGGTGTTTGGTTTATACACCTGTGGCCATATATGTGATTGGAACACCTGAATTGAATGATTTGGGTGTGTGAGTGAATACTTTTGGCAGTATAGTGTATGTGCTTATATTGTCCAGACAGATGAGAGATAGAGGATCATCATATATTTAGCAGTTTGGACAATATACAAACTGCAGGTAGGGACAAGAGCAGCAGCAGTAAGACAAGCCTCTCGAAGCGTTTCACGATGATGCGCAAGTGATGACACGGGCAGTAGTCACTGAGGCAGGACATTGAAGGCTTCTTTGGCGAGGGGATGATTGTGGTTACCGAGATATTGCCGTAAAGATGCCATTGAATGTCTTAATTTAGTTCTGGCTAATGGAGCACAACCTCTCTCATCTGTGGCTTCTTTGTTCTGTGTGAGAACAGCTGGAAACATGTGAAGATTTTCCTACGTCTGGAGCTTTGCTCTCATTCCAGATGCTCTCCGCAGGGAAGTGAAAAGTCGTGCAACATTCACAACCTGTGTAATGCGATCAATAGCTATAAATCCTCCAGGCCTATAAGGGCCAATACAGAATATGAGAATGCCCACAATTTGTTTTAGCCTGTCCATCCCAAGAAGACGTATAAATGATTTATGGATGAAGTAGTGCCGTGGTTTGTTCCACAGTGCATCGGTCAGCATACTAATCACCTGTCCGCTGGATCAAAAACTAAGCCGATTTTGTTTTCTCCGGCTTAGTTTGAATGTACAGCTCATTTTACAATCAAAGTAGCTCTCCAGTTCTGGGGGATGATTGAGGGGAACTGGTTCTCTCCAGGAGAACCCATCCAAATCTGATGAAATCTTGAAAATGAGATTATAATCCACTTTACCTTGTCTTTCTTCACTTACAAATATCAAGCCCTCACAGCTTTTGGATCATTGTGAAGTTGACAACCATAGGTGTCTGGTATGGGTGATTGGGTGGATCGGACCACCACCACGTCAGTGTCACTGCAGCACTGAGAATGATCCACCACCACATCTCATCTGCTCTGTGGGGGTCCTGAGCGCTGAAGAACAGGAGGAATGGGGATCTTATTGCAAACATGATGACATTAATGAGGTCAGGATTAGCTCTAGATGAGAAAAAAAGAAACTCTAGCTTTTCGTGCAACTGCTGTAGTGTCTCATTTCATTTCATTCATTTCCTTTAAGTAGATGGTGCAAACTCTGCTTCCACACTTTAAAAATCTCACAGTTTATAAGCGATGTCTACAAACATCTGGACAGTGTTTCTATAATGTCCTTTGCTTTGACCTGCACAACGTATGGAGTGTGGAAATAGCACACACTGATCCTTTGTACTAACCCAGTACGTCTAAAAGCATGAGTTATCAGGAGTATACAAATATATATGTAACATATTTTTAAGTTAATGTAAAAATAATTGAATGTTAATTGCTCTTTGACATTTTCTGTTGGTCTGTTCCTCATAATTTTCTCACGGTATATAAAGGGCTGTGAACAGAAGACAGAACTGGAGATAGGAGGCAGTGACTGTTGTAGTAGAACAGCAGCTGTTGCGTGACACAGATCTCTGTACACACACTCGGTGAGCAGAGAGATATCGCAGATGTGTTTTACTGAACCCCAGAGGTGTCACACACATCTAAATTTAAATTTGAACTTATACAGAAATACACACATGCATACACACACACACACACACACACACACACACACACACATGCACACATATGCAGCATCTGTTTCTCGTCACACACTGAAGGGAAACTGCTTTTACTTACATTGTGGGGACTGACATACGTTAATGCACATACGTTAATGTGGGGACTTGTGTTCATTGTGGGGACCACAAGCTTTCTTGAAAATATCAATAATCATTGGGGGTCTCAAAATAGAGCCAAATGTTTATGGAACTTAAAAAGCAGACTCTATGACTAAGAAATTGAATCCTTGTAATATCCTGAAAAAAAAAGAATATATTTCTCATTATATTCATTCATTTTGTATTGGACTTTCATACATTTTCCATTTATGAGGGTGTGATCTGGTCAAACATTGGCTCCAAGATGAGCTCCATGTGTTGTGTTCAGTCAAGTCACATCACATTTACAAAGAACACAGATACATTCTCAGGAAAAACAAAAATAAAAATGCTGCACTTGAGTCACTTACATCCTTTAAGCTCTTCTCTTGTGTAGAGCTGTGTGAGTGTGTGTGGGAAGCCAGAGTAGATGCATCCACATGTTTGACTGATATTAAATGTCTCTGTGGACCTCTTTTTTTCTTCTTTTAAGGGGCCAAAATGAGTGATCTCTTCTCTGGGCTTTGTTCAAATCTGATACAAAATTTCACTCATCATGAGAAAGGAAACTGTGTTGATCAAAAATGTGCATACTAAATTCATACTCTGGATCATTAAAGCAGTGTTATAAGCCTTTAAGCTCACTTTAAGGTACAATTAAACACTGAATATTATACAGATAATCAGAAATCATTTTTTATTGCAATGTTAGAGTCCTATAATATCCATAATATACACAAAGTTCAACATTCAAGGTTGAACAAGGTTACTTTTCAAGTCACTTTTACTACTGTCAGCACAGAGCCAGCAGTGTCTACGTTACAACACAGGGACAGGCTGAATGTTTCATTTTTAAAGTTAAATTGCATTCCACCTTTGGAATGGCCACTAGGGGACGTACGGGGGGAAAAAGGTCATGGAATCATCTTGGTGTCATTTAACTTTCCCCTTGCTGTCTGTTCCTGAATTTTATTTTGCATCTCACCTGTCAGGTGGTGTACCATCAGAACTGGCGCAGAAGGACCAACATACTGGAGACCAACCGGACATCAGTAGAACTTCAGGTCCCATCAGGAGAAGATCTGCTGATTCAGATCAAGGCCTCGAGTGACGGAGGAGACGGCAGTTACAGCAGCCCCATCCGCATACCAAAGATGTCCAGTAAGACTTTACACAACACATTCAACTTAGTGAGAAACACACTTTGAATGATTAAGGCTTGGACGCAGCTCCTCTGCCGTGGAAAAGTTTTCTACGCACTTGGGCTAATCTGAAGGCCACATAAAGTTTGGAGTTCTGTAGTGAATGACACTGCTGAAAGTCTGTTGCATCTGTGCACTATGCGCCTCAGCACTCACTAACCCTGCTGTCATTGTATGTGGCCTACCACTTCGAGGCTGAGTTGCTGTGGTTCCCAATCGCTTCCGCTTTGTTAAAATACCACTGATTAAGGTTTTGTTTTAGATGTAGCTATACCTGGAAGATACTTAAAATCACTCACTCATTCATGTCCAGCACCTGAAGGTTGTCCACAAGGGGGCATCAATTAGGAGTTAAACAGCTTTTAATGCTCTTTAAAAGTGTTGGATCACATCAGTGACTATTTCTTCATAATTTAATAGTGTGTAGACAATAGTTTTTGCATTGTGGAGCTGTCATTGGGATGTAACTTATGCATGGATCTGTCTCCTGTGTTCCAGGCCTGAATTCAAGAGGCTACTTCAGTTCAGCTGCAAGCAAGATGGTCCACATCCACGGAGCAGCGTGTCTTGTGCTCGCCTGGCTGCTTTTGTAGAACTTTTGCCTTCGATTAGCACAGACTTTAAAGTTGGGGGTGGGGGTTGGGGAAGGGGTTAGAAATCGGAAAGAATGGGATGCTATTAAAGAGGCACATACAGGTCATGGGACCCAATTATTTATATGTAGTACACTCAAGAATGTTGACATAGATGCATTGCCTTACATTCGTGTTGGTACATTTTTCTCTCCTACCTTGTTTTCCTTGTTTATTCATCGAGTTATGCCTTTTCTGTTTAGACTTTATGCAAAAAAAGGGCAGGCATTCCTCCTCACGCTGTTGCTGTTTTGCTTAGGTTTCAGTTTCCCGTCTCGGCTCGAGAGCAAAACTTGAAAACTCACCGGCGCTTTGAAGTGTGGTGTATTTTGGCCTGAAAGACGTTTTTAAGAGAAAGCTGAATTCTGTGGAGAATTCCCATGACTCTTCATTAGACTCCTGCTGTTGGGCTCATACGCCAGTTTCTCCCAGATGTGTACAGATGTGTATGGCTGACTGGAATATCCTGTCTGAGGTTTACGCAGCACTGTTACACTTCATCTCAGAGCTCTGATGTTATGCCTGAGAATGTCTGTGATAAATAACCAGACCTTTTTCCACTTGATTACCCAAGGTAGTAATAGGGAGTCCTTCGCATTTGCTGCAGTAACAGAACAGCTTCCACTCCTCTGCAAAGGCTTTAGACAGGACTTCAGAGCATTGCTGTGAGGATTTGTTTGAATTCAGATGCACAAACTCAAATGCTGATGTTGGATGATTACGTCTGGATCACAATGACCAGCCCATCTCAACCCAAGGGTATTACATAGAGCAGAATCACTCCAGAGAACACAGTTCCACTGCTTCTCAGCCCAATCCACTCTCAGAGTGCCACCTAGTGCTGAAGACCATCACTTCCACAACTGCAGAATGCCATACTCTCTGCAATCAGCAGCAGTCAAATAATTAATCAGGTGCCTCATGAAATGGGTCTCCATGGCTAAGCTTCTGGACTCGGAAGCAGTGGAAACATTATTTTCTAGATGGATGAATTATGCATCACAAACCGACGTTCTGGTGGACAAAGCTGGACACAAGGAGAACACACCAAACAAATCCCAGAGAATGTCTCGAGCCATGGCTTGAAGCCCGGATCCCATGGCCCTAGAGGAAAGCAGCAGAGACACCATCCATTACAATGCCCCTGTGCACAAAGCAAGGTCCATACAGATTATAGTTTGACAAGTTTGGTGTTGAAGCCAGTCCAGTGTTGTCTTCAGATACCTGACATCAACACTACTAAACACCTTTGGGACAAACTGAACCTTAAGGTCCAGGCTGACCTGTTCTGTTGCTTAAATGGTGATAAATATGAAAGAAAACATTTTCTTTAAAGTGAGAGGACACCGTTATTGCAACAAAAAGGTGATCATTCCACATTAATGCGCATGTCTTTGGTGTTGGGATAACTAACGGGTTCATATAGGTGTGGTGGTCAGATGATGGCCAGGTTTCCACATATATTTGACCATATCATGTACCTCCTTTTAGGTCCCCGTTTTTGCGCAGAATTATGCTTCAAGTGTTCTTTACTTTGTTGTTTCGATGAAACCAGAGGTGCCCTCCTCACCAGAGATGTCCTCCTTGAAACTGATCATGTGGAACAGTATAAACTGTAGGTTACCTCCAAATAGGTGATAGGATAAAGAGAATATTCTTGGCTGACTTTCAAACGTATGCATCTGAAGTCATGTTTCTAACAACTTTGTGCTTGTAGCTATTAATTAGCAGTGACCCTGGATGTGAGTTATGATTCATATTAGGCCTGAAAGGACTGCAAGACATGATTATCACAAGATCCAGGTTTTATTTTCATCTCATTTGTTCTGATCTGGTTGTTTGTATTTTGTAGGTGTTGGGAATTGTCTTCTTTTAAATTCTCTTCATGCTGCCATTCTTGATTTTTACCGGTTTGTCGAGTGATTTAATACTTTTGTATTAATATCTTAACTGTCTCCGTGAGATGGAACAGAAGCTGAATAAAATTTCACATTGAAATTCTAACCCCGTTTGTTGAGTGATCATTCACTGACGTCAAAGCAGGCGGAAGTGGGGAATTGCGTATTTGCCTCACGGAATATTAACTTTGCCTGGAAGTTCGACGTTCCCTCACGACCCAATCTTCAACCCAAACACGGCATGGCTGAGCTATTTTGATCTGGAGGGAAGCTGGTATGAGGCGAGGGGACTTGGACTCTGATGTACATACGTACGGTTGCTTGGAAACCACCAGCGTATAGACTTCAGCTTGCTGATGGGTGATTATCAACAGGCTGAGAGCAACACTCCCATGAAAGGGGAACGCTGTGAGTCGTTCTGCAAAATGAAGAAACGATAATGTAAAGCAGCATATTATTTGCCTTAATTATTCTATCCATCAAACAGGCAACAAAAAGGCAGGCAGTCTTTAGAGTAGAAATAATGAGACATGACTGTAAAAAAGCACAGTCGCTAATACAGTACAGAGCTGGAAATATACATCATCTCTTTCAGAACAAAAAATGATCTCCATTTTTTTTTCAAATTTATCCATAGAGAGATGTGTACAAGTGTTGTTTTTGCAAAGCATCTTTACAGCATTGTGTGTCCTAGCTCCAAGGGGGCGCTGGAAGTGCAGCAGCCTCAGTAAGGCAAGGCAAGGCAAGTTTATTGCTCACGTGTACACAAGTTTTAAAGTGTTTTTGTGCTAGCTTTGTACAAATTGATTTTGAACAAATCCATCACATTCTTCTGTGGCGCTTTTATAATGAATGCAGCGCCCAATAAATTCTTAATTTCTTTCATTTTTAGGTTATTTTTTGTTGAATAAAATGCCAATCGTCACCAAAAAAGAGCAGGAGAATGTTACAAAAATTATTTACTTAATTAAAACCTAATTAATTAATCAACAGCAACTTTATTAAATAATAATACAAATAATAAATAAGTAAATCAATGATAATCATCATAATGTATGGCACCTTATATACAGTACCAGTCAAATGTTTGGACATGGCCACTGAGGGAGGGTTTCCTTTGTTTTGGGGCATTTTCCACATGTTGTGAATGTACAGCACCAGTCAAAAGTTCAGACACATCTTATTCAATGTTTTTTCTTTGTTTTTGTGATCATTTTCTAAGTTGTAAATGAATGTGGAGGACCTTAAAACTATGAAGGAACACATATGGAATTATGTAGGAAACAAAAAAAGTGTTAAACAAACCAAACCATGTTTTATACTTTAGACTCTTTACAGTAGCCCCCTGTTGCTTTGATGACAGCTTTGCTCACTCTCTCCGCTCTCTCAGTTGGCTTCATGAGGTTATCACCTGGTTTTCAGTGAACAGCTGTGGCCTCGTCGAAAGTTAATCTGTAGAACTGCTCCCTTCTTAATGTGTCTGAGACTGTAACTTGGGTTGTGCAGAGGTAGGGGCTGGTACATAGTTCTATACAGAGACTAGCCCTATTCCACCAATCACTAATGAGGAGATGTGTCCAAATTTTTGACTGTTACTGTACACTGCAATCATTCAAAGTGGTAGGTGGATTGGTGACTCAGAAGTGTCCGTAGGAGTAAGTGTGTGAGTGAATGTGTGTGTGTGTGTCGCCCTGTAAAGGACTGGCGCCCCCTCCAGGGTGTATTCCTGCCTTGCACCCAATGATTCCAGGTAGGCTCTGGACCCACTGCGACCCTGAACTGGATAGAGGGTTACAGATAATGAATGAATGAATGAATGAATGAAATGTAATGTGCAGTATCACTACGGTAAAACATGTAAAACAGTTTAAGAACTTTGTCAGAGCATCAGGAAGAACCACTGAGAGGAACCAAGGCTCACAATGAGAACCCATCCCCCTCTAGTCGACACTGGAGCAAAACAAGGAGCGAGCAGTGAATAAACATAGTGTAGTGTATAAACAACCATTATTTGACAAAGTTGGTTGCTCATTACACTGTGTTAAAATCACAAGGCTCCAGACTTGCTGCTAATCTTGGTTTCCTTCTACTAGTAATTTGCCATTTTGGAGCTACAAGGTTGTATTACTCAGCAGAACATTTACACTTTAGTCCATGCAGAAAATTTGCAGCACGTTTTGTGCAGGGTCGGAACAGCTGCTGTGAAATGAGCATTTTGCCGTTTACGACTTTGACGTTAAATATATGAAACTGGGTTGAAGTGGAGGTGTGAAATGAAGTTTGCCTGAAGATGCTCCATGGAGGGGAAGGAGAAGGAAAAAAGGAAGATGTGGGAGTGCCTTTCTGGGTACTCGGAGGAATAAGCTTGTCAGGCACGCTGACAGGTAAGCGTCTGAGCGTGGATGTAATCTCCCGAGAACTGCTCCAACTTATCGAGGAACCAGGGGATTTAACCGCGGCGCCAGTCCACCTGAAACCCGCCACAGATGGAAGAGCGTGTGAGGAAGGTATTTGATGTCCTCCTTGCCATTTACCTTCACTGGCCCTCAATCGCAGCTCTGAATTCAGCCCAATTTTGCCTTTGAAATGTTCCCAGATCCTGTTAAATTAGAGGCTTTGCTCAGAGTCCAGAAGCCAGAGAGGGGAAGTGCAGGGAAAATGGCTGCTCTGACATTTTTGTCCATGTAATGTACCAAAATGGCAAAATGGGCTTTGCCAGAATACGACTACAGCTCAGTGTGTATTATGTACTTTTCCAGAGCAATGAAACATCCTTCTGCACGTAGTTGATTATCCAGCTAATCCCACTACATACAGGCCTGTGGATTTCTCCACACTCCCTGGGCCTGATGTAGGTATGAGCACATTGCAAACTTATGCCCAATATCCACCAGAATTTAAGGATTTACTGACACCACACAGTGGACCTGAAACAACACAGGGTGGGAAACTCAGGGACCATGATCTAGAGGTTTTGATAAATGAGGCTCTCTGGTTATTTTAATACTGTATGTACATTGTGAACACATGACCACATTTACTGCCCTGTCTTCTCTCACACATCTACTTATTGTCAAAATGTAGTGTGATGCATATATTATTTCAGCTTGTGATTAAGGGGCTTACAAATTTTTGGTTTATATAATCATCTCTGTTTTTGTTCTCGAATTTTAGTTTACTTCATTTGAACACAGCAGAATCAGAATCAGAATCAGAATCAGAATCTCTTTATTTCGCCAGGTATGTTAAACATACTAGGAATTTGTCTTGGTGACAGCAACACATGTATGACATGTAACACAGACTGTTAACAAACATAACTCTAAAAGAGGTACCATAAACAATAAATAAACTAAAGAATACAGTACTAGCAAAAAAAAAGAGCATTAAGACATAAATTAGACAACATAAAGTATAAAAACTATACTGTACAGATATGAGTATGAATATAAATGTTTCCAAATATTCCTGAAGTAGGTTATATTATATATAGTTGTAGGAGTTACAGAAATAGAACTTCTGTACAGCTGTGCAAAATAGCATAGTGCAAGTGAGTAAAGTGTCCTGTTCAGTGCAGTTAAGTCCAGTCGTTTTAGTTCAGTGGTTTGGAGACTCAGAGGTGTTCACTGTGGTTGAGGAGAGCTACAGCTCTGGGAAAGAAGCATGTTAGCATGTTGTGTTGTGCTGGTTTTGATGGTCCTTAGTCTTCTACCAGAAGGGAGAGTCTGGAAGAGGTGATGTCCAGGATGTGAGGGGTCAAGCATAATTTTGCGAGCGCGTTTCCTCACCCTGCTGGTGTGGATCTCCTGAAGCGTTGGCAGGTTACATCCAATGATATTCTCTGCTGATCTGATGATGCTCTAGAGCCTGGCTCTTTCTTGTGAGGTAGAGGAACCAAACCAGGTGGTTATGGATGAGGTGATGATGGACTCAATGATGTAGAACTGGATCATCAGGGTCTGTGGCAGGTCAAATTTCTTGAGCTGTCTCAAGAAGAACATTCTCTGCTGAGCTTTCTTGGTGATGGAGACGGTGTTCCTCTCCCACTTCAGGTCCCTGGATATGGTGGTGCCCAGGAACTTGAGTGACTCTACAGTGGAAACTGCGGTGCTATTGATGTAGAGGGGGGATACAGGGGGTGGGTTGCGTCGGAAATCCACCACCATCTCTACAGTCTTGTCTGTGTTCAGCAGCAAGTGGTTGTCACTGCACCAGGACACCAGCTGACCAACCTCCTTTCTGTAAGCAGACTCATCACTATTGGCTATGAGGCCCACCAGAGTGGAATCATCTGCAAACTTCAGGAGCTTTACAGCTGGTTCCTTGGAGACACAGTCGTTGGTGTAAAGGCTGAAGAGAAGGGGTGAAAGAACACACCCTTGTGGAACTCCAGTGCTGAGTGTTCGAAGGTCTGAGGTGTGTTTCCCAAGCCGCACATACTGTCTTCTGTCTGTGAGGAAGTTTGCAATCCACTGACACATGGAGTCCGGCACTGACAGCTGGGACAGTTTGCTTTGAAGTAGCTGCGGCACAACGGTGTTGAAAGCCGAGCTAAAGTCAACAAACAGAACCCGAGCGTAGGTTCCAGAGCTGTCCAGATGCTGAAGAATGAAGTGGAGAGTTAGGTTGACCACATCATCAACAGATCTGTTTGCTCTGTATGCAAACTGCAGGGGGTCCAGCAGGGGGTCTGTAATGGTCTTTAGGTGGGCTAAGACCAGGCGTTCAAAGACCTTCATGACCACAGATGTCAGGTAATCACAGGTCTGTAATCATTAAATCCAGTGATGGTGGATTTCTTGGGGACTGGAATGATGGTGGAGGTCGTGAAGCAGGCTGGAACACAACGGAGCTCCAGTGATCTGTTGAAGATGCTGGTGAAGACTGGTGCTAGTTGGTCACAGCAGTGTTTTAGGATGGATGGAGAGACTGAATCAGGTCCCGGTGCTTTATTCACCTTCTGTCTGCTGAAGAGTCTGTGGACGTCCTGCAGGCTGATGGTGAGACAAGCTGGGGGTGGAGGTGTGAGAGCCAGTGTGGGGGAGGAGGGGGGTTGATGATGGGGTGAGAGAGTCTGCTGATTGTCTATTGTTTGAAATCTGCAGAAGAACTCATTCAGGTCGTTGGTGAGCTGATGTTCGTTCAGGTGGAGGGGGGTATTTCTCACCTTGTAGCCAGTGAGAAGCTGAAGACTGTTCCAGGCTGACGATGGGTTGTTAGCTGTGATGTGGTTATTCAGCTGCTCTGAGAACTTTCTTTTCGCTGCTTTAACCCCTTTCTCCAATCTGTACTTGGCTTTTTTGTAGACAGCTCTGTCTCCACTCCTGAATGCGGCCTCCTTCTCTCGCCTAAGCTGTTTCAGTTCTATAGAAAACCAGGGTTTGCTGTTACTGTATTTAACACGTGTTCTAGTTGAAATACAGCTGTCTTCACAGAAGCTTATATATGACGTCACAGCGTCTGTGTATTCGTCCAGTCCGTCTGTCGCCTTCTCAAACACAGCCCAGTTTGTGGATTCGAAGCAGCCCTGCAGCTTCTCTATGTCTCCACTGGTCCACCTCTTCACTGTTGTAATGGCCGGCTTGTTGGTTTTGAGTTTCTGCCGGTACGTGGGAATGAGGTGAACGAGGCTGTGATCGGAGAGCCCGAGAGCGGTGCGCGCAACAGCGCGATAGGCATTTTTGATGCTTGTGTAGCATTTGTCTAGTGTGTTGCCTTCACGTGTAGCACACGCGATATGTTGCCTGTATTTGGGCATCTCCTTCGTGAGGTTAGCGCTGTTAAAGTCCCCCAGAATGATCAGCAGTGAGTCTGGGTGATCTCTCGCTAGTTCCATTATCTGTTCGGCCAGTTGTCTCTGCGCGTCGCTGGTGCACGCGCTTGGCCTAATGTACACGCCGGCCAGAATGAAGGAACTGAATTCTCTGGGAGAGTAAAACGGCCGACAGTTAATGAAGAGAGACTCCAGATGAGGAGAGCATGATGTTAACAATACTGTAGTGTCTCTACACCAGCGCTCGTTGATGTAGAAGCAGATTCCTCCTCCCCTACTCTTCCCGCTACGTTCCACGTCTCTGTCCGCTCTCAGTAGCTGGAAGCCCGGTATGTCCAGCGCACTGTCCGGGATCAGCTCGTTCAGCCAGGTCTCCGTGAAGCAGAGGGCAGAAGCAGAGGACAAGTCCTTGTTGGTCCGGTGGAGCAGGAGTAGTTCCTCAGTTATGTTGCTGAGAGATCGGAGGTTGGAGAGGAATAATGATGGTAGAGGTGTGCGAGGCCCGCGCCGCCTGAGACGCACGAGCGCGCCCGCACGTCTGCCCCTTCGTCTGCGCCTCCAGCGTCTCCTTGCGAGGCCGAGCAGCGTCAGCGCGGCCGTTGTAAAGATTCTGAAGGTTCTTGAATAAATTCCGGCATAAAATCAGGAGAAATGTTGTCCCTGGCGGTTAGTAACTGTGCACGGAGGAGCTCGTCACCGTGGCTGCCATCCTCGGCGCCATCTTGGAATCAGAAGCAGCTGTCCTTCACACTGTGTGAAAGCTTCATGAATGGACCAGAAGAAATGCTCAAAAATTACTCGGAATAAAATCTTTTTATATCGACTTCCACTGAAAATAAGAAGGGTTTTTGCTTCTCCCGTAAAGGTACTATTTTGGAGAAACTCCAGACTATGAAATGCACTATAAAATAAATTTATTATTATTTTATTGTGCATGGCCATGTGAATGTCCAAGACGTCAGGAATATTTATCTTGGATTCACACTGGAGAAGAACTCTTGGTGAAACATAGCATGGATCAGACACATCAGAGCTGCTGAACTCTTCTGTGGACAGTCTAAAAGTATCCAGCCCTCGACCTTATCTTCTAGTCCTTCATAACAGATAACGAGCGAGAAGACGGCCAAACCTTTACTAACCCTTCACAAAGTTATTTGAACTGATATAAACAGTTTAATTGTAACATAAAGAGTAAGATATGTGTTCATAATAATATGTATGGAGGATACTATTGTGTATGAAACCTACCTACAGCCACCAGAAATGTATTTTCACTGAGTGACTTTTCAGATTGTTTTGTGGATTTGATTGTGGTGCTTCGTTCAGCTGCTGAGATTTTACTTAAAACATGCATTTCACCACTAAACGCCTCCTTCAGCTCCTCCGTTCTTAAGAAAACCAGCGAAATTCTCCTTTTCCCTGGGATATGACGCAATATTCCCCCCATATGTCAATTCAGGTGGGATTAATAACCTGGGGTTATTTTTACTGCTCATTTTACAGAAGAAGTAGAAAAGGGCTCAGGAATATTTCCTGAAACAGGAGCAGACACTCTGGGAAAAATAACTGAAATGGTATATTCAGAGGGGATTAAAACTACTGAGGTACTTCAGTAATAATTACTTTACCCCCACATATACAGGTTAAAGTAATCCCATCTGAATAAGGCTTTATACGTCCCTTAAATCTAGCCATAACCCTAAACGTAACCTCACCCAACGCTAACAGATTTTTTATTTATAAATATATATTTAATTTATAAATGGTACATATTTCATGATTGCCAACTATATTTCATTTCATTTGACTGATATGGATCTGAGGAATGGTCTTTTAGTAAAATATATATGAATATGCCATGGGTTTGCACCTGTCTGTGAACAGCAGACAAAATTCAAACTGAAATCCACAGATAATGCAGATAATCCAACACCATGTGCAAATACTTCACCTGGTTTTTTTTTTTTTTTTTTTTTGTGATTTAGGTGCACAGTACTCTCACAAATGCGTAATCCTTAGTAAGAGAAGCATTCACCTCATTTCCAGCCACATGGCAATTTAAAATCCACATTCGGTTTGAAACTAAACTCCTGGTTTGCACCAGAAATCATTATAAAATCCTCTTTACACTGAGTCAGCCAACGTTTCATCAGAACCACTATTGATAAATAATATCCACTTCAGTCTCTGACAATATTTTCACTGCAGATAGAGATCTGCCTGCTGAAGTACGGCCTATTAAAAGTGCTCTGCCCGCCAGCAATGTAATGGATCTTATGTGAAAATGAAAAAGGCCGAATTGTGCCCCAGATTCTCCCTGCAGATGCGTGGAGGGAAGCACCTCAGTACACATAAATGAAGTAATAAGTGCGAGAGGACCCCTGGCTATCGAAATTAATCATTTCAGTGATAGAATAGGGCTGTCATAGTTCATTTGTTGGTGGTGGGATGCCGCAGAGGAGCGAGCGGTAAGATAATGAATGGTTTAGGAGTTATGCATATTAAACGGGAGAGTTGAAAAGGCGAAGGGAAAGGGCGAGAGAGACCTGGCGGCCTAGTTAGGAGCCGCTGGAGCGGAAGTAGATCGGGCGAGTAGGACCGGCTCCTGGGACTTGAAGGGACTGGAAGCATATGTAGGTGAGTGGTGGAAGACCTTGGGGAGCGGACTGCAGGCTTGACCAGTCTGACATTAAAGCAGCGGTCAGGTGGCAGGCAGCTCGGATAGAAAAGGTTACAGACATGAAAGCACATTTCATCAGTTTTACCAGCAGGAAACCGAGGAATATGTATTTCCCTCCTTGACATTCCTCCCCGATTGCTTCTTCCTCCAGTAAACAGGCGCATGGCATTGTTACAGTTGTTCGTAGAAGTCTGACACCTTGCCTTCTTTGTGTACCCTTTGGTTATTGGTCACTATATTTACAGAGGTGTTAAGTTCAGGTGCAGAGAATTAAGACATCACCATCTCACTTTATTTATTTTGATTGTCAGAGTTCAATATCCCTTAAATTTTATAAAAATTCATATCCCCTTAAATATAACACTGCTTGCGGTCTTTAGATCCAATTTTGCACTTTGAACTTCAGTTACATTCTCTTCTCCAGTGGGAAAGTTGAAAATTAATAACTTTAAGAGACAAGAAAACGAAAACAAAATAAGAACCTCATTATTTAGTTCAACTTTTAAATATCTAAACTACAATGAAATATCCTGCTGTTATGGTCCCTGATTAAAGTAAGTACCTTGGAGGGTTGGCCATGGAGAACTGACCCTTGAAGGTGCCATAGACTGAAAAGAATATTTACCTTGACACAGTTTCATCAAGAAGGATTTGTACAAGGTACTGGCACAGCCTTAACCTCTAATAGCTTTTTCATAACAGATATTAATGTTAATGCCTTTGCCACCTATCCCCAAACTCACAATTTCTGCTGGTGGCAGTTTTTCTCATTTTCTGAGACAACAAGAATCAGCAATAAGGGCATATGAGATGTGCAATTTAATTAATTAATTCATTTATTTATTAAATCTGTGTATTTCATGGCAGTACATCTCTGAGGAGATGTACATATTTTAAAAGATACCTATTAGTTAGGATTCTATTACGGGAGAGAAATGTAATATGTGGTTGTAAAGCATTTGAATGGTTTCTGTAGCAACATGTAACAATTCACAGCATAATTTACCGGAACACACATTTACTCTCTCTGGACCTTCCTTTTTTTGAGTGAGTCTGTGTGATCCATTGCAGTTATTTGTAGTAAACCAGACAATCACAGCAAAGCTCATTAAATTATTCACAAGTCCACCAATAAACAGCTTCTTTCAAAGTAGACGTGAGGGAATGGTTTAACCTTCCTCCTGTGTTAGCTTTCTGTTACCATCTCTTATGTTAATGGGTCTGTTTTGACCCGTGTCTTAAATTAGCCATAAGACCCCCCTAAAAACAATTAATTATCAACCAATTTGTTTCTGACCTCTTGTTGACGTTGTTATTCTTCCTTATCCATGAAAGGGTTGGTTTTAATTGTTCATTGTTGCAGACTGTAAACTGGAGATGTACACTTTACAAAACACAAACTCTAAACTGACTGGGCCTTACATGTCTGGACATGTCTGTCTTTACTTGTTTTGTGAAACAGACAAAGATAGAAGCCCCTAAATGAAGCTCGAGTGGTTGTAGGAGGAGCCAGCTGTAGGCTGTTGGTGTACAGCGTGTTTATGAGTCCAGATTTGGCACTTGTTTTTGTTTTCTGATTTAAAATTATACCTGGGTTGAAACTGACCCTAATTTTTGACATAATTTTAACAATAGCATTTTCTAATTCTGCAGATTAAAACAAGCAGAATGTGGGAATGCTTTTTACCTTTCAGGATGTTGCTTTAAGGACCCTTCTAAATAAAAGGTGGCTGGACAAAAATAGGTAATGCTATGGTCACAGAGTCTCACTTTATAGACCCTTTTAGCTGAGAGCATCCATTCTGCAGTAGGCCATCCCACATCTTGAGAAGGATACGGAGGATGCGGCCATAAATCAAGTAGAATAGAGTCAGTCCATTAGAGCGCTCTTTATATTTTCTGTGTCCGCTCCTCTCATCCGTTTCGTACTGGGCCCGTGTCGCATGGCTGAAGGGAAAGCACATTTTTCGGTGGAGATAAAGCAGATGTGGGGCTGGAGAGGTGTGGAAAGGCGGGTCAAAGTGGCCGTAATCTGCAAAGCAGCATCTTGGGCGACTTGGCCCTCAAATGGCTGTGCAGGGAGGCTGTTGACAAAGCTGATCTCCAGACGCAGAGATTCAGCTGAGACGTAATCCTGCAGTGTGTGAGGGGGGCTGGGGGGGCTGGGGTAGGCTGGTGGGGCTGAGTAAACACGATTAAGAGTCAGGGAGGAAGGGCCATCACTTCACCTGTCAGCCCAGTGAGGAGACAGAGCTCCAGGGGAAAGAGAAAGCGGTGAAAATGCTGGATTATGGCAGCTGCTGATGGACTGATGTATGGAATTTCTCTGTGGTGGGCACATTTGCATGATTTGCCGCATTAGGTGTATCCCAGCTCATGCTGAAACTTCCCGTTCTTATACTATAAATGTTTACTTAAGGGATTGAATGCAGATTTCTCAGTTTTCCGACACATTTGATAGCTGCTATCATACACCCACAACAAGACGCCATGGAGCATCTTTTGAGCCAAAGGGTTTAACACAAACCCCTTAAACTGCTCCTCAGTCACCTGTTGCTTAAAGACTCCCTGACAGCTTTGTTTATGAATCAGGTTCCTCTGATGTTTTGAGTCATTCAAAGTTAGTCTCAGACATCTCAAGACGAGCTGCAGAAACAGAACCGAATATTTAGAACATTTAAGGCAGCTGTATGGGTCCATCTCACACTCCTTCCATTTCAAAACCTTTAAAAAACAGCCTTCTGCCACTCACCATGGGTTTAATGATCAGCAGGGATGCACCATACATTCATAAGGTTGATTCTATATCATTTACAGACAAAAATGTCGTGTTGGGCAGGGCACAGGGAGAACTTTTGGGCTCTTTCTTACCAGCTACATAAATAACCACTGTGGAAACCACCCCCTCTCAAGGCAATAAGGACAGGAGAGTAGGAAGAAAGAAAGAGAAATGCTAAATGAGCCCTGGCTCTACAGGGACTAGGGGAATTAGCTTGGAGAATATGACGGTTCACAAGTCAATGCCGCCTTGGCCTCCTTGTGAGCCTGGATGGTGAGTGAAAGCCTGTGGAAGCCTGGCTGAGTGATATTGGGCCAGAAAGGTTCACTCCTCTGGCTTGGGTCTGGCTTCCCATACTTCCCAGGACCTCTCTCCCTTCTTTGAGGTTTTAGCCCAAAGCGCCTCTCTCAGTGTCCCTCGGCTTCTTCTATCACTGTGTACCAGCCGTGCCTCATTACCCTGCCCCACACTTCTCTGCCTCATGGTGTGATGGTCCCTGGACAAGGGGCTGAAGGAAGTGGCTCCCAGGTCTTTCAGGACCTTGGACAGTGGCAGTGAACTCTGGGACGGCTTGGATGTCTGGGTTGTGTGGTGGCATAACATTTGATTAAGGAAATTTCTGATTTAAAAAAAGGCCAAATTATTTATATATATATATATATATATATATATATATATATATATATATACAGAAATCAAATAATTAACAGCATCTGAAAAATGCCTTTAAGTTTTCTCTCGTTCACCTTCTGTAAGAACGTCACCCTGACCGGGGTCGCAGTGGGTTCAAAGACTCCCCAGAAACACTGGGCGCACGGTCAGTGAGTCTGCCTCACCACAAAGACTGTGAGATGAATCTTAGTGAATGCGTGAGTGAATTGTTACTTCCCTTGTGTCTTTCTGGTTCTGTCCCTGGAGGAATGGTGGTAGATTCTCGGTCTCTCTTTATATTTGCTGAAAGGCCCATGGTGAAGTATAGCAGGAAGGTGAGCTGAATCGTGGAACCTGTAAAAGAGAACATAAGCAAGTTAAAAACAATGTAAATATGTAAATACAGGCGAGATGGGAACAAAAAGGACACTCAATGTTTATTAATTGTTGTATTGTTGTGTGTGAAAATGCCAGAGTTGGGTTAGTCCAATTAGAAGAGCCGTGTGGCTAAGTTGGTAAAAGGGAACAGAAACCTGCAGTAAGAGGGAGGCTGAGGAAACAGTGAGTGAGTAGGAAGGTTAGATGTATCTCAGACAGAATCCTTGGCTGTTGTTAGTCAAATGAACTTTAATGGGACTGAAATGCTGTTGAAATGGTCTATTTCAGTTGGTGCTGCTCTTACAAAGACATCACATGAAAAATTTGAACATATCAGATAAGTTCTGTCATGACTTCATTGGCTGCCTGTTAAATTGTGTATCAATTACAAAATTATGTTATTAACGTATAAAGCTCTACATGGGCTCACTCCTGAATACCTTCAAGACAATTTCCTATTATGCGCCTCCACGTTTACTCAGATCACAGAATACTGTTTTTTTTTTTTTTTTTTATTGTTCCCAGAATTCAGAAGGCCTCAGCTGGGGGAACAGCCTTTTCTTATAAAGTCCTCCAACTCTGGAATGATCTTCCAGAAAATGTTCCGGACTCAGACACAGTCGCAATCTACAAATCTAGGCTAAAAACTCATTTGTTTAGTTTATCTTTTGGTAGCTAATGCTCCCCCATAGATAAAGGCAGCAGATCCAGGGGGTCCATGGACACAGGGAATTATAGTAAACTGAGACGCTGGTGTCGTCCGACACTTCACACGATCACTCAGGTTTGTTGACGGTGGAGTGGAGGGATGCCAATGTTTCAGGAAGCTCCCGAGTCTGTGTGTTCTTCTGGTTCTCTCCTTTTAGTTAAAGCTGCCATAGTCAGATCTGCCGGAGTCATTAGCCACACTCTGGAAATGTTCACATTCTCTGCTTTACATACATTTTTATTGTCAATTCTACTATATATCTAGGACACATAGGAGAATCGAAATGCCATTTCTCTCTCACCTTATACACAGATTCTGTCTGTAACTCTGTGTATAAGGTGAGAGAGAAACAGCATTTCGAGTCTCCTATGTGTCCTAGATATATAGTGGAAATGACAACAGAAATCCTTGAATCCTTGAACGAATCCCTGAATTCACCCTAACAGATCAAAACTAACTCCATCCCTTTACCTTTTTCCGAGTAAATGGCCGCCCACCTGTCACTGAACAATAATGGAGGACTGTCGAGCTCCTGCTCCATGCTTCAGCCACCACCAAGTGCCTTGGAGCTGCCCCTACACTGAAGTTTTCACAGACTCCTAACTATTATCACCAGTAGATTGACCAGAGGAGGCTAGGTCCCCCTTGTGAGCCTTGGTTCTTCCCAAGGTTCCTTCCTCAGCTCTGAGAGAGTTTTTCTGTGCCTCTGTCGCCCCTGGCTTCACTCACCTGGGGATTTTTAAATTTTTACATTCTTTACATTTTTACATTTCATGTCAAAACTTTGCCTTTACCAGAATTCTGTGAAGCTGCTTTGTGACATCATCAGTTAGTGCCATACAAAACACAATATAAGCACTATAGAAATGAATTTGATTTGATTTGATTTGATGACGTGTGCTTTTGAATGAATTGTCACTGAATAAATCACTTCAAGTCCCTTCCTGATCCTTGTTGGGTGAACCCTCACCTCTTCACCTGCAAATCAGCTCCAAATCAGACATCACTACTCTGACATTGATCCTAATTAGACTCATTCAGCAGCTGTGCGAAACACTGAACAAACAGGGACTAGTCAGAAATTAAACATAATCCAGTTCAGTAATTAAAATGAACTCCAAACTGCTTTACAGATGGGAAGAAAACCAACGTGTTACTGTTAGTTTTTAATATGTCCCTAAGTCTCTAAGTCACGCAGGCATTATGAGTAGCAGTGTGTGCTTGTGAAGCTTAAGTGGCACAATAATGCAACACTGAAAATAGGTACCTAAAAGAGAATAGAAACAGCTCAGAACCAACTCTCATTTCAATATATATATATAGTTTTGTTGTACAGATGCTGATGTTATTTAATAAACACTGATCAGGCCCCTGTCCTCTGGTGATGTTGATTCCATGACTCAGCACCAATTTACAATAAGACTACCCTCATAAAAGGCTTAAATATGTTTATTAATGCATATTAATTAGGTTGGAACATACAGAGAAAGGGCAGCTGCCAAATAGTGAACCCACATCCATCTGCACTGTTAAACCTCAAATCTCCAGATACGAACATTTTCTATTATCCATCAGTCGACATTAATTCTCTCAGCTTCAGCATATATTTTGTTAATCCATTTAACCATTTAACCTCCTGATTTAATCAGTTATCCACTGATTGAATGTTTATTACATCCACGTAATAAAAGTTTTAAAAGACTGCCTACTCAGCCTCAGACCAAAACAATTTTCTCTAAATAAAGTCACCAAAACACAAATAATAAGGGCAATGATGTATTGTATTAGAGTTCAGTATTGCCTAAATGCCAGCTTTAAATGCTTGTTCGAAAACCTGATGATAGAGCTTCAGGGCGACCACAGGCCAAAATAACAAACAATTACTCTAGAGAAAGGAAACCAAATCCACTAACTACACTACAGAAAAGAAAATATAAACCCCGACTGCTCTCATCAAATACTGAGTGCAAAAGCATAAACAAAAAGGCAGGTCACCCTTACTAATCCTGTTCAAATAGAATTGCAACAGAACACAACAAAAACAACAAAAGTTTGGTCTGACACCGTTGGGCAGCCACCTGGGGCAATGTGTCGGTCCAGAGAGAAGGAAAAGAGCAGCTCCTCAACTACAGGGCAAAGGCTCTTTTCATTCTGCCACCATCAGAGCCAGCCAATGGGAAGTGGAGCACTCATCAAGAGAGCAGAGAGAGAAAAAAAATATGATGATGTTTTCAAATTAATTAATAATGTTGTAATAAACATATTTAAAAAAACTATTTATAAACGTTTATGGGGATAGATATTTTAATCGGTTCAGAAAAATCCACAAAAACAAAATTATGACCTTGATAAAGGACACACAGGAACAGTGCTGTAAACTGTTGCTTGGGGAGGGTTGGAGTGGACTTTGAGTTAGGTACAAGATTAAAGTTAGGGTTGAGGTAAATATTTGGTAGTTAAAGTCAAGGCTGGTTAAAGTCAAGGCTGATTCACTCTAGGAAGGCATCTGAAGTTCATACGTCCTGAAACGGTGAACTATTTTGTACATATCATCGCTGTCCGATTAAAACAAAAAGCTTTTCAGGAACAGGAATAGACTGTACGTCTCTGACTCTAACAGTAAAATAAACCACATATAACAGGATTTATACCCATTACAGCTCAGAAATGTAAAAATATCTTTATTGGGATCATGTCCAAAAGTTTTATATGTAAAATGGACCTGTGTCAATTGTAGAGAGCAAATATTGACAAACGTGGATTTCTTTTATTGGATTCCAACGAGCTACGTCCACCTCCGTGTGACCACAGCCCTGCAGTGTATTCTCCTCCAAAACTGGCCCCCGCTGTGAATCAGTGTTGCAGCCAGTGGACATACTTGTTGAAGAATCTGTGATTTTTCAGCTTTTATTAGCTGCTATGAACAGACAGATTACTGCCCACATTTAACAGCTGAAAAAAGTGAAAACTACTAAGAATGGAGATACGTGTGTTTAATCAGACAGCGACAATATTTATAAAATGTTTTTTTTATTCAAATTTATCTGAGCATATGTTGAGACCCAATTGTGATAGTAGGTTTAATGGATTGATTTGATTATGATTGATGGAAAGGCACATTTGAAATATTAGTTAGTGTTTTAAATCTGCTATTTGTTAGTCTTGTTTAAAAGCCATAAATAATGTATGGCCCAGTCCTAACAATCATTCATTCATTGTCTGTAACCCTTATCCAGTTCAGGGTCACAGTGGGTCCAGAGCCTACCTGGAACATACCCTGGAGGGGGCACCAGTCCTTCACAGGGCAACACACACTCTCATATTCAGTCACACATTCACACCTACAAACACTTCTGAGTCACCAATCCACCTACCAATGTGTGTTTTTGGAATGTGGGAGGAAACCGGAGCACCCGGAGGAAACCCACGCAGACACAGGGAGAACACACCACACTCTTCACAGACAGTCACCTGGAGGAAACTCACGCAGACACAGAGAGAACACACCACACTCCTCACAGACAGTCACCCGGAGGAAACCCACGCAGACACAAGGAGAACACACCACACTCTTCACAGACAGTCACCCGGAGGAAACCCATGCAGACACAGGGAGAACACACCACACTCCTCACAGACAGTCACCTGGAGGAAACTCACACAGACACAGAGAGAACACACCACACTCCTCACAGACAGTCACCCAGAGGAAACCCACGCAGACACAGGGAGAACACACCACACTCTTCACAGACAGTCACCCGGAGGAAACCCACGCAGACACAGGGAGAACACACCACACTCCTCACAGACAGTCACCTGGAGGAAACTCACACAGACACAGAGAGAACACACCACACTCCTCACAGACAGTCACCCAGAGGAAACCCACGCAGACACAGGGAGAACACACCACACTCCTCACAGACAGTCACCCGGAGGAAACCCACGCAGACACAGGGAGAACACACCACACTCCACACAGACAGTCACCTGGAGGAAACTCACACAGACACAGAGAGAACACACCACACTCCTCACAGACAGTCACCCAGAGGAAACCCACGCAGACACAGGGAGAACACACCACACTCCTCACAGACAGTCACCTGGAGGAAACTCACGCAGACACAGAGAGAACACACCACACTCCTCACAGACAGTCACCCGGAGGAAACCCACACAGACACAGGGAGAACACACCACACTCTTCACAGACAGTCACCCGGAGGAAACCCATGCAGACACAGGGAGAACACACCACACTCCTCAGAGACAGTCACCCGGAGTGGGACTTGAACTCACAACCTCCAGGTCCCTGCAGCTGTGTGACTGTGACACTAACCTGCTGCACCACTGTGCCACTCCTTGTTGAACACATGCTGCAGACATTTAACAGTGAAAGTTGCCTTTTTTCTTATTTGAACTACATAATGAATGTAAACATGACTAATCACAATTTTAATTCAAAGTGTAACCTTTTTTAGATATTTATTACAGTTAAGTTTTTCCTGTTAAAAGTCAGTGTATTAAGTTACAGACAGAAGTGTGGACCCAACCAGCTTCACGAGAAGCCATTTAGGAAGACTATTCCCTTTGTTTCCTATTAATTTACTATTCAGGACGTGGAGGGTCGTGTTTTCTAATCTAACTATCATTGCTCATTAGCAGCGGAGTTCTTATAGCCAACAGTGTCCAAGTGAATCTGCCAACAGAGGAACAGGAGAAAATATTAAATCAAAAACCAGCTATAATTAAAATATATATACACACATTAAAGATATTTGAGTCCATTTACCTTCCACTGGAGTGTATCACGGTTTATCACAATTCTTTTTGATCTCAGCTGCATAATATCCTGGCTTTTATTCAACAGTAGACTCACTCAGATCAGTGGCAGCTGAGCGCTGCGGAGGGAGATTGAAAGTTTCAGCTGTGTTCCCGAGTTGCATCATCTCTTGTTGATGTTCTTGGCTTTTTTTCCCCCCACACCTGACCTCATTTCTCAACCTGCTGCCAAATGATTAAATGCACTTCACAAGAGGAGGAGAGGCGTCCTGTGCAGGTAAACAAATGGGGAAAAGGGCTAAAAGCATCTTCAATGAGAGACGCCCACAGCATCTTCCAGCAGTACAGACGATTTATAATTTACGTCTAGGACATGGTTATGCTGCATGGAGCTCTCTGATATGAAACAAAGTGGAATAGAAATGCTGCAGAGAACATGACAAAATCAATGGCAATATCTGATACGTGTCGTAAAGAAAAATTCTGAACCAGTAAATAGAGACATGTCCAGTTAGAGGACAGTAATGATTATTATTTTTTGTTGGGTGAGATGTCATCTCAGCCCTTTCCTTTGGTACATTAAATACATGAAATAAAGCAGATAATGTGAGTTTTGATGAAATTTCTATTGCATTTTTGATATGAAATACACATGACTTTTTATTTTGATTTTAGGACTGGGGGTGGTACGGTGGTGTAGCAGGTGGTGTCTCTGTCACAGCTCCAGGGACCTGGAGGTTGTGGGTTTGAGTCCCGCTCTGGGTGACTGTCTATGAGGAGTGTGGTGTGATCTCCCTGTGTCTGTGGGTTTCCTCCAGGTGACTGTCTGTGAGGAGTTTGGTGTGTTCTCCCTGTGTCTGTGTGGGTTTCCTCCAGGTGACTGTCTGTGAGGAGTGTGCTGTGTTCTCCCTGTGTCTGCGTGGGTTTCCTCCGGGTGACTGTCTGTGACAAGTGTGGTGTGTTCTCCCTGTGTCTGCATGGATTTCCTCCAGGTGACTGTCTGTGAGGAGTGTGGTGTGATCTCCCTGTGTCTGTGTGGGTTTCCTCCGGGTGACTGTCTGTGAGGAGTGTGCTGTGTTCTCTCTGTGTCTGCGTGGGTTTCCTCCGGCTGACTGTCTGTGAGGAGTGTGGTGTGTTCTCCCTGTGTCTGCATGGGTTTCCTCCGGGTGACTTACTGTGAGGAGTGTGATGTGTTCTCCCTGTGTTTGTGTGGGTTTCCTCCAGGTGACTGTCTGTGAGGAGTGTGGTGTGATCTCCCTGTGTCTGTGTGGGTTTCCTCCGGGTGACTGTCTGTGAGGAGTGTGCTGTGTTCTCTCTGTGTCTGCGTGGGTTTCCTCCGGCTGACTGTCTGTGAGGAGTGTGGTGTGTTCTCCCTGTGTCTGCGTGGGTTTCCTCCGGGTGACTTACTGTGAGGAGTGTGCTGTGTTCTCTCTGTGTCTGCATGGGTTTCCTCCGGCTGACTGTCTGTGAGGAGTGTGCTGTGTTCTCCCTGTGTCTGCGTGGGTTTCCTCCAAAAACACACGTTGGTAAGTGGATTGGTGACTCAAAAGTGTCCGTAGGTGTGAGTGTGTGTTGCCCTGTGAAGGACTGGCGCCCCCTCCAGGGTGTATTCCTGTCTTGTGTCCACCATGACCCTGAACTGGGTAAGCACTTACAGACAATGAATGAATGTTCTGTAAAGTGTGACGCATCATTGGCTTAAGGGCAAGGCTGCTCTGTTTCTCCAGGTTGGACTTTATCTTGCCAGATAAGTCACTTTTGATTATTATGATCAGACCAGTGCCCCAACCCCCGGCAGAGTTACAGTTAATGCTCCAAAATGTATCTCTTAAAATCAGTCCAGTCTGATTTCGTCATGTGATTGTTGTTGGTTTTGATCTGAAGCCTTGTACACAGACAGACACTATTCACTGCACGTCATACAACAAAATACCTTCCACATTTAACCCATCTGCTCAGTGTAAATGCTACGAGAAACAGAACTAGACCTTCCTAGCTTGGTTCAGTCCAGTGGAACCAGACAACATGTTCAAACACAATCCCAGAACAGAAGATCACGGACTGAAAACCTCGACCTCACCAAGCTCCCCGACAGATTTCCCCAGTGCTTTCAGACGCTGAAGACAGGAGAGAGGCCGGGGGTGGGTTAACCTCGCTGGGTTTGGTGTCTTTCTCCTGCTCAGATCAGATCCGTAGCCCTGCTTGACATTTGCAGTAATTAAAGGGACTAATCTGCACAGTGGCTGTGGCAGGGCTCCTCCGGAGCAGTCAAGCTTAATTTCAGGTCAAATTAAAAAACTTTGCATGTATTACCTGCCTGTGGTGTTAGGACAGATGCCGTAATCCATAAAATGGCAGCCGTTTTATTAAACGCAGCTGAGTAAAGGTTAAACATGATTAATACACTGGAGTTGCTGGAGTTTGGGGGCCACTCTTATGTCGCTGTTCACATTTTTACTTTAAACTGGGTGTGTCTGGTAGCACCTTTTTACAACGGTTTAGTGTCTACTACGTACGGCTGCCCTCTTTATTTCAAAGCAAGCTGTTCAAAGTGGATTATTGATAATCCCCTTTTATGAAAATGCTCCAAGAATTATTCTGTACCTGTAAGATATCTCAGTTAGTCAGGATTCCCCCGGTCCCCAAAGTTTATTCATTGTTCTCGCCGCTAGCGGCTATTATGCTAAACTCTTGCTTGTAGCGAATGGTGTGGAGTATAATCTGCGAGGCTGTGCTCACCACTGTGGCATGTCAAAGGGATGTTTGTGGTGTTTATTTACGTTTCTAAGAGACTAGAGTAATTACAGTGCTTTTTCTGTGCTATTTGTGTGTAATTACATAATCAATACATTTTCATTATTGCAATTTTACTACAAATGACTTGCAGACAAATGAAGCAATAACATATTAAAGTCAGATCCTCAATTCCAAAAACAAACATGTGGTAAGAACCGGAAGTTTGGAATCTGCACTTGTCGATTTGCCACATAATTCCTTCACGTCTTTCAGTGAACTCCTAATAAGTAGAAAAAATAAAGAGTTTGACAAGTGATACGTTTAGAAGAAAAATGGTTTATAGCAAAATTTATGTTTGTGAGAGGCTAGATAGTTTATTGTGTTTTCTATGCAATTAGTATGTTATCACATGGTCGTTATCTAGTTATAACCTAGTTATAATACTGATTTATTTATTTATTTTTAACATTTTTAAAAATGTCTCTCAAATGTGTCTCTCGGTCAAAGCAGACCCTTCATTACAAGAATAAATGTAATCAGACATGGCAATTTAATCTGTACTTTTGATATTTTCTGAACCTTTTTCTCTTTGAACTCTGAGTAAATTAATGTTGAAACAAGGCTTTAACCTTGTTTTACAGCTCAGTGGAGCACCGCAATGATTATGAAGCTATACTTTTAAGCTGAAAATATTCCATAGTGTTTCTTTAAACATGTGCTAAGCTTAGCATTTCCTACAAGTTTACAGCTCTGTCTCACATGAACAGAAACTGTGCTCAACACATTGGGAAAGGGGTGTATAGTGTAGATGTTTAAGTTTCGAAGAGTCTTGAGTTTTTACAGTGCTTTTGTTATGGTATTCATGTGTAATTACATAATCTTTGCATACTAATTACATTTCTTATCTGCTTTAAAGGTCAGAGAGAACAACAGAGTTTATATATATATATTTTTCATATAAACTCTTTTCCTATATTTTTCACATTTTTCATAATTAAACATCTGTGTTTCAGACTCAAAAATAAACAGTTGCATTTAATTGTGATAAACAGCTTAAATTAATGCGATTAATTGCTATTCTTCTTGAAAAGTTTTTAATACTCTACTGTGTACTAACTGTCCATGATCTTGTTAAATTCATGATTAAGCACAATGAACTGGCCCCTGGGAACTCAGGATATTTACACTAGGGAAATGTAGAATGCAGTTTGTTGGGACACATTCCCTCTGTACGCATCGTTATTTTTATTATTTTCAGGCTTGTGCTATACTTAGAGACATTCTGTCTAGACATTCATATTTGTCATGATCCGATTGTCAAATCTGCAGCTGAGAAAGTTCTTGGGGTATATTTATTACCAACTATAATTCACAAACTCCATCTTTTATTGCATTTATACAGGAATTATTTTATTTTCTCTGACTTCAAAACAAAGATAAGCATAGCCTTAGCTTTAGCATTAGCATTACTGTTAGCTCTCTGCGACTCTGCGACAGTAAATCTGATTCCCGCATGGGAAAGGGGTGTATCTGGCAGTTGTTTAAGTTTTTGAAAGTCTTGGGTTGTTGCTGTGGCTTTGCTATGATATGCATGTGTACTTATATAATCATTACATAATAATTACATTTTTATTTATTCTCTTCTTTTTATGCTTGCTAAAAAGTGGATAAAATGTTTAATTTTCTCCAAATGAAGGTCAGACTCTTAGTTTTAAACCTAAATGATGTATAGTGTCTGTCAATGATGTGGTCTGGACATCTTGATTCAGCACTGTCCATTTACTGCAAGGATTTCTTCTATTCTTTCATTGAAATTCAACTGAGACACAATTAAGCCTGTGAGTCTTGCTTGTGTTGCATGTTCCATGAGGTACCCACAAGAGTAACCTGACTTTTTCCTTTGTGCCATTGGACAGAACAAGGTCCAAAATCAACACCCCCCACCCCCATAAAATAAAAAAAATAAAAAAATCCTGACACATTATGATTTGGGGCTGTGCTGAGGTGTAGTTTGTGGGAGATGTCAAAAAGTGACAGTGCGCGAACCTGAGCTGAGCTCCAAAGCAGGGATAAAGTGCTGTGATGGACAGAAGATTGGCTGAGAATTAAAAAGACTGGGAGCACAACCCCCTCTCCACCATCCCTCCGTTCCCTCAAAGCAGCTGACTGGCACAGCATCTCTCTCTCTCTCTCTCTCTCTCTCTCTCTCTCTCTCTCTCTCTCTCTCTTTCTCTCTCTCTCTCTCTCTTTCTCTCTCTCTTTCTCATCTCTTAGTCTCTCAAAGGCAGCCCTGCTCTGCTCTGGCCCCTTGGAGACGCCTCAGAGTCGAATATCCAAAGCCATCTACTGTGTCGTATGGCCACTGCGCCCAAAAACGTTGCCTTTCCGTCCTCTCTGAAAGTGTGCAATTAAGTCTGTGCAGCTGAGTCCTCGTATTTCCACAAGTTTCTGAACTTCTCGAATTTTTACAAATTGCAAAATGCCCCTTTAAACACCCAGGGCCTTCTGGAGGGTCCAGGCTTCCACTCCTCCATCTAATGACTTATGAATGACTCCATCAGTATCCCAGCTCCTGAATGACAAGCAGGACTGGGATGTGACAGAATACAGAGAAAATGCATACGGAATATGGAAAGTGGTGCATCTGCATTCACTCCATCTTTACATTTCCAAAAGACACTGTTCAGAACATGAATGTTATTTTTCTTTTTTTAGGACAATGCTTTTTTAATATTTAGAGAAACACATAGTCTTTACAGAACCACCATCTGCTTGTTTATTAACTATTTACAGATCAGTGTTCCCACTAAAGCCTGAGTAGACTCATGAATCACAAATCAGAAAACAGGAATTAATATTTCTATATTTTCACACCACGTTACACATTTAAGAGGTTTCTTTTTTTTTCTTTTATTTTAATATATGATAATATAAGAAATAATATAATATATATGGTATACATAAATATATATATAGCAGGGAATTAGCCTTTCATTACAGAGCTGTGCAGTGAAGGGATGCTAACCATCATTCTCTACTTTTACAGTGCGCCCTCGTCAAGTCTGTTTTGTTGTTGTTTCTTGTCTCCGCCTTTGTTCCGCCTCCTTGTTCGTTACCTCCATTATCTGTTTCAGGTGTGTCTCGTCTGTTCGTGTATTTAAGTCCCCTTCCCTCACTTCCTGGTTGTCGGACATTTCACCTTTGTCAAGTCAGTCATGTTATCTGTCTGTCTCCGAAGTTTCCCCCGTCGTCATTTCATTTCCTTTGTCCGTCTGTCCCGTTTGCCCTGTTTATTTCCTAGTGTCCAGTTTAGCCTGTTTTCCTTCTGTCAAAAGTCTCTTTGTTTTGTTATTTTCCTTTAATAAAAGTTTACTGTGTTTTAGCGAGTGCGTCCGCCCTCAGTCAGTCAGCTCCGTGATCCTGACAGTCCTCATCTTCAAAATTGTTCTTCACTGTGCTGAAATTCTTCATACTGACGGACAATGTGGAGCAACAAAATGCTTGTTTATTTATTTTTTTTTTCATGCTAGACATCATAACGAGCATAAACATTTTTGTTTCTAAATAGAAACGAATACAACATATTCTTCATTAATCTGAAGAATGATTTTATTTTGAAAACTGAAAACTACAAATGATTCTATATAAAACCTTTTTCTTTCATCAATAATAAAAAAAAACAACTAACCAAACAAACAAACAATCTTTTCCTTTGAGTTGAGCAGAAGAGAGAATGTTTTCCAGCATGAAACGGAAGATGTACGGTGTGATAAAAAATGCTTTAGTAATGATTCGTTTTAAATAGACACCATCAAACATGTGATTTCAGGCTTAAGAGATTTTTCCAAAATATTTCCAAACACGGTTCTTTGTTGTAAAACTTTGTTTAAAAACTATTGTTTATTATATATGTAAAGAAGCAATCTGTAACACTGACAACAAGCGTTTAAAATCGAAACTATAATACAGTTTACAGTTCCATCCCCCTCCTCCACAGACGTGAAGCTCAAGCAGGTGCCAGTTTGACGCACAAGAGACGAGTTTATGAACTTTTGCTTTAATAGCTACGAAGAAAGTGTTCATCGTTTTACTAAAACATCTAGCTACTTAAACAAAAGCGTGAACATCCGGCCGCCATTTCCCTGCATTTACAAGTCTTTTCTGTCCAAATCTACCTTAAATATTTTGACTAGACAAGGCTGGTCTTAGTTATCAATTTTCTCTTCCACAATAAATGTCGTTCAGGAGGCAGATCTTATCCAGAGTTTTTGTAGTCAAACATTTTGTTTCCACCTTACACGTGTACGTTTACAAAATGGTATTATTCTTCCGGTTCTTGAATTTTCTGTTCCACCTCAAGAGCCGAAACAAGCTCTATAGCTTTTGAAGCTTTTTGAAGCAACTGTTATTCCACGTTATCAGTTTAAAACAAACAAACCAGTTGTATGTCATGTCACTAAACATTTACCTACTTAAGTGGAGGGCAAAAATATAAATAGTCACTGCCATTTTCCCTGCATTTACAAGAACGTAATGTCTAAACCACATTAAAATTTAGAATAGACAAGGCTGGTGTTATTTTCCCTTCAACCATAAATGTCGTTTCTGAAGACAGATCCTTTCTTCCTATTCACAATGTTTGTATTCAAGCATAAGTTCATTAGTTATGCCTCATTTCTTTAAAACAAACAAACAATGGTATTTACACTTTTCAAATGTGTTGTTATTCACCGTCTTCATATAAAATACACAAGGCACAGTCCTGACCCTTTCAAACGTCGCTTTCCCTCACTTTCTTCAAATAAAACACACAACCTATGGCTTTATTCATTTTAATCTATACACAGGTGTCTGCACGTCTATATTGTTTTCAGAAATGATTGTTGTTACCTGTTCAGGAAGAAATTATCCAGCTCTAGCTCTTTTCTTTCGTGTTGCTGTTCGTAAACTGCCGCCATTTTTCAAACACAGGGCCAATGTTTCCTCTCATTTCACTCCGTCTCCGGTCATGGAGATTGTTAGAAGGGCAGTGGGGCTTTTTGGGTCCGGTAAATTATAACATAAAGTGTTCTATACGGCACCAAAAAGGGTTCTACTATTGTTAAGATGTCAAGCTTGTTATCACAGAGGAAACTTTCTCTAAAAGGTGATATATATAACCATCTATAGCACATTCTCCAACAGTCTGAGGAACCCCTTCATGAGGCAAAGAACCCTTTAATCACACAAAGGTTCTTCAAGTGTTCAGGGTTTTATATAGAACCATTTACTTTTTAGGTTTGTACTTATTTAGAGCAGAAAGCGGGTTTTCAGAACTCACTCATAATAATGATCCAGCAGAGCCCATGTTCCTGTGTGAGGAAACACCTACAGGAACCCTACACCGACACAGAGAGAACACAGCACACTCCTCGCAGACAGCTCATAGCTGGGGTACTATCAGTGAGACCTTTGTGGAACGCCACTGAAGTCCAGATTGAGTTTTATTCCCTTCTCCTAAATGGAGCTGGACAAAACTCGGGCCAGATTTCAGTGTATCACGGATTTGAGGAGACGCTTACAGCTGAGGGAATTAGACATGAGATGTCCAGCAGATAGAGCAGGGACAGTCTGGAAGACACAAGCGAGCTTTGTTTTGAAGCAGACAGTCATTTTCTGGACAGTGGTGAAGGCCGTGGAGAGTCGTTTTTTTTATTCCCTGGACTCTCTGAAGCGTCCAGGTTCAATCTGAGGTCAGGCTTTCTGGTTCAGCAGTGGGTTAAACTCATTTTAATAATAACAGGCGGGTGGGGGGTTCATGGGGAGAAAGGGGAGGAGGAGAGGGGAGAGGGGAATGAAGTAGAACTAGTTTGAATGTGTCTAGAAACTGAGCCATAACGTTCCCCGGAGGGAGCACATCGGAGGCTGTGATTATCCCTTAATTACTGTATTCCTGCCGTCATTAGGAATAAAGAGTGTAAATAAAATGTGTAATTACGAAGACAACCTTGGCCCCGTCACCTCCGCAGCTTTTATTTTTTTTGGGCCTTGACTTTGGCGGGAGTCGTTATTGCGCTCTCGTCTATTTTTTATTACGCTTCGTAAGCAAGATTACACCTTTAATGTTGACTGACCTGAAAAACCCAAAGTTTAACACCTTGTATTCCCACAAGTGTACGTTCAAAGGAGGTGTGAGAATAGTTTTAATGAAGAACATGGCAACATTAAAGCAGAGCACATGCAATTATTATGGTTTTACACCACGTCGTCTCCACAGTTTGAAACTGTCATATTCACTTCATTATCCAACACATCCTGCACCTGCTTAAGACTCGTCTGAGTGAATATGTACAATGCGTACTAAATATACACATAAATGAAATATTGTCACTCTCCAATCAGAAACATGTACCTCCATTTTTAATGAATTTTTAATTTTAATCATTTGGACACAGCATCTGCCTTTCACAGTGTGTGAAAACTGCATAATGAATGGACCAACAGAAATGCTCCAAAATTAATTTTTTGTTATTCCTTCTCCTATAAAATTATGATTTTAGGAGATATGTGATTTTTTATTGGAAAGTGATAATATGTAAAGGACTGGCGCCCCCTCCAGGGTGTATTCCCGCCTTGCGTCCAATGATTCCGGGTAGGCTCTGGACCCACTGTGACCCTGAACTGGATAAGCAGTTACAGATAATGAATTCGTGGATGTTTGTGGATGTCCATGTGCATTTCTGGCAACCCAGTTTGAAAATTCTGCTTTAAACTATGGCTTCTTTTAGAACTGCTGCTAACACAACTGCAATGAAGCTCAACATACTTGGAGGAGAATGCTAAATGCCCAGATCTGTAATGCCATCTCACATACCTGTGCATTGACTACCATTATGCCAGGGAGGAAAGTAGAGGGAGAGCCTTCCTACCCACCCTGAGAGGACGTGGTCAGCTGTGCCTTGTGTCTTGGACTCCTGGCCTCAGACGGTGGGGGCATCACTGGGGATTAAAGCAACCTCGACCCCATGACGTTGTACTCTTTTAATGCTGTCATCTTTTGTGTCGACATCTCTTTGTATCTGATCGATATGTGTCAGTGTGGACTCAGTGGACACAGAGGGATTCAGTGGTCTACATTACCCCGGTGGCTTAGTTTGTTATGATACTACACTGACTTCTGTCATGTTTTCTCTCTCGTCTTCTGCTGGATCTGATCACTTTGGATTTTGAGGTTAATGTTCAGGAGCTCTACAAGGCTAAGGTCAAGCACAGCAGTGGATCTGCCTCGTGATTTAATAAGCCACACAGTCATTGTTAAAGACAATTCTCAAAAGAGAGGTCTTCAGATCCGGAGTATGGATCCAGGTTTGAGGGATTTTACAAAGTCAAGCCAATTTGACTCTATACTGTCTCTTTCACATGTGAACTCCAGGGAATGTCCAGAGTATTGGCTCCGGAGATGTCCCGGAGTAGTCTTTCACTCATGTAGGTCACAGCGGGAGGACCAATGTTGTGGGTAGCCACATTCACACACACACCCACACACACACAGCTCATCCGGTTAAATCACAGAACATTTCTGGGTTACCGCATGTGTGCCAAAAACACACCTGTACATTCAGGTGCATTAGCAGTTGCAGCTTTACCAGGAGTTTTCAAACCTGACATTTGATTCAGGTTCCAGGCCAGGATTTTACTACGTCTGTCTGGTATGATGCTACTCAATCGTCTTAATTTGTATGTTTTGCTTCATCCCAATTTGCAGTTATTGTACATCCACTGGTGGCGCTATTTCACAAAATACACTGAAAGACTTTATGCACCCGAAGGAGAGCTGCGAAAACAGAGCAAATGTTTTGTTAATGATGGCATTATACAAACACAAACCACTGCATTGCAAACCTTTGTAGTTTACAGTTAGATTTAGGGATAGGGTTAAGATTAAAGTTACGGCTGGCTGGTGTGACACGATAGCTGCAGCTGCTAATGCACCCGACTGGCCAGGTGTAGTGACATACCATTGTAAAATCCTGGTCTGGAACCTAGATCCTGGTTTCAGATTTGAAGAGCTCTGGAGTAAGGGTTAGCAACAACAAATAGTCTACTGCACTGCTGACTTAATGTTAGACTTAAATTTAACTTTAGGTTTAGGCTTAGGGTTAGGTTTAGGGTTAGTGTTCGGTGAAGGGTTACATTCAGGGAGGTTTAAGGCTGTTGTCATGCTGTGTTGCCAGATATTCTTTTATAATGCCAGAATGCTATCAAAATGAAAATGTACATATTTTACTAAAAGACCATTCCCAGTTCTTAAAAACTAAAATAAAATAAGAGTATTTAAACTTAATTGTAATTAATATAATCCTAAACAGTGTGGCATGGTGGTGCAGCAGGTAGTGTCGCAGTCACACAACTTCAGGGACCTGGAGGTTGTGGGTTCGATTCCTGCCCTGGGTGACTGTCTGTGAGGAGTGTGGTGTGTTCTCCCTGTGTCTGCGTGGGTTTCCTCCGGGTGACTGTCTGTGAGGAGTGTGGTGTGTTCTCCCTGTGTCTGTGTGGGTTTCCTCCGGGTGCTCCGGTTTCCTCCCACAGTCCAAAAACACATGTTGGTAGGTGGATTGGCACCTAACACAATGAGCTCTGATTGTTCATTGGCTTCTTTTGTTTGTGTGTGTGTGTTCATTTCCCTGATTTACCCTCCTCAGGTGTCTCAGCTCAGCTATCTTAACAAACTGAAGGCCCACTGACCAATCAGAACCCAAGCTGATGTCATTATGGGAGGAGCCATGGTTAAAAAAAAAACAAAACAAAACAAAAAAAGCACTAACAAGCCAAGATGGCTGACAGAGATTCACACACACTTGCAGTGTTGGATGTTGTACCAATGTGTTGGAGCTTCTCTGTGGTTTCTGTATCAATCTGGAGGTTCTTTTCAGGTAAGAGAAGCACTTTTCTACTTTCACCCCATGAAGGAACTGAGCTTTGTATTGTTTGCTGTGAAGTTTATGTGCCACACATATTCACTTCCAATGATGTATACCATTTACACACATGGGGACATTCTACACAGCAGGATTCCTCAGTTTAATCAGATATAGTAAGCCTTGGGTGAAATGTGTCCTTTGTGAAATGAGCTGAGGAGCATTCCTATTGGATAGTCCCCAAACATGGGTCTAAGTTATTTTGGTAACTCATGAGTTCTGCTTTTTTTTGACAGCGTTCGAGTAGAAATATATCCAACTACATTGTTATTTACAAATGGGTCTAGACTAAAGTGAAAGCCATTTTATTTATTTATTCATGTAGTGGTTCATGTATCTTTGTGTTTGTGGATGTTTAGTTTATTGCAGCATTTGAACACAGCTGTCCTTCATAACCTTCCTCCTGTGTTAGCTTTCTGTTTCCATCTCTCATATTAATGGGTCGGTTTTGACCCGTGTCATAAATCAGCCAAAAGATCCGCTAAAAAACAATTATCAACCAATTTGTTTCTGACCTCTTGTTAACCTTGTTATTCGTTATTATCCATGAAAGGACTGGTTTTAATTGTTCATTGTTGCAGACTGTAAACTGGAGATGTACACTCTACAAAACACAAACTCTAAACTGACTGGGCCTTACATGTCTGGACATGTCTGTCTTTCCTTGTTTAGTGAAACAGACAAAGATAGAAGCCCCAAACTGAAGCTCGAGTGGTTGTAGGAGGAGCCAGCTGTAGGCTGTTAGTGTACCGTGTGTTTATGAGTCCAGATTTGGCACTTGTTATTGTTTTTTGATTTAAAATTATACCTGGGTCGAAACTGACCCTAACAACAAAAAAGCCATAATTTTAACAAGAGCATTTTATAATTTAGTAAAAAAAGTTCTGATTTTGATTAAATAGAAGTTCCTGACAAAGTCAAAAGATCTTGATGCAATAAACATATTTATAGAGCACTTGTATGCATTTAAAACCTAAAAATGGATCGCTCAAGACCCTAACACAGGAGGAAGGGTATCGTGTGACAAATTAATGATGAGTAGAAATGCTCCAATTTTTTATATTGACTTCCATTTAAAGTTTTCATTATTATTATTGTTATTATTTTAGCTGTAAAATCACTATACTGGTGATTTTTATTATTAATTTATTTTTAGTAACATTTGGTTGTTATGATTCATTGTCATCCACTGGTGGCACTGTTTGACTAAATCCACTCAAATTGTCTGTTATGTCCCTGAAGAAAGGGCTACAAAAACAGTGCTGTAATCTGTTAGCTATAGACTAATACAAGCACAACTCACTACTGTTATTTTGGAATGTAGCGTTAGGTTTATCATTATGTTTAGAGCCAAGGGCAGGTTTAGGGTTAAATAATAGCATTAAATACTGTTTCCAGTAGGTTAAGGCTATGCTAAATTTTAAGGCTGATTTATTTCAGGCAGTGTTTCTAGAAAATTTACATATTTGCAAATCAGTGGCGGATGCTGGTCTTTCAAGGACAGGAAGCTCAATTCCGGCCTACATCATAAAATGTGTCGGTTTATATATACATAAATTCTACCATCCGTTCCTTTTCAAGAAAATGATCTTTGACCCTGTCGTACCAACAAGGCGTCTTTTCCAGAGACTTGACTAGTGTCCTCTCAATGGCCAGCAGAGCTAGGCTGCGTAAACGGCCTTGGCCCATGTGAAGTGTATGCGCCTGTGCTCCCACGGATCTTTACACCAAAGGATCGCTGATTCGCTCATTTCGCTGTCAATCAAAAAGGGATTCAGCCTCATACAGATCATCCAATCATCATGCAGAAGCTGAGCGTCCGGGCCAGCCGAGGCCAGCCCCCTGCCCCATAGACCCCCAGAGACGCTGAGCGTCCGATGAGCGGGACAAAACCCAGCGTTTATCCAATGATTCGTCTCGTTTCGCTGCACTTCGCTGCTTCACTATTGAACTCTGTGGACGCTCAGCATCCAGACTTTTTAAAGCACTGTGAAACTGCGGAAAAGCCGCGTCTTTACCAGTGTCAAAAGTTGAGCGCGTTGTAGTGCATATTTATTCAATGACATGTACACACAACAGAATATATTTGATCACTTATTTTTTGACATTTTAGGGGAAGCTGAGCTTCCCTTGCAGTCTTAGAGCAATCGCCTCTGTTGCAAATTATATTTTATATTGAGAATAATATTTTAGTGGAATAGGTATGAATTGAGCTTTGTCAAACTGAGTGTTTAGCTAGAATTGTTTAAGCCTGGAATTACTGCCATATTTTTAACCTAAAGCACAATTTAGATTCTAACCTGATTGTATTAACTATGGGATACAAACTCTGAACAAACACAAAGCACTAAGAACAAAATACATCTCTTTGAATCTGCTGAATGCAATGACAGTAAATAAAAACTTATTTATATATTTATGTAAACTACGGATAAATATGTATACAAACTTCAGTACACTGTGTATTTAGAGTGAATTGAGCTGTCAATTTTTTGACATATTTGAGCTGTTCATACTCAGCATCTGACCCCCTCCTCTGTGTGTGATGTGACGGTGTGTTGTTGCTTTCTGACTGAGCCACAAACCACCGACCAAAAACGTCTATCCGACAGCGTCCTGTGTCACTGATGAAGGACTAGAGGACGACCGACACACACTGTGCTGCGACAGATGAGCTACTGTCTCTGACTTTACATCTACAAGGTGGACCAACGAGGGAGGAGTGTCTCACAGAGTGGACAGTGAGTGGACACAGGGTTTAAAAACTCCAGCAGCACTGCTGTGTCTGATCCACTCTACACCAGCACAACACACAGTAACACACCACCACCACGTCAGTGTCAATGCAGAGTGGAGAATTATTCACCACCACATCACACCTGCTCTGTGGGGGTCCTGAACACTAGAGAACAGGGGGGAAGTGGGGGGCAACAAAGTATGCAGAGAAACGGATGGACTACAGTCTGTAAATGTAGAACTAAAAATGTCAAAAAATTGTAAACATACATTCATTGCTCTGTACAGAAACATATGAGCCCTAATTAGATACTGTCTTTCTCTCCCCCTCTTCAGCCTGCATTACACCAGTCATATGGCAGCAGGTAGATCCAGTGTGTAATTCCTGTGAAGGCATCACTGGGATTTCTAAGATTTGCACAGTTAGAACAGCAGCAGTAGAGCTGAGACGAGCACTGACAGAGACATGGCATTAGAAGCTGTATAAGCACCTCACAGCACGGAGGATTAGCTCGCTACATGGTGGAGGGGTTCATAATCACACAGGACTTCATGTGGTGATATGTTTAAGGTGGAAAAAAATTGAAGAGAGAGCGGTGGACCAGTTAATGTTTGTACTGGAAGGAACTGTTTACTATGTGAACAGGACTCAAAACTGGCTTCAGACACTTCATAAATATTACTATTTGAATATTTGGCATGTTTACCTTTCAAACATATCACCGCTGTCCAATTAAAAACAAGCATCTCTATTTATGTGGATGTTTAGTTTACTATGTCATCTGAACACAGCAGATGCTCCAGAGTTACTCTGAATAAAATCTTTTTACATTGACTTCCACTGAAATTTAAGAAGGTTTTTTCTTCTCCTGTTAATAAAAAGTTAATATTTTGGAAAATACATGTTTTTCCATTGGACAGCGACAATATACTATTAAGATGTTGTACTCAATCATATTTGTAACAATTTTTTATTTTTATTTTCATGTTTGTAATAGATTTGATGGAATATTTATTTATTTAATATTATTCTTTTTCTGCTTGAATTTAAGTGTGCACATCACCTACATCACTATGTCACTGTAGTTTTGTACAGTTCACACTCTGTGGATCTAGGTCTGAATTTCTGATGCTTAACCAGTGGTGTAAAAAATCAGCTTTAACACTAAACCTTACCCTCACTATAAATGTCACTATGGATGTCAGAACTGTGCCTGATTGTCTCCTTTGTGATATCCTGAAACAAAAGTTCACAGCACTGTTTCTGTGTGGATTTAGTGAAACAGTGCCACCAGTGGATGGGAGCTCACAGTGATTATAAAATGATCCAGTTCTGTCCGGTGTGGGTTCCTGTCTTGTCTTGGGGATTTAGGTATGAAGGTGAAAATGTAGGTAGTTTAATTCCCAGGATTCTTAAAATTGTGTGTGAATGAGACCTAAGTATCTGGCAACCCCATGTTAAACCTTTCCTTAACCTTAACCCAAAAACCATAAAGTCCAGAAAGTTAGGAAAGCAAGGCTTTGTGTTTGTGTTACTCTGTAACTAATAGAAAATGCCGTTGTTTTCATAGCTCTGACTTTGAGTGTATGTAGTGAAACAGCGCCCCCAGTTGGTGGGGGCTTCCTTAGTGAAACTAACTTATGAATTATGATGACTCAAAATATACAAATAGCCATGTTTTAGTAGGCATGGTCTTTCAGTACACATGTTGTACCAGGTTTAGATGTTGTGTTGGGTGGGGGGGGGCTCCTCTTCATTATATGTGTTAATTTTAGGTCTTATTGATATGACTGGATATAAATGTAGCCTCTTTGTCTATGGTTGTGTACATTCTCGTTATCATTCAAGTTCTGAGCAACAGCTTGGTGTTTCTGGAGTACTGAACTGTTAATTAACAGCGGTGATGTAGAAATGACTGAGTATAAGAACAACAACAACTATTCTACACTATTTTTCGTAACAATTTTATTTTAAACTATGTTGACATGCACAACAAATGCTAACTTTATTGATGAATAAAGACACAGTGCAGTTATCTGAAGCAGATGGGAGCGAGCAGGATAATGTGTTTTGACATCCTCAGCCTTAGAATAAACCTCCTCATTTGTGACTAAGCTCCTGAAGTGGCACAAGGATGCTTTGAGTTGTTTACTGTTTTTTTTTTTTCTTTCTTTTTTTTTTTTTTTTCTTTACTGGAAACAGAGGGAACTTTACACTGGGAACCAATTCCACAAACACATCAGTCGTTGTAATTATACGAAGCAAAAAATCCTTTAAAAATATACATTTCTGAGCTTGAATGGTGGTGCTATTGGACAAAATGGCATTTAAAACCTCTAAAAACATCTGGGATTCATCCAGCATCTCTTCAAATCGTATGGCAATTTCCATGCCACGTCTTTGGCACAATCTGTGTTTACATTCCATACGAATAAAGGCACTTTCAGCGCAATTATCTCATTCGATGAGGAAGGGCGCATGCATTATAATGTGTTTTGACATCCCCAGGTCCTAGAAGGCCCTGGAATAATCGCCCCCCCCCCCCCCCCACACACACACACACCCCTTCATTTCCAGTATCAGTTCATTGTGTACCTTTTTATGAGAAAGCTGAGTGGAATTAAGAATTACAGAGCATTCATTGGGGAGCGACGTATGGACGTATTGGGGTATTGTATTGGGGTGGATTGGGGAGGGGATGGATGCATCCTAATCTGCAGTTTCTAAGGGCCGCGAGAAAGGCAGCCAAGCTCTAAATGACAAAAGTCTCGACGGCAGCGTATTGGGCGCGCAAGCGAGTGAAGCCGCGGAAGCATGATGAAGGTAATCATGTTAATACAACAAAGGCAGGAGAGGTGCGGGCGGCACTAATAATTCCTTTCACTATCTCCGCGCTGCACCTGGCAGCTCTTCAGCCTCCAATCAGACGTTGTACGAAAAAAAAAAAAAAAAAAAACCTCGATTATGTTCAACATCCCAAGGAACGAGCAAGGGAATGGGGAATGTAAATAAATAAACAAATAAAGCTGCCTCAGAAGTTATCAGCTCATCTGCCTTGTTAAACCCACCTCGTCCACTTCATCCCAGCGCTCAGATGTTGTTTTCTTGTTTGTTTACAGCAATCCAGAGAACAATGAGGGGTGTGTGCACTTTTTTCCCCTCCCTGAACTGCTAAGAGGTGTTTTAGTAACTGAAAAACCACACTCACATGTTCTTAAATGTTTGTAATTACTGTTATAACACATTCGATAAATGTTACAACATGTGCAACAGTGATACTTACTGGTGATGTGTTCGCTGCCACATGGAGTACAGTTGGAAAGAAGTTATGTAAATACACATTTGAATTCGCATAGGTCTTTTCGTAATGTAATTACATGTAATAATGATGTAATTGATAAGATACTGTCATGTAATTATAATCTGAAAACTTGAAGTTGATACGTGTTTTCATAAACTGCACTGTGTTGTAATCATCTATGAAGTGAATATATCACTAGTAATTACATAGTTATTTCATATGTTGTAATATGTAAATACATTGTTATAACAGACACTTATAATAAAGTGGGACCCCAAAGGCCAAGCTGCATTTCTTTCATGTCTAAGAAATGAGGACATTAGATGTAAGATCATCCAACAGTTCAAACTGGGAGAGCTGTAAGAATCTCATGAAGAATCATTCAGAGCTGATGAGGCACCAGTTTCTCTCCTTAACCCTGATTCTAATGACTGTGGTTGGATTAAAAAGGGAAAATTCTATTGTTCTCTGTATGTCACACTAGTGACTAGTGACTTTGGTCAGGACTCTTATCGCCACAAGAGCATGCATCTGTGAGATGATTAAAACTGTAAGTCACTCTGTCCACTGCCAAAAGCAATAAACGCAAATGTACTGCTAAGATATAACACTCCGATTCCTGTATGTAGTCAGTTTAATAATAATAATGATGATAATTATGAACCCCCATCCCTGTGTTTTATGATGAATGTACACTGCAGAAGAGTATTTGTGTCGTTAGCTTGTGTTAAATTCAGCGCATACAAATGAATCCAATGAAATGAGATAATTGTTTTCCATAAAACAAGCTCTGAAATTGGGCTTGTGCGCTTTGCGGTGTTATTAAGAGCTCAGCTTCATTCCAAACCTGTGCATAATAGAGCTCCAGAGTTCAATATACTGTATACAGCAATATTTTCAGTGAAGAGAAGACTATTCTGGATTTTTTTTATCCAATAAAATGTCTTGGCAGACTGGTCCCAGGGTGAATTTCTTCATATTTTACTAACAGGCCATTCCCAGGATTCCTAAATCGTGTACAATTTATATTTGTCACTTATAAAGCATGTATTATTTATGTTTGTGGAAGTTCACATGGATTTCTGGCAACTCAGTGTGAAATACAGCCTTAAAATTCCTTTAAACTGTAACCCTGACCTTAAACCTAACTCCAAACCTGACACTAGCCTTAACACTAAACCTGTGATTACAAATGATTACAAATGGCACATTGGTACTATTTTGGACTGTGGGAGGAAACCCACACAGACTCGGGGAGAACACACCAAACTCCTCACAGACAGTCAACTGTTAGAACACTGCAACAATAACCACTTGTCAGAAAAGCCAATCGTCATGGCAACATGTAAACAACATGCTATGACATCAACTTACAGTGACCAGCTGCAAAAATGTTGCTCTGCTGTTTTCGAACAGAAATCGAGGACGACGAGTCCAACCACGAGCCCCACCTTAAAACAAAGAGCTCTAAGAAGGAGAAGAGGAAGAATAAGAAGAGGTGGTGGTGGAGAAATGTAGAGGAGAGGGACAAGAGGATGGAGGAGGTGGAAGTGAAGGAGGTGAAGATGGAGGAGGAGCATGAAGCGAGAGCTAAGGAGAAGTATACAATGGAGGAGAAAGTGTTGGGGAAGGAGGTTAAGGTGGGGCTCATAGTGAAGGAGATAGACAAGTTGAAGGAGATAGACAAGTTGATGGATGAGATCAAGCGTATACAGATGAAGGGCAGAGAGAAGGAGGTGGAAGAAAAGATGGAGGAGGAACAGGAGGTCTTCAGAGAGGAAGAGAAGGAGGAGGAGTCTAAAGTGGAGGAGGAGGAGGTGGTGGAGGTTATGAGAGAAGAGAAGGAGGAGCAGATGTTGCTGAAGGTGGAGGAGGAGGAGGTGAGATTTTCTTTATTATTACATTAGCTGAATTTAATTAAAATGTGCTAATATCATTGCCCTCATTCCACAACCATCCACTGCAAACTTTGTTTAACAGTGTGGAGAGAAGGAGGAGGACAAGGTGGTGGAGGAAAAGGTGGAGGAGGAGAAAGTGAAGGAGGTGATGGAGGAGGTCACACTCTCAGAACAGAATGGTATGTTATTAACCATGTTATTACATTGTAAATACTATTTCATTACGCACAGTAGATGAAAAGCTCCTGGTTGTTGAACCCTCTGCTGTTGTTGTGTTGTAGCTCCATCTCAGCCTCCGGCCCACCCTTTGTCCTCACACCTCCAGAGTGACCAGCAGGTGACCGTCCACCAAGCTGACCGCAGAAACACAAGTGGTGAGTCCTTCAGCGTCTTGAGACCCAGGCTTTAACACAGCTACTAAACTGAGGATGCAGAATTCACAAATTGGATACAGTGGTGACCACATGTATGGTCAGGGTTAGGTGGCGCTTGACTCTCGATCGAGAACGAAGGCAGGCCAGGAGGCTCACCGATAGGAACGGTATGTCATGAACACACAGGGATGTTTCTTCCTTCTTATAAAAATGTCATGTGATCAAAGCGAACTGACCGCTGCTTGTGTTTGTGGTCAGTGTGTCATTTTTACTCTGCTGCTGTTTTATTGTTTAGTTGTGATCCAGGCTCTGACACACACTCACAGCCACCTCCTCCATGATGACCACCACTTTCTACTGAAGGAAGAAGTACAGCGCTGATGTACAGAGACATGGGCATCAACATCAGCCTCGAAAAAAAAAAAAAAAAAAAAAAAAAAAAAATGAACCAAAAAAAAAAAACTTTTCCCTGACCCTTTACCCTTCATTCCCTAATTTTGAATCTGTAAATATTGATTTTATTGATTTAATTGTAGTTATTGATTAATTTGTAGCTTATACTAAAAAAAGAAGCCCTTTCCCTGACCCTTTGCCCTTCATTCCCTGCTTTTTCAATCAGTAAATATTGACTTAACTGACTTTATTGTAGCTATCGATTGTGTTGCTAATTCTACAAAAAAAAATCCCTGACTCTTTCTCCTTCCTTTTTAGATTTAAAAAAAAAAATGGAATCTGTAGATATTGATTTTATTGATGTTATTGATGTAATCTATTAAATTCTGTAATCTGTAAATATTAGATTCATTAATGTTAATTATCGTATTTTTGTTACTGATTATTGTGTTATTAATAAATGCTGTAATCCACTAAAACCTTGTGGTTTTCATGGTTTATTTGTAATGAAGCAGTGCTCAAAACTTTCACTGTTTTTCTTCTTCCATTGATCTGCCTCCTCTTCTGTTCAAGTCATTCTTCATGACTCTTGATTTCTGCCATAATTTTTGAAAGTAGACGTTGTAAATGACACGCTAAAATATTTAGATCTCTAAAAATATATGCTGTGTTTTATTTAACCTCAAACTCAGAGTCATTTTATCCACAATGACGACTTCTAAATGAATATAAAATGGTGATGGTCAGGATGGAAATACATTCATTCATTTATTGTCTGAAACCGCTAATCCATTTCAGGGTTGCGGTGGGTCCGGAGTCTACCTGGGATCACTGGGTGCAAGGCGGGAACACGCCCTGGAGGGGGCGCCACAGGGCGACACGCACTCACACATTCACTTACGCATTCACACCTACAGACACTTTTGAGTCTCCAATCCACCTAACCCTAAATTTTAAATTTAACCCAAACACTATATATACACTTACCCTCAACCCTAAGCTCCAGAATGTCAGGAGTTTCAGGACTTTCTTCCATGTAAAGTCCTTCCACAACAGTTTACAGCACTCTTTCTGCAATTATTCTTGAATATAGATAGTAAATAGTTTGAGAGGAATCAGCGCCCCCTGTGGACAGGAGCTCAGTGACCATAACTACAAATTATAACACATCATAGTGTGGCAATGTTAGGAATATCTCAGTAGTTTCTATATTATTTATTTATTTATTTATTTATTTATTATTTACTAAAATGTGGTGTGAACAAAGCCTTAAACTGCAGGCACCAAATCATCACTCCTACCTCAATCCAATCTCCACTTGTTTGGTAACCGCTGTGACTATCTGAAACACTGTTGTTCTCATTCCCCAGCTTCTGAACAACACCATGATTGACCTGGCGCTCATTATCAGCCGCCTGCAGTGGTGTTGTGTTGCTGAGTGTTTGTTAAGACAGAGTCTAAAGGGGAAGCTGCCTTGGCTGTGTTCTCTGAGCCTGGTTCACACTCCGCTGCCAGTGATAAGCCTCCTGTCTATTACTCATCTTCAGTCGCCAATACAGCACCAATTAAGAGCTTTCATTTACACGGCAAAGCAGCTTCAAGGAGCTATATATCACCTCCAACTAATCGAGCTTGTGCTAGTTACAGCCCGCCGCTCACAACGCTCATTCATCTCAGCACGCCTGGTCCGACAACTGGATTCTGGGTGGTTTTAAAGTGTGGAAACACTCCCAGGTCAACAAAACCTCCAAAGGTTAATACATAATTTTACTGAAAGAGAAAGTACTATCATGTGTAACTTGTGCCTCATTATGTTTTTTCATAATGGCTCCCATCCACTGGGGGTGCTGTTTCACTTAATACATTAAACAAACTGCCCAAAGAAGGGGTACACAAACAGTGCTGTTTTTCTTTTAGAAACAGCAATTAACAAACAGGGATTAAATTTCTCCATCACCCCTATGGATTTCCATCATAGTTCTTACCCAGTCAGTTGTGTCATGCTGTTCATGGTTGATATGGCGAAGTGTGTTTAATATTTTAGTAGTGTGTGTGAATAACAGCACATTAGAATCAGCAAGTATTTGTGAGTTACAGCTTTGGCATGCAGGAGGAATCCCAATTTCACACAGATAAGAGCAAAAACATTTTCCAGCTTAGGTTCAGTGTACATACTCATCCATTCAGTGAAAACTTGTTTTCCTTTTTTTTTTTTCTTTTGTTGCTGTGGTCAAATGACCTGTGCTTGGTGCATATGGTGAGATTGTCTACCTCAGTCTTTAGCACTTGTTTTTAAAACACTATTGGTGTCTCGAGCATTTGATTAATATGTAGGTTAAAACCTTTTGACAACTTGATGGCTGCTTTGAAGAACATCTGAAGTGACATAAAAATTTAACTGGTCTGGCAGGAGTTCAGTGTTTCTCTCTCTCTCTCTCTCTCGATCTCCCCATATCTGTATGGGTTTCATCTGGGGTTTCTAATAACTGTCCTGGTGTGGATTGGCGCTCTGTCCTGAGTTAAACCCTGGGGTCGGATGCAGTCCTCCAGGTGGACAGTTGTTCCTGGTCGATAGTAGGCTGTGAGCGTTAGGTTCCTGCTTTTCGCCAGTGTGTGTGTGTGTGTGGATTGAAGGTTGAGTGTTGATTGTAAAGCATCCTTGGGTTTCTAGAAAGGCAGTATATAACTGTGACATTAAATAGATAAATAAATAGATGACCCCAAAATGCAGTTGTGCTCAAAATGTCAACACAATATACTGAGGTGAAAAAAAAAAAAATTTCACTCACTAGTCTTAATGGCGGAGCTGGTTGACCAATCAGCATGCTACTCTCTCACTAACCAGTCAAAACCAGTCAGTTCAAGCTTTGGGCTTTTTATTTAAGTGCATTAAGCAAGGCCTGCTTTTATATATTGTGGCAACAACTTGTCAGGAAAAGCCTCCTGAAATCCTTCTTAAGTTTACTAAACATTATAAAGTGGCTCTTATTCCTGTGCTGTTTTGCACTTTTCACCAGTACATAGTTGCTGCTCCCTTAAAGTGAAACAGAAAATTCAAATAAAAGGCTCAGGACATCTTCCCCTAAAGATCTTAGTTTTTGGTCCTACCTTTATTTATTTAAGTGTCTTTCCATTATTTCCCAGCTTCAGGTTAAAAACATTTAAAATACTTTCCCAAACCCAAACAATGTCTAGATTTGATTATATATTGAGTATGATTGCATTGTATTAGTCCATAATAATAATAAAAGTTAAAATGTGGGTGTGGGGGTGGCACGGTGGCGCAGCAGGTAGTGTCGCAGTCACACAGCTCCAGGGACCTGGAGGTTGTGGGTTCGATTCCCGCTCTGGGTGACTGTCTGTGAGGAGTTGGTGTGTTCTCCCTGTTTCTGCGTGGGTTTCCTCCGGGTACTCCGGTTTCCTCCCACAGTCCAAAAACACACGTTGGTAGGTGGATTGGTGACTCAAAAAAAAAAGTGTCCGTAGGTGTAAGTGAATGTGTGTGTGTGTGTGTGTGCGTTGCCCTGTGAAGGACTGGCACCCCCTCCAGGGTGTACTTGCACCCAATGATTCCAGGTAGGCTATGGAACCACCGTGACCCTGAATTGGATAAGCGGTTACAGATAATGAATGAATGAAAATGTGGGTGTGTGTCACCCTGTGAAGGACTGGCGCCCCAGTCCCCACCTTGCGCCCCATGATTCTTGCCGCCCTGAACTAAATAAGGGTTACAGACAATGAATGAATGAAAGTTAATTTCATGAGTTAGTGAATTTCCTGTTACAGGAAAATTTTTCTTTTTTAAGGAGAATTTTCAAGATGAATTTTAAAAGTCCTTTTTATTGATTTTTTTTTTTTTTTTTTTTTTTTTTTTTTTTTGCAGTGAGGCAGAGATGGCACTTTTCAGAGGCTCTGACAGATTCCTCGCTCTATCCATCTGTCCATTGGAGAACGTCTCGTTCAGTGACCTGCCTGAGTGGATTGTGAGGCTGTGGATCATCACTGTGCACCTTCACAGTCCGTCATCGACAGCTGGATGAGCAAAGTATGGATTATATATATATATATATATATATATATATATATATATATATATATATATATATATATATATATATATATATATACCTATCAGCCATAACATTAAAACATCCTCGTTGTTTCTACACTCACTGTCCGTTTTCAACTCCACTCACCTCATAGAAGCACTCAACACAGTTACACACCGTAGTCCATCAGTTGCTCTGCATACTTTTTCCTCCTTTTTTAATATGTTTGTCATGGTTTGTGCGGAGGATCTCTCTCAGCGCTGCAGACAGACGTGGTGGTGGAGATGTCAGTGTGCATTTTGCTGGTATGAGTGGATCAGACTCAGCAACGCTGCAGCAGGTTTTATTTTTATCTTTTGTAGTCTTATGCCTTGCTCAAGGACCATCAAAGCACCTGTGTTTTAATGTGAAGTTGAAGAGAATCTCAGAATCTGTTTTGGGAAAAGTCTGTTTCTTTTAGCTGTTTTGTTTTTATATTTAATATATATCAGTTTCCACTTCTCTGTAAACACATGGAGTCGTTGTGCATCTAAAAGGAAAAAAAAAGATCAGGGTGTCAAAAGGAACTGATGGAAGAAATGGAAAGAACATGCTTTTAATCATGTGGTTGACTGCCCTTCCACGTGAGCTCATCTGGAACATCAGAGGTATCGGATTATCTCCTGGAGCTTTCATCTTTCCATGAAAGTGAACAGGCAAGGTGTTGGGAAACAAGCTTTCATGTACGCAATGAAATTAGTGTTGTGTTTCCATCCAGCTGACCATTAGTGATGAAAATACTTCACGTAATGACTTCATTCCCTGCAATAAAACAGGGTTATCCTAGGCCTTAGGGTCCTCCATGGCCACAGTGTGAGGTCAGCAACTACATTCAGAAGTTTGAGACAGGAGTCCTTGTTTGGTCTTTAGTTGTCTGTGTCCTTGTTTTTAATGAAATTGTTTGTAAATTTAGGCTCGTGATGCAGCTCAATAATAACAATAATATTAATAAATGTGTCTGTGGCCTAACGTTTTCACATGGGATTCGAAGGTCGCTGGTTTGATCCCCTCGACCTGCGGGCGAAATAGAGTTATGGGAGGGAGGGAGCAGTGATTTCTCCTCCCTCAACATCCATGACTGAACCCAACCACAGCTGTGGATGGGTGATTGCCACTCTGTGAGTGTGTGTGTGGGGGGGTGTTTACCAGGGTTATGTGTCACATTGTGGGAACCTGTCATCATTGTGGAGAACTTTTTTAAGTAGAAGACTTTAAGAAGTTAGGGTTTAGCTAGTGGTACAGAGTTAAGAGTAAGTCTCCACACAGTGAATGGAAGTCTATGTAATGTCCCCACAATTCACAGGTAAAGTTTTGCTAACACTACACTAAGGTTGCATTAATTAACAGTATTTACAACAGTAATAAACACTACTAAATGGTTAACTAATGTCTTAACAAATGATTAGTTATGATGTTATTAAGCATTACAAAATATTTAACTAATGTCATTATTAAACATTAATTAACACAATTTTCAACAATCTTGGGTGTTATTAAATGGTTAAGTAATGTCTCAGTTAATTATTAACTAATTAAAACATCACCCATTGCATATATTAGGGGCTTCCCTGAGCAATCCAATCTGCTCACTAACAAACCATTACTAAGTTAGTGTGTGTGTGTGTTTTAGAGCAGGAAACACTAAGATACGCATCCATCTCTGTTACACTCTGTTGGATAACTCCCAGCTGGTTAAACTTTTATCTAAAGCAGATCACAAACAATTCAAAACCCACCTGCTTTAAAATGGCAGCCACAAATATAGTGTTCTTACAACACACACACCCACACACACACAAACACACACACTATAATCCTGTAATAATTTGGCATATCATTTATCTAATACTAAGAATACGAGACATCTGTTTCCTGCGACAAAGAAAACACGCCCCTAGTTTTGTCCCGAAGACAAATCTGCAGAAAAACACAATTAGCATAAGAACAAATGGTGGCTAATGGTAAACAATTCAGAGGAAATTAAAGTTATCTGTCATTTAATTACTGTCTCCCCCCAAAAGCACCTCCCAGATAAATTAGCATTGTGTAAATCTGATGAGTCCCAGCATATGTTCAGCGTTTTACATCCAAGTGGAGAGAGAAGTGTAAAAGGGCCCAATTACGGAAAACAAAGCGACTGTGTCTGCACCTGCAGGACGTCCTTATGGGGGTCTCTTGGAGAGTCGGGGTATAAACACTACTCCAGATTCTAGTGGGAAAAAGATGCTTCCTTTTATTCAAAACGCTTCTTTCTTTCCAGTGGATTTGGTTCACTTTCAGCCACTTTCCACAATCGTCAGCTCCATTCTCTCAGCAGTTACACACTGGAGTTCATCTGTTGCTCTGCATACTTGTTAGCCTGTCCTTAAATGCATAGGACCCTTAAAAAAACACAAAGGAGCTTGGTGTTATTCAGCTGCTCATTTGCTGCAGTGATGTAAAGGACCTCGAAAGGATCTGATTGGCCATTGTGTGGTGATATCTGCATCTCATTTCTATAAAGTTGTGACCACCTGAAGTTTTCTCTGCCCTCTCCAAGTGCTTCACTCTGACCCAGACTCCATTTCCATAGAACAGAGTGAGAAGTGGTCTCTGACTTTTTCACAGCGTTACGCCACAATCCTTTCAATAGTTTATAGGCTTTTGATGTGTGCTTTCGCATTGATCGGCATGAAATGACCCTGGATCAGGCTGGATGCTGAAGCACTGTCCCTGGAGCTGACAGAAGACAACTGGCTAATCCAGCCATGTCAATCAGCATAAATACACAAGCTCTGATTGGCTCAGCAGAATGACCTTGCTTGATCAAATATGTCTGGTTCAATCAGAGCTTAATAAGTGACCAGCTTTGATTCAATCATTTTCCCTCAGATCTCCATCAAATCAAACAGAATCAGTGACCTGTCAAAGACTGCCCGGTTCAGAGGAGTAACCGGCGCAGCACAAACACTGACCCCAACTGTAACCACAAGGAAAACGGCTGGGAATCTCTATTATTGCTTATATTTCTGCTATTTGTTCAAGAGAAATTTATAACTTTTATGGCAGTAGGTAGACACACACACACACACACACACACACACACATTATTATGGCACCATCCCAGTGCCTGCAGGACATTAAGTGTTTGGGTGTGTTTCTGAAGGGCATTTCAGCTGTGAATATTGAGGGGAAAAAAAGAGCTGTTCCCGATTTATTGTGTAATCAAAAAACACTTTTTATAAAATTCAGATGTTTCCTCACCATTTGCTGCTCTCCAATCAGTTTGCACTGGAATCTGGTCTAATGTGTTTACAAACCCCAGTGTCTATAAATGGAAAAAAAAGCTCTCTGGAAATTTCTCCAAACTCAGGAGACGGCTAACTGCATTAGCGACAGTGCTACAAAACTACACGACTCGAGTTACACATTATGGGTTTCTGTGGTTTAAACAGTGAATAAAAACAGTGAATTTTAAACAGTGAATTTGAAACAGTGAAAATTAAACAGTGAATAAAATATTACAGAAAAATTACACTACAGCCACCTACAAACAACAGTCATTGTTTCCCCTTAAACACACAGTTCCTCTTTAAAAGGTGCTTAGCTTCAGAATGTAAACAACAAGAAAGAACTGTGATTAGCCACAATGGAGAACATTCCCTTAAAATTCAGGTGAGCAAGACTTCATTCCAAACATCTATCTACAGCCCATTGCGGTGATGATATTATTTGTCTTTCTGTAGGCAGCTGATTTACTGTCCTCAGGAGAGCTCAAGTTTGATCAGTAATGTATTATCCATCCAAAGCCGGAAGTCCTTAGGATGAGCAAGAGGTTTTGCTCTCTGGGCGGGGCGGGGCTGGGCGGGGTGGGGCGTAGCCACCTCACTCTTTATCCTCCCTAATCTTATCTCATGGCATGTTGCCAGGTAACATGGGCGTCTGTCAGCTGATGTGATAGACCTGGCCTTTACTTGCTCTCCTCCGGGAGGTTGGGCTGTCCGGAGATGCTGCTTTAGTGGCAGTGTGAAAAGAGTTGGTGGTGGACACGATGTGTCTCTGAAGAAGCAGGTGCTTGAGTTATGAGTGACAATGGGAGGCCAGCTAACAGCTAAGTGGGTGGGACAGAAGATGGCTGATGTGTAAATTCTCCAAAAACAAACGTATCAAAAAAAAAAAAGTTGTCATAGGTTTGAGTCAAAGAAGAAAAACAGTGCAAACTTTTTCACACAGTGTTTCCGTTTCCATTAAAACAGAAAGTGTTTCTCAGTAAAAAGAGTGGAGCCAGTGCCGCAGCTGTACATTAGCTTTAGCAGGTGAAATTAACCTGAAATTACAGCTGTGTGAAGCAGCAGTCCGCTCTGAGGAAGGAAATGATTGGCTTGTATTAGCTCCAGGACCATTTATCCTCACTCTTCAGAGATATTATTGGCCAAATTACAGCAGGGCCACCTTCCTGGGCTCTTTACAGTGGATTTTATTGTTGATGGTTTTATCGCAGTGAAATTTTAATGGTGACAGGTTGTCAACTGTCAAACTTTGCACCTTATACTTACTGCTTATCCTTATACTTATGTGCTCTTATGGAATATTTAATTCCTACATTACTTTTCTATAACTATAAGACAAGTTGTACTATAACAACTATTGCTCGATTTCTTACAGCCACACGTTCTGATTCATACAACACATGACAGCAGGAAGAGCATCCTTCAGTCATAACTCTTCTCTGTTTCACCTGAAAGCCAAACACCTCCTTTCACTCTGCTTCATTGGTCAAACAGTCCTCGATCCTGCTGTTCACTGGATGGTATTTCATTGTTCAGACGTTTGCTTTTTAAAAGACATCACATGTGTGTATTTTCAGATGACCGTGGTGTGTGTGTGTGTGTGTGTGTGTGTGTTTGTGTGTAGTACAGTATATTGGTGTAATCATGTGGGGAAATCTTCTGGCAAATCTTTATTTATGTATTTATTTATTTTTTGTCTTCCAATGTTGTGTTGACCTCAAGCATCCTCCTTAACTCCAGTCTCTTGACCTCTCAGTGACCTTTCAGGCAATGGGAACGTGGGCAGCCATGGCCTAATGGTTAGAGAAGAGGGCTGAGGATTGAAAGGCCGTTGGTTCAGTTCCCACGAACGGCAGCAATATTGGAGGCAGTGGGAGAGAAGGAACAGCACTGTCCTCCTCCTCAATCCACAGCTGAGGTGCCCTTGAGAAAGGCACTGTACCCACAACTGCTCCTCACTGGTCTAGGTGTGTGTTCACACCCCTTAGTGCACTAGTGTGTGTGTTCACTGCCACAGATGGGTTAAATTTAGCAGACACATTTTGTTGTACAATTACAAATAATTGCACAATTACATTTACCAAGAGTGAAAAGTTTACTTTAATTAACCATAGAATACTTGTGGGCATAGATCTGACAAACAGTAAATGGGTTAAAAAGCAGTGCATACTTAGATATGTATTTATTGATTTGATTCAACAGGTTAAACTCCGCCCACACTCATTGATAGTAAATGCATAAACTCAGAAAATGAAAACATCAAATAGAATTGCGACCAAATACTTGAAGGTGCTTTTAAGGTAGCAATCATTTATTTATAGCTCCAAACAAAGAAAATACAATTTTTTTTTCTACTTCATAAAGTGAAGGATTGGTTCACAGCTCCTGAATGAACCTGTTTATGAAGTAAACTGGCAGACTCTTGGCACTGGATGTGTCAGGACTATACTCATCTGCAGCTGCTCCACTGCACCTCATTCCATATATTTCAATGGGATTTTGAAAAGTCCATGCACGACTGAACCCTAGCAATGTGTGCATCGGTAATCAGCCTGATTCACTAATGAGAAAAAGCTGTCTGGATACTTTTGGAAATATAGTTGATAATGTTGACCTTAGACCAATTAAAATTCAACCATCCCAAGCTTTGATGAGTTGTTAATTAACTGTATTCACTCGCTGTTTTACTCTCTTCTACAGAGATACAGATTTTACACTCTTTCACGCTCAGACTGACACCAGGTTCAGTTTAACTCCTGTAGAGCTGTAGATTCCTGGGGCTTTACTTCATAAAGAATTAGCCAGTCGATTCTCGCTGTCACCTCCAATATCAGCAGTGTCAGTTGTTGGCTGTTGCTCCATGGTCCTGTTTTCCTCTCAGTCTAGATGAGCCCAGAGTGCAGAGAGTGCTGCACTTTCACGTGATGCTGATGGAGAGGCCCTGCACCAACCAGAACCCGTGTTTTTTTTTTTTTGTTTTTTTTTTTTTTTTTGTTTCTCAGTTTGTGATTAAAGAAATCACTCACTTGTGTCTCCTTTAGACTGACTGATGGTGTTCCAGGTGGTTGCTATGGCAGTTACTATAGTATTAAATGTGACTACTAAGGTGTCCCAGGTCAAAAGAACAAGAAAGAAGAAGAAAATAAATCAAATAGCAATATTTTGAGACAATAATTACTGTAGTGAAGGCTCCTTCCCCAGCAAACAGGCTTTGTGACATCATAAAAACACACCTCATCAAACTCTTATTTCACATTATTTCTCAGAATGTCCAGGGTCTCTCTGCACAGACCACCCTTTACAGTCAATGAAGAGACGCAAAGGCGAAGCAGCTCAGTATGAACAGAGAAAGGACATAGAGCCCTTTAATCATGAATGTACTTGAATAGAAATCAGAAGTATTTGATCTGAAAATACTAGATCCATCAGGAATGTGTGTAATCCCATGTATTGAAGTAAATGTAACTAGTTCCTGACCATTATCTATAAGATAATAGTACTAAGAACTGGGCGTGAATGTCTGTGTCAGGCATCTGCTAATGCAAAGCTCTGTTCTTAGCCGTCTGCTGACATTCGCCCCAGTCAGTGTCTGACTTACAGAGATAAGAGAGTAATTGATTCATTAAGAGTTTTCCCTGAGCCTCCACCTCCCCCATCAACGCCTCCATCGGGATTATGGTCCATGTAAAGATTTTAATCTTTAAGGAAAGCTGTCGTAAATGATGGGCATCACTGCAGAGGAATTTAATTGGAATAAATCAGATTCAGATTTTATCAAGACACCGAATGAACCAGTTCATGCTCCATAGAGTGGGTCTCTCATTTGGGGGGGTGGCCTTGTTTAAAGCAAGTTAAGTACATAACTTATCCAGGGCACAAGTTGTCAGTGTTGTGATTGTTTCATAACGTGAAGAAAAATCATGCCAATACTAAATTATTCTTTGCCATAATCCAAATCTGATCCTAACTCTATCCCTAATCTCAAACATAACTCTAAACCCAACCCTAACTCTAGTCTCCAGAAGGTCTGGAGCTGCGGAATTGTCTCCCGTGCAATGTTCTTGCACAACTGTTTACAGCACTGTTTCTGATTTCATCCATTTAGATCCATTGTTAAAGGCCGGCTTTCCAAAACTGTTCAAAACTTCTTTCTTTAACTAATTTGTTCAGCCTGTTCATTTAAATGAATCAGAGTCTGATTCAAATGAGTCAGTTTCTTCTCACTCTGACTGTTGGTCAGTGTGTTCTTGTTTGACATCACTTCCCACTGCTGAAGACTGGGTCCAGTGCTCGAGAACACAAAATCAAGAACAGTTAATGCACCAGGATGTTGTTATTGCTCCACCAAAAATGAGGAGTTGAGATGGGATAATGTGATGATGTAATATAATAAAATACTAATGGCTTAATATAAATATCACACATGGTAGAATGCTTCACAGTTAGAGACCTTTATCCTACTTTGAGTAAAAATTATGAAGTGTATTCTAAATGAATTCTGCTCTGAATGAACCAGGACACAAACCAACACCACAAACAAACTCGTTTTATTTTCAGTTTGATTCTTAAAAGCTGCTATTCCCTCGAGAATATCACATTCAGCGCACAAGCCCTGTACAGTCACCGGCCAGCTTTGAAGCTGCAGCTCATTCTACACCTCTCTGGCTGATTTCCATTTGCATTTATGGATTTAGACTTTAAAACGCACAGGTGGACGAGTATGTGGGTCAGCCGTAATAGCCAGAGACGTGGACAGGGGAAAGAGGAAAGATGAGGCATAGAAATGTATGAATATCAAAAATACGACTCCTCAAAAGAAGAACAGAGGGAAACTCTGAGGGAATAAATACACATTGTGGAAAAATGCTTCCACCTTAAGAAACATAACTTTAGATCAGAAAAATCTGTCATTTATAGCAATATAAAAATACATCAAATCAATGTCTGCTGTTTTTTAACAGCATAGTGTTTAGGACGTCCTCTGTCACTTTACGGTCATTTGGCAACAAGATCTCAAATTTTGCACAATGGAAAAAAAATAGCATCCCCCAGATTCTCCTAACATCCCTATGTTAAGATTATTATGTGTAGTTGTTTTACAAGGCCAGTTTTATTTATTTTTTTTAATTACTTACACCATCATTTGTTATGAAATGCCCACAGAGTTAACACCACAAGTCTTGCTGCTCTACTAGCAGTGGTTTGCTTACATTAGTTGACTAATTCTATAAATAATATCATTATTTTATATTCAATTCCTAATTTGTTTTAGCTGAAAAGCCTTTAGCTAAAATGTTCTTCTCTATTCATTCTTAAACGCAGCTGGTCTGAGATAATCAGTCTTTCTTAGTTCTATAGTGGTACACACAGTGGCTCAGCCAATCAGGTTGCAGGACCTCAACTAGCCATTTTATAAAAACCTCAAGTTTGTTGGTTAAAGGTAAACCGTGGAAAAGAGAAATGGGTTCCAACATCATCCCCTCCACACCCTAAATAAATAAATAAATCCCCCACACCCTCCACACATTTCTCTCACTTAATTCTTTCCACCAATGAGGAGCCAGAATGGTTCATGAACTAAATTTGGGACCGTTCAGTGTGTTTCCACCTACATGAACTGGTTTGTGATATGGAGAAGGGTCGTCTGTGTGCCTGTTGAGGTTCAGTAACTCAAGATAGAGCTGAGTGCCTCCCACAGCGTTATCATCCAGTGGAGCTGAACTGGTCATTTACAACATTTCATATAAAGTAATGGGAAATAGAACAGGAACACGCTCCGTTTGTGTGTGTTTCTGTGGCTATGTTTGGAGTGACACCATGTGCATTGGTTTGCATTGTTCACAAGCTCAGCAGGATGACTTTGAACTCGACAACATTTACACGCGTATTTTATCTCACTCTGATCTGACTCCACAGTAAACGAAGGATAAACAATGACCCTGTCATGACTCTGGCAGTTTATTTATATTCAGCCACAGCAGTCTCTACTCAACTCACTTAGAACCATGGGGGAGCAGGTGTAAAAAAGAAACCAGTTCCAGGAATAAGGAGCCAAAGTTACCTAAAGGAAATGCGAACAAGCCAAGCTGAGAGTGGAGTAGACAGTGGAGTAGGTACCATGCAGTGAACACATGACCGTAGAAAACTACAAGGTCCTTGTTGAAGTATCTCTGCCTTTCTCTTCATGCTGCACTAGTCTCTGTTCCTAGGAGTTCTTTCGCATGGTATCCCTAGCCGGCTACTGATGTTTTTTTCTATTTTATTTTCCTTATAACTCCAGTTCTTGGACTGTTGGAGGAGCCTGGAGCACCTGGAGTAAACCCACACAGACACAAGCGGAACACTGCAGTATCCCGCATCCCTGTCACAGGTGTGTTTCACTGTTGAGTCCTGAGTTCCTTCGTTGTCTCCATGCGCTGGTGTGTATTCTCCGTCCTGGAGTGTTGTTTGCTCATGAGCGTCGTTCAGGTTTACTTTGGCTGCTCTGGTTCTCTGCCACACTTCCTCCAGCAAATTTCTCTGGATGTGTTCCCGGCTCGGGTCCTGCTCGGCTGCAGGTTTGTCTGTTTTGATTTAGTTATTTATTTATTTCCCTACACTTTTGAGCAACTTTTCAGCGAGTTTGGGAGCAGCTAATGGAGGGAGTTTTGTGGTCCATGGACAAGCCGTGGTGAAACATGGTGACAATAACGAGAACATGTATCCTTTAGTGGGAGAGAGAGAGAGGAGGAACAGCGAGGGAGAGAGCGAAGCCAGTTGTCAGTAAAGCCTTAGCTCTACAGGATTTCTCCTCCTTAACCGACTGCCTAACAGTATTCATAGCCACATCCATATTTGCCTGTACATGACATGTTATGAATTATAGAGTTGAGATTACACTGTGTTATTATGTATTTCTCTGGAGATGAAGTGCAGTGCTCCAGTGTCTGAGAGAGAGAGAGGGGGAAAGAGAGAGAGGGGGAGAGAGAGAGAGGGGGAGAGAGAGAGAGGGAGAGAGAGAGAGAGGGAGAGAGGCCTGGGAGAGTGACAGCTCAGTGGGCACCAGAGTGAAGCTGCCTCTCACACTTGATGAAGACAAATGATGGCTGCATAACACTCTTACCTCATGGATCAAACACACGCAAAAGTGACACTGACAAATGGTGCTGACTGAAATGTGCCGTTTGATTGAACTCTTCCACGTTCCCTCTACCCCCTCAAATCTCCAGCTTTGGAAGAGCATCGCCACTCATCCCACGACTCAAAAAGCAATCTGCATTAGCCCTAATTTGGCAGCGGTGGCAGTTCAACACATTACCACTGACTGACCCCTCCCCAGCATCGGCCGGTCACACCACACGGCCAAAGGGTCTTGATTTCTGGAAATTTCCTCTGAAATGAAAGGCATTCATCAGGAGTTTGTTCCACCTCTTGCTGCAGAAACAGATTCTCCTCAGAGAAGCTTTGAGACTAGAGGTTAGTGCATTGCTCTAGGGTTTGATTGCATTCGGCCATCCAAGCATTAAGGCATTCAGGTGGATGATTAGTTTTGGATCACAAACAACACTCCCATTCATCCTGAAGCTACTGAATGGAAAGTCATTATTTCCAAGAATGCGGTTTTACTACTCTACATCCCAGTGCTGGTGGGGTTTAGACCCCTCTAACAAACATTGAGCATTGAGCCTGGGGACCTTAGGTATGAATTGACGTGGTCGGTCTTGTTTTTCATAAAAACACGATTTTATGCCAAAAAAAACAAATATATATATATATATCAAGACAATATTTTATCTAAACCTAATTATACACTTATTCACTTATTACATATTAATACCACATATAACGATATGTGTACAACAACATAAATGCATAGCAGACCTCGATAACTCAAAACTTCTTACAGTTTAAAGAATTGTGCCTTTGTGGTTGATGTTATGTTGATATGTTTATGTTCTCCACCGTGGAATTCAGCCTCTCTGTAGAGAAAAGGGAGTTATTACATGCCCCCCATTTCCTTCCTCCTCCCTCCTCTTTCTAATATATTTTTGACACCAATAAAACAAGCCCTAACTTGTTGGGCTCCGTTTAGAAGCATCTCGGCTCTGCAGTTTTCCTCGGGGCTAGTACAGCGCAGTGGACTGAGGAGACAGTAAATGCCTGGTGAAGCATCACTGAGCAAATATATCCAAGCGAGTCACAGCTATTTTGTTCAAGGAAATACAATCCGCAGCCCCTCTGACAAATAAGAGGCAGGGAAGGTAGGCCCAAATTGGATTTGAGATGCCAGAGACGTCTCTGGGTAGCGATGGAGTCCAATTTATATTTCAGAAATGGTTTGTGGCGGCGAGGATTGGGACGAGGCCCAAAGAGAACGCCTATCGCTGCCTTTCCCGGGCGACATCGCCAAGGGTTTGTCAGCAAACGCCGATTTTGTCATCGAGGCCAAATACAACCCTGCAGCAAACCCGACCCCTGTGAAACGTGAAACTCGCTGGAGTCCATCTCAGTAGTGTGTACTCTGCTGGTTAGCGAGGTATCGATGTCAAGGAATATTAGCATGAGCTGACAAGCTGTTGATCTGCAAAAGATTATTAGCTCCTAATGAAGCAGCATATGTGAAAGATTTAACCAACGGACCTTGTGAGATTTTAACTTTTAGACAAGCTTGACAGCTCTCAGAGTGTTTAAGTTAGGGAGCTAAAATAGTCCAATTCTCACCACAGGAGTGATCAGGGTTTCCACGTGAGATGGTGGAGCTGTGTTATAATTTAAATCCCCATTCTCATTGATTAATTTGGCGGAAAATTTTAATAGTGTTTTTGCATGTTTCCAAAAGCTTGTTTGAAAAAGTTTAGCCACATATTTCCCCCCTATGGTTAATTAGCACCAGACCCCTCAAAGAAGGTCTTATTCAACCCATCGCTACACCTGATGCACATCAAAAATAATTAACAAATTATGAGACCGAGATTCAAAGAGGGGACCAATGTCACACCAACTCAAACATCATTCCCCACTGAGTCAACATTCAGTTGCATGGGAATCAGCATCAGTTTTTCCATTCCACCTTAAATAAGAAAAAATCCCGTTTTTGTCTGAATTTTCCATACTGCCTTAACCCAGCCCTAAGATGTTGGTTTGTGGTATGACATCATAACTCAGAAATACACAAACATATCTCAATATTCTTGAGTCTGGACTGTGACTGTCCAACCACACGTTATCATTAACATGTGACAAAGCATCACTGCGTAAACCTGCTCTGGATCAGTTTAAACAAAATTACTTGCAATTTGCTTAGATTTATTGCAATTAAGTGCATTGTTCTTTCTTCTTAAGACTGCAAGGACCTTTAAAGGTAAAATAAGATATATTGATTAGATAAAGTAAGATCAACACATTTGTATTATATGTATATTAGTCTGTTAAGTGATTAAATAAATGAATCATGCTAATCACAACAATAAACATTAATAATGCTTGTAGTGACTTTGCAGGGAGATTAAACAATATGCAATGTGTTGTACATGGCCAATTTTTTAGAGGAAACCTTTCTTTTAAAACATATTTGAATATCTCAGTATAGTTTTACGATGTTTGAATTAGAATCTCTTAATTCAGTGAGTTTAATTTTCAAGGAGAGCTTTAGCACTGAACACAACGAAGCTCCATGATGCAGATGTTTTAATGGAGTAAGTGAACACTACTGGCTCAGGCTCCAACAATAAACCGCCGCCCTATTCCAAACATTTTTAAAGAAAAAGAGAGAGAGAAGAGGAGGGAGGGGTAAGAAAATGGCAATTAGCTATGAGATTTCAGAACACAACAATAGTGACACGTCGCTAATAAATCACAAGTTTTTAACAAAAAGTGAATTACGAAAGAAGGTTGTGGCCGAATCTGGTAAAGTGAATATTTAGCTGTAAATATATAGTGCAGTGGGTCTATTGGATGCCATTTTGACTGAGGACCAGATCAACACACTGCTGGTCTTTGAAAATGCCAAGCATGTTGACCTGCGTTGTACGTGTGTGAGCGGCAGCAACGAGCATGGACTGTGTGAGCAGTGTGAGTTGTGTGGTGGAACTGATCTCCGCAGACAGGTGCCTCTCTCAGCGGCTCATGAAATGATGGCTTATGACATGAGAGAAATCCTTCAAAATCCCAAAGAGATTTTTCATTTTCCATTATTCACCACGCAGCCTCTGCCCTTTCCCCTGTGCCACAGTGGGCTGCGATTTGTGTGGCATTATTTGTAATAACACAAAATTCCATGCTATCTACTGCTCAGTAAAGACAAGAGGACCCTGCCTTTAACACTAGACAAAGAATCAACGTTTACAGACTGATACCTTAAACTTTCAAAAGGCAGGGTAAATCCTTTTGAAGGATTTACACACAAGCTTGTTCTCTCTCTCTCTCTCTCTCTCTCTCTCTCTCTCTCTCTCTCTCTCTCTCTCTCTCTCACAAAAACTTCTGTTCCAAAAAAACATTAAGAAAGTGAAAGTTTTAAACAGTGAAAAACAAGGTGTCAGCTGTGTCTAGAAATGCTCATGCACATCATTGTCAACCTTAAGCTCAAAAGCCACTAATAGACCCATAATAAACCCACATATCATTTAATTACTGACACATTTGTGAAGACAGCTTGAGCACTAAAACATATAAACATATGTGCTGCCATATAGATGACGTCTTTTTCAAGGCCAGTTGTCTTTACTACAGCAGTGCCAAACTGGACACTGTACATGTTACAGCAGCATGGAGGGTCAGGGTGCATGTGCAAGACTGGCCTTCCTTTCACCAACATCTGTCTCCTGTTGAAAAGTATGAGAGACATGATGACAAAGACCTTGTTCATATGTGCTGCTAAAAGCGTGTATGTGTAGAAACACGGCAAGAAAACTCCACTTTCAAACTTTATTGTTTTAGGTTTTAAGGCCCTATTTGGACAGGATTAGTTTTAGCTGTCAACGTAGGGTAAAGTAATTACCATCAGAATATCTCAGAGGTTTACAGCCTGTCTGAATACACCATTTCAGACACTTTTCCAGAGTGTGTGCTCCCATTTTAGAAAAGATTCCTGAGCCTTTTACCTACTGTAAAACAAGAAGTAAAAATGACCCCAGGTTATTAATCCCATCTGAATTGACATGTGGGGAATATTCCGTCATATCCCCGGTGAAATGAGTTGTAGAGGGTTTTCTCGAGAATGGAGGCACTAGGGAAGGCGTTTAGTGACAAAATATAAGTGTCTAAAGTGCCTAAAGAATCATTCGGTGGAGAGATATTTCTCTTTGGTTTTGTATGTGTTAGGAACATAAGTCCTACTAATTAAATTACTATTATACCATTCGCAAAAATAAAAAAAAAAATCCCTAGTTATAAAAACAGTGTGAAGGATTAGTAGATATTTTTTTTTTCCATCTTAGTGGCTATTATCAGTTTTGAAATAGACATAGAAAATATATGTTTGGTTGGATATTTTCTATGACTTGTTTCTGTTTGAATACAGGTCCTTCAGAGTTTTAGTGAAGAGCCCTTTCTGTTTGCTCTAGCATTTCCCTGTGTCTTTGGTGAGCAGCACAGTTGAACAAAAGGTAGTGTCACCACCACATGGCTCCAGGGTCCAGGGGGTGAGTGTGTAAAATTGTTACTCCCACCTGCATTCTTCCATTCTACCTATAAATCTGCAATGCCCTGATGTATTTCACTATGCATCTATGAATCACACTACTGAGGCACTAAGCTTGGGGATATCTATTCTGCACCACTGTGGTCTGTCTGTGAGGTATGTAGGCAGTGAGTAGGCCGGCTGCTGGACCCCGGGCGCTGGCTGTGTGTCAGGGAAGACGGGTGTTGTCGGCATTGTCTGTATCCAACCACTGGCTGCAGCATTCAGCCCCAGAGGACAGGAGGAGGAGGAGGAAGACCAGATTATCTGTGCATGGTTGCTGTGGTTACACAATTCGGAAAAGTTTTCATCCAGGCACGAGCAAAACGGCGAGAAGTCTCAGGTAATGGATCTGTAATTTATGCAAGGAATCGCCATTTCAAAGAAGACACTTTAGTGTGGAGAGAGCAGCTACGGCGTATGAAATTGCTGAAGGCGTGAAGGCATGCCTGGATGAGCTGGGTCTTTAAAAGGGATTGGACTGCCGGCTCTCTGCTGTTATTATGTAGTAAACAGGACTTGGAGAAGGATGCAGTGCATTCACAGAGAGGGAATAAGAAACAGCCCTCAGTAATGCACACAATGCAGGACGCCTTGAAAAACAGCAGCGTGAAATCATGTAATATCCTGACGCAGGCCATTGTGTCCATTAAGGTGGACTCACTTCCGATTGATTCCTGCACCATCATTTATTTACGACAGGTTTCCTGCCAGTCTTTCCGCATCTGTCCTACATCCATCACCATCCCCAGGCATGCCTTCAATTCTGCACCTCTTCTAACTGCAGATACATCCAGTGGAGACCAATACCACTCATTTTCTCTTGATCCATTAAGGCTAAATCTAATATCCTGATATTAATTCCAATACAGATAATCATGGGTGAGCTGTATACTCAGTGAGCAAATAAGCACAAATAAATTCCACTGTAATAAATTCAAACATTCTTCTGCTCTTTTATCATTTTATTGAATACTTTAAAATTAAGTATCAAAATCTCTATCTTTAAATCGTCTGAACCAAAACTCTCTCAAATATTTAGATACAAGAGTATCCCCAAGAACAGAACAAATCACGTTTCTGCAGTGATGCTTTTTTCCTGATGCAGTGATCAATATTTTTTTTTACTCTTCATTTTCAAACAGTGACAACAGTTGCCATTTATTTAATACCTTTCCCTCCAAAAAAAATAAAATCTCAAGACAATATTTTGCCTACACCTTATTATACACTTATTACATAGTTATACTGCATTTATTTACATGTGTGCAACAATGAAAATGCATAGCAGACCCTCAATAACTCAAGACGTCTAAAGTTTAAAGAAAGTTAGTTCTGTGGTTGATACAATGTTGTTTGTTCTCTCTTATTAACATATTTTAATAGCTCAATATAGTTTTGATGATATTCACACTACAACAATATATGCATCATGTATTATATTAATTCATCAATAATAACCAGTATCCTCATTTAATAAAGTTAGAGGCACACTTATTTTAACTTGACTTAACTTATTTCCTTAACTTCCAGCCCTTCACTGAAACTGGATTTAACAATTCACAGGGTCCGCTCTCCATAAGCCCCACACACTTTTTAATGCCACCTAGATAGCAATGAATGTTTGACCCAAAAGTGGCACATCGGAAGTTCTCTTAAGAATCATGTATGCCCTCCAGTGAGAGTGTTGACTCAACTCAGCCACTGTTCCACCTTTATATGGGTGAGATGTCAGGTGTGTTGTGGGACAAAACTGAGTAGAATCATAGAATCACTTTATTGGTCACTGTGCTTGCACACAGGAATTTGCTCTCCACTTTTAACCCAATTAGTGCAGTGAAACATACATTTACATACACACTAGGGGGCAGTAAGCACACGTGCCCAGAGCAGTTAGGGGTTAGGTGCCTTGCTCAAGGGCACTTCAGTGATGACCTGCCAGTTCCGGATACACACCCAGTTTCCTAACAACTGGGCCATGGCTAAGTCAATTCCAGCTAATGACACTTGACCTGTAAGTGACAGATTCAGTTGGAATGTATCTGAGGTCTGGGTATGAACATATTTTGTTTTCATTATGATCTTGAGTCCTCTATCCATGGCTAGGCTTGGTATTTTACATTTACTGACACACGATTCAGGTTTCTCTGGAATCGAGTCACTTGCCCAGTGCTGAACGCAATGCTCAGATATATCAGTGTCTATTCAACAGCTCATCTCTTTTATTTGGGGGCGAGAGAACCTAGCGTGCGCACACTGTAAATAAACCCAGCTCCATTTCTGTGTTTAGTCAAATTCAAGATTTAAAATAATGTGAAAGTTCTCTAATGGTCCCCTTTTTCTGTAAAATGTGCTGATCATGGCCATTTTTGCCCATTTTTCTGATTTTAGACAATCCTGTTTTGATTTGACATGGGTGTCTGCGTGGGTTTTCTCCGGGTGACTGTCTGTGAGGAGTGTGGTGTGTTCTCTCTGTGTTTGCGTGGGTTTCCTCCGGGTGACTGTCTGTGAGGAGTGTGGTGTGTTCTCTCTGTGTCTGTGTGGGTTTTCTCCAGGTGACTGTCTGTGAGGAGTGTGGTGTGTTCTCTCTGTGTCTGCGTGGGTTTCCTCCCACGGTCCAAAAACACACATTGATAGGTGGACTGGTAACTCAAAAATGTACGTAGGTGTGAGTGTGTGTCTGACGCCCTCTCCAGGGTGTGTTCCTGCCATGCCTCCAATCATTCCAGGTAGGCTTCGGACCCACCTCGACCCTGAACTGGACAAGCGCTTACAGGCAATGAATGAACGGACATTGAGAGGGAAGTGTTGCAAATTGTTGACTCTTAACACTACTCTGCTGCCCCTAGCGTGGTGATCAGACCACATAAAAATATCATTATTCCATAATTATAGTGAGTGGATAGGAATTTTTCAGGATGGATATTCTCATCTTTTCCCCACTAACCCACCAAAGCCTGTGCTGATTTTTTTTTTTTTTTTTTTTTTATGTGTACAAAGGGAATCTCTAATGATTTCCACAGTGAGAACCCATCAGTCTAGATGGATGTGTTGGGTTGAAAGTCTTTGCATTTGGTATTAAATAAGTATCCACCTAAATCAGATGTCTAGAGGAGCAAATCAACTACATATGATCTACCATTCCATCTTGTGTGTGTGTCCAAATAATTTATGTACTACAGTCTTTTTTTTTTTTTTTTTCTACATGTCTGTCATGTGAGAATCAACTCCGATCAGTCACGACTTGGACGTTTCGATATTTCAAATTACCCTGTCCATTCTGAATGTCCAGATACTAAAGATCTGAAGAGGCCATGTGTCAGCGGTCAGATGTATAGCTCATGCGCCAGGCAAATTAGGGCTTATTTATATTTCTGGGATGAAATATTTGTGTAGGGATTCAGAGGAAATATTCATGGCTAATTGCAACTCAGAAGAACGCCAAGCACACTCTGGTTGGTTGAGCAGATAATGAGAGATTCATCCGAGAAATCCATCATTAAGGAAACATAAGGACAGCCATTCTTAGAGGGAGGCCTCTGCATCTGATGTCTTTTGTCATTGTTATTAATAACTCTCCACATTAGGCTGGACAGAGGATTAAAACCACTCACCGTGATAAATCAACAGGAGGTCACTTGTTCAAACCCCTGTCTGAGGCCAGGAGTCTAAGGGAGCACAGCTGACTTTGTCCTTTCTGGGTGGGTTGGACAGCCCTCTTCCTCCCTTCATCACAAGCACAATGCTAGCCAGCATGGGTGTGTTAACTGGCATTAAAGATCTGGATGGTTAACATTCTCCTCCAAGCATGTTAAGCTGTCCGGTGCCATAGTATTACCAGCAGTTCAAAAAGAAGCAGTGGTTGGTTTCCCATGTCCTCGAATGGAGGAGTCTTTGCTAACAAGGAGAATGAAGAACATGTCAATTTATGACCTACACTGCGCACTATATAGGATTGAGCCTCGGTTTTGCCCCAGTGAGTAAGTCAGACAAAAATTAAGGTATCACTTTAAAATGAGACTACACTTATATTCATTAATTCATTGTCTGTAAGCGCTTATCCAATTCAGTGTGGCAGTGGGTCCAGAGCCTTCCTGGAATCACTGGTTGCAAGGCAGGAACACACCCTGCAGGGGGCACCAGTCCTTCACAGCGTGACACACACTCACACTTTCACTCACACACTCACACCTACGGACACTTTTGAGTCGCCAATCCACCTACCAATGTGTGTTTTTGGACCATTGAAGGAAACCGGAGCACCTGGAGGAAATCAATGCGGACACAGGGAGAACACACCACACTCCTCACATACAGTCACCTGGAGGAAATCAACGCGGACACAGGGAGAACACACCACTATACTTGTAAAGGGTTCTAAATGTTTTACATGCCTCTTTATTATATGGTCATTAATTAGAAAATTAAAAAAAAAATATTTGCAACATAGAGATAGGAAGTGCAACACTGACCTCTTTTTTGTCAAACAATTACAGTGTCAGAGACACTTTGTCAGAGTGCCAGAGACACACCATTTTATCTGTTACTCACTTTACATTTGAGACTAATCTCGAATTATTAGAAATAAAACAGAAAGAATAAGTTCAGACCTGACAATGTAAATGTAGTCATTTCAAATGTAAAGGTAAAGTAATCTGTTAAGTCACAGATTCTGTCACAAGAGCAGAGAAATATATTGGAGCTTAAGACTTACAGGATAAGAGCATTTTTTTATCCGTATTATGAAATACAGTGGGATCCCTTTACATCGTTAATGTGAAGAGAGTGTGGGATTCTGTGCTTTATGCTGTGAGACTCAATCCAGCACAGAGGGTGAAACTGTGTATGAGATAAATCCATCATTCACATCTGTTTACATTCGTGCTGCACTGCGACTCCAGACACTCTGACCCCAAAAAGTGGTGACAGCAAGTAACATCACATGACTGAAATGCAAGAATCACCAGATGTTTTCTGGTTGCCCATCTGTCCAGGCCCTCCATTGGTGTCCCTCAAGGCTCTGTGCTGGGTCCTCTTCTCTTTTCATTGTATACCCGTTGTCTTGATGATATAATTACCTCTCGTGTGATTCTGGATGACCAGGTTTCAGTCAGACGGATCCAACCCGATTTTTCTCAGGAAGCTGCCCAGGTGCTTGTCCAGTCTTTAGTTATTTCTAGGCTTGACTACCACAACTCACTCCTGGCTGGTCTTCCTCTGCAGGCCCCTTCAGCTGATCCAGAATGCAGCTGCACGGCTTGTCTTCAATCTTCCGAAGTTCAGCCACATCATTCCACTGCTGCGTTCTCTTCACTGGCTTCATATAGCTGCCGCATCAGGTTTAAAACTCTCATGCTGCCTACAAAGCTAGGAATAGACCAGCCCCTCCTCACCCTAAGGCAATGGTCAAGAGTCAGACTGCACCTGGAGCCCTTAGAGTTTCAAGTACAGCTCAACTTGACCCGCCGTCTGCCAGGACACAAGACTCTTCTCCATCCTGGCGCCCAGACGGTGGAACGAACTTCCACTGGCTTCCAACAGTGGACTCTCTTGCGGTCTTCAAACACAGACTGAAGACCCATTTCTGTGTGACCCACTTAAGTGAGCATTAATCTAAGTGCACACTGTAACAGAATGTTATTGCACTTATACTGCACTTAACTCCTTTCTTTCTAGGTTTGAGCACTGACTATAGATTGCATTGTGTATTTCATTTACTACGTATTGTTCTTTCTAGGTATCAGCACTAGCCCTTGTCCTGACAAGCGTCTGAGCTCAGAGGGAATTTGGCCCCTAACCTCTTTGTACGAGCGAGGATACATATTCTGTCCAAACACTGAGCAGTTTTGTGAGTTGCTCTGGATAAGAGCATCTGCTAACTGCTGCACGTTTGACTTCATCACGTGTTTAGATTGAAATAATGAAGAAACAACGCCATCTCCTCCCTCAACATCCATGGCTGAAGTGTCATTGAGCAAGGCACTTCACCCCCAGCTACTCCCTAGTGTATCAGTGTGTTTGTTGTATTCCTGTGCACTGATGATTATAACATGTTTCAGGTTTTCACGGTGTTTCTCACTGCAGAAACATGCTGGTCATCACATCATTCCTCATGTTTCTGAGTCATTGGACCCTTCCTTTAATCGGATCTTTCAACGCTGTGCTGGTGCTGTTCTTGTCGGTTGGTCTGAGAGTCTCAGAGCGTGAGCTTCCTTTTGACAGGGAGTCTCCTTCTCATCTTTGTCTCTGGCTCTTCTTCACTCTCTTCCTTCTCTGTTATCTCCCACTTTCTGTTTCTCAGTCCATCAGTCTCTCTCTCTCTCTCTCTCTCTCTCTCTCTCTCTCTCTCTCTCTCTCTCTCTCTCTCTCTCTCGCTCTCTCAGCCATGTGAATGGGGAAGGTGGGTGAGAGAGACCTGCTGTCTGAATGAAAGACTAGGGCAGTGAGGTTTATAAATAAAATTGACAGTGTGCACCTTGCCCAACCATGACCAGAATGTTTAAAACTGCATCAAGGCCTAGAGAGAGAGAGGAAGACAGAGAGAAAGACAGAAAGAGAGAGAGAGGGAGAGAGAGAGGAGGAAGGGAGACAGAGACAAAGAGATGAGCAGACTGAAGCAGGGGGCAGATCCCAGACAAATACCAGTTCACATATTAAAGAACTATTCCGAGTCAAAGAACCAATTACGATCCCCCGAATCCTGAAATAAGGTCAGGGGCCGGCGGTGGGACGGGAAAAGGTCAGAGAAGCGCTCTGTAAAATAAGGTCAAATTCAGAAAAGAGGAGAAAAAGAAGGAAAAACACAGCAAATAGCAGGTAAAAGTATAAAACCTGAACTCGTGTATCAGTATCAGGGAGGTTAGGAGGCTGTATTTCATTGGACTATACCCAGTATCAAAGTCAACAAACAATACAGTACAACAAGTCACAGAGGTCCTGAAAAGAAGAATCCAGCATTTTACATGAAGATAACAGGAGCTGTTCTGATCCTGCTCTGATTCTGTCGTCAGGTGCAGAGACCTTAGAATTGCTCAGCCCCCACTTCTGAGTCTGTCCAATCACAACGCTGGACCAGCATTTATGTGAGAGCGCAAAGACAAGGTTAAACGCAGCAAAAACGGAGAAGAAAGAGAACTGAGCAAAAACAGCTAAAAACCAGAGCTTCTGCTACAGTGAGGAGCACTGCTGTACACTTGGGGGTGGGGTAAACAGCAAGCAGCTCATTATCATTTAAAGGAACAGGCGCTGAAAGTGGCCATTCTGAACAGGGCTGTTTAGACAAGGGAGAACCCTGCTGTGGGGTTTGATTCTTGTGGTGTTTTGATGTTTGTGATCAAGAGCTACGTTGTCCGACATCAGCATGTGATCTCACTGATTTCCTCACTGGCTGCCATCAGATTCTCACAGGTCACCTATTGATGCCCTTCATTTCAGAAGAGATGCTGGACGTCACGGTGGTTGACGTATTTGTTTCTTTTTAAAACACGGGTTCTGAAAGTATTCAGTAACATGGGAGCACACACTTTGTTGATGGGTCAAGTACAGCACAGTCCAGCGCTGGTTCCCTCTGAGGTGAGATGACCATAAATGACTATACAAGCACAGTGAGTGTTATTTTACAGAGCTGAGAAGATTATACAACCCTCTCATTCCCAGCCAGCGTGACTTACGCCTGTCAATCAGAACTATTCCTGGCTGCTGCCGCTCACTCGGTTCCACGCTCAGATCGTATCAGATCTCCAGTTCTTTGCAGAAGTCAGAACTGAAGTATCCCTGGATTTTGACAGAGGGACACACAATTTAATCACAATATTGCAAATATCCCTGACTACGACCACCGTTTTGTTTCTATCCTCACTGTCTATTTTACCGGCTCCACTGATCACACAGGAGCACGTTGTAGTTCTACAGATACAGAATATAGTCCCGCTGTTGCTCTGCATACTTCATTGGCACCCCTTTTACCCTGGACCCCAACAGGACCCCCACAGACCAGGTGTGATGTGGTGGTGAATCATTCTCAGCACTGCAGTGACGCTGACGTGGTGGTGGTGTGTTAGTGTGTGTTGTGCTGGTGTAGAGTTGATCAGACACAGCAGTGCTGCTGGAGTTTTTAAACCCTGTGTGCACTCACTGTCCACTCTGTGAGACACTCCTCCCTCGTTGGTCCACCTTGTAGATGTAAAGTCAGAGACAGTAGCTCATCTGTCGCTGCACAGTGTGTGTCGGTCGTCCTCTAGTCCTTCATCAGTGACACAGGACGCTGTCGGTTGGATGTTTTTGGTCGGTGGTCTGTTCTTAGTCCAGACACTGAGGGGTTTAAAAACTCCAGCAGCACTGCTGTGTCTGATCCACTCGCACCAGTGCAGCAAAACATAGGGTAGAAAGTTATAAAGCCCTGTGGAGCAGTGGAACTGTGTTCTCAGGATACCCCTGGGATGAGTCAGAGTTGTGTTAGTGATGCAGAACAAATCATCCAATGCCAAGCATGGGCTAGAGATGTGTAAAATCCCTTTGCACTGCACTGGACAGTGATGGCTTCACACTTTAATGTGGTCTCTGTTTTCTGCATCACACACAGATTTGCAAATACACTCCGGTCAGGACCAGAGCCAGCTTGGTGTTCTCTCTCTGTGCTGGGATTTGATTCCAGCTCCAGTTGCCGACTCATCTGTGTGTTTCTGGAGCTGCAGAGCTGCTGGAGTGGGCTCCATTTGCCCCCGAGTTGACTCAACCCTGCCAACCCCGAACTCCAGGTTTCCTGGAGGGAATTCGCTGTGGGGTTCACTGATGCTTCACGCCAAATTCAAATTCCGGTTCCCATTTCCAGTTTCTGGTTTTCTGTTTAACCTTCCCTTAGACAGCTCATCCATATTCGCTGTGTGTGTGTGTGTGTGTGTGTGTCAACTCCTGGGCTGAAAGAGGAGCAAGAAGAGATTTTAACCTCATGTGCAGCTACTCCAGAGCACTGGCACCGCTTTTCTTTGGAGTTTGTACAAACCCTCGGTGCAGTCTTTAAGCTGCCGCTGCAGCTTAAAGCTGGGGAAACCATTCATTCGATGCAGTGTCCTAAAGCGTGTGGACGTACAGGGTATCTGCGTCTTAAACACGCCGTGTCACTTCTTCCTCAAAGCTCTGTCTGTTATATTTTAATCCCTGCTTTCCTTCGTTTCCTTGGTGTTGATTTAGTGCCGGTCCGTCTCGGATTAGATTTTAATTACAGTTTGTATTGATCTGGCTAACTGTGCTCTCCTGTGGATTTAAATATCTTGTGTGTGTTTGTGTGAGTCTGTGTGCAGTTTAGAAAACAGAAAGAGAGAAATTATATAAGGTTAAACTGTAGGTGAGATTCAGGAAATCACTCGCAAACACACAAGATGGTTTCCATGCATTATGGAGACATTACGTTTTTTCAAAGACTTATACTAATCTTAAACATAGCTACTACCCGTGTTACCCTAACACTAACCCCTTACATTTAGCAGAAACTTAAAACATCTCTTCATCTTTAAATTGTAATAATCTACATGGTCCCCACAATGAAGTCCCCATCCTGTGAGTGTGTAAATGAACTGTGGGGTTTTGAACATATTTTTATACTAACATGACACAAACCTTAACACAAAGCCTTAGCTTAACCCTCACACTAACTCACAAATTGACCGTACAGTGACCTTAGAGTGAAACCCATTCTATCACTTAGCCCTACCCTTTTGCCTAGAGTAGGACCGAGGGCGGGGTGGGGGGGGCGGTGTAGTGTGAGGCAATTCAAACTTGAGACGAAGCAACTCCTAATTCCCAGGATCCTCTCTCACTCCGATCATCATGAATTCATCTGATACGAGTGCATCTGTTTCACAAATTGCACAGGAATATTAAAAGGTAAACAAGGAAAATAACAAAAATTCTGGATTCATTTTACCAGCTGCACAATGTAAAACATCACCCTACATATTTGACCCACTTTATTTAGGTTTAGTGATAGTAGTATAGCACTGATGCTTTTGACTGGGAGCTAAGTAAATGTGTCTTAACATTAGCCTAGAATTCCAATGTCAAGTGATGAAGGGTGTTAAGCTCCCCAGCATTGAACTGATAAAGCTATTTTACTACTTTTAGAGTAGGCTGGGATGGTGTTCTTGATCCAGAACTAAACCTCCAACGAACCCTGACATTGTTAGATTATCGAGAGATAGTTTGATAGACTGATTGATTGAAATTAATTATCGCTGCTTATGGGCAACAAAATATAGTTAGCATTTACCAGATGTGCATAATGTAGCATTGTGCAGTAGTAGCAGTGACACAGTATAGACACACACATACACACACATAGAAATAGAAATATATGGAGTATAATTAAACATACTGAATGCCAGCAACTCTTCACAGCAATGTTTAGACCTCTAAAGTAAATCCTCCCTAAAAGTGCAGATACTGTCACTGCAGTGAAGCGGGTCCAAACATTGAAATAATACCTTTCATTTCAGAAAAGATGCCGGATGACTCTATAAGCTTTTGAACATAAAGAGTATAATAATGGACGGATGGAGGGATGGATAGACAGATGGAGTTAAAGCTGTAATAAAAAACAACCCTTCAGAAACCAGTTGTTGAAGGACAGTTCATTCCGAGCTTGTGTTTATCGGCGAGTGACTCATAACCTCTGTGTGATTGTGTAATAGCCGCGGTCAGGGCTTTTAATCGAAGACTGAGAGCTGAGAAAGTGGCCTCTCTGCTCTGGTCAATATTTATCAGATCCTCCCCTCACCTCTCCACCTCTTACACAGCGAGGGAGGAGAGGAGCGTGGGATCAAATCCTGAACAGGCCTGTCCCAGAGTGGGTAAGACAAGTGGTCACGCCCTAAAGGATGAAGGTGAGTGGACCCAGGAACCCGATACTTGCAGCTGTAAGAGCTTGCACTCTTCTGGGAAAGGCTTTCTACAAGATTTTGGAGTGTATCTGTGGGAACTTTTGCCCCTTCACCCCGAAGACCATTTGTGAGATCAGATGCTGTTGTTGGACCAGAGGGTCTGGCTCACAATCTCCTTTCTAGTTCATCTCAAAGGGGTTTGATGTGGCTGCGGTCAGGGCTCAAGTTCTTCCACGGCAAACATACCCCACTAAACTTTATGGACCTTGCTTTGTGCACAGGGGTAGAATCCTACAGGAACAGAAAACGGACATCTCCAAACTGTTCCCACAATGTTGGAAGCATGCAAGTTTCCTGAATATCTTTGTTTAATGATGCATTAATGCCTTCACTGGAACTAAGGGACAGAGGCCAACGTCTGCAAAACAAGCCCATAGTGTTATCCCTCCTCCACCAAAATATTCTTCTTGCACTCCTCCATTGAACTGCCATAGAAGCAGGATTTGTCACTCCATCCAACATGTTTCCACTGCTCCAGATTGCAGTGGCAAATTGCTCTACAACACTCCATGCAGCTGTTCAGCCATGGAAACCCAAACCATGAAGCTTCTGGCACACAGTTCTTGTGCTGATGTTAATGCCAGAGGAGGTTTGGATTTCCATGCTTATGGAGTCAGTAGAGCATTGGCAACTTTACATGCTGTGAGCCCCAGCATTCGGCAACCCCAACTATTTCTGCCATTTTGTAGCTGAGTTGCTGTGGTTCCTATTTTTTTTTTTTTTTTTGTCACATTTTAATAACACCACTCACAGCTGATCATGTAATATTTAGGAGGGAAAAATAATTATAAACTGACAAGTTGCAACAGTGCCATCCTAGTACTGTGGTCAAATTCACTGAGGTCATAAGAATGACTCATTCTTTCACAGTGTTTGTAAAGGTACACCTCAAGGCTAAGTGTTTGACCTTTTACATTTGACTAAATCTAAGTTTAAACTAAAACTTAAGAATTGAGCTTGGATCATGTGCCAGTAACTTGGGATTTGACTCAAACTCAGTTCCTGGTGGCTTACCCCATTCTTATCTCATTGACTCATGACTTGTCTCGAACTCGGATTAAAAGGTTGTGTTTTCATGTAATGTCCCATTGGCTTGTCAGGTTTGGATATATGATCAAATCCCTCTGTTTGGATTAATATTCTCTCCACTTTTGACAATGTTTTCAAGCATGTGATACCTTTCCAGCTGATTCTATGTTCCCATTAAGCCTCAGAAGAGGCATTTTAATTGATTGTTTTTTTTTTTTTTTTTTTATAATGGTAAATTACCCAGCAACTGAGGAATCCTGCTCAGTGAAGTAGCCCATGTGCAAACAAACACACCTACACAAAGCTGCAGGACAAAAGCTCCATGCTTCCATCTTAAAGGCAGCAAATCTGGGTTCCTCTGGAACTGGAGCTTTGTTTGGAGCCAGAGCCTTTGCCCTTGCTGTCTGCTGGGGAGAGGCTAACAGAGATAAGCCATCCATCAGCTCTGCTCCTCACACTCATTAAACAGAGCAGGTCCTGGTTCTCTGCGAGGGGAGGGCACACACACACACACACACACACACACACACACACACACACACACACACTGACAGAGAGGCTTGACAGAGAGGCAGCTCAGTCTAATTAGATTTATATACCAAAACAACCTTTCACTTAAGGGGTTCCCAAATCTAAAGTCGGGGCATTCTTGGTAAATAAATTAAGTAAATGTCCACTAGGAGGAGCTATAATTAAGTTGAGTCTGTCATAACTGTGATAGGTTTAACTGGTCAGGGCCAACGATACATGGACATTTTGTCTAAAGTCAAGGGTAGCGCTGGATGATAAAACAATCTCATTCTGTTTCATGATCATTTTTTGCTTAATAACGTCAAAGTTTTGGGCTGTAGAGTTTAATAAACGCTCCCCTTCCTTCCCTGTTAGCACCACCAACAGATTCAGCCTGATCATCAGACACATATACTAATGCACTATTTAAGGTGGAATGGATCACTGGTGAATTAAAAGCTGACTTCAGCTTCAGGTGAGTATTGTATTTGTTCAGTTGTGTTGGTGCTGTAGCTGTGATAGATTTAAAACAACATCTACGAGAAACAAGCTGTTGGATCTGATGCCACAGATCAGGCTGCTTCTGATAATAAAAATGTAAATATTGCATACTAATAAACAAAACCTGCTTAGCTCCAGTGGATTTGAAAGCCCTGGAGTTTAGATGCTGCAGCTGCTGGCTTGTGAACTGAACTTTGTTATAAAATGTAAAAAAAAATAAATCATGATTTTCAGAAATGTTATTATACCGTATTTTCAGTTATTAAACATATCCTTCTGTTGTTATGAAAAGCTGGAAGAAATGCATTTACTCTTGCACATTTTGAAACTGTAATTAAGCCCAAAATAGATTAGTTCTCATAGACAATGACAAAAAGAACTAAGCCATAGCTCAACTTTCTGTCACAGATGCTATGGCTTTATACTTAATTGTACTGTGTTTTAATTGTATATTTATAATTAAATGTAATGTGATCATTACCTGACATTTACCATAATAGTTATGAATAGCTCTTCATATTCCAGTGGAATTATCCACACAGCTCTCATTATTGAGATATTTTGTTAAAATATTTATAGCAACATGTAAATCATGCTGAGAATTGTAGTGACACAATGGTAAATAAATACAAACCACATTAAAAGCAATAACTGTACGTATGTCATGTGACAGACAATTATTGCTATCATGACCACTGTTAATGATATGCTTCGGTTGCCTTTATATTGACATTAGGTATTAGACACTATGATGTAATTACTTTTTAATAACATCTTATCTTTTATTGATTGTAAACCTACTATTACCACGTTATTCAAAAGCCATTTCCATCTTTGCAGCAGTAACAGTTGCTGCCCTTTAAGAAGATTTTAAACTAGATGTAGCCAAACACTGCAGTGAGGATTTGATGGCGTTTATGAATCAGAACTGTCTGCTTTTCAATTACATTGGTTGAAAATATATGCATTTTCAGCTTTTTTATAGAAAGATAAGTCACAAGAAGCATATATCGGTGTATAAGTCCAAGCACATGCCTTGACGTCCCACCTATTCACAAGTTCAGATATTCACATGAAAACAGCATTGTGCCATGCAACAAATACCCATTTTAATATAAACACAAACACATGGAGGTTTTTTTTAATGCTGAGCACAGAGCAAAAAAATATGATTAAGTAAAACTTGTTTGACTAGTTTTCAGACTGTGTGTTTTGTGCTGATTAGCTTATTATATGCTAGGTAGTTCGGTAGCATATTTCAGCGATGCAATTAGTGAAGCTGACGGGAAAAGTTTGTAATGCTCTCCAAAACATTTCACAGCAGTCTACACACATTCAGCTCTCTGCTCTTTCAGCTCAGGCAGAGCTCAGCTGAGAGAGAAAACAGCTTGTGAAGTTTGGGTGCTCCACAGAAACTCATTTTTATGATTTTGGAGCTCCAGTGCTATCTGTGATGCTGCTAAATGACTAAACTACAACCAGTTTCAACCAAAGGTTTCTAACGTGAAAAATCAGAGTTTACTAATAGAGCCATTCATGTGGTGTCCTCAAGCTCTCTTCTGAAATACACAACATTTCTGACACACCTCGAATCTAGTGGAAGCTAAAAGGGATACATTTAGAAATAATAAAAATTACAGCAGCTAAATCAGACTCATTAACCTTCCCTTTGTGTTGAGTTTTTAGGTTTTAAATGCTCCATAAATTTGTTTATTGCATCAAAACTTTTTGACTTTGTCAGGAACTTCTATTTAAATAAATAATTATATATATATATATATATATATATATATATATATATATATATATACAGTAATTCCTCGATACTTTGCCGTTCACGGGTTTTTTTAAGGGGCATATAGCAAACTGTGAAAGATGAATAGCCAAAATATTTCATTACATCCATTAAAATTTCATAAAATTATTCTATATGTTTTGCTATTATTGGCCCGTTGTCAGCAAAGAAGAGTGCACAAATCTTTATGATTTCGTTTTCAAATCCTTTTCCTCTTCTTTTTAGTTAATTTACTATTCTATTCTGTGATTGGGGCAATTGGAGAGACGACGAATGTGATTGATGCATAGATTAATGCTTTCACCTGTCCCTTCTTCTCTCTCTCTCTCTCTCTCTCTCTCTCTCTCTCTCTCTCTCTCTCTCTCTCTCGATAATGAACACCCAAAATTTTTCATGAAATCCCATAAAATATTAATAATAAACACTTTCCTAGCATTGAAACAACAAAACCAGTGTGATTTAACAAAAAAACAAACAAACAAAAAAAAAAAAAAAAAAGAAATCAGCACCATCGGATGCAATATCTTAGTGTAAACACGGGTGTAAGCTACCCACGTACTTATCCTTTGTTGAGAGAATGCCAGCCACCTGCCTCAGTGACGAAGTGCTATTAAAGAAACAGGTAGGATATCACATGTAATTCCAGCAGAAAAACATTATAGAATGACTGTTTAATGCAAAAGGTGGGTTGTTAACAGTAAAAGGGAGGGTTTTAAAAGTCCAAATACTCGTTAAATACATAAAAAGATATCTTTCCACTACTTCGCATCCCCTGCGAAAAACAAAGGATCACTGTGTGTTCATTCATTATCTGTAACTCCTTATCCAGTTCAGGGTCGTGGTGGGTCCAGAGCCTACCTGGAATCATTGGGAGCAAGACGGGACTGTGGGAGGAAACCGGAGCACCCGGAGGAAACCCACGCAGACACGGGGAGAACACACCAACTCCTCACAGACAGTCACCCGGAGCGGGAATCGAACCCAAAACCTCCAGGCCCCTGGAGCTGTGTGACTGCGACACTGGACTCATAAACACACTATACACCAACAGCCTACAGCTGGCTCCTCCTACAACCACTCGAGATTCAGTTAGGGGCTTCTATCTTTGTCTGTTTCACAAAACAAGGAAAGACAGACATGTCCAGACATGTAAGGCCCAGTCAGTTTAGAGTTTGTGTTTTGTAGTGTGTACATCTCCAGTTTACAGTCTGCAACAATGAACAATTAAAACCAGTCCTTCCATGGATAAGGAAGAATAACAAGGTCAATAAGAGGGAAGAAACACATTGGTTGATAATTAATTGCTCTTATGGCTGTTTTAATACACAGGTCAAAACCGACCCATTAACATAAGAGATGGTAACAGAAAGCTAACACAGGAGGAAAGTTAAGATGTCACTAACCTTATTGTGGCTGTACGCCTCACTGATGTAGACTGTGGCGTGTCTACATCTGGTATGTCAGATGTAAATGACTGAAATACTTGTGAATAGGTGTTGTGAATCTTCTGATGTGTGAACGGTATATGCATAACCTATGCAAACTCATGCTCATCTATTTTGTGTCTTCTTACATCTTTCAAACTGACAGACGTGGGGGAGGCAGTCTAATGGGTCACTTTGGGGAGGGGAACACTTACCTGTGTGTTCACACCTTACTCATGGATATTCAATGTGTGCCACTGGTGTTGAAATAAAGTTGTTGTTGTTGTTTGAGTGTTGGCCTCCCATCCACATGAAAACGGTGTTGAAATTCACTGAGGTTTTCTAAACACTTCTTTAGGTGGAGATTTTTGAAAACGCTCTTGTGTCTGTTCTCGTGTGGATGAAGGTAATTCAGATTCCCACATATGAACAAATATAAATGATGAGTATTAGAAATATATAATGCACTGTTAAGATCTAGATTCAGTCATTTCAGGACTTGTGTAGTGCACTAAGAGGGTGTATGGAGCGATTTGGGATTAAACCTCTGTGTTTCAAAAGGGTCGTTTTGAAGCCTCTCTTTAAGAGGTACTCTGGCCCCCTACTGGACTGGCATAGATAATGCAGCCGTTTTTATATTCGTCTGGTCAGGGATATTTTCAGAAACAGCGAGAGGACAATTCCTGTTTTTAAAAATAAACAGATCTGTGTAGAAAGGACCTTACATGTCAGAAAGCTTTAAAGACCAGTGTGTACCCAACACTTTTGTTTCTAAAGATCAGAGCTCAAATGAAAATGCTTTTTCAGAACATATCAACACTTTTGAAAGTCTACGTTTAGAGTTAATTTAAACAAACATTTTGTTATAGAGTTTGCAATGAATATAACAATGTTTACCATTGAGGAATCACAAGTAAAAATGTCGAGGCTTGTCCGACCACCTCAGATGGGTCTGAAAGGCCTCAGACACCAGAGGGTCGAGCGTGCTGACCTCAGGCTCCTGTGACGGAACAGTGTCTCTGATCCAGAACTAACCGTCCAACATCAGGACCTGTTTTCTCTGAGGTTTATGTGGTTGAATACTATCAAATCCTCACAGCAATGTCCCAAGACCTTTATTAAGGCCTTCCTTCAAAGAGCAACAAATGATAATAACTTGGATTCCACTTTTCCGTATGTAAGTTAACCCTATCCTGGATCAAAAAGTCAAATCTAACTTGGTTTAAGACTCTAAGAGTTGAAATATGATTAAAGCTTTCCTAGCCGACATAAAAGAGCATGTTTAACATGCCTCTGCCTTTAATTTCAGCCACCTGTTCAGAGCCATGTTTCATATTTTATGCTCTTCTTCTGGGTCCCAGGCTTTTTGAGGTAGGCCCGATTCCCCTGGGGAAAAATCACCTCCATTCCTCCCTCTTCAGGGGGTCTTCCTTCATCCCCTTTTCCCTTCCTCCCTCCCTCTGTCTCTGATTAGTACCATCCCGGTGTCATAGCCCACTTACTATTGCGCTTCTCCAGATATTGAGACATGCTCCAATAAGCCCTCAGTGGGAGGAAACGGGACTTCTTTTGCATTTTAACGACCTGCGGTCACTTTCTTATGATTGCTTTTAGAGGAGAAAGAAAGAAAGAAAGAAAAAGAAAGAGAGGGAGGGGGAAAAAAACACACAGAGCGTCTGGCTCACAAACAGAAACCCAAGACTCGACGAGTCACACCTGACCGAGGCTTGGTCGGAAAAGAGCGAGGATGCTGTGAGGAAATATTTATGGATTCCAGGCAGAGAATAATTTTGATGATTGACACGAAAGCAGCAAAGTAGTCATATAGTCTTTCAATAAAAAGGGTAATTGTATCTCCTCTTTCCCGGGGTGTTTAAACGCAGTCGATAACTCCTGCACAGGGCTCAGAGCTTGAAAGAGGCCAAAGGCAAACCACTTAAAACAACATTAAGTGGATAATAATAGAAGCGTCGTCTCCTATCAAATCATCCCACGACTAAAGTCCTTAATGGACCACCAAAAACAATATGTTTGCTGAGCCTTTCCTCAGAAATGGAGGATATAATTACAGAGCTATATCGCACATGCAATATTTAAAATAACTGACACTGGGAACATTTTTTTAAACATTGCTGTGAGGATTTGATTGCATTCTGCCCTGTCAAAATGAGTAAGGTAGGGTCCTGATGTTGGATGATGAGTCCTGGATCACAAATGTTACTTCTCAACATCTCATCCCCATGGCACTTGATGGCTCCCAGTGATCTGGAGGCCTTATACCCCTCTAGCCCATGCTTGGCATTGAGCAGGCAGACCTGAGGCTCGTGTTGGAGTGGTGTTTGTGATCGAGAACTAATCATCCACCATGATGTTGATTTTTAAGTGAGAAATAATAATACAGAAACATATCAAACTTTTAATGTCAAACCACAGAGCAGCCCCTTGTGGTAAGGTCTTTTCCATTAGACTCTTGTGCCTGACAGACATGCGAGACCTGGCTCTTGTGCCCTAGCTGCAGACAGGGAGCTCATAATAAAGCTCAGCTTGGCCAAAGTCATGTCATTTCATGTGGGCTTGTGCCTGTGCTTTAAATATTATTGTTAAGTAGTGTGAAGATACTGTGGTATAGATGTGTATGTCAAACACAGCTGTCCTGGAGCAGAATCCACCACGGCTGTATTCAAGGTCTAAAATATAGCTCTGTTAGCCTGGTGTTACTTTAAAAGCCATGGCTTCGTTTGGCGGCTTGTACAAATACTTAAAGTGAGTCCTGGTCAAGTTTGAATTCAGCTCACGACTGGACACTTATTATTATTATTATTATTATTATTATTATTATTATTATTAATTGTTACTGTTATAAGCAGCTAAGTAAATATCCAGTGTACCAGAACAATTTTTTATCAGTTGGTACATTGAACATACTGGTCCTGCTGTGACTGTCAGAGTTCTGTCAGTCACAGCTGAGAATATCTAGAAAAATAAGTTTGTCTGATTCCACTCATTTATTTTGCCAGAGCAATATGCCATGAAAATAATAGCATAAAAATGCTCATGTTTTCAACTAACAAGCCTCCAGACTAACAATTTCTGCAAAGATGTCTGATGTGGAAATATGTTTTGAAGACTGTACTTTCAGAAATATGTAAAAAAAAAAAAAAAAAAAAAAAAAACAGGCACTTGGTCAAATTTTGATCAAAACATGGCCACTTTCAACAAAATATCTAACAGCAGTTAATATTTCACCTTAAGTGAAGTAGCCATGGGTCTTTAGAAAAAAAGCAACATATTTAATTTGGCTGTGTCCCATGTTTAAATGCAAATGAAAGAGGCAAATGAAAGAGAAATTTATAAAAAAAAAAAAAAAAAACAGAATTCATTCATTCATTCATTGTCTTTAACCCTTATCCAGTTCAGGGTTGCTGTGCGCCCAGAGCTGACCTGGAATCATTGGGCACAAGGTGGGAATACTCCCTGGAGGGGGTGCCAGTCCTTCACAAGGCGACAAACACACACTCACACATTCACACCTACGGACACGTTTGAGTCGCCAATCCACCTACTAACGTGTGTTTTTGGAGCATGGGAGGAAACCTCACACTCCTCACAGACAGTCACCTGGAGGAAACCCACACAGACACAGGGAGAACACATCACACTCCTCACAGACAGTCACCCGGAGGAAACCCACGCAGACACAGGGAGAACACACCACACTCCTCACAGACAGTCACCTGGAGCGGGACTCGAACCCACAACCTCCAGGTCCCTGGAGCTGTGACCGAGACACTACCTGCATCCACATCTAATGTAGAAAATATCTTTCATTGAGTCAAAGCCTTCATGATTCATTTCCTTTTTTTTTTTTTTTCTCTCATATTAGTTTTATTTTCTCATTTTATGTTTGAACAATTCTTGTAAATATCACAGGTTTTTGGACACTGCACTGAAATGTTCACAAGCAGCGAACTCTACTGGAGACCACTTTGTTGTTACATGTGCTGAACCCACCTTTCAGATCTGCTCCTGATCACGCGACCTCACCAAAGGATCGGTGGGAGATCTACAAAGAGTGGGGCTACACGCCCCTGTAACAGAAATGGCACTAGCTGTAATGTTTTGAGTAGCTAATGGCTTGGAGTTGAGGAAGTTGAGTAAAGGGGGAAAGTCACAGGTCGCTGATGTAATTTCTGTCTAACTAGAACATTCCAGCGAAAGATTTCATACGATTACACTTCGGTCTAAAAAGCGCCCCCGACCCAGACAGAGCTGCTTATGTAGGCGGCTTTATTAAAGCGCAGAGACAATCCGAGTTGCTTCAGCAGTGCACCTGGAGAAAGAAAAGTAAAGTAAAGGGAAGGCTAGAGAAGCAGAATTTGCTCAACAAAGGCGAATATTGAAATGAGTGTAGGTTTTGCGCACAGTTGGAGTGGATGTAATAGCTAAATGTCAATGTAGAGGGACCTAATGACATGGGCACAATAGAGCAGTTTCCTCCAGAGACCTGATTAAGAGACAGAATGAGCAAGGCAGTGAAAGAGAGAGGGATTATTCCGTGGTTTCTAGCACACAGTCGGTCGGGAATGAAGGGGAACGTCGCGTTTGAGTGTCAGCGTCCCCATCACCATCATCGCCATCAGCGTCATCGTCGTTGGAAGCTTGGGAAGGAGCTGCATGGGGGGTGGGGATGTCCCGACACTTTTGCGGCAGCAGCGAGGATGATAACGAGACAGAGTTGTCAGGTGCTCCTCATTTGAGCCGAGAGTTTGACCGGCCACTCTGCTCCCTCTGACAGTGTCGTTATCGCTCATATCATTAGGCTCCACTTCATTTAACTCTGTGGCAGCTGTGTGGTGGGATCTGTGGAGGTGGGCTTTGGGCGGGAGAGGGATAGAGGGGGTGGGCTTGGGTATTTCAGCATCATTATAAAGTTGAGACATCTCAACAAGTCAAGGCTTCCCAAGACGAGGAGCTGGCGTACCGTTGTGTGTGGTTACCTGGCAACCCGGAGTTGAACAACACTGCTGGTCCTCGTCCTCATCCTACACTCATCCTTCTTCCTAGTCTTTTCCTCAGCCTCCTCCTCCTCCTCATCCCCTCATTGTCTCATAAATCACTTCCTCCTCATTCTCTCCTTATGAGTCTTATCTTTCTATCTCCTCCTCATCCTCTTCCTCGTTCCTTCTCATCCGCCTTCTACTCCTCGTCCTCTGCTTCCTCACTTTTACCATCCTCTTCTTTTAATTCTCCTTCGTTTTTCTCCCCTGTGTCAACTCCTGGTCGCTGTCCTTCTCCTCTTCTTCCACTCCCATCTTGCTTAATTTTCTTTTCCTTCTTTCCTGTTGTCATTCTCCTTCTCTACTGGTCCTCTTCCTCCTCCTCTTCCTCTGTTTCTCTACTTATTTTCTCCTGTTATTCCTCCTTCGCCTTCTCCTACTCCTTCCTCATCATTGTTGCCTTCCTCATCCAGTTGTCCTCGTCCTTCTCCACCAGCATCATTATAAAGTTAAGACATCTCAACAAGTCTAGGCTCTCCATGACATGCTGGTGTACACTGCCAAGCGACCGGCATAGGGCTTCCATCCTGGAGTGTCTGTTAAATGTTTAGACGTGGAATTTAATAATACAAAACAAAGGTAGAAGAAAGTTTAATCACTGAACCAGACAAAGAACTGGTTCTAAGTCTTTAGAGAATGTTCTGAACTATGTGAGGTGAAAACAAACAATCCAGATTAAATCAGAATTTTTGTAGTCATTTTTATTATTGAACAGACATCACACTGTTAACAGATTAACTTCCAGAAACAACCCTACGCTAGTGTCACTATTTATTATAAAGTCTTTTACATGGTTAACAAACACACACACACACACATATATATATATATATATATATATATATATATATATATATATATATATATATATATATGTGTGTGTATTGTACTGTAAAATGTATTGTAAATTAAAAATTGTTTATATATATATATATATATATAAACAATTTTTAATTTACAATACATTTTTAAAATGCCATCACTGACTGCTTCAAGTAAAGTGATTAAAATGCAGATTAACTGTCTTTGAAGCACAAAATGATGGTATTTTAAGCATTACTAATGCGTTTAAAATCATTACCATGCATTATATGTGCTTTATAATTATTATAAGTCATTATCCATATAAAAGCTATTATATTGAAAAGTGACACATGTAGAACTCTGTGTTTATAAGTTACAACATATTCAATTATTGAGTATAAGAGCATTACGAAGACAAAGCATTATTACCAAATTACAAAGAGTTAAAACTGCAACTATAAAGGTTTATAAACATTCTTCGTAGAAAGTGTTACCGAAAGTTGTTGCTAGGAGGTTATAAATTTCTTGTCATAAAGTTACAAACTGGTAGCCATGAGGATGGAAATTGATTACCCTGAGGTAAGATAGTTGGAGTCTATGGGCTTAAAAACTGCTTGTATTGAGGTTGCAAACTCGTTGCTATGGGGATAGAACTGGTTGCCATGTGTTTCCAGATTTTATATCATTAGATTGCAGAGCAGTTGCCCCTGTGGTTACAAGCTGGTTGTCTTGTGGTTAGATAGTTACAGCTAAGAAGTAAGAAATGTGTTACATCGAGACTGCAAATTGGTTGCCGTGAGATACAAGCTTGTTGCTGTGAGGTTACATCCATGTTGCGATGAGTTTACAAATGTTTTGCCATAAAGTTACAAACTGGTTGCAGTGAGGTTACCAATGTGGTGCTATGAGGTTAGAAACTCCTTTGTTTGAGGTTAGACTGGCTGCTGTTGTCTTAGAAACTGGTTGCAATGAGGAAGCACAGTCCTGCCATGGAGCCTTGTGTTTACAAAGTCATTGCCAAGAGGACACTAATTTGCCTTTAGGTTACAGACTGGTTTCTCTGGGATTAGAAAGTGGTTGGCATGAGGTTGCAGACTGGTTGCGATATAAACAGAAGCTTAGCCTTATGTTTTGACTCTCTCTCTCTGTCTCACTCTCACTCTCCACACATTGATTGACAGTGTACTTTCAGCAGCATCTATGCTGTTCTCTCAAAGTCTGACAATCTCCTCCATCCCTCCATCCTCTCACTCTTTCTCTCCATCTGCTGTCTGTTTCCTGGAGCTGTGGCCCTGGGCCCTGGGGCACTGTCGCCTGTGGCTCTCAGTCACACACTCTGCCTCAGCTCGTCATCGTCCTTCTCTTCTTCCACATCTTTGTCCTTCTCTTCCTCTGCTTTTCCTCCTCATCCTCAATATCCTCATCTCCGCTTTTCTGTCTTTACCCTGTGCTCTGAAGTTATGCCTTCTCTCATCCTCTTCTTCTTCTTCTTCACTCCTCTCTGTATCCACCTTGTTGCTGTCCTATTCTTCATCAGCTCGTTGTTCTCTTCTTCCTCCTTGCCCCACTCTTTGTCTTTGTTCCTCTCTTTATTTCCTCATTCTCCTCTTTATTTTTTCCTCTTGATTTTCACGTTTTGCGTGTCCTCCTTCTTCTCCATCTCCAGGTCATTCTCACTTCACTGATCTAATCTTCTCTCTCTTTCTTCATCCTCCACTTCCTCATCTTCATTCAGAAGCATCCCAACCTGTAATTAAGAGCAGTTCAGTGTTGTGAGCCTCCTGTGATTCGGCTCCTGAGAGCGTCGAGCGAGGCCTAAGCCCTTGGACAGAGACCGATCTGGACGTTTATTGGTGATGATGAAGTCTGTGGAAGTGGCTCACTCCGCTGTGGGCTGTTATAATCTAATCATGATGATAGCAGATGCTCCAAAAGTGAGTAACCTGAAACTGGGAGATGTAAATGTTGAACCTATTGTTAGCTTCTGTAACATCTATGCCATTACACATTAACAATACATGTAGGAATAGTGTAACAGCTGGTGTTGTATTCAGAGGTTGCAGATGCACTAGAGAAGCACAGCTCATGGTCTGTAAATGTAAGTGTATTACCTTTAGTAAATAATTACATGTATTAACAGGAGCAAAAACAGAAGCCAGATTTACATAAGCTGTGCTAATGTTCTAATAATGTGCTAACACTCCGGAGGAGAGCACCGACTGCCCAGGTCCATCACATCAGCCAACACACTTTTAATATCAAATTCAGAGGATGTTTCCTCACCATTTGCTGCTGTCCAGTCTGTGTGCATGTGGCTAAGTAACTGTGCTTGTAAATAGAAGGTTGCCGGGTCAATCCCCAGAGCTGGTAGGTCATGACTGAAGTGCCCTGGAGCAAGGCACCTAACCCCCAACTGCTCCCCGGGTGCCGTGGCTAGGGCCGCCCACTGCTCTGGGCATGTGTGCTTACTGCCACCTAGTGTTCACTAGTATGAGTTTGTGTAAATGTGTATTTCACTGCACGGATTGGCTTAAATGCAGAAAACAAATTCCTCTGTGTGCAGCAGAGTGGCCAATGAAGTTCTAGTTCTAATTCTAATTACAAAGCCCCAGTGTCTGTAAATGATTAAAACAAAACAAACTGGCTTAGTCTGGTATCCTAGGCTCTCTCTCTCTCTCTCTGCTTATGGCAGAGGCATCTGAAGTTGTTTTAGACAATGGCGAGAACTCCAAACATGGAAAAACACAAACTGAGAAGAGGATATTGCTCTATTCCTGCTCCATAAGTGGGTAACACTGACTTATATTTGCTGTTTCAGGTCACTTAAAGTGGAAATGTTTTCAAACTCGGGGGACGGTAACTGCATTACTGACAGCGCTACAAAACTAAACAAATGAGTTTCTGTGGTAATTGAAACAGTGAATAAAAACTTCCAGACAATTTACACTTAAGACGCGTACAAACAAACACGCTGTTTCACTTAAAAGATGTGGAGCTTCTGAATATAAACAAACATGGGGCAGCCATGGTCTGGTTGTTAGGGAACTGGGCTTCCTGCTCTGGGCATGTGTGCTCAGTGCCCCCTAGTGTTCACTAGTGTGTGTAAATGCACGGATTGGATTAAATGCAGAGAACAAACTCCTCTGTGTGCAGGCACAATGGCAAATAAAGGGATTCTGATTCTAATTCAAATTCTAAACCAGAGAGAATTGGTTCGCTACAATTGTTTCTCCCGTGGAGAAACAAGGTGATTTAATGCTAAGGAAATGGTCATGTCTTGTTCTGAACACGGATCTCCGTCTGCACGAAATTTCCCTGATAACTTGTACACAATGAGAAGGAAACTGCACCTTCGTTCTGTAGAAAACGAGGCCCGTGGAGCTTTTAGACGTTCCCTGAGGACTGCAGGGCCTCCGTGTGTTGGTTCTGACTCGTGTTGTCGTGCTTGTCTTCTCCACTTCTCCAATAAAAGCCACTCCATCCTGAATTTGTTTTAGAAATGAACGCAAACAAACTTCTCAGAGAACAAATTTCATCCCTTAATAGCTGCTCATTGAATTCTCAGGAGACCCAAGAGGGAGCCTCCTAAAATCCCTCAGGGGAAACAGCATGAGACAGAATGGAGATGTGAAACAACAAGGAGAAGTGAGGAGCCAATAGTTTAGGCACATCTGAGCTCAGCGAGACACTGCACTGAGAACTCGACTCAGATATCTCCACTGTCTCTCCATTTGATCTCACTTTTCTCCAGAAGAAACTAAAGAGATATTAAGGAGACACTAGAGAGATATTTAGAGATACTTCTGAGTTATTAAGGAAAATACAGAAATATTAAAGAAATACTATCAAGCTTTTAGTGAGACATAACAGAGAAATGAGGAGACACTACATAGATAGCAAGGTGGAACTACAGCGATATTAACATGGAAGTACAGAGATATTAATGTGGAACTACAGAGATATGAATGTGAAACTACAGAGATATTAATGTGGAACTACATAGATATTGATGTGGAACTACATAGATATTAAGGTGGCAATACTGAGATATTAAGATGGAAGTACATGTATATTATTGTGGAAGTACTGAGATATTAAGGTGGAACTACAAAATTATTAATGTGGAATTCAAGAGATATTAAGGAAGCTTGTAACAATTACCCTAAACGATATTGTTAGAATGTTTGCTACAAAAATATGAGGGGGATACCACATGGGACAACATAAATGCTCCAGTGTTAAAAGAAGACAAGGTAGCTGAAATGAGACCTTTTATCTAGCATAATGTTTACTAATTATCTTACTCATAATATTACAACATTAATAACAAGCAAAAAAAATGTATATATTCATATAATATAAACATACAAAAAAAAAACATATACAAAACCAACTAACCAATTAAACAAACCAAAAGAAAAAACCCACAAACAAATAACTCTTCAAAACACAGTCCTTTTATCCTATAGGAGCATGGGCTTAGGTTTGGGTAGCTCCTTAATGGAAAAGGAGATAATTAGTCCCACCAGTTGAAATGCAGTCCAGAAAGGATGAGCAGCAGGTGGAAGATATAGACTTGAAGGAACTTGGGTATGGCAAAACCTCCAAGCAGCTCATCAACAGCAGAATCATCTGTTTATTGTTCCCTAGTGAGGTCTGTCCAATCTACAGGCAAGTCTTCCACCACTGCTCCAGCTACCTGGTAAGTGGCTACCATCCCCTCCACTTGACCAGTGTGGATGCGAGAGAGGGTATCTGGTACCATGTTGCACCTTCCTTTTCGGTAGCGGACAGTAAAGTCAAAACCTTGCAGACGTATGGCCCACCGGGTCAATCTTGATGATGGTTTAGGGTGGTTAAAAACCCAAGTGAGTGCAGCATGGTCGGTGATCACTTGGAAGTGTCGTCCCTCTAGGTACACCCTCCATTTTTCAACGGCCCACACCACTGCCAGGCATTCCTTCTCTGCAGTGGAGTAATGTTTTTCAGCCCCTCGCAGGAGTCTTGAGGCATAAGCAATGACATGCTCTTGCTCATCTATGTCTTGAGATAGTACAGCACCAAGTCCCTCCTCACTTGCATCCGTCTGAATTTGGAAGGATTTACTGAAGTCTGGGGAGATCAGGACTGGGGCAGTGATCAAGGCTTGCTTGATGTCCTCAAAAGCTCTTGAGCATTCTTCCGTCCATATCCAGGTAGCATTCTTCTTCTTCAGGGCATTGAGGGCGGCCGCTCTTTCAGCGAAACATGGAATGAACCGGTGGTACCACCCTGCCATCCCCAAAAACCTCTGCACCTCTTTGACAGATTGAGGTTGGGGAAAATGCTTCACTGCCTCCACCTTGCTGGGTTCTGTACTTATGCCCTCCTTAGAGACCACGTGACCAAGAAAAGTGAGGGAGGTTTGCAAGAGGTTGCACTTCTTCAGGTTTAATGTCAGACCCGCTTGATGGAGACGCTCCAACACTTCTCGAAGATGGTGAAAATGTTGCTTGGCCGAAGAGGTATAGACTACAATATCGTCTATGTAGACAAAACACGTTGTCCCCTTCAGGTCTCTTAGAAGGATCTCCATCAGGCGTTGAAATGTTGCTGCTGCATTTTTTAGGCCAAAGGGAAGAACCAAGAATTCATACAACCCTTCGCATGTGACAAACGCAGATTTCTGGATACTGTCCCTCTCCAGGTTGACCTGCCAGTACCCACTCTTAAGGTCAAGGGTGCTGAAAATGGTTGCTCCATGAAGGGACTCCAAAAACTCCAGTACCTGAGGCATCGGATAGCCATCAAGATGGGTTTTGATGTTCAGTCACCGGTAGTCCACACAGAATCTCGTGCTTCCATCCTTCTTGGGCACAAGGACCACCGGAGCAGCCCATGGGGAAGTGGATGGTCGGATTATGCCTTTTCTTATCATATCTTCTATTTCTCCTTTGATTATCTGTTGTTTCTCCATCGATACTCTGTAAGGCCTTTGGCGGACAGGGAGTTCATCAGTGGTGGTGATACGGTGAAGAACCTCTGACGTTCGCCCTAGTTTGGTGGAGCATACTGATGGCCATTGGTGTAACAATTTTTCTAATTGTTGCTTGAGATCTTCGGAAACGTCAGCCTTCGCTACTAGACTTTCTACTTGCCGTTGTAACTCGGCATCAGGGTCTTCTTTAATGGGCTCAGCGATGTAGAGGTGCACGCTGGCTATACGTGGTGGTGACATCTGGCTGTCCATGTCTGCCCTGTAGAATCTGGTTGGGAAACCCCCTGGCAAGCAGTACGTGGTGTCTTGAAAATTGACGTTGAGGCCGAATGAGTGGAGAAAATCTAAGCCAGCAATACGTGGAAATGCCAAATCCCCATAACCCATAATGTAAAATGGGTGGTGCTTGCAGTGGGTATGCAACTGACAATCTAATTCTACTAGACCTTTGGCAGCTCTGGCCTGACCATCACAAGGCCTCCAAACCTCCTTCTTCTCTTTCAGTACTTGTGTATATGTGCTGCCAGTGTCCACTATGGCGGAGAACTCTCGACCTTTGATGAAGAGTGGTAGTGTCAGCATCCCAATGGGAGGTGGAGCAGGTTGGAATACACTCACGTGAGCAGGGTCCTGAGCTGAGCCTTTTCGGCTGGTCTTAGAAGCCTGAAGTCTACTCCCTGCAGTGTCCTGCTGGACCTGATTCCAGTAACTCTTTGCAGCAGAAAGGTCCCTCTCCACCAGTGTTCCAATTCTCACTAGATCATCCACCGTCTTGACCGTCCCTCTCAGTAGGCTTGCAAGCCTAGGGTTACAGTTCCTCAGAATAGCCTGGAGTAGGTCCCTCTCAGTCATGTCCTCTCTCCATTTTAAGCATAGAGCTCGGTACTGGAAAGCAAAGTCTCTGATACTCTCATGGGGTCCTTGTCTCCGGTCCCTCAACCGACGCTCCGCCTCTGCTTGATAGTCCTCGGACAAGAATGAGCGAAGAAAGATCGTTTTGAATTGGGTCCAAGTTTTGACCGCCTTTTTTTCTGCCTTCCACCAGTCTTTAGCTGTACCGGATAGAACAGAAGTGAGGGCTGCTAGTATCTCTAGGTCATTCAGGGGTCGGACAGCGAGGAACTCCTCACACTTCTCAATAAAAGCTAAGGGGTCTTGCTCTTGATCGAGACCTCCATATCTTGGGAATTCCAGTTTGATGGGGGGGCTCAATGGTGTAGCAGTCAAACTGTCACCAGTGGAGCTTGGTTGGGCCTGTTGATCTCTTATAGTACGCACCCTGTTGTGAGTTGACAGGAAGGGAGTGGAGGTTACAGGCAGTAGGGTTTGAAACCTCTTCTCCAGTTGTTTGTCTTTTCTATTAAAACAGTCCAGCACTGTCTTTCCCAGTTCCATTACTTCAAGGTCTATCACTTCCTTGAGTTTCTCATTTTGTCTCTGCATTAGTTATGTGAGTCGTTCTTCAATTATTCTGTCATTCTGTTCCAGCTCCTCTTTTACAGTCCTCAGTGCCTCTTTAAGTGTCCTGGCATCACCTAAGCAACTGTGTTGCTCTTGCAGCTTAGTTTCTAGGGAGCAAATCCTCTCCTCCATGATCCGAAGTTGGTCTGCTAGGCTGTCCTCTGGCGGTGGAGGTGGAGGGGGTAGTGGCCAGTCAGGTGCTTCTTCTTGGCCAACCGAACTCCTATCATCTTCCTCTTCCTCAGATGCAATGTACAGGTGACTCATGGTGTCAATGATCTCACTGACTGCATCCCGACGTGTGACAAATGGTCCAGCCGTGAAATCTAGTGGGGGTGAGGCTCCAACCTCCATCTCTAACCATTGGACAGTTGTAACACAAGACACGGTTATGAACACAAATAGCAATAACAGCTAGAATCCCGAAGGTCCCTGTTCGGGTGCCACTATGTAACAATTACCCTAAACGATATTGTTAGAATGTTTGCTACAAAAATATGAGGGGGATACCACATGGGAGAGCATAAATGCTCCAGTGTTAAAAGAAGACAAGGTAGCTGAAATGAGACCTTTTATCTAGTATAATATTTACTAATTATCTTACTCATAATATTACAACATTAATAACAAGCAAATAAAATGTATATATTCATATAATATAAACACACAAAAAAAACATATACTAACCAATTAAACAAACCAAAAGAAAAAAACCCACAAACAAATAACTCCTCAAAACACAGTCCTTTTATCCTATAGGAGCATGGGCTTAGGTTTGGGTAGCTCCTTAATGGAAAAGGAGATAATTAGTCCCACCAGTTGAAATGCAGTCCAGAAAGGATGAGCAGCAGGTGGAAGATATAGACTTGAAGGAACTTGGGTATGGCAAAACCTCCAAGCAATTCATCAATTCCCAGCCATCCGCGCATTAAGAACCTCCTTCTGTATAAAAGGGTGAAAATGAATTCCCCAACTACCATGTTCTTAACCCATTAGCATTAGCATGCTAGTATAAAAAACAGGCTTAGCCTAGCACTAGCATTAGCATTATATTAGCATAATATCAGCATTGTGGCATAAGTAATACATACTCACAATGAGCCTGAAACTTAAAGTTTCTCACAAGGAGGTCTTCCAACAGAGAGTACATGTGCCTGTAGGTCAACTCTCTCCTACTCTTACTTGGCTTCCCCTATTTATACCCCTAGACAGGTTAACCTCCCTCCTGCCCCCTAGAGGATAGGAAGAGGTATACCATAATTAGTGACCAGGTTGGTTACAAGCTCAGTACTAGATCAGTTATAAACATGGTGTCCCCAATATGTGTGACCTGCCCTGGAGCATAATCTGGTTCATTCTGAATCTGTATTTAGCCGTTCATAAAGAGTGAAGGCCATCTGTTACCATAAGGCTGGGTCTTTAACGGCTTGGTCTTCCAGGTTCTTTTTGATCAGTACGAGAGACTATAGAGAATATTTCCATCGTCTCTCCTCTCATCTGCCCGAGCTCAGTGGGTGAAATAGCCACTTAAACCTTTTGTTCAAATGTCTCTCTCTCTCTCTCTCTCTCTCTCTCTCTCTCTCTCTCTCTCTCTCTCTCTCTCTCTCTCTCTCTCTCTCTCTCTCTCTCTCTCTCTCTCTCTCACTAACCTCTCTCCATCTCACACACACAGACACACACTAACCCGCTCTCTCTCTAACTCTCTCTCTCTCTCTCTCTCTCTCTCTCTCTCTCTCTCTCTCTCTCTCTCTCTCTCTCTCTCTCTGCCTGAGTTAAATCGCTCTAGTAATGCCACACACAGCTGAGAGAGAGAAAGAGAGAGGACTAAATAAATAAATAAGAATGAAACACGGAAGATGATATCTTTATAAGTGTCTTGTGCTATATGTCCTCTCTCTCTCTCTCTCTCTCTCTCTCTCTCTCTCTCTCTCTCTCTCTCTCTCTCCGTCCTCTCTCTCCGTCCTCTCTCTATCTCTTGTCTCACCTTCTCTCTCTCATTCTCTCATCTTTCTCTCTTTACTTTTCTCTCTCCTCTATCTCTCTCCATATCTGTCTGTGCTTTTCCTCACTCCCTGTTCTCTCCCTCTCTCTCTGTTTATCTCTTTTCCTCTGTCCTTGTCTCTGAGGGGATCAGATCTCTCTCTCTCTCTCTTCTCCCCTGTGTCCTGACAGGAAATTTCACTCTGAGTTGTGAAGTGTTCGTCTTCTGTGTTGGAAATGAGAAAAAAAATACAGACAACAGAGCAGAGGTGATTTTGTGAAGGATCAGAGACCACCCTCGAATGTAGTTTCAGGAGAAACTAATCAGCTGGACTGTGTCCCAAATTGTGCCCTGTTAGGTTTCTGTAAGGCAGTGTATGTGGAGAGCATCAAGTGCTTCCCAATTTATCTTCATGTAGTCATTCACAGTCTCACACATTTAAAAAAAATGTACCCACGAACACATGATGCCAGCACACTGGCGGGTAAAACCTTGTATCTCCAGAACTGCAGCGTTAGAGAAGAGGACAAATGCATTCTTACAATTCAATGTAAATAAATATAGCATGGTTTTATCTGAGGCCTCCCTGGACCTTTTCTCTTGGTCTGTGGTGGATAATGTGAAAAGTGCAGATACAAGGTTTTGTTCCAGCAGCTTGGAGCTTAACACGCTTGGAGGAGAACAATAACTATCTGTTGGCATTAGTCCTATAGCTATGTTCGCTAACAGACCGTGGTGTTGGCTAGCGTTATTCTGATTGATGGGTGAAGCCATTTTAATAAACTCGCTGAATGTGCAAAAGTTCACAGAGAGTTTAGAAGACCACCCAGTGCTATTGTATCATGTTTGATCCCATTATATGTAAAACTATCACAGGGGTCTAAAAAGTAGTGAGCTCTGAAGAAGGGCACACAATAATACTGCTAATAATAATAATAATGATGATGATGATGATGATCATTCTAGTTCATAACGCTGTTGTATGTTGCTGGGGGGCAGTAGCAGCAGTGTGAGGGACCACTGGAGCTGCTGTGTCCTTTGTGGAGATGATGACGCAGTAATGCGACTCTGGCTGATAGCCGTGGCTCGGCCCTTATCTGATGGGACGGATGGGCACGACACAAAGTGCTCATCACGCTCCATTAAACATCAGCCACACACTGCTCCATAAAGCCAATTTCAATCAGTCAAACACACAGCGGCCTGAGAGCTGCAGACAGAGCCCAAGCACCATCTCACTCCCTCCTCTCTGGCCTCAGAGAGACGGGAGCTTTATTACAGGCAGGGAAGGGAGGAACCATATCTCTCTCTCTAACACACACACACACACACACACACACGGCATGAATACACAGCGCTGAAATACAGCTTAATGATAGATAACGAGAAAAGAAAAAAGAAGAAAAGAAAAAATGAAAAAGAGCTCCTGAATCTGTAATTCCTCCCAGATATCTCTGTAGTTCCACCTTAATATCTCTGTAGGTCCTTTTTATTTTCTCTGTAGATCCACATTAATGTCTTTGTAGTTCCACCTTAATATTTCCGTAGTTCCACATTTGTATCTCAATTGTTCCGCCTTAATATCCCAGTAGTTCTAAGTTAATATCTCTGAAGATCCTCCTTCAAATGCCTTTAGTTCCACATTAATAATTCTTTATATCTCTGTAGTCCCTCTTTAATGTGTTTAGTTCCACATTAATATAATCTGCAGTTCCTCATGAATATATTTGTAGTTACACTTTAATACTTCTGTAGTTCCACCGTAATGTTTGTTGTTCCACCTTAAGATCTCAGTAGTTCCACCTTAACATCCCTGTGATTTCACTTTTGTTGTAGATCCTTCTTCAAATTTGTTTAGTTCCACCTTAATATTTCTTTTGTGTCTCTTTGATATCTCTGTAGTCCCTCATTAATTTGTGTTAAATTCCAACTTAATATCTCTGTCGTTCCACCTTAACATATCTCCGGTTCCCCTTGAACATTTCTTAAGGATCTGGAAATTGAAAACCCAGGGTTCCGGTCGAGGAAGCAGCAGGTTTAGGCTTAAGTTATCAGGCTAAACTACGCTCCCCCTGAGAACTGATGCTTTGTGAAAGACCCCAGGGTTGAGGAGCTCTTGTAGAGCTGCTCTTCACAGACCCTGGAGCATCGTGAGCCTGAGGAACTCTTGTAGCGGTCTCCAGCTGATCACAGTGCACTAATCAAACATTAAAGAGCGTCTAATTGAAAAAGCTCAGCTCCAGCATATGCTCCTCTCCCTGAACAGGTAGCGTTCGGCTGCCATCTGCACTCTAATTGCCAAACTTGCTGTTGACGTGGTTAGTCTTTATTTCCGTGCCTTTAAGAACAGATGGGTCTTAATTCCAGTCCCAGATCTCCTCTGTGAACAACGCTCCTGATCTGCATTTCATGGGGAACGCGAGCTCCGCGGGGGCTTTTCTGGCTCCTTGGTTTGTGCAGAAGGCTTTGTTTATATTTAGCGTAACTTCTGGCCTGGCTCTGGATTTTCTTGGTGCTTTGTGGTAACTAAGTGTTGCTGTTTTTTAAAAAACAAATGAAAGCTGGGTATGTTTGGTGGGCGTTATGACTCTGAATTACGGAACTATATTTATCCAGAAAAGTAGTAGTATAATCTGAAAAAGTCTGGTCTCAAGTGAAATTGTATCTATTTTCCCTTGATTAATTTAGTGTTGGGGTGGCACGGTGGACAAGCAGGTAGTGTCTCTGTCACAGCTCAAGGGTCCTGGAGGTTGTGGGTTCGAGTCCCGCTCCGGGTGACTGTCTGTGAGGAGTGTGGTGTGTTCTCCCTGTGTCTGCATGGGTTTCCTCCGGGTGACTGTCTGTGAGGAGTGTGGTGTGTTCTCCCTGTGTCTGCGTGGGTTTCCTCCGGGTGACTGTCTGTGAGGACTGTGGTGTGTTCTCCCTGTGTCTGCTTGGGTTTCCTCCGGATGACTGTCTGTGAGGAGTGTGGTGTGTTTTCCCTGTGTCTGCGTGGGTTTCCTCCGGATGACTGTCTGTGAGGAGTGTGGTGTGTTCTCCCTGTGTCTGCGTGGGTTTCCTCCGGATGACTGTCTGTGAAGAGTGTGGTGTGTTCTCCCTGTGTCTGCGTGGGTTATCCCCTAAACCTAAATTTAAACTATACTTCTAGCTCCTAAAGGTTGGAAACAACAGGGCTTTAGCCCAACCCTAAACCTAACCATGACCCTAACCCTAAACCATATTCCCTCACTCAAAGACAAGGCCCCTGCTCCTCCACGTTGGAGTTTTCTTTGTCTGAGGTTGTCACCTTTCAGGATTCTGAGTTTCAGGTGTTTCTTCTGAGTCCAGGGGCTGGGTCAGTGGCAGCACAAACACAACTGCAGTGTGCCCCCCCATGATAACAGGGAAATCCGATTGTGGCACTACCTTCAAGCACAGTTCAGTTAAATGGACATCGTCTACCACTTTCTGTATTAATGTGTACTCACTGCCGAAGGTGCTCTGTGTTCTATGTGTGTTCCTTCTCCGTGATTCATAGAGAAATTGATTTCCAGCTGATTGTATAACTCCTAGGGCGGCACGATGGCACAGCAGGTAGTGTGTCACAGCTCCAGGGTCCTGGAGATTGTGGTTTCGAGTCCCGCTCCGGGTGACTGTCTGTGAGGAGTGTGGTGTGTTCTCTCTGTGTCTGTGTGGGTTTCCTCCGGGTGACTGTCTGTGAGGAGTGTGGTGTGTTCTCCCTGTGTCTGCGTGGGTTCCCTCCGGGTGAGGGTCTGTGAGGAGTGTGGTGTGTTCTCCCTGTGTGCTCTCTGAGTGCTCCCATTTTCTCCCACAGTGTTCCTGCCTTGTGCCCAGTGATTCTGGGTAGGCTCCAGACCCACTGGGACCTTGAATTGGAAAAGCAGTTACAGATAATGTATGAATGAATGTATAACTCCTGTCATTTAATTCCACCCAAAACCCTTGCTCCTCTTTCATATTCTGCTCTGATTGTGACAGTTGTGACAATGCTTTGGCCTTTTTTCATTGCCAACATCCGAAAAATGCGACCGTCCTTCATTCAGACCCCTGCACTTCACACACAGAGCTGGTGCAGGGACTGAGAGGACCTCTGTTTATAAAGAAAACTCAAACTGAAGCTCATCAGCGCAGGGTCCACACTTTCAGCTGTAGTTTGACCTTAGATCTTGCCAAATACTGACCTCACTGTGTCTCCTCCATCAGTCGACAGTCGAGTTAACCCTGTCAGCTCCAGCACTTGTTTGTCAATAAATTTAACCCTTTAAACACCTAGTTTATGCAATTAACCACTGATAGAATGTCTGTTTAGATACTGGAGTAATGTGGAGTGGACCTTTAACATGTGAAATGTATAACTTTACAGTCACATCTTTATCTTTATCTTTATCTTGATTTTCAGTGAGTTCTGACACTGATTTAGACAAAAAAGAGGTCACCCTTGCCATTTTTGATTTCTCTGTTACAAATAATTATTAATGACATTTAAGGAGTTTTCAACCTAATTAATAGCCATGTATTAAACAGAATTTAAACTATTTATTTGCCTTTATATACGCACTCTTATTTTAACGTGATACCAATAGTCTATCTGTCACGAAGGGGGGCAGGGATGGAGGAGATAAGGAGAAGGAAGTATGTGCAGAGATGCACCGTTTATTTAACAAACCAGGAAGGTAAACAACCGAGGAGAAATAAACCGTAATGCAAAGATAAATCAACACCATAACAGAGAAAGTAAACTGAGGACAAAAGGGACACTACACTAGGACAGAACAAAAAAACAAACACGAAACAAACCCAAAGCAAACACAAGATGAGAGCAATGCAAATGGTAGAACAAACACACATAGAAAACAACCACAGAGACAGAACACGGACTGAAAAAAGAAACAAGACATGCTTTCCTTCACTTTTACAGTTACATAGTGCAGATTTAGCCATATGGAGCACAGAGTAGCAATGACACAGGCTCTGTTCTCTCTAGTAGAAGTCAGTGGAGCAGCACAATGATTTTGAAGCTGGAATTTTAATGTAAAAATATATTTATTCTTACTTTAATATACATCAGAGCCCCAATAGAAGCCCAGTCGACTGTCCATCCAGTCACAGTCACAGTTCATTGCACGACTGACAGCACAATTAAAGCTAATCACAAAGAGGAAGAGACCTCCAGAAAAGTAATGCAGATGAGTCATGTTTGACCTGTTCGGAAAAGTTCAAATCATTTCTGCTGCTGAGTTCATAACCTAGATTATGTTTTATTTATGCTAAAAGGTATATTAAATATCATAAGTCTCTCTCTCACATATACACACACACACACACACACACATGCAGATCCTGTTTCCATGTTTGAGTCAGGCGCTGCACTGTAGTATTTATGTTCTCCATTATAGCTTCTGTGTCTGACGCTAAAGCTCTCCCTGAAACTTTTACTCAGCAAATTAAGAAATTCTAATTCAAAAATCAAATATTGTAATAAAGTAAAAAAGAATGGTTTCCTCTCACCCATTGCACGTTAATATCCCTGCCAAAAATAGAAATGAATGATTTTACCTTTAATAGCTTTTATGATATATTTTAAGTGATAGACATAATTAATACAAATACAGCTCCATTGTCCTGATCTTATATTGATTCACTGATTCATTTAATTTCCATTTAAATATCCATTAAAAGCTTCAGGATTAAAACCAACATTCACAACTGTAATCAAAAAACACTTTATACACTTTATACAGAAGATGATTCTTCACCATGTGTTGCTCTCCAGTCGCTGGAACTTGTCTAATGTGTTTTCCGAAGCCCCAGTGTCTGTAAACGAGTGAAAGTTATATAAAATAAACAACTCGAGTTACAAATTCATGGTAAATCTAACGGTATAAAAATTTACAGACACATACAAACCATGTCATTTTTTCTCCTCAAACACAGTATATTCACCAACAATATTAGTGTTAAATTAACACAGATGTAACACTGGTGTATTTGCTGTGAACATACTGTTCCATTTTAAAAGACGCAGAGCTTCTGAACTTAAACAAACCAGAGAACAGTGCAGTTCTCCACAACCATTAACCTTCTCTTAAATAAGAGAAAGTTGATTAATCTTGATTATTAATCTTGAGCAAATTGTGTGATCAACAACACTATTAAAAATATGTCAAACTACTCTAATAAATCAATGATATGTAAATTCTTTCTGATATCCTTTAAACAAACAAGGACACACAATCCGTTTTCCACTTCAAAAGAATATTTCTGAGCAAAGAGTTTCCACATGGACAAGGATAACTGCTCTGGTGGACGGGCTTAATGAAGTAGGAATTTCCTGATTGGTTCCTTATTTATGACACTCCCTCAAAGTCCCAGCAGTTTTCTTAGGCACATCCTGATCAGCACAAAAAGAAGAAAACAAAGACTGTAACTGGGCTCATGAATCCAGACCTGCACAGAATGCATGATACTGATATGGTACGGTGGCCATTTTCATTACAGCCAAAAGGAGGACATTGTGATGTCACATGACACCGTTAAACCAATCAAATACAACGTAATTCTCAATGACATATTCATGAGAGAACAACAAAAAATAAAACCAATCCAAAGTGAAATGTTTAAGTACACTCTGTCACTGTGGTGGTACTCTCAGAGGAACATATACTGTAACTTTAATTAGGGAACATAATTGTAATTTACTCTACTACAAATGTATTATTTCCATATGCACCATTTCATCTCCAGGACCTATATTATGTTCTTTTATTTTACACAGTTCTATAATGAAAAATGTAATGTAATAAACCTTTAAGGAACACATCTGGGCTTTAACACCACTGTTGTCTCTTTGATGGCACATTGACATGCAGTGTTTCTTTAGCGACCAATAATGTTCCTCTACCACAGCTTTTTTTTTTTTTTTTTTTTTTTTTTTTTTTTCTGAGAATGTGGCACACTCCAAATTGAAAGGGTGTCCATACAGATGTTGTACTGCACAGAGGACTGGGAGCAGAAAGGCTGGACATTTGGGGATAAATCTGGACATCTAGCCATCTTAGGATATGTGGTAGACAATATCCATAAGTTGTTCGATGAAACTGACACCACATGTGTCCACTCCCCAAATAATTATTAAGAATTGATTAAATATAAAGCAGTGGAACTAAGTGGTCAGTGGTTGCAGCATTTGTTTATTTACAAAAAACAAACCTGAAAACCAATAAATAACACACAAATATCTCATCTTTTTTATGAGTTGTTATTATCAAACGCTCTCACTGATGGACGAGGGTAGAGAGGGTTAAAAAAATATGTAGCAAAAAAAAGTCCAAGCTGGTTTTTTTTTCCGGACCCACTGTGGTGTATGTTAAATTGCTTGTGTATCTGGTGTGTAGAGATAGGCTCTTATCTGTTATTGAGAGAGCTGGCAGGAGGTGGGTGGACCTGGGTGTCTGGTGTCCAGTGGAGTGGCTCATCTGGACCTGAAGACTGTCCGCATGACCGCTGCTCCCCAGAGCTCCGAGCACTTCAGCCTCGGTGAGATCAGCTCAGCTCAGCTCCACTCCTGACCCACGTTCAAATCCATTCCCTGCGGACCACTCAGCGTCCAGCTTGGATGTTAGTGGCTTCTTTAATGCCTATATATATATATATATATATATATATATATATATATATATATATATATATATATATATATATATATATATATATCTTTTGGGTCATATTTTAAGCCCTCCAACACTGAGTTATATTTACTGCTTTGATCTGCTCGTTAAACATACCTGTGGGCCAGGGCAGGAAGTCTTTATACCCTCTGGTACATGCTCAGTATTAGGCATAATGAACTTATGCTCATATGCAGCTGCCATAAAGTTTAGGCTGTGTGCGGACAACAGTGACACATAGGGTCCACCTTAAAAGAGCTGGATTCACCAGAGCCCAGTCCTCATCTCTGTCTGTATAAAGTAGTGGTGTGTTTTCCTTGTGTCAACTGTTTAGTCGCTGGTGTTTGCTGGTCAGGGTTCTCCTAATGCTGATCCTAAACCTGGGTATAATGGAAGTAGGGATGCCATCAGACACACCAAGTCCCATCCAGAACAAGAAGTTTTAACTCCACCCAGATAACCCCTAAACATCAGAAAAAGTAATCACTGAGCATGCTTGGAACTCCCTGTGATCTCCTCAGCTCCTCCCCTACTCCATACTACTACAAAATACTAAAACAATCACTGCACATGTAGGGATCTCTTACTACATACTACACGTGTAACAGGCTTCATGGCCTCCTCTGTCTGTAAACAAAGCTTGTTTTCTTCTTTAATTTTGAAAAATATACATTTCGACAATATATTTAATTCAGATAATCCAATTTTATTTCCTTTGTCGGCTTAATTGTGTTTTGGCTCAATCTAATAGCGGTTCAGTCTTCTTCTTTCTGTGTGTGTGTGTGTGTGTGTGTAAAAACAAACAAACAAACGGTCCAATAAAGATAACTATTAAAAACAAACAAAAAACAAAACAAAAAACAAACAAACAAAAAACATTTAATAGACATCACCCCCTTAAGGTATGAATCCACCACTTCACTTTACGACTTAATATGTTTGGTATAAAATAAATTATTATACATAGTTTTGCATGTCACTAAAACTCACAGCCTTCCTATTCATTGGCATGCTGACGAATGTGGTGTGATGGTCTGCTTAAAGATATGGACTTTTATTTTACTTTTCTATTTTTTTTTCCTTTAATGAAATTATAGTTGAATAAAAACAGCATTTTATTTATCACCTTTCTACTGTTTTTCAGCATTCATATTCAAGCAGCAGCAATGTTTAGACGAACTGTACTGTCTTAAAAAGCTCCCCAAATATCAGATTAAAAACATTAATTCGTCTTTTTTTTTGTCAGTGAAAAAATGACAAAAACTAACTCCTGTGTTCACAAAAACAAACCTTTATTGGGTGACGTCATAAAGAATAATTCAATAAGCAAAACCTGCTCCTGTGTCAGAGCTCTCAACTCTCCCACACTGGTCAGGAGGCTCCCACACCTCGGTCCGATCCCCCGTTCTCCCGACCAAACTTACCTTTTCTCCTGCAAATTAAAGGATTCAACACAACTGCGTTCATCTTGTTGCTGGATCCAGGTATCTGAACAAACAGTGGGTAGGTTGCTGATTGGTTAGTAGCAGGTAGATGTGTGTCTCATTGGTTGTCAACAGAGAGGCGCCCATTGTTTCTCATTGAAATGAGGCGCTTTTTTCAAACACAGCTTGTGTGTGACCAGGCGATGTACTGTAGACTGATCCAGGTAAGGGACTCACTGTGGGGCTGGGGTAGCTCTCTGGAACTTGACCTTACTCTGAACGCTGCAGACGAGACCATGAAGAGGTAAGATGTAATTTTTTTTTTTTCCACAATGAAATGACCTCTGGTTTTCAATTGCTTTCATACAGTGTTTTTATTTTATTTTATTTTATTTTTATTTATTTTAAATGTATTTATTTTTTGGGGGGAATCCTTGGGCGCAAGGCGGGAATACACCCTGGAGGGGACGCCAGTCCTTCACAGGGCAACACACACACATTCACACCTACGGACACTTTTGAGTCGCCAATCCACCTGCAACGTGTGTTTTTGGACTGTGGGAGGAAACCGGAGCACCTGGAGGAAACCCACACGGACACAACACACCAACTCTTCACAGACAGTCACCCGGAGCGGGAATCGAACCCAATTAATTTCATATTATTTGTGAATTAGTACAAAATATTTGTTACAAATTATGACATTTTAAGGGCAAGTAAGACATATATACAGTCATGTGTAAAAGTTAGGACACCCCATGAACTTCATTTGCACAGTACTGAGAGATGGAGCTTATGTAACCAAACAAATAAAACTGAAGAAATTACAACTACAAGTTGTAAAATTTATTGGAAAAATTGTACATTTCCAGTGAGGAAAACATTAGGAAACCCCTACATTTATTACTGTTAAAAATGTCTATATTTAGAATCAGATGCATCACATAAGCTGCAAATGATTAGACCATCATTAAGGAAGATATTTATATGTTTAAATATGTTAAAAAAAGACAAAGACTATCATGGAATGTCCTAACTTTTTCACATGACTTTAAACTGAGCTGCAAAATTAGATTCTCAGTCCCTTCCTCTCGCTAAATCATTCTGTATGTTCCCTCTGTAGTGCACTATGTAGGGAAGTAACGTCTTCAACAGCCAAACAATGCCTAATACATATAGCTAATGTAACATTATCCATAATAGGTCACGTGACTCAATTTTAAATATTTACTACAGCATTTTGCTGTAAACCCATAGTTAAAGTTTTACGTCTAACTCTAAAATAGTGCACTATGTAGAGAATTGGGAGTGATTTGAGACATGTCCTGAATGTGTGCTCTTCGTGAAAGATACAAGACCTCAGTCCATCTCCAATATGTATAAACATTCAGAGAATGTCTCAGCTGTTCTCTCACACACACACACACACACACACAGCCACAGCCTAGAAACATCTGGAGGTGTTTGAACGGTAGAGTTTCTCTGAACATTGAAAATCATGAAAGAGTTGAGGATGTTGCTCTATTCCCGCACAACAGATGGACAACGTAGACTTATTTTTAATGTTTCAGTTGTATTACTTAAGGTGCAATTGACTCAGATCGCTAACTGCATGAAAGCAAATGCAGACAGAAAGTGCTACAAAATGAAACAGCTCGATTTACAAATGAGTTTCTGTGGTAATTCAAACAGTGAATAAAAACTTACAGAAAATGTACATTTCAGACACGTACACACTACAGTTGTTTCTTATTCAAACACACAGTTCCACCTTAAAAGATGCAGAGCAGTGTGTTTTGTTCCCCAAAAGAAATATATTACTTGTGGTGCTTAAAAATGTTCCACCAATCAGAGACAGCAATAGTACTACTGAGATTAATACTGCATTCGAGTGATGTCGGAAACAGGGAAATTGTAAATTGTACCTGAACTGTGGACAAAGTCATATTTACTATTGGTAAACTCTGGATTCCAGAAAATACAAGAGTTTGCGAGATGTAACATATATTGTGACCTTTTAGCTCTTCCCCTGGAGAAAAGATCTAATATGAGTTTGAATCATCTCATTGTGTATGTTTTCTGTAGATACAGGTCAAATATGATCAGATTTGTTATTAAAATGTTTAGTTGTTATTTAATGATAAATCACTTAATGGGGACATATTGTGTCCATTGGGTGGATCTTCAGCCAAGCGCCCCAAGAGTCCTATCGATTAGTTAACCATCTTGTATATACAAGCTTTCTAGCACACCCGAATGCAGCATTAAAACTGTGTTCTGGGGCCAGGAAAAGCAAGAACTGGAAAACAGAGCAATAAAATACCAATACTTTGAGTTCACAAAAACTACATTCAATTTTACATAATAAATAAAAATTAAAAAAAAAAAACATTAATTTTCAAAAGAGTTGAAAAAGTTGTTTGAGAAATGGGGTGAAAGTGATTGGTGGAAACTCTGCACAGTGCTTTGTGTGATATGTAGTTCAGTCTGGCATTCAACATGTTAAGAATAGTCTCGCACTTTTGCCTTCTATTGTTCATCTTTCCAACGTGTCTGACTTGTTTATTAGTATAAAATCATGTTTTATCTGTCTGGGGCTGATTTGTTTGGCTGACTCTTTTATTTATAAAACTCTTTACATAAGGACTTTTAAATATATTTGTGGAGAAAATGAATGACATTTTTGATTCCAGAACCACAGCTGTTGAAAAAGTGAGTGGTCACTCAGTGTACAACTCCTTCTCCTGTGAAGTTACTGTTCTGGAGATAGCAGGTATTGGTCAGAAGCACTGCACTCCTCATTAAAAGCAGCACTAACTGGAATCATACTGAATGCTGCCTTGGCATTCATCCATTACTAATCATGAAATGAGAACAAGAGATCAGGAGGATGATTAGGAATATTGATATCAGTTGCGCAGCTCTGTAGGAATTGATTGCTCTTCGGTCTGAAGGGAAATGGCTCCTAAATCAAAACTCTGAAAGTAGAAAATGCATTCTGCAAAATTAATTACTCAAACATCTTTGATCGATCAGCGACACTTAGTGGAGTTTTAGATTAGGATGAAATGGACCCAGATAAAGGCGAGTTTAATGCAGAGTAATTACACCGTCCTCAATAGACTGGAATATTCTGCCGTTATTGAATAAATACCGCTGCTAGACTTGCATTCAGCTGCAATCTCTCCATCACAAGCAGGAGCTTACTGATGGAATTTATGGCAGGAGTTGCATTCGTGCAAGAACAAGGAAAGTACACAGAGTGCTTAATGTACTCCAGCATCACTAACAGTGTTAACAGATTGAGGTCACTCACAGGTGGCGGTTGTCTTCTATTTTCTGTCTTTATGCTGTGTTCCTGCTCTTCAAAACACAACCAGTGCTGTTCAGATGCTGAGAGAGTCATTATTCCATCATTTGCACTCGTCCTTGAGGCTCGGCCAAAGTCAAATCACTTGACATTTGTCTGTAGGGAAATGGCTTGTCTTTTAGGTAAACACCACTGAGCAATTGTCTGGTTAAGAACACTTACATCCTCAGTGTGTTTTATTTTCCCTGAAATCAGTGAGCCACAACACTGCCTCGTCACTCTCCGGAGAGTGTCCTTAACTCAAAGCCACATCCCAGTGGAGTACAAAAGTAGCTTTTCATGTTAACATCGACTGGCTCAATTTGTAGACAGTAATACTCTGTGTCCAAATGTTCATGTAATAATTGCAAACACAGGCATTCATTTGTCCACATAAAAGCATAAAGCTCTGGAGCAGCTGCACATGAGCTAAAATTACAATTCCCAATGTTTGACATAGGCCTTAAGTACTGCTGGGTGATAAAATGATCTTTATTTTTTCCACGATCATTTTTTTTTTTATAACAATGACTGGTTTCTATTCCTCATTGAGACCACAAGTAGAAGCAGCTTGTTCCTGCAGCACACTGTTGGGCGCATATACTCCTGCTATTACGGTAAATATGAGCATGTAAACAAGACAATAATAGGTTTAATTTAGTGACTTGTGTGTTTTTTTGTTTTTTTTGTTTTTTTTTTAAAATATATGAATGAAGTGTTTTAGTCTCCTGTTGTTCTGTCTGTGTTTGGGGCCTATTTTGTCTGGTGTGGAGTAGGGCTGGACAATAATTCAATATCGATATATATCGCAATATAAAATGTTTCAATAACAATGATATGATTTTTAAACACATTTTCAATATTTCAGTAAATTTTATTTACACTTTTTACAATTTTATTTACAATTTTATGTCACTGACTGACGGCCTCAATTTTAAAGTAAGTTTAAAAATATTTATATTGACAAACCGAAAGGTTTATGTTTGATGGTGATGTCATATTTCATGTTTGTTCTGAGCAGTTTTTCTGTGGCTTTTATGTTGTTCATATTGATAACAGAATTATATAATATCGACTGAAATTTACAGATATATTGTGATATATATTTTGGCCATATCCTCCAGCCCTAGTGTGGCAAGGCAGTCAGAACAGTGTGTTTTTTTTTTTTTCCTTTTCGCACAGTGTATTTTCCGCCTGTGAAAAATTTTACCTTTTCACGACAGCAATTTTTAAATTTTTTTTCACTCATGATTTTTTAATTGGATCCATAGATCAGACACTCCCAATATATAAATAATCACAAGTGCTGAACAGTAAACATACTAGTTTTTCCACTGTTACATGTCTTCTAATGGGTTAAGTGCAGTGCAGCACAAATGCAGCACTTGTGAGTGATAATTATTACTATTTAGAACCTCATTAACTGTACACATTCTACTTTTTAAATGTTTAATATGGCAATGAGGGGTGGCACAGTGCTACAGCAGGTAGTGTTGCTGTCACACAGCTCTAGGGTCCTTGAGGTTTTGAGTTCAAGTCTCAGGTGACTGTCTGTGAGGAATTTGGTGTGTTCTCCCTGTGTCCATGTGGGTTTCCTCCTGGCAGGGGCACCAGTCCTTCGCAGGGCGACACTCACTCACAAATGTAAAGATCGTATACTAATAAATATTTGCATTTTTTAGAAGGATGTCCTGTTAAAACATGTACTGTGTTACACAAATTTATATTGTGATAAATACTGAGATTTGGCAATATAGAAAAGGTTATGGTGGCAGCATTTTTAGACATATCACCCAGCACTAGTCAGAAGGGTATCCTCACATCAATGGTCCAACATTCGCACAAAACAAAAAAATAAGTAATGAAATGTTGGATGAAATGCTCATATACAGCATTTAAACAAGACTTAACATCTACAAATAAATCAGGAGTCCGTAAATAAACTCAAATCCACCTGCAGAAACGTTCATGTTTATGTTGTTTATTTGTAGTACACTGGAGTGCACTTCATCTGGAAACTGTTTTCCAAATACCAAGTGCTCTTCAAACACCCTCATGATCCAGGGCCTTCTGGAGTTTGTTTGAGTGCAACTTAGCCACACAATATCCAGAAATAAACATCAGCACAGAGCGCAGTAACACCGCACTGCATCTCCCCTCACTGCAAATGAGGGAAAACTTCGAAAATCAAAGCACTTATATTTCTCTTTGAATTGATTAATTTTCTTTAAAAAATGTATTGCTGACTGTAGTGAATTTAAGGTGAATTTGCAAAAGTATGCGGACAGGGCTGTATGAAGTAAGTGGGCGGAGATGTGTGCCGTTAGTGGGTGAAACTGTGCAGGTAATGTGTGGAGCTGTAGGTCGATTCTACATATTTGATGCTTATATATATATATATATATATGTGTTTAACTGATTTTAAGACATTTACAGTAATGTGTGAACTAGCTATTTTTTATTTTATTTATTATTATTATTTTTTTATTTATTTTTTTTTGCTTATTTTATGTCATTTTGTCAGTGTAGATTTATTGCTCTTTTACTTTCCCTGAAATAATATTTTAAAGTGTGGTTCATAGGTGTGTGAATGACTTTTGTGACAATGAGGAAGGCTGTGCGTGTCATTTCACTGAAGGACGCCCTGTTTTGGAAGTTCTTTTAAAGGTGGCCTAGAGATGTTCCACTTCATTTCTGAGAATTTGAAGGAACCAAACTATTGTTTGTTTGAGACCTTGTATCCCCCACAGTTCCTCACCTGCAGCTTAAAACTATCTGAAAAATGGTGGGTACATTTAGAAGTGGAAACGATACTCTATCACCAGAATTCACCCATTTTAAACTCTACATTCCCACTGAATCCCCTGAATTTCTACAAGGCCCAAAAAGTAAACATAAAGAGTATTTGGATGTGAGGTGGCTGACTGTGGAGATAATCATCAACTTCTTCTCAGTGGTGGGGAGGAATGCCAAATATGTGTAACGAGGTAGAAGCAGGTATTTATTCCCAAATAAATGTATTAATGTTTGAAAATATTATTGTATAAATAAATGTACTTGAAAGCATATTTAATTAATATCTCATCAAAAAAATCGATTGGCAAGAGACATCATCTTAAATTTAATCATTAAATCTAATAACTCTTGTGATATTCTTTGTAAGAACATTATTAAAGTACTTAGGTGTTTACTAGTGTTATTAACTTGTTTCAAAGGGGACCTATTAAAAACTTGTTCTGTGTATTTGCACATTAATTTGGGGACCTGGAGCCCACCAATCCACACACTGTGAAATAAGATCAGGCTATAGAATTGCCCTGACCCCTCACCTGAGTCTGTCCAATCACAGTGCTGATCCGCATTTATGTGAGAGTGCAAAAACAAGGTTAAACACAACAAACCAGACACAACGATCGCAGAGAAATAAGAGCACTGAGTGAAAACAGAGAAAATGAGAACAGGGAAGAAGGAAAACCGAGCAAAAACGACTAAACACCAGAACTTCTGCTCCTTCAGCTCATTATCATTTAAAGGAACAAGCTCTGAACTGGCTGTTCTGAACAGAGCTCATGAAGACCCAGATCTGTGTTCACTTGTGGAAAAGGGGGGTGAAGATGTCCCGTTTAGAAAGTAAGATTAAGTTTATCAAATGTAATTACCTCTATAATAGCACATACATCTTACGCCATAAGTAAAGTATGAGTTGATAGATCAGATAATAAAATTTTAATTTGTGCACAACCCTATAACATTCCTTCAACAATCTCAAAAGTCAAGAATGAGAAATATTAGGTTATGTAGTGGGTTATGTACAAATCACATTTGCTGGAAATCCAGGTCATCAAGGGCACATCCAGCTTTTCTCGGCACACAGAGAGTTAACACTTGTTCTCTGCACTTGGCTGATTATTAATTTCATGTAAAAGGCAGTGCGTGGAATATGACAGAGTGATATATGCTCCTCTGCTCTAAGAGTTTCCTGTGGTCTGAAATGGGATGATACTGTTTCATGTGGTATTTTTAATAGCCGTGAAGATCTTTCAAAAGGCCTGCTATCAGATTTGCTGACTCCACTCCTGTTTTTATAACGTGAGGTTTCTCCTCATGGACCAGTGTCTTGAGCTTGATTATTAGGTTTGGTTCATGTCCTACAAACCAGATCGCAAACATGTAGCAACCGTATTAGTGGCATTCCATATGAAGTGAAATAGATATGAAATTTATTACCCTTAACATATCTATATTTATTAGATCTAGAAAAAATGTTTTGCTCAAAACATGATGTCAGGTCTGCCACAGAACCAATCAGAGTTAATGCTACATTTACTTTACTCCCCTCAACAGAGACTGTAATAAGGAGCTGGCAGAGTTGAGTTCAGGTAAAGTGTGGTACAAATGTTACATGTGTTTGTGTTCACACATACAGCTCCTCCAGGTAATGATCAGGACATTTCTGAGTTACCGTGCATGTGCGAATGAGGTTAGAATGTGTTTTCTGTGATAGAAAACATTCTCAGCTTAGTTCTTGCCTCGACCCGAAGCCATTAGATGGTGTTTTCTGAGAAAGATGCTCTTAGTCCATGACTAAATGGAAATCCATACATAAAAATGATACACATATTCTTAAAAAAATAAATATAAGCATTAATACTTGTTTTTTTGTAATTAAACGGTTGTTTCTCATCACTGTTTTGAAAGTATTTCCTCTAATCTAGTGACAGCTTTCTGTCCTAAGCAGCTTCAAGTCTTTGCAATCTGTCCATCTTTGCCCATGATGGCCAGGAGTAGGTGTTGGGGATGGGGTAAAAAAAAATAAAAATACAAATAAAAATAGAATCAAATGCTTTAGAGAACTCCCTTTGCCTTATCTGCCCCTCTCACTTTCCTGCCTCTCTGTGTGGTCACCATTACTCGACCGTCGTCCAGAAATCAATACAACTTCAGAGGAGGTTAGAGCTCCTTCATCTCTGGCAGCTGATGATTTGGACGGATGAATAATTCATCCCTGAAAAGCCAAAAGTCTCTGGATGTGATGGTTGAGGAGAGGAGGATGAGAGGGGGAGTGAGGGAAGAGGAGGAGGAAGAAGAAGAAGTGCTTTACCTTATCACTCTTCATCACAGAGCCTTAATGCACTTCTCAACATTTAGCACTTAATGGCATGGTACAGCAGAAACATGATCTCCACTCATCATTAGGAGTGGAGAACACAGGGACACAGTTCCGCCGTGTGCTGCAGGGACACATCCTTCTCTCAACTGCAGGAACACCGTTCCCCGGTCTGTTGCAGGAACAACATTGCTCATCTGATGCTGTGCCACACTATGCTGCTGAAACTCTGTTCTTCTGTCTTCTACAGAGACACTTCCTCTGTCTGATGCAGGAACGCTGTTCCTCGATCCACTGAGGGAACTTTTTGCTGCAAGAATGCCATTCCTCTGTTTGCAACGGTAACACCATTCCTCCGTTTTCTGCGGGAACACCGTTCCTCTGTCTATCTCTAAAAACGTTTGAGGACCAGGAGGTAGAGGATTGAGATTTGTTCTCAAGGTGCGACTGGACGATGGAGATCCTCTAGGTGAGTCCATGTGAACTTTTCTAAAACTTAATTAATATGAGTTCTAATGCTGTAAATGTATGGCAACTGAGGGGGGTGCTGTGGTAATTTAATATATTAATAAGCTATATTAGAACACGTGTATTGCACTGCTGTGTTTGCTTTTCAGCTGTGTGTTTATCATTGGCTTTTTTAAGTGTTGTCCCAGTCGCTGGGAGGTCATAGGTTTGATGCCCAGTGATGCTTCAGTCATATGAGACCAGGAGTTCAAGAGAGCACAGTTCTCTCGCAAGGTGGGTAGGATGACTTTCCACCTATTTAAATCAGCAGCACAGAGTTAGCCAGCTTGAGCATCTCTTAGTTGGTTAGTGTTCTCCTCAAAGCGTGTTGAGCTTCAGTGGCATAATGTTAGCAACAGTTTAAAAAGAAATAGCAGTTGGCTTCACATGTCTCTGAGGAAGATTGTGATCCTTACCCTCAGTGATTGATGGCATTGGGAGTGACCGGGGACTTTTGGGAACCGGGGACTTTTGGGAACCCGGGGGTGGGGGGGGGTGGGGGTGGGCAATGAACAAAACGGGAGAAACTGATCAAGCTTAATCAACTCATTATCATTCTTGATTGATTAGTTTACAATTTCCTAAATTCTGGATATAATGCTGTGAGGTCAAATACGGCTTTATTAACAAAGAGATTATTCTCAGCTAACTTAGTTCTTGCCTCGACCCAGAGCCATTAGAGAAAGTGTTTTTATGAGGCAGAGATTATTCTTGTTCTTTAAGAAAATAATTAGAAAATAATTATGGTTCACTCCATTTACACAAAAGTGTTTATTTTATTATTTATTTAAACTAAAGTTGAGGGCAGCACGGTGGCACAGCAGGTAGTTTTGCTCCAGGGACACAGCTCCAGGGACCTGGAAGTTGTGGATTCAAGTCCAGCTCCGGGTGACTGTCTTTGAAGGGTTTGGTGCGTTCTTCCTGTGTCTGTGTGGGTTGCCTCTGGGTGACTGTCTGTAAGGAGTGTGGTGTGTTCTCCCTGTGACTGCGTGGGTTTCCTCTGGGTGCTCCAGTTTCCTCCTATGCTCCAAAAACACACGTTGGTAGGTGGATTGGCGACTCAAAAGTGTCCGTAAGTGTGAGTGTGTGACTGAATGTGTGAGTGTGTTTCATCATATGAAGGACTAGCGCCCCCTCCAGTGTGCATTCCCACCTTGGGCCCAGTGATTCTGGAAAGGCTCCAGACCCACCATCACCCTGAACTGGATAAGGTTTACAGACAATAAATGAATGAAAAAAAAAGTTGAAGTGTAGTTTCTAAGTATACTTGTACTAGTAGTACTAGTATTATATTTGTAATGTACTTTTTCAATAGCTTTTGTGACTAACTTGACCCACTTTTTAGCTTATGAAGGCATAGTTCAAGTGTATTTTCTATGTGAGATTTATTTTTTACCGCAACTGTACTAAAAGTACACTAGCATTTTAGGTGTACCTTACTAGTCATATATTTATTTCCCACCTACAATTGTAATGGATTTTAAATATGAATTTCATATTTTCACAAACCCAATCTGGTATTGTGGTGAAAAAATCCATATTTTACTAACAGACCATTCCTATTATTCATAAATTGTGACATGAATATTTGGCAAACCTTACCGTAAATTTAAACCTAACCTTAAAAGTAACCCAAACTCGAAACTTAACCTGAAGCTTTAACTGCAGAGTCCAGAAAGTTAGAAAAGCAGGGTTTTGGATGTTTGTCCTTAACAGGAATCCATGCTGATCATAGCTCTTAGGGTAAATAACAGAGACTGTGAGTGTATGTAGGACAATAATTAGAGCACATGAATTAACTTATTTTTTGTAAGGTGCATTTGACCACCAGGAGAATGAGAGGAGGAGCCCCTAAGAGTGGACATTAATATACACTGATTCTTGCTGTTAATGGCATTTGGTTTTGTGCTCAATAACCCCCATGTTTGGGACACTTCCTTCCCAGTATCGGCATAGAGACAGTGACCCCGGTGAGGACGCTCCCCACTGACCAATTACACACGTTCACGAGCGCATTCTGCATCTTCACAATGGCTTTTTAACGAGGCTCCGCAGAAGCCCGCCAAAATCTCACTCCCTTGTTTTCCTGTCGTTTGCCAGTCGCCGGGGAAATGACTTACAAATTACACCATGCCCACTGTCAGGAGCTGAGTGTAACTCATTAGTTCAGGGCTTATCGTCCCAAAAAAACATTCCCAAAAAAACAAAAAGAGAGCTACTGAGCCTGGTGGTCTTCACTAAATTAGAGTGAGGGAAGAGGAGGACCCTTGGGTAAGAGAGCTGCCTGCTTCTGGTGGTCTGATTTGTGTGGGTTAAAAACAAGACAGAGAAACACAGAACCGAATGAACACTGAGTGTATATACTTGTAATACTTGTGTGCTAGTGAGTTTGAGTCACTTTGGTTTTGTACAAAATCACTACTAATATGTAGATTCTTTCATACATTCATTCATTATCTGTAACCACTTTTCCAACTCAGGATCGTGGTGGGTCCAAAGCCCACAAGAAATCACCGGGAGCAAAACAGGAACACACCCTGGAGGGGGCGCCAGTCCTTCACCGAGGGACACACATTCACTCACACACTCACTCCTCCGGACACTTTTGAGTCACCAATCCACCTACCAACGTGTGTTTTTTCTGAGCTTGAGAGGAAACCTAAGCCTGGAGGAAACTCATGCAGACACAGGGAGAACACACCACACTCCTCACAGACAGTCACCTGGAGAAAACCCACACAGACACAGGAAGAACACACCACACTCCTCACAGTCACCCAGAGGAAACCCACACAGACACAGGGAGAACACACCACACTCCTCACAGAGAGTCACCCGGAGGAAACCCACACAGACACAGGGAGAACACACCACACTCCTCACAGACAGTCACCCAGAGGAAACCCACGCAGACACAGGGAGAACACACCACACTCCTCACAGACAGTCACCCAGAGGAAACCCACGCAGACACAGGGAGAACACACCACACTCCTCACATACAGTCACCCGGAGCGGGACTCGAACCCACAACCCAGTTCAAGGTCACGGTGGGTCCAGAGCCTACCCAGAATCACTGGGTGCAAGGCAGGAATACACCCTGGAGGTGTCTGTATTTCTCCCTGTAGTTGTTTTACAATGTTATTAATTATGTGATGTCCAAACCGATATCTGATCCAATCTCTCGGTATGAATTCTCTGCTGTCTTTAGTTTCTGTGGTGTGAAGGGGTTCATATTTATGTACTTCCTCAGTTATCTCTCCTCAACTTGACCCATGTTCATCTGATTTTGACCAATCACAGTTTATGTGGACTGCACTGTTGTGATGTGTAGTTAGGTGTGTGTCAGACTACGATGTAGGACACATGACTAAGCGGAACCTACACATTTTGTACGGCATATATGTGACACAAAAGTATGAGGTGTCTTTAATGTTACAGTCTGTAGTTTAAATCTTGTGGCTGATCAGTGTAGGTACATGGCCTTTTGAAGATGCAGATTAGTTTCTAAAACAAATTCTACTTTCAGATCAGGGACCCGAACCCCAGGGGTGTCATTGTTCAGCTTGTGTTTGTGCAAAGTGAAGTGTATTTGGGAATTCACTTCGTTCCACACTGTGATTGGTGTGGGATAAAAATTCCCAAAAAGGAGGAGAGGAAAAGAGAAAAGGGAGCTCCCTTCTTCTCGCTGTGACTCCAAAGCCTGCTAGCCGCATTAGCGCCTGCGACGCTAGGCTGTCCTGGCCTTGTTAGCACGTTGTGTGCCAGCTGCGTGACGCCGGCGGGGCATCGCCTTCGGAGCCAGGGCCTGGAACGAGCCGCTGTGATGAGACGTGCTACAGTGAGCAGGGAAATGAACATCACTCGTTCCTCCCTCTCGTTCCCCTGCCTTCATCAGCACTCCTTCTCTCCTTCCTTTTTTTACCCTGCCTTCCACCAAAGACCCCCACCAACACCCCCCACCACAAACACCTCTTTATAATCTGGCCCAATCAGAAAAGTCATCACTGTATCCGCTGGAGCGACAGGGATTTATCCAGCGTGAATTCATCCCACCATCGGATTCTCTCTCTTCTCTCTCCTTTTCGCTCTCCACGGCACATGGCCTTTAATCTGCCCGCCTCGCCGTCTTCATGCTGTCTTCATGCCGTCTCCACAAAAGCAGCCTCTATCTAAAAGAAACCCCTCAAACTCATCCTAAGACCCTCAGTCTGAAAACGCCTGAAATCCTGACTCTCTGAAATTTCCTCTCTGATATTGTTTTTTTTATGTATTTGTATGTGAGAGATTTAAAGGAAACAACTAGTACCCCATAGGTCTCTAAAGCCTACCCAGTGTGGACTCAGATGTTCAGTTGTACATGCGCAGCCATTCGAACCTGCACAACTGCACTTACCACCACAACCACTGTCTGAGAGGAGTGTAGTGTGTTCTCCCTGTGTCTGTGTGGGTTTCTTTCTGGTGCTTGGGTTTACGTCCACAGTCCAAACACACACACACACACATGCTGGTAGGTGGAGAGGCTGTGTCAAATTGTCCACAGGTGTGAGTGTGTGAATAACTGGGTGAATGAGTAAGTGTTTGAAATGATGTTTGTTGAAGATGTCAGAAAATATGTTCAAAATAGGGCTGGACAATAATTCAATATCAATATATATATATATATATATATATATATATATATCGCAATATAAAATGCAGGCGCAGTCACACTGTCGTGGGTTTGAGTCCCACTCCAGGTTCTCCCTGTATCTGCGTGGGTTTCTTCCAGGTGACTGTCTGTGTGGAGTGTCGTGTGTTCTCCCTGTGTCTGCGTGGGTTTCCTCCGGGTGACTGTCTGTAAGGAGTGTGATGTGTTCTCCCTGTGTGTGCATGGGTTTCCTCCAGGTGACTGTATGTGAGGAGTGTGGTGTGTTCTCCCTGTGTACCATATGGTACCATTGAGTACCATAGAGCAATCACCAAGGTCTCCCATAGTTTTGTGACTCACTCTCACACACATACACACACACACACATTCAATCATATTTAGCAAAATGCCCGACAAGGGGCACTGGTCCGTGCTTTACATTAATGACATCATGTGCTCAGGTTTATTGCCGAACATGGTCCATAAGCTTCTCTTTAGGCTCATATGCCTGCTCCAGACAACACACACACACACACACACACACACACACACAGAAATGTCTGATTTGGGCCTGAATCTGGCACAGCAGTCTTCGTAAGTTGAGCCTGGAGTGCACTGTTAGGGTCCTGAGAGTGTTATTTAAACACAGAACCCATGGGGTGCATGTAGTAGGAGCAGGACACTGCAGCAGTTAGCAGCGTGCATTGTCTTGCATTGATCCTGTCATTTGTAGGCGATGCCGCAGAGGGGCCTGTGACTAATAAAACGAAATTCCTTTTCATCAATTCCTCATCTGTAGGAGACGTGACTGGTCTCAGGGCAGAGCTGTCAATCACGTGTCTGGTTGGGACTGGTTAGAGATAGGGGAGGGAGAGAAGGGGGTGGGGGTCTACCGTGTCCTCCTCACACGTGTTTATAAGGGAAGCAAATGGGAAGCCATCATGAGAGATGACAGATAACAAAAGCGCTCATTAAGATTTAACACGTTCCATGCGGCAGACAAAGGGCAAAGTGAGGAAGAGGCGGAGATCAAAGCCAGGATGCTGCGAGGCGTTATCTGGGCTGTGATCGTATGACTCGCAGGAAGAGGATGCAAAGTCATATCACGGAAGCTTTGATGCCGGCCGCTTATTTTGTGCGTAACCTCAGAAGTTGGAGATGTGCGAGCGACTCAGATCCCGATAAAGGACTCGCTCTGGAAGACACTCAAAGCTTTGGCGTGAAACGATAGATTTCTGTAGTGATTAAAAGCTGAAGATATGCTATGACTGCGACAACTTTGTTAGGAAGAGTGTGAGAGAACACTGCTCGCTGACACATGGAGCATAAGTAAAGGAATCTGACTTTTTAATATTGGAATTATATTTCTCTTAATGTAGTTATTTATATAAGAGTTTAAGATGCAATAAATATTATTATGTTTATATAATTGTATTTTATTTTTTTTAATTCAGACCCATAAATTCAAATCTCAAAACTTTGAATCTAGGCAAGAAGTCAACAGTCCAGGTTCCAAAGAAAGATCAAACGTGGCATTAACCAATCAAAGCCCCCTCCTCTCTCAGCCTAACCAATCAGGACCAAGAGGAGGGATACAGAGGCTGAGCCTAACCAATCGGGACTAGGAGGAGGGATACAGAGACTGAGCCTAACCAATCAGAACTAGAAGAAGGGATACAGAGGCTGAGCCAAACCAATCGGTACCAGGAGGAGGTATGCAGAGTCTGAGCCTAACCAATCGGGACCAGGAGGAGGGAAACAGAGGCTGAGCCTAACCAATCGGGACCAGAAGGAGGGAAACAGAGTCTGAGCCGAACTAATCAGGACCAGGAGGAGGGATACAGAGTCTGAGTCTAACCAATCAGGACCAGGAGGAGGGAAACAGAGTCTGAGCCGAACTAATCAGGACCAGGAGGAGGGATACAGAGTCTGAGCCTAACCAATCGGGACCAGGAGGAGGGAAACAAAGGCTGAGCCTAACCAATCAGGAACAGGAGGAGGGATACAGAGTCTGAGCCTAACCAATCAGGATCAGGAGGAGGGAAACAAAGGCTGAGCCTAACCAATCAGGAACAGGAGGAGGGATACAGAGTCTGAGCCTAACCAATCAGGACCAGGAGGAGGGATACAGCGGCTAACCAGTCAGGTGCTATATGTGTATTTTGTGTGTAAAAGTGTCCACAGGTGTGAGTGACTGGGTGAATGTGTGATGTCTTGTCCAGTATTTATTATTTTTCTTACCTTGCGCCCATAGATTTCTCGGTAGGCTTTGGTCCCTCCACGAGTCACTGATCAGGCTGAAGCGGTTACAGAGGATAAATGAATGGATGGATGAATGAATTGATGATAATACTGTTAGCAGCGGGTGTACTGTGGCAGACATCAAAGAAAGTAGACATGGACTGCACAAGCCACATAACGATGGGGGTCATAACCAGAGCCGTTTTGCTTTGCCCCTGTATTTAGTGCCGCTGTGTTGGGAAAGTAATTTCTAGAAAGGGAAAAAAGCAATGCTTTATGAGTGTTATTATAAGCATTATGCCTAGACAGATGGAAAGACCCCCTCAAAAATCCTATTTAGGACCCCCAGAAGGCTAAATAAGGCCCTGCTGTTGCATTACACTAAAGCATGAAGTGGTTTAGTGCTCTCCTTACGCGGAAGAAGCTGGTGAGCTACAGGGCAGGATATGCACTGCTGAACAGGCTGAAAAGTGCATGTTTAGCATAAGATCCCCCAGAGGCTCTGTGGCAAGCACAACCTCTCTCCAGTCGCAGGATGAGACAGCACTAAGAGCTCTGCCGTTCCCATCGCCTTCAGACACCGGCGACAGGAGAGCTTTTAGCATTTCATAAAAATAATACTAATAAAAAAACTACAGCAGGGGCCTCCACAATATGGAGGTCCGTCTGTGCGTGAGCAGAGCCGGTGGTCTCTCGTCTGGGGGGTAATGTAGCAGTTTGGGAGAACAGATCAAAAATCCCCCGGCTTTATTAGGCCCTGGAATACATCTAACCATAACACTATAGCCACCTTCTTATATCAAGTGTGCTTTATAGTTTATAGTATCATCCATTGCTCTGCATACTCAAAGCACTGTCTTAGAATGTGAATAATGACGGTTCTACCCTGCTAGAGCTCCCCAGACAACCGTAAGTACCGCTGTTGTGAAACTGCATCATCTAGGAGCAACAAAATCTCAGTCACAAAGCGTTCGTGTGGACACCTTATTAATGCCCCCTGCAGCGCCGCCCTCAGGTCAAAAGACAATGATATGTCAGAGTATGCACATTCCTGAGCCAGTGTACCCGCCCCAATGCAGCGCACTAGCATATTTCCTCATCGCATTGGTCTCCTCGCCGTGTGGGTGTTTCTCTGTCGTTATGGAAACGACACTAACAATGCGGAAGAGCCCCGCCTCCATATATTACCCTTCAAATGTTTCCAACTGCAACCAGAGACAGAGTTCGGCAGTTAGACTTTAATAAATCCGTTATTCACAACATGTACATGCTAATGTGGGGCTCTGGAGCCCACCAACACACACACTATGAAACAAGACCACCCATTTCTTTTGTTGTGGGCTGCACAAGTCAGAAAACATCAGATAAAGCAAGTCGTTCTGGTTGTTCGCGGCAGTGCTGAATTCTGTAGTGAGTTGATGATGATTATCATGCTTCACACTGTTGCACTAGGTGGCGCTCTGTAAGTCTGTGGTCTTGTGCTTTGTGCTAGAGCTGCTGTTGCTCTCAAATTCTTCAGTTTCACAGTTAACTGGGTCTTGTTTAAGTAGTGATTTATAAAATGTGTAATAACTGAATGTTGCTGTTGTGTCTGATTCTAATGGCGTTTTGTCAAAAGCAGAAAACAAGTGTTTCATTAAGACCCCAGAACTGTGTTGACTTGTGGAAAATAGGGAGAATATGACCACTTTAAAGTTCTTCATGTTGCTATGTTTTTATATTTATACCCTTAAGGAACCTCTGTTTTAAGGGTGTGGCACTTGTTTTCATTATTATTTTTGCTGGAGTGCCCCCTCCATTTAATATAGATCTCTATCAGCCCACAATTAAGCACAGGTACTTCACATTGATGGCCCTCTCCTGCTCGTATATCAGTGTGTTCCCTGCCAGCTGAGTGCGATTAAAGCAGAGAAGAAGCTTTAGAAAAGCCGTGGCTGTACAGGTGCAAAAAAGAGAGAGTTCACTGAGAGAAATCGACCGTGATGGATTTATCCTCTTTTGGGCTTCAGCCAGTAAAAAGCCTGCAGGAAATATATATATACATAAAAAAGGGAAAGTGGTTGATATGGGTCACGAGGGGCCGTGTCCCCCTATAAAGCCGGCAACTTGCTAATGACTTTCTGAGGAACTAATTTTCTGCATTGAGGCGCAGCCCATAAAGCAGGTTATTTCTTCCATCCTGGGATAGATAGAGATTTAACTGTCTCCTCTGTTTATTGTTTTCCGCCAGAGCTTTTATACGCGTCTGCGCACAGGACACGCACTCCACTTAGGACCCCCAGAAAAGTGTCTTAATTACGGGGAACGGTGAGGTGGCAGGATAGCGCTCAGTGCTAAAACCGCCGTGACAAGTGGTGGCGGGAGAGTCCTCACTGAAGAGAGAGCCTCCTTACCTCAGGGCTTTTGTTGTGTCTGCTTTAAACGCCGCAGTCAAAACAGACGTGTGTTTAACATTTAGGCTTTCAACAGCATAAATGAATGTTATTCCGGTGCTGAGGTGTCTGCAGAGAGACGTACTCGCCAAGAACGTGAACATCAATGTGTCCACGGTGACTAAAGCTTCTAAGAAGTGCTGACATTTAGAGCTCAGAGAGGAGGACGTTATTCAAACTGAGCCTGGGAGTTGACCATTAGAGAGGATGGATATGAGAGCTGTGTGATTCATGGCACTGCTGGCATTGTTGCAATACTGAGGTTGGAGCTGAGATGACAGAACAGATTAAATTACACCCCACTTGATGTAATTAGATTACAGAGAATGTAGTGTTAGGGGCCATGACTAATATAAAAGCAACTGTTAATATCAACCTATGACAATAGCCGTCTGTTTTAATGAGTAAACAGTGAAATTATTATAAAGGGGAATGTTATTCTCACCTTTTTGGGGTCTTTTGGAAACATGTGGCCTGCTTTGGACAAAGTACCACAAAGATCAAACTTCACAGCAATGTTCTCCCCCTGTGTAAACAGCCCTGTTCAGAACGCCTGCTTTCAACAGCTGTTCCTTTAAATGATAATGAGCCACTCGCTGTTCACCCTGACCCCGAGCGCACAGCAGTGAGGAGCGAGGAGCAGAAGCTCTGGTTTTTAGCCGTTTTTTGCTTGGTTCTCTTTGTTCTCCATTTTTATTCAGTGCTCTGATTTCTCTGCACTCGTTGCATCTGTTTTGTTGTTTTTAATTTCGTCTTTGTGCTCTCACATAAATGCAGGTCCAGCGCTGTGATTGGACAGACTCAGACGAGGGGGCGGGGCAATTCTAAAGTCTCTGCATTTGACATCAGAAGAAGCGCAGCTCGTTTTATCCCATGTTTTCAGACTGGGTGGTCTTGTTTCTCAGTGTGTGGGTTGGTGGGCTACACTTGCACAGAACAAGAGATTTTTTTCATAGTGTGACCCCTTTAAGACATAGCATGGTGTGAGTCTAAAGTCTGGGTATTTTTGTGTGGTCTGATTTAGGGTTAATCTCACTTGGACTCGACTCAGGGTTTTTTTTTGGGGGGGGGGTTTTTCCAACGCTAAAAGCCCTGCCCAACAAAGGCATCCAGACCCTCCAATGTGATTAGAAATGGAAAGGAAATATCAGCCGTGATTTTGTAACAAGCCTGTGGCCACTGATAAAAAGGCCTGATAGCGCAGGCTTCCTGTGTAATGTGGGGCTAAATCCGTCTCGCCTGCTGAGGCTCTGGATAATGTTCTCAGGACCATATTCACTCTCTTTGTGTGAGGAGAGACAGCTTAAGGCGCTGACGGCACTGTCCTTCTCCTGGGGTAAACATCGGTGTCATTTCAATGCCACAGCCCTAGTCTGCCTCTTTTCCACTGACCACAGTGGAAACTCTAATGACGATATTAATAATATCCCTTGTGAGGCACATCCCTTCATATTCTAATTATGAACGTATATTCAACACCAAAATTTGAGATGATTTTGAGCACTGATGAGAAATATTGGAACTTCTGAGTTCAGCGTGAGACAACACTGAGCCCTCCACTCAAACTCCAGGGGAGACACTAGGGACATTCCTGGACAGATATCTGAGAAGCATGAGACACAAGATCTCCAGTCTTAACCTTCTCTCCATCTGAGCTCAATGATGTCCAGGAGACATCAAGTAGATACAGCTGAGATATTAAATAAACAATACAAAGATATTAAGGAGGAATTGGAGATATATTAAGTAGATGCTAAATAGATATTAATGAGAAATTACAAATATATTAAGAAGACACTACAGAGATACAAAGGAGACAGTACAGAGATTTTCATGAGATATTAACTAGGAACTACAGAGATATTAAAGAGATATTACAGAGATACAAAGGAGACAATACAGAGATTTTAATGAGATATTAACTAGGAACTGCAAAGATATTAAGTAGACAACACTACACAGATACTAAGGAGGAACAACATAAATATTAAAGAGAAATGCCACAGCTCTCAGGGAGACACTAAAGAGACATTAAAGAGGAACTTCAGTGATATTAAGGAGTTTTTTTTTTCCTTTGGGATAATCAGTATCCAGCCTTACCAAACAAGGTCAAGATGTTCTCCACAAGACTCCTGACCTGTGATAAAGATGACCGCGCTCGTAAAATGTTTAAACGCTCCACATTACAAGTTCATAATCCCACGCTTTCTGGGGAAGGGGAAGATTTTAGCATTAATGGGTCATCAGTGAGACGAGCGCAACCTGAATAACAACGCCACACACTCCTGCCCTGGCATCGATAAAGTGGAGCCGATTGTAATTGATTTATCCTGCACCAGAGCGAGATAACTCCACACTTAGAGCACTACAACTAGCTCCATTTCATGGTTCAGAGGGTCTGCTATCCTTAGCTAAAAGACAGACAGGCCGAGGTTAAACGTCTCGGTCTGAGTCATTAGCAGCGGAGGAGTGAGAGTGAGTGGACGTGAGACCGAGCAGAGTTCAGCTGGAAGTCTCCAAATAACTCCAGCACTTTTCCATGGATTCAAATGGCCTCCTTCTGTCAAAGCAGCTCCCAACAGCTCCCAGAGTCTCAGCCCTGAGCACTGCACTGGATTTCTTATGATGTGAAAGCAGGTGGAGATCTGAACACAGCTGATGAATCAGCTTCAATGTGTGAAATCATGCTCCGCCTTCGAGTGCCTTATTGACATGTCATTCACACACTTTGGTTGTGATCCAGTGAAAAGATGGAGTTCAGAGGCTCATGAGAAAATGGCTGCACTCGTAGGTGGGGTTAAGGGTTGTAGAGGGATGTGATGGAGGCATGAAATGGTGTTTTCTCACATCAGATGTGATCAGTGATCAGATCAGATCAGTTTGTTATTGCAGTGGACTGAAGGCAGTTGCTCCCCCTGCTGTGTTAAGGGCGGATGTGGGCGGAGTCAGTGTAATGTCTTTAAACTGAGCATGAATGAGATTTAATGTGTGTTTACCTAAGTGCACATGTTAGTAATTAAAGTAACTCCACCCACTTTTGGACCAGAGCACTGTGTCCAGATTGATAGTTTTACTGTCACTGTCTGTTTTTATTGTTATGGCTGTTACTGATAATGTTGATATGTTTGTTTAACTGCAGATCAGATATTGTTTACACAAGGCCAGGACTCTCCCCCTGTAAACTCACTAGGTTCTTGTGACATCACAATTCTGATTCATTATAAGTGGACCTCTGGGTGTCTATGCTGTATATAGACTGCATTGGACACTTCAAAAAACATCTACATTTTTAAACACATTCACAGACTTCAGTGTCTATTTCAATGTAGATTTTCCATTGGACGTGGAAGGTAACAAGTTTGAAGTTTTCCAAAGTAAAGGGTCCTGTCAGGGGTGCGTCCTATCACCAGTCCTGTTTGCCACCTACTGCACTGAGTACCACATATGCAAACCCAACTCCCTGTCCTTCCATCTTTATAAATACACAGATGACAAAGGCTTTGTAGGTTTATGTTAAAAAGGGGATACTTCAAGGAGATTGCATACGATAATCAGATTGATAATTTAATCTCTTTGTAAATAATAGTAAAACTAAAGAGTCTGTCATTTGTGGTAATAATAAAAAATAATAATAATAATATATTTGTTAATACATAAATACAGTTTAAATTATCTAAAACTGAAATTGGAGGCGCCAGTCCTTTACTGGGCAACACACACTCACACATTAACCTAGAGTAAACCCAGGGAGAGTAAAACACAGGCAGAACACACCACACTCCTCACAGACAGTCACCCAGAAGAAACCCATGCAGACACAGGGAGAACACACCACACTCCTCACAGACAGTCACCCGGAGGAAACCCGCGCAGACACAGGGAGAACACACCACACTCCTCACAGAGAGTCACCCGGAGGAAACCCACACAGACACAGGGAGAACACACCACACTCCTCACAGACAGTCACCCGGAGGAAGTCCACGCAGACACAGGGAGAACACACCACACTCCTCACAGACAGTCACCCAGAGGAAACCCATGCAGACACAGGGAGAACACACCACACTCCTCACAGACAGTCACCCAGAGGAAACGCACGCAGACACAGGGAGAACACACCACACTCCTCACAGACAGTCACCCGAAGGAAGTCCACGCAGACACAGAGAGAACACACCACACTCCTCACAGACAGTCACCCAAAGGAAACGCACGCAGACACACGGAGAACACACCACACTCCTCACAGACAGTCACCCGAAGGAAGTCCACACAGACACAGAGAGAACACACCACACTCCTCACAGACAGTCACCCGGAGGAAGTCCACGCAGACACAGGGAGAACACACCACACTCCTCACAGACAGTCACCCAGAGGAAACGCACACAGACACAGAGAGAAAACACCACACTCCTCACAGACAGTCACCCGGAGTAAACGCACGCAGACACAGAGAGAACACACCACACTCCTCACAGACAGTCACCCAGAGGAAACGCACGCAGACACAGAGAGAACACACCACACTCCTCACAGACAGTCACCCGAAGGAAGTCCACACAGACACAGAGAGAACACACCACACTCCTCACAGACAGTCACCCAGAGGAAACGCACGCAAACACAGGGAGAACACACCACACTCCTCACAGACAGTCACCCGAAGGAAGTCCACGCAGACACAGAGAGAACACACCACACTCCTCACAGACAGTCACCCAAAGGAAACGCATGCAGACACAGGGAGAACACACCACACTCCTCACAGACAGTCACCCGAAGGAAGTCCACGCAGACACAGAGAGAACACACCACACTCCTCACAGACAGTCACCCGGAGGAAACGCACGCAGACACAGGGAGAACACACCACACTCCTCACAGACAGTCACCCGGAGGAAGTCCACGCAGACACAGGGAGAACACACCACACTCCTCATAGACAGTCACCCGGAGTAAACGCACGCAGACACAGAGAGAACACACCACACTCCTCACAGACAGTCACCCAGAGGAAACGCACGCAGACACAGAGAGAAAACACCACACTCCTCACAGAGAGTCACCCGGAGTAAACGCACGCAGACACAGAGAGAACACACCACACTCCTCACAGACAGTCACCCAAAGGAAACGCACGCAGACACAGAGAGAACACACCACACTCCTCACAGACAGTCACCCGAAGGAAGTCCACACAGACACAGAGAGAACACACCACACTCCTCACAGACAGTCACCCAGAGGAAACGCACGCAAACACAGGGAGAACACACCACACTCCTCACAGACAGTCACCCGAAGGAAGTCCACGCAGACACAGAGAGAACACACCACACTCCTCACAGACAGTCACCCAAAGGAAACGCACGCAGACACAGGGAGAACACACCACACTCCTCACAGACAGTCACCCGAAGGAAGTCCACGCAGACACAGAGAGAACACACCACACTCCTCACAGACAGTCACCCGGAGGAAACGCACGCAGACACAGGGAGAACACACCACACTCCTCACAGACAGTCACCCGGAGTAAACGCACGCAGACACAGAGAGAACACACCACACTCCTCACAGACAGTCACCCAGAGGAAACGCATGCAGACACAGAGAGAAAACACCACACTCCTCACAGACAGTCACCCGGAGTAAACGCACGCAGACACAGAGAGAACACACCACACTCCTCACAGACAGTCACCCAAAGGAAACGCACGCAGACACACGGAGAACACACCACACTCCTCACAGACAGTCACCCGAAGGAAGTCCACACAGACACAGAGAGAACACACCACACTCCTCACAGACAGTCACCCGGAGGAAGTCCACGCAGACACAGGGAGAACACACCACACTCCTCACAGACAGTCACCCAGAGGAAACGCACACAGACACAGAGAGAAAACACCACACTCCTCACAGACAGTCACCCGGAGTAAACGCACGCAGACACAGAGAGAACACACCACACTCCTCACAGACAGTCACCCAGAGGAAACGCACGCAGACACAGAGAGAACACACCACACTCCTCACAGACAGTCACCCGAAGGAAGTCCACACAGACACAGAGAGAACACACCACACTCCTCACAGACAGTCACCCAGAGGAAACGCACGCAAACACAGGGAGAACACACCACACTCCTCACAGACAGTCACCCGAAGGAAGTCCACGCAGACACAGAGAGAACACACCACACTCCTCACAGACAGTCACCCAAAGGAAACGCATGCAGACACAGGGAGAACACACCACACTCCTCACAGACAGTCACCCGAAGGAAGTCCACGCAGACACAGAGAGAACACACCACACTCCTCACAGACAGTCACCCGGAGGAAACGCACGCAGACACAGGGAGAACACACCACACTCCTCACAGACAGTCACCCGGAGGAAGTCCACGCAGACACAGGGAGAACACACCACACTCCTCATAGACAGTCACCCGGAGTAAACGCACGCAGACACAGAGAGAACACACCACACTCCTCACAGACAGTCACCCAGAGGAAACGCACGCAGACACAGAGAGAAAACACCACACTCCTCACAGACAGTCACCCGGAGTAAACGCACGCAGACACAGAGAGAACACACCACACTCCTCACAGACAGTCACCCAAAGGAAACGCACGCAGACACAGAGAGAACACACCACACTCCTCACAGACAGTCACCCGAAGGAAGTCCACACAGACACAGAGAGAACACACCACACTCCTCACAGACAGTCACCCAGAGGAAACGCACGCAAACACAGGGAGAACACACCACACTCCTCACAGACAGTCACCCGAAGGAAGTCCACGCAGACACAGAGAGAACACACCACACTCCTCACAGACAGTCACCCGGAGGAAACGCACGCAGACACAGGGAGAACACACCACACTCCTCACAGACAGTCACCCGAAGGAAGTCCACGCAGACACAGAGAGAACACACCACACTCCTCACAGACAGTCACCCGGAGGAAACGCACGCAGACACAGGGAGAACACACCACACTCCTCACAGACAGTCACCCGGAGGAAGTCCACGCAGACACAGAGAGAACACACCACACTCCTCACAGACAGTCACCCGGAGGAAACGCACGCAGACACAGGGAGAACACACCACACTCCTCACAGACAGTCACCCGGAGTAAACGCACGCAGACACAGAGAGAACACACCACACTCCTCACAGACAGTCACCCAGAGGAAACGCATGCAGACACAGAGAGAAAACACCACACTCCTCACAGACAGTCACCCGGAGTAAACGCACGCAGACACAGAGAGAACACACCACACTCCTCACAGACAGTCACCCAGAGGAAGTCCACGCAGACACAGAGAGAAAACACCACACTCCTCACAGACAGTCATCCGGAGGAAACGCACGCAGACACGGAGAACACACCACACTCCTCGCAGACAGTCACCTGGAGGAAGCCCACGCAGACACAGGGAGAACACACCACACTCCTCACAGACAGTCACCCAGAGGAAACCCATGCAGACACAGGGAGAACACACCACACTCCTCACAGACAGTCACCCAGAGAAAACGCACGCAGACACAGGGAGAACACACCACACTCCTCACAGACAGTCACCCAGAGAAAACGCACGCAGACACAGGGAGAACACACCACACTCCTCACAGACAGTCACCCGGAGGAAGCCCACGCAGACACAGAGAGAACACACCACACTCCTCACAGACAGTCACCCGGAGGAAACGCACGCAGACACAGGGAGAACACACCACACTCCTCACAGACAGTCACCCGGAGGAAATAAATAAATAAAAACTACATAAAAATGTACATCATCATGTTCATAAACATAAACACAGATAATCAGTTTGTTGAAATGGTGCAGTATTTGGCATCCTATTCAACAGCAGACTGAGGTTTACCAGTAACTGAAACTATTTGTAAAAATGTCATGCAATTCATGAAGCAGTGAAGGAAACTAAACAGCTTCTCTGTGAGAAGAAACACTTTAGGTATGATTTCACTGATTATTTGCCCTTGCATAAATATTCTTCTTTTATTTGTATGCATTCCTGTAGTTGCGTAGCCTTTGCACTCTGCGTAATATCTATATCTCTCTAGATCTGAGTTTGGTCTAGAATGTTTTAACATATACCTGGACAAGCAGATACAGGAAATGAATGAATTAATTTAATGGTTTCTTCTTCTTCTTCTTCTTCTTCTTCTTCTTATTATTATTATTATTATTATTAATATGTAGATGCATTTGTGCTGATGATTCTGTGTATCATTCATGTTCCAAAGCAAACAGACAAACACATATAATGACTTTATACATGACCATTCCACTCTCTCTTTTAATCCCAGGTTGTCCCTTTAAAACTGACCTATTCAGATGAGCTCTTTTCTGATTGGCTATTTTAAAACGTCCTTCAAAAATTACTAAAACACTCCTTAATAAATTCAGCACGAGTGGGGTGGGTATAAACTGCTATTTAAATACATCGAATATTTATGACGTCACAAAACCAGTGGCTGCAAAGCGAGCAGTCTACGGAAACCGTATGTTTAGGAAGTTGAGTCGTGTTTAAAGACTCCAGCCAAACTCTTGTTAAAGGGCCCATACGGAGGAGAACATAACGCTATAATTAGACACAGAGAGAGCGGCCTCAGCCGACTCGAATAATCCTCCCAAAATATCCGCTGCACTTCTCTCGCTTTACTGACGACAGCCGGACAAACCCCAGTCCGCGTTCTGAGTGATTATCTCCGTGTTCGGAGGAGGGAGAGCTGATTGAGTTAAGGAAGAGAAAGTGGTAGTATCCGGCGGAAGGCTGGTCAGCAGCTGCTTTCTCCGCTCGTCTCTGCGAACCTTCCTCGGCGGCTAATCCCATCAGGAATTCAATTTACCTCCCCTTTAATTATCGCCTCTCCCATTGACTGTTTTAAAGGGAGAAGATTTTCTTAAATCCCACTTACTATAATTAGGGCTTATGTGCGGATAAGAAAAAAATGGAAGGGATCAAAAGGTTGAATTCGTTTGTAGAAGGGAGGCAAATTGCCACACGCTCGCTCAGATTGGACGGCGATATTGGACGTGCTGTCATAATTATGTAAATAACACCAGGACGCTCACACGCAGCCCGCTGCTGTATCCCTGCTCCAGCTGCAGCTGCATTTGTGTTTGTGTGTGCGTGTGTGTGTGTGTGTGTGTGTGTTTGTGTGTGTGTGTGTGTTTCCTCCACTATTTGACAACAGACTTGTTAGCTTGTGCCATCTAGTGGATTAGCTCCACCGCCTCGGTCACGGCGTTACATCTTCAGAACTGCGATTGATCTCCTGAGTCTGTAGTTTCTCTCATTTCCTCCCAGTTAAAATACACCCCCACTGCATCACAGCGGACTGATACACCAAAGAAGCCCACCGGTACCGGCTTAAAGAGCCCACCCCCTGTGTGATGATTTATTTGATTTAAAAACTGATGTGAGCTGGATATGAATGTGCTGGGTTTTGTGACATCACAAAAATGAACAGGGATTTTCTATATAATATTCTATATAATAATACTTAATAATAATTATAATAATAATACTACTAATACAATTTATTAAAATTTTACACAAACATATTATTTCCTCTATTTATCCTCTGGAAGGATATGTTTTCACAGCAGCACCTTCAACACCTCAATATATAAACCAGCTTGGTTCTGATTGACCGTCCTCTTATAGCACCGTCATTCATAAAGCCGTCTGACTAGAACCACTCCTTATAACTTCAGGCTGAATGGGCGGGGCTAAAGTGCATGGTTTGCTTTCGTCCCTTAGTTCTTGTGACTTCATCTGAGGCTCAGTGTCTGTGTGTTTGTACCGGCCCAAACACTGCCTGTAGGCCGTAGGGAGCGAGGCATCTCAGTTGTGTATTGAGACGCAGCTGTAGCTTGTTTCTAATGTGATGCTGTCCGTAGCCATTATGAGCCGTGGCAGAGAAAGTGGCTGAGATGTGGGTTAGTGGCGGATGGCCCTATTTCCCGTGCAATTTACCAGCGCTTCTCCTGGAGTTCACGCACCGCCGCCCCATTTCCTTCTCCCACCGTCGCAGTATGCAAAGCAGACCCCTGCCATAGCGCAGTGCACAAATGCGCATAACAGTGCCGTCAGCCGAGTGTCAAAACACTTCACACTCCCCACCCCTGCAGGATTTGTCGCCGTGAAGCTCTGCAGGGAGCTGGACGATGTCAATAAACCCGGGCCATTGATCAAGACGCTCACGGAGAGGGCTTGAGATACTCTCTCTGACCTGCAGAACCCGCCGTTCCCATGTCCACAGCTTCCCATTGATCCACCACACTGGTTTTAAAGGGTTGGAGGAGGGTGGGAGTGTAATGGTATTGGAAAAGCAAGAGAGACAGACTCCTCCCACGATGGATGGATGCGTTCTCATTAAGGGGAATGAATATTTTATCAGGTAATGTACATCCTAGGGTCCACGGCTTGCTAAAGGACCTCTTTCCCCTGTGGTCAGACACAGCTTGAACGTAGCAGCAGTGTGGCTCTGCTTTGATTAGCTTTGCTTCTTTAATAAAGGCCATGGTTATCTTCTGGGCAGCGACTCGCCCAGCGTTTCTTCAGGAATTAACCATTGTCCCTCTGCTCTTCCAGGAGGGCTTAATATCCAACTTTGGAACATTGCTGTGAGGATTTGATGGCATTCAGTAAGGCTGAAGGGTGTTCCGTTTACATGATCCTTTTTCATTTACAGCAACGTAGTTCATACACACACTGCAGTACAGTGAAAACCAGCCAATCACAGACGTCTTCTTGATTGAGAGGATGGTGAGAGTGTAAGTAAATTCTTTGAGGAAAGCAAGTCTGGAAAATTAACGGTAGATATTTCCGCCACTGCCTGCTGTGACCTCTTCAGTTGCGTCATGCTGTTGATGGCTGATGTGCTGTGGTTTGTGTTTAAATGTCTTAATCGTACATATGTCTCAATAACAGAGGATTACAGTGAACAAACATTCATGAGCCCCACTGGCAGGGAAGAGAATTACAGCTTAGAAATGTGGGAGAACAGAAAAGTTTGTTCCCAGCTGGAGCCCAAGAAGAGTTTATTCTTCAGCACGAACCGTGACACTGTCCATGGGTCTGTCAAGATAAAGAAACATCAGAAAGAGCTCAGAGCCTCAAATAAAGTGTTAGAGTTTAATTACAACATATTACAGCACATTAGCTACTTTTCTTCACTGTTCACAAAGAATAAACAATGACCCTGTCATGACTCACGTAATGCAGTCGTGGCCGGTTCACTGGAAAGAACCGAGGTTCCAAGAATCAGGTACGGAAGTTATTCAAGAGCCATGGTTCCGTTGGCGGAAAAGCGCTGTGTGACCGGTGCTCGGTGTTTCTAGTGAGAATCACAGTCTCTTCATCCTCCACTTCTGGAGTCTGAGACACTACAGCTGTAGAAACAGCCCTGAAAAGGGCATCAGGTTTTTGCAAAGCTTCAGGCTTGTGGTTTTACTGCAAAGTGAATAAAACATTTGCAAATAAAGCAAGTATTAAATTGTATAATTTATTTAATGCTGCTTCTGTTAGCAGTGTTTTGAGACATTGTTTTATTGCTTTCTAATAATAACATAGGCACTATATACCAGTTGATTATTTGTCAATACACTTTTCAATCTGCACGTTTTTTCTTTTTTTCTTTTCTTAATTAACTTCATTTTTCAATTGTTATAAAATAATTATGCTTTATTTAACCATCATTTGAGGCCTCAATTGTAAAGCCATAGCCATATATATATCATACTGAGCATAAATAAAGCATGAATAAGTGAATAAATGAATGAAGGAAAAATTAGACTATGAAGTATTCCTGTCAATTGGTTTTATATTTGGACAACAATGGGGCTGAATACAGTGGTATGTAGAGGGTCCTAATCCTAAAATTCACTTCTTCCGTGCATATTTAAAACAAGTTGCTATGAATCTGCTTCGATTCTGACGTTGAGTGGAGAGACTTTAGAACGGCCCCGCCCCCTCGTCTGAGTGTGTCCAATCACAGCACACAATGAACACAACGAGAGAAATAAGAGCACTGAGTAAAAACGGAGAAAACAAGAACAGAATAGAAAGAGAACTGAGCGAATACATTTAAAAACCAGAGCTTCTGCTCCTCACTCCTCACTGCTGTGCACTCAGGGTTGGGGTGAACAGCGAGTGGCTCATTATCATTTAAAGGAACAGGCGGGCGTTTCTGAATCTGTCCAGTTTAAAGTAAAGCTACCTTCCTGGAAATGTTTAGGTAAAAGAACAAGCCTCAAGTCCTGAGAGAGAACCTTCTCTGAACCTCAGGCATAGGTTTATGCCCCCTCAAAACTTACATAGCAGAATTTCTGAAGTTCTGTCTGGACTAGCTACATTAGAGACTCTGCTCTCCCTGTTACAGCTCAGTGGAGCATTGCAATGATTTTGATGAAATCTTGATGATTTGCTTTAATGAAGCACACAATGGCGCAGTTTCTAAACTTTTGGAGCTTGAGTTGATGACGTTTACATTTAGGGGACGATTTAAGGCTCATGTCACACTGGGTTGCCAGACATTCTCATAAATATCCATGAATATGTTTATTATATGTTTCAGGAGTTACAATTTTATTTAGTATATATTGTATGAGTCATAGGCCCAGTCTCTGTGTGTCCACATGCCGGTATTGTCCAGGGGTCAGTGTGTGCCGCCCTGTGTCTGCTCCCCAGCCTGACCGACCCCCACTGAGTCCACTTCCCCGAGACCCCAGCTCAGGTCCCAGAAGTTGGTTGACTTTGTTTAGAAACGTCCCGTTTTCTTTTTCTTTTCTTTTTTTCTTTTTTTTTTTTCTTTTTAGGTCACTCGTGTCCTTCCGCACTGCTGCACGCTGCGTGGGAGGCGCCCTCCACGCGCCACTCGGCGCGGGATACACGTTCAAGCTCCTCGCGCTGACTGACACTCTCGCGCTGCTGCGTTCTCTCTCCGCGCGACCGAGAGCGAGAGAGAGAGAGGAAGGTTGTGCGCGTGCGTGCGTGTTTATGTGTGTATGAGAGAGTGTGTGAAAGAGAGAGAGAGAGAGAGAGAGAGGAGACTTGGTTTCGGTTCGGAGGGACAAGGCTTGCGCGCGCCCTGCAGAGAGAGAGAGAGAGAGAGAGAGAGAGAGGGGGACTGTGGTTCAGTTTGTGTCTCCACCTGCTTCGCACTCACGCGGAGCGTAGCGCCAGGATCAACAACATCGGTCCACCGGAGAAGCGCGAGGAGAAGAGCGGGACACGGTTCGGCTCTGTCCGTTTCGGTTCGGTTTCCTCGGCTCGGTTCCGCTCGGTTGGGACTCGGTGACGCTTTGTTTTTAATGGAGTGATGTTGGAGAGATGCTCTCATCGCCTTCAGAGCAGCGGCAGATACTAGGTCAGTGTTACACCTTCGATAATAATAAAGAGTATTATCATTATTATTATCATTATTATTATTATTTTTATTATTATTATTATTGCTGTCTTTGTGATTTCATTAGTAACTATCTCCTAAGTATGAGTACCATTGTTATTAACAGCACTAATGACACTAACTCAGCTCTTACTGGCAACTACCACTTAACAGTAACAGCTTCTTCTTTTCTGTTATTTTTATTTCATTCATTCATTTTTGTATTTATTTATAGATTTACTCTTCTGTTGTTTTTATTCATTTATAATCAACTTAATTCAAGTTCAGTTTAGTTTTTCATTCTAGGTATTAATATTAACATTAGCGTGTTACAGTGGACCCCTGTAAATATTTACATTTTTATTTGGATGTAAACGTGCACTTCATGTAGAGGCTAATTAGTCTTTATTTATTTTGAAATGATCTGATTGTTTCATCATGGCATTGTGTCAGAAACGTGCCTCTGTGTAAACACATACTTGTTTATCAAAGCACAAGCAATGGAGATGTACCCTCGGTGCTACAGCGGTGGTCTGAAGGGTCAGTGTGTGTTTGAAAGGTGTGTATCTGAAATACACCACCGTTCGTTCCATTTCACACTCGACAACAGGCTAAAACAGTCCAGTGGAATATGTGCAACTTGTGTAATATGTGACTGCACTGGACTGTAGTTCAATTCTCTTCTCAAACTAAATGTAATGAAGATGTCCTCCTGAGCAGACCGCCCTGGTGTCCCCACCGTGTCATGGATGACTTTAATTCCTCTGCGTAGCCCTTCCCACAGTGTGGTACTTTTTAGCACACTTCATCATGTCCGCATTGAGTTCATCTGTCCCGAGTCCAGCCGCCCGATGTGAGTCCGAGGTGAATGTTCAGGCAACTCCAGTTTATGCTCCACAGAGTGGGACCGTCACACGAGGGCAGGGAGAATGACTTACTGTTCCTTTAAGGGCTTTCTCTGCCCCCACGTGCAGGACCCACTCTGTGGAGCGTAAACTGGAGTAGGCGGATTCATTAAAGTGGTCATGTTCACACGGATTTGAGTGCTTTTAAATCACTGAAGTTGCCGAAAGACGTTTTGAGGGCTCACTGTGAGCTGCTGAAATCCAGGAGATTCTCTGGACACAGAATTTAGTCAATTTTTCTGAGGAGGACTAGAGCAACATTTTTACCCTCAAACCCCATCAATCCTTAGTCATTTTTACAGTAGTGTGGTGTCTTTCGTTCATTCATTCATTCATTCATTCATTCATTCCCCTTCTGTAACTGGACTTTATTTTCTAGAATTGGTTCAGTAACCTGCTGTGAGTTCTAGATATCATACAGAAATCCAGAATTATTTTCATAGACTGGGTCTTGCACATGAGCTGTGACGACGTAATGCTCCTTTAAAACAGTTTGAATTCTTGCTGTTTATCGCAGTGTAATATTCCTGTTCCGGTCTGTAACCTACGCTGTGTTAGAAACTGTGCCCTATTCACTGTAGAGTGCACTATTTTATGGTTACGACATTTTGCAGTAGTGTCTGAGAACACGAGGGTACACTTTTCCGTGTACGCAAACAATCCCACAATGCACCACAAAAATGAATGTACAACACATGTATACGGACAACGGATACCCATAATCCACTGTTTGGTTAAAAACCTGCATGAGGTAGTGTCCAAAATCGTTCCCTACCGTCCTGAGCTCAGTTCGATGTAATAGTGCACTACGTAATGAGTGATGTAGGGAATAGCCATTTCATACAGAGCGCTCGATGAATGTTGAGGCAAATCCAGTTTATGCTCCATAGAGTAGGTTCCACAGTTTAGTACTTTGCTTTGTTTTATGTCCAGATTTAATCCATCTGTCCAGAGAATTTGCTGAACCTCAACAGGACATTCAGGGTCAGACTGGATCTATAAGCGTGTTTCTCTGATTTAAGTTAATTTCACCAGAGAATACGACATGCACCTCTAAGCCAAGTTTATGCTCCATAGAGTGGATCCTCCACATGGGGGCTCCATTAAAGAATGCTACGTCATGTCTTTACCTCAGAATTACAGCTTCAAAATCACTGTGGTGCTCCACGGAGCTGTAACAGGGAGGAGACCACCTCACCGTGATTTCAGGACAGTTCTCTAAAAGTAAATTACCTTCAGAAACTGCAGGGGGCACCCTAGAGTAAAAATACAGAATCTGACCTATTGTTCCTTTAAGCTCTAAAATCTTTTTTAACTTTCGTGGTTTAGTAGTTTGTGTTCAGAGGGTGATGTATGCCTTCTTCTGTCCAGAGAATACGCTGGGGCTCAGGAGCCCAGACTGAGTCCTAAACAAGTGCAGAGGCGTCTTCTCTGACTTTAAAGTGCTTAAATCCGCATCGAGATCGCTGACCTTTCCTGGAGCCGTAATCCCCAGCAGCTGTGTGTGTGTACGGGTGTGTGTTACGTGGACTTATCGCTCATGGTGATGATCTGGAGGGTCCGGCGAGGGGCGGAGCCACGTGGAGCCTTTGGCGAGATTGGCGTCTTACAGATGAAAAGTGCAGATGTTCCATAATCTGCTCTCACTGTTCCCTACCACTTAATCCGGACGGGATTATCTGATTAGAGCTGACCACTGACTCCTCTCCGAGGACAGAGCATGCGTCTGACCACTCTCTGCAAACCGCAGCCAGAAGCCGATAGGCCTTGGGTTCCACCGCTTTTCAGACATCGGTGTTTGGATTGAATTAGGGGACAGAGGATGATCAGTTCAGGTCAAGTGAGCAGCTCCGGGTCTCGGGGTCTTCTCCTCGGGTCACTGTCAGTGAGGAGTGTGGTGTATTCTCCCTGTGTCTGTGTGGGTTTCCTTCTACAGTTGGTAGGTGGAGTGACTGTATAAAACAGGCAACAACTGTGAGTGTGTGAGTGACGGGGTGAGTGTATGAAACTGTCCAAAGGTGTGTGTGTGTATGTGAGTGACTGGCTGAGTGTGTGACACTGTCCACAGGTGTGAATGACTGGGTGAGTGTGTGAAACTGTCCACAAATGTAAGTGTGTGAGTGACTGGGTGAGTGTAATGACTGAGTTAGTCTCTACTAATTTATGTTGAAATTTTGAAAAAGTGGTGATGCTTCCTTTAAAGAGGGATTACCCCCCCTGGTTTGTAGCCCCCTGCTCCTGGGGGTCTCACCCTCTGTGCTGCAGTCAGAGGTTCTACTCTTTGAGGAAGGCTTTACTTTAAATGTTGACGAACATTGCTGTGCGGATTTGGTGGCAGTCTGAGTCTTGGTGTCCGATGTCTTTCTTGAGAGTGGGGCTCCACTGCTCC